>NW_027362770.1:41478288-42885788 GCF_046119375.1 Phyllobates terribilis | reverse complement strand
GATGGCGGCCCGATTCTAACGCATCAGGTATTCTAGAATATGTATGCGGCCGACCGGGCGCAATCAGCAGAAGGTTGTTTAAATTTGGCGCCAAAATCGCTGATTGGTCGCGGCCAGCAACCGCGACCAATCAGCAGAGCGGCGTTTAAATTTGCCACCCATATCGCTGATTGGTCGCGGCCGGCGGCCGCGACCAATCAGAGAACTGTGTCAGTGAGTACTGGAGAGCGAGTTTAAGTTTGTCGCCCAAACCGCTGATTGGACGCGGGCGGCGGCCGCGACCAAGCAGCAGAGCGGCGTTTAAATTTGCCGCCCATATCGCTGATTGGTCGCGTCCGGTGGCTGCGACCAATCAGCGTCGTATTAGCGAGGACCGGAGAGCGGAGCCGCCGGTCGGGGTAGTTCTGCTGCTAGCGCCGCTCATCTCCCAGCTGCATCGCCGCTGACCTCCGTCCGGCAGATGAGCCGGTAACGGCCGCCAACTTTTTTCTGAAATCCCGCGTCGCTGATTGGCCGCGGGCGGACCAATGAGCGACGCGGGATTTCCTGGACAGACAGCGCCAGACCAATGAGCGATGCGGGATTTCCTGGACAGACAGACAGACAGACGGGATAAGACAATTATATATATAGACTAGATGGTGGCCCGATTCTAATGCTTCAGGTATTCTAGAATATGTATGCGGCCGACCGGGACCAATCAGCAAAGCGGTGTTAAAATTTGGCGCCTATATCGCAGATTGGTCACGGCCGGCGGTCGCAACTAATCAGCAGAGCGTGGTTTAAAATTGGCGCCAATAATGCTGATTGGTTGCGGCCAGCGAACGCGACCAATCAGCAGAGTGTTGTTTAAATTTGGCACCAAAATTGCTGATTGGTCGGGGCTGCCGTACGCGACCAATCAGCAGAGCGTTGTTTAAATTTGGCGCCAATCTCACTGATTGGTTGCGGCTGGGAACTGCGAACAATCAGCAGAGCGCTGTTTAAATTTGGCGCCAATCTCGCTGATTGGTCGCGGCTGGAGTCCGCGACCAATCAGCATAGCGTTGATTAAATTTTGCACCAATCTCGCTGATTGGTTGCGGCTGGCGTCCGCGACCAATGAGCACAGCAGTGTTTAAATGTGGCGCCAAAATCGCTGATTGGTCGCGGGCAGCGTCCGCGACCAATCAGCATAGCATTATTTAAATTTGGTGCCAATCTCGCTGATTGGTCACGGCTCGCAATGGCGACCAATCAGCATAGCGTTGTTTAAATTTGGCGCAAATCTCGCTGATTGGTCGCGTCTGGCGTTCGCGACCAATCAGCACAGCAGTGTTTAAATGTGGCGCACAAATCGGTGATTGGTCGCGGCCGCTATTTAAATGTGGCGCCCAAATCGGTGATTGGTCGCGGGCAGTGGCCGCGACCAATCAGCACAGCGTTGTTTGAATTTTGCACCAAGATCACTGATTGGTCGGGTGCGGAGACCGCGACCAATCAGGGAATCGTATTGGTGAGGACCGGGGAGCGGAATCGTATTGGTGAGGACCGGGGAGCGCCGCTGCCTGTGCGGCTACTTCAGCTGCGATAAGCCGGGAGATGAGCGACTGCTCGCAGCAGAAGTATCCCGACCCGCAGCGCCGCTCCGCGGTCCTCCTTTCCGCATGGATGTCAGCGCCGCTGCCTGTACGGCTACTTCCGCTGCGAGCAGCTGGGAGATGAGCGGCCGATCGCAGCAGAAGTATCCCAACCCACAGCGCCGCTCCCCGGTCCTCCCTTGACACCCTAGCCGCTGATCTCCCGACAGTAGCCGCATGGTGTTACTAAGCTCTGTACATTTGTGTTCAAAATCGCTGATTGGTCGCGGGCGCTGGCCGCGACCAATCACCGATTTGGGCGCCACATTTAAATATCGGCCTCGACCAATCACCGATCTTGGCGCCACATTTAAACACCGCTGTGCTGATTGGTCACGGACGCTATTTAAATGTGGCACCCAAATCGGTGATTGGTCGCGGGCAGCGTCCGCGACCAATCAGCACAGTAGTGTTTAACTTTTGCGGCAAGATCAGTGATTGGCCGCGGGCCAAGACCGCGACCAATCACCGATTTGTGCGCCACATTTAAATAGCGGCCGCGACCAATTGGATGTCAGCGCCGCTCTCCGGTCCTCCCTTCACACCCTAGCCGCATGGATGTCAGCGCCGCTGCCTGTGCGGATACTTCCGCTGCGAGAACCCGGGACATGAGCGGGCGCTCGCAGCAGAAGTATCCCGACCCGCAGCGCCGCTCCCCGGTCCTCCCTTGACTCCCTAGCCGCTGATGTCCCCACAGTACCCGCATGGTGTTACAAAGTTCCGGACATTTGTGTTCAAAATCGGTGAATGGTCGCTGGCGCTGCCCACGACCAATCACCTATTTGGGCGCCACATTTAAATATCGGCCGCGACCAATCACCGATCTTGGCGCCACATTTAAACACCGCTGTGCTGATTGGTCGCCGACGCTGGGCGCGACCAATGACCGATTTGGGCGCAACATTTAAATAGCGTCCGCAACCAATCACCGATCTTGGCTCCACATTTAAACACCGCTGTGCTGATTGGTCGCGGATGCTATTTAAATGTGGCGCTAAAATCGGTGATTGGTCGCGGCCAGCGTTGGTGACCAATCAGCACAGCGGTGTTTAAATGTGGAGCCAAGATCGGTGATTAGTCGCGACCGATATTTAAATGTGGCGCCCAAATCGGTGATTGGTCGCGGGCAGCGTCCGCGACCAATCAGCACAGCGGTGTTTAACTTTTGCGGTAAGATCAGTGATTGGTCGGGTCCGAAGACCGCGACCAATCATCGAATCGTCTTGGTGAGGACCGGGGAGCGGCGCTGCCTGTGCGGCTACTTCCGTAGCGAGGACCCGGGACATGAGCGGGCGCTCGCAGCAGAAGTATCCCGACCCGCAGCACCGCTCCCCTCCCCCCTTCCGCATGGAGGTCAGCGGCGCTGGCGGTCGGAGTCCTTCCGCTGCTACCGGCAGGGAGATGAGCGCCTCGTGCCGCTCATCTCCTGGCTGCATCTCCGTCCCGCAGATGGGTCCGGCGGTCAAGGTCCTTCTGCTGGTACCGGCCGGGAGATGAGCGCCTCGCACCGGTCATCTCCCGGCTGCATCGCCGCTGAGCTTCGTCCCGCAGATGACCCGCTAACGGCCGCCATCTTTTTTCAGAAATCCCGCGTTGCTGATTGGCCGCTGCCAGACCAATGAGCAACGCGGGATTTCCAGGACAGACAGACAGAAAGACAGACAGACAGACTGGATAAGACGATTATATATATAGATTTATCATATACCTATGTGACTGTGGTTTGGAGATGTCTTAGCCTGATTTTGGGCTATTTGACATGTTGTTTGTGGGTTTTAATTGTCTGTGTTGTGGCTCGCTTGTATAATAAAAATAAAAATATTATTTGTATTGAGATCCCGTTATGTTGCATTTCTTCTCTCTTTTTTGTACTTTAAATATGGACACAATAGCAAAAGTAGACCCCTTTTCTGTTTTATCCAACGATCCTGAAAGGGAAAAGGTTAAAAGAGCTTAGCTACAAAGTTAACAACCTAATTAAACATTTACGTGGTTGCAGAGAATGTGATTATTTAACTCTATCATTTACAGGGTGCATATAGAGGTAACCCACTCCTAAGCACCAGGGACAACAAATCCTGTTACCTCCATCCCATATTCATAATGGGAGTTCATTTCCATTTTGAAAATTCTGTGGAGAACATATTCCTGTACAAATTCTCACTATCCAAAGAATGTTACGAGATTAAGATGGACATTAACGGGCAGCCATATTAGATACAGGACTAAAATGTTAAAAAAGCTACGTAGTTAAATAGCAAATTGTATCAAAATTCTGGCACAGATTCATTAAGACCAGAGTTGTTCATGTGGTCTTGGTGAGGGATGTGGTGGGGTCAGATGCTCTTGATTCATAGAGAGGAGCAATGAATCAGCCACATCTTAAAAGGGGCATTTGCTTCTGTGAGCCTCACCACAAATCTTACTCCAGAACCTGAAGTGAGATTCGTGGTGTAACTTGCGCCACAAACTCGTCACAAATTAGACAAGCACGCCCCGAATTCTCACCAGGTTCACCCGCTTTGGCTGATCTAACCTAATGTGGCGTGAAAATGCCAAAAGTCGCAACATGTTTGCACAACCTTGCATTGTGCAAGAAATTGGCTACAAAGTGTTTTACGTCAGTAAACACTGATGAATTTGGGCTTGTGTGTTTATGTAATGTGCTGTGTAGTTTTTCCAATTGTCAAAATTGTTTTTGCATTTTTCTTCTAGGTTGCTGGATTTTTTAAAGGAATGTCCTTCCCTTTGGCTAGTATTGCGATTTACAACTCAGTAGTGTTTGGTGTCTTCAGCAATGCCCAGAGATTTATTAGTCAGCATCGAGATACAACCCGAAAAAATCTTCCGGACTTTATAGACTTGACTTTTGCAAGCATGTTAGCTGGATGTGTTTCTGTGGGGATTGGTGGGCCTGTTGACCTGGTAAAGATAAAGCTGCAAATGCAAACCCAATCTGCTTCTTCAGGTAGGAAATGTTGAATTTCTTTTATTACACTTGTTGGGTTCCATTTTCATAGAATGGAAATTGTTTGGCGTACTTTTGAATTGATTATTTTCAACTTGTTAACTCTTCCATACTTAATTGTGGAACTTCGAGATTAGATTTCAGCAGGCATTCCCTATTTTCTCTATGCAAATTGCCTCTTCAGAGAGGAAGATGACTTGAACTCTATAGTGCCACCTGTTGGAAGCAGCAATCCCACAAGTCACTTTCAACCCTTTAACGAGTCTTGCTATATGAGTTAGGATAAAAGCCAAATCAGAATCTCAATCTGCAGACACGGTGTTTCAGATTATTGCCCCTCATCAGTGCAAAGTATGAGAACTGATTTGGCTAGGTGAGAGTGAAAGACAGGGGATCTAAGGGGTAACGTTTCTCCTTGTGGAGAGTGACATATCAGCTCTGGAGGCTTACTCTCCGTGCAATGCTCCTCTGGGAAATGTAATATTCAAATTGCCTCTTCAGAGAGCAAAAGGACTTGAATGCTATAACGCCACCTGTTGGAAGCAGCAATCCTACAAGTCACTATCGACCCTTTTCTCTAGACATTCTTGCATCTACCACTCCTTTTTTTCCCACACACTGACATTGTCTGTGAGAAAAATGCAATTCAGTACAGAGCTGCATACAGAGGAGCCAGGATCCCATAGTGAACTTTTGAATCAGCCCTATGCCAGTGTGACATCCTGTCCTGGTGCTGATCGTGGGCAGAACAAATACTACATTCTTCGGACTCTAGATTGAATCTTACTATAAGATTGGGTAGTGTAAATAAGTGAAGGAGTTATGGTTTATTCTTTAAGTTAGCAAAAAATTCATAGTTGAAAGTAAGCTCCTATTAGTGTTCTTAAGTAGCATGTGAATTATACACATACAATTGTAGGGCAGGGGGAGCTGAGGAGTTTGCTATATAGTTCAGTGAGAAAATATTCAGTATAACCTTATAAGTCATTTCATCATTTATACTCTGCTCCGGGCTTTTTGGTCCAGTGGGCGGTCTTATCAGTGACTGACAACTTTTTCAATATGCAGAGTTATATAAATAAAGTTGTCAGTCACTGATAAGACCGCCCACTGGACCAAAAAGCCCGGCGCAGTGTATAAATGATGAAAACAGAGGTTTTACTGAATCTTTTCTCACAAAACTATATATGAATCTACTCTTCTCCCCCAGCACTATAACAGGGTGCCTGCAGATTGGACTGCATTTTCATGGTGACCGGTTCTCTTTAATAACACTATTATTTGTATATAATATTATGATTCCACAACACAAAAATAACAAGAAAAACAGTATGCTATTCAGTTCCATTGCCTAGGGAGACATAAACTGCATAAATCTTAAAACACAATTGAGCTGCTGTGTTTCCATTTTTTTCTCTTTTCCAACATACCATACGTCCAAGGAAAGTAACCCTGCATTCAAATCCCACCAAGTATGTTCTCCTGATGTTTGACTGGATGCCCTCTGGGTACTGTGGCTTCCTCGAATGCTCCAAAAAAATACTGATTTGGAATTTAGACTGAGCCAATGTGGAGAGTGACCAGGGGCGGATTAAGAGTAGCCAGGGCCCCGGGCAGTTTACAGTGTGTGGGCCCCCTCAGCACCTGATGTATCATGTGATCACATGATCGCCTTTGAGAAATCATGTCATAGGTCATGTGATTAACACACTTGTGCACATGTGCAGATGTAACGATGACAAAGACAGCAGTGTGCTACACACGCCGGGCAAAATTTTTCTCCTTATGTAAAGAGCTACAAATAACAGCACTATAATGATAGTAAGTAGTATTAAAAAATATATTGTACAAAAAACACACAAAATACAAAAAGACAGGAGACATGTAAAGTGACAGTGCCACAAAATATCCATATTTAGTATAATATGAGGCTGTCAAAAATACAAGTTGCCATCAGTCTAAATGACAATTACAGAAGGGGGAACATGGATACCATATCCAAATGGACACCTGAGAAAAAAAGTACAATATGTATATAAATCCCCTCAGAACTGTATGTCACATAAGTGCCCAGGTGTCCTAACTGATACACGGCAGGCACCGTGCTCCCTTAAATATTAAACAAACAGCTGTATCAAAAGTACAAAAACAGACCTCAGAAATGGAGACGTGGCCAGCAGCAAGAGACAAATCCCCCTCATGGACACCTACGCGCGTTTCGCTGTGTTGTGTTCACCGCTTCATCATGGGGGATATGTGTAACCTAGCTGACATGACCCTTAAATCTCTGTGACAGCGTGTCACATAGTAAATACTGGCGAATAGCAACAGACAAACGGGCGCATGCGAGCCTAATTATTAGTCAAACTGAAGGCCAGGACCTGGGACTTGTGAGTCATGTGCTCACATAGGAGCCACCCCCTCTCAGGTGGTGCATAGTTTCGCTTACGCGCCCTGTCCCATGCGTCCCAGCAAGTCGCCGGTGACGTCCCTACCCCTGCGCGTGCACGGGAGCCAGGACGCGTCATCATGGCACATGCGCAAGCGTGCAGCAGACACAGATGCCCCAGAGAGCACGGAGCACAAGGACAGGGAAACGCACATGCACTGCACCACTAATGACCTAATAACAAACCAAAGTGAGGAGGCCACATCTGTGCTTATTTGTACACATTACAATATAATAATAGCTAATTAGAAAGCAGATCCACATTATAACAATAAGTATCTGGATAAGTCCACAGTAATAACATGGTTTTACAGATGCCGAAGTCCCCACAGCAGAAGATTTCTTTAGTATATGATGACTCCATTTTCAAAGGACATCAGACTGAATAAAGGATAACTGTCAGATTGGGAATATGATAATATAATAAATAGGTATATCATCAATGTGAATAAAAGACATAAAAGAAACAGAAAGACAAGAAAAGGGAATCTACATAAAATAACTTAGAGCAGCAATGCATGTCCACAGGAATGTTGAGAAACTAATAGTCTCATTAAGATCGTACAATAGACCCTATTGTGCTAATCCACCGCATCTCTTTTTGGGTGAGCATTTTCTTAAGGTTACCTCCTCTAATTCCACCTTTCACCACATCAATCCCCCTGACAGTTAATGATTTAGCACTACAGTTGTGAAATAGCCCAAAATGGCGTGGTAATGTTTTCAAAGTTGACATATCAGTTACTGATCCTGCAGCCACTATGTCACGAATGTGCTCCCTGTTCCTGATTCGCAACTCCCTGGACGTCAGTCTGACATAAACCTTGGGACACCCACACGTAGCATAATATAACACATGTGTGGTGCCACAAGTGATATAATGTCGAACTGACGTTTCCCATCAACAGAACAAAAAGTGGTAGTTCGAATAATATTAGTGCAGGCCACAAAGTGGCCACATGGGAAACAGCTAACAAGGTGCCGTCGGGAGTCAAAAAGACCAGGTACTGTGGGGGCATAGTGGCTGCGAACAAGAAGATCTTTTAGATTTCTACTACGCCGTGAAGTCATCGAGGGTGCTGTCCCCAAGCAATCTGCCAGACACGATTCTGTCCTGAGGATAGGCCAGTATTTACTCATAACCAACCTCATTGTCTCCCACTAGTGGTTATATGTCGAGATGAACCTGACCATCTGGCCAGATCCATCCCTTCTATTGTATTGAAGCCATTCCTAATGCTAATGCTATTTTTAATATATCCTCTTTGGGAGAACCTCTCCCTTAGATCATTTGCTTGATTATGGAAACGTTCCTCCGTGTAGCATATCCGTCCCATCCAGAGGAATTGACTGACCGGGACGGCCCTGATGGTAGAGCCATGATGAGCAGAGGAGGCATGAAGAAGAGAGTTCACCGAAGTACTCTTCCTGAAGACATCAGTCTGGAGGGAGGCATCGTCATCCACCTCTAGACTGATGTCCAGAAAGTCGATCCGGCGAGTGTCGCATTTGTAAGTGAGTCTAATACTCAGCGAATTCTCATTCAGCTCCCCCATGAAGGTGTCGAACTCCTCCCTAGTGCTCAAAGAATAGAACATCATCAATATACCTCAGCCAGCACTGCACATGGTCTGTGGCCCGCACGCCCTCGTCGCCAATAACCACACTGTAAATAATACAGGATACTATGTAATAAAAAACAGAGCTATATATAAAACAAGAGGACGCTATATAATACGGGACGGCGGTATACCTAAAGCAATGCTATGTAATAAGGAACAGCGCTATATATAACAACAGGAAATGCTAAATAATATGGGACAGATCGCGTAGTGCACATTGTTTAAAGGGGTGGTCCGAAACTAAATTATATTTCCATCTTAATCTATATTTAATGCCATAATGTAATTTTTTTCTAATATATTCTAATTAAGAATACCCTATCCTTCCTTCACTACACAATCAAACAGATTTTTTTTTCTACTACTTCCTCTTTCATGACACTTCATTTAAGAATCCCAGTGTATGCTGCAATACTGAAACAAAGTGTCATCAGGCAAAATTCGGTAAAAGTGCGGGAAATTATTGTGCTGCCACTAAAGTATTTTTATCACTTTGGCTAAGATAGTGGTGGTGTATGATGAGCGGGGGAGATGTGTTTGATGAGGAAAGGGGGTGGGGAGAGCTCAGAGGAGCGGCGTGCTTGTAATCTTTTTTCTTTTTCCCTAACTTTATGTGTGCAAGGGTGTAGGAACCATCCACAATGTCCAGACACAAGGGCTTGTGCCATGGGCTGCTGAAATCACATGTCCCTCTCTATATAAAGAGCGGCCATGTTCTTTTAATGACATTTTGTGACTATAAGAGATTAGAGAGGGTGCTCCTGTTCTGCTTCTGGATTCATTAGAGATTTTAGCCAGTTAGCTGGGCTGTTGCTTCTAAGTCTGATAGTTTAGATAGCTAGTTTCCTGTGAGGCTGTGAAATCTACCTTCAAGCTGATTTTTTTTTCTTGTGCCATTAGTGAGGTCCAGACAAAGACAGGAGGGCACATTTCATAAAAGTCTGTTGTACACTGTTCCTATTGTGCTCCATGTACGAGTACACCTTTATATTTTTTCCAGTTGATAATGTGATATAGCAAGCCATATCTCACCTTGTCATTTTGTGGGGTTGAAATTTAGCTGTATGCAGAGTTCATACAGAGTAAAAAAATCTATATTTTTCTGTGACAAATGTGATACAGCATGCCATATCTCACCTTGTCATATAGTGTCGCTGAAATTCAGCTGTGTGCAGAGCTGGTGCAGAGTAAAAACAACTATCTTTTTCTGTGACAAACATGATATAGGATGCCATTTTCCACCTTGTCATTTTGTGGCGGTGAAATTCAGCTGTATGCAGAGCTGGTGGAGAGTAAAAAAATCTAGATCTGAGTTTGAAATTTCTTGAAGCATATATTCTATTGTATACAGGCCTCATCCACAGTAAAACATATTTTCTTCTGTTATTAACATGATAAAGGAGACTAGATGTGAATTTGAAATTTCTAGGAGCATATATTCTATTGTATACAGGCTTCATCCACACTAAAAAAATACTTTCTTCCGTTACTAACGTGATACAGCAGGCTAGATGCCAGTTTGAAATTGTTTGGAGCATATCTTCTATGTTATATAGGCCTCATCCACAGTAAAAAAATACTTTCTTCTGCTACTAATGTGATACAGCAGGCTGGATCTGAGTTTGAAACTTATTGGAGCATATCTTCTATGTTATACAGGCTTCATCCACAGTAATAAAAATGCTTTCTTCTGTTACTAAGTTGATACAGCAGGCTAGATGTCAGTTTGAAATTTCTTGGAGCAAATCTTCATTGTTATACAGGCCTCATCCACACAAAAAAATGCTTTCTTCTGTGACTAACGTGATACAGTAGGGGAGATCTCAGTTTGAAATTGTTTGGAGCATATATTCTGTAGCGCTGGTGTCTCTGTCTCTTGCTCCTCTCCCCAGGCCGAGACGCCAATGGCCGGGCAACAATAACTATTTAAGGCACCTCTTCCAACATGGAGGTGCCTGTGCAATGTTGAAAGTTTGTTGTTAAAACCCTCTTGTCAGTTCTCAGGTCCCAGTGCGTGTACCGCCACCTACTTGCCTGACTTTCAGCCGTGCCCACCAGCCTGTCTTTCAGCTGTGTCCGCCAGCCTGTCTTTCAGCCGTGCCCGCCAACCTGTCTATCAGCCGTGCCTGTCTGCCTATCTACCATCTGGGTCTGTCTATCTGCCGTGCCAGCCTGTGCCTGCCTGCAGTCTCTTCGGGGTCACCTGCCCTTCACCCGAAGTCAGTCCCAGAGTAGCACCTGGCCCACCTTCCCGGTCCTTCCTTGGTTCACTGAGTCGATTAGGCGCTGTTCATCCGAGGTCGGTCAGGGTGAGGTCCCTAGTTATGCCCCTCCAGGCCACTTTGCTCCATGGCACAATGGTTCCATATCCCAGTCCCATAACATATTCTATGTTATACAGGCCTCATCCACAGTAAAAAAAATACTTTCTTCTATTTGTAACGTCATACAGCAGGCCAGATGTCAGTTTGAAATTTATGGGTGCTGATATTGTTCTCCTTACAGCGGTATGCATGATAAAATCGAAATTGGTTTTCTTACTATCATGCTACCTAAAGCAGGCCACATTTCATCTTTCTATTCTTTGGTGCAGATATTGTTCTCCACACTGGGGTACACATGATAAAATCATTTTTTTTTACTACCGTAGTATATAAAGCAGGCTACATTTCATCTTTACATTTTTTGGTGCAAATATTGTTCTCCACACAGGGGTACACATGATAAAATATAAATTTGTTCTTTTACTCTCTTGCTCCAAGAAGTAGGCCATGTCTGAGGTTATAATTCTTTTGTGCTGAGTTTCTTCTGTATCCAAGGCTCATCCACAGTAAAATATCGATTTTTTTCTGTTATTACAGTTCTACATAAAGCAGGCCACATTTTATCTTTTAACCACGTTGCACCAGAGCCTGTTTTTGCCTTCGTGACCGGGCCAATTTTTTCAATTCTGACCACTGTCACTTTATGAAGTAATTACTCTGGAACGCTTCAACGGATCCACCTGATTCTGAGACTGTTTTTTCATGACATATTGTACTTCATGATAGTGGTAAAATTTATTCGATATCACTTGCGTTTATTTGTGAAAAAATCGGAAATTTGGCGAAAATTTTGAAAATTTTGCAATTTTTAAACTTTGAATTTTCATGCCCTTAAATCAGAGAGATATGTCACATAAAATAGTTAATAAATAACATTTCCCACATGTCTACTTTACATCAGCACAATTTTGGGACCAACATTTTTTTTTGTTAGGGAGCTATAAGGGTTAAAGGTTGACCAGCGATTTCTAATTTTTCCAACAAAATTTACAAAAACATTTTTTTAGGGACCACATCATATTAGAAGTCACTTTGAGGGGTCTTTATGACAGAAAATACCCAAAAGTGACACGATTCTAAAAACTGCACCCCTCAAGGTGCTCAAAACCACATTCAAGAACTTTATTAACCCTTCAGGTGCTTCACAGGAATTTTTGGAATGTAGAAGAAAAAAATTAACATTTAACTTTTTTCACAAAAATGTTACTTTAGACCAAATTTTGTTTATTTTCACAGGGATAACAGGAAAAAATTGACACCAAAATTTTTTGTGCAATTTCTCTTGAGTGCGCTGATACCCCATATGTGAGGGAAAACCACTGTTTGGGTGCACTGCAGGGTTTGGAAAGGAAGGAGGGCCATTAGACTTTTTGAATGTAAAATTTGTCTGAATAATTAGCAGACGCCATGTTGCGTTTGGAGAGCCCCTGATGTGCCTAAACAGTGGAAACCCCCCACAAGTGACACCATTTTGGAAACTAGACCCCTTAGGGAACTTATCTAGATGTGTGGTGAGCACCTTGAACCCCAAGGTGCTTCACAGAAGTTTATAATAATGAGCTGTAAAAATAAAATTTTCACATTTTTCCCACAAAAACGTTTTTCATCCCTTAATTTTGCATTATCATAGGGTAATAGGATAAATTGCACCATGAAATTTTTTGTGCAATTTCTCCTGAACACGCCAATACCCCATATGTGGAGGCAAACCACTGTTTGGGCGCACGGCAGGGTTCGGAAAGGAAGGAGGGCCATTAGACTTTTTGAATGTAAAATTTGTCTGAATAATTAGCAGACGCCATGTTGCGTTTGGAGAGCCCCTGATGTGCCTAAACAGTGGAAACCCCCCACAAGTGACACCATTTTGGAAACTAGACCCCTTAGGGAACTTATCTAGATGTGTGGTGAGCACCTTCAACCCAAAGGTGCTTCACAGAAGTTTATAATATTGAGCTGTAAAAATAAAATTTTCACGTTTTTCACACAAAAACGTTTTTCATCCCTTAATTTTGCATTATCATAAGGGTAAGAGGATAAATTGCACCATGAAATTTGTTGTGCAATTTCTCCTGAACACGCCGATACCCCATATGTGGTGGCAAACCACTGTTTGGGCGCACGGCAGGGTTTGAAAGGGAAGGAGCGCCATTTGACTTTTTGAATGTAAAATTTGTTTGAATAATTAGGGGACTCCATGTTGCATTTGGGGAGCACCTGATGTGCCTAAACAGTGGAAACCCCCCACAAGTGACACCATTTTGGAAACTAGACCCCTTAGGAAACTTATATAGATGTGTGGTGAGCACCTTGAACCCCAAGGTGCTTCACAGAAGTTTATAATAATGAGCTGTAAAAATAAAATTTTCACATTTTTCCCACAAAAACGTTTTTCATCCCTTAATTTTGCATTATCATAAGGGTAATAGGATAAATTGCACCATGAAATTTGTTGTGCAATTTCTCCTGAACACACTGATACCCCATATGTCGAGGCAAACCACTGTTTGGGCACACGGCAGGGATTGAAAGGGAAGGAGTGCCATTTGACTTTTTGAATGTAAAATTTGTTTGAATAATTAGCGGACGCCATGTTGAATTTGGGGAGCCCCTGATGTGCCTAAACAGTGGAAACCCCCCACAAGTGACACCATTTTGGAAACTAGACCCCTTAGGGAACTTATCTAGATGTGTGGTGAGCACCTTGAACCCCAAGGTGCTTCACAGAAGTTTATAATAATGAGCTGTAAAAATAAAATTTTCACATTTTTCCCACAAAAACGTTTTTCATCCCTTAATTTTGCATTATCATAGGGTAATAGGATAAATTGCACCATGAAATTTGTTGTGCAATTTCTCCTGAACACGCCAATACCCCATATGTGGAGGCAAACCACTGTTTGGGCGCACGGCAGGGTTTGAAAGGGAAGGAGCGCGATTTGACTTTTTGAATGTAAAATTTGTTTGAATAATTAGCGGACGCCATGTTGCATTTGGGGAGCCCCTGATGTGCCTAAACAGTGGAAACCCCCCACAAGTGACACCATTTTGGAAACTTGACCCCTTAGGGAACTTATATAGATGTGTGGTGAGCACCTTGAACCCCAAGGTGCTTCAGATAAGTTTATAATAATGAGCTGTAAAAACAAAATTTTCACATTTTTCCCACAAAAAATGTTTTTCATTCCCTAATTTTGCATTATCATAAGGGTAACAGGATAAATTGCACAGTGAAATTTGTTGTGCAATTGCTCCTGAACACGCCGATACCCCATATGTGGTGGCAAACCACTGTTTGGGCGCACGGCAGGGTTTGAAAGGGAAGGAGCGCCATTTGACTTTTTGAATGTAAAATTTGTTTGAATAATTAGCGGACGCCATGTTGCATTTGGGGAGCCCCTGATGTGCCTAAACAGTGGAAACCCCCCACAAGTGACACCATTTTGGAAACTAGACCCCTTAGGGAACTTATATAGATATGTGGTGAGCACCTTGAGCCCCAAGTTGCTTCACAGAAGTTTATAATAATGAGCTGTAAAAATAAAATTTTCACGTTTTTCCCACAAAAACGTTTTTCATCCCTTAATTTTGCATTATCATAAGGGTAAGAGGATAAATTGCACCATGAAATTTGTTGTGCAATTTCTCCTGAACACACCGATACCCCATATGTGGAGGCAAACCACTGTTTAGGCACACGGCAGGGTTTGAAAGGGAAGGAGCGCCATTTGACTTTTTGAATGTAAAATTTGTTTGAATAATTAGCAGACGCCATGTTGCATTTGGGGAGCCTCTGATGTGCCTAAACAGTGGAAACCCCCCACAAGTGACACCATTTTGGAAACTAGACCCCTTAGGGAACTTATATAGATGTGTGGTGAGCACCTTGAACCCCAAGGTGCTTCACAGAAGTTTATAATAATGAGCTGTAAAAATAAAATTTTCACATTTTTCCCACAAAAACGTTTTTCATCCCTTAATTTTGCATTATCATAAGGGTAAGAGGATAAATTGCACCATGAAATTTGTTGTGCAATTTCTCCTGAACACGCCGATACCCCATATGTGGAGGCAAACCATTGTTTGGGCACACGGCAGGGTTTGAAAGGGAAGGAGCGCCATTTGACTTTTTGAATGTAAAATTTGTTTGAATAATTAGCGGATGCCATGTTGCATTTGGGGAGCCCCTGATGTGCCTAAACAGTGGAAACCCCCCACAAGTGACACCATTTTGGAAACTTGACCCCTTAGGGAACTTATATAGATGTGTGGTGAGCACCTTGAACCCCAAGGTGCTTCACATAAGTTTAATAATGAGCTGTAAAAATAAAATTTTCACATTTTTCCCACAAAAAATGTTTTTCATTCCCTAATTTTGCATTATCATAAGGGTAACAGGATAAATTGCACCATGAAATTTGTTGTGCAATTTCTCCTGAGTACGCCGATACCCCATATGTGGGGGAAAACCACTGCTTTGGTGTACGGCAGGGTTCGGAAGAGAAAGGAGCGCTATGTTGGCTGGGATAGGTTGCAGACACCATGTCACATTTGAAGAGTCGCTGACATGCCGAAACAGCAGAAACCCCCACAAGTGACCCCATTTTGTAAACTACACCTCTCAAGGAATTCATCTAGGGAAGCAGTGAGTATTTTTTAATTTTTAAATTTATACCATTGGGCAGTGAAAAAAGCATAATTATATTTTTACCACAAAAAAATGTTTTACCCTCAGATTTTACATTTTCACACAGGGCAATGGGTAAAAATGGTGTCGAAATGTGTCACACAATTTCTTCTAAAAGTGTCAATACCCCATATGTGGCTGTATCAGACCGCTCAGCCATACGGCGAGATCTGGGGGGGACGGAGCGCTATTTGACAATTGGAGAACAAATTATTGTAGAATAGGCATTTGAATTTGGGAGCACAAAATTTTCTGAATTTCTTTTGGGGGAGCAAGGGCCATTTCGCTTTTCCAGAGCCTTTCTGCTACCAGTAACTTGGAAGTCCTTTATATTTTTAACAGATGACGGACCTGAGTGGGGACTAGCTTTTTTTGAGGACTGAGTTGAAGCTTTTATTGGGAACATTTTACGTAACATTTATCCAGCGCTCTAGGCTGAGCACTTACATCGGGGTTTCCATCTAAATTTCCAAGTGATGTAATTCAGATGAAACCCCTGCGGGCTCCATTCACTGTAATGAGGCAGCAGAGTTACTCTGGACTCCATCTGGCCACTGTTCAGCGGTGTCCTTGTTTTCAGAAGTGCACAAAACTGTGGCCAACCGCACTTTTATGCACGCCTAAAACAAATGACACCGTGGGATCACAGGCCAGACAGCATCCACAGTGGCCTATATCTGCCTCATTACAGGGAATCTTCCGTCATGGGTTCCGTCTGAATCACGTATTTCAGAGATTTACACGGAAACTCTGGTGTAAGCGCTTAGCGCAGAGCGCAGGATAAATGTGAGCAGAGCCTTACTGCGATCTTTGGGAGACATAATAAACTAATCAGAAGCAGGTGAAGAATTGGTTTTATTTATTTTTTACGCCGTTCCTCGTGTGATATAACTGATTAGATTACTTTATTCTTCGGGTCGGTGCGATTACAGAGATACCAGATTTATATCGGGTTTTTAAGACTGACAGCTGTCACACACTAAGAGACGCTTTTTTTGCAAAATCTAGTTTTTGCATCGCCATATTTTGAGAGCTGTAATTTTTCCATGCTTCAGCTGACAGAGTCATGTGACAGTTTGTTTTTTGCGGGACGAGTTGACATTTTTATTGGTACCATTTTTGGGTACGTGACATTTTTTGATCGCTTTCTATTCCATTTTTGGGAGGTAAAATTAACAAAAACAAACAATTCAGGAATTGTTTTTTGAGGGTTTTTTTTATGCCGTTCTGCGTGTGGTAAAAGTGATCAGGCAGCGTTATTCTTCGGGTCGGTACGCTTACAGCGATACTACACTTACTGTATATTTTTTTTATGTTTTGGCGCTTTTACACAATAAAACAATTTTATAGAAAAATTATTTTTTTTGCATTGCTTTATTCTGAGCGCTATAACTTTTTTATTTTTCGGCTGATGGAGCTGTATGGCGGCTTTTTTTTTGCGGAACAAGATGACGTTTTCAGCGGTACCATGTTTATTTCCATTTTGATTTTTGATCGCATTTTTTTCCACTTTTTGCTTGGCGATATGATGAAAAAGCATATTTTTTTGCTCCGTTTTTTATTTATTTTTATTACGATGTGCACAGAAGGAGTTAATTAGTGTGACAATTTTATAGATCGGGTTGTTTCGGACGTGGCGATACCAAATATGTGTACTTTTTTTGGTTTTGCATAAATATACGGATTTATTGGTTTAATATTTTATTTATTTATTTTTATTTATTTTGTGATTTTTTTTTAACAGTTTAAAAACATTTTTTTTTACTTTTTTTGCATTTTTACTAAGTCCCTGTATGGGACATTAATTTTTTTTTCTGATCACTGATCTCATATAATGTAATAGACATGTATTACATTACATGAGATCTTAGTTGACTGTTTCACAGTCAGAGTCTCCTGCCAGGCTTCAGCTGCAGGCTGAGCCTGGCAGGACACCATATATGGCAGATCTGGAGGCGGTCATGTGACCTCCAGCTGCCATAGCAACGTCAGGTCCTGGAAGGTATAAGGGGGCCGTCGGAGAGGTAAGTGGATGACCCCCTCTCCTCCTGCTGTCTTCTATATGCCGCGATCACTATAGACCGTGGCATATAGAAGACAGCAAAGGGTTAACATTAGTGTTGAGCGAACATGCTCGACACTGCTCGGTACTCGCCCGAGCATCACGCTACTCGGGATGTTCGGCGAGCACCGAGCATTTCCGGGTTACTCGGGCGGGAGCTCGGGTCTCCGCCCTGCATGTTTGGCGCTCTTTACAGAGCCAATGAACATGCAGGGATTGCCAGCCAGTCACTGTAATGCTGCAGCCATGTTGGTTGTGGGCATTACAGTGATTGGCTGGCCGCACAGCGTCACCTCGAGTATTTAAAACGGGGCGCCGCCATCTTGGACACAGTCGCTCCGGATTAGGCAGTGTAGGGACAGCGCTGCTGATTTAGGGAGAGATATAAACTGCAAAATAGTTAGTGTAGGGTCTGTAAAGGCTGCCAGAGCAAACAAACAGTCCTTTTCAGGACTAATATCCATCCCAGATACCAGGCAGGCAGGCTGTATAGGAGACACAGTGGTTATACCAGCAAACGCTGCATTACAGTCCTGTGTGCTCCTGTTGCTGAAATTGCTGGACTTAGCACCAGGTGTCGGGGGCCAGGAAAAATGTTTTTTTTTCATCTAAATCCTCCTTTTTTTTCCCTCCTTCACACTGTACAAATACCCGTCTTATTAACCTTTTGGTGTGCCCCCCCCCCCCAAAAAAAAAGCATGTCTTTGATTTTTCAGACACAAATATAACTGTTGAAAATAGTCTGGTGTAGGCTAGAGAAACAGAAGTGTTGTTTTGCACTTCCACGGTTCAAACCTCTGTATTATCCATTTTGGGCCATTTGTATCTAAAAAAAAAAACTGTTTGAGTGTGTCGCTCACTGTTCAGCCGCAAATATCTCTATTTAAAAAAGTGTGGTATACCCCAGTAAACAATAACTGTGGTTTTGCCATCCCACGGTAAAAAATCTCTATTATTCTGGTTTTGGTAGTTTTTTCCGTAAAGAAAAACAGTAGTGTCTCCTGACTGTTGTGACACAAAAATATATCTGTTGAAAATAGTCTTGTGTAGGCCCGACATCCCAGTGTGGTTTCGCAGTTCCACGGGTCAAATCGCTGTACTATCCAGTTTTGGGCCTTTGGTATCTAAAAAAAGAGCAGTTTGAGTGTGTCGCTCACTGATCAGCCGCAAATATCTCTATTTAAAAAATGTGGTATACCCCAGTAAACAATAACTGTGGTTTTGCCATCCCACGGTAAAAAATCTCTATTATTCAGGTTTTGGTAGTTTTTTCCGTAAAGAAAAACAGTAGTGTCTCCTGACTGTTGTAACACAAAAATATATCTGTTGAAAATAGTCTTGTGTAGGCCCGACATCCCAGTGTGGTTTCGCAGTTCCACGGGTCAAATCGCTGTACTATCCAGTTTTGGGCCTTTGGTATCTAAACAAAAAGCAGTTTGAGTGTGTTGCTCACTGTTCAGCCGCAAATATCTCTATTTAAAAAAGTGTGGTATACCCCAGTAAACAATAACTGTGGTTTTGCCATCCCACGGTAAAAAATCTCTATTATTCAGGTTTTGGTAGTTTTTTCCGTAAAGAAAAACAGTAGTGTCTCCTGACTGTTGTGACACAAAGATATATCTGTTGAAAATAGTCTTGTGTAGGCCCAACATCCCAGTGTGGTTTCGCAGTTCCACGGGTCAAATCGCTGTACTATCCAGTTTTGGGCCTTTGGTATCTAAAAAAAAAGCAGTTTGAGTGTGTCGCTCACTGTTCAGCCGCAAATATCTCTATTTAAAAAAGTGTGGTATACCCCAGTAAACAATAACTGTGGTTTCGCCATCCCACAGTAAAAAATCTCTATTATTCAGCTTTTGGTAGTTTTTCCATAAAGAAAACCAGTAGTGTCTCCTGACTGTTGTGACACAAAAATATATCTGTTGAAAATAGTCTTGTGTAGGCCCGACATCCCAGTGTGGTTTCGCAGTTCCATGGGTCAAATCGCTGTACTATCCAGTTTTGGGCCTTTGGTATCTAAAAAAAAAGCAGTTTGAGTGTGTCGCTCACTGTTCAGCCACAAATATCTCTATTTAAAAAAGTGTGGTATACCCCAGTAAACAATAACTGTGGTTTTCCTCTTCCACGGTTCTAATCTGCTCTTTATTACCCTTTTTCCATTGATAGTGCAAGTGTAAGCTATTTTACTTCATTTACAATGGGCAAGGCACGTGGCAAGGGACGTGGAAGTGGACGTTGTGGTGATGGTTCGTGCAGAGAACGGGGCCGTAGCAAGGTGAAAATGTGCCACAACCAACAGCCACATCTTCTCGCTCCCACTTCTTGACCGAATTACTAGGGAAGCACAGAACAACACCAGTATTGAGAACTGATCAGTGTGAACAGGTTATTAATTGGATAGCAGATATTACTTCCAGTTACCTGGGCACCACCACCTCCGGTCTGCCTTCCACACGGTCAACTCTTAGTAGCCGCGATTCTCGACCGCATACTCCTCCTCACCCTGATGCTCTTTCCTCCCACCATGCCGAGTGTCGTCAGACAGCAAGTGATCCCACACTTGGACACTCTGAAGAGCTGTTCACTGGTCCATTTCCATATTTGGGCCCCTCGCCTGATACGCTTGAAGTGGTGGAAGAGGAGATCCCAAGTTGCGATGCCCAAATAATTGAACAGCCACGGCCACAGGAAGTCGACGTTGGCAATCTGTCACAAGAGGTGGACGATGACGAGACACAATTGCCAGGAAGTGAGGAGGAGGATCGTGGTGCGCAAGTGGAAGAGGAGGAGGTGGTGGATGATCTAGTAACTGACCCAACGTGGAAGGAGGACATGCAGAGTGAGGCCTGCAGCACACAGAAGGGAGGGAGGCAGAGTACCCCAACAGGCAGGAAGAAGCAGTGTGGTGGCCGCAGACAGAAGGCAGGCAACCGTTCCCCGTAACACCAACACGAGGGACGTTGCCAGTACAAGCGGTAGGTCTTCCAGAGTCTGGAATTTTTTTAAAGACTCTGCTGATTACCCCAAAAAGGCCATATGTTCCACCTGCCATGCCAGCATCAGCAGGGGTGACAAAACTACCAGCCTGACCACCACCAGCATGATCAGGCACATGGCAGCAAAGCACCCGACTTTGTGGGGCGAAACCCAGGGTCCACGACCAGTGTCAGCGGGTGTCACCACTGCTTCTTCCACTGTTGTGCGTGCAATAGAACCCCCTGTTGTGTGTGCAAGGCAATCCCCTGTCCATACTGCATGTAAAGATGCCCCCTCCTCTCAGTCTTCACTTGTTATGGCAGTTTCTCAAGAAACAGCATCAACGTCCACGTCCACGTCCCACCGCAGCGTTCAATTGTCCATATCCCAGACCTTTGAACGAAAGCGGAAATTCGCAGCTAACGCCCCACAGGCCACAGTCCTAAATTCACACATTTCACAACTGCTTGCATTGGAAATGCTGCCTTTTAGGCTGGTGGATACGGAATCCTTCCGCAATCTTATGGCGGTGGCCGTCCCTCGGTACTCGGTCCCCAGCCGACACTATTTTGCCCGGTGTGCCATCCCCTCACTACACAAGCACGTGTCCCAAAGCATCTGCCGTGCCTTCAACAATGCAGTTACTGGGAGAGTCCACCTGACAACGGACACGTGGACAAGTGCTTGTGGCCAGGGATGGTACATCTCTCTGACGGCACACTGGGTAAACATAGTGGAAGCCGGAACCCAGTCGGGCCTTGGGACGGAACACATCCTCCCCACACCGAGGATTGCGGGCCCTATGTCAGTCAGAGTTGCCCCCACAGTGTACAGCTCCTGCGCATCCTCCTCCTCCTCCTCCTCATGTTCAGCCTCCATCTCAGATATCACCACATCAGTTACAAGCTGGAAGCATTGCAGTACTGCCTCCGCCAAGCAGCAACAGGCTGTGCTGAAACTCATAAGCTTAGGTGATAAACCTCACACTGCTTGTGAGTTGTGGACAGCTGTGAAAGAGCAGGCAGATCTGTGGCTGAGACCGCTGAACCTACATCCCGGCATGGTCGTGTGTGACAATGGCCGTTACCTGGTGGCGGCTCTGAGGCGAGGTGAGATCACACACGTACCATGCCTGGCTTATGTGCTTAACCTCGTGGTTCAGCGGTTTCTTAAATCGTACCCCGAGTTGCCAGATCTGCTCGTGAAAGTACGCTGCCTGTCAGCTTATTTACGCAAGTCGGCTACAGCGTCCGCCGTCCTTGCTGTGTTGCAGCAGCGTTTGCAGCTTCCGGCACACCGACTGGTGTGTGATGTCCCCACACGTTGGAACTCTACCCTCCACATGTTGCAAAGGATTTGTGAGCAGAAGAGAGCAGTTGTGGAGTACCAGCTGCAACAAGGCTGTCGATATTCAGGTCAGACTCCACACATAAGACCTCAGGAGTGGACCTGGATGTCTGACATATGTACCATCCTGACAAACTTTGAGGAGGCCACCAAGATGGTGAGTGGCGATGACGCCATCATTAGTGTCAGCATCCCACTTGTCTGTCTTTTGCAACGCTCTCTGCAGAGAATTAAAGAGGAGGCATTGCAGCCAGAGTATGATGAGATGGATCTAGAAGCCGTAGTGGGCGATTACACACAGCCCAGCCTCATCTCATCCCAACGTGCATTGGGGGACAATGAGGGAGAGGAGGAGGAGGAGGAGGAGGAAGAACAGGAGCTGCTATCATGCGTTGTAGACGGTAGTACCTGCACAAGTGTCATACCGTCGGTTCAGCGTGGGTGGCCTGAGGACAGGGGGGAGGAGGAGGAGGAGGAGGAGGAGGAGGAGGAGAGCATGGTCAGTTGTCATCTTGGTGAGGACACGGAAATCTTGCCCGTTACCAGTCTGGCACGCATGGCTGACTTTATGTTACGCTGCCTTAACCGTGACCCTCGCGTTGTCAAAATGTTGGGTGACAGTCATTACTGGTTGGTGACACTTGTAGACCCCCGCTACAAGGAGAACTTTCACTCTCTTATTCCTGAGGTGGAGAAGTCTACAAAAATGGGGCAATACCAGAAGGCCCTTGCTGCAGAACTCTTAAAAAAATTCCCATCTGAACACGCTAGCGGCAGAGGTCACAGTTCGTTGCCCAACCAAGGCATACAGGCGAGAGAGATGCAACTCCAATCCAGCAGAGGCAGGGGAACACTGTCAACGTTCTGGGACAGTTTTCTGACACCCGCCCAGCTTACAGGCCCTGAGGCGCGGGGTACTCTCACAAGGAGTGGAAAGTTTCAAAAGATGGTGAGGGAGTACCTTGCCGATCGTACCAGCGTCCTCCGTGATTCCTCTGTGCCTTTTAATTATTGGGTATCCAAGCTGGACACTTGGAATGAACTCGCTCTGTACGCCTTGGAGGTCCTGGCCTGCCCTGCCGCTAGCGTGTTATCGGAGCGTGTTTTTAGTGCCGCTGGGGGAATTATAACTGATAAGCGCACTCGCCGGTCAACTGACAATGCTGACAAGCTGACCCTTATCAAAATGAACAAGGGCTGGATTGGGCCAGACTTCTCATCACTACCAAATGACAGCAGAGTAACATAAAGTCAAATCCACTGTGTTATTTCGGGAGGTGTATTCACATGCACCGCTTCACACACATGGGTATACGCTTCCTCGTTTCGGTTGTTTAATCTTCTTCTCCTTATCCTCAGCCTCCACCACCACTATACCACCAGGGTGCCAACATTGCAAGTTCCTCCGTCCTTATTTTTGGCAGCTTTTGCTTGCAAGGCATAAGCAAATACTATGGGACACCCACTCCCCAATAATGGGACTTATGTTTGTAATATGCTGTACTGCATGGCTCTTGTAAGGGGCATTGCAAGTTGCTCCGTCCTAATTTTTGGCAGCTTTTGCTGGGAAAGCATAAGCAAATACTATGGGACACCCACTCCCCAATAATGGGACTTATGTTTGTAATATGCTGTACTGCATGGCTCTTGTAAGGGGCATTGCAAGTTGCTCCGTCCTAATTTTTTGCTGCTTTTGCTGGGAAAGCATAAGCAAATACTATGGGACACCCACTCCCCAATAATGGGACTTATGTTTGTAATATGCTGTACTGCATGGCTCTTGTAAGGGGCATTGCAAGTTGCTCCGTCCTAATTTTTGGCAGCTTTTGCTGGGAAAGCATAAGCAAATACCATGGGACACCCACTCCACAATAATGGGACTTATGTTTGTAATATGCTGTACTGCATGGCTCTTGTAAGGGGCATTGCAAGTTGCTCCGTCCTAATTTTTGGCAGCTTTTGCTGGGAAAGCATAAGCAAATACTATGGGACACCCATTCCCCAGTAATGGGACTTATGTTTGTAATATGCTGTACTGCATGGCTCTTGTAAGGGGCATTGCAAGTTGCTCCGTCCTAATTTTTGGCAGCTTTTGCTGGGAAAGCATAAGCAAATACCATGGGACACCCACTCCCCAATAATGGGACTTATGTTTGTAATATGCTGTACTGCATGTGACGCGCCCCCTGGGCCGTGTGTACACGTGTGTGGGATACCCGGTGCCGGGTCTCTGGGGTTTGTAGTCTCCGTGGCGGTGACCCGGTCCCGTGGCTCAGGCTGGTCAAACCAGTGGCAGTCTTTCTTAGGTTTTGAGGTTAATTGTCCGACTGCGCCACCCGTGGATTGCGGTCAGGGAGTACCACCGCTGCGAGGCAGACCGCTGAGGCTGGTGTTGTGTGCGCAGCATAGAATGGGATAACTCCCCTCGGGAGGAGTATAGCCTCAGGGCAGTGAGTGTGGATGATGGGGGTGATGGTGCACGAGCGCAGCAGGAATGACTCAGAGTCTTTGCAGTGCAGTTCAGGGTCTTTACTGATGATTATAAGGTAGACCCTCCCGGGAGTACTGGCTAGCATAAGAGGCCTGGTCAGTCTGTGAGCAAGCAGGAGTTCCCCTGGCCAGGTGGAGTTGTAGGCCTCCCCGTCTGTCTGCACTCTTCCTGGCTACCTTGCTGTAAGCGGGTAGAAGTAGCCCACGTCCCTGAGTGTACCGTGTAGTGCTCACCCGTATGGCTGGTGACTTGGGGCCTTCTGTTAGCCTCCGCTCCACGACGGCGGTGCTGGTCCCTTGCTTGTGATTGAGCCTCCGGGCTTCTATGGCCAGAGGACCTGAAATCCCCTGCCGGCTGGTTTCTGCTGCTGGATATATAAGTCCTCACAGCTTCGGACTCCTGTGTCCGGTTCCTATTGTCTTCTGCCAGGGCGAGCTCTGCTCAGCTTCCAGCCCCTGGTCTTTAGCTCCTAGCTCCTACAGAGCTCCTTGCTGTTACTTTCCCTTGCTCTCACTCTGACTCTGACTGTTCTCTGACTCACTCAACCCCGCCCCAGATCCAGTTTATAAGGGCAGAATTCTCCTCTCCCAGGATTGGGGCAGGAGGATGTTGCATGTTTAAGGGATCCTGACCTGGAAACCTCCCACTTGCTCTCCGACGTAATATCTTTATTACTGTGGTGACCAGACCCCTGGGGTGCCACACATGGCTCTTTTAAGGGGCATTGCAGTTCCTCATAATTTTTGGAAAGCCTTCCATTCACTGCTTAGGCCAACAGTGCACGGGAGACCCAGTTGCAATAAATGGAAAAAAAGGTTTAGTTAACGCCCTCTGACCTCCATGTCATTTCCAAGGGGCATTGGAGTGGCTCGAAATTTTTGGAAGGCATTGCACTCACTGTATGCCCTATAACTGTGTAGCCGAACCGCTCCTTTTGTTACAGAAACATATCCTACAAGACATGTCTGGTTGACTGGCCTGATATTGATGTGAATGGTCCCTGTTCCTCCTGCTCTTTCTCCTTTGCCACTACCTCATCCATCATTTATCACCTGAAGCTTTGTTTTAACGGGAGTCATAGAACTTGGATAGTAGCAGGAAAACATCCAGCAATCCTCGGAGGAGGTAGGATATGCGCCAAAACGCTGACCACCTCAGGCCTAGCCGCTACTACATACATGCGCTTGCATTACAACAAAACAAAGCAGATGCTAACTTCTATCATCCTCATCATGCTCCTCACCTTGGCACTCTCAACTCCCCTGATGGAGAAGCCAGGGCCCACCGGAGGAGTCTGATAGTCCGGTGGGCTCGGCCAATGCTGCCCTAAAGCAGGCCAGGCTAAGAAAAGTGTGGGAAAGGTTACCGGGACAAATAGGGGTGGCTGGGGACCGAGTATGGACACCCGGCCACCCCCTGGAGGCTGGGGAGCAAGCGGGGCCACCAGGCGGCTGGGGACTGAGTATGGATACCAGGCCGCCGACACAGCCATGGCGTGGTGGCCAGATTCCGCCTCCACATGCCTAAAAGGCCCAATTTAAAGTGCAAGCAAGCAGTATGGTATTGCAGCCTGGGGGTGGGTGGGTGGCAGGCTGCATACTTGCGCTTGCATTGCAAGGAATGGGAGAGGTACAATTGAACACTGCCCTGGGACAAGGACTTGAATGGGGATAGTTGCAAGTCTGCAACGACAGGTGCAAGGTGGGAGGCATCTTCGCATGTACCATGAACAGGGGTTTGGCATGCACACACTACAGCGGAATAGGCTCTCCTTCCCACTAAATGCGCTGGAGAGGGCACAGGTAATGTTTTGGTATACGCGCTTAATCTTATGTATAAGGCACACCAGGACAAATATGGGCGGCTGGGGACTGAGTATGGATACCTCGCTGCCGAAGCCGCCATCAGGTAGTGGCCAGCTTCGGCCTCCTCCAAACTAAAAGGCCCCATTTCAAGTGCAAGCTAGCAGTATGGAATTGCAGTCTGGGGGTGGGTGGGTGGCAGGCTGCACACTTACACTTACACTTGCATTTAAAGAAAACATAGCAGATGCTAACTTCTGTCATCATCATCATGCTCCTCACCTTGGCACTCTCAACTCCACCGATGGAGAAGTCAAGGCCTACCGGAGGAGTCTGGTTCTCTGGTGGGCTCGTCCAATGCTGCCTAAAGCAGGCCGGGCTAAGAAAAGTGTGTGGGGGGATGTTCCAAGGAGAAATAGGGCGGCTGGGGACCGTGTGTGGACACCCGGCCGCGGCTGGGGACTGAGTATGGATTCCAGGCCGCCAACACAGCCATGACGTGGTGGCCAGATTCCGCCTCCACATGCCTAAAAGGCCCAATTTCAGTGACCTGGGAGTCAGAGATGCTTCCAGGGGTCTTCCCCATGCTGTTCCCTTGTCTTTTCAGCACTTTATGCATGTGTCACACAGCACATGGCCAGATAAGGTTGTAAAATGTTAAAATGACATTTCACGGTGAATGCATTGGTCATAGTTGAAAGCAATACAAAAGTGCAAAAACGCATAAAAAATGCTTCTTGTGAACATAGCCGAAGGTGTGGAGGAGTATTTTTGTTTTTGGTCATTTATTTTAACTTATACACAAGTCTTTACCCTGGAAAGGATGTTCCTTAACATATTTCACAGGAAAAAAGTTTCACTTTCGTTTTTGAACGTTTTATTGTGAGCCTGTAAAAGTGGCTTAATACCTCTGACCACGTTTTTGACAGCAGTGACCTGGGGGTCAGAAATGCTTCCTGGGGCGATCCCCATGCTGTCCCCATGTCATTTGAGCACTGTCACTATCGTTTTGGGCACTTGCTAGGCTTTTAAAAGACTGCCGGGGGTGCCACCGCAAAAATGCTCGAGTCTCCCATAGACTAACATTGGGCTCGTTGCTCGGGTCGAGTATCACGGCGAGCTCGGCCCGAGCTTCGAGCACCTGAGCATTTTAGTGCTCGCTCAACACTAGTTAACATCATTGGGACCTGATCCAATCAGGTCCCGATGATGTCCCCTGTCAGAGCTAACGCTCTGCACCGGAATCGCAGCGCTTGCAGGACCCTGGGGGTCCTGAGCGCTGAGAGACAACCCACCGTTTTTAAACGTCGGCGCTGCACAGAGCCCAGCAAGTGCCAACGTTTATCTATAGTGGGCGGTCGGGAACCGGTTAATTATTTTGTGCTAGTATTGTGTTCCAGCCCGAAGTCCACATTTCACAATATAAATTCTTTGTGCTGATATCATGGTCTTGAAGCCATATTTAAGCATTAGATAGGGCTCGGAGCAGTATTTCTTGCTTAAAGTTTGATCAGTAACTGGTGGATGAGTTACAGGTGTAGGCCTGTGTGGTGCTCTGAGAGCTCTGCCAAATTCAGGCTACACAAATGAAGGAGACCCAACTTGGAGACCAAACATTTCCAAAAATTATGGCCAGATACCACTAAAGTGGCATCGATTTCTATTTATTTATTTTTTTACTCACTTTTTATAGTGCCAATTATCCCACAGCGCTTTACAGACTTTTACAGACATTAGTGGCACTGTCCCCATTGGGGCTTACAATCTAAATTTCCTATCAGTATGTTTTTGGAGTGTGGGAAGAAAAATGAGTACCTGGAGGAAACCCTCGCAAACATGGGGAGAGCATACAAACTGCTTGCAGACGCTGTCCTTGGTGGGGTTGGAACCCAGGACCCAAGTGCTGCAAGGCTGCTAATGTTTTTGCTTTGATGACTCAATGTTCTCAGGGTTGGAAGTCTATCACTGCGATGCACATTGTGTTCCTTACTGCTGTCTTGGAGAAAACCACTCTCAAGATTGACTTCAAGCATGTTTTGATACTGCAGCATGGGTATATCCCTTTCCAGGTGGGGAAGCAACTAGCAAAATTTACTTTTGTACCGTCGATCGAACAGACTGGCAACCCAATAGTCAGCACTATTTAGAATCCTAACAATACGGGCAACAGTCATGTTGCAGTAAGTGCTGCAAGAAGGCGTTCATTGGTTGGTATTTTTCATGAGGTCCAAGTCCATAGTGTGTTGGTGGCGGGATAACATTCAAGCTTGCTTCCTCCATCCCCTCCTGGCAACCACGGACAACAGAGAGTGAATCATTATCCTCTTCATCTCCTAACAGTTGCACGTCCATCACTTCTTCTTCCTCGTCCTTCTTCATTTGTTCCTCCCATGACAACCACCTGTGAGATGACAGACTGGAACGTAGAGATATTGTTAACCCTACTGCATCCTCCTCTGCTTCCTCCTCTTCCCTTGGAACCATCACCACCTCCTCCTGCAGACTATTCAGAGTGTGATACAGCATGTAGATGACCGGAATAGTGATGCTGATGACGGCATTGTCAGCGCTAAACCATGTTAGTAGCCATTTTGAAAATGTGCAGAAGGGTGCAGAGGTCCTTCATCTGTGTCCACTCCGCAAGTGTGATTTGCACCACGTCCTTACTGCATTTGCCCAGGCTATATGACATGAGATACTGCATTAGGGCTGTTAGGGAGTTAGGGAGTTTAGTTCTCCAACCCAAGCTATTTAGTAGTTTAGTTCTCAAACCCTTGCTGTCTATTTGTTTAGTTCTCCATGTTCTGGTTTGTATTTGTTTTGTTCTCCAACCCTAGCTGTTCAGTAGTTTAGGTCTCCAACGCTTGTTGTCTATTAGTTTGGTTCTCGATGTTCTGATGTGTATTTGTTTCATTCTCCAACCCTAGCTGTTTAGTAGTTTAGTTCTCCAACCCCTGTTGTCTAATAGTTTAGTTCTCCATCTTCTGATGGGTAGTGTTTTAGTTCTCCATCCCCAAGCGCCCTGCAAGCCTTGGGGGTTCCAAGACTTGTAGAGCAGCCCATTCCCCGCATGCCCAAGCAGCCACCAGAGTCACCCAGTGCCCGGTCAGTGAGATGTAACGCCCTGGCCATGCTTGCTTGTCCAGGTGTCAGTGGTGAAATGCACCCTGTCAGACCTAGAATTTTTCAAGGAACGGGTGTAGTGTTGAGCGAGCATGCTCGACACTGCTCGGTACTCGTCCGAGCATCTCACTACTTGGGATGTTCGGCGAGCACCGAGCATTTTTGGGTTACTCGGGCGGGAGCTCAGGTCTCCGCCCTGCATGTTTGGCGCTCTTTACAGAGACAATGAACATGCAGGGATTGCAAGCCAGTCACTGTAATGCTGCAGCCATGTTGGTTGTGGGCATTACAGTGATTGGCTGGCCGCACAGCGTCACCTCGAGTATTTAAAACCGGGCGCCGCCATGTTGGACACAGTCGCTTCGGATCAGACAGTGTAAAGAGAGTGCTGCTGAGCTAGGGAGAGATTTATACTGCGAAATAAGTAGTGTAGGATCTCTAAAGCCTGAAAAATGATGGGCACACTTTTAGGAAGTGACCTGGGTGTCAGAGATGCTTCCAGGGGTCTTCCCCATGCTGTTCCCATGTCTTTTCAGCACTGTATGCATGTGTCACACAGCATATGGCCAGATAAGGTTATAAAATGTTAAAATGACATTTCCCGGTGAATGCATTTGTCACGATTGAAAGCAATACAAAAGTGCAAAAATGCATAAAAAATGCTACTTGTGAACATAGCCCACGGTGTGGAGGAGTATTTTTGTTTTTGGTTATTTATTTTACCTTATACACAAGTATTTACTCTGGAAAGGATGTTCCTTAACATATTTCACAGGAAAACAGTTTCAGTTTCGTTTTTGAACGTTTTATTGTAGCCCGTAAATGTGGCTTAATACCTCTGACCACGTTGTTGACAGCAGTGACCTGCGGGTCAGAAATGCTTCCTGGGGCGATCCCCATGCTGTCCCCATGTCATTTGAGCACTGTCACTATCGTTTTGGGCACTTTTTAGGCTTTCTACAGACTGCCGGGGGTGCCGCCGCAAAAATGCTCGGGTCTCCCATAGACTAACATTGGGCTCGTTGCTCGGGTCGAGCACCCGAGTATCACGGTGAGCTCGGCCCGAGCTTCGAGCACCCGAGCATTTTAGTGCTCGCTCAACACTAAACGGGTGATGTTGTCTGCAACATGCTGGTGTAGCTCAGGCCCAGTTTTCTTAGAGAAGTAATGGCAACTGGGCAACTGTTACTGGGGAACTGTGATGGCCATCAACTTTTGGAAACCATCTGTATCCACAAGGCAAAAAGGCAGCAATTCTTTTAGGCTGGTGGATACGGAATCCTTCCGCAATCTTATGGCGGTGGCCGTCCCTCGGTACTCGGTCCCCAGCCGACACTATTTTGCCCGGTGTGCCATCCCCTCACTACACAAGCACGTGTCCCAAAGCATCTGCCGTGCCTTCAACAATGCAGTTACTGGGAGAGTCCACCTGACAACGGACACGTGGACAAGTGCTTGTGGCCAGGGACGGTACATCTCTCTGACGGCACACTGGGTAAACATAGTGGAAGCCGGAACCCAGTCAGGCCTTGGGACGGAACACATCCTCCCCACACCGAGGATTGCGGGCCCTATGTCAGTCAGAGTTGCCCCCACAGTGTACAGCTCCTGCGCATCCTCCTCCTCCTCCTCCTCATGTTCAGCCTCCATCTCAGATATCACCACATCAGTTACAAGCTGGAAGCATTGCAGTACTGCCTCCGCCAAGCAGCAACAGGCTGTGCTGAAACTCATAAGCTTAGGTGATAAACCTCACACTGCTTGTGAGTTGTGGACAGCTGTGAAAGAGCAGGCAGATCTGTGGCTGAGACCGCTGAACCTACATCCCGGCATGGTCGTGTGTGACAATGGCCGTTACCTGGTGGCGGCTCTGAGGCGAGGTGAGATCACACACGTACCATGCCTGGCTTATGTGCTTAACCTCGTGGTTCAGCGGTTTCTTAAATCGTACCCCGAGTTGCCAGATCTGCTCGTGAAAGTACGCTGCCTGTCAGCTCATTTACGCAAGTCGGCTACAGCGTCCGCCGTCCTTGCTGTGTTGCAGCAGCGTTTGCAGCTTCCGGCACACCGACTGGTGTGTGATGTCCCCACACGTTGGAACTCTACCCTCCACATGTTGCAAAGGATTTGTGAGCAGAAGAGAGCAGTTGTGGAGTACCAGCTGCAACAAGGCTGTCGATATTCAGGTCAGACTCCACACATAAGACCTCAGGAGTGGACCTGGATGTCTGACATATGTACCATCCTGACAAACTTTGAGGAGGCCACCAAGATGGTGAGTGGCGATGACGCCATCATTAGTGTCAGCATCCCACTTGTCTGTCTTTTGCAATGCTCTCTGCAGAGAATTAAAGAGGAGGCATTGCAGCCAGAGTATGATGAGATGGATCTAGAAGCCGTAGAGGGCGATTACACACAGCCCAGCCTCATCTCATCCCAACGTGCATTGGGGGACAATGAGGGAGAGGAGGAGGAGGAGGAGGAGGAAGAACAGGAGCTGCTATCATGCGTTGTAGACGGTAGTACCTGCACAAGTGTCATACCGTCGGTTCAGCGTGGGTGGCCTGAGGACAGGGGGGAGGAGGAGGAGGAGGAGGAGGAGAGCATGGTCAGTTGTCATCTTGGTGAGGACACGGAAATCTTGCCCGTTACCAGTCTGGCACGCATGGCTGACTTTATGTTACGCTGCCTTAACCGTGACCCTCGCGTTGTCAAAATGTTGGGTGACAGTCATTACTGGTTGGTGACACTTGTAGACCCCCGCTACAAGGAGAACTTTCACTCTCTTATTCCTGAGGTGGAGAAGTCTACAAAAATGGTGCAATACCAGAAGGCCCTTGCTGCAGAACTCTTAAAAAAATTCCCATCTGAACACGCTAGCGGCAGAGGTCACAGTTCGTTGCCCAACCAAGGCATACAGGCGAGAGAGATGCAACTCCAATCCAGCAGAGGCAGGGGAACACTGTCAACGTTCTGGGACAGTTTTCTGACACCCGCCCAGCTTACAGGCCCTGAGGCGCGGGGTACTCTCACAAGGAGTGGAAAGTTTCAAAAGATGGTGAGGGAGTACCTTGCCGATCGTACCAGCGTCCTCCGTGATTCCTCTGTGCCTTTTAATTATTGGGTATCCAAGCTGGACACTTGGAATGAACTCGCTCTGTACGCCTTGGAGGTCCTGGCCTGCCCTGCCGCTAGCGTGTTATCGGAGCGTGTTTTTAGTGCCGCTGGGGGAATTATAACTGATAAGCGCACTCGCCGGTCAACTGACAATGCTGACAAGCTGACCCTTATCAAAATGAACAAGGGCTGGATTGGGCCAGACTTCTCATCACTACCAAATGACAGCAGAGTAACATAAAGTCAAATCCACTGTGTTATTTCGGGAGGTGTATTCACATGCACCGCTTCACACACATGGGTATACGCTTCCTCGTTTCGGTTGTTTAATCTTCTTCTCCTTATCCTCAGCCTCCACCACCACTATACCACCAGGGTGCCAGCATTGCAAGTTCCTCCATCCTTATTTTTGGCAGCTTTTGCTTGCAAGGCATAAGCAAATACTATGGGACACCCACTCCCCAATAATGGGACTTATGTTTGTAATATGCTGTACTGCATGGCTCTTGTAAGGGGCATTGCAAGTTGCTCCGTCCTAATTTTTGGCAGCTTTTGCTGGGAAAGCATAAGCAAATACTATGGGACACCCACTCCCCAATAATGGGACTTATGTTTGTAATATGCTGTACTGCATGGCTCTTGTAAGGGGCATTGCAAGTTGCTCCGTCCTAATTTTTTGCTGCTTTTGCTGGGAAAGCATAAGCAAATACTATGGGACACCCACTCCCCAATAATGGGACTTATGTTTGTAATATGCTGTACTGCATGGCTCTTGTAAGGGGCATTGCAAGTTGCTCCGTCCTAATTTTTGGCAGCTTTTGCTGGGAAAGCATAAGCAAATACCATGGGACACCCACTCCCCAATAATGGGACTTATGTTTGTAATATGCTGTACTGCATGTGACGCGCCCCCTGGGCCGTGTGTACACGTGTGTGGGATACCCGGTGCCGGGTCTCTGGGGTTTGTAGTCTCCGTGGCGGTGACCCGGTCCCGTGGCTCAGGCTGGTCAAACCAGTGGCAGTCTTTCTTAGGTTTTGAGGTTAATTGTCCGACTGCGCCACCCGTGGATTGCGGTCAGGGAGTACCACCGCTGCGAGGCGGACCGCTGAGGCTGGTGTTGTGTGCGCAGCATAGAATGGGATAACTCCCCTCGGGAGGAGTATAGCCTCAGGGCAGTGAGTGTGGATGATGGGGGTGATGGTGCACGAGCGCAGCAGGAATGACTCAGAGTCTTTGCAGTGCAGTTCAGGGTCTTTACTGATGATTATAAGGTAGACCCTCCCGGGAGTACTGGCTAGCATAAGAGGCCTGGTCAGTCTGTGAGCAAGCAGGAGTTCCCCTGGCCAGGTGGAGTTGTAGGCCTCCCCGTCTGTCTGCACTCTTCCTGGCTACCTTGCTGTAAGCGGGTAGAAGTAGCCCACGTCCCTGAGTGTACCGTGTAGTGCTCACCCGTATGGCTGGTGACTTGGGGCCTTCTGTTAGCCTCCGCTCCACGACGGCGGTGCTGGTCCCTTGCTTGTGATTGAGCCTCCGGGCTTCTATGGCCAGAGGACCTGAAATCCCCTGCCGGCTGGTTTCTGCTGCTGGATATATAAGTCCTCACAGCTTCGGACTCCTGTGTCCGGTTCCTATTGTCTTCTGCCAGGGCGAGCTCTGCTCAGCTTCCAGCCCCTGGTCTTTAGCTCCTAGCTCCTTGCTGTTACTTTCCCTTGCTCTCACTCTGACTCTGACTGTTCTCTGACTCACTCAACCCCGCCCCAGATCCAGTTTATAAGGGCAGAATTCTCCTCTCCCAGGATTGGGGCAGGAGGATGTTGCATGTTTAAGGGATCCTGACCTGGAAACCTCCCACTTGCTCTCCGACGTAATATCTTTATTGCTGTGGTGACCAGACCCCTGGGGTGCCACACATGGCTCTTTTAAGGGGCATTGCAGTTCCTCATAATTTTTGGAAAGCCTTCCATTCACTGCTTAGGCCAACAGTGCACGGGAGACCCAGTTGCAATAAATGGAAAAAAAGGTTTAGTTAACGCCCTCTGACCTCCATGTCATTTTCAAGGGGCATTGGAGTGGCTCGAAATTTTTGGAAGGCATTGCACTCACTGTATGCCCTATAACTGTGTAGCCGAACCGCTCCTTTTGTTACAGAAACATATCCTACAAGACATATCTGGTTGACTGGCCTGATATTGATGTGAATGGTCCCTGTTCCTCCTGCTCTTTCTCCTTTGCCACTACCTCATCCATCATTTATCACCTGAAGCTTTGTTTTAACGGGAGTCATAGAACTTGGATAGTAGCAGGAAAACATCCAGCAATCCTCGGAGGAGGTAGGATATGCGCCAAAACGCTGACCACCTCAGGCCTAGCCGCTACTACATACATGCGCTTGTGACGCGCCCCCTGGGACATATTCCTTTTTGAGGGGAATACCCGGCACCGGATCAGATGGGGGGGGTTGTAGTCTCCGAGCGGCTGTGACCCGGCCCGTGCCCAGGGCGTCAAACTGAGTTGTTATGTGGCAGTCCTACAGATGTTATTAAGAGTTCTTTTGTGTCGACTACGCCACCCGTTGGGATGCGGTCACTGTGGCCGCCGCTGCAGCAGGGTCCGCTGAGGCTGATGGTGGGTGCGCAGCTTGGTGGGATAACCCCCAACGGGAGGGGTATAGCCTCAGGGGGGACAGGTGCAGAGGATGGGGGTTGTGGTGGTGCGGTGCAGACGGCAATGAAGACAGAGTCGGGTTGTGCAGTTAAGGGTGTTTACTTACTGCAGATGTTGTACTGGTCACTCCAGCTTCGAGTGACCACCCGAGCCGTGCTGCGTCCACCAGGTCCTGGATCCAGCCAACCCCCAAACAAGTCCGGAGCGTGGCCCTGAGCTCTCCTTCTGTCCCGTTCTCTGGCCGTCCCCACCAGTGATCCACCTAGGTCCAGCTCCCTCGGGCCTTCTGTTGGGACACCCTTGGCCTTGGGTTCCCTGACCCTTCATGTGGTGTGCCTTCGGGGTGGATGTGATGGGTGGCCGTGGCAGATGCTGCCCACGGCCTCCGGTCTCTGGCTAGGGTGTGTTTTCTGCCCCCGCCAGTTTGGGTTCCGGTACCCTGTGCCGACTCTTCACCCGGGGATTTAATTTGGGTTCTTGGAGTCCTCTTTTCTGTTTCCCCCTCTGGGTCTCTCTTCTCCTCTCTCACTCTGGGTCTCTCTCTTCTCCTCTGCTTGCTGACTTGTTCTCTGCATCTGACCCTGTTCTCTGATGGTGCCCACCTTATATACACCCTCTATGTGTGAGCTCAGGTGACCAGCACCCAATGAGCTCCTATCTTTACCCAGGCTGCTCCCCCTATCTGCCCCTACACTACTTGGGATGTACCACCCCCCTCCCACTCCAGCCAGGAACAGACTCGGTCGTACCTGCACATTTCTAAGTGGGAGTACCGTCGGTCTGCTCCTCGGAAATGGGATGTGTGTAGTGCATGCAGCCTACCGAGCTCAGTTCCACACTCCATCCTTACCCGGGAGTGGAATATCACACCTCTGGGTTGAGGTGCAATACCCCTGTAGCAGCCGAATCCTCAGGGTGCTACATTCCCCCCCGGTAAATCACAGCACGTCCTCGGGCTGTAAGACATAAACACCAAACATACATTTTTTTTTTCATAAACATATAAAACAACATATATTAGCAAATAAAACATTCTCGTCGCCTCTGGCTCCTCCTCCGGTCACTGTGCAACGTGTGACCGGGTAAAGTGCGACAGTCTCTCTGGAAAACTGGTTTTCCCGGAAAACCGGTAGGGGAGCGCTTTAGGACGCGCAACTATATACAAGGATATGGCCGCTCTCAGTCCTCGGCCAGGTATTAGGGAGGAATGACCGCTCTCAGTCCTCGGTCAGTGGGAATTATGGGAAAACGGGTGAACAGTTCACATCAGCTGGTCCCAACGGGGACTATATTTGCAGTAACAGTTTCTTTGGTACCCGGTCGGGTAACTATTTACATCTACTGCTCTGCCGCACTCAACGGCGTCTTCCTCCTGCTCTTTGCTTGTAACTGATTGTAGCTTCAGACCCGTCCGGGTCCTCTCCCAGATGCGGCACTCTTGGTCTTATGGGCGCGGTGGTGGTGGCGCCCGGGTTGCCCGGGCCTTGCGGCCAGGCCTGGGGTATCTGGAAGGTAAAGGGCACCGTAAGGACGGCGGCGCCCTGGGCTACTTGGCCCTGCGACCAGGCCGGGGGCTCCGCGGAGGTAGGGGGCGCTGTTGGTATTGCGGCGCCCGGGGGTACTAGGCCTTGCGACCAGGCTGGTGGTACTTCCTGCTTGGTCACGCTCGGGGTCGAGGCGTGTGACGTCACAGGGGTCGCGGCTCCCGTTTGAGGCCTAGTCTGCGGCGGTGACGTTGCAGCGACGGGCACGGCAGGATAGACTTCGGGCTCTGCGACGGGGAGCTGGGGCAGGTACGCGGTTTCCCGGTTTGGGGTATAGACGTCCCCTTTACCTGCTTCCACTCGTTCGGCTCCCTTCTCGGCGCCGTCTCCAGCCTTCAATCCTCCCGCGCCATCCTCAGAGGCGGTCTGTCTCCTCGTCTCGGGTGGCGTGCTCCGCTGACAGGTCTCGGTCTGCTGGGCCATCTCACGGCTCCACTCCGCCAACGTCTCTCGCTGCACCCGGGCCATCCTCCTTGCGAGGCCCTCCAGAGCGGTCTGTGCACACTCCCGGTCTCGGGGGAGCTGTGCTAGGACCTCCACTAGGCCTAGTGGGGTCGTGGTTTCTAGCAGGCTCCTGACCAACGGGTCGGTGCTGCTCTGCTCTTCTTCCAGCAGGCTCCTGGCCAGCGGGCCGGTGCTGCTCTGCTCTCCTTCCTCGGTCTCTAGCAGACTCCTGGCCAGCGGGCCGGTGCTGTTCTGCTTTCTCTCCATCTCCGGGTAAGCTCCTCCGCTACTCTTCTCCAGGCTTCTTGCCTCCGGGTGCGCTCGCTCTAGACTCCTCGTTAGACTTCTTGTCTCCGGGTGCGCTCGCTCCAGACTGCTCCAGGCGGCACCCATCTTCGTTCTTTTCTTTCGTCTCCTCCCACTTCGAGGGCGGTCCCGGGGCAACTCGGTGACTGTCAGCTCCAGGGGTAGTTCTTTCACGCTGACAGACACCTCCAGCATCACAGTCTCTGTTGGTGCGGGCGGTTTCCACTTTTGGCGCCATTTTCTGTCCTGGCCCACGATGGGAGGTGGCCTCTTGCCCTCCTTTGGCACGCCCATAATGGCGTCCGCTGCTCTTCCAAGGCGGGAAATCTTCGGATTTGGCGGGAAGCGTCGCCCAGTGGCGGGAAACTCTGCAGATGGCGGGAACAAGCTGGAAATGGCGGACAATCGGCGGGAAACGACCTGTGATGGGGTCCGATGGCGTGGACCCTCCGGAACCGGCGGGAGACTTCTTTCTGAGGTAAACTTGCACTTTTCTTCAGGCACGCAGTACCCGGTGATTGCGGGCACGTAATCCTGCCGACTACGCCAAAGTTGACGCGCCCCCTGGGACATATTCCTTTTTGAGGGGAATACCCGGCACCGGATCAGATGGGGGGGGTTGTAGTCTCCGAGCGGCTGTGACCCGGCCCGTGCCCAGGGCGTCAAACTGAGTTGTTATGTGGCAGTCCTACAGATGTTATTAAGAGTTCTTTTGTGTCGACTACGCCACCCGTTGGGATGCGGTCACTGTGGCCGCCGCTGCAGCAGGGTCCGCTGAGGCTGATGGTGGGTGCGCAGCTTGGTGGGATAACCCCCAACGGGAGGGGTATAGCCTCAGGGGGGACAGGTGCAGAGGATGGGGGTTGTGGTGGTGCGGTGCAGACAGCAATGAAGACAGAGTCGGGTTGTGCAGTTAAGGGTGTTTACTTACTGCAGATGTTGTACTGGTCACTCCAGCTTCGAGTGAGCACCCGAGCCGTGCTGCGTCCACCAGGTCCTGGATCCAGCCAACCCCCAAACAAGTCCGGAGCGTGGCCCTGAGCTCTCCTTCTGTCCCGTTCTCTGGCCGTCCCCACCAGTGATCCACCTAGGTCCAGCTCCCTCGGGCCTTCTGTTGGGACACCCTTGGCCTTGGGTTCCCTGACCCTTCATGTGGTGTGCCTTCGGGGTGGATGTGATGGGTGGCCGTGGCAGATGCTGCCCACGGCCTCCGGTCTCTGGCTAGGGTGTGTTTTCTGCCCCCGCCAGTTTGGGTTCCGGTACCCTGTGCCGACTCTTCACCCGGGGATTTAATTTGGGTTCTTGGAGTCCTCTTTTCTGTTTCCCCCTCTGGGTCTCTCTTCTCCTCTCTCACTCTGGGTCTCTCTCTTCTCCTCTGCTTGCTGACTTGTTCTCTGCATCTGACCCTGTTCTCTGATGGTGCCCACCTTATATACACCCTCTATGTGTGAGCTCAGGTGACCAGCACCCAATGAGCTCCTATCTTTACCCAGGCTGCTCCCCCTATCTGCCCCTACACTACTTGGGATGTACCACCCCCCTCCCACTCCAGCCAGGAACAGACTCGGTCGTACCTGCACATTTCTAAGTGGGAGTACCGTCGGTCTGCTCCTCGGAAATGGGATGTGTGTAGTGCATGCAGCCTACCGAGCTCAGTTCCACACTCCATCCTTACCCGGGAGTGGAATATCACACCTCTGGGTTGAGGTGCAATACCCCTGTAGCAGCCGAATCCTCAGGGTGCTACATTTGCATTACAACAAAACAAAGCAGATGCTAACTTCTATCATCCTCATCATGCTCCTCACCTTGGCACTCTCAACTCCCCTGATGGAGAAGCCAGGGCCCACCGGAGGAGTCTGATAGTCCGGTGGGCTCAGCCAATGCTGCCCTAAAGCAGGCCAGGCTAAGAAAAGTGTGGGAAAGGTTACCGGGACAAATAGGGGTGGCTGGGGACCGAGTATGGACACCCGGCCACCCCCTGGAGGCTGGGGAGCAAGCGGGGCCACCAGGCGGCTGGGGACTGAGTATGGATACCAGGCCGCCGACACAGCCATGGCGTGGTGGCCAGATTCCGCCTCCACATGCCTAAAAGGCCCAATTTAAAGTGCAAGCAAGCAAGCAGTATGGTATTGCAGCCTGGGGGTGGGTGGGTGGCAGGCTGCATACTTGCGCTTGCATTGCAAGGAATGGGAGAGGTACAATTGAACACTGCCCTGGGACAAGGACTTGAATGGGGATAGTTGCAAGTCTGCAACGACAGGTGCAAGGTGGGAGGCATCTTCGCATGTACCATGAACAGGGGTTTGGCATGCACACACTACAGCGGAATAGGCTCTCCTTCCCACTAAATGCGCTGGAGAGGGCACAGGTAATGTTTTGGTATACGCGCTTAATCTTATGTATAAGGCACACCAGGACAAATATGGGCGGCTGGGGACTGAGTATGGATACCTCGCTGCCGAAGCCGCCATGAGGTAGTGGCCAGCTTCGGCCTCCTCCAAACTAAAAGGCCCCATTTCAAGTGCAAGCTAGCAGTATGGAATTGCAGTCTGGGGGTGGGTGGGTGGCAGGCTGCACACTTACACTTACACTTGCATTTAAAGAAAACATAGCAGATGCTAACTTCTGTCATCATCATCATGCTCCTCACCTTGACACTCTCAACTCCACCGATGGAGAAGTCAAGGCCTACCGGAGGTGTCTGGTTCTCTGGTGGGCTCGTCCAATGCTGCCTAAAGCAGGCCGGGCTAAGAAAAGTGTGTGGGGGGATGTTCCAAGGAGAAATAGGGCGGCTGGGGACCGTGTGTGGACACCCGGCCGCGGGGCGGCTGGGGACCGAGTATGGACACCCGGCCGCCGGGCGGCTGGGGACTGAGTATGGATTCCAGGCCGCCAACACAGCCATGACGTGGTGGCCAGATTCCGCCTCCACATGCCTAAAAGGCCCAATTTCAGTGACCTGGGAGTCAGAGATGCTTCCAGGGGTCTTCCTCATGCTGTTCCCTTGTCTTTTCAGCACTTTATGCATGTGTCACACAGCACATGGCCAGATAAGGTTGTAAAATGTTAAAATGACATTTCACGGTGAATGCATTGGTCATAGTTGAAAGCAATACAAAAGTGCAAAAACGCATAAAAAATGCTTCTTGTGAACATAGCCGAAGGTGTGGAGGAGTATTTTTGTTTTTGGTCATTTATTTTAACTTATACACAAGTCTTTACCCTGGAAAGGATGTTCCTTAACATATTTCACAGGAAAAAAGTTTCACTTTCGTTTTTGAACGTTTTATTGTGAGCCTGTAAAAGTGGCTTAATACCTCTGACCACGTTTTTGACAGCAGTGACCTGGGGGTCAGAAATGCTTCCTGGGGCGATCCCCATGCTGTCCCCATGTCATTTGAGCACTGTCACTATCGTTTTGGGCACTTGTTAGGCTTTTAAAAGACTGCCGGGGGTGCCACCGCAAAAATGCTCGAGTCTCCCATAGACTAACATTGGGCTCGTTGCTCGGGTCGAGCACCCGAGTATCACGGCGAGCTCGGCCCGAGCTTCGAGCACCCGAGCATTTTAGTGCTCGCTCAACACTAGTTAACATCATTGGGACCTGATCCAATCAGGTCCCGATGATGTCCCCTGTCAGAGCTAACGCTCTGCACCGGAATCGCAGCGCTTGCAGGACCCTGGGGGTCCTGAGCGCTGAGAGACAACCCACCGTTTTTAAACGTCGGCGCTGCACAGAGCCCAGCAAGTGCCAACGTTTATCTATAGTGGGCGGTCGGGAACCGGTTAATTATTTTGTGCTAGTATTGTGTTCCAGCCCGAAGTCCACATTTCACAATATAAATTCTTTGTGCTGAAATCATGGTCTTGAAGCCATATTTAAGCATTAGATAGGGCTCGGAGCAGTATTTCTTGCTTAAAGTTTGATCAGTAACTGGTGGATGAGTTACAGGTGTAGGCCTGTGTGGTGCTCTGAGAGCTCTGCCAAATTCAGGCTACACAAATGAAGGAGACCCAACTTGGAGACCAAACATTTCCAAAAATTATGGCCAGATACCACTAAAGTGGCATCAATTTCTATTTATTTATTTTTTTACTCACTTTTTATAGTGCCAATTATCCCACAGCGCTTTACAGACTTTTACAGACATTAGTGGCACTGTCCCCATTGGGGCTTACAATCTAAATTTCCTATCAGTATGTTTTTGGAGTGTGGGAAGAAAAATGAGTACCTGGAGGAAACCCTCGCAAACATGGGGAGAGCATACAAACTGCTTGCAGACGCTGTCCTTGGTGGGGTTGGAACCCAGGACCCAAGTGCTGCAAGGCTGCTAATGTTTTTGCTTTGATGACTCAATGTTCTCAGGGTTGGAAGTCTATCACTGCGATGCACATTGTGTTCCTTACTGCTGTCTTGGAGAAAACCACTCTCAAGATTGACTTCAAGCATGTTTTGATACTGCAGCATGGGTATATCCCTTTCCAGGTGGGGAAGCAACTAGCAAAATTTACTTTTGTACCGTCGATCGAACAGACTGGCAACCCAATAGTCAGCACTATTTAGAATCCTAACAATACGGGCAACAGTCATGTTGCAGTAAGTGCTGCAAGAAGGCGTTCATTGGTTGGTATTTTTCATGAGGTCCAAGTCCATAGTGTGTTGGTGGCGGGATAACATTCAAGCTTGCTTCCTCCATCCCCTCCTGGCAACCACGGACAACAGAGAGTGAATCATTATCCTCTTCATCTCCTAACAGTTGCACGTCCATCACTTCTTCTTCCTCGTCCTTCTTCATTTGTTCCTCCCATGACAACCACCTGTGAGATGACAGACTGGAACGTAGAGATATTGTTAACCCTACTGCATCCTCCTCTGCTTCCTCCTCTTCCCTTGGAACCATCACCACCTCCTCCTGCAGACTATTCAGAGTGTGATACAGCATGTAGATGACCGGAATAGTGATGCTGATGACGGCATTGTCAGCGCTAAACCATGTTAGTAGCCATTTTGAAAATGTGCAGAAGGGTGCAGAGGTCCTTCATCTGTGTCCACTCCGCAAGTGTGATTTGCACCACGTCCTTACTGCATTTGCCCAGGCTATATGACATGAGATACTGCATTAGGGCTGTTAGGGAGTTAGGGAGTTTAGTTCTCCAACCCAAGCTATTTAGTAGTTTAGTTCTCAAACCCTTGCTGTCTATTTGTTTAGTTCTCCATGTTCTGGTTTGTATTTGTTTTGTTCTCCAACCCTAGCTGTTCAGTAGTTTAGGTCTCCAACGCTTGTTGTCTATTAGTTTGGTTCTCGATGTTCTGATGTGTATTTGTTTCATTCTCCAACCCTAGCTGTTTAGTAGTTTAGTTCTCCAACCCCTGTTGTCTAATAGTTTAGTTCTCCATCTTCTGATGGGTAGTGTTTTAGTTCTCCATCCCCAAGCGCCCTGCAAGCCTTGGGGGTTCCAAGACTTGTAGAGCAGCCCATTCCCCGCATGCCCAAGCAGCCACCAGAGTCACCCAGTGCCCGGTCAGTGAGATGTAACGCCCTGGCCATGCTTGCTTGTCCAGGTGTCAGTGGTGAAATGCACCCTGTCAGACCTAGAATTTTTCAAGGAACGGGTGTAGTGTTGAGCGAGCATGCTCGACACTGCTCGGTACTCGTCCGAGCATCTCACTACTTGGGATGTTCGGCGAGCACCGAGCATTTTTGGGTTACTCGGGCGGGAGCTCAGGTCTCCGCCCTGCATGTTTGGCGCTCTTTACAGAGACAATGAACATGCAGGGATTGCAAGCCAGTCACTGTAATGCTGCAGCCATGTTGGTTGTGGGCATTACAGTGATTGGCTGGCCGCACAGCGTCACCTCGAGTATTTAAAACCGGGCGCCGCCATGTTGGACACAGTCGCTTCGGATCAGACAGTGTAAAGAGAGTGCTGCTGAGCTAGGGAGAGATTTATACTGCGAAATAAGTAGTGTAGGATCTCTAAAGCCTGAAAAATGATGGGCACACTTTTAGGAAGTGACCTGGGTGTCAGAGATGCTTCCAGGGGTCTTCCCCATGCTGTTCCCATGTCTTTTCAGCACTGTATGCATGTGTCACACAGCATATGGCCAGATAAGGTTATAAAATGTTAAAATGACATTTCCCGGTGAATGCATTTGTCACGATTGAAAGCAATACAAAAGTGCAAAAATGCATAAAAAATGCTACTTGTGAACATAGCCCACGGTGTGGAGGAGTATTTTTGTTTTTGGTTATTTATTTTACCTTATACACAAGTATTTACTCTGGAAAGGATGTTCCTTAACATATTTCACAGGAAAACAGTTTCAGTTTCGTTTTTGAACGTTTTATTGTGAGCCCGTAAATGTGGCTTAATACCTCTGACCACGTTGTTGACAGCAGTGACCTGCGGGTCAGAAATGCTTCCTGGGGCGATCCCCATGCTGTCCCCATGTCATTTGAGCACTGTCACTATCGTTTTGGGCACTTTTTAGGCTTTCTACAGACTGCCGGGGGTGCCGCCGCAAAAATGCTCGGGTCTCCCATAGACTAACATTGGGCTCGTTGCTCGGGTCGAGCACCCGAGTATCACGGTGAGCTCGGCCCGAGCTTCGAGCACCCGAGCATTTTAGTGCTCGCTCAACACTAAACGGGTGATGTTGTCTGCAACATGCTGGTGTAGCTCAGGCCCAGTTTTCTTAGAGAAGTAATGGCAACTGGGCAACTGTTACTGGGGAACTGTGATGGCCATCAACTTTTGGAAACCATCTGTATCCACAAGGCAAAAAGGCAGCAATTCTGTGGCCAACAGATTGGAGATGGTGAAGTTCAAGATCTATTCTTTGGCATTTGTAGGAGGAAACAATCTTTTACGTGACCACGACTGTGGGATTGAAGGCTTGCTGCTGTACTGGGAGAGGGTGGAGTCGGATGAACACGAAAAGCTGCTGGACTGTGAGAGAGGTGCAAGTGGAGATGTTGCAGTGGATTGAGAAAGATGGGGTGTGCTTGGTGTCTGAGATCAATCAAAAACAGCAGGCATGTCCACTTCAATAACAGCTGACGGGCTCTCACTCACTCCGACTGTAGTGGGTAAACAAGTGAAGGTTATGTGGCAGGAGATGTGTTTGAGAACACTTGCCATGGTGACGGAAGAGGAAGAAGCAGAAAATACAGTTGATGGGGCGACCGGAGGTTGGCAAAGCACATTTTTAGCACAGTGAGATTCCCAGATTAACATATGTTGATAGCGCATGTGTCAGTTCATGCATCTAGTCAAATTATTGCATTTTTTTATGGTTTACTCTGTCATTTTTAACAAAGTTGGCAGATAATGTGAGTTGTGTCATTTTTTGCGGTCTCAAAAAAGACCCAGGCTAGGCAACTGCAGACACGCGAACACTGCTGGCCACTGCCAGAGTTGGGACTGAGGATGCATGGCTGGTCGTGGTTGCATAACTCTGTGTCTGTGCGCGAAGCCACAACGTAACCTCCTCGTCTTTCTCCTCCTCTACCTCCTCTGCAGAGGTACTGTACTTAACTGTATGACTCTGGGTTTACACCAAGTGGGATTTACAACCTCATGGTCATCTTCTCTGTTCTCCCACTCCTCGCCATGAGAGTCATCCTCCTCCTCTTCCTGCCCTGACAGCACAGTACAGTCTGTGTGAACCTCAAGTGTCTGAGTCTCATCAGGATCACCTCCACCCCCTCCGGGGTTAACGTCTCGTGACGAGGATTTGGATTCTGCTCAGACCCTACTTTGCCTGGCCCTGGATCAAACTGAAAACAATTTTGGGCATCGCTGCACATGCTTTCCCTCTCTTGAGTCTGTGAAGCTTTGAATCAGACCTCTGAATAGAATGTGCGAACAGCTGTGCAGACTCTCCCATCTGTGCTTCCCCACAGTCAGTTGGGCGGTTGGAGTGTTGTGATGTGGGCGAAAACATAGCTAATTGGAGTGCCACCTCTGAGGACTATACTGTGTGTAATGTTAAGGTGGAGGAAGAGGAGCAGAGGCAACTTGATGCAGCGCTTGCCATCTACTGAAGCACATGTTCTTTCTGCCCGTGGACTAACCAATCAATACATCTGGTTACTCACATTCTGGGGCTAACCAAGCCCATATACAGAGTTTATATAAATCTATGTTGGAGTTGAATAAAGGACACTTGGAGCTGTGCTATAGCTGATCAAGGAGAGCTTACATCCGACTTTGTGTGTGTTTGATGTTATTCTTTCTTGCATGCACTTGATCATATCCATTAGGCCAGGAGCAGGCAACTAGTGAACATATCAAAATGTTCGCCCTAACAATATGTGGGGAAAATACTCTGTTTGGGTGCAGAGGTTCAGAAGGGAAGGAGCACTGTTTGACTTTTTGAATGAAAAATTGGCAGGAATCGAGAGCAGACGCCATGTCGCATTTGGAGAGCCCCTGATGCACCAAAACAGTGGAAACCCCCCACAAGTGACTCCATTTTAGAAACTACACCCCTCAATATTTTTATCAAGGGGTATAGTGAACATTTTGAACCCAGAGGTACGACACAGAATTTGACAAAATTAGGTCACCGATTATGTTCGGTTCGGAAAAAGTTTGCCGAACAAATTGATATTTGCCGAATTTATTCGCAGAATGTTCGTCGAACATTTCCGAATCCCATAGGAGTCAATGGGGGGGGGAGCAAAAAAATGCATATACAACACCTAGAAACGGGACCAAATGCTGCCGAAACACTTCAAATTAGGTGTAGACACCAGGGAAGTGCCATCAATTGACCCAGAGTACAAGTACTATAATTATTATTACTGTGACAGCGACATTTATTCAGTTGCGCTTTACATGTCAAAAGGGGTCACCGAATGGTACAACAGGAGAGAGGACCCTGTCTGCGAGGGCGCACTGTCACGGATGTGGTTTGTGGAACCACTGTGCCATGGACCCCGGAGAGCCTGGAGGGGCGTGATTAAGCAAGTGACTCGCCCCCTGGGCCATGTTTGAGGAATACCCGGAGCCGGATCTGTTGGGGGTAGTAGTCCTCGTGGCGGTGACCCGGTCCGTGCCCAGGGTGTCAAACTAAGTGGCGGAATTAGTATATGATGTTTTAGTGTTCGACTACGCCACCCGTTGAATGCGGCTATGGAGCCGCCGCTGCAGGGCAGACCGCTGAGGCCGGTGATATGGTTGTGCAGCGTAGATGGTATAACCCCCAACGGGAGGGGTATGGCCCCAGGGCAGCAGATGTGAATGATAGTGGTAGTGATGGTGCAGCAAGGAAGCTCAGAGACGTGTGGTGCAGTTTCAAGGCTTTTACTCACAGGTGTTGCTCCGGTCACTTCGGCCAAGGGTGACCACCCGAGCCGTGCTGCGTCCACCAGGTGCGGGACTCGGCCAACTCCCAGGCAGTTCCAGAGCGTGGTCCTGAGCTCCCCTCTCGTCCTTCCTACAGGCCGTCCTCACCAGGGACCCACCTATGTCCGGCTTCCTCGGGCCTTATGGGGCAAAACCTCTCTCCGGTTTTCCTGACCCTATGTGGCGTGCCTTCCTGGTGGATGTGGCGAGGGGTCGTGCCAAAGCTTGACCACGACCTCCGGTTTCTGGCTAAGGATGATTTGCCTCCACCAGCTTGGGATCCGGTACCCTTCTCTGCCAACCCTTCACCCGTTTTAGTTCACTCGTGGGATCTCAGGGTTCCCTCTGCTTGCGTCTCTGGGCCTTTCCTTGTGTTCCCTTTTCTTCCTCTCCCTGCTTCAGGCCTGGCTCTGGAGCTGGGCCCAGACGGAGCCACAGCTCCCTGTCAGCCCTCTCTGGCTGAGCTCCTCTCTGAACAGACTCTCCTCTGAACAGGACCCTGTCTCAAGATGGTGCCCACCTCTTATACTCCCTCTGACACCCGAGCCCAGGTGACTAGCACCCAATGGGCTCCTTCCTATGCCCAGAGTCCCTCCCCTGACTGCTCCTACACTACTGGGATGTTCCTCCCCCCCTCCCACTCCAGCCAGGGACAGACGCTGTCGTACCTGCACAACTATCTGGTGGGAGTACCGTTGTTCTGTCCCCCGGAAATGGGATGAGTGCAGTGTATGCAGCTAACTGAGCTCAGTTCCACACTCCATCCTTACCCGGGAGTGGAATACCACACCTCTGGTTGAGGTGCAATACCCCTGTAGCAGCCGAGTCCTCGGGGTGCTACACAAGCACCGGACTGTTCACTAGAGCTGGTGAGGTTAGACTTGGCTCCCGCTGAACACCAGGTGCCACTCCAGGACAGACAGCTGGACCCAGTAGGACAGACTAGATGGTGCAGAAGACAGAGTCTGTATCAGAGTGCAGGAGGCAGAGTCTGTTTCAGAGTGCAGCAGGCAAAGTCTGTAGCAGAGCGCAGCAAGCAGAGTCTGTATCAGAGGGCAGCAAGCAGAGTCTGTATCAGGAGTGCAGCAGGCAGCATCTGTATCAGAGTGCATTAGGCAGAGTCTGTATCAGGAGTGCAGCAGGCAAAGTCTGTATCAGAGTGCAGCAGGCAGAGTCTGTATCAGGAGTGCAGCAGGCAGAGTCTGTATCAGGAGTGCAGCAGGGAGAGTCTGTATCAGGAGTGTACGCAACCTTACACAACTTAGACTGCAGAACAGGAAGGTTACACTACAGCCAACCCAATAGATGGAGACCCAATCAGGATTCCCCACTTTTAAAAAAATTAGTGGCAGATGCCAGCAAAGTGGCATCAATTTCTCTACTGTAGAAATAGTGTAAAAAAGACCCACACCTCTTCCAGTACAGCCCAATCCAGGAGATGGAGACCTAACCAGGAGTGTTCACATTGCCCTAAATGAGGGCCTAACACCTCCGAAGTGGCATGAATGTCATCAGACTACAAATAGTTTAACGCAGACCCATACCTGTCCCACTACAGCCAATCCAGGAGATGCAGACTCAATCGGAAGTGTTTACATTTAAAAAAAATAGGGCCTAAGACCACTATTTCCATGGTCAACAGATTGGAGATGGTGGAGTTCAACCTCATAGCTTTGTCATGTGTAGGATGAAACAATCTTTTACGTGACTACAACAGCTGGATTGAGGGCTGGCTGCAGTGCTGAGAGAGGGCAGAGTATGGTGAAACGGACAAACCGATAGACCGTGAGTGAGGTGCAGGTGGAGATGTTACGGGGGATTGAGAAACGTGTGGTGTGCTCAGAGACACAAACACAGCAGGCATGCCCACTTCACTTACAGATGATGGGCTGTTACTCAGCCTAACTGCAGTGGGTATACAGTTGGTTCTGTCGGACACCTGCGTGACACTACTTGGCATGATAACAGAGGAGGAAGAAGAAGCAGCAGAGGTGTTTGATGGGACGGCTGATGGTTGTTTATTGAAAATTAATTTAAAGTTTATCATGTTTGTGCACCCATTTGGGGAGAATAATATCTGCACCAAATGCTCAATTTCACTACATTATAACTATAGAAATGCATGGAGACCAAAACCTCTTCCACTACAGTCAACCCAATGGATGGACACGCACTACAGTAGAAATAGTGTAAATGAGACCCACATCTCTTCCAGTACAGACAACCCAAGAGATGGAGACTTAACCAGGAGTGTTCACAGTGCCCTAAATGAGGACCTAGCAAACACCACCGAAGTGGCATCAATTTCACTAGAGAATAGGTATTGCAAAGGAGGCCAAAACCAGTTCCTCTACAGCCAACCCAATAGATGGAGACTAGAGATGAGCGTTGTTCTACTCGAACTGTTCGCCAATCTCAAATTCGAGCTGTTTTGGGCGGTGTTCGAGCCGTTCGGCGAACACGAACAATTTGAGAAAAATTCGGCTGTTCGAGGTTATGTTCGATAACTGTTCGTGCACCAAAATCATAACTGGATATTTTCTCAGTAATGATGAAAATTAATGTTAATACGCAGTTTGAGTGTACAGCGGGGTGGGGGGAGGGGCAGGGGATGGATCTCTGCAGGAACAATGAAGATCTCCATTTTTTTTTCTCTTTCCCGCATTTGCAGTGGGGAGGTGCAATCTGTCAGCCTATCAGCAGCGCACACACGGAGCGAAGTGCTTTTTTTCACACAAGCAAGGGCATGTGTCATTGGCAGTGTATGTCACATGTCCTTGCCCTATAAGACCAAGCCATTTTCCCTGTCGCCACCATTTTCTCACTGCTGCAGCTGCGTGTTAGACGGCACCGCTGTTGCTGTGTGCGCTATACCTTGTTAATTTCAAGCCAATTTTTGCACAAATCTACAGATAGCTTGGGAGTAGGGAATAGTTGTGATTGCAGTCCTTTTAAGGACTAGGTTACAGCATTTCCTACGACTTTTATCAGGCAGGTCTGTGCTCTTAAATAGATAGATTGTGGGAGTAAAGACTAATTGTAATTGGAGTCCTTTTCAGGACTAGGTTACATCAGTTCCTATCAGTTTTTGCCAGGCAGGTCTGTGCCAGTGCTGTGCAAGTTTTTTTCACAGCATTTGGCTGAATCTAGCAAAGCTAATCCTTTTTGGCCTATTGCAGAGTGTGTTAGTCAGTGGAGTAGCCTATCTGTGTTGCAAGATATACCACCTGTGTATAGAATACCAATTTTTTTACTGCACCTAGTGAAGTAAAATCTTTTGGGCATAGCATCATTCTATTAGTCCATCTATACTGACCTCCATCAGGTTGCAAATTGAATATAATTTTTTTCTGCATCTAGCTCTGAAAAAATATTGGGCTTCTAGCTGTGTGTGGGACTTGTTCTATTAATCTATCTATACAGACCTCCATCAGGTTGCAAACTGAATATATTTTTTTCTGCATCTACCTCTGAAAAAATATTGGGCTTCTAGCTGTGTGTGGGACTTGTTCTATTAATCCATCTATACAGACATCCATCAGGTTGCAAACTGAATATATTTTTTTCTGCATCTACCTCTGAAAAAAATATTGGGCTTCTAGCTGTGTGTGGGACTTGTTGTATTAGTACATCTATACTGACCTCCATCAGTTTGCAAACTGAATATATTTTTTTCTGCATCTACCTCTGAAAAAATATTGGGCTTCTAGCTGTGTGTGGGACTTGTTGTATTTGTCCATCTATACTGACCTCCATCAGGTTGCAAACTGAATATATTTTTTTTCTGCATCTACCTCTGAAAAAATTTTGGGCTTCTAGCTGTGTGTGGGACTTGTTCTATTAATCCATCTATACAGACCTCCATCAGGTTGCAAACTGAATATATTTTTTCTGCATCTAGCTCTGAAAAAATATTGGGCTTCTAGCTGTGTGTGGGACTTGTTCTATTAATCCATCTATACAGACCTCCATCAGGTTGCAAACTGAATATATTTTTTTCTGCATCTACCTCTGAAAAAATATTGGGCTTCTAGCTGTGTGTGGGACTTGTTCTATTAATCCATCTATACAGACCTCCATCAGGTTGCAAACTGAATATATTTTTTTCTGCATCTAGCTCTGAAAAAATATTGGGCTTCTAGCTGTGTGTGGGACTTGTTCTATTAATCCATCTATACAGACCTCCATCAGGTTGCAAACTGATTATATTTTTTTTCTGCATCTACCTCTGAAAAAATATTGGGCTTCTAGCTGTGTGTGGGACTTGTTGTATTAGTCCATCTATACTGACCTCCATCAGGTTGCAAACTGAATATATTTTTTTCTGCATCTACCTCTGAAAAAATATTGGGCTTCTAGCTGTGTGTGGGGCTTGTTCTATTAATCCATCTATACAGACCTCCATCAGGTTGCAAACTGAATATATTTTTTTCTGCATCTACCTCTGAAAAAATATTGGGCTACTAGCTGTGTGTGGGACTTGTTCTATTAATCCATCTATACAGACCTCCATCAGGTTGCAAACTGAATATATTTTTTTCTGCATCTACCTCTGAAAAAATAATGGGCTTCTAGCTGTGTGTGGGACTTGTTCTATTAATCCATCTATACAGACCTCCATCAGGTTGCAAACTGAATATATTTTTTTCTGCATCTACCTCTGAAAAAATATTGGTCTTCTAGCTGTGTGTGGGACTTGTTCTCTTAATCCATCTATACAGACCTCCATCAGGTTGCAAACTGAATATATTTTTTTCTGCATCTACCTCTGAAAAAATATTGGGCTTCTAGCTGTGTGTGGGACTTGTTCTATTAATCCATCTATACAGACCTCCATCAGGTTGCAAACTGAATATATTTTTTTCTGCATCTACCTCTGAAAAAATATTGGGCTTCTAGCTGTGTGTGGGACTTGTTCTATTAATCCATCTATACAGACCTCCATCAGGTTGCAAACTGAATATATTTTTTTCTGCATCTAGCTCTGATAAAATATTGGGCTTCTAGCTGTGTGTGGGACTTGTTCTATTAATCCATCTATACAGACCTCCATCAGGTTGCAAACTGAATATATTTTTTTCTGCATCTAGCTCTGAAAAAATATTGGGCTTCTAGCTGTGTGTGGGACTTGTTCTATTAATCCATCTATACAGACCTCCATCAGGTTGCAAACTGAATATATTTTTTTTCTGCATCTACCTCTGAAAAAATATTGGGCTTCTAGCTGTGTGTGGGACTTGTTGTATTAGTCCATCTATACTGACCTCCATCAGGTTGCAAACTGAATATATTTTTTTCTGCATCTACCTCTGAAAAAATATTGGGCTTCTAGCTGTGTGTGGGACTTGTTCTATTAATCCATCTATACAGACCTCCATCAGGTTGCAAATTGAATATAATTTTTTTCTGCATCTAACCCAGCCAATAGTTTTGGCCTAATACCACAGTTTGGCCACTCAGCTCTGCTCGGTTCCCATCCATTGTTTTTTTGTGCAAACAACTCCAGAGTTGTGAATTAGTTAACCACCAAAATGAGTGGAAAAAGGCCTGCTGCTGGTGGAAAGGGGAATAGGCGTGTTGGGAAGGGGAAAAAAGGTTGTGTCCGTGGGGTAGGTGTTAAAGCAACAGTAACATCTGCAGAAGAAAGACCATCTTCCAGCCAAACTAAAATGTCTACTTCTTTTAGCGGACAATGTGATAAGATCCCTTTCTTACGGCCACGCCAATCGCTACAAATTCCAGATGAGGCACAAAAACAGCAGGTGCTTCAACGGATATCAAGTGCTCCTTTAAGTGGGCTCTCCTCCACATCAACTTCAACATCACAAATACTCCAGTCCTCAAAGGTGTCACCCCAATCGCACTTGCTTCCTCACAGCTCCCAAATCTCCAGCTGCACGTCTGAGTATGAGGTAGAACAGATGGTTGAGTCTGCAGAGCTGTTTACTCATACTATAGCCTGGGAATCAGAGGTCGACTCCAGCGCTTCTGTGAATCCAGACGAGGAAATGATCTGCACTGATGCCCAGAATCTTTATGAGTCGGATCCAGGACCAGACGCAGAAGGTTCTGACCATAATGTAGACCCTCATTCCCAAACTGTAACTCCTGTTGGTGGAGACAATGAGGAAGACGATGATAAGACTCAAATACCTGATTGGAGCGACAACTTTAGTTTTTTGTCAGGGCAGGAACAGGTTGGCTCTGAGGACGACGGGTGTGATAACGCACAGGGTGATGATGATGAGGTTGGAGATCCCACTTATTGTCAACCCACAGTCAGCCAAGAGATGAGGTCAGCAGAGGAGGTGGAGGAAGATGCTAGTGACGACGAGGTCAGGTTGCGCCTTCCTGGACAGAGACGTAGTACTGGAAGCACGTCAACAACTGCATCCTCAAACACAACTCTGCCTCTCACCACAAGTCGTGGTGGCTCTTCAGGTCGCATGGGTGCTAAGCCTTGCATAGCCTGGGCATTTTTTCAGATCGATAAAGATGACCCAACTCGTGTTATCTGTAACATTTGTCAGCAAAAGCTAAGTAGAGGCCAAAAAATACATAGTTTGAGTACTTCATGCATGAACCGGCACATGGACATGAAGCATAAGTTGCAGTGGGAAGCTCAGTGTGCTACAATGCGGCCTAGCCAGCCGGGCCAACCACCGTCTGCCATATCTTGTGCATCCGCGGCCTCTTCATCCTCTGTGACTGGGGGGACAGCAGTCACACCTGTTTTGGGGCGCAGACCTGCCACCTCTTTACCCGCAACAACCAGTGTGATTGGCAGGTCATCATTTTCTTTGGAGGTGGTAACACCAGCTGGTGTTGAGCGCTGTCCGACATCGATAGCACCACCTTTGGATCAAGGCAACCTAACATGTCCGCCTGCATCTTCCTCACAGACCGGCAGTTTGCCGGGGACACCCTTATCAACCCCGTCTAAGCACAATAGCCAGCCCTCGGTCCCTCAGATGTGGACAAGTAAAAGACCATTTCCTCCTAGCCATGAGAAAGCTAAGAGGTTGAATTTCACCATCTGCAAGCTCTTGGCTACAGAAATGCTGCCTTTCCACCTGGTGGACACAGAGGATTTTCGAGACCTTATGTCCGTCGCAGTGCCCCAGTACCAGATGCCCAGTCGGCACTACTTCTCAAAGAAAGGTGTGCCTGCGCTCCACCAGCATGTCGCACACAACATCACCGCTTCTTTGAGAAACTCTGTGTGTGACAGGGTGCATTTCACCACAGACACTTGGACGAGTAGGCATGGACAGGGGCGTTACATGTCGCTGACTGGGCACTGGGTAACTATGGTGACAGCAGGACAAGGGGCTGCTGTCCAAGTCTTGCCGTCCCCACGAGTTGTGCGTCAGTCCTCTTTATGTCAAAGTTCCTCCACTGCTTCTGCCTCCTCAACCTCCTCTCGGTCTTCCACCTGCACCGAAAGCCTGTCTGGTCATGCCACAAGCTTTCTAACTGCGCAGAAGGGATCCTGCACACCTCCTTACTATGCTGGCAGTAGGGCTCAACGTCATCAGGCGGTTTTTACATTGAAATGTCTGGGAAATGTGAGTCACGCAGCTGATGAGTTGTGGTCAGCTCTGGAGAACCAATTTCATGAATGGTTGTCTCCACTGGACCTGAAACCAGGGAAGGCCGTGTGCGACAATGCTGCAAACCTGGGTGCGGCCCTTCGCCGGGGCAATGTCACACACGTGCCTTGTATGGCTCACGTGTTGAACCTGGTTGTCCAGCAATTTTTAGCCCACTATCCCAGACTAGATGGCCTTCTGCAGAGGGCACGGTCGCTGTGTGCTCACTTCCGCCGTTCGCATCCCGCAGCTCAGCGACTTACATCTCTACAGAAGTCGTTGGGCCTGCCACTTCACCGACTAAAATGCGATGTGCCTACCCGGTGGAATTCAACTCTGCACATGTTGCAGCGACTGTGGCAGCACCGACAAGCCCTGGTGCAATACGTTCTGACGTATAGCCTGGGCCAACGAGATTCAGAGGTGGGGCAAATCACGCTGGAGGAGTGGTCTCAGATCAGGGACCTATGCACCCTTCTGCACAGTTTTGAAATGGCGACGAAGATGTTTAGTGCTGACGATGCCATTATCAGCATGACTATTCCGGTGATTTACATGCTGGAGCACATGTTAAACAGAATTCGGAGTCAGGTGGTGGCACAAGAGGAGGTGGAGGAAGTAGAGGAGGAGGAGTTGTATGCGGAAGGGCTAACATCTGCAAGGTCCAGACGGTCGGCAGCACCAAGGCGGCAGGCATGTGAGGGTGGGGGAGATGGTTTTACCAGGGCGCATGGTAGCAGCCAAACTAGTGAGGAAGGTGCAGGAGCCCAGGAAGAAGTGGAGTACGAACTGATGGAAGACTCATCAGATGAGGGAGACCTTGATCACATTTCTGTTGTGCGAGGTTGGGGGGAGAGGACAGAGGAAGGAAGCATGATTGTTACCTCGCCACCAACACAACAGGAACTTGGTGCTCCTGGATGCGCAACACACATGAGTGCCTTCTTGCTGCACTACCTGCAACATGACCCTCGAATTGTGAGAATTAGAAATAATCCTGACTACTGGGTTGCCACACTGTTAGATCGCCGGTACAAAAGTAAATTTGCAGAAATTATTCCTGCCATAGAAAGGGATGCACGCATGCAGGAGTATCAGCAGAGACTGTTGCAGAATCTTACATGTGCTTTTCCACAAAATACCAGTGGTGCACGTAGTGAATCTCACAGTTCCAACTTGCCAACCGTGGGACCGTCAAGTGTTCAGCACTCAAACCGTAACAGAACCACAGTATCTGCTGGTAACATCAATTTTGCGGTATCATTTCACCACTTTTTTAGCCCATCCTTTGCAAGGCCACAGGAGACAAGAAGTCTGACACATAGTCAACGCCTAGAGACGATGGTACAGGAGTATCTCCAAGTAAACATTGAAGCCACGACTGTGTCACTGGACCCTTGCTCTTTTTGGGCTTCCAATCTGGATAAATGGCCGGAGCTAGCCACTTACGCCTTGGAGATCTTGTCATGCCCCGCAGCCAGCGTTCTGTCTGAACGTGTGTTCAGCGCTGCTGGTGGTGTGCTGACAGATAAGCGCACGCGGCTCTCCACTGATAATGTAGACAGACTCACGTTCATAAAGATGAACAAATCATGGATCCGAAACGACTTTTCTACCCCTGTGTCATCCTGGGGAGAGTAAAAGCTTGATGATTGGTTAAAATCACCCTACCAACCGTTTTAAGCTTTCAAATTACTAATCATGTTTATCTGTATCTTGGCTGGAAAATAATTTGGGCTTTGTAGCAGTGTGCAGCACTGATTCTATTAGGCCATCTATAATAAGCTCCACCAGATTTAAAATTACTAATCATGTTTATCTGTATCTTGACTGGAAAATAATTTGGGCTTTGTAGCAGTGTGCAGCACTGATCCTATTAGGCCATCTATACTAAAGCTTCACCAGATTTAAAATTAATAATAATTTTTAGCTGCATCTAGCCCGGAAAATAATTTTGGGGCTCCGAGATGCGCAAGACACATAAGTGCCTTCTTGCTGCACTACCTGCAGCATGACCCTCATATTGTCAGAATTCGAAGTAATCATGACTACTGGGTTGCCACACTCTTAGATCCCCCAAACTTTTCGATCAACCTTTTCATTTTAATAAAGACCAAAAAAATGGTCATTTTTGAAATTATAAACATTAGCAGGTTGTTAGAAACTGAAATCAAACAGTTTTCAACTCAAAACTTTATTCTAGGTGATGTTACATTTTCACATAGGACCCCTTGTTCGAAAGGAGCTTGTGAACTCTCTCGTCCATTGAATTTGTCAGGTTTTGGATGGTTTCTGCTTCAATTGTTTTGCATGAGGACAGAATACCCTCCCAGAGCTGTTGCTTAGATGTGAACTGCCTCCCACCATCATAGACACTCCTTTTAATGATGCTCCAAAGGTTCTGAATGGGGTAGAGGTCAGGGGAGCATGGGGGTCACACCATAAGTTTGTCCCCTTTTATGCCCATATCAGCCAGAGATGCAGATGTTTTATGTGCAGCATGAGATGGTGCATTATCATGCAGAAAAATGATCTTGCTGTGAAATACACGGTTCTTCTTCTTGAACCATGGCAGGAAGTGCTGTTTGAGAAAATCCACATACATTATGGAGTTCATCTTTAGCGCCTTCAGGGATCCTAAAGGGACCGACAATCTCTCTCCCCATGATTCCAGCCCAAAACATTACTCCACCTCCTCCTTGTTGGCGCTGTAGCCGTGTTTGCGTGGGGTGTCCATCAACCAGCCATCCTCCACTCCATCCATCTGGACCATCGAGCGCTGCACGGCACTCATCCGTGAACAAAACAGTTTTGAAATCAGTCTTCATGTAATGTTTGGCCCACTGGAGCCGTTTCTGCTTGTGTGAAGTGGATAGAGGAGGTCGACAGGATGGCGTATGCACAGCTGCAAACCTCTGAAGGACCCTGCATCTTGTTGTTCGGGGGACTATGGAGGCACAAGCAGCTTCAAAAACTTGTCTGCTGCTATGACAAGGCTTTTTTGCCGCTGCTCTTTCAACCTGACGTAATTGCCTGTAGGAAAGAGTCCTCAATTTGGCCTTATCAGCACGCACACGTGTGTACTGTGAATCAGCTACATACTTCTTGATTGCCAAGACACTTCATCCTGATCATCGCACAATGTTGATTGTAGTCATGCCTTGACCTAAACACTCCACAATTTGTTGCTTCTCAGCAGCCGACACATCCTTTTTCTTTCCCATTTTGGCAGAAAATGTAGGCTGCTTAATAATGTGAGACAACCTTCTTAAGTAGTCTTGCCTTTCATTGGACACACCTGCCAAACTAATTAGCACAGGTGTCTGCAATTGCTTACAGTGATATAAAGAGCCCTGACACACATCACCATCAATGAGTTTAACTGACAAACAAATTCTTCCCTTATCACTCCTAAACACTTTTTGCATAATAATTTGGAACGCAGTGTACATGTGCTTTTCCACAAAACACCAGTGGTTCACGTAGTGAATCTTACAGTTCTAACTTGCCAACCGTGGTCTGTATGGAGTTGTTCAATAAAGGGCCCAAAATTAAGATAACATAGATGGGAGAGGTCTCTATGAATAGGAATTCCTAAGTATTTGATACCCTGTGAGGGCCAGGCAAAGGGAAAGTTGGACTGGATGGAATCCTATATGGATTTGGGGAGGGAGACATCAAGGGCCTCAGACTTCGCTGCATTGATTTTAAAATTTGACCATGTAACAAAGTGATCTATTTCAGCCATAACAGCATGGATGGATATATGTGATTGAGTGATATATACTAGGACATCATCAGCAAATAGAGAGCACTTGTACTCGGTGCCTCCCACCTCAATCCACCTAATATTGGGGTTATGGCGAATTGATGAGAGCAGGTGCTCCGTCACTAGGATGTATAAGAGAGGGGACAGAGGACATCCCTGCCTTGTCCCATTGGTGATTGTGAAAGGTGATGAAAATGTTCTGATGCACCCCCTGGGCCTTGGGATACCCGGAGCCGGACCCTTTTTGGTGGATGCTGGTGGTTGTAGTCTTCGTGGCGGCGACCCGGTTCCGTGGCTCAGGGTGGTCAAACCAGTGGCGGAACTATTTATGTGGTTTTGATGTTTAAATGTCCGACTACGCCACCCGTGGATTGCGGTCAGAGTGAACCGCCGCTGCAGGGCAGACCGCTGAGGCTGGTGTTGTGGGTGCAGCAGAGCGTAGCATAACTCCCCACGGGAGGAGTATAGCCTCAGGGCAGTGTATGCGGAGGATGGGGGTGATGGTGCAGGGCAGCAGCAGTAACGACACGAAGTCAGTGATGCAGTCCAGGGCCTTTACTCACAGTTCTTATTATCCAGACCACGTCTGCAGGTAACGGCTGCCCACGTCGTACTGTGCTCACCAGGTGAGGGGCTCAGACAACTCCCAGATAACTTTGGAGCACTTCACAGGACCCCCTTTGTGTGTCCTTTGTCTGGCCTTTCTTACCAACCCTTCTGTCCGGCTGTCTCGGGCCTCCTCTTGGTAAACTTGGCGCCAGTTTCCCTGACCCTATGTGGTGCCTTCCTAGCGGGTGTAGCGAGGGGCTGCGCCACATAAAATGTCACAGCCTCCGGTTTCTAGCTGAGGGTCGTTTCTTGCCTCCACTAGTTTCGGGGACCGGTCTCCCCCTTTGGCCTGACCCCTCCACGCAGGTGGATTCGGGCGTGCGGTGGCGACTCGCCCGTCCGCACCCCTGGGATCCCTTCATTCCTCGTTCCTGGAGCCTTCTCCGCTCCTCTTCCTTCCTTCTCCCTCTTCCAGGCCTGGGCCTCTGTTACTAGGCCCGCCTCCGGAGCAGAGCTCATGCAGAGCCCCTGCTCCCTGCCACTTCTGCTCAGACTTCTCTGCACTGAACTAAGATGGTGCCCACCTTTTATACTCCCTTCTCAATGCACCCAGGAACTGCTTCCTCCCTGCTCCTGCACTACAGGGTTCCCCTTCCTCAGTGTTCCCTCCCCCCACTCCAGCCAGGGACAGGGACTGTCGTGCCCATCTCAGAGGCATATTGGTCGCCCTGCCCCACGGCAATGTGGTGTAATGCATGCAGGTGTCGGGTCCTGATCCACACTCCATCCTTACCTGAGAGTGAGATATCACACCTCTGGGTGAGGTGCAATACCTCTGTAGCAACCGAGCCCTCAGGGTGCTACAGTTCCATTTATCTTCAGCCTAGGTGACATATTGTGATACAGGGCCGTGATTTTGGCTATAAAAGGGTCCCCTAGACCCCTACCCCAAGCTTTTTAAGAGAATCATATATGGCGTGCCAGGAGACTCTATGGAATGCTTTCTCAGCATCCAACGATAGTATCTAATTACAAATTTTTAACTGCATCTAGCCCAGGAAATACTTTGTGCCTAGTAGCAGTGTCTGCTAGTCAGCGGATTATCCCGGCTGTTAAGCAAGCTACACCACCTGTAGTTTAGACACTTAATTTTTTCAAAGGAAATGCTTCGGGACCATGGGATACTCAGTGAAGAACATCAGGAGGCACCCCAAGGCATAGGGGCTGGGACTGGCAGTAGGATGCCTTGCGGTGGACAGCCGAGCTCGATCCTTATAAAAGCTTTTTAACTGCAGCAGCTTTAGTGGACGCTACTGGAGCTTGAATTACGCGGCTGCTGGCATGAGACTTGCCCTCCAATAGATCCTTGTAAATGGATTTAAAGTGTATTCATTCAAATTAGAGAGACAATTTAAATTAAAAAGCTTAGAGCTGCCTCCACCACAGGGGGGCTCGCTCGACCCACCAGCGGACAGGCACCAGTATTGGGAGAGGGGGGCTGGCCATCAGGGTTCACCGCGGCTCTGGCACAAACCCGGCGACACGGAGGTGGCACGGGCAGGAGCGGACTGGCCGTGTCGGCTTCTCACTTTTTGGATTTTAGAAGGGCATGACATGCCTATATCTGTGTCTCCCCCTCCTTTTACTCCTCCATCTCTTTTATTTTCGCATGACTATATGTACTTGTCACTTTTCCATGTGTTAGTTATGTCTTCTGAGCAGTTTGTCAGCTTTTGGACACCTTTGAAGGTGTTTTCTATGTGTTTCTATGTGTTTTTGTTTGCCTGCCATTGGTTTTAACGGTGTTCGAAGGTGTTCGACGAACAGTTCGACGAACAGTTCGGCGAACACACGGGTGTTCGACGAACCGAACCGAACTCGAACACTACGGGGGTGGCTCAACACTAATGGAGACCCAATCATGATTCTCCACATTTCAAAAAATTAGTGACAGACACTAGCAATGTCTAATCAATTTCACTATGGTAGAAATAGTTTAAATAAGATCCATACCTGTTCCAGTACAGCCAAGCAAGGAGATGGAGACCTATGCAGGAGTGTTCACATTGCCCTAAATGAGGGTCTAACACCACCGAAGTGGCATCAATTTCACTAGAGTATAAGTATTGCAAAGGAGGCCTAAACCAGTTCCACTACAGCCAACCCAATAGATGTAGACCCAATCAGGATTCCCCACTTTTAAAAAAATTAGTGGCAGATGGCAGCAAAGTGGCATCAATTTCACTGCAATACAATAGTGTAAATAATACCCACACCTCTTCCAGTACAGCCAACCCAGGAGATGGAGACCTAACCAGGAGTGTTCACATTGCCCTAATTGAGGGCCTAACACCACTGAAGTGGCATCAATGTCATCAGACTATAAGTAGTTTAACGCAGACCCAAACCTGTCCCACTACAGCCAATCCAATGGATGGAGACACAATCAGAATTCTCCACATTTCCCAAAATTAGGGCCTAAAACCTGCAGCGGCTGCAGCAGCAAGATCAGGCACAGAAGCCATATCACAGACTGCAATTTCAAGAGATCAATGCACCACACTCAAAATGACAACATCACCTACTCTGTACAGTCTGCAATTGGGGTGCAAAAGTCCTTGAAGATCCATGACTTTTTCATCTTGATGAAAGTTAGGCGGTCTACCCTTTCAGGGGACAGCCGGGTGTGCTTATCCGTCAAGACACTACCAGCAGCGCTGAAGACACGTTCAGAGAGAATGCTGGCTGCCGGGCATGATAAAAGCTCCAAGGCGTGAGAGCGAGCTCAGGCCATTCATTCATTTTTGAAGACCAAACTGTAAAAGTGTCCAAACCTTCCCTGATGGTATTGATATTGAACTCTAGATACTCCTGCACCATCCTCTCCAGTCGTTAACTACCTGTCAGACTTGTACTCTGTTGTGCTGGTGCACGAGCTGGTGCAAAAAATGTGTGAAAGGACTCCCAGAAATTGGTTCTGCCACTTACTCTGCTGCTACTGCTAATGTTTTGACATTGACGAACTGACGTGCCGGAGGTTGAAAGACTACAGCTGTGAAGCACACTGTGTGCCTCACTGTTACCTTGGGGAAAACGTGTATTAAGGTTGCTTAAAAGTTTGTTTCGCTACAACAACATAAGCGGGTCCCTTTCCAGGGCGAGAAGCATCCTGCAAAATTGACTCTTATAACGTGGATCTAACAGAGTGGCAACCCAGTAGTCAGCATTATTTCGAATCCTAACCATACAGGGATCATGTTGCAGATAGTGCATCGAGAAGGCACTCATATGTCGGGCTCTTCCAGGAGGTCCAAAGCCAGGCTGTATTGTGCGCTGCGTAACACTGATTCTTGTTTCCTCCGTCCCCTCCTGCCAACCACGTTCAAACGAAAGGGGATAGTTACCCTCTTCATCCTCTGACAGCTGCTCGCCCATCACAGTGTGGAAATTTGAGACATTGGTATCCCTTCCGCATCCTCCTCGTCTTCTGGGGCCACCACCTCCTGCTGCAGGTTATTCAAAGTTTGCTTCAGCATATACATGACCGGAATAGTGATGCTGATGACGGCATCGTCAGCGCTAACCAGTTTAGTAGCCATTTCAAAACCGTGCAGAAGGGTTCAGAGGTCATTAATCTGTTCCCACTCCGTAAACGTGGTATGCGCCAAGTCCGTACTACGTTGCCCCGAGGTATACGTCATGACATACTGCGTCAGAGCTCGTTGCTGCTGGCACAGTCGCTGCAACATGTGGAGTGGAATTCCTCCTTGTCGGCACATCGCAGATCAACCTGTTAACTGGCACGGACAAAGACCTCTGTATCGATGCAAGTCGATGACTTGAGGGTTGCGAACGGCGGAAGTGAACACACAGCTTCCATACTTTGTGAAGCAGTTCATCCAGGCCAGGATAGTGGCGGAGAAATCGCTGTACCACCAGGTTGGGGACATGAGCCATGCAGGGCACGTGTGCGAGCTTGCCTCGGCCTACTGCCGCTAACAGGTTCACACTGTTATCGCACACTGCCTTCCCTGCCTCTAGGTTCAGTGGAGACAGCCATTGCTCAAACTGAGCTTGGAGAGCTACCACAACTCTTCACCTGTATTAATGCGATCTCCAAGGTATATTAATTTGAAGACTACCTGATTACGGTGAGCTCTGACTGCGCAGTACGGGGGTGGTGTGTATTCGCTCTGTACTCTTGGAACACGTGTTTCGTTAAGGCAGAGGTTGAGTGCGCACGTTGAGGCTGTAGAGGAGATGGAGGACGCAGAAGCAGCGAAGGAAGTGGGAAATACAGAGGTTTCTTCTGAAAGTATGGGGATTCAAAGATTTGTGGAGCAGCCCCTTCCCCGCTTGCCCCCCAGCCACCAGAGTCACTCAGTGCCCAGTCAGCGAGATGTAACGCCCTTGGCCATGCTTACTCGTCCAGGTGTCTGTGGTGAAATGCACCCTGGCACATGTAGATTTAGACAAAGAACGGGTGATGTTGTCTGTGACATGCTGGTGTAGAGCAGGCACAGCTTTCTTAGAGAAGTAATGGCAACTGGGCAACTGGTACTGGGGGACTGCGACGGCCATCAGTTTTCGGAAACTGCCTGTATCTGCCAGGTGGAAAGGCAGCATTTCCATGGCCAACAGATTGGAGATGGTGGAGTTCAACCTCTTAGCTTTGTCATGCGTAGGATGAAACAAACATGACCAAAACTGCGGGACCGAGGGCTGGCTAAGATACTGAGAGAGGGCGGAGTATGGTGAACCGGAAAAACTGATGGAGCGTGAGTGAGGTGCAGATGTTACAGTGGATTGAGAAACATGTGGTGTGCTCGGTGAAACAAACACAGCAGGCGTGTCTGCTTCTGTTACAGTTGACGGGCTATCACTCAGCCTGACCAGATCGGGTAAAGATCTGGAGTTTCTGCGATAGGAGACCTGCGTGACAATTCTTGGCACTCTAACAGAGGAGGAGGAAGAAGCAGCGGATGCGTTTGATAGGACAATTGATGGTTGTTGAGGTGTGCTGGTCCCCATTTCAGCGTGGTAATATTCCTAGCATAAAGATGTTGTTTAAGCATGTGAACGTTCATGCATGTAGTAGTCAAATTATTGCAGTTTTTCCCTCTACTGAGTTTTTTATCTCAAAGTTTGCACATAATGTGAGTTGGCTCATCCTTTGCAGTGACAAAAAAGGCCAATCCTAGGCAACACTTGCTGCCCCTTAGAGCTGCAGACTCATAACCGCTGCTGTCCACCGCCACGGTTGTGGCTAAGGATGCAGTGCTCCTCGTGCTTGCATCACTCCGTGTCTGCGCCATAGGGCGAAATGTAACCTCCTTGTCTTCCTCCTCCACCTCCTCAGATGAGCTACTCGGCTGTATGACTCTAAGTTCACACCAAGTAGAATCTTCTACCTCGCCATCATCCAATGTGTTATCCCATTCCTCGCCCTCAGAGTGACCGCTCTCCTCTTGTTGCCCTGACAGCACAGTAGAGGTACAGGTATCTGAGTCTCATCAGGATCACCTCCCTCCCCTGCGGTTAACATTTGGTGACGGACCCTACTGCGTCCTGCCCCGAATCCAAGCTAAAAAAATTTGGGGCATCGGTGAAGATGCTTTCCTCCCCTTGACTGTTTGGAGTACACTTCTGATGCCCATGGTGTAGAATGGGTGTAGAGTTCTACAGACTCGCCCATGTGTAGCTCGCTACAGTCAGTTGGGCAGTTGGCAAGTTGTGACGCGGAGGGAAGCATGGACTGTACTGCATGTAATGCGTGAGAGAGCACAGGAAGCAGAGCTTGCCATCCACTGGAGCACCTGCTCTTTCTGGGCCTTATCAACAAGGGGTATTGCTGTGCGGCTGCCAAAGGAAGAGAGTGCAGTAGGCCATCCACTAACATAAGTTGTCAGTTGTCTTTGGATAGGACCTGTTTGTGTTGGTTCACTAGTGCTTTCACTAACATTACCGCGTACATCTTGAACACCAAGCCTATTCCCCCTTCCACCACCACCTCTCTTTTTCCCACTCATGTTGGTCAGATGCAGTGGTAGGAGCATGCAATTAATGAGAGAAAAATATGTTTTTTCTTGTGCAATAGCTCAGCACACACCTGAATTTCAGCGACACTAAATGACAAGGTAAGATATGGCCTGCCGTATAACATTAGTAACAGACAAAAGAAATTTGTTAGTGTGTATGAGGCCGATAAAACCTACGAGATATTCTCCAAACAATTTCAAACTGAGATGTCCCCTGCTGTATTACTTTAGGAACAGTAGAAATTTTTTTTGAATGTGGATGACAGAATATATGCCCCAAAATATTTCAAATTCAGATCTAGCCAGCTGCATCACTTTACTCTGATTAAAAAATATTTTTGGGTTACTCTGCATAAGCTCTGCGTCCAGCTGACTTTGACCGCCACTGACATAGTAGCTGGCTTATAGCACTGTATGACTTTTGGCATAGGAAAAAATGTTTTTTGGACTGGGCTTAGTAAGATAATTTTTTTTTTTACTGTGAAACCAGGACAAGTTCAACACCACTAAAATAGGACCTGCCTTTTAGTAGACTGGATCAACTTTGCCACAGTAAAAAAAAAACCTTTGGTGGACTCTGCCTGCCAACCAAAAATATATATAGGTTTGACTGTGCATACAAGCTAAATTTGACCGCCACTAACGTAGTAGCTGGCTTATAGCACTGTATGACTTTTCGCACAGGAAAAAATATTTTTTGGACTGGGCGTAGCAAGAGAAAAAAATTATTTTTTCACTCTGAAACCACCTGAAGTTCAACTCCACTAAAATAGTATCTGAAACTAAAAAAAACTTTAGTGCACACAGCTTTCAATATCACAATAGCAACAGAAAAAAGTACTACAGTAAGAAGTTCTACAGACTGTGCAGAGCACAATTTCAACCCCACTAAATGAAAAGGTGCACTGCGCTTGCTTGATCACATTAGCAAGTGCAAAAAAGATTCAAGGTATACTGAGACATGGAACTCTATACCAGCGGTGCACAGCACTATTGTATGGCATGGGCGTTCTGTTTCTGTCAGAATTTCAGTACTTGCACAAGAACACCAAAATTGTGCTGCACCAGCGGTTGCAGAGGTACACAGGCCAGGAATTATCTACACTATCTGACTACCACACAAGCGCCCATCTATCTAGCTAATATCTTTCATTACACAGGAGAACACTGAGCTGCGTCTGTCTCCAGCAGTGACATGGATATAATGGCGCTGATGGAACATGGCCACTTTTTATATTGAGAGGACATGTGATTTCTGCAGCCAATTGCAGAAGCCCTTATGTCTGGCAGTGTAGATGCTTCCTGCACTCCGATTGGCTGGCCGCTCTTTCCTCAGTTAAAGTTACCGCCCACAGGAAAAAAAAACAGTGCGCCGCTAATCTGACCTGTTCTAAGCTCTTCACAGCCCCCACACTCACCTGGCACATGTCACCGCTCATCATACACTTGCACTATGCTAACAAAACTGTTCAAAATGCCGTGGTTGCCCTGTTTTCGCGGTCCTGCGCAAATTCGTTGAACTTTTCAGATTTTAAGAAAATTTGCTCACCTTTGCGATCACGAATCCGAATGTGCCATATTTGTGCCGAATTTGAAACTTTCGAACATTCGCCGCACAAATTCGCTCAACACTAGTGCTCACTACTTGAGTCTGCATTGGGTACTCGTGTATGCACTATGTATTGCGGGTGCTTGAGTGACATGCTCGAGTCCCTGCCCCGCATATTTCATGGTTGTTAGTCACCCAAAAAACACATGTGGGGATTGCTCATGCATGGCAGGCCATCCCTTCGAGTTTTTTTTGGCTATGTAACAGCCGTGAAAGATATGGGGCGGAGACTTGAGCATGTCACTCTAGCACCCGCGATACTTGGTGCATACCCAAGCACCCGATTCAAACTCAACTAGTGAGCACTTGCGTTCAACACTAGTCACCATATCATCATCATTTTTTTCTTTACTTTTGAAAAAATCCCAACCCCAAGACAACTCTAACTCCAACCCTAACACAATCCCAACCCTAGCACATCCCTATCCCTAGCACAACCCTATCCCTAGCACAACCCCAACCCTAGCACAACCCAAACCTTAAACCTAACACTACCCTAACCATAACCCTAGCACAACCCTATCCCTAGCACAACCCTATCCCTAGCACAACCCTATCCCTAGCACAACTCTAACCCTAGCACAAACCTAACCCTAACCCTAACACTACCCTAACCATAACCCTAGCACAACAATAACCCTAACCCTAACACAACCCTAACCCTAGAGTTTATTTTTTACCCCATTCCTCATGAGGTATAAGTGATTAGACGACTTTATTCTTCGGGTCGGTGCGATTTACAGCAATACCAAATTCATATCGGGTTTTTATTTTTGGCAGCTGTCACACACTAAAATACGCTTTTTTTTCAAAGACTATTTTTTGCAATCATGTTCCCGTATTTCATTCGACAGAGTCATGTAAGGGCTTGTTTTTTGCTGGACGAGTTGACGTTTTTATTGGTACTATTTTCAGGAAAATTACATTTTTTGATCGCTTTCTATTTCGATTTTTGGAAGGCAGTATAACCAAAAACCAACAATTCAGGAATCGTTTTTTGGGTGTTTTTTTTATGCCATTCCGCATGTGGTAAAATTGATAAGGCAGCTTTATTCTTCGGGTCAGTACGTTTACAGCGATACTACATTTATATCTTTTTTTATGTTTTGCCACTTTTACACAATAAAAACAATTTTATAGAAAAAATATTTTTTTTTGTATCGCTTTATTTTGAGAGTTTATAACTTTTTTTACTTTTCAACTGATAGAGCTGTATTGTGGCTTGTTTTTTGCGGGACAAGATGTTTTCAGTGATACCATTTTTTTTTTACATTCATCTTTTTGATTTTTTTTTACCATGTTTACTAAAGGGGTTAACTAGTGGGACAGTTTTATAGGTCAGGTCATTTATTATGTGGCGATACCAAATATGTGTACTTTTATTGTTTCGGTTTTTTTTGTAATAATATTTATTTATGGGTACAGTATATTTTTATTTTTTTTGGATTATTTTTTCTTTTTTTTTTATATTTTTACAATTTTTTTAAAATCTTTTTTTCACTTTCTGATACTTTTTTTTAACTTTTACACTTTATCCCACTATGAGACTTTCATTTTTTGCAGGCTGATCTCTTGCACAGCATAAGGATGCAGCAGCATCTCTATGCTATGCACACTGTCAGCCCTGAACAGGCAGAAGTTACTTTGATAGTACACTGTGCATGATCAAAGTAACTTCCTTATGCCTGGTGACTCGCATGTCGTCATGACGACATCCGGGTTATCATGGCAACAATTGGGACCCTGTGCTCACATCGCTGCGCCGATTCAAGGTAAGAGGGGCACGCTTACCTCTCCTTGCTCCCGGAATGCTGAGATCGAATTCCATCGCAGCATTTCGGGGGTTAATGTGTCAAGAGAGGTGCGTGACCACTCTTGGCACATAGTACCTGGTGTCAGCTGTGAGAATCAGCTGACATCCGGTGGCGATAGCCCTGCACCGCTTCTGTGCGGGTGCGATCACATTGTGTGTAATAGTACATACCTGATCCAATAGGCCCAGGGCACATGATGGCGTAGTGTGTTACTAACCGTACTGTTTGAGACTGTGGTCCCAGCTCTCTTCAGGTCATTGACCAGGTCTTCCAGTGTAGTTCTGGGTGGATTCCTGACCTTTTTCAGAATCATCCTTACACCACGAGGCAAGATATTGCATGGAGCCCCAGACTGAGAAATATTGACATTCATCTTGTGTTTCTTCCATTTTCTAATAATTGTGCCAATAGTTGTAGCCTTCTCACCAAGCTGCTTGCCTGTAGCCCATCCCAGCATTGTGCAGGTCCACAATTTTGTCCCTGCTGTCCTTAGACAGCTCTTTGATCTTGGCCATGGTGGAGAGGTTGGAGAATGAGTGATTGATTGTGTGGACAGGTGTCTTTTATACAGGTAACTAGTTCAGACAGGTGCAATTAATTAAGGTAATAAGTGTAGAGTAGGGGGACTTCTTAAAGAAAAACTAACAGGTCTGTGAGATCCAGAATTCTTACTGGTTGGTAGGTGATCAAATACTTATTTCATGCAATAAAAGGCAATTTAATTATTTAAAAATCATACAATGTGATTTTCTGTTTCTTATTTTTAGATTCTGTCTCTCACAGGTGAAGTGTACATACGATAAATATTACAGACCTCTCCATTCTTTGTAGGTGGGAAAACTTGCAAAATCTGCAGTGTGTCAAATACTTATTTCCCCCACTGTATTTCCCCTTATTTGCTGATGATGAGATTCTAGTTGTGTATAGTGTCTGCACAATAACATAGTTTTAGCTCTAATACTCCGAGTCAGTTACTCGAGTTCTATTTATTTATGACAGTGATAGTTTAACACAGATGAAAAGCACAGCGCTCCTTATGTTAGTACAGGGTCAGGGTCAATGGTCCTTAGAGGACATATTGAGTAAGGAACACTGAATAGTTACATGTTATATTTTGGTGAAACATTATGTTCACTCTACTTACTAGCAAATATGAGGTGTTCTCGTTTACATGGCCTTTTCTATTGACTTTTTCATTTCGATTTTGGCCATAAATACACTTTATAGTCAGCAAACATTAGGTAAGTCTTTCATGTACATCAAGCATTAGGAAACAGAAATATTCCTGAAGTAGTTAACAATTGTTACATAAAGTACTAATGGTTGTTTTCATGGACAGCAAGCAAAAGCACAACAAACAGTAAAAATGTATCAAGTTCCTGCAAAATAATATGAATTAGTAAAAGCTCTTTCAGCACTTTATGCAGATGTAGCAGAGGTGAACTTTTCATTTAATCGTTCATTTGTGATGTGAATGATAAAATAACTCTATAGTTTAACCAGCATTGCTATAAAATCCAACATGATATATCTATTACTAAGCTGCAACTTTTGCTGCTGCCACAGGTTGTGTGGGTAATATTTAATAAAAGGCTGCTGTGGCCATATAACCCAAGCAGTCGTGTGTTCATTTAAATGGGTCAGGAAGAAAAGTGGTTAGGAGAGAACGGTATGACTAAATCCCACCTTGGATTGTCATGCAAACACGGACATGTGAAGGGGACCATAAAGGGGTTTATTGGGGACACAGACTACTATTAAGGAGTTGTAAAGCCCATTTCTAATTGAGAATATTTTTTATTTACTTGCTGTTAAAGGGAACCTGCAGGTCCCCATTCCCTCCAACCCAGCAGCATTCACCTATGTATCAGCAAATTCCCTGCCTAACCAGCCCTGTATAACTTTACTGAGTGAAAACAAGGTTTAAAAAAATCATTTATATTGTCACCATTTCCTATGCTAATAAGAGCTTTGACAAGTCGATGGGGCGTTGGTTGCCCCAGACTAGTCAGTTCTTTTTCCATATTATCACACCCATATGGGCGTGATAACATAATTTGCACGAGGGGCGTCATCGCCACTCTTGCATATCTTGCGCATGCGCGCCACTGATTCCAGCAGCGTCACTGCGTCTCTGAGGTCAGATGTACGCTTCCCAGCTACAGAGACACAGTGATGCTGCCAGAATGACCAGTGCGTAGACTCAAGATTTTCATGAGTGGCAATGTCACTGCTTATGCAAATTATGTTATCATGCCCACTGGTGTGTGATAACAAAGAAAGAGGGTTGACTAGTCTGGGGCAACTAACGCCTCGTCGACTAGTCAAAGCCCTCAATAGCATAGGGAAAACGGAGGGTATAAGTGCTTTTTTTTATACTTTCTTTTTACTCAATAACATTATACGGGGCTGGTTAGGCAGAGAATTTACTCATACACAGGTAAATGCTGGAGGGCATGGGGGACCTGAAAGGTTCCCTTTAAAGTTTTGCACTGTTCTTGAGTTTCCACATGTGGTTATGTGACCAGGGCTGTATTTGGCATTCATGCTGCCCTAGGCATTTTAAGTGGTCATCCCCCTTAGTGATAAGTCAAACTATGAGTATGTGTACATGACATCTATTATAGGCAGATCTGCTCTGTAACCTGCCTGAAAAAGCGCTAATTAAATGCTAAAAAGAATGAACATCTGCACTTTCTGTGAATATGTTCAGTCTTTGAGCTTCTTTTAACAGCATCTGGTTTTCAAAAACACTAAGAGGTTAAAATAGGTAACCTAACCATTTTTCGTGCTAGGAAGCCGCTCACTAGTGCATAATACAATTTCAATTAAAAAAAAGCGGTGGCCAAAAGATGTTGGAAAGTAAGCAAAAAACAGCCGCTTTAGGACAAAAAAGAATGTCAGTGTGTCCTAATGTGTCTTCAGCCTGTAAAGCTCACTGGATTCGCAGATGCCTAAAACACATCATGTGCACATACCCTTTAGGTAGTAGTTATGGCACCCATACACATTAGACTAAAGTTGGCCAAACCAAGAGATAGACAGATTCGTCTGACATTCTAATGATTGTCAGCATGTCCAAATTCAGGCTATGGATCCTTTTGTTCTCTAAAAGATAAGCACACCTCCAGAGATGTCTAGCAGCAGTTCTCTTAGGTTATGTGCCCACGATGCAAATCTGATGCACAGCATTTTTGCCGCTCCCTGGCAGAAAAAATGCATGCAGATTTACATGCGTTTTTTTCTGCCAGGGAGAAGCGTTTTTTCAGCATTTTTTAAGCGCTTTTCCAGGCGATTTTGAGCATCACTTGGAAAAGTGCTTGACAAGTTGTTGACACAATCTAAATCAATGCAACTGGCATGGATTTATATTGTGTGACCAACTTAGATGCTTTAAATGCTGCATCTATAGTAAAAAAAAAAAAATTTAAAAGTTAAAAATAAAAAAAACCTTTATACTCACCTTCCCGGTCTCCTCCCGGCGGCGGCGATACTCTCTCATCGGCGTCCCGCGGTGTACTGGCAGGACCTGCGGTGACGTCATTTAGTCAGTTGATGGTCAAATGACGTCACCGCAGGTCCTGGCGGTACACTGCGGGACGCCGAGGAGAGAGGATTGCCGCCGCCGGGAGGAGACCAGAGAGGTGAGTATACAGGTTTTTTTTATTTTTAACTTTTTTATTTATTTTTTTCACCGTGTGGTAGCCGGGATGAAGATGTGTTGTACCACACGCACCGCGATTACGCCGCAAATTCGCAGCCATTGAATTTAATTGAAACGCAGCAAATCCACATATACCTGCGGGTTTGCTGTGTTTCAATGTTCCTCAATGGCCACGAATTTGCGGCGTAATCGCGGTAGAAATGGTCATGCTACGTTTTGCAACGCAATGCGAATTCGGCTCGCTAATTAGCGCATCATGTGCACAGCACATCCGAATTCACATTGCTTTGCATGGCAGACGTTTTTACAAGCATTTTCGTGGCCGTAAAAACGACGCAAAAATGCTACAAGAATTCTACGTGGGCACATAGCCTTATAGAGAACAGAAAGAGGGTGCTCAACAAAGTGAGCACTTATATGTGTGGGAGAGTTGGGTGAGATAGCTGCCAGCCAAATGATGGGACAGCTGTCTATAGAGTATGGGGGCTTTAATCAAATAATTGTTCAGCTAACATATATGGCCTCATTCAGATGGCTATATTTTTAGTCTGGCACACTGACCCTATAATGATCTACTATCAAGTCTAATAAATTAAATATTGCAATATTGCTACATCTAGATGACTAAATGACCAGAACTATTGTCTGTACACGACTACATCAGCAGAACCAGCATCAGTTCAAGACTACATCACCAGAACCACCGCCAGTACATGACTAGATCACCAGAACCACCGTCGGTACACGACTGCATCACTAGAACCACCATTGGTACACGACTGCATCACCAAAACCACCGTCGGTAAAAGACTACATCCCTAAAACCACTGTCGGTACATCACTAACTTTAGTACAGCAAACAATTGCAATATCAGATCAGCCCAGCATACAATTGTATCTCATGAAATGTCAGCTCAAAGTATATCTTTAACAATGGTAAGGAGACACTAGGAGTTGTTGTTACCAGACATCATTAGAGTGCGGACCATGCAGGAACCACAATACTGATGAGGTGCAGGCTGTAGCACTATTAAACAATTAAGGTATCTTTTAACTTTTGGGAGATATCATAATTAAGCTCCATAAATTCTGAGCACATTGGTGTGGGTCTAGGTCCTGAGATCCCTACCAAATGCTCAAAAGACCTCTTAGAAGTGCACAAGTTAGGAGACAGAATTATAACTTTCTACTGCATCCGCTTGGCATGCACTTTTCTAAAAGGTCTTTTCATCTATAGTTTAGGTTCTCGGGACCAGAATCCCAAACCAATCTGCTCAGAATTATTGGTCATAAAACATCAAAAAATCTCTCCAAAGCTTAGTTACTCCTTGAGGTGCATTTCCAATGCTGCCAATAATCGGAAACCGAATGGTTTATCTAAACAGGCTGCAAATCACCCGATGCACAAGTAACATGTTGGTTTGTAGGGTGAAATAATTTTTCAGCTTACCTAAAGGAGCGAGTCTGTCACCCCCCAAAATGCCAATTAAACTGCATAAACATTTATATAGAGGTATATAGGGGACGTAGTCCCTACAAAAATCATATACACTTTAGCTTAAAAGGGTTGTCCAGTCTAGAAAAACAAGTCAGAAGTTTCTCTGTGGCTGCAGACTTGTGAGTCTGTGAGGTGTGTATGGAGAATGCCTACTAGAGATGAGCGTTGTTCTACTCGAACTGTTCGCCAATCTCAAATTCGAGCTGTTTTGGGCGGTGTTCGAGCCGTTCGGCGAACACGAACGATTTGAGAAAAATTCGGCTGTTTGAGGTTATGTTCGATAACTGTTTGTGCACCAAAATCATAACTGGATTTTTTCTCAGTAATGATGAAAATTAATGTTAATACGCAGTTTGAGTGTACAGCGGGGCGGGGGGAGGGGCAGGGGATGGATCTCTGCAGGAATAATGAAGATCTCCATTTTTTTTTCTCTTTCCTGCATTTACAGTGGGGAGGTGTAATCTGTCAGCCTATCAGCAGCGCACACATGGAGCGAAGTGCTTTTTTTCACACAAGCAAGGGCATGTGTCATTGGCAGTGTATGTCACATGTCCTTGCCCTATAAGACCCAGCCATTTTCCCCGTCGCCACCATTTTCTCACTGCTGCAGCTGCGTGTTAGACGGCACCGCTGTTGCTGTGTGCGCTATACCTTGTTATTTTCAAGCCAATTTTCGCACAAATCTACAGATATCTTGGGAGTAGGGAATAGTTGTGATTGCAGTCCTTTTAAGGACTATGTTACATCATTTCATACGACTTTTATCAGGCTGGTCTGTGCTCTTAAATAGATAGGTTGGGAGTAAAGACTAATTGTAATTGCAGTCCTTTTCAGGGCTAGGTTACATCAGTTCCTATCACTTTTTGCCAGGCAGGTCTGTGCCAGTGCTGTGCAAGTTTTTTTCACAGCATTTGGCTGAATCTAGCAAAGCAAATACTTTTTGGCCTATTGCAGAGTGTGTTAGTCAGTGGAGTAGCCTATCTGTGTTGCAAGCTACACCACCTGTGTATAGAATACAAATTTTTTTACTGCACCTAGTGAAGTAAAACCTTTTGGGCATAGCATCATTCTACACTGTGTTCCAAATTATTATGCAAATAATATTTTCTCAGATTTTCCCAAATTACCTATATGAATTGCAGTCATTGTAATTTTCCAGTCACATAACTATTAGAGTACAATTGAAAGGTTTTTGTACAAACTGCCTATGATAACAGTATATTTTTAAAAAAATAAAACACTCATACTGCACTCAAAATGCATGTTCCAAATTATTATGCACAGCAGAGTTTTCAACCTTTTCATTTTAATAAAGAACAAAAAAATGATCATTTGTGAAATTATAAGCATTAGCAGGTTATTACAAACTGAAATCAAACAGTTTTCAACTCAAAACTTTATTCTAGGTGATGTTACATTTGCACATAGGACCCCCTGTTCGAAAGGAGCTTCTGAACTCTCTCGTCCATTGAATTTGTCAGGTTTTGGATGGTTTCTGCTTCAATTGTTTTGCATGAGGACAGAATACCCTCCCAGAGCTGTTGTTTAGATGTGAACTGTCTCCCGCCATCATAGACACTCCTTTTGAAGATGCTCCAGAGGTTCTCAATGGGGTTGAGGTCAGGGGAGCATGGGGGCCACACCATAAGTTTGTCCCCTTTTATGCCCATAGCAGCCAGAGATGCAGATGTTTTATGTGCAGCATGAGACGGGGCATTATCATGCATGAAAATGATCTTGCTGCGGAATGCACGGTTCTTCTTCTTCAACCATGGAAGGAAGTGCTGTTTGAGAAACTCAACATACATTATGGAGTTCATCTTTACCCCTTCAGGGATCCTAAAAGGGCCGAGAATCTCTCTCCCCATGATTCCAGCCCAAAACATTACTCCACCTTCTCCTTGTTAGCGCCGTAGCCGTGTTTTCATGGGGTGTCCATCAACCAGCCATCCTCCACTCCATCCATCTGGACCATCGAGATCATTTCATGCATGATAATGCCCCGTCTCATGCTGCACATAACACACCTGCATCTCTGGCTGCTATGGGCATAAAAGGGGACAAACTAATGGTGTGGCCCCCATGCTCCCCTGACCTCAACCCCATTGAGAACCTCTGGAGCATCTTCAAAAGGAGTGTCTATGATGGCAGGAGGCAGTTCACATCTAAGCAACAGCTCTGGGAGGGTATTCTGTCCTCATGCAAAACAATTGAAGCAGAAACCATCCAAAACCTGACAAATTCAATGGACGAGAGAGTTCAGAAGCTCCTTTTGAACAAGGGGGTCCTATGTGCAAATGTAACATCACCTAGAATAAAGTTTTGAGTTGAAAACTGTTTGATTTCAGTTTGTAATAACCTGCTAATGCTTATAATTTCACAAATGACCATTTTTTTGTTCGTAATTAAAATGAAAAGGTTGAAAACTCTGCTGTGCATAATAATTTGGAACATGCATTTTGAGTGCAGTTTGAGTTTTTTATTTCTTTTAAAATATACTGTTATCATAGGCAGTTTGTATGCAAACCTTTCAATTGTACTGTAATAGTTATTTGACTGGAAAATTACAATGACTGCAATTCATATAGGTAATTTGGGAAAATCTGAGAAAATATTATTTGCATAATAATTTGGAACACAGTGTATTAGTCCATCTATACTGACCTCCATAAGGTTGCAAATTGAATATAATTATTTTCTGCATCTAGCTCTGAAAAAATATTTGGCCTTCTAGCAGTGTGTGCGACTTGTTCTATTAGTCCATCTATACTGACCTCCATCAGGTTGCAAATTGAATATAATTTTTTTCTGCATCTAGCTCTGAAAAAATATTTGGCCTTCTAGCAGTGTGTGGGACTTTCTCTATTAGTCCATCTATACTGACCTCCATCAGGTTGCAAATTAAAAATAATTTTTTTCTGCATCTAGCTCTGAAAAAATATTTGGCCTTCTAGCAGTGTGTGGGACTCATTGTATTAGGCCATCTATACCAAGCTCCACCAGCTTTTAAATTAATAATAATTTTTAGCTGCATCTAGCCCTGAAAATAATTTTTCTTCCCAATAGTGGTAGCAATAGAAATATGGGGCGCGCGCCTGGCTTACAAAAATATATGCTTCATAACAAAAAACACCAGCCTAGCGCACTGCATTAATAAGATGGCATCATCGTCTCTCCCAGTGCTAGGCCTACTACCCAAGCTAGCATTCCTGTGCCTAACACTCAATGTATGGGTCCGCGCTAGCCACTATGCTGAGGGGTCTAAAGCTGCTGCTAACGCTTTATAACAATTCAATTGGCAGATTTTCACAGAGCTCTTCCACAACGCCCACCCATCGGGCAACAGTTGCCCACCTTCCCTATGGGATCTAGTGGCGAATAGTTGATGCCATTAATCAGAGTGTCAGTTGCCCCGTCGACGTGGCAAGCATACGGTAAGGCATGGGAAGAGTGGACACGACTAGTAGCAGGCAGACGGGTTGACCAATGTGAACAAGCCATATCACAAGTCACCATAGAATTTCTCCACCAGCTAATTATGAGGGGTATATCAGGGGCGTCAGTGCAGCGGTGTCTGACCGGAGTAGCATTTCATTTCCAACTACTGAATTGGGGAGATGTGACCAAGGTTCATCATCAGACAATCCATAAAAGGGTGGAAAAAGGGGCAGCCAAGTCAGGAGTGTAGACGTCCCGTCCCGTGTCGCTAAAACTGATTTCTCACATCATATCCCTAACACCATTAACATGACACTCACAATTTGAAGCAACACTGCTGTCTACTGCATTTGTGATTGCCTTCTTCGGGGCGCTATGCATAAGCGAATTAGTCCCTCAATCCAAAATTACCACCAGTGGAGGCTTATTACACCAGGACGTAGTCATAGCCAATAATGCAATACGTCTACACATGCACAAATCGAAAATGGTTCCAGCGGGCAGGGGCACTTGGGTACTTCTACAACCCACAAACGGTATACTGAGTCGGGTAACAATAGTAAAAACATATCTAACCATCAGATCACAAAGTAATTTCTTCCTATCACACATTGATGGAATGCCATTATCAAGATACCAGTTCCAAGCTATATTTAATAAATGCATAACATCGGCAGGGAACCACCCCAAAGATTACAGGACACACTCATTCCCATAGGCGTGGCCACGGAAGCAGCAAGAGCAGGACTGTCAGAAACGGAAGTTCAGAGGATAGGGAGATGGCGATCCACGTGTTTGGCAAGATACATAAGACCGGACTTGTTATCCTAACGTGGTTTGTTTCTTTTACAGGTGACGCTAAGCCAACAGTGTGGGTGATAGGCCACTCGTATATGTATTGGGCAGATAAAAGGGCGAAAGTCTGCCCAGGCGGGAGGAAATTAGAGTTTCATAACGCATATTTCAACTAGAGAGGTATTAGAGGCCTGCTATGGCCACAGGTACTAATGGAGGTAATCAAGGTAGGGAGAGAGGCAAGATGTCCGGTCATCTTAGTTATACAGGCCGGGGGAAATGACCTAGGTCATCACAACAGCGCATAACTAATGGCAATAATGAAACTAGACACTGAGCGCTTCAGAGAATTTTTCACAAAACTAGCTATAGTATGGTCAGAGATTGTGCCGATAGCGGTATGGCAAGGTGCGCGAGACATCACGGCCATCGAACGGACAAGGCGGGTAATAAATATTCGGATGGCAAAATTTAGAAGAGACAGAGGTGGTGTAGTGGTACGACACCGACAACTGGAAGGAGATAAAGAAGGCCTCATACGGCCCGACGTTGTTCACTTAATGGATATTGTACTGGACATATTCCTGTCAGGACTCCAGGACGGAGTGGAACAAGCGTTAAGAGTACGCAGGATCCTCCGTGGCCTGGAAATAGAAAGGACATGTTGGAGAGTTACACTTGTTGGCCAACTTGCCGGAGTGGAGACCCAGGGCATGCTGCAACAAGCTGAATTATTTTAGAAATAAAATGCCTCTCTAATGGAATGAGTATAAAGTGTTAATAAAGTTGTGACTTGTCCTCACCCATCCAGTTGTAAGAGTTACATTATTGTATTGTCAATGAAAGGGGGGCGGTAGGGGGGCTGAGCATCTGGGTTTGGGTGGGGTGTCCCCACAGTCTGCCTAGGCTAGATGCATTTAAAAATTCTTATTAGATACACAGGCGGTGCAGCTTGCTTCGCAGCTGGGCTACTATGCCCAAAGTATTGCCTAGGCTAGATGCAGTTAAAAATTCTACGCTGACTAGCAGACACTGAAGATTTGGAGCAGACCTCTGAGTAAACAGCTCTTCAGACTCAACCATCTGTGTTACCCCAAGCCATAGTGTATGTAGTTTCTTACAGTTAAAAGGGGGGGGGAGCGACCCAACCCACCTGGAATTGACGATGCCAACGTCACGTAAGACACAGCAAGGGGACTCCAAAAAGAGTCTCCATTTTTTCCCAAAATTGTGGCACAGACACCACTTAACCCTAGAATTCATACCTGGGGCCTCGCAGGCCCACCCTGTTAATTGTTTTCTATTTTCTGCAAGATTACTTTAGTTAGAATTTTGAAACTCTAGGTATTCTTCATGTATATAGTTGTTTGTCATTTGAGTTTGAGTTATTCCATGTTATTTGCACACGGGCCTAAAAGGCCCCAGGTATATGAAAGTGTAGATTTCTATGGTCATGCGTTCTAGGGTTAAGTGGCATCAATTGCCCCACAGTTGCTTAAAACGGTTGGTGAGGTGATTTTACCAAATCCTCAAGGTTTTAGTCTCCCAAGGATGACACAGGGCTAGAAAAGTCCTTGCGAATCCATGATTTGTTCATCTTTATGAACGTGAGTTTGTCTACATTCTCAGTGGACAGACGCGTGCGCTTCTCTGTCAGCACACCACCAGCAGCGCTGAGCACACGTTCAGAGAGAACACTGGCTGCAGGGCATGACAAGATCTCCAAGGCGTGAGTGGCGAGCTCCGGACATTTTTCCAGATTGGAATACCAAAATGAGCAAGGGTCCAGTGACACAGTCATGGCTTCGATGTTCACTTGGAGATACTCCTGCACCATCCTCTCTAGGCATTGACTATGTGTCAGACTTCTTGTCTCCTGTGGCCTTGCAAAGGATGGTCTAAAAAAGTGGTGAAACGATTTGACAAAATTGCTGTTACCAGCAGATACTGTGTTACTGTTACGGTTTGAGTGATGAAGACTCGACAGTCCCACGGTTGGCAAGTTAGAACTGTGAGATTCACTACGTGCACCACTGGTGTTTTGTGGAAAAGCACATGTAAGATTCTGCAACAGCATCTGCAGATACTCCTGCATGAGTCAATCCCTTTTTATGGCAGGAATTATTTCGGCAAATTTACTTTTGTACCGGGGATCTAAGAGTGTGGCAACCCAGTAGTCGGGATTACTTCGAATTCTGACAATCTGAGGGTCATGTTGCAGGTAGTGCAACAAGAAGGCACTCATGTGTCTTGCGCATCCAGGAGGACCAAGTCCTTGTTGTGTTGGTAGCGAGGTAAGAATCATGCTTCCTTCCTCTGCCCTCCCCCCCAACCTCGCACAACAGAAATGTGATCAAGGTCTCCCTCATCTGATGAGTCTTCCATGCCCATCGCCAGTTCGTCCTCCACTTCTTCCTCGGCTCCTGCACCTTCCTCAACAGTTTGGCTGCTACCATGCGCCCTGGTTAATGCCTCTCCCCCACCCTCCCATGCCTGCCGCCTTGGTGCTGCCAACCGTCTGGACCTTGGAGATGTTATCCCTTCCGCATACGACTCCTCCTCTACTTCCTCCACCTCCTCTTGTCCCACCACCTGACTCTGAATTCTGTTTAATGTGTGCTCCAGCATGTAAATTACCGGAATAGTCATGTTGATAATGGCATCGTCGTCAGCACTAAACATCTTCGTCGCTATTTCAAAACTGTGCAGAAGGGTGTGTGGCGCCCCTGAGGGTTCAGTTGCCACAGAGTTACTGCATCTCACCCAGAGGTGTGGTATCTCACCCTCGGGTAAGGAAGGCATATGGCTCGGGACACTAACACCTGCATCCAACACATACCCGCAGTGGGGGTAGGGCGAGATTGCTCCTAAGGGAGAGCACAGTCCCAGGTCCCTAGCTGGTGGGAGGGTCCTATGTAGTGGGTGCTTAGGGGAGCAGCTTAGCGGAGCACATGACAGGGAGAGTATAAAAGGAAGCCATCTTAGAAAGAGCAAGCCAGTCAGAGGAGGAAAAGTGACAGGATCAGAGGCTCGGCATGAGCTCTGCTCCAGAGGCGGGCCTAGCCTGGGAGGCCCAGGACTGAAGGAGAGAAGAGAGGAGTGGGAGCAGGAAGGCTCCAGGAACCAAAGGGACCCTAGGGCTACGGGCCGTGCAGAAGGCCACCCTTACTCCTGCTGCTACCAGGAGGTAGAGGGGTCAGGCCAGATAAGGGGAACCGGTCCCTCAACTAGCGGAGAAACAGCAAGGCTCAACTAGAAACCGGAGGCTTCAGCATTTCATGTACTGCAGGTAAAAGTCCACACCAGTCTCACTAAGAAGGTAGCCACATAGGACCCAGGGGACGGAACACAAGTTGCCCGCCAAGGCCCGAGGATACCGGATAGAAATGTCACTGGATGTGAGGTGCAGGGAGAAGGCCAGAGAAAGGACACACAGAAGGGGGTCCTGCTAAGTACTCCGGAGCTATCTGGGGGTGGACTGAGCCCCTCACTGAGTACGCACAGCAAGACGGGTGAGATTGCTCTGGTACCTGTAATCTGGACTGCAACAACTGTGAGTAAAGATCTTGGGACTGCATCACTCTGTGTTCATTACTGACTCCCTGCACTACAACCACCATCATCCACCCACACTGCCCTGAAGCTACACTCTTCCTGTGGTGAGTAATAATACCATTGCTGCAAAACCACCAGCTTCAGAGGACTGTTCCGCAGCAGCGGCCCCTTTTGCCCCACTCCAGAGGTGGCGTAGTCGGACATTATAAAACCCATATATACAAATTACCCTTGGATTGACCACCCTGGATCATGGACCGGGTCACCGCCACAGTGACTACAACCCCCAGCGTCTACCGGCCCGGCTCAGGGTACCCCACGGCCCAGGGGGCGCATCAACTTCATAGGTCCCTGATCTGAGACCACTCCTGCAGCGTGATTTGCCCCACCTCTGGATCTCGTTGGCCCAGGCTATATGTCAGAACGTATTGCACCAGGGCTTGTCGGTGCTGCCACAGTCGCTGCAACATGGTCAGAGTTGAATTCCACCGTGTCGGCACATCGCATTTCAGCCGGTGAACTGGCAGGCCCAACGACTTCTGTAGAGATGTAAGTCGTTGAGCTGCGGGATGCGAACGGCAGAAGTGAGCACACAGCGACCGTGCCCTCTGCAGAAGGCCATCTAGTCCGGGATAGTGGGCTAACAATTTATGGACAACCAGGTTCAACACGTGAGCCATACAAGGCACGTGTGTGACATTGCCCCGGCGAAGGGCCGCACCCAGGTTTGCAGCATTGTCGCACATGGCCTTCCCTGGTTGCAGGTCCAGTGGAGACAACCATTCATGAAACTGGGTCTCCAGAGCTGACCACAACTCCTCAGCTGTGTGACTCACATTTCCCAGACATTTCAAAGTAAACACTGATGCCTTGAGCCCTGCCGCCAGCATAGTAAGGAGGTGTGCAGGATTCCTTCTACGCAGTTAGAAAGCAGGTGGCATTACCAGACAGGCTTTGGGTGCAGGTGGAGGACCGAGAGGAGGTTGAGGAGGCAGAAGCAGTGGAGGAACTTCGAGATAAAGAGGATTGATGCACAACTCGTGGGGACGGTAAGACTTGGACAGCAGCCCCTTGTCCTGCTGTCACCATAGTTACCCAGTGCCCAGTCAGCGACATGTAACGCCCCTGTCCATGCCTACTCGTCCAAGTGTCTGTCACACACAGAGTTTCTCAAAGAAGCGGTGATGTTGTGTGCGACATGCTGGTGGAGCGCAGGCACACCTTTCTTTGAGAAGTAGTGCCGACTGGGCATCTGGTACTGGGGCACTGCGACGGACATAAGGTCTCGAAAATCCACTGTGTCCTCCAGGCGGAAAGGCAGCATTTCTGTAGCCAAGAGCTTGCAGATGGTGAAATTCAACCTCTTAGCTTTCTCATGGCTAGGAGGAAATGGTCTTTTACTTTTCCACATCTGAGGGACCGAGGGCTGGCTGTTGTGCTTAGACGGGGTTGAGTAGGGTGTCCCCGGCAAACTGCCGGTCTGTGAGGAAGATGCAGGCGGACATGTCAGGTTGCCTTGATCCAAAGGTGGTGCTCTCGATGTCAGAGAGCTCTCAACACCAGCAGGTGTTTCCACTTCCCAATGAACTGATGACCTGCCAATCACACTGGCTGTTGCAGGTAAAGAGGTGGCAGGTCTGCGTCCAAAAACATGTGTGACTGCTGTCCCTCCAGTCACAGAGGATGAAGAGGCCGCGGATGCACAAGATGGGGCAGATGGTGGTTGGCCCAGCCTTCTAGGCCGCATTGTAGCACAGTGAGCTTCCCACTGCAACTTATGCTTCATATCCATGTGACGGTACATGCATGAAGTACTCAAACTATGGATTTTTTGGCCTCTACTTAGCTTTTGGTGACAAATATTACAGATAACACGAGTTGGGTCATCCTTATCATTCTGAATAAATGCCCAGGCTATGCAAGGCTTAGAGCCCATGCGACCTGAAGAGCCACTACGACTTGTGGTCAGAGGCAGAGTTGTGGTTGAGGATGCAGTTGTTGACGTGCTTCCAGTACTCCATCTCTGTCCAGGAAGGCGCAACCTAACCTCGTCGTCAATAGCATCTGTGACGCCCCGCTGTGCTTGGTATCACAGATCCTAGAAGAGTGTATTGATGGAATCCTCCACAAGAGGCCCCCATAAACATTCACACATCTCCACCTTCCACCTCAGACCAGCAGAGGGAGCCCGTTAGGGATATTAATAGGGAAGGTGGAGCTAGGCAGTTCAGTTCCTCTGAAGAGTTCCTGCAGTAGAGAAGCCTAAGAGAGGTCAGTCTGCAGTGGAGCTCAGTCTAGTCTAGAGAACTCAGTTAATAGTTCAGCAGTGGAGCACGAGGCTCCTGCTAGCTAGATTCAGTAAGGCATAACCGGAATCCCTGGAGAACTACAAGTCCCAGGATCAAGGTGCTGATACTTAACAGAGCCAGGAGACGCTTAGGCCCCGCATAGTGGGAGCGTGAACTCCAAGAGAAGGCCCTACCACAAGGTCAGCCAGCGCAGGACAGAGACAAAGTTAGGCCTAGCTCCAGGAAGGTCAGAAACAGGAGGCCCTACACCCGCTCATTGGGGAGGATCCTGATATTCTCCCTTCACCCTACAGTGCTCCGGGATGTGCCTGAATTTCCTCCAGTAAAAGGTACTGAAGTGACTACCGTGTCAGTTCCCGTTCTTGCTCTGACCAAGCTGGGTCTCGCCTGTCCTGCATTCCCCCTGCATACGCTGCCCTGAGACCTAGCTCCACCTGTGGGGAGCTATACCATCGAGCTGCCTTATCACGGGTCTCAGTGGACTGCTGCAGCGCTGGTGCTTCTCCCCAGATACCACAGGTGGCGTCACGAACTCTTAGAAAATTAACAATTATCCACTCTTTTAAAGAGTGACCCCAGGGTACGGGCCAGGGAGCCGACCACCGCGACATCCCCAAGGGCAGGCAAAGGCCTGGGTACCGAGTCATCCCCATCCCCTGGGCTAGTCACATCCTCCTCTACCTCCTCCGTTGATCTCATCGACTGGCTGACTGTGGGTTGACAGTAAGTGGGATCTCCAACCTCGTCATCATCACCCTGTGTGTTATCACACCCGTCGTCCTCAAAGCCAACCTCTTCCTGCCCTGACCGAAAAGTCAAGTTGTCGCTCCAATCAGGTATTTGAGTCTCATCATCGTCTTCATCATTGTGACGCGCCCCTGGGCCTGAGTCGCGCAGCGTTGCGCACGCGGGAGCCTACCCGGAGCCGGATCAGATGGGGGTAGTAGTCTCGTGGCGGTGACCCGGTCCGTGCCCAGGGAGTCAGACTAAGTGGCAGTCTATTAGCAGTAGATGGTGGATGACTACGCCACCCGTTGAATGCAGCTATGGAGCTGCCGCTGCAGGGCAGACCGCTGAGGCCGGTGGAAGGATGGTGCAGCGTGGATGGTATAACCCCCAACGGGAGGGGTATGGCCTCAGGGCAGCCGACGTGGATGATGGGGATAGCAGGGACCACTCAGAGACGATGCGGTGTAGTTCAGGGTCTTTACTGGTGACAAAGATAGACCCTCCCGGAGTACTTGCTAGCAATCGGGGCCTGGTCAGTCCTTGAGCAGATGGGATCTCCCCTGGCCAGGCGGAGTTGTAGGCCTTCCCAACTAACTGTACTCTTCTGGCTACCTTGCTAGAGGCAGGTAAAAGTAGCCCACGTCCCTGAGTGTACCGTGTGGTGCTCACCCGTATGGCCGGTGACTCGGGGCCTTCTAATGGCTTCCGCTCCACGATGGCGGTGCTGGTCCCACGCGTGTGACCGTGCCTTCGGGTTTCTGGGCCAGAGGACCTGCAATCCCCTGCCGGTCGGTTTCTGCTGCTGGGTAGAGATTAGTCCCCACAGCCTCGGACTCCGGGTCCGGTGATACTTCTCAGTCAGGGCGAGCTCTGCAGCTGCCAGCCCCTGACTCCTTGTAACACTGCTCCCACAGAGCTCCTGATGTTCTGTTCCTATATTTGCTTCTTTTCTCTGTCTCTACTTCTTCTCTACTCACTAACCCTGCCTCAGCCCTAGGTTTATATAGGGGAAGTTCTTCCCCTCCCAGGACTGGGCAGGAGGTGTGGCATGCATAGGATCCCTGACCAAGAGACCTCCCACCTGCTCTCAGACATAATATCTCTATCACTGTGGCAACCAGACCCCTGGGGTGTCACATTCCCCCCTAGTGAAATTTAGTACTCCGGGACTAAACATATTTTTGGAAAAACATAACAAGGTATAACAATAACAATACAATAAAGAAACACATAAAGGTGGTCACGGCATGTCCGTAACCGGGTGCAGTCTTTGAAGAAAGCAAGGTGTCCATTTCACCAAAACAGGGAGACGTAACCAGGTAGGGGTCTGTCCTGCCCCGAGTCCTTAACAGTCTTTAGTCCGTCCTGGGTTACGCTCCAACTATGTACAAAGGATTCCCCGTAAATCCACCAAAGACTCCTATAAACAACTAGAAACACATAATTATACACAAGCAACAAGAAAAACAGGTAACCACAAATAAAACAATTTATACATTTCAAATCCTCCAACGTGCGGGTAACTGGCCTCTAGTGGCCCTAGTGGACCTACGGAGCTGACTGTCTAGCCCTGAACTACAGGGTGTAGGAGCTGTCAAGGGTAAACTGGGCAGCTGTCTACCGGCTCCTTGGCTCACTAGGGGTACGGCAGGCTCACTATAAGCAGAGGGTTGATCCTCCTGTTCTGCTTGTGTGGAGTCTTCTGCCTCCTGGACCGGCTGCTCTTCCAGCTCTACCTGTCGCTCCGTAGGTGCTTGGGATGCTGGTTGGAGGAAGGTGAGTACGGGTACCACAACTGCGCCATTGACTTGAGTCCAAGACCGAGGGAAGTCTCCGAGCACAGTACTAACCATGTCTTCCCTTTCCTCTACGGGTCGAGGGTCTTCTTGTTCCTCTTCAGGGTTCTGTAGCTGTTCGGGACACTTCTTCAGGTGATCCCGGGATACAATGGTTGTGGTTTCCCCTCCGTCTTTACTGATGGTACAGACCTTTGGGTTATCGTGGCTTGAGGGCAGTACGGTGTACGGGTCCTTCTCCCACTGGTCGTCCAACTTGTGGAGCCGTCTTTTTCTCTTCAAGACCTGCTCTCCAGGTACCAGGGGAACAGCGGGAGCATACTGGTTGTAAGTTTTCTCTTGTCTTTCCCTAGCCTGACAGAGACTTCGCTCCACGCTCTCCTGTACTCTCCGGTACTGCTGCTGCCTCTCTGTGTCCCAGTCTGCTTCTGGTGAAGTGTCCTCGGGTGTCAGGACTCCCATTTCCAGGTCAACAGGTAACTTACCAGGTCTCGCCCTCATTAGGTAAGCCGGGGTACAGTTGGTGGAACCTACCGGGATGTGGTTGTATAGGTCCACCAGATCAGGCAGCTTCTCAGGCCACAGACCGCGTTCCTCCAGGGGCAACGTTTTCAGAAGATCCATTACCACCTGGTTCATTTTCTCACAAAGTCCATTAGTTTGCGGATGATAGGGTGTCGTCCTTATCTTCCGGCAGCCATACAGAGTGCAGAATTCTTGGAAGACCTCCGCTTCAAAGGCAGGTCCCTGGTCTGTCAACACTTGGTCCGGGTACCCGTGTGGACGGCAGAAATGCTGTTGGAAGGCTCTAGCTGCTGTTCGAGCTGTTAAGTCCTTGACGGGGACGACAACCAAGAACCGGGAGTAGTGATCCACGATGGTTAGTGCGTAGACGTAGCCACTTCTGCTTGGGGTCAGTTTTACATGATCCAAGGCTACCAGTTCCAACGGCTGCCGGGTGACGACGGACTGCAGGGGAGTCTTCTGGCTGGCACGGTCCTTCCTTCTTAGGTTGCACGGGCCACAGTCTCTGCACCACCTCTCGATGGTTCCCCTCATGCCTACCCAGTGGAACCTCTCGCGCAGCAGGAACTCCAGCTTCTTCCATCCGAAGTGTCCAGCCCCGTCGTGGTATGCCTCCATCACCATGGCTGCGTCTCTTCGTGGCACCACTACTTGCCAGATTAGTTCATGCGTCCGGGAGTTAACCATTCTGCGGCACAACTTCCCCTTGTAAAGGAACAGTCTACTCTTTTCTGCCCACAGTTGCTTGGCTTCCTCCGGAGCGTCTGGGTCAAGGCGAGCCTCTGGCCGAGTCAGCATCTCCTTCACCAGCCGGACGGCAGGGTCACTGTCCTGCGTTTCCGCCCAGTTGTAGTGAGGTAAGGGGTTAAGCGTAGCGCCTTGCTTACTCCTTACCCGATGGGAATACTGGATAGTCCCATGACGGTGAAACGCGGGGAGTTCGACTTCTTCCAGTCCCTCTGGATCTTCTCCTACGTCCGGTACGTTTGGCATCCTGGATAGGGCGTCCGCGTTGGTATTGGAGCGTCCTGCCCGGTATTTGATGGTGAACTCGTAGTTGGACAGGCGGGCCATCCATCTCTGCTCTAGGGCACCGAGTCTTGCCGTGTCCAGGTGTGTCAACGGGTTGTTATCCGTGTACACGACGAACCGGGAAGAAGCGAGGTAGTGCTTAAAGCGTTCGGTGACTGCCCACACCACTGCCAGGAACTCTAGCTTAAATGAGCTGTAATTCTCAGGGTTTCTTTCGGTGGGTCGCAGTTTTCGGCTGGCGTAAGCGATTACTCGCTCTTTCCCCTGCTGGATCTGGGACAGCACGGCTCCTAGCCCGATGTTACTTGCGTCGGTGTAGAGGATAAAGGGCTGGCTGTAATCCGGGTACGCCAGGATTTCATCCCCCGTGAGGGCCATCTTCAGCTGGCGGAAGGACTCTTCTTCCAACTTCTCCCATCTGAAGGGCGGCTTCTGGTTCTTAGCCTTCCGGGACTGGCCTATCAGGAGGTCTTGCATAGGCGCTGCCTTTTTGGTGAAACCGGGGATGAACCTGCGGTAGTAGCCTACCAACCCGAGGAACTGCCGCACTTCCTTTACACTGGAGGGACTTGGCCATTCCTTAATTGCGGTGATCTTATCAGGGTCGGGAGCCACTCCGTCAGCGCTCACCACGTGTCCCAGGTACTGCACCTTTGGTTTCAGGAGGTGACACTTGGAGGGTTTCACCTTTAGGCCGTAGCTTGCCAGAGCTTCGAACACTTCCGCCAGGTGTTTCAGGTGGTCCTCATAAGTCTTAGAATATACGATGACATCGTCCAGGTACAACAGGACCGTCTCGAAGTTTCTGTGGCCCAGACAGCACTCCATTAATCGTTGGAAGGTTCCTGGTGCGTTGCAGAGCCGAACGGCATACAGGTAAACTCGCTAAGTCCCATCGGGGTGGTGAATGCGGTCTTCTCCCGGTCCGCCTCTGCTACAGGAACCTGCCAGTACCCACTAGTGAGATCCAAGGTAGAGAAGAAGTTAGCAGATCTTAAAGCAGCCAAAGACTCCTCTATCCTTGGTAAGGGGTACGCATCCTTGTGTGTGATACGGTTGATTTTCCGGTAATCTACACACATCCTCATGGTGTTGTCTTTCTTTTTGACTAAGACTAGTGGAGCTGCCCAGGGGCTACAGCTATCCCTGATCACCCCAGCCTCCTTCATGTCTCTAAGCATCCCCTTGGCGTGTTGGTAGTGTGCAGGGGGTACGGGTCGATACCTCTCTTTTATGGGAGGATGGTCTCCCGTGGGGATGTGGTGTTCTACCCCCTTGACTCGCCCGAAGTCTAACGGGTGTTTACTAAACACTCTCTCGTACTCTTGAACCACCCGATAGACTCCCTGTTTCTGGTGTGAGGGAGTGGAGTCAGTACCCAAATGTAGTTGCTGACACCAGTCCTCCATTGTTTTCTTAGAGCCGTTACCTTCCTCCGGGTGAGATGGAGGCAAGGGTTCCACAGATTGTATAGCATTTTGGTTGATGGTATATAATTTGGCTAGCGTGGCATACCGGGGCAGGTACACTTCCCTCTTCCCGATATTGATTATGCGAACGGGCACCCTCCCATGGCGTACATTAACCACCCCCCGTGCTGTCAAGATGGTGGGCCTACTGTCTGAGTAAACTGGCTCTACCATTGCCTGGTAATCTCTACCTCTCAGACCAATAGCTGCCCGGCACCAAATCATCATTTCACTTTTTGGGGGCATGGCAATAGGGAAAGGGTCACACATTCTCACGCTACCAATCTCACCGCCGGAGAGTTCCACCTGTTGCCGTCGCATCAGTGCCCGGATCTCTTTTTGGAGCACTCGCTTCTCGCCGGAGCTGGCGTTCTTGGCAACCTGCTGTAAAAGGAAAATCACCTCTGCAAGACAATTTTCAATTACATTAGTTCCTAGAGTTATCTTTGGGTGACTCTCGTGTTTGTCAATGTCTACAATGATCAGTCCCTGTGCTGCCAGTTCAACTCTACCAATTTTAATGGTCACCTCTTTAAATCCGATCTGTGGCACGGGCTGACCATTGCTGGCGATGATACTCAAATCGTCGTCAGGGTAGCGGGTAATATCCGAGTCATTCCAGTACTGCTTGAAGAGCACGTACGGGATGGTGGTGACCTGTGATCCGGTGTCCAGTAGGGCACTCATAGGAATGCCATCCAGTACCACAGGCAAGACTGGACGTCCGCCCACATATTTGTCGCGCCAGTTCGATGGGCCTGATGATCTTTTTCCTAGGGGTTGGCCCTCTACCCTAGGTTGTGCCCGTTTAAAGGACAGTACCTTGCCATATGTCCGGGTTGATTGCAGCGGCGGCAGATGGGTTGTCCGTCCTCGTTGTATCGGTCTTCCTCTGGCCGGTGGGGTCCTCCTTGGTCGACGCCACGGGATCTCCTCCGGTCCGGATGCCAGCTGGATCTTACCTGGAGTGGAAACCTGTAAAGACTGCACAGTTCGGGTTAGCGCAGCAACGCTTTTAGCTAGCTCTTGGACCTGATGGTGCAGGTCTGGAGCCGAGTCATTGTTCAAAGCCTGCGCATCAGCTCCCACAGGCCCTGCCGACAAGGGCGCCGCCTCCTGGTGGTAAGTGGTAGTGGGGCGTCTGTGGGTCACAACGCCACCTGGTGCCGGTTCTCGGAGAACCCGGATGGCTCTGTCCTTGAACTGTGCAAATCCCAGATGAGGGTCCTGTAAGGCCATTGCCCGCAACTGGGTTCGGTGGGCATTGCAATATAAACCCTCTATAAATTGTTCAGTTAACAGCCTGTCCTCGTCTCCCACGCCATCAGGGTCGGTCTGCTTAATGGCCCTCAGGGCCTCTTGTAGGTTCAGGGCATAGTCCCTTATACTCTCATGTGCCCGCTGTTTGCACCCGTAGAATCTAAGCTTGATCTCGGCTGAGGTGCGGGTATCAAAGGTGTCCCTCAGCCGGGTTAGTATCCCTGCGACAGTCCTCCCCCCAGGTGGCCAGGACTTTACCTCCCTTTGGGCTGCCCCGGTTAATTGGGCCACCAGGATGCTCACTTTTTGCTCTTCTGTGAGGGGGTACACCTGGAAGAGGCTATCCAGTTTTTCTCTAAAGTCCTGCAGGGTATGTGACTCCCCTGAGTACTGGGGTAGCCAGGCTGCCCCCGGGATATAGGGCATGGTGAAAGGCATGACCGCCACAGCGGTGGCGCTGGCGGGGGTTGGAGCGGTGAAGCTCTCCTCCGTATCCGACATCCTTCTCCCCCCTAGTGGACCGTGGCCTACCTTGCGATGATCCTCTTCCGTAGGCCGCGGCTCCGCAGTGGATCGTCAGGGTTGAGGACCTTCCGTCGCGCTCCTGTGACGTCGGCGTCTGCTGGGCTCCTTCCAGGACCTTACGCAACGTCCGGACGTGAGGCGGGGCTTCAGTTCTCGCGCGCTTTCGGAGTCCACGCCCCTCTTCTTCCCGCGCGGCGTCTTCAAGATGGCGGCCAACGGCGGGAAAACTCCACGGATGGCGGGAAGAAGGCTGAAGATGGCGCCGGATGGCGGGAATCTTCACGGATGGCGGGAAGAAGGCTGAAGATGGCGCCGGATGGCGGGAAAACTTCACGGATGGTAAGTTTTAAAAGTCTCTTTTTCAGGCACGCAGTACCCGGTGGTTGCGGGCACGAAATCCTGCCGACTACGCCAAAAGTTGACGCGCCCCTGGGCCTGAGTCGCGCAGCGTTGCGCACGCGGGAGCCTACCCGGAGCCGGATCAGATGGGGGTAGTAGTCTCGTGGCGGTGACCCGGTCCGTGCCCAGGGAGTCAGACTAAGTGGCAGTCTATTAGCAGTAGATGGTGGATGACTACGCCACCCGTTGAATGCAGCTATGGAGCTGCCGCTGCAGGGCAGACCGCTGAGGCCGGTGGAAGGATGGTGCAGCGTGGATGGTATAACCCCCAACGGGAGGGGTATGGCCTCAGGGCAGCCGACGTGGATGATGGGGATAGCAGGGACCATTCAGAGACGATGCGGTGTAGTTCAGGGTCTTTACTGGTGACAAAGATAGACCCTCCCGGAGTACTTGCTAGCAATCGGGGCCTGGTCAGTCCTTGAGCAGATGGGATCTCCCCTGGCCAGGCGGAGTTGTAGGCCTTCCCAACTAACTGTACTCTTCTGGCTACCTTGCTAGAGGCAGGTAAAAGTAGCCCACGTCCCTGAGTGTACCGTGTGGTGCTCACCCGTATGGCCGGTGACTCGGGGCCTTCTAATGGCTTCCGCTCCACGATGGCGGTGCTAGTCCCACGCGTGTGACCGTGCCTTCGGGTTTCTGGGCCAGAGGACCTGCAATCCCCTGCCGGTCGGTTTCTGCTGCTGGGTAGAGATTAGTCCCCACAGCCTCGGACTCCGGGTCCGGTGATACTTCTCAGTCAGGGCGAGCTCTGCAGCTGCCAGCCCCTGACTCCTTGTAACACTGCTCCCACAGAGCTCCTGATGTTCTGTTCCTATATTTGCTTCTTTTCTCTGTCTCTACTTCTTCTCTACTCACTAACCCTGCCTCAGCCCTAGGTTTATATAGGGGAAGTTCTTCCCCTCCCAGGACTGGGCAGGAGGTGTGGCATGCATAGGATCCCTGACCAAGAGACCTCCCACCTGCTCTCAGACGTAATATCTCTATCACTGTGGCAACCAGACCCCTGGGGTGTCACAATTGTCTCCACCAACAGGAGTGACAGTTTGGGAACGAGGGTCTACATTATGCTCAGAACCTTCTTCATCTAGTCCTGGATCCGACTTATAAAGATTCTGGGCATCAGTGCAGATCATTTCCTCGTCTGGATTAACTGAAGCTCTGGAGCAGACCTCCGTTTCCCAGGCTATAGTATGAGTAAACAGCTCTGCAGACTCAACCATCTGTGTTACCCCATACTCAGACGGGCAGCTGGAGACTTGGGAGCTGTGAGGAAGCAAGTGCGATTGGGGTGACACCTCTGAGGACTGGAGTATTTGTGATGTTGAAATTGAGGTGGAGGAGAGCCCACTTGAAGGAGCACTTGATAGCCGCTGAAGCACCTGCTGTTTTTGTGCCTCGTCTGGGCGTGTCCGTAAGAAAGGGATCGTATCACATTGTCCGAAAAGAAGTCGACATCTTAGTTTGGCTGGAAGATGGTCTCTCTTCTGCAGATGTTCCCCCCCCCCCACCGCGGGGGGGCTCGACCCACCAGCAGACAGGCACCAGTATTGGGAGAGAGGGGCTGGCCGTCAGGGTCCACCGCGGCTCTGGCACAAACCCGGCGACACGGAGGTGGCACGGGCAGGAACGAACTGGCCGTGTCGGCTTCTCACTTTTTGGATTTTAGAAGGGCATGACATGCCTATATCTGTGTCTCCCCCTCCTTTTACTCCTCCAGCTCTTTTCTTTTCGCATGACTATATGTACTTGTCACTTTTCCATGTGTTAGTTATGTCTTCTGAGCAGTTTGTCAGCTTTTGGACACCTTTGAAGGTGTTTTCTATGTGTTTCTATGTGTTTTTGTTTGCCTGCCATTGGTTTTAACGGTGTTCGAAGGTGTTCGACGAACAGTTCGACGAACTGAACCGAACTCGAACACTACGGGGGTGGCTCAACACTAATTCCTACTCCACCCCCCTATAGAACTGTTTAGTAACTGTGTGTTGCAGTCATCATAAAATGTGTTATTTATGATTAGATGGCAGCAGGTTGCATGTTGATATTATTGTCCCCTGTATGTTAGTTGAGGTACACAGTGTTAACTAGTTGGGCCACCCTCAGTGACAACTGAGGGATCTCTGGGAGATTATATTCGGCCATCTTAGTGAGTTAAGTAGGAACAGTCAGTTAGTGAGTAGCATTTAGCAAGGACAGACGTGCTAAGAGTTTGAGGAGAAGAAGAACGGGTGTGTGGGGGGAAGATATGTAGTATTGACAGCAATGGGCACAATACAGTATAGTCCACACTCAAGTAGTTAATTTGTAGATTTTGGCCTCTTCCAGCCTATACGCATTATTGGACGTGTCAGGACTAGGGAGCCTCAGAAGCGAGGTAGTCCCTGTTAGAATCGGGCAGTGGGAACCGTGGGGTGAAGCAGGAGCTTCCCTATGTGTAAGTTCAGAGGCAGTTTTCCCCTAGGTCTGCTACACACAGTGAGAAGCACTGTGTGAGGACTGTGACTGTATTTTAACATCTTTGAATGCTGTTACACGCAAATTGCACTCTACCTGTAATCCTACCTGTCTTCAAGGCCGTGGTGGCAAAGTAAACCGGACTGTGTTGATTTAAAAGAACTGTGTTGTCTCTTATTCAAGACTGAGAAGAACTGTACCTGAAAGGCACCGAACATGACAGTGAGTAAAGACCACCACAGAACACAGCGCACCGCACACACCTAGGGACATACAAGTCCCCGTATTCCTGTAGCGGGCCAGGGTGAAGAAGAAACCATAACATCCCTCGCCGCTGACTACCACCCTGCCCCCCATTACATTTGGCATAGTCAGCAGGATACAGCGATTGCCATGGACAGGGACATAGAGGGAGACAATCTGTTAGCAGCAGTGGCCCCGGCCCAGGTACTGAATCCATCTCCCACTGCTTAAGTTTCGGCGGGATACTTCTGGCTGGGACGCTATTACAGCATTCGCCAAAATATGACGGTAAAAATATGTTGTTGCAAGATTGGACAGAAAGGGTGCAGAGTGTGATTAAAATGTGCAATTTGATCCCAGAGTTGCGAGCAGAGATAGCATTGAATGCACTAGAGGGTGACGCCAGGCGGACAGTAATGGTCCGGCCTGAGCCTGAACGAGACACCTTAGATAAGATACTTGCACAGAGGGAACCCACGGGTACAGGGGTGTCAAGGTGACTCAACTGCAAAGTTCCTTCTTTAATCATCCGCAGGGAGAGGGCGAGACTCTAATGCAATACTCCAATGCCTTGCAAGAAACGGTGAATGAAGTACAGTGGCGGGACCCTAAAGCCATGGGAGCTTTCCAGGAAGTGGATAGCCTGTTGCGCGACCAGTTCATTTCCGGATTAGCCAATAAATTCCTATGGGACAAGTTGCAGAAGATGACCCGGATGACGACCGACATGACCTTCTACCAGATCTACCTCACCGCAATAGAAATAGAAACAGAAAAAGAGTCTACACCCGTTACCAAGAAAGTAATGAATAGAGCGCAGGTGACGGAAAGCTGGACAGGACCCGAAGACTCGGATACTTTGAAGGACGTGGTGCAGGCTCTGTACACAGAACTGAAGGATCTTCGACTGGAAGTGTCCCAGATGCAGACGAGATCTGTGCGGCCTCAAGAGACGTCACGTCCCTCCCGAGCTCCTCCGTCGGTCCCAACTTGGCCGCAGAGGAGGAACCAAGGAAATGCCCCTGGTGCTCGAAGACCCTGGGGGCCCTTCTGTTGGAATTGGTAACAATTTGGCCATTTTGCTAGGGACTGCGATGCCGGGACTGACTCCAAGGTGGTGGCACCAGTGTTAAACTACCGACTGCTGCAGTAGCTGGGCATCTTGAAGCGGCCCCCAATCAGCCAAGCCCTTCATGTGGAGAATGCGACTTGTATTCCTGCAGTCCAGTGTTAGAGGCTGATTTTGAAGGACAGAAAGTTAGGTATTTGGTGGACACCGGGTCCAAAAGCACCATCATGCCCCTCGAGGTCTTTGAGAGTCGTTTCGGCCATATGATGGAGCCTGAAGACGGCAGCGTTATTCGACTTACAGCAGCCAACAATGGACAGTTCCTTGGTACAAAAGTAGTGGTCCTGGTCCATCATCCCCCTAGGAGAGGAATGGACGTAACCTTGGGGATGAACATATTATGAGATCTGGATCACCGTCTGTTCGCTAAGGAAGGACTGCGATATACTAGCAACGCACTACACCCACTGGCCAACATCCTTCAGTGGATGGTGAGAAGTTGTGGCTTTCAGAAAAGTGCCATGTCTGGCCGACCAGTAGGTCTCATCAAGGTTCCCTCTCGTGCACCAGTGGTGATCACACCTAACAGAGAACAACTTCTGATGTGGCCTGTGGGAACTTCGCGGAGGCTGAAAGGTCTGGAAGTACTGATTGAGCCAATGTTCGACGAATCATCCCAGATGAAACCTTTGATGGGCCATGCACTAGCAATGGTGTAAGATGGCTGCATGCCTGTCTGTTTCATTAACGTGCTGGTTAGCGAAGTTACTATACTGAACTCTGGCCCGATAGGAGGTCAACCTGGACTTATACTGTTGAACTGACCATGAAGGAAGACCCAACTGCTGAGTGGAACGGCCGAATCATGATGGATCAGATGGGAGTGGATAGGAGGACCCTGATTCTTGCCCAACAGAGGCTCCTAGAAGATACCCTATGGGAATTCCAGGAGGCCTTCTCCGGTCATGGCAAAGATTTTGGGTGTTCCTCTACCATCGAGCATGAGATTCCAACCGGGGACATGCCCCCAATTCGGGAACGTTATCGGCAGATCCATCCGAAGATGTATCAAGAAGTAAAGAACATGGTAGCCAACAAGCTGGACAACCAGGCCATACGTGAGAGCCAGAGTCCATGGGCAGCGCCAGTGGTTTTAGTACGTAAAAAGGATGGGTCCCTTCGATTCTGTGTCTATTATAGAAAATTGAATGCTCACACTGTACGGGGCGCCTACCCTCTTCCCCGGATTGAGGAATCTCTATCAGCGCTGGGTCGGGCTAAGTACTTTTCTACCCTCAACATGGCCAGCGGATACTGGCAAGTCCCGGTGGCTGAGAAAGACAAGGCAAAGGCGGCGTTCATCCTACCCATAGGACTCTATGAATTTCACAGGATGCTGTTTGGTCTTTCCAATGCGACAGGAACTTTTCAGTGACTAACGGAACATTGCTTGGACGACCTCAACCTAGAGTCAGTGTTTATCTACCTGGATGATGTGGTGGTGTTCGGGACATCATTTGAGGATCATCTTCAGAAGCTTCGGTAGGTCCTGCAGAGACTTTGAGACAATGGATTGAAGATCAAGCCTCAAAAATGCCAATTGTTTCAAGACCGTATCGAATATCTGGGTCATGTGGTGACTACCGAAGGATTACAACCAGCTGCCAGTAATGTTGAGGCTGTCCAGAAGTGGCCTCAGCCGGAAAAGTTGCAAGAGGTGAGAGCCTTTTTGGGACTAGCAGGATACTACCGACAGTTTGTTCCCAAGTTCGCTCATCTGGATGGTCCCTTGAATTAACTCCTGAGAGGCACAACTCAAGAACCCAAGAATCACCCCATTCAGTGGAGCTCTCAACACCAGAAGGCCTTTGAGGAGGTGAAAGCTGCCCTAACCATTCCTGGCTTCCGCCCGATTTGATGCTCCATTCCTGCTCTACACTGATGGGAGCCTGCATGGTTTAGGAGCAGTGTTGTCACAGGTACAAGATGGCTGGGAGAGAGTGATCACATATGGAAGCCATTCCCTAAGAGAGACAGAACGTAACCCCGCAAATTATAGTTCTTTCAGGTTAGAGCTGCTGACCGAACGATTTGCGGAATACTTAACGGGGGCTGAAGTGCTAGTCATGACAGATAACAATCCACTGACCTACCTGGAGAACACCAAACTTGGGGCACTGGAGCAGAGGTGGATGGCACGCCTGACTAAGTTCAACTACCATATCAAGTTCTGATCAGGAAGGGAGAATGGAAATGCAGATGCGCTATCTCGGGTTCCAATCGGGCCACCGGCCGGGAATATCGACGATGAACTGGAGGACACTGAGATGCCTGACCTGGGCCGACTGCCTGTCTTCTAGAGCATGGTACACTCAAGTGGGGTGCCCTCTGTAATGCTACAGTGTTCGGGAAAAAGACTGCAGATTGGGAGTGAGCCCAGGAGGAGAACAAAGATGTAAGATGCCTGAAATGCTAGGTCAAGGCTAATATATGACCCCGGCCAGAGGAACGGGAGGGATTGTCCCCAGAAGGTGAAAAACTACTGCGTCAATGGGATAAGTTGAATGTGGTGCAAGGTCTCTTATGTCCTCAGATTTACCTACCCTCAGAGCTGCAGAATTGCCAACAGGTGGTAATTCCCTTGATGTTGCGTCCAGTTGCCGCTCAAGAGGCCCATGAGAGAGGAGCTCATTTCGGGAGCGAGAAGACTTAAAAGTGGATACAGAGAATGGTATATTGCCCAGACCTAGAGAAAAAGGTAGTTGAAGCGTGTCAAAAATGCTGAGCGTGTGGGCTGAGCAAGAGTCTGGAAGAGCAAGCACCCGTTCAGACCATCTGTACGTCCGCTCCATTGGAGATACTCATGCTAGACTATATACAAATAGGGTACTCCAGTTCTGGACACTCGCATTGTTTGGTGATGACGGATCATTTCACTAAATATGCAGTGGTACGCTGGAGAAGGATGGAGTGTGAGCTTCTGGCGCTTGCCCCTAGGGACTGGGCCGAAGCATGTCTACCTCCAGCTTTGCACATGGCCCGGGCCCCCTGATGTCATCGAAGATAAGGAAGTGGACCCACATATATCTCAGGGTTTGGCTGGAGGGATCTAACTTTTGTTATGATCTACAACAAGTACTAAGGAAAGATAGGGGAAAGCTGTCCCTTCAGTAAGACTAAGCTGAATCCCTACGATGTAGTGGGCTGCCTGTTCCTTGTGAACAGACCCACCTTAGTCCTCGGATAGTCTGAACGAAGACCTATAGAAAAAGGGAGGGGTCCCTAAAAGTACTAAGGACTGGGACAAAAATGGGGCACCTCCTAAACAGAAGTTGTTGCAGAACACAAAAGACAAACTGACAAAAAGTACTAGAGGTCCAAGAGGACCAAGCGAACTGACAGAGATAGGCACCAAAGCACCAGGCTAGCAAAACAGTCAAGCAACACTGAAGTCCAGCACAGCCAGAAGGGCGGAGCTGGAATATAAAGGCTGATGGTCACGTGACCGCAAAACACAAGATAGAAAAAACAAACAGGAGGGTTCTAACAGTACCCCCTCTTTTATGAGGATCCTCCAGATCCTCCAGGCCCAGACCTATCCGGAAACCTCCTGTGGAAAGCTTTAACAAGCCTAGGAGCAGAGACATCATCCGTCCTTACCGAGGAGTTGTCTTCGGGACCGAAACCCTTCCAGGAGACAAGATACTGTAATCTCCCTCTATGCCATCTAGAATTCAAGATACGCGAAATTTCAAATTCGCCGTCTTCCATCACAGGAGGAACTGTGACAGTGGCGTCCCTATCAGATACGTCAGCCTTTTTCAACAAGGAAACATGAAACACAGGATTAACATTCCAGGAAGTAGGGACATCCAACCTAACAGCAGACGGGTTAACAACCTGAAGCACTTTAAATGGACCCACAAACTTAAGACCCAGTTTTTTAGAGGGAACCTCAACCGCAGGTTCTTTGAGGACAACCAAACCATGTCACCCACAGTAAACAAAGCCTCTTTACGTTTCCTGTCAAAATACTTCTTGGACTTCTTGTTAGCCTCTTGAAGATTGCAACATACATTAGTCCAAACTCTCTCCAAATCACCGGAAAAATTCTCCTCCTCTGGCACCGCCGACCCCAATTTGGAGAACGAACCAAAAGACGGATGTCTCCCAGTACAACATAAAAAAGGAGAACACCCAGCTGAGGAGGATGTATGATTGTTAAGAGCAAATTCTGCGAGAGGCAGAAACTCAGACCACACCTCTTGATTGTCAGCCACAAAACAACGCAAAAACTGTTCAACATCCAGGTTCTTTCTTTCAGTCTGTCCATTAGATTCAGGATGATAACCAGACGAAAATGACAAATGGACTCCCAATCTGTCACAAAAAGCACGCCAAAAGCGAGCCACAAACTGAGGTCCTCTATCAGAAACAATATCCGTGGGAACGCCAGGGAGCTTGACAATCTCCTTAACAAACGCCTTAGCGAGTGTCTTGGCGCAGGGCAACTTAATGAATGGAACCAAATGACACATCTTACTAAAACGGTCCACGACCACCCAGATGACAGTAAAACCCTCGGACACAGGAAGATCAGTAATAAAATCCATTGTGAGATGCGTCCAAGGCGCTCTAGGAACCTCCAGAGGGCAAAGCAACCCCGCAGCAGGAGTATGTGAAGCCTTTGACCTAGCACACACAGTACACTGACGCACCCACTTGATGACTTCCTTCTGCCATCCAGGCCACCAAAAACTGCGACTGATAAGTCTCTTAGTCTCTGAAATTCCTGAATGACCTGCCAACCGAGACTCATGACACTCCACAAACAAATCTCTCCTAAAGGCTCTAGGCACGAAGGAGTGTTAGATGGAGCATCATCTTGAGTTTTCAGAATCCCATTCTCCAAAACGGAGTCCAATGCCGCCACCACAACTCCTTTCTGTAAAATGCTCTCCTCCTTCTCGGCCCCGACCGTAGGAGAGAAGCTTCGAGATAAAGCATCGGCTTTAACATTCTTAGTACCAGGGATATTGGTAACAGAAAAATGAAACCGAGAAAAAAAAAGTGCCCACCTTTCTTGACGGGCATTCAAGCACTTGGCAGCATCCAGAAAGATCAAATTCTTATGATCTGTGAACACCTGAATAGGAAATCTAGTGCCTTCCAAAAAATGACGCCAATGTTCGAACACAAGTTTAATAGCCAGCAACTCCCGATTTCCAACATCATAATTCAGTTCGGTTTCCGAAAAAAATTTTGAAAAGAAGGCACAAGGATGTATTCCACCCTTGTTCTCCTGAGACAAAACTGCTCTCACCCCCACCGATGAAGCATTGACCTCGACCAAAAAAGGCTTGATCTCATCAGGCTGCATAAGGATAGGGACAGAACTGAACCTCTCTTTGAGATACTCAAACGCTTCAATGGCCTCAGTAGTCCACTGGGCCATATTTGCATCTTTCCTGGTGAGATCGGTTAGAGGTTTAACAATTACAGAAAAATTCTTAATGAATTTCCTTTAATAATTGGCAAAACCGAAAAATCTCTGTATAGATTTCAAACCAACAGGCCTAGGCCATTCCTGCACAGCCTGAAACTTCACAGGGTCCATCTCAAAGCCCTCGCTGGAGACAATGTAGCCCAAAAAACAGATTTTCTGCACAGCGAACTCACATTTCTCCAGCTTAGCAAAGAGTGAATTATCACTCAATAACTGCAAAACTTCACGTACACTCTGCCAATGGGACTCTAGATCTGGTGAGTAAATCAAAATGTCATCCAAATACACAACTACATTCTTACCAATCAAAGGCCTCAGGATGTCATTAATCAGGTTCTGAAAAAATGCAGGTGCATTGGTAAGACCAAAAGGCATCACCAGATTCTCAAAATGACCTACCGGAGTGTTAAAAGCAGTTTTCCATTCATCACCCTCCTTCACTCATAACAAATTGTATGCCCCCCCGGAGATCAATTTTGGAGAACCACTTGGCCCCCACTAACTGGTTAAACAAGTCAGGAATTAAAGGCAATGGGTAGGAATTACGTACGGTAATCTTATTAATTTCATGAAAATCCAGACATGGACGTAAACCCCCGTCCTTTTTTTTAACAAAGAAAAATCCAACTGCCACAGGTGACCTAGAAGGTCTAATGTGACCAGCAGCCAAGCTAATCTGTATGTACTCCTCCAAGGCCTTTCTTTCAGAGATAGTCAGATTAAACAAGCGACTCTTGGAAAGAGTAGCTCCAGGAACAAACTCAATGGCGCAATCATAATCCCTATGAGGAGGTAAAACTTGCGACTCCTCCTCCAAAAAAACCCTCCAAAAATCTTGAATAGTTTCCGGTAATTCCCCTTTTTCCACAGCCGCAATGCGACCATTGCAACATTTATCATAGCACTTCGGGCTCCAAGACTTAATCACATTAGTAGACCAGTCCAGTAAAGGATTGTGCAGTTTTAACCAAGGCAAACCTAAAACAACTGGAGAGGGCAAATTGTCCAAAACAACCAAGTCCAAAATTTCTTGATGAACTCCATTGATAGTGAGGGGAAATGCAGCAGTCTTGTGAGTAATACATTTCAAAGGAGTTTTATCAATTGCAATCACAGAAATAGGTGATGATAAAGGTTTGGCTTTTAATTTAAGGTTTTCCAAAAACCCTTTATCAATCACATTAAGTGTTGAACCACAATCCACAAATACCTGAAATTCAATCAAATCTCCCTGCAGAGTAGTACTCCCAGAAAGAAATACTCCTGCAGAACGTAAACAAGCTCTACGGGCGTAACTGACCTTTTTTTTTTCTTTACTTAAACGACGCTCAAAATACTTAATCAAATGGTCAGCTTTACCACAATAAAGACACAAACCCTTGATAAACCTTCGGTCTCTTTCCTGAGAGCGGAGTGACATCGCCCCAACCTCCATCGGTTCTTTGCCGTCAGAGCGGATTTTCTGGAGACTGATGTTACAGGAGTTTTTACTTCATTGAGCCTGCACCTAAGTCTCCTGTCAATACGAACAGCTAACTGCATAGCTTCCTGCAGAGTCTCAGATGCAGGGAATGCAATTAGCAAATCCTTAACCCTTTCACTCAGACCAGCAAGAAATAAACATCTCAGCGCCGAATCATTCCACTTAACTTCTGAAGCCCACCTTCTAAAGTGTGTGCAATAAATTTCAACATCATCTGACCCCTGATTCAAACATCTGAGTTCTGATTCAGCAGATGAGATTCGATCAGGATCGTCATATAATAGCCCCATAGCAGAAAAAAATTCTTCAACAGACCTTAAACACGGATCATTAGGTTGGAGAGAAAAGGCCCACCCCTGTGGTTCATTGCGCAAAATTGACATGATAAAACCATTGCGCTGTGATTCATTCCCAGAGGATATTGGTCTCAAACGAAAATATAACAAACAAGCATTTTTAAAGGAAAAAAAATCTTGCTGTTTACCATAAAAAACATCAGGCAGTCCTACCTTGGGTTCGACAAAATGCGCTCAAGGACAGCTACTCACGTGTTGCTGAAGCTCGGCCACCTCCAGAGACAATCCCTGCAGGCGTTGAGCCAGATCCTGGACGAAACCCATACTAATCCCCGGATTTCTTTCCTTTTAGTTTTTTTTGGGCTGGACTTACTGTTATGATCTGCAACAAGTACTAAGGAAAGATAGGGGAAAGCTGTCCCTACAGTAAGACTAAGCTGAATCCCTACGATGTAGCAGGCTGCCTGTTCCTTGTGAACAGACCCGCCTTAGTCCTCGGCTAGTCTGAACGAAGACCTATAGAAATAAGGGAGGGGTCCCTAAAAGTACTAAGGACTGGGACAAAAATGGGACACCTCATAAACAGAAGTTGTTGCAGAACACAAAAGACAAACTGACAAAAAGTACTAGAGGTCAAAGAGGACCAAGTGAACTGACAGAGATATGCACCGAAGCACCAGGCTAGCAAAACAGTCAAACAACACTGAAGTCCAGCACAGCCAGAAGAGCGGAGCTGGAATATAAAGGCAGATGGTCATGTGACCGCAAAACACAAGATAGAAAAAACTAACAGGAGGGTTCTAACAACTTTGACAGAAAAAGGGCTGTGGAGGATGCACAGACGCGGGGCCGTGTAATCTCTTTTGACCTGGATACAGGTTTTGGTTTTCTGGAGAAGAGGTATATGTGAATAGGAGTGTGGTAAAGAGAAAATTCCTGCCTCCCTGGCTGCACAACCTCTATGCAGGAGAAATCATCGATTTTGTGAAATGCCAGTTCAGGAAAGGCTGGTATGCTGCAGCATTGGTCCGGCCCTATCAGGATAGCGATATAGAAGAGTGGAAGGAGCAACTGGCTATCGAGAAAGCCCAAACACAAGCACTGCGTGCTAGGGAGGACTATATGCAGAGGAGGTCTGATTGGGTACTACTACTGGAAGGGCCCAGACTTGAAAGCAATGTCCCATCTTCAGGGGAGATGGCTGGCAGCGAGGTGGAATCTGCCCAGGGTCCAACTGAACAAGTCCCCATCCCCGAGCCGGCCGAAGTTGAGACAACGCCTGCAGCCTCCAATATCCTGGAAGAGAGTCTTGAGGTCCTTGTGATGGCCGGAGAGTCCAGGAGAACCAGAACAGTGACCACCACCACCCCTCTGCAGGTAGTTCAGCACTGCCAAATTACAAATTATGGCACTGCCCAGGTGGGTAATGGCGATGCTATAGCTGAGAGCTTGCCATCGGAAGATCCTGGAAGAGCAAGGTATCTGGATCAGCCCTGGAAGTGGCAAACCCCACCTTCTTCAGCTACATGGAATGCTATAAGGAAAGAGCAGCAGGAGCCAAAGGAAAACTATGGCTGAAGAGTTGCAGCCTATATCTTTCTTTCATGTTCCCTGTGGCCACCCTGTTGGAGGCACAAACCTCACAGGGTCTGAGTTTCTGCTATGACAGTTGCCAAGCTGTTCTCTTATGGACTGTTCCTTAAAATGGCCAAGTGGCCTGAAGTTATGTTCCCCGATAACAGGAAGGGGGGTTAGTTGCCCAAGACCCACAAGGCCGCGGGCCAGTAACAGAAGAGAATGACGTACCCTCTAGGGCTGAAAAGAAGCCCAAAATAGCAAAACTGACTTGGCTTTTACTTTTTCTTTTCTTATTTTTTTGTTGCGACTTTTTTTGCTGGAAGCTACAGGCTCAGGAGTGCCGACTCAGGACTCTCTGGACACTATCTTTTTCCAGGGTCCTTATCAAGAAAGACCGATGCTACCAGTCTTGACAGACAAATATGGACTGCACACTTGCTTCCAGGGTCCTCACCAAGGAGGACCGGTTCCAGTTTCTGTTTTAAAAATAGACTATGTGACCTGCTGAAAACAAATGGACTGTTTTTGTTTCCAGCTCCAGGGTCCTTGACCGAGAAGGGCCAACTTCCGTGAGAAGAAGACATCGTGGTCAAAATATTGATTTGTAGTTTTAAAAAGTTTTAAACCTGTTCTAACCCTCCATTCTTTTATAGGTCCGTCCGTATTGCTGGGGACGGCAATGTTTTAAAAGTGGGAGGATGTGAGGGGTGTGTGGAGAATTCCCACTCCACTCCCCTATAGAACTGTTTAGCAATTGTGTGTTGCAGTCATCATAAAATGTGTTATTTATGATATGGTCATTAGATGGCAGCAGGTTGCATCTTGATATTATTGTCCCCTGTATGTTAGTTGGGGTACACAGTGTTAACTAGTTGGGCCACCCTCAGTGACAAGCTAGGGACTGATTCGGCCATCTTAATGAGTTAAGTACAAACAGTCAGTTAGTGAGTAGCATTGAGCAAGGACAGACGTGCTAAGAGTCTGAGGAGAAGGACAGGTGTCTGTGGGGAACATATGTAGGATTGACAGCAATGGGCACAATACAGTATAGTCCACACTCAAGTAGTCAATTTGTGGATTCTGGCCTCTTTCAGCCTATAGGCATTATTGGACGTGTCAGGACAAGGGAGCCTCAGAAACGAGGTAGTCCCTGTTAGAGTCGGGCAGTGGGAGCCGCAGGGTGAAGCTGGAGCTTCCCTACGTGTTAGTCCAGAGGCAGTTTTTCCCTAGGTCTGCTACACACAATGAGAACCACTGTGTGAGGACTGTGACTGTATTTTAACATCTTTGAATGCCGTTACATGCAACATGCACTGTACCTGTAATCCTACCTGTCTTAAAGGCCGTGGTGGCAAAGTAAACCGGACTGTGTTGATTTTTAAGAACTGTGCCATCTCTTATTCAAAGCAGAGAAGAACTGCACCTAAAAGGGACTGAACATGACAGTGAGTTAAGACCACCGTCGAACACAGCTCACCACACACACCCAGGGACACACAAGTCCCCATATTCCTGTAGCGGGCCAGGGTGAAGAAGAAACTATAACATCCCTTGCCACTGACTACCACCCTGCCCTCCAATAAAAGTCCTCCCAGCACACGCACTGTGGCTTTGGGTGTGTACTGATGCCTGATTCCTGTGTGACTGTGGCTGCCACTTGATGCCCTGGAAGAGTAGCAAGCAAATTGCTTCAGTGAGGAGGAGATGGGCCTTGTGATATGCGCATGCTTTCTGCTCATTCAACCCCCCTCCTTTTTACTGAAGCTGTTCAAAGGGCAGCCAAATAGATAAGAACTAGACTTCGGAATGAGCCTGCAGTCACATTGTGTGCACCCACACTGACACTTGGAGCATGCTGCTAGGCTCGCCCAGTGTCAGTGTGCAAGCATAGACTTGCAAGCTGATTTTAGATAGCACTCACTTTTAAAAACAGAGCGCTGTAAATTAAGACAAAACACTGGATTTAATATACAAATAGGAGGGCACAATGGTGCCCCAAAGCATAGGCAACGCTAAGCGCCCTCATTTGCATAATAAATAAAAGCAGATTTTTCTGCAGATATTAAAGACGCATTCCGGTAATATTTTCCCCTAAAACTGTGTAAATGTTAGTGTAGTATAATCTCAGTGTGATAATATACTCACCGATCACTGTCTTCTCATATACCTGACTCCATAATGACTTCACATCCACAGCTCGTCTCTGCAGACTTCTGTAATGACCGGAACGCCGGTCGAATGTGTATGAGGGATACGGCGCTGCTATGAATGACTCCGACCTCATATAGTGGCAAATGACTTTCTTTATAATGGTCACACAAATGACAGGGTTAAACGATTCTACAAAATATGGGCCACAACAGCCACTAACACAAAATACAAGTTATGCAGCCCGAGAGAGCCCAAGTGCCAATCTCGCAGGAATGAGCCAAACTAACCCTGGGCTATGCCGCTCCTACCCTTATTCAGTACAGGGCCTACCCAGGATGTTACCACAGACGTGGCACATGGTCCTCCCAGGAATATTACCTTATACCCCCCTCCCACACTAATACAATGGGATCTCTGTACCCTTGTTTTCCCCTTAGAGAACACTCATATATATATTTAGCCAACGCGTTACCTTTACATTGTACAGTTTCTCTTCTTACAAGAGCAAAGAGAAATCTCTCAGACTTAATACATATACAAACAGTTAACAAACTAAACCTTTTATTAGACTCTGATCTCTGGCCACAGGGTTTGATCAGCTTCTCCTTCTCACCAAGCTCTTCAGCACATCCAGGTGTAAGCAGGAATTAGAATCAATCTCAGTCTCAAAGTGTAGTTCATAACAGGGCTCCTTTGTAGTAACCAGGGATTGAAGCTTGAAGAGGGCAATTTGCATATTCCAGGTGCCTTCTGGGAAAAGCGAAGAGTCTCCTTCAGCTAGAAGATCGTTGGGTACAGCCGGGACCAGCTGCTTGGAAAGCATCGCCAAACCAGGGATTGAAGCTTGAAGAGGGCAATTTGCATATTCCAGGTGCCTTCTGGGAAAAGCGAAGAGTCTCCCTCAGCTAGAAGATCGTTGGGTACAGCCGGGACCAGCTGCTTGGAAAGCATCGCCAAACCAGGGATTGAAGCTTGAAGAGGGCAATTTGCATATTCCAGGTGCCTTCTGGGAAAAGCGAAGAGTCTCCTTCAGCTAGAAGATCGTTGGGTACAGCCGGGACCAGCTGCTTGGAAAGCATCGCCAAACCAGGGATTGAAGCTTGAAGAGGGCAATTTGCATATTCCAGGTGCCTTCTGGGAAAAGCGAAGAGTCTCCTTCAGCTAGAAGATTGTTGGGTATCGTAATTGTTTAATTTGTTTATCCTAGGGTATCACAAGAAAGAAGACAGACATCAAGTCAGCAGGGACAAGGAGCAGCATGGCAGATGTGACAACCTACATGGTGAGCTGCAACATGTGCTACATGTTCACAGATCGACCAGAAGCTGAAACCAACTTCACCTGCCAGAAGTGTAGACTACTGGCTCTTTTAGAAGAAAAGGTGCGGGGACTGGAAGAAAGAATTGCGACATTAAAACTCATCAAGGAAAATGAAGACTTCCTGGACAGAACAGAAGCGTCACTACTGGTCACGGAAAGTGAAGGAAGCGTCAGAGAACCTCCAGAGGCAGACAAGTGGAGGCAAGTGACCAAAAGAAGCAAGAAGACCATGGAGACACCACCAACCACACAACTGAGAAACAGATTCCAAGGACTTGTGGAGGACGAAGATGGCACACCTAAGGATGAGGAACTACCAGCAAGCAAAAAAGAAAAGAGTACCCAGAAACACCCAGAAGCGACAAGAAAAAGGACAGCCAAGAAGGGAAGAAGATTGGTGGTGGTGGGAGACTCACTACTGAGAGGAACAGAAGCAGCTATCTGCAGACCGGACATAACCGCAAGAGAAGTATGCTGCCTCCCAGGGGCAAAGATCAAGGATGTTACCGATAGGATACCAAAGCTCATTAGTCCCAAGGATGTCCACCCATTTCTTCTGAGACATGTTGGCACCAATGACACAGCAAAGAAGGACCTACCGACAATCTGCAAGGACTTTGAAGCATTGGGGAAGAAAGTAAAAGAACTGGATGCGCAGGTAGTTTTTTCTTCTATCCTTCCAGTAGACGGGCATGGCGTCAGGAGATGGAACAGGATCCTTGATGTGAACAGCTGGCTGAGACGATGGTGCAGACAACAAGGATTTGGATTCCTGGACCACGGTGTGAATTACCTCTATGATGGACTCCTTGCCAGAGACGGACTACACCTCAACAAACCCGGGAAACACACATTCGCCAGGAGACTCGCAACACTCATCAGGAGGGCGTTAAACTAGAAGAAGAGGGGATGGGAAGAAAAACGCCGGACACGAACATGCAACCAGAGGACATACTAATGAAAGATATGAAGTGCGACAAAGAAGGTCCAAGACAAGATACTTGGAAGGGAGGTAAGAAAATTTCTAATACAATCCACAGGGAGAAGATTGGAACAAAACAAAATCGTGTAAACTGCGTGCAAGCAAATGCCAGGAGCCTGACAAACAAGATGGATGAACTGGAAGCAGAAATATCTACAGGTAACTATGACATAGTGGGAATAACCGAGACATGGTTGGATGAAAGCTATGACTGGGCAGTTAACTTACAGGGTTACAGTCTGTTTAGAAGGGATCGAAGAAATCGGAAAGGGGGTGGAGTCTGTCTATATGTAAAGACGTGTCTAAAGCCTACAATACGGGAGGATGTATGGGAGGGAAATGAGGAGGTCGAGTCCTTATGGGTGGAGATACATGGGGCAAAAAACAATAATAAAATTATCATAGGAGTCTGTTATAAACCACCAAATATAGCAGAAGCCACGGAAAGTCTATTAATGAGACAAATAGACGAAGTAGCAAAAAATAACGAGGTGATTATTATGGGGGACTTCAACTACCCCGATATAGACTGGGAAACCGAAAGCTGTAGATCTCAGAAAGGAAACAGGTTTCTGTCAATTATCAAAGACAATTATTTGTCACAACTTGTGCAGGAACCAACTAGAGGGACGGCCCTTTTAGACTTAATATTAACTAACAGGCCAGACAGAATAACTGAGGTGCAGGTCGGGGGGCACCTGGGAAATAGTGACCACAACATTATACAATTCCACATGTGCTTCAGTAGGGTGCCCAGCAAGGGAGTCACAAAAACACTGAACTTCAGGAGGGCAAAGTTTGATCAGCTAAGAGATGCCCTTCACCTTATAGACTGGGATAGTATCTTCAGTAATAGGAGCACGGATAGAAAATGGGAAATTTTCAAAACAGTCCTACATAGTCACTGTAGAAGGTACATACCTTATGGGAATAAAAGGGCTAGGAATAGGAGGAAGCCAATGTGGCTAAATAAGGAAGTCAAGAGGGCAATGAAAAACAAAAAAAGGGCTTTCGGTAAACTTAAACAAGAAGGCAACGAGGAAGCGCTAATAACTTATAGGGAAAAAAACAAAATCTGTAAGAAACAAATAAGAATAGCAAAAGAGGAGACAGAGAGACTAATTGCCAAAGAAAGTAAAACGAATCCCAAACTGTTCTTTAACTATATAAACAGTAAAAGGATTAAAACTGATGGAGTTGGCCCATTGAAAAATAACCTGGGTAAAATCATAGAGGGCGATGAGGGTAAAGCAAACCTACTCAATAGCTTCTTCTCCACCGTTTTCACAAAAGAAAACAATTTATCGGAGGAAATGCAAAGTGATAAAGTAAACCCTCCGCTAGATATCACCCACCTAACCCAGGAGGAAGTTCAGAAACTCCTAAATAATATCAAAATAGACAAGTCACCAGGCCCAGATGGCATACACCCCCGGGTACTAAAAGAATTAAGTAATGTGATAGACAGACCGCTGTATCTTATATTCAAGCACTCTTTATGGACAGGGACTGCCCCACTAGACTGGCGCCAAGCAAATGTGGTACCAATATTCAAAAAGGGGTCTAAAAGTGACCCTGGGAACTATAGACCAGTCAGCTTAACGTCTGTTGTGGGTAAATTGTTTGAAGGATTTCTTAGAGATGCTATTGTAGAATATCTTAATGATAATAACTGTCTAACTCCATATCAACATGGATTCATGAGAGATCACTCCTGCCAAACAAACCTGATTGCCTTCTTCGAGGAGGTGAGCTCACAGCTGGACCGGGGAGAGTCAGTGGATGTTGTATACCTTGACTTCTCCAAAGCGTTTGATACCGTGCCACACAAAAGGTTGGTATATAAAATGAGAATGCTTGGTCTGGGGGATAATGTGTGCAAGTGGGTAAATAGCTGGCTGAGTGATAGAAAGCAGAGGGTGGTTATCAATGGAGTAAGCTCAGGGTGTGTCAGGGTTACTAGCGGGGTGCCTCAAGGGTCTGTCTTGGGCCCTATATTATTTAATATATTTATTAATGATCTAGTGGAAGGGTTGCATAGTAAAATAGCAATATTTGCAGATGATACTAAACTTTGTAAAGTAGTTAATACAGATGAGGATAGGGCACAGCTACAGGAGGATTTAGATAAATTGGGGAGTTGGGCCAAAAAATGGCAAATGGGGTTCAATGCCGATAAATGTAAGGTCATGCACATGGGAAAGAAAAACAGCAGTCACCCATACATATTAAATGGGAAAACGTTGGGGAAATCTGACATGGAGAAGGACCCGGGCGTCTTGGTTAATAGCAAATTAAGTTGGAGTGCCCAGTGTCAGGCAGCAGCTGCGAAGGTAAATAGAGTCATGGCATGCATCAGAAGAGGAATAGGGGCATATGATGAGAACATTGTTCTTCCTCTGTATAAAGCGCTGGTAAGGCCGCACTTAGAATATTGTGCACAGTTCTGGGCTCCGGTGCTCAGGAAAGACATATTGGAGCTAGAGAGGGTACAAAGGAGGGCGACTAAGGTAATAAAGGGAATGGAGGGACTAGAATACCCAGAGAGGTTGTCAAAATTAGGCCTATTTACGTTGGAAAAGAGAAGGCTTAGGGGAGACCTCATAAACATGTATAAATACATCAGGGGGCAGTACAGAGATCTCTCCCATGACCTGTTTATACCAAGGATGGTGACCAAGACGAGGGGGCACACTATGCGTCTGGAGGAAAGGAGGTTCCTGCACCAGCATAGAAGGGGATTCTTTACGGTCAGAGCCGTGAGACTCTGGAACTCTCTGGGAGAGGAAGTGGTGATGTCCAACTCACTTAATGAGTTCAAGAGAGGCCTGGACGCCTTTCTTGAGAACAATAAAATTACATCTTATGCTTAGTGATAGTTAATTAATCCAGATTGGTGTCGGGAAGTGAATTTTTTCCTCAATGATGTCAATTGGCCTATACCGCATGTTTTTTTTTTTTTTTTTTGTTTTGTTTTTTTTTTGCGTTCCCCTGGATCAACGCTGCGGAATAGCTGCAGTGCACAAGAAATAGGCTGAACTGGATGGACGCTTGTCTTTTTTCGGCCTTATAAACTATGTAACATGTAAACAAAGTCTTAGTATACCAGATCCTTCACAATCTCTGGATCAAGCCTGATCAGTCCATCAGCAGTGACATACACCAGGCAGTTCTGAGCACTACTGGAATCACTAACTAGCTTTCCCTAACTGATTACACAGTTGGTGTCTCAGATACTCACAAGGCACAGCTTCCTCTTGGACACACCATCTGGCTGCAGTCTGTACAAGCTCCCAAACGTCCTCCTGGGCATCAGACACGTCTCGTCTCCTCAGAGGACTTCATGGTTCTGTCTTTCCCGGGATTTTTCTTTACTTGTTTCTTGCTGACCCCTAAGTCATTGCAGGAGAAATTTATACTGTCAGTAATATGAACTCATTACTAAAAATACATGTCAACATGTTACACTTCCATCTTCTCCGCTCTTCTGCAGCACATCCCGACATGGTGGCCTTAAAAATAGCAGTGTCATTATAATGTGCCTGAATAAAAATACCCATCTATGCTGTGCTTTAAATAAGCGCTATGCTGTTCCCCTGAAAAAATATTGCTTCTCAATGTGCTCCCTGCAAACAAAATATTACCCCGCCCTGTCAATCTTATGGTACATGGCCTCCACACTATCCTCTCGTACAAAATATTCCTACCACACCCTCACCCTTATATACAATGACCACCATACAGTCCGCCCTTGTGTGACCATCAAACTGCCCCCTTAGAAACTAAAATGACACACTATCCACCCTTATAAATTATACTCACCCACCACACCTTCCTCAATTATGAACTATGATCTCCACACTGTCCCCACATAATACTGCCCCCTCTTCGCAAAGTCCCACTCATGCTTTTCCCACTCCATAATGAGCCATCCAAGCTGCTCCTCTCCATACTTACCCCCCATGCTGCCTTTTCTCCATACTGATCTACTCATGCTGCCCCTTCTTCATAATGAGAGCTTTCACACTTCCTCCTCTCCATATTGTGACCCTTCATACTGCTCCACTTTTTATACTGGGACCCCTACGTCGCCCCTCTCCATACTGCTTCCCTTTCTCCAAACTGACCAGCCCACCCTGTCCTCCCACCATACTGAGTGCTTACACTGTCCCCTATCTATTTTATCCCTTGCATTATCCCCTCACTCTGTAAGCCACCCTAACCTCTGATCCACAGTAGTAGCTGCCCTAAACCTTAGTCTACAGTGATAGCCCCCCCTAACCCCTAGTCTACGGTGATAGCCCCCCTATCGCCCAGTCTACAGTGATAGCGCCACTAACCCCCATCCTACATTGACAGACCCACTAACCCCCAGTCTATAGTAATAGCCCCCATAACACTCAGTGTACAGTAATAACTTCCCTAAATCCCCAATTCTTCACGTCTGCAACGTGTTGAGATGACTTCATCGCACTGCAGGTAGATGAGCAGTGTTTTGACGCCGCAGCACCACAGAGCAGTACGCTGATTGGCAGTCTACTGACCCCGGAAGTACTGGCGCTAGTAATTCCGCGATCAATCAGCTCCCTATGTCTGCAGTTTATTTGTATTTGTGTCTTAAAGATGTAAATACAAATAAATGGAGTTGCTCGCTCCCTTTCCTTCAAAAAGACAGCGGATTTATCATTTTTGAGGGAATAAATAGGAAAAAAAAAATTCCCTCCCTTTGTGTGCCGCCCCTGCAACCCACCACCCTAGGCACCGGACCCCCAGTGCCTAGTGGCAAATACAGGCCTGGATGTGACCACCAGCTCCTTACTGCTTCAGTCCATTCAAAGCACAGAATACAATGATTTTGTGACAGTGCTTTGAACTGCTCAGCCAGCAGCTCTACAGTCACCTATTAATATAGATGAGCGAACATTTCAATGTTATGTGTATATTTAGACATTTGCTGATTTTATTCATCGAATGTTCGTCGAGTATTAACGAACGCCATAGGATTCAATGGGGAGACGAAAAAAGCATATGCAACACCTTCAAACGGGCCCAAAAGCTGCCAAAACACATCAAATAAGGGGTAGACACGAGAGTACAAGTACTATAATTATTATTACTATTGCAGTGACATTTATTCTATGGCACGTTACACGTGAAAAGGGGTCACTGACTGGTACAAGAGGAGAGAGGACCCTGCCTGCAAGGGTGCACAAACAGTCTACAAAGGATGGGTGAGGGTACAGTAGGTCAGGGTACAGAGCTGGAGCGAGGGTTACCCAAGATTGTACACTTGTCACAAGAAGTGGATCTTCTGCTTCCTTTTCAAGGTTTCAACGGTAAGCGACAGTCTGATGTGTTGGTGTACAGCCTTATTACAGTAGGGAAGATGCACTGGACAAATCTGCTGAGAGCCTAAATCACGATAAGTTTCCAGGAGCTCACAACTGAGCAGATTAATCCCTGCACTGATTATTATGAAGGCGAAAGGCTTCAAATGATGCAGGAGTGGGAGGAATCAGACGCTGTGGTCTTCAGGCTCCTCTCTGTCATGGTAAACCCGTGACACCATGCAAGCTTCAGCACAAAGTTTACAAGGTAGACAGCAGCAGTGGTCGGTCTCCTAGACAAGCACTAACTCCTTTATGATGATAGAGGACAACATCTGCAAGTAGTTTGTATGTTCTCCCCATATTTTCAGGGGTTTCCCCCAGGTTCTCCGATTACCTCCTCAGTAAAAAATCATCCATACAGGAGTGTTCACAGTTCAAAAAATTAGGGCCTGACACCAATATTTCTATGGCCAACAGATTGGAGATTGTGGAGTTCCACCTCTTACCTTTGTCATGTGTGGGAGGAAACAATCTTTTACGTGACCACAATTGTAGGACCGAGAGCTGGCTGTTTAGCTAAGAGAGGGCGGAGTACGGTGAAACGGACAAACTGCTGGACCATCAGTGAGGTGCAGGCACAGATGTTACGGTGGATTGAGAAACATGTGGTGTGCTCGGTGAAACTAACACAGCAGGCATGTCCACTTCTATTACAGCTGACGGGCTCTCACTCACCCTGACTGGAGCGGGTAGAGAAATAGAGGTTCTGCGGTGGGAGACCTGCGTGACAATAATTGGCATGGTAACAGAGGAGGAGGAAGAAGCAGCAGATGCGGTTGATGCAGCAGCTGCTGGTTGTTGAGGTCCGCTGATCTGCATTTTAGCACAGTGAGATTCCCAGCATAACGCATGTTGTGTGCGCATGTGAAGGTTCATGCATGTAGTAGGCAAATTATTGCACTTTTTCCCTCTACTGATTTTTTTCTTGCAAAGTGTGCAGATAATGTGAGTTGGCACATCCTTTGCTGTCTCAAAAAAGGCCCAGGCTGGACAACCCTGCCACCCCTGCAAGCTGCAGACCCGTGACCGCTGCTGGCCACAGCCACAGTTGTGGCTAAGGATGCAGTGCTCCTTGTACTTGCATCACTTCGTGTCTGTGCCGTAGCGTGAAAGGTAACCTCCTCATCTTCCTCCTCCATGTCCTTAGTTGAGCTACTCAGCTGCGTGTCTCTGGTCACACCAAGTAGGATCTTCAATCTCATCATCATCCAATGTGTTATCCCATTCCTCACCATCAGAGTGACCCTTCTCCTCTTGTTGCCCTGACAGCCTAGTAGAGTCCTCATAAGCCTCAGGTATCTGAGTCTCTCAGTATCACCTCCCTCCCCGGTGGTTAACGTCTGGTGACGAGGGTCAGAAACCTGCTCGGACCCTACTCTGTCCTGCCTTGAATCCAACTTAAAAAATTTTGGGCATCGATGCAGATACTTTCCTCTTCTTCTTGACTCTGTGAATGTTTGGAGTACACTTCTAACGCCCATGGTATAGAATGGGTGAACAGTTCTACAGACTCGCACATATGTTCTTCGCTACAGTCAGTTGGGCACTTGGACAGTTGTGACATGGGAAGAAGCAAGGGTAGTTAGGGTGCCACCTCTGTGGACTGTACTGTGTGTGATGTTGAGGTGGAGGAAGAAGAGGAGAGGCCACTTGAAGTAGCGCTTGCCATCCATTGGAGCACCTGCTCTTTCTGACCCTTATCAACAAGGCGTATTGCTGTGTGGCTGCCAAAGAAAGGGAGTGGAGTAGCACGGCCAATAACAGAAGTTGATGATGTTGGTTCACTATTGCTTTCACTAACATTACCACCTACCACACGTATACCTTGAACACCAAGCCTATTCCCCCTTCCACCACGACCTCTCTTTTTCCCACTCATGTTGCTCAGATACTGTGGTAGGAGCACGCTATTAGCAAAACAAAATTAGATTTTTTCCTCTGCAACTGCTCGGCATACACCTAAATGACAAGGTAAGATATGGCTTGCTGTATAACGTTACTAACAGAACAAAGTATTTTTTTTTACTGTGGATGAGGCCTGTATAATATACGATATATTCTCCAAACTATTTCAAACTCAGGTCTAGCCTACAGTATCACGTTAGTAACAGCAAAAAATAATTTTTTTAAATCTGCATAAGCTCTGAATACAGCTGAATTTCACAGTCACTAAAAGGACTAGGTGGCCTATAGCAGAGTATATAACCTTTGCGACACAAAAAAATCTTTGGTGGACTGTAGCTAGTGACGCGCCCCCTGGGCCAGTGCTGTTAGGGATACCCGGAGCCGTATCAGATGGGGGTTGTAGTCTCCGAGTGGCTGTGACCCGGTCCGTGCCCAGGGTGTCAAACTTAGTGTGCGGCAGTCCTTATAGATGTTATTAGTGTCGACTACGCCACCCGTTGATTTGCGGTCAAAAGGCCGCCGCTGCAAGATGGTCCGCTGAGGCTGGTGGTGTGTATGCAGCTGCGGTAGTATAACCCCCAACGGGAGGGGTATAGCATCAGGGGGTCAGCCGTGGAGGATGGTGGTTGTGAAGGTGCAGTAAAGAGACTCAGAGGCATAAAATGCAGTTCCAGGGTTTTACTTACTGGTGTTGCTCGGGTCACTGTGTACAGCAGTGACCACCCGAGCCGTGCTGCGTCCACCAGGTCCTGGACTCGGTCAACTCCCAGGCAACTCCGGAGTGTGGTCCTGAGCTCCTTTCTGACTCTCCCTTCTTCTGGCCGTTCCCACCAGGGATCCACCTAAGTCCGGCTCCCTCGGGCCTCTTGTTGGGAAACCCTTGTCTTTGGGTTCCCTGACCCTATTCTTGGTCTGCCTTCCGGGTGGATTTAGTGGGTGGTCGTGGCAGATCCTGCCCACGACCTCCGGTCTCTGGCTGAGGATTAGTGCTGTAGCCTCCACCAGCTTGGGATCCGGTACCCTGTTGCCGACCCTTTACCCTATTAGCTCTCTTATGGGCTCTTGGGGTCCCCTCTTCCTGCGCCTCTGGGTCCCTCTTCCTTCTCCTCTGCTCTGCTTCTCAGGCTCTCAGACAGACTGTCTGACTGGCTGACTGACAACTGACTGACTGACTGACTGACGTCTCACAGACTGACCCTGATCTCAGATGGTGCCCACCTTATATACTCCCTCTTTGTGTGTGCTCAGGTGACCAGCACCCAATGAGCTCCTAGCTTTACCCAGGCTGCTCCCCCTATCTGCCCCTACACTACTGGGATGTTCCACCCCCCCTCCCACTCCAGCCAAGGACAGACTCGGTCGTACCTGCACATTTATTAAGTGGGAGTACCGTCGGTCTGTCCCCCGGAAATGGGATGTGTGTAGTGCATGCAGCCTACTAGCTCAGTTCCACACTCCATCCTTACCCGGGAGTGGAATACCACACCTCTGGGTTGAGGTGCAATACCCCTGTAGCAGCCGAATCCTCAGGGTGCTACATTCCCCCCTGGTAAATCACAGCACGTCCTCGGGCTGTAAAAGAATAAACATCCAAAAACATACAAATTTTTTTTTTTTTTCATAAACATCAACATAGAAAACATCATATAGATATCATCAGCAATAAACTTTTCATATAAAACTTTTCATAAATAACATTCTTGCTTCTGGTTCCTCCGGTCACTGTGCAACTTGTGACCGGGTAAAGTGCGACAGTCTCTCTTGGAAGAAAACAGTTTCCTATAAAACCGGTAGAGGGCGCCTTAGGAAGCGCAACTATATACAAATGGGATATGGCCGCTCTCAGTCCTCGACCAGTGGGATTAAGGACGGCTGTTCACAGTCCTCAGCCTGTTAAGGGATGGGGACACACGGGTACAGTTCACTCTTTTGTCCCAACGGGGAACATATTTTAAGCAGCAACAGTTTTTTGGTACCCCTACGGGCAACTATATACAGTCTCTTCTCTACCGTACTCAACGACGGCGTCCTCCTGCTCTTTCTTTGGATTCAGTTTCTGTTTCAGACCCGTCCGGGTCCTCTTGCTCTTCCTCACACCGCAGCTCCTCCTCCGTCAGGCGATGCACATGGAGGGCGTAGGGTCCTTTGGCACACTTGTGCCGGGTGAAGGTGACCTCGTCCCCTAGATACAGGTCACGACCTCTGTGTCCCTCTGGCAGATGGCTTTCTACGTCTCTGCGGGTCACAAAGACGTCGCCGGGGGTATGATGGTCTCTAATGAAGCCCCACCCATGCTGCAGGTTGAACTTAATCACAGTCCCGATGGTGCGGGGACCATGAGCTGCACGGGGGTTCCTCCGGGTCCGGCTCTTCTGTTCAGCGCTCTGTATTTGCAGCCGCTGCTCACGGACCCGCCTCTCTCTCCTTTCCCTGTCAAAGACTTCCAACTGCTGGCGGCAGCACTCCGCACGCTCAGCTGCGGCTGCCCTTGTTTCCTGAGTGAACCCCATGAGGTCTCCTCCGGTGGGGTCCCACTCGAACTGCGCTTCTTCCAGCGGGAGCGGGGTCATCTTGACAGGCGCCGGAGGCGGTATCAGGGGCTCATCCAGAGGCCGTTCCCTCCGGAGTCGGGGATTGACGAACTCCGGAGGCCACACAAAGGGCCGCCCATCCGGGCACGTATGCTGGGCGAACAGGTCTTCACCCAGGTGCGGCGCTCTAGAGGTTGAGGGCGCTGTGGTGGTAGCGGCGCCCAGGTTTACCAGGCCTTGCGACCAGGCTTGGGGCACCCTGAATGTGAAGGGCACCGTGAAGACGGCGGCGCCCGGGTGTTCCTGGCCTTTCGACCAGGCCGGCGGCTCGGCAGAGGTGGAGGGCGCTGTTGGTACTGCGGCGCCCGGGGGCACTCGGCCTTGCGACCAGGCCGGTGGCTTCTCCTGCTTGGCCGCGCTCTGGATTGAGGCACGTGACATAGCAGGGGGCGTGGCCGCGGCTCCGGCCGCTTGAGGCCTAGCTTGGAGCGATGACGCAGCGGCTACGGGAACGGTGAGTGGGGCTTCGGGCTCTGCGACGGGGAGCTGGGGCAGGTTTACGGCTTCTGGGCACGGGATGCTGTCGTCCCCATTACCTGCCTTCATCTCTTCGGCTCCCTCCGTGGCGCCATCTCCGGCCGTCGTCCCTCCTTCGCCGTCCTCAGAGGTGGACTTGCTCCCCGCTGCGGGTGGAATGCTTCGCTGGCGGGCTCCGGCTTGCTGGGCCATCTCTCGAGTCCACTCCGCCAGTGTTTCCTGCTGCACCCGGGCCATCCTCCGTGCTAGGCCCTCCAGCGCGGTCTGTGCACGCTCCCGATCTCCGGGGAGCTGCGCCAGGATCTCCAGCAGGCCTTCTGGAGTGGCGACCTGCAACAGGCTCCTGACCACTGGGTCGGTGCTGCCTGACTCTCCCTCCATCTCCGGGTAGGCTCTCTCTGGACTCTCTTCCAGACGTCTTGTCTCCGGGTGCGCTCTCTCCAGACTCCTCCAGGCTGCACCCATCTTCGTTCTCTTGTTCTGTCTCCGCCCACATTGAGGGTGGTCCCGGGGCAACTTAGTGATTGTCAGTTCCAGGGGCAGTTCTCTTACGCTGATGGACACTTCCAGCATCACAGTCTCTGTTGGTGGGCGCGGTTTCCGCTTTTGGCGCCATTCTTCGACCTGGCCCACGATGGGAGGTGACCTTTTGCCACCCTCTGGCACGCCCATAATGGCGTCCGCTCTCCCAAGGCGGGAAATCTTTGGAAATGGCGGGAATCGTCTCCCAGTGGCGGGAAACTCCATGGATGGTGGGAAAAAGCTGCAAATGGCGGACAACCGGCGGGAAACGACCTGTGATGGGGTCCGTTGGCGGGGACCCTCCGGAACCGGCGGGAGACTTCTTTTTAAGGTAACGGTGAACTTCTCTTCAGGCACGCAGTACCCGGTTGTTGCGGGCACGTTATCCTGCCGACTACGCCAAAGTTGACGCGCCCCCTGGGCCAGTGCTGTTAGGGATACCCGGAGCCGGATCAGATGGGGGTTGTAGTCTCCGAGTGGCTGTGACCCGGTCCGTGCCCAGGGTGTCAAACTCAGTGTGCGGCAGTCCTTATAGATGTTATTAGTGTCGACTACGCCACCCGTTGATTTGCGGTCAAAAGGCCGCCGCTGCAAGATGGTCCGCTGAGGCTGGTGGTGTGTATGCAGCTGCGGTAGTATAACCCCCAACGGGAGGGGTATAGCCTCAGGGGGTCAGCCGTGGAGGATGGTGGTTGTGAAGGTGCAGCAAAGAGACTCAGAGGCATAAAATGCAGTTCCAGGGTTTTACTTACTGGTGTTGCTCGGGTCACTGTGTACAGCAGTGACCACCCGAGCCGTGCTGCGTCCACCAGGTCCTGGACTCGGTCAACTCCCAGGCAACTCCGGAGTGTGGTCCTGAGCTCCTTTCTGACTCTCCCTTCTTCTGGCCGTTCCCACCAGGGATCCACCTAAGTCCGGCTCCCTCGGGCCTCTTGTTGGGAAACCCTTGTCTTTGGGTTCCCTGACCCTATTCTTGGTCTGCCTTCCGGGTGGATTTAGTGGGTGGTCGTGGCAGATCCTGCCCACGACCTCCGGTCTCTGGCTGAGGATTAGTGCTGTAGCCTCCACCAGCTTGGGATCCGGTACCCTGTTGCCGACCCTTCACCCTATTAGCTCTCTTATGGGCTCTTGGGGTCCCCTCTTCCTGCGCCTCTGGGTCCCTCTTCCTTCTCCTCTGCTCTGCTTCTCAGGCTCTCAGACAGACTGTCTGACTGGCTGACTGACAACTGACTGACTGACTGACTGACGTCTCACAGACTGACCCTGATCTCAGATGGTGCCCACCTTATATACTCCCTCTATGTGTGAGCTCAGGTGACCAGCACCCAATGAGCTCCTAGCTTTACCCAGGCTGCTCCCCCTATCTGCCCCTACACTACTGGGATGTTCCACCCCCCCTCCCACTCCAGCCAAGGACAGACTCGGTCGTACCTGCACATTTATTAAGTGGGAGTACCGTCGGTCTGTCCCCCGGAAATGGGATGTGTGTAGTGCATGCAGCCCTCTAGCTCAGTTCCACACTCCATCCTTACCCGGGAGTGGAATACCACACCTCTGGGTTGAGGTGCAATACCCCTGTAGCAGCCGAATCCTCAGGGTGCTACACTAGCAAAAGAAAAAATCTTATTTTTTACTGTTAAAACAGCTGACGTTCACAGCTACTAAAATAGTACGTTTCTTTAAGCAGAGTGTATGACGTTTGTCACACAAAACAATCTTTGATGGACTCTGCCTAGCAAGACAAAAAATCTATTTTGTTACTCTGAAAACAGCTGAGGTTCACCGCCACTAACATAGTAGGTGGCTTTTAGCAAAGTGTATCACGATTGCCACACACATAAATCTTTGGTAGTCTGTGGCTAGCTACAGAAAAAATATATTTTTTTACTCTGAAAACAGCTAAAGTTCACCGCCACTAACATAGTCATAGTAGCTGAAGTATTGTTAGAACTCTCCTGTTAGTTTTTTTCTATTTTGCTGGTCACATGACCTTTTTGCCTATTTAATCCTGCTCCGCCCTTCTGACCATGCTGGACTTCATTGTAATTTCTACTCTTAAGCTAGCCAGGTGCTTTGTAACCTTTCTCAGTCAGTTTAGCTAGGTCTTTTGACCTTTATGTTCTATGTTGTGTGTTTGTCTTTTTACTGCTAGAATTTCTGCTAGGAGGTGTCCATCTTTCTCCCAGTCCCTAGTTCTTGTAGGGATCCCTTCCTCACATCTATAGGTCTTCGTTCAGATTAGCTGAGGACTTTAGCGGGTCTGATCGCAGGATCAGGTTCCCCGTTACATCGTAGGGATCTAGCTTAGTTCTATTGTAGGGACAGATCTCCTGTCTTTCCTTAGTGCTTGTAGCCTATCATAACAGTAAGTCCAGCCCAAAAATATCTCTAAGGAAAGACCTCCATTTTGCATCATGGTGTCGGTTCAGGATTTGGCTCAACGCCTGCAGGGACTCTCTCTGGAGGTGGCCGAGCTCCAGCAACACATGAGTAGCTGTTCTGGAGCGCATTTTGTGGAGCCAAAGGTACGATTGCCTGATTTAATTTTTGGTGAACAACAAGATTTTTTTTCCTTTAAAAATGCTTGTTTATTGTATTTTCGTTTGAGACCCAGATCCTCTGGTGATGAATCACAGTGCATAGGGTTCATAATGTCACTTTTGCGCAAAGAACCTCAGGGATGGGCCTTTTCTCTCCAACCTAGGGATCTGTGCTTTAGATCAGTGGATAGTTTTTTTTCTGCTTTGGTGTTGTTGTATGATGATCCTGATCGTGTCTCATCAGCTGAGACGGAATTGAGACTTTTGAGACAGGGATCAGGTAATGTGGAAAATTATTGTACTCACTTCCGTCGGTGGTCTGCTCAGGTGGGGTGGAACGATTCAGCTCTGAAAAGTTTGTTTCCTGCTGGGCTAGGTGAAAGGGTTAAGGATCTGCTTATTGCTTATCCTACACCTGGAAACTTGCAGGAGGCAATGCAATTAGCTATACGGGTGGACAGTAGACTGCGTGCAAGGGTTAATGAGAGTAAATCCTTTGCCATGTCAGCTCCTAGTCTTGAGAGGGTCTGTACTGACATTGGAGAGCCGATGGAGATTGGGGCGATGTCACCCCGCTCTCAGGAAAAAGACCGCAGGTTTTCTGAAGGTTTGTGCTTTTATTGCGGAAAATCTGACCATTTCATTAAGAACTGTGTGCTTCGTATGAACAAAGAAAAAAAAAAAAAGGTCAGTTACGCCCGTATAGCCTGTTTAAACACTAGGGGGGTATTTCTTTCTGCTACTACTGCAGCTCAGGAAGAATTAATTGAATTTCGGGTATTTGTGGATTGTGGTTCTACTCTGAATGTGATTGATGGGGGATTCTTGGAAAAACTTAAATTAAAACCCAAACCTTTGTCATCCCCTATTGCCGTGGTTTCTGTCGATGGCTCTCCCTTGAAATGTGTTACTCACAAGGTTTATGAATTTCCCCTCACTATTAATGGTATTCACCAAGAAAATTTGGATTTGGTAGTATTAAATAATTTGCCTTCTCCAGTAATATTGGGGTTACCCTGGTTAAAATTGCACAATCCTGTACTGGATTGGTCTACTAATGAAATTAAGTCCTGGAGCCCTAAGTGTTATGACAAGTGTTGTAACGGGCGCATTGCTGCTGTGGATAAAGGGGAATTACCTGTACCTATTCAGGATTTTTGGAAAGTTTTTTCTGAGGAGGAGTCGCAAATTTTGCCTCCCCATAGAGACTATGATTGTACCATTGAATTTGTCCCTGGAGCAACTCTTCCTAAAAGTCATTTATTTAATCTTACTATTCCTGAGAGAAAGGCTTTGGAGGAATACATACAGACGAGCTTGGCCGCCGGTCATATCAGACCCTCTAAGTCACCTGTGGCTGTTGGATTTTTTTTTGTTAAAAAAAGGACGGCGGTTTACGTCCTTGTCTGGACTTTCGCGAGATTAATAAAATTACTGTACGTAATCCCTACACACTGCCATTGATTCCTGATTTGTTTAACCAGTTAGTGGGGGCCAAGTGGTTCTCTAAAATTGATCTCCGGGGGGCATACAATTTGTTGCGCATGAAGGAGGGTGATGAATGGAAGACTGCTTTTAACACTCCTGTGGGTCATTTTGAGAATCTGGTTATGCCTTTTGGTCTTACCAATGCACCAGCATTTTTTCAGAATCTTATTAATGACATCCTTAGACCTTTGATCGGCAAAAATGTGGTTGTGTATTTGGATGACATTTTGATTTATTCGCCTGATCTGGAGTCTCATTGGCGGAGCGTACGTGAGGTATTACAGTTATTAATTGACAATTAGCTTTTTGCTAAGCTAGAGAAATGTGAGTTCGCTGTACAGAGAATTAGTTTTTTGGGCTACATTATCTCCAGCGAGGGATTTGAGATGGACCCGGTGAAAGTTCAAGCTGTGCAGGAATGGCCTAGGCCTATTGGTTTGAAATCGATATAGAGCTTTTTGGGTTTCGCCAATTATTACAGAAAATTCATTAAAAAATGTTTCTATTATTGTTAAACCACTGACCGATCTCACCAGGAAAGGTGTTAATACGGTTCAGTGGACTACTGAGGCCATTGAAGCGTTTGTGTTTCTAAAAGAGAGGTTCAGTTCTGCCCCCATCCTTATGTAGCCTGATGTGACTAAGCCGTTTTTGGTTGAGGTTGATGCTTCTTCTGTGGGGGTCGGTGCGGTGTTGTCTCAGGAAAACAAGGATGGAGTACATCCCTGTGCCTTTTTTTCAAAAAAATTTTCTGAGACTGAACTTAATTACGATATTGGTAATCTGGAATTGCTGGCTATTAAACTCGCATTTGAACACTGGCGTCATCTCTTGGAAGGTGCTGAATTTCCCATTCAGGTTTTCACTGATCATAAAAATCTGATCTATCTTGATGCTGCCAAGCGCTTGAATGCCCGTCAGGCTAGGTGGGCACTTTTTTTTTCGCGGTTTAATTTTTCCGTTACTTACATCCCCGGTACCAAGAATGTTAAAGCTGATGCGTTGTCTCGCAGCTTTTCTCCCATGGTCGGTGCTGAGGAGGAGGAGAGCATTTTACAAGAAGGTATTGTGATTGCTGCATTGGACTCCGTTTTGGAAGATGAGATTCTTAAAGCACAGGAGCTGAAGTTCACCCACCAAAAAAAACTGGGCTAACACAGCTGGCACTATCACATTAGCAAATGAAAAAATAAAGTTTTTTGTGCTCTGCACTCAGAAGCTCTGCAGATAGCTGAATTTCAACCCCACAAAATCAAAAAGTGGCCTACAAGGGCTTGCTTGCTGTATCACATTAGCAAGTGCAAAAATAGATTTAAGATATACTCCTGCATGGAGCACAATACAACCACGGCACAACACTGTTCTATGGCATGAGCCCTGCTCTTTCTGTCAGAATCTCAGTAATTGCACAAGAAAAAAAAATGTGCTGCAAGGTAGATTGAACAGGTACGCAGCAGAGGACTTTTCTACACTATCTGACTTCCAAACAAGCGGCCATCTATCTAGCTAATATCTCTCATTACACACTGAGCAGCGTCTGTCTCCAGCAGTGACATGGATAAAATGGCATTGAGGGAACATGGTCGCTTTTTATATACAGAGGACATGTGATTTCAGCAGCCAATTGCAGAAGCCCTTGTGTTCCAATTGCAGAAGCCCTTGTGTCTAGACGGTGTGGATGCTTCCTGCGCTCTGATTGGCTAGCCGCGCTTTCCTGACTTACAGTTACCGCCTACAGGAAGAAAGAAAAAAATTACAAGCGCGCTGCTGATCTGACCTGTTCTGAGCTATCACGAGCCCCCCCACTCATCTACCACGTCCCCCTGCTCATCGTACACAAGCACCATGCTAGATAAACTGTTCAAAATGGTGTAGTTGCCCCGCAATCACGTTCCCACATTTGTTCGCCGAATATTGATGATTTTTCCCTAATTTTAGAAATTTTTCTCGCCTTTCCGATTACGAATCCAAATGTGTCACATTCACGTCGAATTTAAGTTGTAACTTTGGATTTTGAACAAATTTGTTCATCACTAGCTATGAATCCTGATGTGATCAAAGTGTGGGCTGTGAATGTAGGCAAGTCTCACAAGGGAGGAGAGTACATTTCAGGTTCCACACAGAAAAAGTAATCTTATCAGCTTGAGACTTTAGCCAGAGATGATTCTGAGTGATCTAGAGTGCTGGATTACATTGGACTAAATGACTCCATTCTATGACTCATTGCTCCATTATATTACACTGGACAGCCAGTGTATGCAACTTTAACCTTACTAACTGCAGGAGAATGTCAGGAAAGCACACAATAAATGAAATGGAAGGAATGTTAGGAGGAAAATACTACATACAGCAAATTATCCAACTTGAGACTGTATAGGAGTCTCTAGAAGGTGCTTTGAATGTGAAGTGGGCAGAGATCTGGCTGGAAGTTCAGGACATAATTAATTAAAAAAAATACAAGGGTCGTTGCTGGGGGCTGAAAGACAAGCTAAAAAGCAAAAATACAGTTAACAAGGGAACTTGATGACTCATTACAGGGACAGGCAGATTAGTTTTATTTATTTATTGCACCTGGAAATCCATTTTTAGGTGCATTTAAACAAGAAGACAATCGGCAAATAAGCATTAGTATTAACAATGCCCATTCATAATTATTATTATTGGCTCATGTAAACATACAAGCGATCACCTGATGAATAAGAAAAACGCCAGCTTGTTAGGAGACTGAATCATTTATGCCAGCATAAAAATCATTGTTGTTGGCAATACATTGGCCATGATGCTGTATGGGGACAGAAAGAATGTAATAATGATATTTCTGTAATCAGTAATAAATCAGGCATTAATCAGCCTATTTAGACCAGTTTACGAGCTTCAATTGACTTATGTAAAGTGTTAGGACCCTCCTGTTTGTTTTTTCCATCTTGTGTTTTGCGGTCACGTGACCGTCTTCCTTTATATTCCAGCTCCGCCCTTTTGGCTGTGCTGGACTTCAGTGTTTGACTGTTTCTCTAGCCTGGTGCTTCGGTGCCTTTCTCTGTCAGTTCGCTTGGTCCTTCTGGACATCTAGTACCTTTTTGTCAGTTTGTCTTTTTGTGTTCTGCAACAACTTCTCTGTTTTGGAGGTGTCCCATTTTTTACCCAGTTTTTTTAGGGACCCCTCCCCTTATGCTATAGGTCTCCGTTCAGATTAGCCGAGGACTAAGGCGGATCTGTTCACAAGGAACAGGCAACCTGTTACATCGTAGGGATTCAGCTTAGTCTTACTGTAGGGACAGCTTTCCCTTATTTTTCCTTAATACTTGTTGCAGATCATAACAGTAAGTCCAGCCCAAAAAACTAAAAGGAAAGAAATTCGGGGATCAGTATGGTTTCAATCCAGGATTTGGCTCAACGCTTGCAGGGATTGTCTCTGGAGGTAGCCGAGCTACAGCAACACGTGAGTAGCTGTCCTGGAACGCATTTTGTGGAACCCAAGGTAGGACAGCCTGGTGTTTTTTATGGTAAACAGCAAGATTTTTTTCCTTTAAAAATGCTTGTTTGTTATATTTTCATTTGAGACCAAGGTCCTCTGGGAATGAATCACAGCGCATTGGTTTTATTATGTCACTTTTGCGCAATGAACCACAGGGGTGGGCCTTTTCTCTCCAACCTAATGATCCATGTTTAAGGTCTTTGAAAAGTTTTTTTCTGCTAATGGGGCTATTATATGACGATCCTGATAGAATCTCATCTGCTGAGGCAGAGCTCAGGCGTTTGAATCAGGGGTCAGGTGATGTTGAAAATTATTGCACACACTTCAGGAGATGGGCTTCAGAAGTCAAATGGAATGATCCTGTGCTGAAATGTTTATTTCTTGCTGGTCTGAGTGAAAGGGTTAAGGATCTGCTATTTGCATTCCCCACACCTGAGACTCTGCAGGATGCCATACAGTTAGCTGTTCGTGTGGATATGAGACTGAGTGAATGAGGTAAAGACTCCTGTAATGTCAGGTCCTAGTCCCCAGAAAATCTGCTCTGACGGCGGAGAACCGATGGAGGTTGGGGCGATGTCACACCGCTCTCAGGAAAGAGACCGGAGGTTCGCCGAGGGATTGTGTCTTTATTGTGGTAAAGCTGACCATTTGATTAAGTATTGTGAGCTTCGTTTAAGTAAAGAAAAAAAAAAAGTCAGTTACACCCGTATAGCTTGTTTACGCTCTGCAGGAGTATTTCTTTCTGGGAGTACTACAGTACTTTGCAGGAAAGTTTGATTGCATTTCAGGTATTTGTGGATTGTGGTTCAACACTTAATGTGATTGATAAAGGGTTTTTGGAAAACCTTAAATTGAAATCCAAACCTTTGTCATCACCTATTTCTGTGATTGCAATTGATAACACTCCCTTGAAATGTATTACTCACAAGGTTGCTGCTTTTCCCCTCACTATCAATGGAGTTCAACAAGAAATTTTGGACTTGTTTGTATTAGATAATTTACCCTCTCCGGTCGTTTTAGGTTTGCCTTGGTTAAAACTGCACAATCCTTTGCTGGACTGGTCTACTAATGTGATTAAGTCTTGGAATCCGAAGTGCTATGATAAATGTTGTAATGGTCGCATTGCGGCTGTGGAAAAAAGGGAATTACCTGTACCTATTCAAGATTTTTGGAGGGTTTTTTCAGAGGAGGAGTCGCAAGTTTTACCTCCTCATAGGGATTATGATTGCGCCTTTGAGTTTGTTCCTGGAGCTACTCTTCCCAAGAGTCGCTTGTTTAATCTGACTATGCCTGAAAGAAAGGCCTTGGTGGAGTTCATACAGACTAGCCTGGCAGCTGGTCACATTAGACCTTCTAAGTCGCCTGTGGCAGTTGGATTTTTCTTTGTTGAAAAAAAGGACGGGGGTTTACGTCCATGTCTAGATTTTCGTGAAATTAATAAGATTACTGTACGCAATTCCTACCCATTGCAATTAATTCCTGACTTGTTTAACCAGTTGGTGGGGGCCAAGTGGTTCTCTAAAATTGATCTCCGGGGTACATACAATTTGTTACGTGTGAAGGAGGGTGATGAATGGAAAACTGCTTTTAACACTCCGGTAGGTTATTTTGAGCATCTGGTGATGCCTTTTGGTCTTACCAATGAACCTGAATTTTTTCAGAACCTGATTAATGACATCCTGAGATCTTTGATTGGTAAGAATGTGGTTGTGTGTTTGGATGACATTTTGATTTATTCACCAGATTTAGAGTCCCATTGGCAGAGTGTACGTGAAGTTTTGCAGTTATTGAGTGATAATTCACTCTTTGCTAAGCTGGAGAAATGTGAGTTCACTGTGCAGAAAATTCGTTTTTTGGGCTATATTGTCTCCAGCGAGGGCTTTGAGATGGACCCTGTGAAGGTTCAGGCTGTGCAGGAATGGCCTAGGCCTATTGGTTTGAAATCTATACAGAGATTTTTGGGTTTTGCCAATTATTACAGGAAATTCATTAAGAATTTTTCTAGAATTGTTAAGCCTCTGACTGATCTCACCAGGAAATGTGCGAATACGGTCCAGTGGACTACTGAGGCTATTGAAGCGTTTGAGTATCTCAAAGAGAGGTTCAGTTCTGCCCCTATCCTTATGCAGCCTGATGAGACCAAGCCTTTTTTGGTCGAGGTCGATGCTTCATCGGTGGGGGTCGGAGCAGTTTTGTCTCAGGAGTACAAGGATAGAGTACATCCTTGTGCCTTCTTTTCGAAAAAAATTTCAGAAACTGAACTGAAATATGATGTTTGAAATCGGGAGTTGCAGGCTATTAAACTTGCGTTTGAACATTGGCATCATTTTTTGGAAGGTGCTAGATTTCCAGATCATAAGAATTTGATCTATCTGGATGCTGCCAAGCGCTTGAATGCCCCTCAAGCTAGGTGGACACTTTTTTTTTATCGGTTTCATTTTTCTGTTACCTATATCCCTGGTACTAAGAATGTTAAAGCCGATGCGTTATCTCGCAGCTTCTCTCCTACGGTCGGTGCCGAGGAGGAGGAGAGTATTTTACAGTTACATTTACATTTGTCATTTTCGTCTGGTTATCATCCTGAGTCTAATGGACAGCCTGAAAGAAAGAACCAGGATGTTGAACAGTTTTTGCGTTGTTTTGTGGCTGACAATCAAGAGGTGTGGTCGAGTTTCTGCCTCTCGCAGAATTTGCTCTTAACAATCATACATCCTCCTCAGCTGGGTGTTCTCCTTTTTTTTGTTGTACTGGGAGACATCCGTCTGTTGGTTCGTTCTCCAAATTGGGGTCGGCGGTGCCGGAGGAGAATTTTTCCGGTGATTTGGAGAGAGTTTGGACTAATGTACGTTGCATCCTTCAAGAGGCTAACAAGAAGTCCAGGAAGTATTTTGACAGGAAACATAAGGAGGTTTTGTTTACTGTGGGTGACATGGTTTGGTTGTCCCCGAAGAACCTGCGGTTGAAGATTCCCTTTAAAAAACTGGGTCCTAAGTTTGTGGGTCCATTTAAAGTGCTTCAGGTTGTTAACCCGTCTGCTGTTAGGTTGGATGTCCCTACTTCCTGGATGATTAATCCTGTGTTTCATGTTTCCTTGTTGAAAAAGGCTGATGTATCTGATAGGGACGCCACTGTCACAGTTCCTCCTGTTGTGGAAGACGGCGAATATGAAATTTCTCGTATCTTGAATTCTAGATGGCATAGAGGGAGATTACAGTATCTTGTCTCCTGGAAGGGTTTCGGTCCCGAAGAAAACTCCTGGGTAAGGACGGATGATGTCTCTGCTCCTAGGCTTGTTAAAGCTTTCCAAAGGACGTTTCCGGATAGGCCTGGGCCTGGAGGATCCGGAGGATCCTCATAATAGAGGGGGTACTGTTAGAACCCTCCTGTTTGTTTTTTCCATCTTGTGTTTTGTGGTCACGTGACCATCTGCCTTTTTATTCCAGCTCTGCCCTTTTGACTGTGCTGGACTTCAGTGTTTGACTGTTTCTCTAGCCAGGTGCTTCGGTGCCTTTCTCTGTCAGTTCGCTTGGTCCTTCTGGACCTCTAGTACCTTTTTGTCAGTTTGTCTTTTTGTGTTCTGCAACAACTTCTCTGTTTAGGAGGTGTCCCATTTTTGTCCCAGTCCTTAGTTCTTTTAGGGACCCCTCCCCTTATGCCATAGGTCTTCGTTCAGACTAGCCGAGGACTAAGGCTGGTCTGTTCGCTAGGAACAGTCAGCCCGCTACATCGTAGGGATTCAGCGTAGTCTTCCTGTAGGGACAGCTTTCCCCTATCTTTCCTTAGTACTTGTTGCAGATCATAACATAAAGTCAATTAGAGCTCATTTATTGGCCTCGATCAGCCAGCCTAAATGGACTGGAGAAAATTTCCTTCATAAATTTCGTTAATTTTTGGAGAGTAAATTAAATTATAATGAATTTGTTTTGCCACTTTAGGCATTTTTCTAAAAGTTGGCTGAGCTAGAGTAAAACCACCAAAAGCCGTAAAATTTGTGTGCTGCTGTTTTTTTTGTGCAAAATGTTTAAACCTTACCTGACATTAGACGTACTGGTTTATCCTGTGCTGCAAGTAGTCCCCTCAAATAAACATACTGGTATGTGTAGTGGGAGAATGATAACCGTGACAAAAGACCCAGTGATTGTGTAAAGATGCCTGCTGTCCCCAACCACAGGTCATCTTCCCTCTTTGCCCAAGAGAAAGTTCGCCATCCTCCCACATCGGCAATCACTGTGATTGGCAGGTCAAATCCGACTAACCAATCACAGCATTTGAACAGTGCAGATGATTAAAAATGCCCCTTATATTGATGGTCAGTTTTGTTTGGTAATGGGTATGACAGCACAAATCACTATGTAGACCCTCTGTAATGTGGCGGTGGTCCCACCTGCCACAATCACTGGAATTGCTCAGTCTGTGCATGTAACACAGGTGCCGGAATGCAACACACAGAGACCACAAGGCGGGAACAGTCAGGGGTTGATATAACCACTTTATAGGTATAACAATTATTCTGAAAGGAGTTAGTAACTGGTAACAAACAGTAACTTGAAATAACAATAAGAAGTATTTTCAGTAAGTAGCAGTAAAGTTCTTTGCAAAAATGTGATGCACCCAGTTGTGGGAGTCACCACGTAAGTTCACTTTCTATATATATGGCCCTAGCTGGGTTCACCGGTTCTTCCCGCTAGACCGCAAGTCTCCTCCAGATAGTCAAACGGGTTCCTTTAGCCTCTCACTCACCAACTGGCCCCTCCCAACCTGTAATCCTAATCCCAACTGTCCCCGGTACTGTAGATGAAAGTTGGAAGTGACGCTCCTTGCTCACTTGTGCGGTTCCTCCGCTACTGCTGGCGTACCTCTCCTGTTGCGGTCTTCTCTCAGCTCTTTTCCGCTTGACCATCAGCGGTAGTCTCTCAGGCTTGGGGCAAGGGAGTCCAGACCTCGGCTCTTGACAGGCGACGTCGGATCCCGGGAACTTGATCAATGTAGAGCGCGGGTCCTGGGTCTGGACAACATGCACTGAACGCTCTTCTGTGAGGGGTCCAGAGCTTATCAGACAGTGTCCGGCACTTAGGTTGAGGCCTGTCGCCTGCGGTGCCTCTGGAGCACGTCTGCTCTACTCTGCAGCATGGCACCAAATCCCTCTGTGACTTGGCGCGCTGGGCTTTTTTATCCAGGAAATCCTTCCTGGAGGTCACCTGATCAGGTCTGGCATCTGAATTTCCTTCCCCTTCAACTCTTCAAGCACAACTTGGTTCCACTTGATTTCACCTGGCCAGCAGATGGCAGTCTCTCTTCACCAATGGCGCATCCTGCAAAAGATCTCCTGACGTTTCATTGCCTTCTACTACATTCCTTCCCCCTTTATGCTCACCAGTCCTCGGGCGAGTGGACTTCTTGCAGGACTGATGTCTCTTCACAGGCAGTTCAAGTTCAGCCAAGAGTTGAGCATACTCTTTTGTTTTGTTTTTTTGTTTTTTAATCTGAGACCAGACAAACTCTTCCTGGGCATAATTGTTAGGAGGAATTCCGGCATTGACCCGCTCACTCTTGCGGGGCTCCTCTTGCAAAGATGGCTCTGGAGTCCTTGAAGAATCAATCACTGGAGATTGTAAATTGTCTCCCGGTTCATTCCCTGTCCCAATCGAGATTGGCATCGGCAGCTCCGGCGGACTCAACGGTATTGTAGTCCATCCTTCCTCATCCTCCAAAGAACCTCTTTGTGGTGCTTCAGCCACTTCTGTTGGAGACTCAGCCCCGTTATAGTCCTCCACTTCAGAAGAGCAGGGCGTCAGCATATTTTTATCCAAAATTCTAGGTGTCGTGTCATTTCTCTGAGGTCTGACCTGGCAGACCGGATTATCTGGGTGGATCTTCTTCACTACTCAATAGGGTATTGCCTCCCAACAGTGATCCAGCTTGCTCCCAGGCCACTTGGCCAATACTAGCACATGGTCCATTGGCTGGAGTTGTCCACTCGAGGTTGGGGATCGACTCAAATTTTCCACTTGCCGAAACTTCTGTTCAACTAATCTTCTCACTGTGTGAAGTAGGCGTCAGTGCTTTTGAATCCAAGTACTTGGGCTACTTCTCGGACACTGGTCTTTGGAGTCCAGCTCCAGTTCAGTGATTTCTTGTCCATTCCGCCCAAAAAGCAGCATGTTGGGGTTGCAGCCGGTAGTCGCCTGGACTTGATTATTATGCACCAACTAAGACACAAATTTGGGCCACTTCATCTTTTTATCCTCTTCCAGGGTTTGCAACATTTGCAACAGGATTCGGTTAAAGTGCTCGCAGGCTCCGTTCCCCTGGGGACGATACGGCGTCATTCAGGATTTATCAATCCCATAGATATGATTTTGCTCATCCATCACTCGTCCCTGGAAGCAAGCCCCGTAGTCAGATTGTATTTGCTTCAGGCACCCATATGTTCAGATGAAATCTTGACAGATTGCTATAGCTGCAGCTACTGCTGTCTGGTCTTGGGCGGGGGTCACCAACGCGAACTTGGTGAAGTGATCAGTCATCACCAAGGAATACCCATAGCCATTGTATGAAGTTCTGATCATCAGATAGTCAATCATCAGGACCTCCAAGTGTGCAGACGTTCAGATGGTCTGAACAGGAGCTCTCTGTTCCAGACGTTTATTTAGCTCACACCGGCAATATTTTCGGCAGACTCCTTCAAGTTATTGGCGCAGTTGGGGCCTATACACTAGCTGCTGTAACCACCGAAAGGTCTTCTCCACACTGGCCCAGAATTTGCAGGGTAATTGGGAGTGAAGCAGCCCTGGCCTCCTAGTCAGGTCTTTGCCCCAGGGCGACCCATTTTCTCAGTTTCGCTAGTTCTGGGTCAGACTGTTGCAGATGTACCCACTCGTCTCTTGAGTGGCCCAGAATCTGGGTGGGTCTGGGCTCTTCTCCAGACTCCTGGGTGGATATTACAGCAGCGGCAAACTGTCTGAAATCTGCAATCTCGTCACCCTAAAGTTCTTCTTCTATGTCTCTTTTCGGCCCAGCTTGGGTGACTCGGTACAGGGCATTTGCATGGGTGTTCAGGGCCTTTGACCGATAGGAGATCTTGTACTTATATTTGGACATCCTTGTGACCCACCGCTGTTCTAACAATCCCAGCTTCGCATTCTCTAAGTGGGTCAAGGGGTTGTTTTCTGTTCACACCTGTACTTCAGATCCCGACAAGTACTCCACGAATTTCTCAGTCATGGCCCATACCAGTGCCAGTAACTCTAGTTTGTATGAACTGTAGTTGTCTCGATTTTTCTCTGTGTCCCGCAGTGACTGACTGGCATACGTGATCACCCACTCTCTTCCTTCTCGTACTTGATCCAATACTGCTCCCAGCCCATACAAGCTCCCATCAGTGTACAACACGAAGGGCTATGAAAAGTCAGCGCAGGCCAGTATTGGGGTGTCCATTAGCGCCATCTCCAATGGCTGGAATGCTTCCTCTTGTTGTGGGCCCCACTGAATAGGTTGTCGCTTGGCTCCCTCTGCTGTTCCTCTCAGAAACTCATTGAGCGGTACTACAATCTTATCAAAGTCTTTTATGAATCTGCGCTAGTATCCAGCAAGCCCCAGGAATGTCCTCAATTCTCTCAGGTTGGTGAGTGCGGGCCACTTCTGTACTGCAGCTACTGTCTTGGTGGTGGAGTGCATTCCTGCACTGGTCACTGTGTGTCCCAGATATTCAGTCTCCTGCTTAAATAAATGACACTTGCAAGGCTTGATTTTTAACCTGTGTGTTTGAAGCCACTCCAACACTTGCTCTAGTCAGTGGAAGTGATCTTCAAACATAGCGGAATAAATGATTATATCATCCAAGTATATCAAGGTGGCTTCGAAGTTGAGATTCCCCAAGCATCTTTCCATCAGCCGCTGAAAGGTCCCTGGCACATTTATCAGTCCAAACAGCATCCAGTTGAACTCGAACAAGCCTATAGAGAGGACAAAGGCTGTCTTCGGACGGTCCTTCTCAGCTACCGGGACTTGCCAATAGCCTCTAGCTAGGTCGAGGGAAGAGAAGAATTTGGCATTTCCCAAGGCAGATAGGGACTCATTGATTTTACGTAATGGTTAGGAGTCCCGCACAGTACACGGATTAAGCCTCCGGTAGTCCACAAAAAAAACCCATCCTTCTTCCAAACCAACACAACAGGGGCCACCCAGGGACTCTGACTCTCACGGATCATGCTTTTCCGCAACATGTGGGCCAACAGTTCTTTCACCTCCTGATACATTTGAGGTGGATCATTATTATATATACAGTATATGAACACACATGTGACAGTTGTCGGACGTGTTAACTGCAGGGTTAATGTAGGTTTAAGTAGGTAGATTGGGGTAGTGCAGAGGTGGGCACTTTAAGAGAGGAGACAGTTAAGCTAGGAAATATTTAAGGAATTTCGAGCTGCTCAGTGTGGGAGAAGCAGGACAGTTTAGAGAAGGAGAAGTTCCTGTTTGAGGGCAGTTGTTTCAGTGTAAGAGGGAAGACCGGGTTGTAAGTACTTTCAGAACAAGGGATCCGGAACTGCCAGGGCCGTACCTCTGGTTACAGGGGGAAGACAGACTTCGAGCACAGGAGTCAGGTGACTGGGAAGCTCAGGGGAGTGTCCAGAGTGAGAGCTGTGAGGTCAGGTGACCGTAAAACTGGTGGCATGGCTAGAGAGAGGGAGAGACGAGGACTTTTGCGTGGGAAAGAGAGAGCAGAGTCCTGCTTAGGAGAGCAGTGTGAGAGGGTCCAGGCTCCTGGCTCCAGTACTGAGAGCAAGAGCCGAGTGCAGTGGACCGGAGGAGTCAAGCCGACTAGAGGGAGAAGAGACGCAGGGTCTGTGGAGCCGAGCACGTGAGGTGCCGTGTTATGGACTAGGGGCTCAGCGGGTAAAACCGGAGACCGCCTGCTGCCGCCAGAAGACAGAGCATTGTTTGGGCGGGGAAGCCTGAAGAAATCAACACCGGCATCAGCTGGCAACTGCCTTGTGGAGGAAAAGAGTCAGCTAAGTGTAAAAACTGTTTATTACAACCGGTTCGACTTTTACCTGCTAGTTCTCTTGTTTTCCCCCATATTTTCCCCTGTTAACCCTGTTAACCCTGTATTGGCTGCTCCGTGTTTCTGTGTCGCTGCATCTAAAGTACCCGTGTTACATTAGGACCAGGGAAAAAATAAGAGCACGGTCTGTTGAGCAGCAGAGAAATGTAAGTCTGTAAATCTGATACAGGCTGTCCCATAGCGTTCGGGACCTACGGTGCACAAGAGCAGCAGTAGCAGTAGCAGTGAGGCTTCCTCCAAAAACCTCACAGAGCAGAGGATCAGACGGACTGGGATTAGTTCAGAGAAGACTGTGTGGGACTCACAAAGCTGCAAGCGTCTCAAGCATCTCAAGGGCCAAAGCGGCCAGCAAAGAATGGGAAAGCTTGAGACAGACAGATGGACAGACGGTAAATTAAGAACATGTGCTGTGTAAAGAACTGTAACCCTGTCAACGCAACTGTCTATCCTTGTATGCTCTGCTATGTTGAATTGAAAACGGAAAGTAAAGTTGCTTTTTTGCAAAAAAAAATGGAAGTCCTTTAGTGTGCAGGTGGCGGTCCCTGAAGGAAAAGGATCACGGATTGAGAAGACCTGCAACCAGAACGTAAGTGCCATGCATCACAAGCACAATACGGGAAGATTAGGACACTTGCCTTTATCTGGGATCCGGGGTGAAAGAACACAGCATTCCTTCACCATCACAGCCACCCTAGGTCCCTTACATCTTTGCCTCCCAAATTTTTTGCAAACTTGTCATGGAAATAATGTCTACGATCTATCAGATAACTCTCTTTAATACTTGTTAAAAAAGAACTTGCTTTCAGCAGGGGGTGTACCCACTGTACCGGGGTCATGTAGGGGTTAATAGTGTTAGCCTTGCTTCAATGTTCACTATGAGAACTATGAAATGACTTTATAGATTTAACAATTACATCTATGACAAATAATTTTTTCCTGTCACTTTTTGATTTTTGCTCTTGTATCACATCTGTGTCCTGCTGTCACAGAACACTGATTAGTGATGCACATCATTAATTGATATCCAAGTTCAATTTTTGGCACAAGATTTTTGGATTTAGATTTTTTTTACATTGTGCCTTTTTTTGTCACTTTATGTGTGCAACCTGACCCCGCAGTGCTCTAATCAATATTGCAGACCACTGATCATAGTCAATATTAAAATTTTGCTGCAGGATGTTTTTAGTTTGTTTTAAAAAAATAATTAGGTGATAAAGTTAAATATAGGGACAAAAGAATCTGTAGTATAATTTTACTGTAGTAATTAGGTCATATTGCGGTATTTTTTACAAAAATATAGTATTACAGTTCGCGTTAGATAGTTGAGGACAATCAGGGACATCTGTATGGATAAGTCCCTAATCCACGTCAAGGTGAGGTTTAAATTCTGGCAATACCTAGCCAGTAAGGTGCAGAATTTAAATTTATAAACTGTGTGAGAGTATCTTAAGGTACACCCACAGATTTAGCTTTTATGAAGGGAGAAACACCCTGACTGAAACCACTGAATGCCCATTTGTCCTGTTCTTGGATTGAGTGAGAAAATTGTGTGGGAATTGGTGCACCCACCACTTAGTCAGTGTTACCATCTCTACATGGATAAACTTCTAGATCCTCTATGCCAGAACTACCACAGCTTCTGGTATTGTACGCAAAAACCAGAGAAGTCTCTGTTACACAAATGCCGCTAGGTTCACATAGGGCAAGACGGGTTTCATGAATTCTTTGGAATCCTGGGGAACCGTTACTCAGGGTGACCATAGACTGCAGCTTCTCTCAGGCACATGATAGATTCAAATGCTGACCAGACACATCTGTCTTTTTCAACAGTGGAATTTAATCTGAAGCACGGCCAGTGCAATTCAGGGATATTACAGCAACAATCTTCATTACAGTACAGTCTGAGTTTCTTGAGCAACCAGCTCCAGTAACACTACAGTAGTTTCTTCACAAGGCACAGTATTAGTCTCTTCAGCAGCATAATTCAGCATAGATTAGATCTCTTAGCAGCACACTTCTATGCATACACAACCACAGGCTTTTCCTTCACAAGGACACAATAGTACACAGCTTTCTTTATCCTGCATGGAGATGGAGGGGGGGAGGGTTTGATGAGGGAGATGATCCCTGTGACACAATTCCTTCCAGCCCTTATCTTCCTGCCCCATAATACTCTGCACTGTTAGTTCAGGGAGTTTATCTGACCTGTGTTTAGTTTCTCTCCTGATTTGAATCCTTTTCAGTTGCCTTCTGTCAGATCCAGATAACACACCACCTTTCTCTCTTGGCTTCAGCCAGACTACAATAACAAGTTTCCCACAATCCCCCTGGGGCTCTGCTAAAACACTCCCTGTCTCCTGTGATTGTGTTAACCCCTCTAGTTTCTGGATGCTTCTGAAGCACAACACTTCCTGTCTTCTGTGCTTGTGTTATTTTTAACAGTTTCTGGATGCTTCTGAAGCAGCAGCACTACTTCTGCATGTCATATCTCCTTAAGTTGCTAATTGGGCAATTGCTCGGGGAGGGTGAGAGCGGAGGCCAATGTAGAAACAGCTAGTAGTGCTGAACTATAAGGACAAGAGGAATGTCTTTATTTCGAACGCAATTCATAGAAATTGTATCACTCCCACTACTGTACGAGGTATGTGTCACAATTCTGAGGATATCCCAGGGATAGGAGCGCCTTCCCTATCCCTAAAGCTAGGGGCGCCCTAGTTATACTGTACCTGCTCCCTGGATTACTTCTGATGGTGAAGATGTCGGTGTCTTGCTGAGCTCCTAAATCAGTCCTAATCTGTTCCCTCCCCCACCCAGAGAATTGGAGAGTAGTAGTATATAAATACACAATACAAAAACCAGACTAACAAGGGAAGACGTACAGGGATAAATGAAAATACCAGTCATACAAATATGCACTTACAAACAACAGAGTAGAAAGTGTAACACTGGGAAGTAAAAGGAAGGAAAAACCAAATATGAGAGGATGAGGATATACATCCAGACAAATTACCAAGAAACAATATTTAGAAAAACACTCCAAATGTCTCCTCAAACATCAAACACCTCCAACTCCAGAACCAGGCAGAATAAAGCTAATACTTGGCAATCCCTGATTGCCAGGGGTGAGTAAATATAGCAGAGGGGAGTGGCCAACACTGAACAGCTGAGACCATTAAAGCAGGAAAGTTCAGAAGCTCTCTACTGAACAGATTAACCCCTGCACTGTTTAATATGATGGTGAAATGCTTCCAATCAGTGCAGAAATAGATGAAATAAGACACCGTGGTCTTCTGGTCCCTCCCTCACATGCTAAACTCATGACAGTACCCGTGACACAAATCCATAAACAAGTCTGTGTCCTGGCATAAAATAACATGGGTGGAGATGATCTCTGTTATCATGTCCTCAAGCCTCATGGTGCCATGTGGAAAGCAAAAATTTGGTACAAAATGGCAATGGACAAAGCTTAAGTGCCATCATGAAGTGTAGACAAGACTTTAGTATCAGAAGGTAGTAATCAAAGCCCCAATATTTGGAAGTCAGGAAGGGGAGGGCCCCAGTACCTCTGGAACTGAAGGCACGTGTATTGTACCAGGGAAATATTTCCCTGGTTAGGTTCCCTTAAACTTGAAGGAGAGAAAGATCAGAAAAAAAGTTCAGAGTGTGTTACAAAAGAGGAAGACTCCATTTGGCATTGTGAAAAATGCACTGAAAAACATGGCTTTTGCATAAAAGACTGTTTCAAAGTGTACCACACAATACTTCCCCAGGTGAATTACAAAATAGGGCTACTTGTGAAGGTTTCTGCTGTTTTGGCACCTTAAAGCTCTGCAAATGTAACATGGTGCCCGCATACCATTCCATCAAAGTCTGAGCTCCCAAATACTGCTCCTTTCAGAGTTTGGCATTGTGCCCAAACAGTTTCCCACCACACATCAGATATTTGCATACTCAGGAGAAATGTCATAACAAGTTGTGGGGTCCAGTTTCTACTGTTACCATTGTAAAATTTAAATTTGGGGCTAAAGCCACAGCTTTGTGGAAAAAAATATAGCTTTTAATTTTCACAAACGATCGTTAACAATTTATCTTGAATAACTGTAGGTTCTAAATGATCATTACAATTCTTTATTGGATCTTTGAGAAGTGTAGCTTACAAAACGATGTCACTTGTGAGGGGTTTCTGCTGGAATTTGTAACCTCAAGGACTCTGCAAATGCCACCTGGTGTCCGCTATTCCCCGGAATTTTGTGCTCCAAAAATCAAAGTTCCCTACCACATATGAGATATTAGCATACTCAGAAGAAATTGTACACCAAATTTTGTGGTCCATTATCTCTAGTTACGCTTATGAAAAATTTAGGGCTAAACCAAAACTTTTGGTCAAAAAATGTTGATTTTCATTTTCACAGCCCAATGTTATAAAATTCTATGAAGCATCTGTGGGTTTAAGGTGCTTCACACCTTTGGATAAATTTCTTGAGGGGTGTAATTTCCAAAGTGGGATCACTTGTTGAGGGTTTCTACTGTTTTGACCTGTTAGGGGCTCTGCAAATGTGTTATGTCATCCACTATCTATTCCTGCCAATTTTTCACACTAAAAGTCAAATGGTGCTTTTACCCTTTCAAGCCCTGCTGAGAGCCCAAATAATAGTTTTCAACCACACATTGGGTATCTTCATTCTCAGGAGAACTTGCACAAAAAATGTGATGTTACCCTTATTAAATTAAAAAATTAAATTAGGACCTCCTGCAGTGAAAAGATAATTATGACAGGGGATCTGTTGAGAGACAGACACTAAGTCTAGGATTTGAATATTCAGAGGCAGAGAAGTAAAATTCTTGAGGCAAGAGCTTCCTCTGTTCAAAGGAATTATCTCAGACTCTCTGGAGCCAGTGGTCAGTGATGAATATTGGAGTTTATATTGATCTGATATTTATGGTAGATATATTTTCAGCGTCATGGCAATGGGACAAACATAAGGTTGGCTGAACACCTCCAACTTAATATCGTTCAGATGGATGATGCTATCCAGGCCATGTTTCATTTCTATAGAAGGGTAAAATTATGATAGGAAAGATAACAACAATATCTCCTGCCTGGGACCTCCTGGGGCGAAGATATCTTGAAATTTAGGGATCTCATAAACTTCTAAAAGACTTAGCACATTCCACGACCAGCCCCCCATATCAGGTCCCCAAGGGGAGGCGTAACCTTTCATCTAAAAGCAGAGTTTTGGTTTTTGACATTTGTCCGTCCAAGAAGGTACAGCTTGCTGTGGTTCTGTCCATTTCCTATATGAGTACCTCCCTCCCCTAAGCTCTAAGCCATTTCTGTCAAACAGGTTTAGTACTTTTTCTTTTGTTATCCCTTTTATGTGATTATATATATTGTAGTGTTTTGTTCTCATTTTATAACATCAGTGGTTTTATAAATATAGCCTACTTTTCCAGATTAAAAATATAAAATTGAATAGCTCCATTCCTGTTGCTCTGTAAACCGCACCCCTGAAACCAACCACTACCCGTAAAAGGTGTACGGCTTCTATAAACTATTGTTGGTGGCAACTAGTAGTTTGTTTAGTTATTGTGGAGTTGGCAGTTGGCACCCTTGAATTGCCCCAGAAAATTAAGTTTTTCTCCCAGAAAATTATAGCAATTACACATTTTGTTATACACGTTTTATTTCCTTTGTGTGTATGAAAACAACACAAAAAACTGAGGAAAAAAAGGAAAACTGGACATCATTTTACACAAACCCCCAAAATGGGCCAGACAAAATTGTAGGCATCCTCAACTTAATATTTGGTTGCACACCCTATTTGGAATAAATAACTGCAATCAATCTCTTCCATTATCCACCAACAAGCTTCTTACAACTCTCAACTGGAATTTTTGACCAATCTTCTTTTGTAAACTGCTCCAGGTCTCTCATATTTGAAGGGTGCCTTCTGCCAACAGCAATTTTAAGATCTATCCACAGGATTTCAATGGGACTTAGATCTAGACTCATTGCTGGTCACTTCAGAACTCTCCAGTGCTTTGTTTCCATCTATTTCTGGATGCTTCTTGATGTAATTTTGGGGTCATAGTCTGCTGGAAGACCCATGACCTAGGACTAGTGATGAGCGAACGTGTTCGCCACTGCTCGGTACTTGCCTGAGCATTTCACTGCTCGAGATGCTCGGCGCTCTGTGAGTATTTCCTGGTTGCTTGGGCGGGAACTCAGGTCCCCTCCCTGCATGTTTGGCGCTCTTTAGAGAGCCAATGAACATGTAGGGATTGCCTGCCACACACTGTAATGCCTTAGCCATATATATAAATCAGAATTAGGCAGGCAGTGTATGTGGCAGACTGCAGTGCATAATACAGCACAAGAGGCTCCATTCCAGTTCTGTCTGGTGCTGCTGTTACCGATATTTCTACAAATAGCCCCAGGTATCAGGGGCCAGGGATAATTATTTTTTTGATCTTAATCCTGATTATTTGCTTAAAAAGCAATCCAGAGAACACAGTTTTTCTGCTCCATTTGCTTGTTTCCGCAGCAGAACACAGCCAGATCCTTTCCATATTACAGTGATAAAAATCCAGAAATTTGTAGTGAACGTGGAAAATATTGGCCTCCATTTAAATTTTGTTACAGTGTGTCAGTGAAGTTATTTACACGAGGTCGCTGCGAAAAATAGTAACCTACAGGCCAGCTATTTAAAACTGTGGTTTTCCGTCACACGTATCACATATCACTGCGGTTCAAATCCAGCCATTTGTAGTGAACGTGGAAACTATGGTCCTCCATTTAAAATGGGTAAGGCATGTAGCAAGGGCCGGGGAAGTGGACATGATGGTGCATGCAGAAGACGAGGCTGAGGCCGTGTGCAAGCCGAAATTATGCCACAACAAACACCCACATCTTCTCGCTCAACCTTTGTGTCCCAATTAATAGGGGGCCGCAGAACACCACTATTGAACACAGAGCAATGTGAAAAGGTTATTGGTTGGATAGCAGATAATGCTTCCAGTCACTTAGCCACCACCACCACCACCTTACACATGGTCAAGTCTCAGTAGCCATCAGTCTGGACTGCATATTCCTCACCCTGATCCTCCTCACTCCCACCATGCCGAGTGCCCGGAGACAACTGATCCCACACTTGGACACTCCGAAGAGCTGTTCACTTTTCCATTTATAGATTCGGGCCTCTCGCCCAGTCCACTTGAAGCAGGGCAAGAGGAGATTGCATGTAGCGATGCCCAAATATTTGAGCAGCCACGGTCACACGAAGACGACGGTGGGAAACTCTCACATGTGGATGATGATGAGACACAATTGCCAGAAAGTCAGGAGGAGGACCAAGGGTGCGGAAGAGGAAGATGAGGTGGTGGACGATGAAGTCACTGACCCAACCTGGCAAGGTGACATGCAAAGCGATGACATCAGCACACAGGGGGAGGGAAGCATAGCACCACAACACGCAAGAACAAGCAGTGTGGTGGCCGCAGACAGAAGGCAGACAACCATTCCCCTTAACCTTTCCACGACGGAAGTTGCCATTACAACTGTTAGGTCTTCCCGAGTCTGGTTGTTTTTTAAAGACTCTGCTGATAACCCCAAAAAGGTCATTTGCACCACCTGCCAGGCCAGCATCAGCAGGGGTAGCAAAACTAGCCGCCTGACCACTACCAGCATGATCAGGCACATAGCAGCAAAGCACTCGACTAAGTGGGCCGAACCCCAGGGTCCAGCAACTGTGTCTGCTTGTGACACCACTGCTTGTTCCGCTGTTGTGCGCGCACGGCAATCCCCTGTCCATGGCGCATGCCAAGATGCCTCCCGCCCTCCACCTGTCGTTGAACACTCTCAACTAGCAGGCTGACACCGCTGAACCTACAGGAATGATCGTGTGTGAAAATGGCCGCACCTGAGTGGCTCACACACGTACCATGCCTGGCCCATGTGCTTAACCTCCTGGTTCAGAAGTTTCTCAAAATCTACCCAGATCTGTCGGATCTGCTTGTCAAAGTACGCCGCCTTTTTTTGGCAGCCGTTGATTCAATGCATAGGCAAACACTATGGGATACCCACTTCCTAATAATGGAAACATTGTTTTTAGGAGGCTCTCTGACCTCTACATCTCTTGCAAGGGGTATTGGACTTCCTTCAAATTTTTGGCAGCCGTTGCTTCACTGCATAGGCAAACACTGTGGGAGACCCACTTCCTAATAATAGGAACATTGTTTGTAGGAGGCTCTCTGACCTCTACGTCTCTACGTCTCTTGCAAGGGGCAGCCCTTGCATACTCTACATACTGCATACATACATACATCACTGCATACCCGATAACAGTATAGGAGACCCACTCATTAATAATGGGAACAGCAAAGCATAGCTGGCTGATTACTCTCTAAAAATAGCGGGGGCCGACTGCTGGCCCTTTAAGAATAGGCTTTGTGACTTTCAGAGTCCCTCCATCATAAATGAAACAGGATGTGTCTAATAATGTGTCACACACCACATGGCCAGATAAGGTTGTAAAACGTAAAAATGAAATTTCCCGGTGAATGCATTTGTCTTAAAAAATAAAGTAAAAAGAATACAAAACACAGTAGGATCTTTCTTTAGTGTAATAAACAGAGTCGCCAATGTAACCTCAATGTAATCACATTGTTCAGCTCCTGCACCTCCTCCTCCAGTTTGGCCTTTATCTCCAAAATGACCACATCAGTCACAAGCTGAAAGCACTACAGCACTGCCTTGGCCAAGCGGCAACAGGCTGTGCTGAAGATAACATGATTAATGCTTAGGTGACAAACCGCCCACCTCTGCAGAGTTGTTGAAAGCTGTAACACTGCAGCCTGATCTGTGGCTCTCACCCCTGTACATATAGCCAGGCATGGTTATGTGTGACAATGGGCGGAACCTGGTGACAGAGAAATGACAGCCAGAGTACATATGGTTTCCCAAAAGTCAGTCCTTTCATCACGCAAAAAAATATGGCTGTGGTGAAAAACAACTTACCAACAAGCTGTGGACTGGCTCCGTACCGTCTCTGGCCACATTCACTTGTCCACGTGTTTGTGGTTAGGCGGTCCTTCCCAGTAAGTACACTGGGGTGGGCATGGGTAATGTTGTGGGACTTGTGCTTGTGGAAGGCGGAGACGACACCGGGAGAAATATTGGTGGCTGGGGACTGAGTATGGACACCCGGCCGCCACCGCCATGAGGTTGTGGACAGCTTCTGCCTCCACGAGCCTAAAAGGCCACATTTCAAGTGCAAGCAGCTGTCAAAAATTTGGCAGTATAGTATTGCAGTCTATGGGTTGCTTCATACTTGCGCTTGCATTCCAAGTAACAGAAAACTAAGAAAATGGTGGCCTCTATCATGATCATGGCCTCACCTCGGCACTATGAACTCTCCCGATGGGGAAGCTAGGGCCCACCGGAGGAGTTTCCGGTTCTCTGGTGGGCCCGTCCAAACCTGCCGAGAAGCAGCCATGACTAAGAAAAGTAGGTAGGAAGGTTCCTGGACTCTCTATGGCTGCTTTTTTTAATGTGGATTGGACGTGCTTAATTGCATGTTATTTCTGAAACCACATTGCAGATCAGGCCATTGCCCAACTCTGTAGTCATGAAATTAAAGGGCAAAGAAGGATGTTTGTATGTCATCGCTACCTAGGACGCAAACCAATCTTCCTGACACTGGGCCCAACATTGTGACTCAAAATCCTTTTATAATCTTCAGATTTCATGATACTTTGCACACAGTCAAGGCACCCAGTGCCAGAGGCGGCAAAAAAAAAAAAAACATTTTTCAACCACCACGATATTTAACTATAGGAGCTGTTGTTTTCTTTCCAGGCCTAATTCTGTTTTTAGTAAACAGTAGAATGATGTGCTTTACTTTAAAGCTCTATCTTGGTCTCATTTGTCCACAACGCTTTCCCAAAAGGATTTTGGCTTACTCTTGTACATTTTACAAACTGCAGTCTAGTTTTGTTATGTCAGCAGTGGGGTCTTCCTGGATCTAATGCCATAGTTTTTCATTTCATTCTAATGTTGACAGATAGTTTGCACTGACACTAATGCACTCTGAGCCTACGAGACAGCTTGAATTTTTTTTAAACTAGATCGGCGCTGCTTATCCACCATCTGGACTATCCTGTGCTGCAACCTTTCATCTGTTTTCTCTGCTGTCCTTGTTCTGGGAGATTAGTTACAGTGCCATGGGTTGTAAACCTCTAGATTATGTTGCTCACCATGGACAAAGGATCATCAAGATCTCCTTGAGAATGTTGATATTCTTTAACAATTTTGGCACTAAAGTCCTCAGACAGTTCTCTTCTCCTCTCTTTGTTCTTCATGCTTAGCGTGGCACACACAGACAAACAATGCAAAGACTGAGTGAACTTCTCCCCTTTTTATCTGATTTCAGGTGTGATTTTCATGTTGCCCACATTATTTGCTACAAGTGAGTTTGAGCCAACATCACATGCTTGAAACAAAGTTGTTTACCCACAATTTTGGAAAGGTGACAACAATTTTATCCGGCCCATTTTTGGGGTTGTGTGGGAAATGATATCCATTTTGCCTTTTTTTTCCTCTGTTTTATGTTGTTCCAATACACACAAAGTAAGTAAACATGTTGTGACAGACTGTTAGCATCAGTGATGTGAAACATGGAAGTTTCTCCTGCAGGGTAGGTGCAGAGAGGGTTAATAGCCACGTTTACAAGGGCATGCTTTACAGGTGGATAGCTAAGTGCCGGGAGGAAGTCATCCACCCTATCTCCTCTACAGGGCATGGTTTTGGCCTGTAAAGAGCCAGCCTTTTGGCTCAGGAGGTGTTCAGTACCTGGAGGCCAGCTCCAGATAGAGGAGTTCCAGTTTGTTTGTGCTAAGCTGAACCGTGTGGGTCTCTTTTGCTAATCCTGAGTGGCCAGACACCGGCCGGTGCAAGAACTTTGCTGGACACTTTCTCAGTTTGTGTTGCCATTATGCCAGATGGGCTATGTTTGTGTTTCATGAACTTTGCATTGGTTTATGGCACTAAATAAACCAACTGAAAATTTAAAGAGACAGTGTCACTTGTATACCTCTGCATACAGCCAAGTAAGTCGCTTTACCACAATATGTATAACAAAACATGTGTAACTGCAATAATTTTCTGGGAGAAATACTTCATTTTCTTGAGCAATACCAAGGGTGCCAACACTGTCAACAATGACTGTATGTATATTCCATCTGTTGAAATTGGATGTGTATATACCATACGCTCAGTGTGAGTTCCCCAATAACTGATCTAGTAGAGGAAACTGCAGCGCCCTTATCCATCACTCGTCAGTAAATTGCGTCATTATCCTGATGATTGGAGGCAGCGGAGTTGCGTCCCCTGACAAATTGGCGGCAGTGGTAGGATCTGCTGGATCTCTCCGGTGTTCTCCCTTACAATAGCACTGTAAATTTACCACTGTCATGAAGAACAAGTCTCTCAATCACTGGGATGTCTTGAAGCATTCCAGAATTATTAACACGTAAAGTGACAGAAAATTGAGCCAGGTTAGGGAGGTGAAAACATACCTCAGCAGTGACAGAATATTGAATTGGGCCATATGTGTTTATTACACTCCTCAGAATTGAAATTGCAACACCAAGAAGGAAAAGTAGTGACATTAGGAAAATCATAGGATGGATAGACATGTTTAAAGATAAGCAAATGATGAAAAAAATTGAAATATTCAAAACATCTCAGTTCATTCAATATCAAATATGAATGTCATGTGCAAAAATATATGCACTTACATGCCTCGACATGCTATCAATGAGGTTATTAATGGTTGTCTTATGAATGGTCTGCCATGCTGAATGCACGTGGGCATTGTAAGGTTGCAGCCGAACAGGTCGAGGACAGGAGGTATGTGTCCCCGAGGTGCCAAGCCTCGGTTATGTAGGACTCGGAAAAGAAGGCTCCAGCACACATAGTGCTGAGAGGTTGTGAGGGGTCAGCTCTGTGGTAGGCACTGGTTCACAAAAAGATGCAGTCCATAGGTTCAAACAAACTGGTGGTTTATTAAATGTCCGTAAACCAGGCAGGAAACAAAGATATCACAGCCTATTTCAGGTTCCAAAAAGGTATAACAGAGCAAAACACAAAAGAAACAAGTCCATGTACAGGACGGCCTCAGCCGTTTAAATGCAGATGCTTTTCTCTGCCTTCAGCAAGGTCTGAGCACCCCATGCAAGCCTGCTCACCTTGCACAATACACAGGCAGACAGAGACAGGCGCAGCTGTCTTAAATCAGATCTTCCAGGAACTGGACTGGAGGTAAGTGAGCAGCTAATCCCCATCTGCTCGTAAAACCCGGCCCTTTATTCCGGGCCCATTAACTACTTCTCAGCACTGCTGGAGCCTGCTTCTTTGGGTCTTACAGCACCGAAGCTTGACACCTCAGGGACACATACCTCCCATCCACAACCTGTCCAGCTGCAACCTTACATACCCCCCCCTCTGCCCAAAGCCGGGCAACTTGGCACCTTCTTCCACCATACAATAGACCCTTGATAGGGCATCAGCATTCCCATGTTGTTTCCCAGGCCAATGCTCCACCTGGAAGCTAAAATCGTGTAGGGCTAGGAACCACCTAGTTACTTGGGCATTGTTCCCCTTCTTCTCTCGCATCCACCTCAGTGGGGCATGGTCCGACACTAACCTGAACCCTCTACCTAACAGGTAATACCTTAGAGTGTCCAACGCCCACTTGATGGCCAAACATTCTTTTTGCACTATGGAGTAGTTCTTCTCACACGTGGACAGCTTCCGACTGAGGTACATTACAGGGTGTTCTTCTCCATTAATCTCCTGGGACAAAACTGCTCCCAATCTGACATCCGATGCGTCCCTCTGAACCACAAACTCTTTGGAGAAATTGGGTGCCACCAAGACTAGCTGTTTACAGAGGGCCAGTTTTAATTCCTGGAAGGCCGCTTCAGCTTCCGGGGACCACTTAGCCATAGCCGACTTTGTCCCTTTCAGAAGATCTGTTAGCAGGGCTGCTATCAGGGCAAAGTTAGGGACAAATCTTCGATAGTAGCCAACGATGCCTAGAAATGCCCTGAACTGCTTCTTGGAGAGGGGCTGTGGCCAGTTTAGGATCGCCTCGACCTTATTTATTTGTGGTTTTATTTTCCCTCTACCCACAACGTAGCCCAGATACTTGGCTTCCTCCATCCCCACAGCATATTTTTTCGGGTTGATGGTAAAGCCCGCCTTCCTTAGGGTGTCAAGGAAGGGTATGCACTGAGTATCACGGGTGCTCGAGTGACATGCTCGAGTCTCCCCCCCAAATGTTTTGCAGCTGTTATACAGCCAAAAAAAACTCGCAGGGATTGCCTGCCATGCACGAGCGATCCCTGCATGGTTTTTTTTGGGTGTCTAAAAACCGCGAAACATGCAGGTGGAGACTCGAGCATTTCACTTGAACACCCACGATACTTGATGTATACTCAAGTAGAAAGCACGTGCACTCAAGACTAATGACAACTTATTCATTATGATGACATAATGTTATCAAATTTTGTGTCGTACCTCTGGGTTACAAATGTTCAATATACCCCTTGATAAAATCGTTGAGGGGTGGAGTTTCCAAAATGGGCTCTCGCTGGTTTTCACTGTTTAGGCACATCAGGGGCTCTCCAAACGCAACATGGCATCCGTTAATTTGTCAAGCAAATTTTACATTCAAATAGTCAAATGGCGCTCCTTCCCTTCCGAACACTGTTGTGCACCCAAACAGTGTTTTTCTTCCACATATGGGGAATCGGCTAACTCAGGAGAAATTGCAAAACAAATTAGATGGTGCAATTTCTCCTGTTGCCCTTATGAAAGTGCAAAATTGGAGGCTGAAAAACATTTTTGTGGGAAAAATGTGACAATTTTATTTTTACGCTCAATGTTCTAAACTTCTGCGAAGCACCTGGGGGTTCAAGGTGCTCACCACACACCTAGATAGGTTCCCTGAGGGGTCCAGTTTCCAAAACGGTGTCACTTGTGAGGGGTTTCCACTGTTTAGGCACATCATGGGCTCCCCAAACGCAACATGGCGTCCGCTAATTATTTAAGCAAATGTTACATTCAAAAAGTCAAATGGCGCCCCTTCCCTTCCGAGCCATGCTGTGCGCCCAAACAGTGTTTTTTCCCCACATATGGGGTATCGGCATGCTCAGGAGGAATTGCACAACAAATTTTAGGGTCCGTTTTTTCCTGATACCCTTGCAAAAATTGAGGTCTAAAGTAACATTTTTGTGAAAAAAGTTAAATGTTCATTTTTTTCTTCATCATTCCAAAAATTCCTGTGAAGCACCTGAAGGGTTAATAAACTTCTTGAATGTGGTTTTGAGCACCTTGAGGGGTGCAGTTTTTAGAATGGTGTCATTTTGGGTATTTTCTGTCATAAAGGCCCCTCAAAGTCACTTCAAATGTGATGTGGTCCCAAAAAAAATGGTTTAGTAAATTTTGTTAGATAAATGAGAAATTGCTGGTCAACTTTTAACCCTTATAACGAAAAAAAATGTTGGTTCCAAAATTGTGCTGATGTAAAGTAGACATGTGGGAAATGTTATTTATTACCTATTTTGTGTGACATATCTCTCTGATTTAAAAGCATGAAAATTAAAATTTTGAACATTTTCTAAATTGTCGTCAAATTTTAGATTTTTTCACAAATAAACGCAAGGCATAGCAAAGAAATTTTACCCCTATCTTGAAGTACAATATGTCACGAAAAAACAATCTCAGTGGGATCCGTTGAAGCGTTCCAGAGGTATTACCTCATAAAGTGACAGTGGTCAGAATTGGAAAAATTGACCTGGTCATTAACGTGCAAACCACCCTCAGGGGTAAAGGGGTCCGGATTACAGGGCTGGGTTTTACGAGCATTTGAAAGAGCTGGGTGGGATCAGCTGCTCACTTACCTCCAGTCCAGGTCTTGCAAGGCCTGATTTAAGACAGCTGCCGCTGTCTCAGTCTGTCTGTGTGTTGTGCACGGTGAGCAGGCCCTTTATGTGCTGCTCAGATTCTGCTGAAAGCAAAGAAAAGGACTTCATTTAAACGGCTGCGGCTGTGGTGCTTATGAACTGGTTATTTTTAGTTTTGTTCAGTTATACCTTTTTGTGCCAGAAAAGGCTGTTTTGTATTTGACGCGCCCCCTGGGCCTGTGCTGTGCAGGGGGATACCCGGAGCCGGATCGCTGGGGGTTGTAGTTCTCCGTGGCAGTGACCCGGTCCGTGCCCAGGGCGGTCAAACCAGTGGCAGTCTTAAGTAATAACAATGTCCGACTACGCCACCTGTGGATTGCGGTCAGTGGGGACCGCCGCTGCGCTGCCGACCGCTGAGGCTGATGTAATTTGCGCAGCCGAGTATGGGATGACTCCCCACGGGAGAAGTATTGCCTCAGGGCAGCTAGTGTGGATGATGGGAGTGATGGTGTGAGCGTCCCAGTAGTAATGGTGCTGGTGCGGCGATGAAACACAGAGACGTGTGGTGCAGTTCAGGGTCTTTACTGATGGTATAAAGCAGACCCTCCCGGGAGTACTGGTTAGCAGTAGGGGCCTGGTCAGTCTGTGAGCAAGCAGGATCTCCCCTGGCCAGGTGGAGTTGTAGGCCTCCCCGACTATCTGCACTCTTTCCTGGCTACCTTGCTCTATGCGGGTAGAAGTAGCCCACGTCCCTGAGTATACCGTGTGGTGCTCACCCGTATGGCCGGTGACTTGGGGCCTTCCGTTAGCCTCCGCTTCACAATGGCGATGCTGGTCCCTTGCTTGTGACCGTGCCTTCGGGTTTCTAAGGCCAGAGGACATGAAATCCCCTGCCGGTTGGATTCTGCTGCTGGACCTGGATGTCCCCACAGCCTCGGACTCCGTGTCCGGGTTAGTGTCTTCAGCCAAGGCGAGCTTTCTAGCTTCCAGCCTCTGCCACTCGCTCCTGCTCCCACAGAGCTCCTGTTGTAACTCTCCCTGTGTCTGGAACTTCACTGTGTTGCATGCTTAGGGCTCCTGACTAGAGATGAGCGTTGTTCTACTCGAACTGTTCGCCAATCTCAAATTCGAGCTGTTTTGGGCGGTGTTCGAGCCGTTCGGCGAACACGAACGATTTGAGAAAAATTCGGCTGTTCGAGGTTATGTTCGATAACTGTTCGTGCACCAAAATCATAACTGGATTTTTTCTCAGTAATGATGAAAATTAATGTTAATACGCAGTTTGAGTGTACAGCGGGGTGGGGGGAGGGGCAGGGGATGGATCTCTGCAGGAATAATGAAGATCTCCATTTTTTTTCTCTTTCCCGCATTTGCAGTGGGGAGGTGCAGTCTGTCAGCCTATCAGCAGCGCACACACGGAGCGAACTGCTGTTTTTCACACAAGCAAGGGCATGTGTCATTGGCAGTGTATGTCACATGTCCTTGCCCTATAAGACCAAGCCATTTTCCCCGTCGCCACCATTTTCTCACTGCTGCAGCTGCGTGTTAGACGGCACCGCTGTTGCTGTGTGCGCTATACCTTGTTAATTTCAAGCCAATTTTCGCACAAATCTACAGATAGCTTGGGAGTAGGGAATAGTTGTGATTGCAGTCCTTTTAAGGACTAGGTTACAGCATTTCCTACGACTTTTATCAGGCAGGTCTGTGCTCTTAAATAGATAGATTGTGGGAGTAAAGACTAATTGTAATTGCAGTCCTTTTCAGGACTAGGTTACATCAGTTCCTATCAGTTTTTGCCAGGCAGGTCTGTGCCAGTGCTGTGCAAGTTTTTTTCACAGCATTTGGCTGAATCTAGCAAAGCTAATCCTCTTTGGCCTATTGCAGAGTGTGTTAGTCAGTGGAGTAGCCTATCTGTGTTGCAAGATATACCACCTGTGTATAGAATACCATTTTTTTTACTGCACCTAGTGAAGTAAAATCTTTTGGGCATAGCATCATTCTATTAGTCCATCTATACTGACCTCCATCAGGTTGCAAACTGAATATAATTTTTTTCTGCATCTAGCTCTGAAAAAATATTTGGCCTTCTAGCAGTGTGTGGGACTTTCTCTATTAGTCCATCTATACTGACCTCCATCAGGTTGCAAACTGAATATATTTTTTTTCTGCATCTACCTCTGAAAAAATATTGGGCTTCTAGCAGTGTGTGGGACTTGTTCTATTAATCCATCTATACAGACTTCCATCAGGTTGCAAACTGAATATATTTTTTTTCTGCATCTACCTCTGAAAAAATATTGGGCTTCTAGCTGTGTGTGGGACTTGTTCTATTAATCCATCTATACAGACCTCCATCAGGTTGCAAACTGAATATAATTGTAACGGGTCCGGGAGGCGGAACCTCTGAGCTACTATACAAGGGGGCGGCCCTTGTAAGGGAGCGGGTGGCAGTCTCTGGGTGAACGGACAGGGAGTTACGGCAAGTGATCAGGGCAGTCTCTGGGTAAGGGGTAGGTACGACCTGTGATGGCAGAGCCTCCGGGTAGGCTAGCAGGCAGATGGTAGATGTGTGCTCCCAGGTGAGCAAGCGAGAGTCTCTGGAATAGCAGGTGGTCACGGCACGTGACGGCGGAACCTCCGGGCTGGCAGGCAGGTAGGTAACAGAGAAGCGCTCCCAGGTGAGCGGGCAAGAGTCTCTGGAATAGCTGGTGGTCACCGCACGTGACAACGGGACCTCCGGGCTGGCAAGCAGGCAGGTAACGGAGATGCGCTCCCAGGTGAGCGGGCAAGAGTCTCTGAGATAGCTGGTGGTCACAGCACGTGACAACGGAGCCTCCGGGCTGGCAAGCAGGCAGGTAGCGGAGAAGCGCTCCCAGGTGAGCGGGCAAGCTGGTCCATAGACAGACTGACCGGAGTTGTAAGGCAGACCGTCGGACCTCAGGCAAGCAGGCAGGTAGCTGATGTGCGCTCCCAGGTGAGCGGACAAGTTGGTCCTTAGACAGACTGACCGGAGTTGTAAGGCAGACCGTCGGACCTCAGGCAGGCAGGCAGGTAACAAGTATTCAGGCAGGAATCAGGCAGGTAACTAGCAGGAAACTGGCAGGAAACTGGCAGGTAACTGGCAGGTAACTGGCAACGGGACCTGAGGGCTGAAGCACAGGTGAGACACAGGTGCAAACAACATTGCTCGGGCACCTCCATTTTGGAGGAGGTGCCTTATATATGATGAAGTCCTCCGGCCATTGGCCGGGGACTCTTTAGGGCGGCGCGCGCGGCCCCTTTAAGAGGAGGGGAGCGCGCGCGCCCTAAGCACAGGGGCCGGGAAGGAGCGCGCGCTGAGAGCAGAGCAGGAGGAGGACGCCGGGACGGAGCGCGCGCTGACAGCAGAGCAGGAGGAGGACGCCGGGACGGAGCGCGCGCTGACAGCAGAGCGGGGAGAGGACGCCGGGACGGAGCGCGCGCTGACAGCAGAGCGGTGAGGGGAGCAGCGTCCCTGCCTAGCAGAGGGCAGGGACGCCAGCGCTACAGTACCCCCCCCTTTAGGCCCCCCCTTTTTTAGGCCAGACAGAAATTTAGCTAGGATGAGAGGGGCATGGATATTCTCCCGGGGCTCCCACGTTCTCTCCTCAGGACCAAACCCCCTCCAATCTACCAAGAAAAAGGTCTTTCCTCTTACCCTTTTGGTGGCAAGAATGTTCTCTACCTCAAACTCGTCCTCAGCAGAAACCGGAGCAAGAGGCGTACCTGTAGACTTAGAAAAAGAGTTAAGTACCACAGGTTTGAGGAGAGATACATGGAAGGAGTTAGGGATCCGTAAGTTGGCCGGGAGTTTCAATTTATAGGCCACCGGGTTGATCTGACTGATAACCTCCAGTGGGCCGATGAACCGAGGCCCCAACTTATAGGAAGGGATCTTGAGCCGGACATATTTGGACGAGAGCCAGACTTTATCCCCAGGACGGAATTGAGGAGGATCCAGACGTCCTTTGTCAGCGTGCCTTTTCATACGCTCGGATGACAGAAGGAGTGCGGACCGGGTACTCTCCCATATGGAGGAAGACTCGCTCTCGTGATTGTTGTACGAGAATTCGGCCCATGGCAGGAGATCCACCCAGTCAGAATGGTGAGCATTAACGAAGTGCCGGAGGTAACTGGTCAGGTTCTGATTGATCCGCTCCACTTGACCATTAGACTGTGGGTGGTAAGCGGAGGAGAAGTCCAGAGTGACGTCTAGCAATTTACAATTGGCTCTCCAGAAACGAGAAGTGAACTGTACTCCTCGATCCGACACGATGTGACGGGGCAGGCCATGAAGACGGAAGATGTGGCGGATAAAGACTCTAGCCAGCTCGGGTGCAGACGGAAGACCTGGCAGGGGAATGAAGTGAGCCATCTTGGAAAAGCGGTCAGCGACCACCCAAATGACCGTACAACCGGCAGAGACGGGCAGATCAGTTACGAAGTCCATCGCTATATGCTGCCAGGGGGCAGCAGGTGCTGGCAGAGGAAGAAGGCGGCCGGCCGACAGGTGTCTCGGAACCTTGTTGCGGGCGCAGGACACACAGGCAGAAACAAAGTCCATAACATCCTTGTGCAGGTTAGGCCACCAGTAGTGCCGGGTAATAAGCTGGAGGGTCTTTTTCTGACCGGCGTGGCCAGCTAGTTTAGACGAATGACCCCAGTGTAGGATCCTCTCCCGATCAGGTACCGATACGAACGTCTTACCAGGAGGGAGACAATTTAGACTCACGGGAGCCACCTGCATTACTCTGGCGGGATCGATGGGGCAGTCACATGGTCTATGAGGTGGTAATGTCTCTGCCTCCTCCATATCAAAGACATCAGCACAAGACCAATAAGGAATCGGAAGTCCAGGTAGATTAGCTGGGATAGGAGAGGGACGGACGGAATGGACGGGAACCAGACAGGTTTTATGACAGTCTTGTCCCCAGCGAAGGACTTCTCCGGTTTGCCAGTCAAGCACGGGTGCATGTCTCTGGAGCCAAGGCAGACCTAGCAAGAGGGCGTGAGAGAGTCCAGGCAGAACGTGAAGGGAGATACTCTCTGAATGCAGCATACCCACTTGCAGAGTAATGGATTCGGTGATGAATTGGATGGGGCGAGATAAGAGGCCCCCATCCACGGCAACAACAGACAAGGGTACAGCCAGAGGTTTGGTGGGGATGCGGTATTTCTCCACCAGGGACAGTGAAATAAGATTTCCGGCTGCTCCAGAGTCAAGTTGGGCTAGTTCGGAATAACGATTCTCCCCGCAGATGATTGAGACAGACAGCAGCAGGGATGGAGAGGATTTATTTTTGTCTAGATCAAGTCCTCTGAGCGAACCTAGACACAGGCGTTCTCCCGACCTCTCCGGGCAGGCACGGATCCGATGCTCCTTACTGCCACAGTAGAAGCAGCTCCCCTCGGCACGGCGAAAGTCCTGACGGGATTTGACCATCTTGGTCTGGTCGACCTGCATAGGCTCAGGAGAGTGTACCTGGGGAGAAACGGAAGGAGTGACGGGTTTCAGAAAAGTAGGAACCAGACGTGGAAGCCCCTTTTCACGGGTGACCTCTTTGGCACGTTCCTGGAACCGTAGGTCAATCCGGGTGGCAAGAGTTATTAGGTCATCGAGAGTGGTAGGAATGTCCCGACCAGCAAGTTCATCTTTAATACGGCCGGACAGACCCTCCCAGAAGACGGATACCAGAGCTTCGTTATCCCAGGCCAGCTCCGAGGCAAGGGTACGGAACCGTATGGCATATTGACCCACGGTGAGGCTTCCCTGACGGAGGCGTAGCAGAGATGATGCGGATGAGGTCCTTCGTCCGGGTTCGTCGAAGGCTTTCCGGAAAGCCGTGAGAAAGGCAGGCAAGTCGGATACCAGGGGGTCTCCTCTCTCCCATAGAGGATTTAGCCAGGCCAGAGCCTCCCCGGTGAGATGGGACATGATGAATGCAATTTTGGCTCGGTCGGAGTTAAACTGGTGGGACAATAGTTCAAAATGCAGGGTGCACTGATTTATGAAGCCCCGAGCCAGGACGGAGTCGCCTCCGAAGCGAGGAGGTGCAGAGAGCCGGGGTCCGGAAAAGGATACCATGGTACTGGCCGTAGTTGCAGGATCAGACAGGGTGTTCAGGCGAGTATTAACATTCCGCAGATGACCCAGGATGGCCTCCTGTTGGGACTTCTGACGGGACAGTTCAAGACAGAGGTCCGAGAGCGAGGGAGCTTGGGTGCCACCGGGTTCCATGGCCCGAGCAAACTGTAACGGGTCCGGGAGGCGGAACCTCTGAGCTACTATACAAGGGGGCGGCCCTTGTAAGGGAGCGGGTGGCAGTCTCTGGGTGAACGGACAGGGAGTTACGGCAAGTGATCAGGGCAGTCTCTGGGTAAGGGGTAGGTACGACCTGTGATGGCAGAGCCTCCGGGTAGGCTAGCAGGCAGATGGTAGATGTGTGCTCCCAGGTGAGCAAGCGAGAGTCTCTGGAATAGCAGGTGGTCACGGCACGTGACGGCGGAACCTCCGGGCTGGCAGGCAGGTAGGTAACGGAGAAGCGCTCCCAGGTGAGCGGGCAAGAGTCTCTGGAATAGCTGGTGGTCACCGCACGTGACAACGGGACCTCCGGGCTGGCAAGCAGGCAGGTAACGGAGATGCGCTCCCAGGTGAGCGGGCAAGAGTCTCTGAGATAGCTGGTGGTCACGGCACGTGACAACGGAGCCTCCGGGCTGGCAAGCAGGCAGGTAGCGGAGAAGCGCTCCCAGGTGAGCGGGCAAGCTGGTCCATAGACAGACTGACCGGAGTAGTAAGGCAGACCGTCGGACCTCAGGCAAGCAGGCAGGTAGCTGATGTGCGCTCCCAGGTGAGCGGACAAGTTGGTCCTTAGACAGACTGACCGGAGTTGTAAGGCAGACCGTCGGACCTCAGTCAGGCAGGCAGGTAACAAGTATTCAGGCAGGAATCAGGCAGGTAACTAGCAGGAAACTGGCAGGAAACTGGCAGGTAACTGGCAGGTAACTGGCAACGGGACCTGAGGGCTGAAGCACAGGTGAGACACAGGTGCAAACAACATTGCTCGGGCACCTCCATTTTGGAGGAGGTGCCTTATATATGATGAAGTCCTCCGGCCATTGGCCGGGGACTCTTTAGGGCGGCGCGCGCGGCCCCTTTAAGAGGAGGGGAGCGCGCGCGCGCGCGCCCTAAGCACAGGGGCCGGGAAGGAGCGCGCGCTGAGAGCAGAGCAGGAGGAGGACGCCGGGACGGAGCGCGCGCTGACAGCAGAGCAGGAGGAGGACGCCGGGACGGAGCGCGCGCTGACAGCAGAGCGGGGAGAGGACGCCGGGACGGAGCGCGCGCTGACAGCAGAGCGGTGAGGGGAGCAGCGTCCCTGCCTAGCAGAGGGCAGGGACGCCAGCGCTACAATAATTTTTTTCTGCATCTAGCTCTGAAAAAATAGTTGGCCTTCTAGCAGTGTGTGGGACTTTCTCTATTAGTCCATCTATACTGACCTCCATCAGGTTGCAAATTAAAAATAATTTTTATCTGCATCTAGATCTGAAAAAATATTTGGCCTCCTAGCAGTGTGTGGGACTTTCTCTATTAGTCCATCTATACTGACCTCCATCAGGTTGCAAATTAAAAATAATTTTTATCTGCATCTACCTCTGAAAAAATATTTGGGCTTCTAGCTGTGTGTGGGACTTGTTCTATTAGTCCATCTATACTGACCTCCATCAGGTTGCAAATAGAGATGAGCGTTGTTCTACTCGAACTGTTCGCCAATCTCAAATTCGAGCTGTTTTGGGCGGTGTTCGAGCCGGTCGGCGAACACGAACAATTTGAGAAAAATTCGGCTGTTCGAGGTTATGTTCGATAACTGTTCGTGCACCAAAATCATAACTGGATTTTTTCTCAGTAATGATGAAAATTAATGTTAATACGCAGTTTGAGTGTACAGCGGGGCGGGGGGAGGGGCAGGGGATGGATCTCTGCAGGAACAATGAAAATCTCCATTTTTTTTTCTCTTTCCCGCATTTGCAGTGGGGAGGTGCAATCTGTCAGCCTATCAGCAGCGCACACACGGAGCGAAGTGCTTTTTTTCACACAAGCAAGGGCATGTGTGATTGGCAGTGTATGTCACATGTCCTTGCCCTATAAGACCAAGCCATTTTCCCCGTCGCCACCATTTTCTCACTGCTGCAGCTGCGTGTTAGACGTCACCGCTGTTGCTGTGTGCGCTATACCTTGTTAATTTCAAGCCAATTTTCGCACAAATATACAGATAGCTTGGGAGTAGGGAATAGTTGTGATTGCAGTCCTTTTAAGGACTAAGTTACAGCATTTCCTACGACTTTTATCAGGCAGGTCTGTGCTCTTAAATAGATAGATTGTGGGAGTAAAGACTAATTGTAATTGGAGTCCTTTTCAGGACTAGGTTACATCAGTTCCTATCAGTTTTTGCCAGGCAGGTCTGTGCCAGTGCTGTGCAAGTTTTTTTCACAGCATTTGGCTGAATCTAGCAAAGCTAATCCTTTTTGGCCTATTGCAGAGTGTGTTAGTCAGTGGAGTAGCCTATCTGTGTTGCAAGATATACCACCTGTGTATAGAATACCAATTTTTTTACTGCACCTAGTGAAGTAAAATCTTTTGGGCATAGCATCATTCTATTAGTCCATCTATACTGACCTCCATCAGGTTGCAAACTGAATATAATTTTTTTCTGCATCTAGCTCTGAAAAAATATTTGGGCTTCTAGCAGTGTGTGGGACTTGGTCTATTAGTCCATCTATACTGACCTCCATCAGGTTGCAAATTAAAAATAATTTTTTTCTTCATTTAGTTCTGAAAAAATATTTGGGCTTCTAGCAGTGTGTGGGACTTGTTCTATTAGTCCTTCTATACTGACCTCCAGCAGGTTGCAAATTGAATATAATTTTTTTCTGCATCTAGCTCTGAAAAAATATTTGGGCTTCTAGCGGTGTGTGGGACTTGGTCTATTAGTCCATCTATACTGACCTCCATCAGGTTGCAAATTGAATAAAAAAAATTTCTGCATCTAGCTCTGAAAAAATATTTGGGCTTCTAGCGGTGTGTGGGACTTGGTCTATTAGTCCATCTATACTGACCTCCATCAGGTTGCAAATTAAAAATAATTTTTTTCTGCATCTAGCTCTGAAAAAATATTTGGGCTTCTAGCAGTGTGTGGGACTTGGTCTATTAGTCCATCTATACTGACCTCCATCAGGTTGCAAATTAAAAATAATTTTTTTCTGCATCTAGCTCTGAAAAAATATTTGGGCTTCTAGCAGTGTGTGGGACTTGGTCTATTAGTCCATCTATACTGACCTCCATCAGGTTGCAAATTAAAAATAATTTTTTTCTGCATCTAGCTCTGAAAAAATATTTGGGCTTCTAGCAGTGTGTGGGACTTGGTCTATTAGTCCATCTATACTGACCTCCATCAGGTTGCAAATTAAAAATAATTTTTTTCTTCATTTAGCTCTGAAAAAATATTTGGGCTTCTAGCAGTGTGTGGGACTTGTTCTATTAGTCCTTCTATACTGACCTCCAGCAGGTTGCAAATTGAATATAATTTTTTTCTGCATCTAGCTCTGAAAAAATATTTGGGCTTCTAGCGGTGTGTGGGACTTGGTCTATTAGTCCATCTATACTGACCTCCATCAGGTTGCAAATTAAAAATAATTTTTTTCTGCATCTAGCTCTGAAAAAATATTTGGGCTTCTAGCGGTGTGTGGGACTTGGTCTATTAGTCCATCTATACTGACCTCCATCAGGTTGCAAATTAAAAATAATTTTTTTCTGCATCTAGCTCTGAAAAAATATTTGGGCTTCTAGCAGTGTGTGGGACTTGGTCTATTAGTCCATCTATACTGACCTCCATCAGGTTGCAAATTGAATAAAAAAATTTTCTGCATCTAGCTCTGAAAAAATATTTGGGCTTCTAGCGGTGTGTGGGACTTGGTCTATTAGTCCATCTATACTGACCTCCATCAGGTTGCAAATTAAAAATAATTTTTTTCTGCATCTAACCCAGCCAATAGTTTTGGCCTAATACCACAGTTTGGCCACTCAGCTCTGCTCGGTTACCATCCATTGTTTTTTTGTGCAAACAACTCCAGAGTTGTGAATTAGTTAACCACCAAAATGAGTGGAAAAAGGCCTGCTGCTGGTGGAAAGGGGAATAGGCGTGTTGGGAAGGGGAAAAAAGGTTGTGTCCGTGGGGTAGGTGCAGAAGAAAGACCATCTTCCAGCCAAACTAAAATGTGTACTTCTTTTAGCGGACAATGTGATAAGATCCCTTTCTTACGGCCACGCCAATCGCTACAAATTCCAGATGAGGCACAAAAACAGCAGGTGCTTCAACGGATATCAAGTGCTCCTTTAAGTGGGCTCTCCTCCACATCAACTTCAACATCACAAATACTCCAGTCCTCAAAGGTGTCACCCAAATCGCACTTGCTTCCTCACAGCTCCCAAATCTCCAGCTGCCCGTCTGAGTATGAGGTAGAACAGATGGTTGAGTCTGCAGAGCTGTTTACTCATACTATAGCCTGGGAATCAGAGGTCGACTCCAGCGCTTCTGTGAATCCAGACGAGGAAATGATCTGCACTGATGCCCAGAATCTTTATGAGTCGGATCCAGGACCAGACGCAGAAGGTTCTGACCATAATGTAGACCCTCATTCCCAAACTGTAACTCCTGTTGGTGGAGACAATAAGGAAGACGATGATAAGACTCAAATACCTGATTGGAGCGACAACTTTAGTTTTTTGTCAGGGCAGGAACAGGTTGGCTCTGAGGACGACGGGTGTGATAACGCACAGGGTGATGATGATGAGGTCGGAGATCCCACTTACTGTCAACCCACAGTCAGCCAAGAGATGAGGTCAGCAGAGGAGGTGGAGGAAGATGCTAGTGACGACGAGGTCAGGTTGCGCCTTCCTGGACAGAGACGTAGTACTGGAAGCACGTCAACAACTGCATCCTCAAACACAACTCTGCCTCTCACCACAAGTCGTGGTGGCTCTTCAGGTCGCATGGGTGCTAAGCCTTGCATAGCCTGGGCATTTTTTCAGATCGATAAAGATGACCCAACTCGTGTTATCTGTAACATTTGTCAGCAAAAGCTAAGTAGAGGCCAAAAAATACATAGTTTGAGTACTTCATGCATGAACCGGCACATGGACATGAAGCATAAGTTGCAGTGGGAAGCTCAGTGTGCTACAATGCGGTCTAGCCGGCCGGGCCAACCACCGTCTGCCATATCTTGTGCATCCGCGGCCTCTTCATCCTCTGTGACTGGGGGGACAGCAGTCACACCTGTTTTGGGGCGCAGACCTGCCACCTCTTTACCCGCAACAGCCAGCGTGATTGGCAGGTCATCATTTTCTTTGGAGGTGGTAACACCAGCTGGTCTTGAGCGCTGTCCGACATCGATAGCACCACCTTTGGATCAAGGCAACCTAACATGTCCGCCTGCATCTTCCTCACAGACCGGCAGTTTGCCGGGGACACCCTTATCAACCCCGTCTAAGCACAATAGCCAGCCCTCGGTCCCTCAGATGTGGACAAGTAAAAGACCATTTCCTCCTAGCCATGAGAAAGCTAAGAGGTTGAATTTCACCATCTGCAAGCTCTTGGCTACAGAAATGCTGCCTTTCCGCCTGGTGGACACAGAGGATTTTCGAGACCTTATGTCCGTCGCAGTGCCCCAGTACCAGATGCCCAGTCGGCACTACTTCTCAAAGAAAGGTGTGCCTGCGCTCCACCAGCATGTCGCACACAACATCACCGCTTCTTTGAGAAACTCTGTGTGTGACAGGGTGCATTTCACCACAGACACTTGGACGAGTAGGCATGGACAGGGGCGTTACATGTCGCTGACTGGGCACTGGGTAACTATGGTGACAGCAGGACAAGGGGCTGCTGTCCAAGTCTTGCCGTCCCCACGAGTTGTGAGTCAATCCTCTTTATGTCATTTTTCCTCCACTGCTTCTGCCTCCTCAACCTCCTCTCGGTCTTCCACCTGCACCCAAAGCCTGTCTGGTCATGCCACAAGCTTTCTAACTGCGCAGAAGGGATCCTGCACACCTCCTTACTATGCTGGCAGTAGGGCTCAACGTCATCAGGCGGTTTTTACATTGAAATGTCTGGGAAATGTGAGTCACACAGCTGAGGAGTTGTGGTCAGCTCTGGAGAACCAATTTCATGAATGGTTGTCTCCACTGGACCTGAAACCAGGGAAGGCCGTGTGCGACAATGCTGCAAACCTGGGTGCGGCCCTTCGCCGGGGCAATGTCACACACGTGCCTTGTATGGCTCACGTGTTGAACCTGGTTGTCCAGCAATTTTTAGCCCACTATCCCAGACTAGATGGCCTTCTGCAGAGGGCACGGTCGCTGTGTGCTCACTTCCGCCGTTCGCATCCCGCAGCTCAGCGACTTACATCTCTACAGAAGTCGTTGGGCCTGCCACTTCACCGGCTAAAATGCGATGTGCCTACCCGGTGGAATTCAACTCTGCACATGTTGCAGCGACTGTGGCAGCACCGACAAGCCCTGGTGCAATACGTTCTGACGTATAGCCTGGGCCAACGAGATTCAGAGGTGGGGCAAATCACGCTGGAGGAGTGGTCTCAGATCAGGGACCTATGCACCCTTCTGCACAGTTTTGAAATGGCGACGAAGATGTTTAGTGCTGACGATGCCATTATCAGCATGACTATTCCGGTGATTTACATGCTGGAGCACATGTTAAACAGAATTCGGAGTCAGGTGGTGGCACAAGAGGAGGTGGAGGAAGTAGAGGAGGAGGAGTTGTATGCGGAAGGGCTAACATCTGCAAGGTCCAGACGGTCGGCAGCACCAGGGCGGCAGGCATGTGAGGGTGGGGGAGATGATTTTACCAGGGCGCATGGTAGCAGCCAAACTAGTGAGGAAGGTGCAGGAGCCCAGGAAGAAGTGGAGGACGAACTGATGGAAGACTCATCAGATGAGGGAGACCTTGATCACATTTCTGTTGTGCGAGGTTGGGGGGAGAGGACAGAGGAAGGAAGCATGATTGTTACCTCGCCACCAACACAACAGGGACTTGGTGCTCCTGGATGCGCAACACACATGAGTGCCTTCTTGCTGCACTACCTGCAACATGACCCTCGAATTGTGAGAATTAGAAATAATCCTGACTACTGGGTTGCCACACTGTTAGATCCCCGGTACAAAAGTAAATTTGCAGAAATTATTCCTGCCATAGAAAGGGATGCACGCATGCAGGAGTATCAGCAGAGACTGTTGCAGAATCTTACATGTGCTTTTCCACAAAATACCAGTGGTGCACGTAGTGAATCTCACAGTTCCAACTTGCCAACCGTGGGACCGTCAAGTGTTCAGCACTCAAACCGTAACAGAACCACAGTATCTGCTGGTAACATCAATTTTGCGGAATCATTTCACCACTTTTTTAGCCCATCCTTTGCAAGGCCACAGGAGACAAGAAGTCTGACACATAGTCAACGCCTAGAGACGATGGTACAGGAGTATCTCCAAGTAAACATTGAAGCCACGACTGTGTCACTGGACCCTTGCTCTTTTTGGGCTTCCAATCTGGATAAATGGCCGGAGCTAGCCACTTACGCCTTGGAGATCTTGTCATGCCCCGCAGCCAGCGTTCTGTCTGAACGTGTGTTCAGCGCTGCTGGTGGTGTGCTGACAGATAAGCGCACGCGGCTCTCCACTGATAATGTAGACAGACTCACGTTCATAAAGATGAACAAATCATGGATCCGAAACGACTTTTCTACCCCTGTGTCATCCTGGGGAGAGTAAAAGCTTGATGATTGGTTAAAATCACCCTACCAACCGTTTTAAGCTTTCAAATTACTAATCATGTTTATCTGTATCTTGACTGGAAAATAATTTGGGCTTTGTAGCAGTGTGCAGCACTGATCCTATTAGGCCATCTATAATAAGCTTCACCAGATTTAAAATTAAAAATAATTTTTAGCTGCATCTAGCCCGGAAAATAATTTTGGGGCTCCGAGATGCGCAAGACACATAAGTGCCTTCTTGCTGCACTACCTGCAGCATGACCCTCATATTGTCAGAATTCGAAGTAATCATGACTACTGGGTTGCCACACTCTTAGATCCCCCAAACTTTTCGATCAACCTTTTCATTTTAATAAAGACCAAAAAAATGGTCATTTTTGAAATTATAAGCATTAGCAGGTTGTTAGAAACTGAAATCTGTAGCGCTGGCGTCCCTGCCCTCTGCTAGGCAGGGACGCTGCTCCCCTCACCGCTCTGCTGTCAGCGCGCGCTCCGTCCCGGCGTCCTCTCCCCGCTCTGCTGTCAGCGCGCGCTCCGTCCCGGCGTCCTCCTCCTGCTCTGCTGTCAGCGCGCGCTCCGTCCCGGCGTCCTCCTCCTGCTCTGCTCTCAGCGCGCGCTCCTTCCCGGCCCCTGTGCTTAGGGCGCGCGCGCGCGCGCTTCCCTCCTCTTAAAGGGGCCGCGCGCGCCGCCCTAAAGAGTCCCCGGCCAATGGCCGGAGGACTTCATCATATATAAGGCACCTCCTCCAAAATGGAGGTGCCCGAGCAATGTTGTTTGCACCTGTGTCTCACCTGTGCTTCAGCCCTCAGGTCCCGTTGCCAGTTACCTGCCAGTTTCCTGCCAGTTTCCTGCTAGTTACCTGCCTGATTCCTGCCTGAATACTTGTTACCTGTCTGCCAGTCTGAGGTCCGACGGTCTGCCTTACTACTCCTGTCAGTCTGTCTAAAGGACCAGCCTGCCCGCTCACCTGGGAGCGCATATCAGCTACCTGCCTGCTTGCCTGAGGTCCGACGGTCTGCCTTACTACTCCGGTCAGTCTGTCTATGGACCAGCTTGCCCGCTCACCTGGGAGCGCTTCTCCGTTATCTGCCTGCTTGCCAGCCCGGAGGCTCCGTTGTCACGTGCTGTGACCACCAGCTATCTCAGAGACTCTTGCCCGCTCACCTGGGAGCGCATCTCCGTTACCTGCCTGCTTGCCAGCCCGGAGGTCCCGTTGTCACGTGCGGTGACCACTAGCTATTCCAGAGACTCTTGCCCGCTCACCTGGGAGCGCTTCTCCGTTACCTACCTGCCTGCCAGCCCGGAGGTTCCGCCGTCACGTGCCGTGACCACCTGCTATTCCAGAGACTCTCGCTTGCTCACCTGGGAGCACACATCTACCATCTGCCTGCTAGCCTACCCGGAGGCTCCGCCATCACAGGTCGTACCTACCCCTTACCCAGAGACTGCCCTGATCACTTGCCGTAACTCCCTGTCCATTCACCCAGAGACTGCCACCCGCTCCCTTACAAGGGTCGCCCCCTTGTATAGTAGCTCAGAGGTTCCGCCTCCCGGACCCGTTACAGTTTGCTCGGGCCATGAACCCGGTGGCACCCAAGCTCCCTCGCTCTCGGACCTCTGTCTTGAACTGTCCCGTCAGAAGTCCCAACAGGAGGCTATCCTGGGTCATCTGCGGAATGTTAATACTCGCCTGAACACCCTGTCTGATCCTGCAACTACGGCCAGTACCATGGTATCCTTTTCCGGACCCCGGCTCTCTGCACCTCCTCGCTTCGGAGGCGACTCCGTCCTGGCTCGGGGCTTCATAAATCAGTGCACCCTGCATTTTGAACTATTGTCCCACCAGTTTAACTCCGACCGAGCCAAAATTGCATTCATCATGTCCCATCTCACCGGGGAGGCTCTGGCCTGGCTAAATCCTCTATGGGAGAGAGGAGACCCCCTGGTGTCCGACTTGCCTGCCTTTCTCACGGCTTTCTGGAAAGCCTTCGACGAACCCGGACGGAGGACCTCATCCGCATCATCTCTGCTACGCCTCCGTCAGGGAAGCCTCACCGTGGGTCAATATGCCATACGGTTCCGTACCCTTGCCTCGGAGCTGGCCTGGGATAACGAAGCTCTGGTATCCGTCTTCTGGGAGGGTCTGTCCGGCCGTATTAAAGATGAACTTGCTGGTCGGGACATTCCTACCACTCTCGATGACCTAATAACTCTTGCCACCCGGATTGACCTACGGTTCCAGGAACGTGCCAAAGAGGTCACCCGTGAAAAGGGGCTTCCACGTCTGGTTCCTACTTTTCTGAAACCCGTCACTCCTTCCGTTTCTCCCCAGGTACACTCTCCTGAGCCTATGCAGGTCGACCAGACCAAGATGGTCAAATCCCGTCAGGACTTTCGCCGTGCCGAGGGGAGCTGCTTCTACTGTGGCAGTAAGGAGCATCGGATCCGTGCCTGCCCGGAGAGGTCGGGAGAACGCCTGTGTCTAGGTTCGCTCAGAGGACTTGATCTAGACAAAAATAAATCCTCTCCATCCCTGCTGCTGTCTGTCTCAATCATCTGCGGGGAGAATCGTTATTCCGAACTAGCCCAACTTGACTCTGGAGCAGCCGGAAATCTTATTTCACTGTCCCTGGTGGAGAAATACCGCATCCCCACCAAACCTCTGGCTGTACCCTTGTCTGTTGTTGCCGTGGATGGGGGCCTCTTATCTCGCCCCATCCAATTCATCACCGAATCCATTACTCTGCAAGTGGGTATGCTGCATTCAGAGAGTATCTCCCTTCACGTTCTGCCTGGACTCTCTCACGCCCTCTTGCTAGGTCTGCCTTGGCTCCAGAGACATGCACCCGTGCTTGACTGGCAAACCGGAGAAGTCCTTCGCTGGGGACAAGACTGTCATAAAACCTGTCTGGTTCCCGTCCATTCCGTCCGTCCCTCTCCTATCCCAGCTAATCTACCTGGACTTCCGATTCCTTATTGGTCTTGTGCTGATGTCTTTGATATGGAGGAGGCAGAGACATTACCACCTCGTAGACCATGTGACTGCCCCATCGATCCCGCCAGAGTAATGCAGGTGGCCCCCGTGAGTCTAAATTGTCTCCCTCCTGGTAAGACGTTCGTATCGGTACCTGATCGGGAGAGGATCCTACACTGGGGTCATTCGTCTAAACTAGCTGGCCACGCCGGTCAGAAAAAGACCCTCCAGCTTATTACCCGGCACTACTGGTGGCCTAACCTGCACAAGGATGTTATGGACTTTGTTTCTGCCTGTGTGTCCTGCGCCCGCAACAAGGTTCCGAGACACCTGTCGGCCGGCCGCCTTCTTCCTCTGCCAGCACCTGCTGCCCCCTGGCAGCATATAGCGATGGACTTCGTAACTGATCTGCCCGTCTCTGCCGGTTGTACGGTCATTTGGGTGGTCGCTGACCGCTTTTCCAAGATGGCTCACTTCATTCCCCTGCCAGGTCTTCCGTCTGCACCCGAGCTGGCCAGAGTCTTTATCCGCCACATCTTCCGTCTTCATGGCCTGCCCCGTCACATCGTGTCGGATCGAGGAGTACAGTTCACTTCTCGTTTCTGGAGAGCCACTTGTAAATTGCTAGACGTCACTCTGGACTTCTCCTCCGCTTACCACCCACAGTCTAATGGTCAAGTGGAGCGGATCAATCAGAACCTGACCAGTTACCTCCGGCACTTCGTTAATGCTCACCATTCTGACTGGGTGGATCCCCTGCCATGGGCCGAATTCTCGTACAACAATCACAAGAGCGAGTCTTCCTCCATATGGGAGAGTACCTGGTCCGCACTCCTTCTGTCATCCGAGCGTATGAAAAGGCACGCTGACAAAGGACGTCTGGATCCTCCTCAATTCCGTCCTGGGGATAAAGTCTGGCTCTCGTCCAAATATGTCCGGCTCAAGATCCCTTCCTATAAGTTGGGGCCTCGGTTCATCGGCCCACTGGAGGTTATCAGTCAGATCAACCCGGTGGCCTATAAATTGAAACTCCCGGCCAACTTACGGATCCCTAACTCCTTCCATGTATCTCTCCTCAAACCTGTGGTACTTAACTCTTTTTCTAAGTCTACAGGTACGCCTCTTGCTCCGGTTTCTGCTGAGGACGAGTTTGAGGTAGAGAACATTCTTGCCACCAAAAGGGTAAGAGGAAAGACCTTTTTCTTGGTAGATTGGAGGGGGTTTGGTCCTGAGGAGAGAACGTGGGAGCCCCGGGAGAATATCCATGCCCCTCTCATCCTAGCTAAATTTCTGTCTGGCCTAAAAAAGGGGGGGCCTAAAGGGGGGGGTACTGTAGCGCTGGCGTCCCTGCCCTCTGCTAGGCAGGGACGCTGCTCCCCTCACCGCTCTGCTGTCAGCGCGCGCTCCGTCCCGGCATCCTCTCCCCGCTCTGCTGTCAGCGCGCGCTCCGTCCCGGCGTCCTCCTCCTGCTCTGCTGTCAGCGCGCGCTCCGTCCCGGCGTCCTCCTCCTGCTCTGCTCTCAGCGCGCGCTCCTTCCCGGCCCCTGTGCTTAGGGCGCGCGCGCGCGCGCGCTTCCCTCCTCTTAAAGGGGCCGCGCGCGCCGCCCTAAAGAGTCCCCGGCCAATGGCCGGAGGACTTCATCATATATAAGGCACCTCCTCCAAAATGGAGGTGCCCGAGCAATGTTGTTTGCACCTGTGTCTCACCTGTGCTTCAGCTCTCAGGTCCCGTTGCCAGTTACCTGCCAGTTTCCTGCCAGTTTCCTGCTAGTTACCTGCCTGATTCCTGCCTGAATACTTGTTACCTGTCTGCCAGTCTGAGGTCCGACGGTCTGCCTTACTACTCCTGTCAGTCTGTCTAAAGGACCAGCCTGCCCGCTCACCTGGGAGCGCATATCAGCTACCTGCCTGCTTGCCTGAGGTCCGACGGTCTGCCTTACTACTCCGGTCAGTCTGTCTATGGACCAGCTTGCCCGCTCACCTGGGAGCGCTTCTCCGTTATCTGCCTGCTTGCCAGCCCGGAGGCTCCGTTGTCACGTGCTGTGACCACCAGCTATCTCAGAGACTCTTGCCCGCTCACCTGGGAGCGCATCTCCGTTACCTGCCTGCTTGCCAGCCCGGAGGTCCCGTTGTCACGTGCGGTGACCACTAGCTATTCCAGAGACTCTTGCCCGCTCACCTGGGAGCGCTTCTCCGTTACCTACCTGCCTGCCAGCCCGGAGGTTCCGCCGTCACGTGCCGTGACCACCTGCTATTCCAGAGACTCTCGCTTGCTCACCTGGGAGCACACATCTACCATCTGCCTGCTAGCCTACCCGGAGGCTCCGCCATCACAGGTCGTACCTACCCCTTACCCAGAGACTGCCCTGATCACTTGCCGTAACTCCCTGTCCATTCACCCAGAGACTGCCACCCGCTCCCTTACAAGGGTCGCCCCCTTGTATAGTAGCTCAGAGGTTCCGCCTCCCGGACCCGTTACAAAATCAAACAGTTTTCAACTCAAAACTTTATTCTAGGTGATGTTACATTTTCACATAGGACCCCTTGTTCGAAAGGAGCTTCTGAACTCTCTCGTCCATTGAATTTGTCAGGTTTTGGATGGTTTCTGCTTCAATTGTTTTGCATGAGGACAGAATACCCTCCCAGAGCTGTTGCTTAGATGTGAACTGCCTCCCGCCATCATAGACACTCCTTTTAATGATGCTCCAAAGGTTCTGAATGGGGTAGAGGTCAGGGGAGCATGGGGGTCACACCATAAGTTTGTCCCCTTTTATGCCCATATCAGCCAGAGATGCAGATGTTTTATGTGCAGCATGAGATGGTGCATTATCATGCAGAAAAATGATCTTGCTGTGAAATACACGGTTCTTCTTCTTGAACCATGGCAGGAAGTGCTGTTTGAGAAAATCCACATACATTATGGAGTTCATCTTTAGCGCCTTCAGGGATCCTAAAGGGGCCGACAATCTCTCTCCCCATGATTCCAGCCCAAAACATTACTCCACCTCCTCCTTGTTGGCGCTGTAGCCGTGTTTGCGTGGGGTGTCCATCAACCAGCCATCCTCCACTCCATTCATCTGGACCATCGAGCGCTGCACGGCACTCATCCGTGAACAAAACAGTTTTGAAATCAGTCTTCATGTAATGTTTGGCCCACTGGAGCCGTTTCTGCTTGTGTGAAGTGGATAGAGGAGGTCGACAGGATGGCGTATGCACAGCTGCAAACCTCTGAAGGACCCTGCATCTTGTTGTTCGGGGGACGTTGGAGGCACAAGCAGCTTCAAAAACTTGTCTGCTGCTATGACAAGGCTTTTTTGCTGCTGCTCTTTCAACCTGACGTAATTGCCTGTAGGAAAGAGTCCTCAATTTGCCCTTATCAGCACGCACACGTGTGTACTGTGAATCAGCTACATACTTCTTGATTGCCAAGACACTTCATCCTGATCATCGCACAATGTTGATTGTAGTCATGCCTTGACCTAAACACTCCACAATTTGTTGCTTCTCAGCAGCCGACACATCCTTTTTCTTTCCCATTTTGGCAGAAAATGTAGGCTGCTTAATAATGTGAGAGAGCCTTCTTAAGTAGTCTTGCCTTTCATTGGACACACCTGCCAAACTAATTAGCACAGGTGTCTGCAATTGCTTACAGTGATATAAAGAGCCCTGACACACATCACCATCAATGAGTTTAACTGACAAACAAACAAATTCTTCCCTTATCACTCCTAAACACTTTTTGCATAATAATTTGGAACGCGGTGTACATGTGCTTTTCCACAAAACACCAGTGGTTCACGTAGTGAATCTTACAGTTCTAACTTGCCAACCGTGGTCTGTATGGAATTGTTCAATAAAGGGCCCAAAATTAAGATAACATAGATGGGAGAGGTCTCTATGAATAGGAATTCCTAAGTATTTGATACCCTGTGAGGGCCAGGCAAAGGGAAAGTTGGACTGGATGGAATCCTATATGGATTTAGGGAGGGAGACATCGAGGGCCTCAGACTTCGCTGCATTGATTTTAAAATTTTACCATGTAACAAAGTGATCTATTTCAGCCATAACAGCAGGGATGGATTTATGTGATTGAGTGATATATACTAGGACATCATCAGCAAATAGAGAGCACTTGTACTCGGTGCCTCCCACCTCAATCCACCTAATATTGGGGTTATGGCGAATTGATGAGAGCAGGTGCTCCGTCACTAGGATGTATAAGAGAGGGGACAGAGGACATCCCTGCCTTGTCCCATTGGTGATTGTGAAAGGTGATGAAAATGTTCTGACGCACCCCCTGGGCCTTGGGACACCCGGAGCCGGACCCTTTTTGGTGGATGCTGGTGGTTGTAGTCTTCGTGGTGGCGATCCGGTTCCGTGGCTCAGGGTGGTCAAACCAGTGGCGGAACTATTTATGTGGTTTTGATGTTTAAATGTCCGACTACGCCACCCGTGGATTGCGGTCAGAGTGAACCGCCGCTACAGGGCAGACCGCTAAGGCTGGTGTTGTGGGTGCAGCAGAGCGTAGCATAACTCCCCACGGGAGGAGTATAGCCTCAGGGCAGTGTATGCGGAGGATGGGGGTGATGGTGCAGGGCAGCAGCAGTAACGACACGGAGTCAGTGATGCAGTTCAGGCCTTTACTCACAGTTCTTATTATCCAGACCACGTCTGCAGGTAACGGCTGCCCACGTCGTACTGTGCTCACCAGGTGAGGGGCTCAGACAACTCCCAGATAACTTTGGAGCGCTTCACAGGACCCCCTTTGTGTGTCCTTTGTCTGGCCTTTCTTACCAACACTTCTGTCCGGCTGCCTCGGGCCTCCTCTTGGTAAACTTGGCGCCAGTTTCCCTGACCCTATGTGGTGCCTTCCTAGCGGGTGGAGCAAGGGGCTGCGCCACATAAAATGTCAGAGCCTCCGGTTCCTAGCTGAGGGTCGTTTCCTGCCTCCACTAGTTCGGGGACCGGTCTCCCCCTTTGGCCTGACCCCTCCACGCAGGTGGATTCGGGCGTGCGGTGGCGACTCGCCCGTCCGCACCCCTGGGATCCCTTCATTCCTCGTTCCTGGAGCCTTCTCCGCTCCTCTTCCTTCCTTCTCCCTCTTGCAGGCCTGGGCCTCTGTTACTAGGCCCGCCTCCGGAGCAGAGCTCATGCAGAGCCCCTGCTCCCTGCCACTTCTGCTCAGACTTCTCTGCACTGAACTAAGATGGTGCCCACCTTTTATACTCCCTTCTCAATGCACCCAGGAACTGCTTCCTCCCTGCTCCTGCACTGCAGGGTTCCCCTTCCTCAGTGTTCCCTCCCCCCACTCCAGCCAGGGACAGGGACTGTCGTGCCCATCTCAGGGGCATATTGGTCGCCCTGCCCCACGGCAATGTGGTGTAATGCATGCAGGTGTCGGGTCCTGATCCACACTCCATCCTTATCTGAGAGTGAGATATCACACCTCTGGGTGAGGTGCAATACGTCTGTAGCAACCGAGCCCTCGGTGCTACAGTTCCATTTATCTTCAGCCTAGGTGACGTATTGTGATACAGGGCCGTGATTTTGGCTATAAAAGGGTCCCCTAGACCCCTACCCCAAGCTTTTTAAGAGAATCATATATGGCGTGCCAGGAGACTCTATGGAATGCTTTCTCAGCATCCAACGAGAGTATCTACTTACAAATTTTTAACTGCATCTAGCCCAGGAAATACTTTGTGCCTAGTAGCAGTGTCTGCTAGTCAGCGGATTATCCCGGCTGTTAAGCAAGCTACACCACCTGTAGTTTGGACACTTAATTTTTTCAAAGGAAATGCTTCGGGACCACGGGATACTTAGTGAAGAGCATCAGGAGGCACCCCAAGGCATAGGGGCTGGGACTGGCACTAGGATGCCTTGCGGTGGACAGCCGAGCTCGATCCTTATAAAAGCTTTTTAACTGCAGCAGCTTTAGTGGACGCTACTGGAGCTGGAATTACGCGGCTGCTGGCATGAGACTTGCCCTCCAATAGATCCTTGTAAATGGATTTAAAGTGTATTCATTCAAATTAGAGGGACAATTTAAATTAAAAAGCTTAGAGCTGCCTCCACCACAGGGGGGCTCTCTCGACCCACCAGCGGACAGGCACCAGTATTGGGAGAGGGGGGCTGGCCGTCAGGGTTCACCGCGGCTCTGGCACAAACCCGGCGACACGGAGGTGGCACGGGCAGGAGCGGACTGGCCGTCTCGGCTTCTCACTTTTTGGATTTTAGAAGGGCATGACATGCCTATATCTGTGTCTCCCCCTCCTTTTACTCCTCCACCTCTTTTCTTTTCGCATGACTATATGTACTTGTCACTTTTCCATGTGTTAGTTGTGTCTTCTGAGCAGTTTGTCAGCTTTTGGACACCTTTGAAGGTGTTTTCTATGTGTTTCTATGTGTTTTTGTTTGCCTGCCATTGGTTTTAACGGTGTTCGAAGGTGTTCGACGAACAGTTCGACGAACAGTTCGGCGAACACACGGGTGTTCGACGAACCGAACCGAACTCGAACACTACGGGGGTGGCTCAACACTAGTTGCAAACTGAATATATTTTTTTTCTGCATCTAGCTCTGAAAAAATATTTGGCCTTCTAGCAGTGTGTGGGACTTTCTCTATTAGTCCATCTATACTGACCTCCATCAGGTTGCAAACTGAATATATATTTTTTCTGCATCTACCTCTGAAAAAATATTGGGCTTCTAGCTGTGTGTGGGACTTGTTCTATTAATCCATCTATACAGACCTCCATCAGGTTGCAAACTGAATATAATTTTTTTCTGCATCTAGCTCTGAAAAAATAGTTGGCCTTCTAGCAGTGTGTGGGACTTTCTCTATTAGTCCATCTATACTGACCTCCATCAGGTTGCAAATTAAAAATAATTTTTATCTGCATCTACCTCTGAAAAATATTTGGGCTTCTAGCTGTGTGTAGGACTTGTTCTATTAGTCCATCTATACTGACCTCCATCAGGTTGCAAACTGAATATAATTTTTTTCTGCATCTAGCTCTGAAAAAATATTTGGCCTTCTAGCAGTGTGTGGGACTTTCTCTATTAGTCCATCTATACTGACCTCCATCAGGTTGCAAACTGAATATATTTTTTTTCTGCATCTACCTCTGAAAAAATAATGGGCTTCTAGCTGTGTTTGGGACTTGTTCTATTAATCCATCTATACAGACCTCCATCAGGTTGCAAACTGAATATATTTTTTTTCTGCATCTACCTCTGAAAAAATATTGGGCTTCTAGCTGTGTGTGGGACTTGTTCTATTAATCCATCTATACAGACCTCCATCAGGTTGCAAACTGAATATAATTTTTTTCTGCATCTAGCTCTGAAAAAATAGTTGGCCTTCTAGCAGTGTGTGGGACTTTCTCTATTAGTCCATCTATACTGACCTCCATCAGGTTGCAAATTAAAAATAATTTTTATCTGCATCTAGCTCTGAAAAAATATTTCGCCTTCTAGCAGTGTGTGGGACTTTCTCTATTAGTCCATCTATACTGACCTCCATCAGGTTGCAAATTAAAAATAATTTTTATCTGCATCTAGATCTGAAAAAATATTTGGCCTTCTAGCAGTGTGTGGGACTTTCTCTATTAGTCCATCTATACTGACCTCCATCAGGTTGCAAATTAAAAATAATTTTTATCTGCATCTACCTCTGAAAAAATATTTGGGCTTCTAGCTGTGTGTGGGACTTGTTCTATTAGTCCATCTATACTGACCTCCATCAGGTTGCAAACTGAATATAATTTTTTTCTGCATCTAGCTCTGAAAAAATATTTGGCCTTCTAGCAGTGTGTGGGACTTTCTCTATTAGTCCATCTATACTGACCTCCATCAGGTTGCAAACTGAATATATTTTTTTTCTGCATCTACCTCTGAAAAAATATTGGGCTTCTAGCTGTGTGTGGGACTTGTTCTATTAATCCAATTATACAGACCTCCATCAGGTTGCAAACTGAATATATTTTTTTTCTGCATCTACCTCTGAAAAAATATTGGGCTTCTAGCTGTGTGTGGGACTTGTTCTATTAATCCATCTATACAGACCTCCATCAGGTTGCAAACTGAATATAATTTTTTTCTGCATCTAGCTCTGAAAAAATAGTTGGCCTTCTAGCAGTGTGTGGGACTTTCTCTATTAGTCCATCTATACTGACCTCCATCAGGTTGCAAATTAAAAATAATTTTTATCTGCATCTAGCTCTGAAAAAATATTTGGCCTTCTAGCAGTATGTGGGACTTTCTCTACTAGTCCATCTATACTGACCTCCATCAGGTTGCAAATTAAAAATAATTTTTATCTGCATCTACCTCTGAAAAAATATTTGGGCTTCTAGCTGTGTGTGGGACTTGTTCTATTAGTCCATCTATACTGACCTCCATCAGGTTGCAAACTAAATATAATTTTTTTCTGCATCTAGCTCTGAAAAAATATTTGGCCTTCTAGTAGTGTGTGGGACTTTCTCTTTTAGTCCATCTATACTGACCTCCATCAGGTTGCAAATTAAAAATAATTTTTATCTGCATCTAGCTCTGAAAAAATATTTGGCCTTCTAGCAGTGTGTGGGACTTTCTCTATTAGTCCATCTATACTGACCTCCATCAGGTTGGAAATTTAAAATAATTTTTATCTGCATCTAGCTCTGAAAAAATATTTGGCCTTCTAGCAGTGTGTGGCACTTTCTCTATTAGTCCATCTATACTGACCTCCATCAGGTTGCAAATTAAAAATAATTTTTATCTGCATCTACCTCTGAAAAAATATTTGGGCTTCTAGCTGTGTGTGGGACTTGTTCTATTAGTCCATCTATACTGACCTCCATCAGGTTGCAAACTGAATATAATTTTTTTCTGCATCTAGCTCTGAAAAAATATTTGGCCTTCTAGCAGTGTGTGGGACTTTCTCTATTAGTCCATCTATACTGACCTCCATCAGGTTGCAAATTAAAAATAATTTTTATCTGCATCTAGCTCTGAAAAAATATTTGGCCTTCTAGCTGTGTGTGGGACTTGTTCTATTAATCCATCTATACAGACCTCCATCAGGTTGCAAACTGAATATAATTTTTTTCTGCATCTACCTCTGAAAAATTATTTGGGCTTCTAGCTGTGTGTGGGACTTGTTCTATTAGTCCATCTATACTGACCTCCATCAGGTTGCAAACTGAATATAATTTTTTTCTGCATCTAGCTCTGAAAAAATATTTGGCCTTCTAGCGGTGTGTGGGACTTGTTCTATTAGTCCATCTATACTGACCTTCATCAGGTTGCAAATTCAAAATAATTTTTTGTCTGCATCTAGCTCTGAAAAAATATTTGGCCTTCTAGCAGTGTGTGGGACTTTCTCTATTAGTCCATCTATACTGACCTCCATCAGGTTGCAAACTGAATATATTTTTTTTCTGCATCTACCTCTGAAAAAATATTTGGGCTTCTAGCTGTGTGTGGGACTTGTTCTATTAGTCCATCTATACTGACCTCCATCAGGTTGCAAATCGAATATAATTTTTTTCTCCATCTAACCCAGCCAATAGTTTTGGCCTAATACCACAGTTTGGCCACTCAGCTCTGCTCGGTTCCCATCCATTGTTTTTTTGTGCAAACAACTCCAGAGTTGTGAATTAGTTAACCACCAAAATGAGTGGAAAAAGGCCTGCTGCTGGTGGAAAGGGGAATAGGTGTGTTGGGAAGGGGAAAAAAGGTTGTGTCCGTGGGGTAGGTGTTAAAGCAACAGTAACATCTGCAGAAGAAAGACCATCTTCCAGCCAAACTAAAATGTCTACTTCTTTTAGCGGACAATGTGATAAGATCCCTTTCTTACGGCCACGCCAATCGCTACAAATTCCAGATGAGGCACAAAAACAGCAGGTGCTTCATCGGATATCAAGTGCTCCTTTAAGTGGGCTCTCCTCCACATCAACTTCAACATCACAAATACTCCAGTCCTCAAAGGTGTCACCCCAATCGCACTTGTTTCCTCACAGCTCCCAAATCTCCAGCTGCCTGTCTGAGTATGAGGTAGAACAGATGGTTGAGTCTGCAGAGCTGTTTACTCATACTATAGCCTGGGAATCAGAGGTCAACTCCAGCGCTTCTGTGAATCCAGACGAGGAAATTATCTGCACTGATGCCCAGAATCTTTATGAGTCGGATCCAGGACCAGACGCAGAAGGTTCTGACCATAATGTAGACCCTCATTCCCAAACTGTAACTCCTGTTGGTGGAGACAATGAGGAAGACGATGATGAGACTCAAATACCTGATTGGAGCGACAACTTTAGTTTTTTGTCAGGGCAGGAACAGGTTGGCTCTGAGAACGACGGGTGTGATAACGCACAGGGTGATGATGATGAGGTTGGAGATCCCACTTACTGTCAACCCACAGTCAGCCAAGAGATGAGGTCAGCAGAGGAGGTGGAGGAAGATGCTAGTGACGACGAGGTCAGGTTGCGCCTTCCTGGACAGAGACGTAGTACTGGAAGCACGTCAACAACTGCATCCTCAAACACAACTCTGCCTCTCACCACAAGTCGTGGTGGCTCTTCAGGTCGCATGGGTGCTAAGCCTTGCATAGCCTGGGCATTTTTTCAGATCGATAAAGATGACCCAACTCGTGTTATCTGTAACATTTGTCAGCAAAAGCTAAGTAGAGGCCAAAAAATACATAGTTTGAGTACTTCATGCATGAACCGGCACATGGACATGAAGCATAAGTTGCAGTGGGAAGCTCAGTGTGCTACAATGCGGCCTAGCCGGCCAGGCCAACCACCGTCTGCCATATCTTGTGCATCCGCGGCCTCTTCATCCTCTGTGACTGGGGGGACAGCAGTCACACCTGTTTTGGGGCGCAGACCTGCCACCTCTTTACCCGCAACAGCCAGCGTGATTGGCAGGTCATCATTTTCTTTGGAGGTGGTAACACCAGCTGGTGTTGAGCGCTGTCCGACATCGATAGCACCACCTTTGGATCAAGGCAACCTAACATGTCCACCTGCATCTTCCTCACAGACCGGCAGTTTGCCGGGGACACCCTTATCAACCCCGTCTAAGCACAATAGCTAGCCCTCGGTCCCTCAGATGTGGACAAGTAAAAGACCATTTCCTCCTAGCCATGAGAAAGCTAAGAGGTTGAATTTCACCATCTGCAAGCTCTTGGCTACAGAAATGCTGCCTTTCCGCCTGGTGGACACAGAGGATTTTCGAGACCTTATGTCCGTCGCAGTGCCCCAGTACCAGATGCCCAGTCGGCACTACTTCTCAAAGAAAGGTGTGCCTGCGCTCCACCAGCATGTCGCACATAACATCACCGCTTCTTTGAGAAACTCTGTGTGTGACAGGGTGCATTTCACCACAGACACTTGGACGAGTAGGCATGGACAGGGGCGTTACATGTCGCTGACTGGGCACTGGGTAACTATGGTGACAGCAGGACAAGGGGCTGCTGTCCAAGTCTTGCCGTCCGCATGAGTTGTGCGTCAATCCTCTTTATGTCAAAGTTCCTCCACTGCTTCTGCCTCCTCAACCTCCTCTCGGTCTTCCACCTGCACCCAAAGCCTGTCTGGTCATGCCACAAGCTTTCTAACTGCGCAGAAGGGATCCTGCACACCTCCTTACTATGCTGGCAGTAGGGCTCAACGTCATCAGGCGGTTTTTACTTTGAAATGTCTGGGAAATGTGAGTCACACAGCTGAGGAGTTGTGGTCAGCTCTGGAGAACCAATTTCATGAATGGTTGTCTCCACTGGACCTGAAACCAGGGAAGGCCGTGTGCGACAATGCTGCAAACCTGGGTGCGGCCCTTCGCCGGGGCAATGTCACACACGTGCCTTGTATAGCTCACGTGTTGAACCTGTTTGTCCAGCAATTTTTAGCCCACTATCCCAGACTAGATGGCCTTCTGCAGAGGGCACGGTCGCTGTGTGCTCACTTCCGCCGTTCGCATCCCGCAGCTCAGCGACTTACATCTCTACAGAAGTCGTTGGGCCTGCCACTTCACCGGCTAAAATGCGATGTGCCTACCCGGTGGAATTCAACTCTGCACATGTTGCAGCGACTGTGGCAGCACCGATAAGCCCTGGTGCAATACGTTCTGACGTATAGCCTGGGCCAACGAGATCCAGAGGTGGGGCAAATCACGCTGGAGGAGTGGTCTCAGATCAGGGACCTATGCACCCTTCTGCACAGTTTTGAAATGGCGACGAAGATGTTTAGTGCTGATGATGCCATTATCAGCATGACTATTCCGGTGATTTACATGCTGGAGCACATGTTAAACAGAATTCGGAGTCAGGTGGTGGCACAAGAGGAGGTGGAGGAAGTAGAGGAGGAGGAGTTGTATGCGGAAGGGCTAACATCTGCAAGGTCCAGACGGTCGGCAGCACCAAGGCGGCAGGCATGTGAGGGTGGGGGAGATGGTTTTATCAGGGCGCATGGTAGCAGCCAAACTAGTGAGGAAGGTTCAGGAGCCCAGGAAGAAGTGGAGGACGAACTGATGGAAGACTCATCAGATGAGGGAGACCTTGATCACATTTCTGTTGTGCGAGGTTGGGGGGAGAGGACAGAGGAAGGAAGCATGATTGTTACCTCGCCACCAACACAACAGGGACTTGGTGCTCCTGGATGCGCAACACACATGAGTGCCTTCTTGCTGCACTACCTGCAACATGACCCTCGAATTGTGAGAATTAGAAATAATCCTGACTACTGGGATGCCACACTGTTAGATCCCCGGTACAAAAGTAAATTTGCAGAAATTATTCCTGCCATAGAAAGGGATGCACGCATGCAGGAGTATCAGCAGAGATTGTTGCAGAATCTTACATGTGCTTTTCCACAAAACACCAGTGGTGCACGTAGTGAATCTCACAGTTCCAACTTGCCAACCGTGGGACCGTCAAGTGTTCAGCACTCAAACCATAACAGAACCACAGTATCTGCTGCTAACATCAATTTTGCGGAATCATTTCACCACTTTTTTAGCCCATCCTTTGCAAGGCCACAGGAGACAAGAAGTCTGACACCAGATTTAAAATTAATAATAATTTTTAGCTGCATCTAGCCCGGAAAATAATTTTGGGGCTCCGAGATGCGCAAGACACATAAGTGCCTTCTTGCTGCACTACCTGCAACATGACCCTCATATTGTCAGAATTCGAAGTAATCATGACTACTGGGTTGCCACACTCTTAGATCCCCCAAACTTTTCGATCAACCTTTTCATTTTAATAAAGACCAAAAAAATGGTCATTTTTGAAATTATAAGCATTATCAGGTTATTAGAAACTGAAATCAAACAGTTTTCAACTCAAAACTTTATTCTAGGTGATGTTACATTTTCACATAGGACCCCTTGTTCGAAAAGAGCTTCTGAACTCTCTCGTCCATTGAATTTGTCAGGTTTTGGATGGTTTCTGCTTCAATTGTTTTGCATGAGGACAGAATACCCTCCCAGAGGTGTTGCTTAGATGTGAACTGCCTCCCGCCATCATAGACACTCCTTTTAATGATGCTCCAGAGGTTCTGAATGGGGTGGAGGTCAGGGGAGCATGGGGGTCACACCATAAGTTTGTCCCCTTTTATGCCCATATCAGCCAGAGATGCAGATGTTTTATGTGCAGCATGAGATGGTGCATTATCATGCAAAAAAATGATCTTGCTGTGAAATACACGGTTCTTCTTCTTGAACCATGGCAGGAAGTGCTGTTTGAGAAAATCCACATACATTATGGAGTTCATCTTTAGCGCCTTCAGGGATCCTAAAGGGGCCGACAATCTCTCTCCCCATGATTCCAGCCCAAAACATTACTCCACCTCCTCCTTGTTGGCGCTGTAGCCGTGTTTGCGTGGGGTGTCCATCAACCAGCCATCCTCCACTCCATCCATCTGGACCATCGAGCGCTGCACGGCACTCATCCGTGAACAAAACAGTTTTGAAATCAGTCTTCATGTAATGTTTAGCCCACTGGAGCCGTTTCTGCTTGTGTGAAGTGGATAGAGGAGGTCGACAGGATGGCGTATGCACAGCTGCAAACCTCTGAAGGACCCTGCATCTTGTTGTTTGGGGGACGTTGGAGGCACCAGCAGCTTCAAAAACTTGTCTGCTGCTATGACAAGGCTTTTTTGCCGCTGCTCTTTTAACCTGACGTAATTGCCTGTAGGAAAGAGTCCTCAATTTGCCCTTATCAGCACGCACACGTGTGTACTGTGAATCAGCTACATACTTCTTGATTGCCAAGACACTTCATCCTGATCATCGCACAATGTTGATTGTAGTCATGCCTTGACCTAAACACTCCACAATTTGTTGCTTCTCAGCCGCTGACACATCCTTTTTCTTTCCCATTTTGGCAGAAAATGTAGGCTGCTTAATAATGTGAGACAGCCTTCTTAAGTAGTCTTGCCTTTCATTGGACACACCTGCCAAACTAATTAGCACAGGTGTCTGCAATTGCTTACAGTGATATAAAGAGCCCTGACACACATCACCATCAATGAGTTTAACTGACAAACAAACAAATTCTTCCCTTATCACTCCTAAACACTTTTTGCATAATAATTTGGGACACAGTGTACATGTGCTTTTCCACAAAACACCAGTGGTTCACGTAGTGAATCTTACAGTTCTAACTTGCCAACCGTGGTCTGCATGGAGTTGTTCAATAAAGGGCCCAAAATTAAGATAACATAGATGGGAGAGGTCTCTATGAATAGGAATTCCTAAGTATTTGATACCCTGTGAGGGCCAGGCAAAGGGAAAGTTGGACTGGATGGAATCCTATATGGATTTGGGGAGGGAGACATCGAGGGCCTCAGACTTCGCTGCATTGATTTTAAAATTTGACCATGTAACAAAGTGATCTATTTCAGCCATAACAGCATGGATGGATATATGTGATTGAGTGCTATATACTAGGACATCATCAGCAAATAGAGAGCACTTGTACTCGGTGCCTCCCACCTCAATCCACCTAATATTGGGGTTATGGCGAATTGATGAGAGCAGGTGCTCCGTCACTAGGATGCATAAGAGAGGGGACAGAGGACATCCCTGCCTTGTCCCATTGGTGATTGTGAAAGGTGATGAAAATGTTCTGATGCACCCCCTGGGCCTTGGGACACCCGGAGCCAGACCCTTTTTGGTGGATGCTGGTGGTTGTAGTCTTCGTGGTGGCGACCCGGTTCCGTGGCTCAGGGTGGTCAAACCAGTGGCGGAACTATTTATGTGGTTTTGATGTTTAAATGTCCGACTACGCCACCCGTGGATTGCGGTCAGAGTGAACCGCCGCTGCAGGGCAGACCGCTGAGGCTGGTGTTGTGGGTGCAGCAGAGCGTAGCATAACTCCCCACCGGAGGAGTATAGCCTCAGGGCAGTGTATGCGGAGGATGGGGTTGATGGTGCAGGGCAGCAGCAGTAATGACACGGAGTCAGTGATGCAGTCCAGGGCCTTTACTCACAGTTCTTATTATCCAGACCACGTCTGCAGGTAACGGCTGCCCACGTCGTACTGTGCTCACCAGGTGAGGGGCTCAGACAACTCCCAGATAACTTTGGAGCGCTTCACAGGACCCCCTTTGTGTGTCCTTTGTCTGGCCTTTCTTACCAACCCTTCTGTCCGGCTGCCTCGGGCCTCCTCTTGGTAAACTTGGCGCCAGTTTCCCTGACCCTATGTGGTGCCTTCCTAGTGGGTGTAGCGAGGGGCTGCGCCACATAAAATGTCAGAGATTCCGGTTTCTAGCTGAGGGTCGTTTCCTGCCTCCACTAGTTTCGGGGACCGGTCTCCCCCTTTGGCCTGACCCCTCCACGCAGGTGGATTCGGGCGTGCGGTGGCGACTCGCCCGTCCGCACCCCTGGGATCCCTTCATTCCTCGTTCCTGGAGCCTTCTCCGCTCCTCTTCCTTCCTTCTCTCTCTTCCAGGTCTGGGCCTCTGTTACTAGGCCCGCCTCCGGAGCAGAGCTCATGCAGAGCCCCTGCTCCCTGCCACTTCTGCTCAGACTTCTCTGCACTGAACTAAGATGGTGCCCACCTTTTATACTCCCTTCTCAATGCACCCAGGAACTGCTTCCTCCCTGCTCCTGCACTACAGGGTTCCCCTTCCTCAGTGTTCCCTCCCCCCACTCCAGCCAGGGACAGGGACTGTCGTGCCCATCTCAGAGGCATATTGGTCGCCCTGCCCCACGGCAATGTGGTGTAATGCATGCAGGTGTCGGGTCCTGATCCAGACTCTATCCTTACCTGAGAGTGAGATATCACACCTCTGGGTGAGGTGCAATACCTCTGTAGCAACCGAGCCCTCAGGGTGCTACAGTTCCATTTATCTTCAGCCTAGGTGACGTATTGTGATACAAGGCCGTGATTTTGGCTATAAAAGGGTCCCCTAGACCCCTACCCCAAGCTTTTTAAGAGAATCATATATGGCGTGCCAGGAGACTCTATGGAATGCTTTCTCAGCATCCAACGAGAGTATCTAATTACAAATTTTTAACTGCATCTAGCCCAGGAAATACTTTGTGCCTAGTAGCAGTGTCTGCTAGTCAGCGGATTATCCCGGCTGTTAAGCAAGCTACACCACCTGTAGTTTGGACACTTAATTTTTTCAAAGGAAATGCTTCGGGACCATGGGATACTCAGTAAAGAGCATCAGGAGGCACCCCAAGGCATAGGGGCTGGGACTGGCAGTAGGATGCCTTGCGGTGGACAGCCGAGCCCGATCCTTATAAAAGCTTTTTAACTGCAGCAGCTTTAGTGGACGCTACTGGAGCTGGAATTATGCGGCTGCTGGCATGAGACTTGCCCTCCAATAGATCCTTGTAAATGGATTTAAAGTGTATACATTCAAATTAGAGAGACAATTTAAATTAAAAAGCTTAGAGCTGCCTCCACCACAGGGGGGCTCGCTCGACCCACCAGCGGACAGGCACCAGTATTGGGAGAGGGGGGCTGGCCGTCAGGGTTCACCGCGGCTCTGGCACAAACCCGGCGACACGGAGGTGGCACGGGCAGGAGCGGACTGAACGTGTCGGCTTCTCACTTTTTGGATTTTAGAAGGGCATGACATGCCTATATTTGTGTCTCCCCCTCCTTTTACTCCTCCACCTCTTTTCTTTTCGCATGACTCTATGTACTTGTCACTTTTCCATGTGTTAGTTGTGTCTTCTGAGCAGTTTGTCAGCTTTTGGACACCTTTGAAGGTGTTTTCTATGTGTTTCTATGTGTTTTTGTTTGCCTGCCATTGGTTTTAATGGTGTTCGACGAACACACGGGTGTTCGACGAACCGAACCGAACTTGAACACTACGGGGGTGGCTCAACACTACTCCTGACCAGAGAAATCTCCCACTTGCTCTCAGACATAATATTTCTATTACTGTGGTAACCAGACCCCTGGGGTGCCACATTCCCCCCTAGTAAATTTTAGTACTCCGGACTAAACACATTTTTAAAGAAACATAAATGCAGGGTATAACAATAATACAATAACATATTTACAAGAAGCTTTAGTTCTTTAAAGGTCACGGCGTGTCCGCAACCGGGTGTCCATATCACCCAAGGTGAAGTTTTTGAAACAAGAGGGTGTCCATGTCACCCAAGGTGAAGCTTTAAGCGAAGTAGGGGACCTGTCCAAAGCAAACCCCTTGCGTTGGCCCTGGGCGTGGCTGCAAGGCTGGAGCTAGCTACTTTGGACCGCAAGTAGGCCACGCCAGACAGGTTTTCTCTTCCGCGGCCGTCTTCTCAAGAGGCACAATGTGCAACTATCTACAAAACTGTTCCGGTTATCCAGTGTCCATAACCTGTTAGTCCAAATAAATCTGCAGGGTAACTGAGAAACATAATTAATAACAAGCAACAAGCATAAACCATAAACATTTAAACCGATAAATTCACAGTGCATTAGTTTAGAGTTTCCAGCGAGCGGGCATCTGACCTCTAGTGACTCTAGTGGACCTACGGAGCTCACTAACTGGTCCTGCACTACAGGGTGTAGGAGGTGTTATGGGCAGGCTGGGCATCTGTCTGCGTACTCTTTGGCTCACTAGAGGCACGGCAGGCTCACTACTAGCAGAGGGTTGATTCTCCTGGTCTGCTGGTCTGGATTCTTCTGCCTCCTGGGCCGGCTGCTCTTCCAGCTCTACTTGGTCTTCTGTAGGCACTTGAGGGGCTGGCTGGAGAAAGGAGAGGACGGGCACCACGATAGCGTTGTTTACTTGTGTCCAGGACCGGGGAAAGTCTCCGAGTACGGTGGTGATCATTTCCTCCTTTTCCTCTACGGGTTGAAGGTCTTCCTGATCTTCATCCGTGCTTTGCAACTTCTCGGGGCACTTTTTCAGGTGGTCTCTGGAGACAGTGGCTGTGGTCTCTCCTCCATCCTTGCTGATGACGTACACCTTTGGATTATTGTGGCTTGAGGGCAGTACGGTGTACGGGTCCTTTTCCCACTGGTCGTCCAACTTATGGAGCCGCCTTTTTCTTTTCAAGACATGCTCTCCAGGTACCAGGGGAACAGCGGGAGCATGTTGGTTATAAGTCCTCTCCTGCCTTTCTCTTGATTGGCAGAGACTTCGCTCGACACTCTCCTGTACTTTCCGGTACTGCTGCTGCCGTTCTGTATCCCAGTCTGCCTCTGGCGAGGTGTCATCGGGTGTCAGGACTCCCATATCCAGGTCAACAGGCAGTTTACCAGGTCTTGCTCGCATTAGGTAAGCCGGGGTACAGTTGGTGGAACCTACCGGGATGTGGTTATACAGGTCCACCAGATCGGGCAGTTTCTTCCAGGGGCAATGTTTTTAGCAGATCTATCACCACCTGGTTCATCTTCTCGCAGAGTCCATTAGTTTGGGGGTGATAGGGCGTTGTTCTTATCTTCTTGCAGCCATACAGGTTGCAGAACTCCTGGAAGACCTCTGCTTCGAAGGCTGGTCCTTGGTCCGTCAGCACTTGGTCCGGGTACCCGTGTGGGCGGCAGAAGTGCAGCTGGAAGGCTCTGGCTGCTGTCTGAGCCGTCAGGTCTTTGACAGGGACCACCACCGGGAATCGGGAGTAGTGATCCACAATGGTTAGGGCGTAGACAAACCCGCTTCTGCTTGGAGCCAGTTTAACATGGTCCAGAGCGACCAGTTCCAGCGGCTGCCTGGTGATGATGGGCTGCAGGGGAGTCCTCTGGCTGGCACGGTCCCTTCTTCTTAGATTACACGGGCCACAGTCTCTACACCACCTCTCAATGGCTCCTCTCATGCCTATCCAGTAGAATCGTTCACGCAGCAGGAACTCCAGCTTCTTCCATCCGAAGTGCCCTGCCCCATTGTGGTAGGCCTCCAGCACCATAGGTGCGTCCCGTCTCGGTACCACAACCTGCCAGATCAGTTCATGTGTCCGGGAATTGACCATTCTGCGGCACAACTTCTCCTTGTAGAGAAACAATCTGCTCTTCTCCATCCACAGTTGCTTAGTCTCTTCCGGAGCGTCTGGGTCCAGGCGGGCGTCAGCCTGGGTCAGCATCTCCTTCACCAGACGGACGGCGGGGTCACTGTTTTGCGTCTCCGCCCAGTTGTAGTGGGGTAAGGGGTTGAACGTAGCGGATCGCTGGCCCCTCACACGGTGGGAATACTGGGTAATCCCATGACGGTGAAACGCAGGGAGTTCGATCTCTTCCAATTCTTCTGGATCTTCCCCTTCGTCCGGTAGGTTTGGCATCCTGGACAGGGCGTCCGCGTTGGTATTGAAGCGTCCTGCCCGGTACTTGATCGTGAACTCAAAATTGGACAGGCGGGCCATCCATCTCTGCTCCAGGGCACCCAGTCTTGCAGTGTCCAGGTGTGTCAGCGGGTTGTTGTCCGTGTACACGGTGAACCTGGAAAAGGCAAGGTAATGCTTGAAACGTTCGGTTACTGCCCACACCACTGCCAGGAACTCTAGCTTGAACGAGCTGTAATTCTCAGGGTTTCTTTCCGTGGGTCGCAGTTTTCGGCTGGCGTAAGCAATTACCCATTCTCTCCCCTGCTGGATCTGGGACAGTATGGCTCCTAGCCCGATGTTACTTGCGTCCGTGTGGAGGATAAAGGGCTGGCTGTAATCAGGGAACACCAGGATTTCATCCCCCTGAGGGCCATCTTCAGCTGGCGGAAGGACTCCTCTTCCAGCTTTTCCCATTTGAAGGGTGGCTTCTGGTTTTTGGCCTTCCTGGACTGGCCTATCAGGAGGTCCTGCATAGGAGCTACCTTCTTGGTAGAACCGGGAATGAATCTTCGGTAGTAGCCTACCAACCCGAGGAACTGCCGCACTTCCTTTATGCTGGATGGTCTTGACCAGTCCTTTATCACGGTGATCTTGTCAGGGTCGGGGGCCACTCCGTCAGCACTCACCACGTGTCCCAGGTACTGTACCTTTGGCTTCAGTAGATGACACTTTGAGGGTTTTACCTTTAGGCCATAGTTTGCCAGGGCTTCAAACACTTCTGCCAGGTGTTCCAGATGGTCCTCATAGGTCTTGGAATAGACGATGACATCGTCCAGGTATAATAGGACCGTCTCGAAGTTCCGGTGTCCCAGACAGCATTCCATCAACCGTTGGAAGGTTCCTGGTGCGTTGCAGAGCCCGAACTGCATACAGTTAAATTCTCTGAGTCCCATCGGGGTGGTGAATGCGGTTTTCTCCCGGTCCGCCTCTGCTACAGGAACCTGCCAGTACCCGCTAGTGAGATCCAAAGTAGAGAAGAAGTTAGCAGATTTTAATGCAGCTAAGGACTCTTCTATCCTTGGTAACGGGTACGCATCTTTGTGTGTGATACGGTTGACCTTCCTGTAGTCTACACACATTCTCATGGTGTTGTCTTTCTTTTTCACTAAGACTAGTGGAGCTGCCCAGGGGCTACAGCTGTCCCTAATTACCCCAGCCTCCTTCATGTCTTTTAGCATCCCCTTGGCGTGTTGATAGTGTGCAGGGGGTACGGGTCGGTATCTCTCCTTTATGGGAGGATGGTCTCCCGTGGGGATGTGATGTTCTACCTCCTTTACTCGCCCGAAGTCTAGCGGGTGTTTACAAAACACTAGTGTTGAGCCACCCCCGTAGTGTTCGAGTTCGGTTCGGTTCGTCGAACACCCGTGTGTTCGCCGAACTATTCGTCGAACTGTTCTTCGAACACCTTCGAACACCGTTAAAACCAATGGCAGGCAAACAAAAACACATAGAAACACATAGAAAACACCTTCAAAGGTGTCCAAAAGCTGACAAACTGCTCAGAAGACACAACTAACACATGGAAAAGTGACAAGTACATATAGTCATGCGAAAAGAAAAGAGGTGGAGGAGTAAAAGGAGGGGGAGACACAGATATAGGCATGTCATGCCCTTCTAAAATCCAAAAAGTGAGAAGCCGACACGTTCAGTCCGCTCCTGCCCGTGCCACCTTCGCGTCGCCGGGTTTGTGCCAGAGCCGCGGTGAACCCTGACGGCCAGCCCCCCTCTCCCAATACTGGTGCCTGTCCGCTGGTGGGTCGAGCGAGCCCCCCTGTGGTGGAGGCAGCTCTAAGCTTTTTAATTTAAATTGTCTCTCTAATTTGAATGAATACACTTTAAATCCATTTACAAGGATCTATTGGAGGGCAAGTCTCATGCCAGCAGCCGCGTAATTCCAGCTCCAGTAGCGTCCACTAAAGCTGCTGCAGTTAAAAAGCTTTTATAAGGATCGAGCTCAGCTGTCCACCGCAAGGCATCCTACTGCCAGTCCCAGCCCCTATGCCTTGGGGTGCCTCCTGATGCTCTTCACTGAGTATCCCGTGGTCCCGAAGCATTTCCTTTGAAAAAATTAAGTGTCCAAACTACAGGTGGTGTAGCTTGCTTAACAGCCGGGATAATCCGCTGACTAGCAGACACTGCTACTAGGCACAAAGTATTTCCTGGGCTAGATGCACTTAAAAATTTGTAATTAGATACTCTCGTTGGATGCTTAGAAAGCATTCCATAGAGTCTCCTGGCACGCCATATATGATTCTCTTAAAAAGCTTGGGGTAGGGGTCTAGGGGACCCTTTTATAGCCAAAATCACGGCCCTGTATCGCAATACGTCACCTAGGCTGAAGATAAATGGAACTGTAGCACCCTGAGGGCTCGGTTGCTACAGAGGTATTGCACCTCACCCAGAGGTGTGATATCTCACTCACAGGTAAGGATGTAGTGTGGATCAGGACCCGACACCTGCATGCATTACACCACATTGCCGTGGGGCAGGGCGACCAATATGCCCCTGAGATGGGCACGACAGTCCCTGTCCCTGGCTGGAGTGGGGGGAGGGAACACTGAGGAAGGGGAACCCTGTAGTGCAGGAGCAGGGAGGAAGCAGTTCCTGGGTGCATTGAGAAGGGAGTATAAAAGGTGGGCACCATCTTAGTTCAGTGCAGAGAAGTCTGAGCAGAAGTGGCAGGGAGCAGGGGCTCTGCATGAGCTCTGCTCCGGAGGCGGGCCTAGTAACAGAGGCCCAGGCCTGGAAGAGGGAGAAGGAAGGAAGAGGAGCGGAGAAGGCTCCAGGAACGAGGAACGAAGGGATCCCAGGGGTGCGGACGGGCGAGTCGCCACCGCACGCCCGAATCCACCTGCGTGGAGGGGTCAGGCCAAAGGGGGAGACCGGTCCCCGAAACTAGTGGAGGCAGGAAACGACCCTCAGCTAGAAACCGGAGGCTGTGACATTTTATGTGGCGCAGCCCCTCGCTACACCCACTAGGAAGGCACCACATAGGGTCAGGGAAACTGGCGCCAAGTTTACCAAGAGGAGGCCCGAGGCAGCCGGACAGAAGGGTTGGTAAGAAAGGCCAGACAAAGGACACACAAAGGGGGTCCTGTGAAGCGCTCCAAAGTTATCTGTGAGTTGTCTGAGCCCCTCACCTGGTGAGCACAGTACGACGTGGGCAGCCGTTACCTGCAGACGTGGTCTGGATAATAAGAACTGTGAGTAAAGGCCCTGGACTGCATCACTGACTCCGTGTCGTTACTGCTGCTGCCCTGCACCATCACCCCCATCCTCCGCATACACTGCCCTGAGTCTATACTCCTCCCGTGGGGAGTTATGCTACACTCTGCTGCACCCACAACACCAGCCTCAGCGGTCTGCCCTGGAGCGGCGGTTCACTCTGACCGCAATCCACGGGTGGCGTAGTCGGACATTTAAACATCAAAACCACATAAATAGTTCTGCCACTGGTTTGACCGCCCTGAGCCACGGAACCGGGTCGCCGCCACGGAGACTACAACCACCAGCATTAACCAAAAAGGGTCCGGCTCCGGGTGTCCCAAGGCCCAGGGGGCGCGTCAGAACATTTTCATCACCTTTCACAATCACCAATGGGACAAGGCAGGGATGTTCTCTCTCCCCTCTCTTATACATCCTAGTGACGGAGCACCTGCTCTCATCAATTCGCCATAACCCCAATATTAGGTGGATTGAGGTGGGAGGCACCGAGTACAAGTGCTCTCTATTTGCTGATGATGTCCTAGTATATATCACTCAATCACATATATCCATCCATGCTGTTATGGCTGAAATAGATCACTTTGTTACATGGTCAAATTTTAAAATCAATGCAGCGAAGTCTGAGGCCCTCGATGTCTCCCTCCCCAAATCCATATAGGATTCCATCCAGTCCAACTTTCCCTTTGCCTGGCCCTCACAGGGTATCAAATACTTAGGAATTCCTATTCATAGAGACCTCTCCCATCTATGTTATCTTAATTTTGGGCCCTTTATTGAACAACTCCATACAGACCACGGTTGGCAAGTTAGAACTGTAAGATTCACTACGTGAACCACTGGTGTTTTGTGGAAAAGCACATGTACACTGTGTTCCAAATTATTATGCAAAAAGTGTTTAGGAGTGATAAGGGAAGAATTTGTTTGTTTGTCAGTTAAACTCATTGATGGTGATGTGTGTCAGGGCTCTTTATATCACTGTAAGCAATTGCAGACACCTGTGCTAATTAGTTTGGCAGGTGTGTCCAATGAAAGGCAAGACTACTTAAGAAGGCTGTCTCACATTATTAAGCAGCCTACATTTTCTGCCAAAATGGGAAAGAAAAAGGATGTGTCGGCTGCTGAGAAGCAACAAATTGTGGAGTGTTTAGGTCAAGGCATGACTACAATCAACATTGTGCGATGATCAGGATGAAGTGTGTTGGCAATCAAGAAGTATGTAGCTGATTCACAGTACACACGTGTGCGTGCTGATAAGGGCAAATTGAGGACTCTTTCCTACAGGCAATTACGTCAGGTTGAAAGAGCAGCGGCAAAAAAGCCTTGTCATAGCAGCAGACAAGTTTTTGAAGCTGCTGGTGCCTCCAACGTCCCCCAAACAACAAGATGCAGGGTCCTTCAGAGGTTTGCAGCTGTGCATACGCCATCCTGTCGACCTCCTCTATCCACTTCACACAAGCAGAAACGGCTCCAGTGGGCCAAACATTACATGAAGACTGATTTCAAAACTGTTTTGTTTACGGATGAGTGCCGTGCAGCGCTCGATGGTCCAGATGGATGGAGTGGAGGATGGCTGGTTGATGGACACCCCACGCAAACACGGCTACAGCGCCAACAAGGAGGAGGTGGAGTAATGTTTTGGGCTGGAATCATGGGGAGAGAGATTGTCGGCCCCTTTAGGATCCCTGAAGGCGCTAAAGATGAACTCCATAATGTATGTGGATTTTCTCAAACAGCACTTCCTGCCATGGTTCAAGAAGAAGAACCGTGTATTTCACAGCAAGATCATTTTTTTGCATGATAATGCACCATCTCATGCTGCACATAAAACATCTGCATCTCTGGCTGATATGGGCATAAAAGGTGACAAACTTATGGTGTGACCCCCATGCTCCCCTGACCTCTACCCCATTCAGAACCTTTGGAGCATCATTAAAAGGAGTGTCTATGATGGCGGGAGGCAGTTCACATCTAAGCAACAGCTCTGGGAGGGTATTCTGTCCTCATGCAAAACAATTGAAGCAGAAACCATCCAAAACCTGACAAATTCAATGGACGAGAGAGTTCAGAAGCTCCTTTCGAACAAGGGGTCCTATGTGAAAATGTAACATCACCTAGAATAAATTTTTGAGTTGAAAACTGTTTGATTTCAGTTTCTAACAACCTGCTAATGCTTATAATTTCAAAAATGACCATTTTTTTGGTCTTTATTAAAATGAAAAGGTTGATCGAAAAGTTTGGGGGATCTAAGAGTGTGGCAACCCAGTAGTCATGATTACTTCGAATTCTGACAATATGAGGGTCATGCTGCAGGTAGTGCAGCAAGAAGGCACTTATGTGTCTTGCGCATCTCGGAGCCCCAAAATTATTTTCCGGGCTAGATGCAGCTAAAAATTATTATTAATTTTAAATCTGGTGAAGCTTTAGTATAGATGGCCTAATAGGATCAGTGCTGCACACTGCTACAAAGCCCAAATTATTTTCCAGTCAAGATACAGATAAACATGATTAGTAATTTTAAATCTGGTGGAGCTTATTATAGATGGCCTAATAGAATCAGTGCTGCACACTGCTACAAAGCCCAAATTATTTTCCAGCCAAGATACAGATAAACATGATTAGTAATTTGAAAGCTTAAAACGGTTGGTAGGGTGATTTTAACCAATCATCAAGCTTTTACTCTCCCCAGGATGACACAGGGGTAGAAAAGTCGTTTCGGATCCATGATTTGATCATCTTTATGAACGTGAGTCTGTCTACATTATCAGTGGAGAGCCGCGTGCGCTTATCTGTCAGCACACCACCAGCAGCGCTGAACACACGTTCAGACAGAACGCTGGCTGCGGGGCATGACAAGGTCTCCAAGGCGTAAATGGCTAGCTCCGGCCATTTATCCAGATTGGAAGCCCAAAAAGAGCAAGGGTCCAGTGACACAGTCATGGCTTCAATGTTTACTTGGAGATACTCCTGTACCATCGTCTCTAGGCGTTGACTATGTGTCAGACTTCTTGTCTCCTGTGGCCTTGCAAAGGATGGGCTAAAAAAGTGGTGAAATGATTCCGCAAAATTGATGTTACCAGCAGATACTGTGGTTCTGTTACGGTTTGAGTGCTGAACACTTGACGGTCCCACGGTTGGCAAGTTGGAACTGTGAGATTCACTACGTGCACCACTGGTATTTTGTGGAAAAGCACATGTAAGATTCTGCAACAGTCTCTGCTGATACTCCTGCATGCGTGCATCCCTTTCTATGGCAGGGTTAATTTCTGCAAATTTACTTTTGTACCTGGGATCTAACAGTGTGGCAACCCAGTAGTCAGGATTATTTCTAATTCTCACAATTCGAGGGTCATGTTGCAGGTAGTGCAGCAAGAAGGCACTCATGTGTGTTGCGCATCCAGGAGCACCAAGTCCCTGTTGTGTTGGTGGCGAGGTAACAATCATGCTTCCTTCCTCTGTCCTCTCCCCCCAACCTCGCACAACAGAAATGTGATCAAGGTCTCCCTCATCTGATGAGTCTTCCATCAGTTCGTCCTCCACTTCTTCCTGGGCTCCTGCACCTTCCTCACTAGTTTGGCTGCTACCATGCGCCCTGGTAAAACCATCTCCCCCACCCTCACATGCCTGCCGCCTTGGTGCTGCCGACCGTCTGGACCTTGCAGATGTTAGCCCTTCCGCATACAACTCCTCCTCCTCTACTTCCTCCACCTCCTCTTGTGCCACCACCTGACTCCGAATTCTGTTTAACATGTGCTCCAGCATGTAAATCACCGGAATAGTCATGCTGATAATGGCATCGTCAGCACTAAACATCTTCGTCGCCATTTCAAAACTGTGCAGAAGGGTGCATAGGTCCCTGATCTGAGACCACTCCTCCAGCGTGATTTGCCCCACCTCTGGATCTCGTTGGCCCAGGCTATACGTCAGAACGTATTGCACCAGGGCTTGTCGGTGCTGCCACAGTCGCTGCAACATGTGCAGAGTTGAATTCCACCGGGTAGGCACATCGCATTTTAGCCGGTGAAGTGGCAGGCCCAACGACTTCTGTAGAGATGTAAGTCGCTGAGCTGCGGGATGCGAACGGCGGAAGTGAGCACACAGCGACCGTGCCCTCTGCAGAAGGCCATCTAGTCTGGGATAGTGGGCTAAAAATTGCTGGACAACCAGGTTCAACACGTGAGCTATACAAGGCACGTGTGTGACATTGCCCCGGCGAAGGGCCGCACCCAGGTTTGCAGCATTGTCGCACACGGCCTTCCCTGGTTTCAGGTCCAGTGGAGACAACCATTCATGAAATTGGTTCTCCAGAGCTGACCATAACTCCTCAGCTGTGTGACTCACATTTCCCAGACATTTCAATGTAAAAACCGCCTGATGACGTTGAGCCCTACTGCCAGCATAGTAAGGAGGTGTGCAGGATCCCTTCTGCGCAGTTAGAAAGCTTGTGGCATTACCAGACAGGCTTTGGGTGCAGGTGGAAGACCGAGATGAGGTTGAGGAGGCAGAAGCAGTGGAGGAACTTTGACATAAAGAGGATTGACGCACAACTCGTGGGGACGGCAAGACTTGGACAGCAGCCCCTTGTCCTGCTGTCACCATAGTTACCCAGTGCCCAGTCAGCGACATGTAACGCCCCTGTCCATGCCTACTCGTCCAAGTGTCTGTGGTGAAATGCACCCTGTCACACACAGAGTTTCTCAAAGAAGCAGTGATGTTGTGTGCGACATGCTGGTGGAGCGCAGGCACACCTTTCTTTGAGAAGTAGTGCCGACTGGGCATCTGGTACTGGGGCACTGCGACGGACATAAGGTCTCGAAAATCCTCTGTGTCCACCAGGCGGAAAGGCAGCATTTCTGTAGCCAAGAGCTTGCAGATGGTGAAATTCAACCTCTTAGCTTTCTCATGGCTAGGAGGAAATGGTCTTTTACTTGTCCACATCTGAGGGACCGAGGGCTGGCTATTGTGCTTAGACGGGGTTGATAAGGGTGTCCCCTGCAAACTGCCGGTCTGTGAGGAAGATGCAGGCGGACATGTTAGGTTGCCTTGATCCAAAGGTGGTGCTATCGATGTCGGACAGCGCTCAACACCAGCTGGTGTTACCACCTCCAAAGAAAATGATGACCTGCCAATCACGCTGGCTGTTGCGGGTAAAGAGGTGGCAGGTCTGCGCCCCAAAACAGGTGTGACTGCTGTCCCCCCAGTCACAGAGGATGAAGAGGCCGCGGATGCACAAGATATGGCAGACGGTGGTTGGCCCGGCCGGCTAGGCCGCATTGTAGCACACTGAGCTTCCCACTGCAACTTATGCTTCATGTCCATGTGCCGGTTCATGCATGAAGTACTCAAACTATGTATTTTTTGGCCTCTTCTTAGCTTTTGCTGACAAATGTTACAGATAACACGAGTTGGGTCATCTTTATCGATCTGAAAAAATGCCCAGGCTATGCAAGGCTTAGCACCCATGCGACCTGAAGAGCCACCACGACTTGTGGTGAGAGGCAGAGTTGTGTTTGAGGATGCAGTTGTTGACGTGCTTCCAGTACTACGTCTCTGTCCAGGAAGGCGCAACCTGACCTCGTCGTCACTAGCATCTTCCTCCACCTCCTCTGCTGACCTCATCTCTTGGCTGACTGTGGGTTGACAGTAAGTGGGATCTCCAACCTCATCATCATCACCCTGTGCGTTATCACACCCGTCGTCCTCAGAGCCAACCTGTTCCTGCCCTGACAAAAAACTAAAGTTGTCGCTCCAATCAGGTATTTGAGTCTTATCATCGTCTTCCTCATTGTCTCCACCAACAGGAGTTACAGTTTGGGAATGAGGGTCTACATTATGGTCAGAACCTTCTGCGTCTGGTCCTGGATCCGACTCATAAAGATTCTGGGAATCAGTGCAGATCATTTCCTCGTCTGGATTCACAGAAGCGCTGGAGTCGACCTCTGATTCCCAGGCTATAGTATGAGTAAACAGTTCTGCAGACTCAACCATCTCTTCTACCTCATACTCAGACGGGCAGCTGGAGATTTGGGAGCTGTGAGGAAGCAAGTGCGATTGGGGTGACACCTTTGAGGACTGGAGTATTTGTGATGTTGAAGTTGATGTGGAGGAGAGCCCACTTAAAGGAGCACTTGATATCCGTTGAAGCACCTGCTGTTTTTGTGCCTCATCTGGAATTTGTAGCGATTGGCGTGGCCGTAAGAAAGGGATCTTATCACATTGTCCGCTAAAAGAAGTAGACATTTTAGTTTGGCTGGAAGATGGTCTTTCTTCTGCAGATGTTACTGTTGCTTTAACACCTACCCCACGGACACAACCTTTTTTCCCCTTCCCAACACACCTATTCCCCTTTCCACCAGCAGCAGGCCTTTTTCCACTCATTTTGGTGGTTAACTAATTCACAACTCTGGAGTTGTTTGCACAAAAAAACAATGGATGGGAACCGAGCAGAGCTGAGTGGCCAAACTGTGGTATTAGGCCAAAACTATTGGCTGGGTTAGATGCAGAAAAAAATTATATTCAATTTGCAACCTGATGGAGGTCAGTATAGATGGACTAATAGAACAAGTCCCACACACAGCTAGAAGCCCAAATATTTTTTCAGAGGTAGATGCAGAAAAATTTTTTATTCCGTTTGCAACCTGATGGAGGTCTGTATAGATGGATTAATAGAACAAGTCCCACACACAGCTACAAGCTCAATATTTTTTCAGAGGTAGATGCAGAAAAAAAATATATTCAGTTTGCAACCTGATGGAGGTCAGTATAGATGGACTAATAGAGAAAGCCCCACACACTGCTAGAAGGCCAAATATTTTTTCAGAGCTAGATGCAGACAAAAAATTATTTTGAATTTGCAACCTGATGGAGGTCAGTATAGGTGGACTAATAGAACAAGTCCCACACACTGCTAGAAGGCCAAATATTTTTTCAGAGCTAGATGCAGAAAAAAATTATATTCAGTTTGCAACCTGATGGAGGTCTGTATAGATGGATTAATAGAACAAGTCCCACACACAGCTAGAAACCCAAATATTTTTTCAGAGGTAGATGCAGATAAAAATTATTTTTAATTTGCAACCTGATGGAGGTCAGTATAGATGGACTAATAGAGAAAGTCCCACACACTGCTAGAAGGCCAAATATTTTTTCAGAGCTAGATGCAGATAAAAATTATTTTTAATTTGCAACCTGATGGAGGTCAGTATAGATGGACTAATAGAGAAAGTCCCACACACTGCTAGAAGGCCAAATATTTTTTCAGAGCTAAATGCAGATAAAAATTATTTTTAATTTGCAACCTGATGGAGGTCAGTATAGATGGACTAATAGAGAAAGTCCCACACACTGCTAGAAGGCCAAATATTTTTTCAGAGGTAGATGCAGATAAAAATTATTTTTAATTTGCAACCTGATGGAGGTCAGTATAGATGGACTAATAGAGAAAGTCCCACACACTGCTAGAAGGCCAAATATTTTTTCAGAGCTAGATGCAGATAAAAATTATTTTTAATTTGCAACCTGATGGAGGTCAGTATAGATGGACTAATAGAGAAAGTCCCACACACTGCTAGAAGGCCAAATATTTTTTCAGAGCTAGATGCAGAAAAAAATTATATTCAGTTTGCAACCTGATGGAGGTCTGTATAGATTGATTAATAGAACAAGTCCCACACACAGCTAGAAACCCAAATATTTTTTCAGAGGTAGATGCAGATAAAAATTATTTTTAATTTGCAACCTGATGGAGGTCAGTATAGATGGACTAATAGAGAAAGTCCCACACACTGCTAGAAGGCCAAATATTTTTTCAGAGCTAGATGCAGATAAAAATTATTTTTAATTTGCAACCTGATGGAGGTCAGTATAGATGGACTAATAGAGAAAGTCCCACACACTGCTAGAAGGCCAAATATTTTTTCAGAGCTAAATGCAGATAAAAATTATTTTTAATTTGCAACCTGATGGAGGTCAGTATAGATGGACTAATAGAGAAAGTCCCACACACTGCTAGAAGGCCAAATATTTTTTCAGAGCTAGATGCAGATAAAAATTATTTTTAATTTGCAACCTGATGGAGGTCAGTATAGATGGACTAATAGAGAAAGTCCCACACACTGCTAGAAGGCCAAATATTTTTTCAGAGCTAGATGCAGATAAAAATTATATTCAATTTGCAACCTGATGGAGGTCAGTATAGATGGACTAATAGAACAAGTCCCACACACAGCTAGAAGCCCAAATATTTTTTCAGAGGTACTGTAGATGCAGATAAAAATTATTTTTAATTTGCAACCTGATGGAGGTCAGTATAGATGGACTAATACAACAAGTCCCACACACAGCTAGAAGCCCAAATATTTTTTCAGAGCTAGATGCAGATAAAAATTATATTCAATTTGCAACCTGATGGAGGTCAGTATAGATGGACTAATAGAGAAAGTCCCACACACTGCTAGAAGGCCAAATATTTTTTCAGAGCTAGATGCAGATAAAAATTATATTCAATTTGCAACCTGATGGAGGTCAGTATAGATGGACTAATAGAACAAGTCCCACACACAGCTAGAAGCCCAAATATTTTTTCAGAGGTACTGTAGATGCAGATAAAAATTATTTTTAATTTGCAACCTGATGGAGGTCAGTATAGATGGACTAATAGAGAAAGTCCCACACACTGCTAGAAGGCCAAATATTTTTTCAGAGGTAGATGCAGAAAAAAATATATTCAGTTTGCAACCTGATGGAGGTCTGTATAGATGGATTAATAGAACAAGTCCCACACACAGCTAGAAGCCCAATATTTTTTCAGAGGTAGATGCAGAAAAAAATATATTCAGTTTGCAACCTGATGGAGGTCAGTATAGATGGACTAATACAACAAGTCCCACACACAGCTAGAAGCCCAATATGTTTTCAGAGGTAGATGCAGAAAAAAATATATTCAGTTTGCAACCTGATGGAGGTCTGTATAGATGGATTAATAGAACAAGTCCCACACACAGCTAGAAGCCCAATATTTTTTCAGAGGTAGATGCAGAAAAAAATATATTCAGTTTGCAACCTGATGGAGGTCAGTATAGATGGACTAATACAACAAGTCCCACACACAGCTAGAAGCCCAATATTTTTTCAGGGGTAGATGCAGAAAAAAATATATTCAGTTTGCAACCTGATGGAGGTCTGTATAGATGGATTAATAGAACAAGTCCCACACACAGCTAGAAGCCCAATATTTTTTCAGAGGTAGATGCAGAAAAAAATATATTCAGTTTGCAACCTGATGGAGGTCAGTATAGATGGACTAATACAACAAGTCCCACACACAGCTAGAAGCCCAATATTTTTTCAGAGCTAGATGCAGAAAAAAATTATATTCAATTTGCAACCTGATGGAGGTCAGTATAGATGGACTAATAGAACAAGTCCCACACACAGCTAGAAGCCCAAATATTTTTTCAGAGGTACTGTAGATGCAGATAAAAATTATTTTTAATTTGCAACCTGATGGAGGTCAGTATAGATGGACTAATAGAGAAAGTCCCACACACTGCTAGAAGGCCAAATATTTTTTCAGAGGTAGATGCAGAAAAAAATATATTCAGTTTGCAACCTGATGGAGGTCTGTATAGATGGATTAATAGAACAAGTCCCACACACAGCTAGAAGCCCAATATTTTTTCAGAGGTAGATGCAGAAAAAAATATATTCAGTTTGCAACCTGATGGAGGTCAGTATAGATGGACTAATACAACAAGTCCCACACACAGCTAGAAGCCCAATATGTTTTCAGAGGTAGATGCAGAAAAAAATATATTCAGTTTGCAACCTGATGGAGGTCTGTATAGATGGATTAATAGAACAAGTCCCACACACAGCTAGAAGCCCAATATTTTTTCAGAGGTAGATGCATAAAAAAATATATTCAGTTTGCAACCTGATGGAGGTCAGTATAGATGGACTAATACAACAAGTCCCACACACAGCTAGAAGCCCAATATTTTTTCAGAGGTAGATGCAGAAAAAAATATATTCAGTTTGCAACCTGATGGAGGTCTGTATAGATGGATTAATAGAACAAGTCCCACACACAGCTAGAAGCCCAATATTTTTTCAGAGGTAGATGCAGAAAAAAATATATTCAGTTTGCAACCTGATGGAGGTCAGTATAGATGGACTAATACAACAAGTCCCACACACAGCTAGAAGCCCAATATTTTTTCAGAGCTAGATGCAGAAAAAAATTATATTCAATTTGCAACCTGATGGAGGTCAGTATAGATGGACTAATAGAATGATGCTATGCCCAAAAGATTTTACTTCACTAGGTGCTGTAAAAAAATTGGTATTCTATACACAGGTGGTATATCTTGCAACACAGATAGGCTACTCCACTGACTAACACACTCTGCAATAGGCCAAAAAGGATTAGCTTTGCTAGATTCAGCCAAATGCTGTGAAAAAAACTTGCACAGCACTGGCACAGACCTGCCTGGCAAAAACTGATAGGAACTGATGTAACCTAGTCCTGAAAAGGACTCCAATTACAATTAGTCTTTACTCCCACAATCTATCTATTTAAGAGCACAGACCTGCCTGATAAAAGTCGTAGGAAATGCTGTAACCTAGTCCTTAAAAGGACTGCAATCACAACTATTCCCTACTCCCAAGCTATCTGTAGATTTGTGCGAAAATTGGCTTGAAATTAACAAGGTATAGCGCACACAGCAACAGCGGTGTCGTCTAACACGCAGCTGCAGCAGTTAGAAAATGGTGGCGACGGGGAAAATGGCTTGGTCTTATAGGGCAAGGACATGTGACATACACTGCCAATGACACATGCCCTTGCTTGTGTGAAAAAAAGCACTTCGCTCCGTGTGTGCGCTGCTGATAGGCTGACAGATTGCACCTCCCCACTGTAAATGCGGGAAAGAGAAAAAAAAAATGGAGATCTTCATTGTTCCTGCAGAGATCCATCCCCTGCCCCTCCCCCCACCCCGCTGTACACTCAAACTGCGTATTAACATTAATTTTCATCATTACTGAGAAAAAATCCAGTTATGATTTTGGTGCACGAACAGTTATCGAACATAACCTCGAACAGCCGAATTTTTCTCAAATTGTTCGTGTTCGCCGAACGGCTCGAACACCGCCCAAAACAGCTCGAATTTGAGATTGGCGAACAGTTCGAGTAGAACAACGCTCATCTCTACTAAACACTCTCTCGTACTCTTGAACCACCCGGTAGACTCCCTGTTTTTGGTGTGAGGGAGTGGAGTCAGTACCCAAATGCAGTTGCTGACACCAGTCCTCCATTGGTTTCTTAGAGCCATTACCTTCCTCTGGTTGAGATGGAGGCAAGGGTTCCACGGCCTGTACAGAGTTCTGGTTGATGGTGAACAATTTGGCTAGCGTGGCATACCGGGGCAGGTATACTTCTCTCTCCCCGATATTGATGATGCGGACGGGCACCCTCTCATGGCGTACATCGACCACCCCCCGTGCTGTCAAAATGGTGGGCCTATTGTCTGAGTAGACGGGTTCTACCATTGCTTGGTAGTCTCTACCTCTTAGACCAATAGCTGCCCGGCACCAAATCATCATCTCACTTTTTGGGGGCATGGCAATAGGGAACGGGTCACACATTCTCACGCTACCTATCTCACCACCAGATAGTTCCACTTGATGCCACTTCATCAGTGCCCGGATCTCTTTTTGGAGCACACGCTGCTGGCTGGAAGTGGCGTTCTTAGCAACCTGTTGCAAAATAAGAATCACCTCTGCAAGACAGTTTTCAATTACGTTAGTACCTAGGGTGATTTTTGGGTGACTCTCGCGACGGTCAATGTCCACAATGATCAGTCCTTGTGCCGGCAGTTCAACTCTACCGACCTTGATGGTCACCTCCTTAAATCCTACCTGTGGCACGGGCTGACCATTGCTGGCGATAATGCTCAGGTCGTCATCTGGGTACCGGGTTATGTCCGAGTCATTCCAGTACCGCTTGAAGAGCACGTACGGGATGGTGGTGACCTGTGACCCGGTGTCTAGTAGGGCACTCATAGGAATGCCGTCCAGTACCACAGGCAAGACCGGACGTCCCCCTACGTATTTGTCACGCCAGTTCGATGGGCCTGATGATCTTATGCCTGGGGGTTGGCCCTCTACCCCAGGTTATGCCCGTTTAAAATGACAGTACCTTGCCATATGTCCGGGTTGATTGCAGCGGCGGCAGATGGGTCGTCCGTCCTCGTTGTATCTGTCGCTGGGTCTTCCTCTGGCCGGTAGCATCCTCCTCAGTTGGCGCCACGGGACGTCCTCCGGTCCGGATGCCAGCTGGATCTTTCCTGGAGAAGAGACCTGTAAAAACTGCACAGTTCTGGTTAGCGCAGCAACGATCTTAGTCAGCTCTTGGACCTGATGGTGCAGGTCTGTTGCCGAGTCATTGTTCAAAGCCTGCGCATCAGCTCCCACAGGCCTGGCAGACAAGAGCGCCGCGTCCTGGTGATAAGTGATAGCAGGGCGCCTGTGGGTCACACCGCCACCTGGTGCCAGTTCTCGGAGCACCCGGATGGCTCTGTCCTTGAACTGTGCAAAGTCCAGGTCAGGGTCCTGTAAGGCCATTGCCCGCAACTGGGTTCGGTGGGCATTGCACAGTAGACCCTCAATAAATTGTTCAGTCAACAGCTTGTCTTCATTTCCCACGCTGTCAGGGTCTGCCTGCTTAATGGCTCTCAGGGCCTCTTGTAGGTTTAGAGCATAGTCTCTTATACTTTCATGTGCCCGTTGTTTGCACCCGTAAAATCTGAGCTTTATTTCGGCTGAGGTGCGGGTGTCAAATGTGTCTTTCAGCCGGGCTAGTATCTCTCTGACAGTCCTCTTCTTCCCAGGTGACCAAGACTTTACCTCCCTTTGGGCTGCCCCGATTAACTGGGCCACCAGAATGCTCACTTTTTTCTCTTCTGTGAGGGGGTATACTTGGAAGAGGCTATCAAGTCTTTCCCTATAGTCACTCAGGGTATGTGACTCCCCTGAGTACTGGGGTAGCCAGTTTGCCCCCGGGATATAGGGCATGGTGAAGGGCATGACCGCAGCAGCGGTTGCGCTGGCGGCCGGTGTGGCGGTGGAGGTCCCCTCGGTGTCAGACATCCTCCTTCCCCCCTAGTGGACCGTGGCCTACCTTGCGATGCTCTTCTTCCGTAGGCCGCGGCTCCGCAGTCAATCGTCGGGGTAGAGGACCTGGCGTCGCGCTCCGATGACGTCAGCATCGCTCTTCCTCCCTTCCAGGACCTTACGCAGCGTCGGAGCGTGGCGCGGAGCTTCGGATCTTGCGCGCTTTCGACGTCCACCCCCCTCTTCTTCCCGTGCGGCGTCCTGAAGATGGCGTCCGATGTCGGAAAGCAGCTGCGGATGGCGGGAAGACGGCGGGAAACGGTCCAAGACGGCGTCCGATGGCGGGAAACGGCTCCCGACGGCGGGAAACTTCACCACAGGTAAGTTTAAAAGTATTTTTTCAGGCACGCAGTACCCGGTGGTTGCGGGCACGAAATCCTGCCGACTACGCCAAAGTTGACGCGCCCCCTGGGCCTGTGCTGTGCAGGGGGATACCTGGAGCCGGATCGCTGGGGGTTGTAGTTCTCCGTGGCGGTGACCCGGTCCGTGCCCAGGGCGGTCAAACCAGTGGCAGTCTTAAGTAATAACAATGTCCGACAACGCCACCCGTGGATTGCGGTCAATGGGGACCGCCGCTGCGCTGCCGACCGCTGAGGCTGATGTTGTTTGCGCAGCCGAGTATGGGATAACTCCCCACGGGAGAAGTATTGCCTCAGGGCAGCTAGTGTGGATGATGGGAGTGATGGTGTGAGCGTCCCAGTAGTAATGGTGCTGGTGCGGCGATGAAACACAGAGACGTATGGTGAAGTTCAGGGTCTTTACTGATGGTATAAAGCAGACCCTCCCGGGAGTACTGGTTAGCAGTAGGGGCCTGGTCAGTCTGTGAGCAAGCAGGATCTCCCCTGGCCAGGTGGAGTTGTAGGCCTCCCCGACTATCTGCACTCTTTCCTGGCTACCTTGCTCTATGCGGGTAGAAGTAGCCCACGTCCCTGAGTATACCGTGTGGTGCTCACCCGTATGGCCGGCGACTTGGGGCCTTCCGTTAGCCTCCGCTTCACGATGGCGGTGCTGGTCCCTTGCTTGTGACCGTGCCTTCGGGTTTCTAAGGCCAGAGGACATGGAATCCCCTGCCGGTTGGATTCTGCTGCTGGACCTGGATGTCCCCACAGCCTCGGACTCCGTGTCCGGGTTAGTGTCTTCAGCCAAGGCGAGCTATCTAGCTTCCAGCCTCTGGCACTCGCTCCTGCTCCCACAGAGCTCCTGTTGTAACTCTCCCTGTGTCTGGAACTTCACTCCAGGCTCTGACTAACCTAATCCCGCCCCAGTCCCAGTTTATAAGGGCAGATTCCTCCCCTCCCAGGTCTGGGTGGGCCGTGTTGCATGCTTAGGGCTCCTGACCAGAGAAACCTCCCACTTGCTCTCAGACATAATATTTCTATTACTGTGGTAACCAGACCCCTGGGGTGCCACATATTTGTCTCCTGAGCGGTTTATGCAAGCAAAATAAACCAACCTGGATTTATAATGAAAATGCTCCCTGTGCCTACCTCAACCGCAGCTGAGTGAGTACTAAACCCCACAGCACGCAATTCATCAAGATCCACTTCTGGCAGCTCACTTTATAATTTCCAACTAATCACATTCCAAATAGGCTCTATGGGAGTCAAATCCATGTACGATACAAGCCATGGTTTCATATACAGGCCATGTTATTGATCTGCATTTACAAGAGGAAGCTGCCAGCAGTGGATCCTGATGATTTATGCACCCAAATGAATTCAGCATAGCAGAACATTCCTCAGACAACCATTAATAACCTCATTGATAATATCTCAAGAAGTGAAAATCCATAGGTATCTGCACGTGTCGCTCAAACTCGATACTGAATACGTTTAGATGTTTTGAAAATTTTTGTCTCCAGTTTTTCAAAATTTACATATAAAGATGAGTGGATCTTTTGAAATGTGAATTCACACACTTTCCCACAAAAATTTGATTCAATAAATTTGTGCTAATGTCAATACTGGAAAGCTTGTAAATGCTCCTAAAATACACGTGGGGGAGAGCGAACAGAAAGAGAACCTTGCTGACCATAGGAACTTACACTTTACAAGAGAGTGAGGACCCCCATGGCTATAAGAGATTACACTCTGCAGAATAGAAAGAGAGAGAGGACCCCGTTTACCATAAGAGTTTACACTTTACAGGCATGATAGAGAAAGGACCCTGCTGACAGTAAGAGCTTACACTCTACAGTCGAAAGAGAATGACAGGATCCCACTGACCATAAGAGCTTACAGTCTACAAAAGAGAGGCTTACCAGTGACTTTGGAGATGGAAAATGACTCTGCTGTACAGACTGTGTTCCACTGGGAACCACTGATCTGTAATGGCCAACTGTGATGGCCCAGGTACTGACCACCACTGTACAAAGTATGATAATCTGTAAAATGTTATAGCTGCACAGTAATATGCAAAAATGACGATTTCCTGCTCTCTCATGTTTCAGCAATTTGAGAAATGGTGCCGGGCAAGTTTTTTTTTTTTTGCGAACCTCGAATTGAATCTCAAAATATTTGAATTCGCGAAAAATGTGGATTTCAGGAAATTCTACTCAAACTCAATCCTCCGCAAATCAATTCACTTATCTCTATTTACATATCATTAACATGATTATCTATCCTGTTATTGTTGTAATTTTATGACTTTTACTTTTTGGTGTCATTATTTATTTTACTCGCTTATATAGAACCATTAATTCCACAGCGTTTTATAGACATTATCAGCACTGTCCCCATTGGGGCTCACAATTGAGATTCCCTATCAGTATGTCTTTGGAGTGTGGGAGGAAACCGGAGAACCTGGAGGAAACCCACGCAAACACAAGGAGAACATACAAACTCCTTATTCTGAGGAGTATATTTAAACAATAGCTTTTTTGATATGATATATTTTGAGGATTTAAGTTACTTTTGACTGTTATATATAATCCCATTGAATCATAGGAGCTCAACTAAACTATCTGATCAATCAATAAGTTTGAAATCATAAGTAGAACAGTACAACTGTAATAGTCATTTTTCGGAGGAATGTTCCTGCAACAAATTGGTATGACCACTAACCCCAACTGGGAATCTTCCATGAGAGGACAATCTCTCTAAAATATGTTTATTTTTAATAACGTCTTGGGTGTTCATCTCATAAAAGTGTCAGTGTAATAGCTTTTCCTGTAAACATAATGTTCACCAGCAGAGGGCTTACTGAAAACCAGGAACATTGCATTATTATATCAATGTAGAATGAGTTTAGAGAAATCATTCATATCCAATTAAGACCATCTTTTTACCATAAAACATAAGAAATAGATTGTCATATTTGCATATGTCTCCTATGATTGATATATTAGCTCAGACAAGATGCAGCAGAACTGACACTTTCATTTCACATCTCCCTGTCATGTGGCTATGTGTTTGAAAATAAATTAATTAATAAAAAAAACGACTAAATCTATCCCTAGAGCAAGCCCCAAAATGAATTCAGATGCCAGACCAGACTCCAAAACAAAAAAAGGGCCAAAAATATTTTCTTAACGCATAAGGTTTCCTCAATGAGCACTGTGTACAATCTGTCGGATTAAGGGTCGTCATATCCTATCTACATTTTGTTAATAATGTGTCTTTTAGTACAAGTACCATGATTGCAGTGGAAATATATGTAATTAACAAAACCCTTCCACCCCAGAGGTCTATTGTGACAACTAAGGATCCCCATTCTCTTCATTATTTGGTGCAGTGTGGAGTTTTTAGGCTATGTGCACACTGTGTTTTTCTAGGAGTTTTTAGAGCAGAACCTGAGCTGAAACCATCTAAATCCTTCTCCAAATCTTAAAACTATTCAAAAACTTTGAGTTTCCACTCAGTTTCAGCTCTGAAAATTCAACAAAAAGACTCCACGTGCACATACTCCACAGGTATATGCACACAACATCCTTTTTCAGTCAGATTCTGCATGGAATCCGCCTGAAAAAGTGCCTTAATACCGCCGCAAAAAAAAATGAAGACCACATTTTGTTACTTCTTTTAACTCCTTCAGGGTTCGGGAACCTTAAAGCTGCTATAACAAGTAACATCTTTTTCCTTCCTGTGCAAGGAAGCTTCTCGTTAGATATAGTTTAAAATACTTTAAAAGACCCCATTGGCGGAGCCGCCACAGAAACAGCAGCAAAAGCGCATCTTCAAGGAAAAGATTGCTGGCTTTATCCTGAAGCAGTTTTGCTTAGGAAAAACTTAGTGGGTATGTCGGTAGTATGTGCACACGACATCTTTAAGACTCCAGCGCAAGGTTTTCCTAGGCAAAGCCTCTTCAATAAAATGATGACATTCTCTTTCCTAAAGAGGCTTCGCCACTGGCGTCTTTTTTTCTATTATCTAACCTACAATGGCAAAGACACCCACAGAGTTAACATGCTCCTTCTTTTATTGGGAAACTGTAAGAAAATATTGCCATGAGATGAGATCAGCGTGTTGTAGGGGATGAAATCCTGATTACAGTGATGTGTCACTTTCTGGGCTGTGTGTATCTATTTCCTTAAAATCAGTGTTTTATCACCAGGAGATTATCACTAACCTCGTGGCTCCCAGTTAACTGCTCTGTGTAAACCCACCTCCACCACTGTGTAACAGCTTTTTGTTAATGAGCAGTGTACACAGACAGCTGCCAATCAAAGGTGTGGGTGAGGTTACACAGGGCTCAACATTCTGAGCACTGGTAGATCTGCAACAGAAACAAAAGTTATTGTATCAAAATGACAACATGCAGATTATTAATTGACACATTGTTGGAATCATGGTCGCAGCCCCTACATCATCCTGCTCTCAGATTATATAACAAAAAAAACATGGAAAAACCCTTACTGTTATATATAAATTACATGAGACACTGAAACTGCTGTCTACATTCCATGGGATACACTGAGACTGCTGTATATCCATCACATAGGATACATTGAGGCTGCAGTGTATACATTACAAAGGAGACATAAGACTGCTGAATATACATCACATAGGATTCATTGCAAATCTGCAGTATATACATCACATAGAATGAACTAAGACTGTTGTATATACGTCAGATAGGATACACTGAGACTGCTGTTTATACATCACATAGGATTCTCTGAGACTCTCCAGTAAGAACATTACATATGAGACATTGAGGCTGCAGTGTAAACATTACAAAGGAGACATGAGACTGCTGAATATACAACACATAGGATTCATTGCAAATCTGCAGTATATACATCACATAGAATGAACTAAGACTGTTGTATATACATCAGATAGGATACCCTGAGACTGCTGTATATACATCACATAGGATTCTCTGAGACTTTCCTGTAAGAACATTACATATGAGACATTGAGGCTGCAGTGTAAACATTACAAAGGAGACATGAGACTGCTGTATATACCTCACATAGGAGACACTTGGGTTGCTGTACACAGAGTGAGTGCAGACTTATCATTTTGGACTGAACAACCCCTTTAATCCAGTCTCATGTGTGCAGTGGTGGTGTTCAGCACAGAGTGCTTTGTGCGAGCGCACAGTTCTATACATAAAAATTAAAAAGGCCGACGGCTAGAAAAATTGGGCCAGCGACTGATAATGCATTTAAGAACCATGGCCTACAGGAAATCTGTGTTCTGCTGTATTAATAGTCATCTCTGGCATTTTGGACACCCCTACTCTAAAGTATGTGCACGTTGAGTTTAATTAGAAGTTTTTGAAGCAGAACCTTAGACGACACTCTCCAAAATCCTTCTAAAAAAAACAAAACACAAAATTCCTCAAAAACTTGGGAGTTTCTGCTCAATTGAGCTCCAAAAGCTCAGCAAAAAAAATGCAGTGTGCACATAACCCAAAACTTCTTCGGAAGAAATCCACAAAAAAAGGAGCATTTCTTAAAACAGTTTTCTTTTAAAAAATTCATCATTTTTGAACATTTAAAAAAAATCTACAACAAACAGTTGTCAACACATTCACATAGTTCCAGAGGATTGTCAGAATGCAGATATCTAAGGAAACTCCATCACAAAGTTATTACAAGGGGAATTCAAGGCTCAGTGAATATTTTATTATATGTTATTATCATGGACAATTCCATTTACACTTATCTGTTATGTTTACAGACGTCATGTCTCTGACTCAGAACGCATCCCTGCGTCATTACCAAACAACCTACAAAGGTCCAGTGCACTGTGTGAACTGTATTTTGAGGAAAGAAGGTCTTTGGGGCATGTATCGTGGAGCAGGAGCAATGCTTCTCAGGGACATTCCAGGATATTGCATGTACTTCATACCATACATATATTTATGTGAGTGGCTGAAATTAGATTGCCACACAACACCGAGCGCTTTGTCCGTGTGGCTAGCAGGTGGCATTGCAGGTATGTAACAATAATACTGGCTATTTAGGAACAGTGTTACATTTAGCGTCAAAAGTAAAATAAAAAACAATTCTAATTTATTAATACAACTTTATTAACTGGAAAAAATATTACCTAAAAAAATCTGACAGAACAGACCCTGTCTGAGTCAACCTCAGCCACGGGATATATAGGTGCGTCTCACAAAATTAAAATAACCTCAAAAATTTTATTTATTTCAGTTCTTAAATGCAAAAAGTGAAACTCACATATTACATAGAGTCATTACAGACAGAGTCATCTACTTCAAGTGTTTATTTCTGTTAATGTTGATGATTATGGATTACAGCCAATGAAAACACAAAAGTCATTATCTCAGTAAACCAGAATAATTAACAAAAAACACCTGGAAAGGCTTCCTAAGCATTTTAAAACGTCCCTTAGTCTTTAGTCTGTTTCAGTATGCTCCACAATCATGGGGAAGACTGCTGACTTGACAGATGTCCCGAAGGCAGTCATTGACACACTCCACAAGGAGGATAAGCCACAAAAGGTCATTACTAAAGAAGCTGGCTGTTCACATAGTGCTGTATCCAAGCATATTAATGGAAAGTTGAGTGGAAGGAAAAAGTGTGGTAGAAAAAGGTGCACAAGCAACCGGGATAACAGCAGCGTTGAAAGGATTGTTAAGAAAAGGTCATTCAAAAATTTGGGGGAGATTCACAAGGAGTGGACTGCTGCTGGAGTCATTGCTTCAAGAGCCACCACACACAGATGTTTCCAGGACATGAGCTACGAGTGTCGCATTCCTTGTGTCAAGCCACTCATGACCAATAGACAACACCAGAAGCGTCTTACCTGGGCCAAGGAGAAAAAGACCTGGACTGTTACTGAGTGGTCCAAGGTGTTGTTTCCAGATGAAAGTAAATTTTGCATTTCTTTTGGAAATCAAGGTCCCAGAGTCTGGAGGAAGAGTGGAGAGGCCACAATCCAAGCTGCTTGAGTTCTAGTGTGAAGTTTCCACAATCAGTGATGGTTTGGGGAGCCATGTCATCTGCTGGTGTAGGTCCACTGTGTTTTATGAAGACCAACGCCAGCGCAGCCGTCTACCAGGAAACTTTAGATCACTTCTTGCTTCCCTCTGCCGAAAAGCTTTTTGGAGATGGAAATTTCATTCTCCAGCAGGACTTTGCACCTGTCCACACTGCCAAACATACCAATACCTGGTTTAAAACAACAGTATCACTGTGCTTGATCAGCCAGCAAACTCACTTGACCTTAACCCCATAGAAAATCTATGGGGTATTGTCAAGGGGAAGATGAGACACCAGACCCAACAATGCAGACGAGTTGAAGGCTGCTATCAAAGCAACCTGGGCTTCCACAACACCTCAGCAGTGCCACAGGCTGATCGCCTCCATGTCACGCCACATTGATGCAGTAAATGATGCAAAAGGAGCCCCGACCAAGTATTGAGTGCATTTACTGAACATACATTTCAGTAGGCCAATATTTCGGCCGTTATAAAGTATTTACTGAGATAATGACTTTTGGCTGTAATTTATTGGCTGTAATCCATAATCATCAACATTAACAGAAATAAACACTTGAAATAGATCACTCTGTTTGTAATGACTCTATATAATATAGGAGTTTCACTTTTTGTATTGAAGAACTGAAAAAAATTAATTTTCTGAGGATATTCTAATTTTGTGAGAATCACCTGTGTACCAAAAACATAAAAGGAATAAAGGAGGAGGATGGGCTGGGTCTAAATGTATACAGTACATACTTAAAGAAACTTCTGAAGGGTTTTAGTTATCATTTTTCACTCATTGTGTCTTGTTAACAGTTATAATGCAGTTCTTGCATGCGTTTATTTGAAACAAATCCACTAATGGACCCAATGCAGAAGAACAGAATAAATACATATTTATTTCTAATAGTTTGTACATAAATTACTTAGCTTTTAGTATAGAGCTTTTTACTACAATATTGCTTTTTTAACCATCTAATCGGGTAAAAGAAGAAATTATTTTATCTTATTAGCCTGAGTATGAAAAATGAACTTTTAGCTAGACAATACCTACAGTACACCTCACCTTGTAATAGAATACCATTAGCGATACCCAAATGTTGAGAACAAGGAAAAAATTAAGATGTAGCTAATGCTATACTGGAAAAATTAAGTAACACATAATATAGTGCATAGGATGCACCCCAACAAGTTTTGGGGGTCAAATATTGTGAAATTGTTCATTAGATTCTGGAATACCTGAAAGAAAGGTTTTATATAGCTGAAACAAGAAGAAACCTTCAAGCTTGGGACCAGTCTGGATGGGTTAACAGGACTGATCCGGAATTGGAGATTGTGACAAAGTAACGGGCAAAGTACTGGAGGGAAGATACAGTGCATTGTAAAAGTATGTGGCCCCCTTGAACTTTTCTACCTTTTGCCACATTTCTGGCTTCAAACATAAAGATATAAAATTCTATTTTTTGGGGGAAGAATCAACAACAAGGGGACACAATCGTGAAGTGGAAAGAAATTTATTGGATATTTTAAACTTTTTTAACAAATTAAAAACTGATAAGTGGGGTGTGCAATATTTTTCGGCCCCCTTGAGTTAATACTTTGTAGCGCCACCTTTTGCTGCTATTACAGCTGCAAGTCGCTTGGGGTATGTCTCTATCAGTTTTGCACATCAAGAGGCTGAAATTCTTGCCCATTCTTTCTTGCAAAACAGCTTGAGCTCATTGAGGTTGGATGGAGGGCTTTTGTGAACAGCAGTTTTCAGCTCTTTCCACAGATTCTCGATTTGATTCAGGTCTGGACTTTGACTTGGCCATTCTAACACCTGGATACGTTTATTTTTGAACCATTCCATTGTAGATTTTGCTTTATGTTTGGATTCATTGTCCTATTGGAAGTTAAATCTCCGTCCCAGTCTCAGGTCTTTTGCAGACTCCAACAGGTTTTCTTCCAGAACGGTCCAGTATTTGCCTCCGTCCATCTTCCCATCAATTTTAACCATCTTCCCTGTTCCTGATGAAGAAAAGCAGGCCCAAACCATGATGCTGCCACCACCATGTTTGACAGTGGGGATGGTGTTTTGAGGGTGATGAGCTGTGTTGCTTTTACGCCAAACATATCGTTTTGCATTGTGACCAAAAAGTTTGATTTTGGTTTCATTTGACCAGAGCACCTTATTCCACATGTTTGGTATGTCTCCCAGGTGGCTTGTGACAAACTTCAAAAGAGACTTTTTATGGATATATTTGAGAAATGGCTTTCTTCTTGCCACTCTTCCATAAAGGCCATATTTGTGCAGTGTACAACTGATTGTTGTCCTATGGATAGACTCTCCCACCTCAGCTGTAGATCTCTGCAATTCATCCAGAGTGATCATGGGCCTTTTGGCTGCATCTCTGATCAGTCTTCTCATTGTTCGAGATGAAAGTTTAGAGGGACAACCGGGTCTTGGTAGATTTGCAGTGATCTGATACTCCTTCCATTTTAATATGATCCCTTGCACAGTGCTCCTTGAGTTGTTTAAAACTTGGGAAATCTTTTTGATTCCAAATCCAGCTTTAAACTTCGCAACAACAGTATCTCAGACCTGCCTGGTGTGTTCCTTGGTCTTCATGATGGTCTCTGCACTTGAAACAGAACCCTGAGACTATTACAGAGCAGGTGCATTTATACGGAGACTTGATTACACACAGGTGGATTCTATTTATCATTACCAGTCATTTAGGACAACATTGGATCATTCAGAGATCCTCACTGAACTTCTGGAGTGAGTTTGCTGCACTGAAAGTAAAGGGGCCGAATAATAATGCACGCCCCACTTTTCATTTTTTATTTTTTTTAAAAATCTTAAAATATCCAATAAATTTCGTTCTACTTCATGATTGTGTCCCACTTGTTGTTGATTCTTCCCAAAAAAAAAAATAATATTATCTTTATGTTTGAAGCCAGAAATGTGGCAAAAGATAGAAAAGTTCAAGGGGGGCAAATACTTTCACAATGTATGTAGCACTGAGAATGTTAGCTCCAGTAATACAAACATAGGAAAAATGTTTCAGCACATGAAGGGATAAGGGGTTAATCAGCCATCCCTAGTGGTAGGGTGATTAAACACCTGTAGAGGGAGAGGAGGTCAGAGGATAAAATCCCAGCTTTTTAGTGGATTTGGTGTGGGGAGGGCCTGGAGGTGAAAGCTTTGAGCTGAATTGTCATGTGAAGGGAAGATAAACCTTGGGTTGTTTATTCCTGAAGCAGGCGGTTACCCGTAGCAACCAGGAATGTGCCCTACTTTATGTTTTGTTTTTCCAGTTAGGCCGGGAAGGCTGTTTGTTTTGCTAACATTGCTGTGCTTTCTGCAGCACTCTTAATATACCCAGCAGAAGATTTATAGAAACAGTGTTCCTGTGTCTACCTTTATGTGCCACCAAGTGAGCCAATCTACCACAGTTGGTGTTAAAAGTGCGGGCAATATACCCAGGAAGCAAGTGTGACGGCTGTGGACAGACTACATGTCCTGGGTGAAGGCAGTTGTAAGGATGAAACAGCGATCAGACAAAATGGAGGAGCTGATCAAACACCTGGTCCAAAGCCAGTATCAGCAGCACCTGCAACAGCTGCAGCAGCATTGGGAGCAGCAGCAACAGCTGGCACAACAGGAGACAAGTAAGCTGCTGTTGCAGCAACAGCACCAGCATTAGCTCCAACAGCAGCAGCAACAGCACCAGCAACAGAGCTGACAACAGCAGTAGCAGATTGATGTGCTCACAAAGACAGCACCGACCCCAATGCCAACTGATGATTTCTCTGACCAGAAGGCGGTGAGGAGAGTCTTGCAGAAGATGACCACGGGTGATGACATAGAGGCCTTTTTAACCATTTTTGAAAAGGTCACCAATAGAGAGAAACTACAACCAGAGCAGTGGGCGGAAGTCCTGGCGCTATAATTAATGGGGGAGCCACAAAAGGCCTAGTATAATTTGACCTTACAGGATGCCAAAGAATATGAAAAATTGAAAACAGAAATTTTGGCACACTTGGGATTGACAATGTTTGTCAGGGCACAACGGGTCCACTGCTGGGCATATAACCAGAACAAACCCGGCAGTAACCACCGCTCCACCATACCGCTGCACGACCAGCTCTACCCTCACTTACTGTATCCTCACCCATCTCTTGTAGATTGTGAGCCCTCATGGGCAGGGTCCTCGCTCCTCCTGTACCAGTCGCTGTCACATTGTGTTCAATGTTGTAATTGTTCTTGTATTATACCCCTTTTTCACATATAAAGCGCCATGGAATAAATGGCGCTATAATAATAAATAATAATAATAATAAAAAACTCGCTCCCAAATGTTTGATCTGTTTCACCTCATCCAAAAGTGGTTACAGCCGGAGTCCTCTACAACAGGGCAGAGGGTTGTAATGGACCGGTTCGTGCACTCCCTTCTGAACCCGATGCAGACTCGGGTTGCCCAGGGAGATCACCAGATCGTTGATGACTTGGTCGGACTGGTCGAAAGGTATCAGGGGGTCAACGGGTCCATGGGGAGACAAGGGGGCAGCAGAGGTCATGCCAAGACCTTCATCGGCAGATGTAATTTGCTGGAGATGTCGTGGCCCAGGTCATATAACTGCCCATTGTCCCCTAACCACCGAGCAAATGGATTGTAGCATGGAATGCCGGTGTTCATTCTACGCATATCCAGCTTGCAGTGTGGACTGTCCACCTGGCAAAGGGCCCCAAGCTTGTCCTGTAAAAGTGAATGGCCTACAAATGACTGGACTACTAGAATCAGGGAGTTTGGTTACTGTTACACTCACGCCGCCTAAGTTCATATAGGGGCGAGACCGGTTGCATGAATTTGTTGGAAACCTTGGGGAACCATTACTCAGGGCGACCATAGGTGGCAGAGGTCAAAGTTCCTTGGAAAACCAAGAAGTACACGGGAGGGAGACAAATCAGATGCAGCAGAGGCAGGGCAACACTGTCAAAGGTATGGGGCAGTTATCTCAGCCCCTCCAAGCGCCCAGGCGATGACGCGCGGGGTACTCTGACAAGGAGGGAAACATTTTGAAAGATGCTGAAGGAGTACCTTGCCGACCATACCAGCATCCTTCGTGATTCTTCTGTGTTATAACTATTGGGTATCCAAGCTGGACACATGACATGAACTGTCTCTCTACGCCTTGAAGGTCCTGGCCTGTCCTGCCGCTAGCGTTTTGTCAGCTGGTTTTTAGTGCCACTGGGGGTATTTTAACTGATAGGTGCCTGTCAAATGAAAATGCTGACAGGCTGACTTATCAAAATGAAAAAGGGCTGGATTGGGACAGACTTCTTGAATGATAGCAGTGGAACATAAAGTCAAATCCAGTGGTTATTTTTGGGGGGTCTATTCCCATGCACCTCTTCACAACCAGACATGGGTATATGCTTCATGATTTTGTCTATTTTATGTCACCCTCGTCCTTTTCCTTCTCCTCATCCTCCACCACCATATCAATAGGGTGACCATCATGCAACACCCACATAACTTTTTTAAGGGTGTTTATGATGCCCCAAGGAAATATTTTTAGATGCCAACCTCTAACATTTTGTATGTTATACAGGATGTTCATGTATACTCCCCAGGGGTAAATGTTTTTCAGCCCATGAAATAAGTGCATGGACATTACCAGTATAGGAGACACACTCCTTTATAATGGGAACAATTTTTTAATGAGGACCTACGTGTCTTCAAAGGGGTATTGGAGTGCGGCCTAATTTTTGGTGACACGCCCCCGGGGCAATGGGGTACTCGGCAGCTGGGCCTATGGATGCTGGGGGGGTATGTCACAGTGGCTGGCCCGGTCCGTGGCCCAGGGCGGTCAACCAAAAAGGGGATTGAAACTTGGATAAAAATAAAAAGAAAATAAATAGTTTGTGACGCCACCTGTGGTACCTGGTAAGGTTTACCATTTTTGCTGCAGAACTCTGGGGGGTGATGGGATGGCAGCTGAGGTGTTTCTGCTCCCCACATGTGGAGCGGGCCCCCGGGGCAGTGTGGCGTTTGATGGTGGGTGGCGATGCTGGGGCTTCTAGTGCAGTCGGAGTGATGGCGCAGCTGAAATAATGGACGGAGGCAGTGCGGTGCAGTCATCCGAGTCTTTACTCACAGTTCTCATGTACGTTCCACTGATACACTGCGCGGGAACCAGCCTCCCACGTCGCACTGCGTTCACCAGACCGGGGGTTCAGTTCTTCCTCAGGTAGGTTAAAAGCACCTAACGGAACCCTGCTTTCTGATGTTCCTCTCTAGACCACCTTCACGCTGGGTCTTCTCCCTCCTGCCCTGCGCTTCCCCACTCACAGTCCTGCTTGGATGCTCTGAAGTCCCTCTGGGCAACTTGGAGTTCCCGGACCTACTTGACCCTCACGGTGACTAAGATGAGGCTTTGGCAACTGCACTATATAAGCCAGAAGCCTCCGGTTTTTCCAGCCGAGACCTGGAGTAACACGGCTGGTCCAGGGGCCGGTCCCCATCTTGCAGCCTGATCCCTCTGTCTTCTGACAGATTCAGGGCGTACGGGTGCCGTCCTGCACTCGCCGTACCCCCTGGGATTCCTTCAATAGAATGGAGCCTTTCTCCTCTGCTCCCCTCCTGGGCCTCTAGCACTAGGCCCCACTATGGAGCAGAGCTCCTAAAGAGACTCTGCTCCCTGACTGACTAACACTCTCTTCTCTTACTGACTGACCTGCCAACCTAAGATGGCTTCCCTTTTTATACAGTACAGACCAGAAGTTTGGACACACCTTCTCATTTAAAGCTTTTTCTGTATTTTCTTGACTATGAAAATTGTACATTCACACTGAAGGCATCAAAACTATGAATTAACACATGTGGAATTATATACTTAACAAAAAAGTGTGAAACAACTGAAAATATGTCTTATATTCTAGGTTCTTCAAAGTAGCCACCTTTTGCTTTGATGACTGCTTTGCACACTCTTGGCATTCTCTTGATGAGCTTCAAGAGGTAGTCACCGGAGATGATCTTCCAACAATCTTGAAGGAGTTCCCAGAGATGCTTAGCACTTGTTGGCCCTTTTGCCTTCACTCTGCGGTCCAGCTCACCCCAAACCATCTCGATTGGGTTCAGGTCTGGTGACTGTGGAGGTCAGGTCATTTGGCGTAGCACCCCATCTCTCTCCCTTTTGGTCAGATAGCCCTTACACAGCCTGTAAGTGTGTTTGGGGTCATTGTCCTGTTGAAAAATAAATGATGGTCCAACTAAACGCAAACCGGATGGAATAGCATGCCACTGCAAAATGCTGTGGTAGCCATGATGGTTCAGTATGCCTCCAATTTTAAATAAAACCCCAACAGTGTTACCAGCAAAGCACCCCCACACCATCACACCTCCTCCTCCATGCTTCACGGTGGGAACCAGGCATGTAGAGTCCATCCGTTCACCTTTTCTGCGTCGCACAAAGACACGGTGGTTGGAACCAAAGATCTCAAATTTGGACTCATCAGACCAAAGCACAGATTTCCACTGGTCTAATGTCCATTCCTTGTGTTCTTTAGCCCAAACAAGTCTCTTCTGCTTGTTGCCTGTCCTTAGTAGTGGTTTCCTAGCAGCTATTTTACCATGAAGGCCTGCTGCACAAAGTCTCCTCTTAACAGTTGTTGAAGAGATGTGTCTGCTGCTAGAACTCTGTGTAGCATTGACCTGGTCTCTAATCTGAGCTGCTGTTAACCTGCGATTTCTGAGGCTGGTGACTCGGATAAACTTATCCTCAGAAGCAGAGGTGACTCTTGGTCTTCCTTTCCTGGGGCGGTCCTCATGTGAGCCAGTTTCTTTGTAGCGCTTGATGGTTTTTGCAACTGCACTTGGGGACACTTTCAAAGTTTTCCCAATTTTTTGGACTGACTGACCTTCATTTCTTAAAGTAATGATGGCCAGTCGTTTTTCTTTACTTAGCTGCTTTTTTCTTGCCATTATACAAGTTCTAACAGTCTATTCAGTAGGACTTTCAGCTGTGTATCCACCAGACTTCTGCACAACACAACTGATGGTCCCAACCCCATTTATAAGGCAAGAAATCCCACTTATTAAATCTGACAGGGCACACCTGTGAAGTGAAAACCATTTCCGGTGACTGCCTCTTGAAGCTCATCAAGAGAATGCCAAGAGTGTGCAAAGCAGTCATCAAAGCAAAAGGTGGCTACTTTGAAGAACCTAGAATATAAGACATATTTTCAGTTGTTTCACACTTTTTTGTTAAGTATATAATTCCACATGTGTTAATTCATAGTTTTGATGCCTTCAGTGTGAATGTACAATTTTCATAGTCATGAAAATACAGAAAAATCTTTAAATGAGAAGGTGTGTCCAAACTTCTGGTCTGTACTGTACCTCCTTCAATGGTACTCCCCAAAACTGCTTCCTCCACCCACACCCACTACTGGTTCCCCCTACCTTTGGGCTCAGCAGGAAACACATTGCATCTTGCCCTTGCAGCCGGCCTGGAGTAGTGTAGTGTTGAATGTGGGTGTTGGGGTCCCGGGCAGCACTCCCTCCTTACCTGAGAGAAGGAGATACCACACCTCTGGGTGAGGTGCAGTACCTCTGTGGCGACTGAACCCTCAGGGGCGCCACATTGGCAGCCCTTGCAGACGCAATAATAGTATAGGAGACTCACTCTTTTCTAATGGGAACATTTTTTTTAATGAGGCCCTCCTCAACGTCTCTTCAAAGAGGTATTGGAGTGCATCCTACTTTTTCGCAGCCCTTGGAGTCACTGCATATGCAATAACAGTATAGGAGACCCACTCCTTTATAATGGGAACTATTTTTTAATGAGGCCCTTCACTACGTCTACTCAAAGTGGTATTGGAGTGCGTCCTAATTTTTGGCAGCCCTTGCACTTACTGCATACGCAATAACTGTATAGGAGACAGACTCCTATATAGTATGCTGCAGTACCAGATGGCCCTTGTTGAAGAATTATTTAAAAAAATCCTATCTGACAATGCTGGCAGCAGATGTCACAGTTTCTTGGACAACCAAGGAGTACCGGCAAGGGAGAAACAAACCAGATGCAGCAGAGGTAGGGGAAAGCTGTCAAAGGTCTGCGACTATCCAGCCAGGTATTATTGCCTTATCCTGCATACGGCTGCAAAAAAAAAATCTTTTCTATTCCCTATTGATACCGCTGTTATCTGCATTTATAATAGGGACAGGTGCTAGGTATCATCAGCTGGAGATGAGTGATGTTCATTGTCGTCGAATACATCTCTTCCACAGTGCATTACTTGATCATTTCCACGCACTCGTTGACCGATTCATAATTTTTAACGGTGGTCTGTAATTAGAAAATTATGAAAGCAGACAGGATTGCTTGCGTTCCTTCACAGTTTGGTGTTGCAAAGTACCAAAAAACCTCTTCGAAGCCGGTTAAATTCTATTATCTATTGTACTATATTACCTCTCTTATCTGAGATTTGTGTACGGGTGACCTATAGTAGTTGGTCTTACAGGCATCTAGTGAGGGATTATTGTATTATTCCCCATGCTGAAAAAAAAATTCTAGTCCCCATTGATAATGCTGGTAGCTGCATTTAAAATAGGGACAGGTGCTAGAAGGTACCATCAGCTGGAAAAGCGTGTTCATTCTGGTTGCATACATTATTTTTCACTGTGCATAACTTGATTGATGTTCTCCATGCACTCATTGACCGATTCATAATTTTTGCAGTGATCTGTACTCAGAAATTAATCAAGGTTGACAGAAATTTACCATAGTTGACAAAAACTCATCGAAGCTGACAGAATAATACAACCTGGTAGTGGGGTAACAGATGATACCCCAACGCATGTTTTGCTTCTTCGGGGGGGGTGGAATACATGATTAATCTGTAATAATCTGTATGTAAGAGGTAGTGGTGGAAGACTTGATGCTATTGGAGCTAGAATTACCACTTCAGAACTCTCCAGTGCTTTGTTTCCATCCATTTCTGGGTGCTTCTTGAATTAGGTTTGGAGGCATTGTCCCGCTTGAAGACTCAAGACCTAGGATGCAAAGCCACCTTTATGACACTGGACACTACATTGCTACCCATAATCCTTTGGGAATCTTCACATTTCATGATGCCTTGCACACAGTCAAGGCACCCTGTGCCAGAGTCAGCAAAACAACCCCTAAATATCTTTGAACCTCCACCATATTTGACTGTAAGTACTGTGCTCTTTTGTTTGTGAGTCAAATTCCATTTACATTAAACAGTTGAATGATGTGCATTATCAAAAAGCTCTATCTTGGTCTCATCTGTCCCCAATATGCCTGCTGCCCCTCTAAATATAATGGAGGCTGCCTGTTGGCAAAATTGTGGGGACCACCTGCTGAACATCCAAATTTCAAACTTTACAGAATATATACAAAAAAGAAAATTTGATAAACTCAAATGGATTGGATACGTTATATTGCAGTAGCAATATATGGCTATGCAAAGCATAGCCGGCTGAGTCCCTACAACAATAATGAGGGACGACTGCTGGCCCTTTAACAATAGTAAGGGCCACCTGATGGCCCTGTAAAAATAGGCTTTGTGACTTTCAGATTCCCTCTTTCATAAATGAAACAGGATGTGTCTGATCATGGCTCACACACTGCATGCCCAAATAAGGTAGGAGAATGTTAAAATTACATTTACTGTTGAATGTATTTTTCACTGCTGAAAGCAATGCAACAGTGCAAAAACGCATCAAAAACGCTACATGTGAACATAACCCAAGGTGTGGAGGAGTATTTTTGTTTTTGGTTAATTATTTTGCCTTATATACAAGTCATTACCCTGGAAACAATTTTTCTTAACATTTTTTCCAGGAAAATCCATTTTAGCTTCATTTTTGTATGTTTTATTGTGAGTCCATAAAAGTGGCGTAATACTCTGACAACATTGTTCACAGCAGGGACCTCGGATTCAGAGATGCTTCCAGGGGTCTTCCCCAAGCTGTTCCCATGTAATTATAGCACTGTTCCCATCGATTTCACCAATTTTTTGGCCCCCTCCAGACCTCGGGCTCCCGAGCATTACAATTTACTTGACTTGAGTAACGAGTACCCGAGCATTTTAGTGCTCGCTCATCACTAGTAATGACTGATGACAGTGTTTGTTATGTACCCTGCAGGTTATAGAATGGGTTTTAGAAACAAACAATAGTCTTCTGGAGATGAAGCTATGACCTGCTAGGTCTAACAAACAATGTTGGCAAATTAATTTGTAAATGCATTTACAGCGCTACACGTGCAGATCAACAGGTCCAAGGGGTTAAACAGGGCTTCATTGAGTCCAAAAGTCCAGCTGAGAGTCATTGCAACACTGTGAATAATAAAATTCCAAAAAACATGCAAAAAATACATTTTCCCTCAGGACTCGCCCTTAGTTCATGACTATTGGCTCTCGCTAGTCCACAACTTTGAAAATGTCTAATTTCTGCCAATATTGAATTTGTAATGTAACTTGGTCCTGCTAGTGTTGGATTTGGCCCTAGATTATGGAGGGAGGGCTTAGTAAAGAAGTATGGCTATAATAAATGGCCTGAGTGGAGCTTCTTTTACAAACAGCTTCTCTGAAAGGAGGTCAGGCCAAGGCCCATACTGCTCATATTTTAAGTACTATGAATACAGTCCAGTTTCAAATGTCCAATATATCTTCTGCATCAGTTTATCACATTTTACATTTATTTTACACCATCCTTTATTGATTACTGTAAGAGAATAAAAATCTTTTCTGGACATATAATGGAAACACGGGTCTAGGTATCTTCTCATGTGCCTTGCATCTGTGTGACCATCACATGAAAAAATGAAAATTCCATACTTGCCAACTATTCCAATATTTTGGGACATTTGCAGGAAATGGACCACAAAGGGGCTAGGTTTAGCAAAACCATGTCCCCAAGTTAGGAGATTGAGATTTTCCTGGGTGTTCCTGGCAAATGAAATTAAGGGAATCTGTCACCAGGTTTTGATGCCCTATCTGAGAGCAGCATAATGTAAGGGCAGAAGACCTGATCCCAACATTGTTTCACCTACTGGGCTACTTAGTGCAGCTCTGATAAAATCAATCGTTTCTCCTCTGCAGGTCTAGCAGAGGTGGGGTTATACAGAGTCAATGAATATGGAGCCCTCTAGTGATAATCTCTCTTAAAACAATGGTTTTATAAAAACTACAGCAAGGAGCCAAATAAGTGACACATCACTGGAATCAGGGCCTCCAACATTAGGAGGCAAAAATCAGGTGGTAGATTCCCTTTATATAGCTTAGCCTTTTCATTCTACGTGTTAGTTAGTATGAGCTTCCAACTGAATAAATTAAAAAGGCCATTTCTTGCTCTTATCTTATTTCCCCTGCTCCCTTGAGTATTTTTGTTTTTTGTATACTTGTTTGCTTTAATCTGCCACATGGTTTCAGATATATGGTCATTTTTATTTAGTGCAATATGTTATGGCCTTTACCCTGCGAGCCATGCCTTCGTGGTAAAGTGCATAGAAATTGGCACTAAATAAAAAGACCTATATCTCTGAAATTATATGGTGAATGAAAAAATTAAATTTTCAGGGTAGTAACGGGAATTAAATAGGAGTACTAATTGTCCAGTTTTGTCCTGGTCACAGGTCCTCTTTAATTACAAGCAAAAATCTTGAAAGCTGTGAGCTATTGTGGTGACACGGGGGTTCAGTGGGTGCTCTTGTACGCTGGTCCGAGACCGCATGGACCAGGGCTCATCCCATTGAACGCCCGCTCTCATTTCCCGTGGGCATAATACTACTCATACAACACAGGGTGAGGATAAAAAAGTGTGGCAATACTTTATTGAACCACTCAACAGACGATAACATATAGAACAGTCCCAGCAAATACCCAAGATGGTGAAAATTATGGATACTTACCCTTCCGCTTGCTCGCCGGGATTAGAGCAGCTGCGACTTCGAGGCTTCCAGGGCCAACTACCCAAAGAGTGGCACCCCGCTTTTGGTGGTCACCCACAGAGAGGAGGTAGTGGCAAGCTTTGGAATCTGACAGTCCATTGAGGCACGTGGCCAGGTGACCGAAGGGTTAAAACCTAGCTTCTCCGAATGTCTCCATGGAACCAGGTGACCGGTGGGACCAATCCAGGCTTCCTCAAACATCCTCCATGGGGCCTGCAACCGGATGGTCCCAACCTGGCTTCTCCGAACGTCTCCATGGGGCCAGGTGACCAGATGGTCCCAACCTGGCTTCTCCAAACGTCTCCATGGGACCAGTTGACCAGATGGTCCTGACGCGCCCAGGGGATGGGGACGACTCGGCGCCCGGGCTTTGCTGTTAGTTTTGGGGGATGCCGCGGTGGCTGGCTCCCGAGGCCATATCCTGGGGTCACTCTTAAAAAGCAAGGAATTGGGGGGAAAAGGTGTATGGGATAGGGAAAGTTCGTGACACCACCCGTGGTGTCTGGTGAGACTCACCAGCGCTGCTACAGTCCTCTGAGGCCGGTGGTCAGGCAGCTTAGTTGGTGCGGCTCCCCACACGTGGAGCAGGGCCTCAGGGCAGCGTAGGAGAGGGGACGCAGGACAGAGGGGACCCAGCCGGGTCAGAAGAAGATAGGCACACACACGACAGTTCACTTCAGTACCTTTACTGGTGGTGTTTCAGGCACGATCCAGGGCACTGTAGGGTGAAGGGTGCATTTCAGGACTCTCCCCAGTGAGACGGTGTGGGGCCTCCTGTTTCTTGCCTTTTCCTGTTAAGTTTATGACCTGCCTGGAGCTGGGCCTAACTTGGTCTCTGTCTTGCACCTGCTGACCTGGTGGTAGGGCCATCTGTTGGAGTTCACACTCTCTGGTCTCTTGGGCCTCAGTGACTCCTGACCCTGGTATTACAGTCAGCTTTTGGTATTCCTGGGACATATAGTTCGCCAGGGGTTCCGGTTGTTTCTGCTGGTCCTAGAGATCCTTGCAGACACGGACCCGGTGTCCGGTATATGGTTGCGGGGAGAGCTGGTTAAGCTCCTCTGCCCCCTATGTAGCTCGCTTACTCCACTTGCCTTCGGCCGCACTCGGGGCCCTCACTAGGCTTCACACTGGCAGTAGGTCTCGCTACTCTTCACCGCTCTTATGGCGTCGGCACGCCTTGGGCTCACTAACCTGAGCTCTCTGAGTCTGGACTATGCTCCACTGCAGGATGGCTTCTGCAGGAGCTCCTCTCAACAGGCTTCCTTCTACAGACTGGATTCTCACAGACTGGAACTAGCTCTGTCCCCTGAGAAAACTGTTCTCCAGACTGGGCTCCACTGCAGGCTGACCTCTCAGGCTCATCTACTGCAGGAGCTGACTTCAGACTTGACTAGACTCAGACTGAACTGCCTAGCTCCACCTTCCCTATTTATATCCCTAACGGGCTCCCTCTGGTGGTCTGAGGTGGAAGGTGGAGGTGTGTGAATGCTATGAGGGCCTCTTGTGGAGGAATCCGTCCATGCACCCCTCTAGGATCTGTGGCACCAATGCGCAGCAGGGCGCCACATTCCCCCCTAGCAAAGCTCAGTACTCCCGGACTGAAGTACTTTTTATAACAACAACAATAACAATCTTCCCTTTATGGAAGGCTCTTTGCTTAAACGTTACATAATAAACATTATAAATAATAAATATATACATATATAAAATAAGCAACCTCAGAATTCAAGTCTCTTTTGGTGAGGTTCCCCGATAGGATGTCCATCTCACAGGGCAGAGTATTTGGTAGCTTGAGGGACCTGTCCCAAACCCTCCACATAGGCCCTGGGGTGGCTGCAGGGCATGGTGATCCTGAGTTGGACCTCCGTTAGTGCCACACCAGACAGGTTTTCCTTCTGAGGTCACCTAAAGGGGCACTCCAGGGAGTGCAATTATTTACAAGAAGTAGTTTTTGGGCAGCACATAGTCCTCAGCCGCAAAGTTCTTTAGGTACCCTTACGGGTAGTTAGAGGCAAACAAGAAAATGTCCATTTCCCTTAAATTGTCCATTACAAGCATAACACAAAGTTAATAAATACATATACAGGAAAATACACAATATAATACCCCAGGGGCAACTATTTACACTGTCAGAGTTTCCTTCTTTACTCTCTGTATCTGACAGGGGTCTGACCTAGTGTACTACGTGTAGACCTGCGTGGTACTGGGATGCGTGAGGCACTAGTATTTGCACTACCTCCCATTCTGTCAGTTCTAAGTGTTGGGAAACTGCAGGGTTGCCTTAACCTCTCTACAGAACTGGCAAGTATACCATTGGCTGGGCCTTCTTGCTCTGCTCCAACCGGGGATTCTTCTTGAGCAGGCTCTTCTGAAGCACTTACAGGCTCTACTTGCTGTGGAGGGTCTTCTGGCTGTTGAAAGAAGTGGATCACAGGTATTATTACTGCTCCTCCTAGTGGAGGCCAATCTGCCGGGAAATCTCCTAAGTCAGTATGGAGTACTGCTTCTTTAGGCTCCTCCGGTACGGTGAGAGGCACTTCTTCTTGGGGCTTTAGCAGGTCTGGACTAGTGTTGAGCCACCCCCGTAGTGTTCGAGTTCGGTTCGGTTCGTCGAACACCCGTGTGTTCGCCGAACTGTTCGTCGAACTGTTCGTCGAACACCTTCGAACACCGTTAAAACCAATGGCAGGCAAACAAAAACACATAGAAAAACATAGAAAACACCTTCAAAGGTGTCCAAAAGCTGACAAACTGCTCAGAAGACATAACTAACACATGGAAAAGTGACAAGTACATATAGTCATGCGAAAATAAAAGAGGTGGAGGAGTAAAAGGAGGGGGAGACACAGATATAGGCATGTCATGCCCTTCTAAAATCCAAAAAGTGAGAAGCCGACACGGCCAGTCCGCTCCTGCCCGTGCCACCTCCGTGTCGCCGGGTTTGTGCCAGAGCCGCGGTGAACCCTGATGGCCAGCCCCCCTCTCCCAATACTGGTGCCTGTCCGCTGGTGGGTCGAGCGAGCCCCCCTGTGGTGGAGGCAGCTCTAAGCTTTTTAATTTAAATTGTCTCTCTAATTTGAATGAATACACTTTAAATCCATTTACAAGGATCTATTGGAGGGCAAGTCTCATGCCAGCAGCCACGTAATTCCAGCTCCAGTAGCGTCCACTAAAGCTGCTGCAGTTAAAAAGCTTTTATAAGGATCGAGCTCGGCTGTCCACCGCAAGGCATCCTAGTGCCAGTCCCAGCCCCTATGCCTTGGGGTGCCTCCTGATGCTCTTCACTAAGTATCCCGTGGTCCCGAAGCATTTCCTTTGAAAAAATGAAGTGTCCAAACTACAGGTGGTGTAGCTTGCTTAACAGCCGGGATAATCCGCTGACTAGCAGACCCTGCTACTAGGCACAAAGTATTTCCTGGGCTAGATGCTGTTAAAAATTTGTAATTAGATACTCTCGTTGGATGCTGAGAAAGCATTCCATAGAGTCTCCAGGCACGCCATATATGATTCTCTTAAAAAGCTTGGGGTAGGGGTCTAGGGGACCCTTTTATAGCCAAAATCACGGCCCTGTATCGCAATACGTCACCTAGGCTGAAGATAAATGGAACTGTAGCACCCTGAGGGCTCGGTTGCTACAGAGGTATTGCACCTCACCCAGAGGTGAGATATCTCACTCTCAGGTAAGGATGTAGTGTGGATCAGGACCCGACACCTGCATGCATTACACCACATTGCCGTGGGGCAGGGCGACCAATATGCCCCTGAGATGGGCACGACAGTCCCTGTCCCTGGCTGGAGTGGGGGGAGGGAACACTGAGGAAGGGGAACCCTGTAGTGCAGGAGCAGGGAGGAAGCAGTTCCTGGGTGCATTGAGAAGGGAGTATAAAAGGTGGGCACCATCTTAGTTCAGTGCAGAGAAGTCTGAGCAGAAGTGGCAGGGAGCAGGGTCTCTGCATGAGCTCTGCTCCGGAGGCGGGCCTAGTAACAGAGGCCCAGGCCTGGAAGAGGGAGAAGGAAGGAAGAGGAGCGGAGAAGGCTCCAGGAACGAGGAACGAAGGGATCTCAGGGGTGCGGACGGGCGAGTCGCCACCGCACGCCAGAATCCACCTGCGTGAAGGGGTCAGGCCAAAGGGGGAGACCGGTCCCCGAAACTAGTGGAGGCAGGAAACGACCCTCAGCTAGAAACAGGAGGCTGTGACATTTTATGTGGCGCAGCCCCTCGCTACACCCGCTAGGAAGGCACCACATAGGGTCAGGGAAACTGGCGCCAAGTTTACCAAGAGGAGGCCCAAGGCAGCCGGACAGAAGGGTTGGTAAGAAAGGCCAGACAAAGGACACACAAAGGGGGTCCTGTGAAGCACTCCAAAGTTATCTGGGAGTTGTCTGAGCCCCTCACCTGGTGAGCACAGTACGACGTGGGCAGCCGTTACCTGCAGACGTGGTCTGGATAATAAGAACTGTGAGTAAAGGCCCTGGACTGCATCACTGACTCCGTGTCATTACTGCTGCTGCCCTGCACCATCACCCCCATCCTCCGCATACACTGCCCTGAGGCTATACTCCTCCCGTGGGGAGTTATGCTACGCTCTGCTGCACCCACAACACCAGCCTCAGCGGTCTGCCCTGGAGCGGCGGTTCACTCTGACCGCAATCCACGGGTGGCGTAGTCGGACATTTAAACATCAAAACCACTGGTTTGACCGCCCTGAGCCACGGAACCGGGTTGCCGCCACGGAGACTACAACCACCAGCATCCACCAAAAAGGGTCCGGCTCCGGGTGTCCCAAGGCCCAGGGGGCGCGTCAGAACATTTTCATCACCTTTCACAATCACCAATGGGACAAGGCAGGGATGTTCTCTGTCCCCTCTCTTATACATCCTAGTGACGGAGCACCTGCTCTCATCAATTCGCCATAACCCCAATATTAGGTGGATTGAGGTGGGAGGCACCGAGTACAAGTGCTCTCTATTTGCTGATGATGTCCTAGTATATATCACTCAATCACATATATCCATCCATGCTGTTATGGCTGAAATAGATCACTTTGTTACATGGTCAAATTTTAAAATCAATGCAGCGAAGTCTGAGGCCCTCGATGTCTCCCTCCCCAAATCCATATAGGATTCCATCCAGTCCAACTTTCCCTTTGCCTGGCCCTCACAGGGTATCAAATACTTAGGAATTCCTATTCATAGAGACCTCTCCCATCTATGTTATCTTAATTTTGGGCCCTTTATTGAACAACTCCATACAGACCACGGTTGGCAAGTTAGAACTGTAAGATTCACTACGTGAACCACTGGTGTTTTGTGGAAAAGCACATGTACACTGTGTTCCAAATTATTATGCAAAAAGTGTTTAGGAGTGATAAGGGAAGAATTTGTTTGTTTGTCAGTTAAACTCATTGATGGTGATGTGTGTCAGGGCTCTTTATATCACTGTAAGCAATTGCAGACACCAGTGCTAATTAGTTTGGCAGGTGTGTCCAATGAAAGGCAAGACTACTTAAGAAGGCTCTCTCACATTATTCAGCAGCCTACATTTTCTGCCAAAATGGGAAAGAAAAAGGATGTGTCGGCTGCTGAGAAGCAACAAATTGTGGAGTGTTTAGGTCAAGGCATGACTACAATCAACATTGTGCGATGATCAGGATGAAGTGTCTTGGCAATCAAGAAGTATGTAGCTGATTCACAGTACACACGTGTGCGTGCTGATAAGGGCAAATTGAGGACTCTTTCCTACAGGCAATTAAGTCAGGTTGAAAGAGCAGCGGCAAAAAAGCCTTGTCATAGCAGCAGACAAGTTTTTGAAGCTGCTGGTGCCTCCAACGTCCCCCGAACAACAAGATGCAGGGTCCTTCAGAGGTTTGCAGCTGTGCATACGCCATCCTGTCGACCTCCTCTATCCACTTCACACAAGCAGAAACGGCTCCAGTGGGCCAAACATTACATGAAGACTGATTTCAAAACTGTTTTGTTCACGGATGAGTGCCGTGCAGCGCTCGATGGTCCAGATGGATGGAGTGGAGGATGGCTGGTTGATGGACACCCCACGCAAACACGGCTACAGCGCCAACAAGGAGGAGGTGGAGTAATGTTTTGGGCTGGAATCATGGGGAGAGAGATTGTCGGCCCCTTTAGGATCCCTGAAGGCGCTAAAGATGAACTCCATAATGTATGTGGATTTTCTCAAACAGCACTTCCTGGCATGGTTCAAGAAGAAGAACCGTGTATTTCACAGCAAGATCATTTTTCTGCATGATAATGCACCATCTCATGCTGCACATAAAACATCTGCATCTCTGGCTGATATGGGCATAAAAGGGGACAAACTTATGGTGTGACCCCCATGCTCCCCTGACCTCTACCCCATTCAGAACCTTTGGAGCATCATTAAAAGGAGTGTCTATGATGGCGGGAGGCAGTTCACATCTAAGCAACAGCTCTGGGAGGGTATTCTGTCCTCATGCAAAACAATTGAAGCAGAAACCATCCAAAACCTGACAAATTCAATGGACGAGAGAGTTCAGAAGCTCCTTTCGAACAAGGGGTCCTATGTGAAAATGTAACATCACCTAGAATAAAGTTTTGAGTTGAAAACTGTTTGATTTCAGTTTCTAACAACCTGCTAATGCTTATAATTTCAAAAATGACCATTTTTTTGGTCTTTATTAAAATGAAAAGGTTGATCGAAAAGTTTGGGGGATCTAAGAGTGTGGCAACCCAGTAGTCATGATTACTTCGAATTCTGACAATATGAGGGTCATGCTGCAGGTAGTGCAGCAAGAAGGCACTTATGTGTCTTGCGCATCTCGGAGCCCCAAAATTATTTTCCGGGCTAGATGCAGCTAAAAATTATTTTTAATTTTAAATCTGGTGGAGCTTATTATAGATGGCCTAATAGGATCAGTGCTGCACACTGCTACAAAGCCCAAATTATTTTCCAGTCAAGATACAGATAAACATGATTAGTAATTTGAAAGCTTAAAACGGTTGGTAGGGTGATTTTAAACAATCATCAAGCTTTTACTCTCCCCAGGATGACACAGGGGTAGAAAAGTCGTTTCGGATCCATGATTTGTTCATCTTTATGAACGTGAGTCTGTCTACATTATCAGTGGAGAGCCGCGTGCGCTTATCTGTCAGCACACCACCAGCAGCGCTGAACACACGTTCAGACAGAACGCTGGCTGCGGGGCATGACAAGATCTCCAAGGCGTAAGTGGCTAGCTCCGGCCATTTATCCAGATTGGAAGCCCAAAAAGAGCAAGGGTCCAGTGACACAGTCGTGGCTTCAATGTTTACTTGGAGATACTCCTGTACCATCGTCTCTAGGCGTTGACTATGTGTCAGACTTCTTGTCTCCTGTGGCCTTGCAAAGGATGGGCTAAAAAAGTGGTGAAATGATTCCCCAAAATTGATGTTACCACCAGATACTGTGGTTCTGTTACGGTTTGAGTGCTGAACACTTGACGGTCCCACGGTTGGCAAGATTGGAACTGTGAGATTCACTACGTGCACCACTGGTATTTTGTGGAAAAGCACATGTAAGATTCTGCAACAGTCTCTGCTGATACTCCTGCATGCGTGCATCCCTTTCTATGGCAGGAATAATTTCTGCAAATTTACTTTTGTACCGGGGATCTAACAGTGTGGCAACCCAGTAGTCAGGATTATTTCTATTTCTCACAATTCGAGGGTCATGTTGCAGGTAGTGCAGCAAGAAGGCACTCATGTGTGTTGCGCATCCAGGAGCACCAAGTCCCTGTTGTGTTGGTGGCGAGGTAACAATCATGCTTCCTTCCTCTGTCCTCTCCCCCCAACCTCGCACAACAGAAATGTGATCAAGGTCTCCCTCATCTGATGAGTCTTCCATCAGTTCGTCCTCCACTTCTTCCTGGGCTCCTGCACCTTCCTCACTAGTTTGGCTGCTACCATGCGCCCTGGTAAAACCATCTCCCCCACCCTCACATGCCTGCCGCCTTGGTGCTGCCGACCGTCTGGACCTTGCAGATGTTAGCCCTTCCGCATACAACTCCTCCTCCTCTACTTCCTCCACCTCCTCTTGTGCCACCACCTGACTCCGAATTCTGTTTAACATGTGCTCCAGCATGTAAATCACCGGAATAGTCATGCTGATAATGGCATCGTCAGCACTAAACATCTTCGTCGCCATTTAAAAACTGTGCAGAAGGGTGCATAGGTCCCTGATCTGAGACCACTCCTCCAGCGTGATTTGCCCCACCTCTGAATCTCGTTGGCCCAGGCTATACGTCAGAACGTATTGCACCAGGGCTTGTCGGTGCTGCCACAGTCGCTGCAACATGTGCAGAGTTGAATTCCACCGGGTAGGCACATCGCATTTTAGCCGGTGAAGTGGCAGGCCCAACGACTTCTGTAGAGATGTAAGTCGCTGAGCTGCGGGATGCGAACGGCGGAAGTGAGCACACAGCGACCGTGCCCTCTGCAGAAGGCCATCTAGTCTGGGATAGTGGGCTAAAAATTGCTGGACAACCAGGTTCAACACGTGAGCCATACAAGGCACGTGTGTGACATTGCCCCGGCGAAGGGCCGCACCCAGGTTTGCAGCATTGTCGCACACGGCCTTCCCTGGTTTCAGGTCCAGTGGAGACAACCATTCATGAAATTGGTTCTCCAGAGCTGACCACAACTCCTCAGCTGTGTGACTCACATTTCCCAGACATTTCAATGTAAAAACCGCCTGATGATGTTGAGCTCTACTGCCAGCATAGTAAGGAGGTGTGCAGGATCCCTTTTGCGCAGTTAGAAAGCTTGTGGCTTGACCAGACAGGCTTTGGGTGCAGGTGGAAGGCCGAGAGGAGGTTGAGGAGGCAGAAGCAGTGGAGGAACTTTGACATAAAGAGGATTGACGCACAACTCGTGGGGACGGCAAGACTTGGACAGCAGCCCCTTGTCCTGCTGTCACCATAGTTACCCAGTGCCCAGTCAGCGACATGTAACGCCCCTGTCCATGCCTACTCGTCCAAGTGTCTGTGGTGAAATGCACCCTGTCACACACAGAGTTTCTCAAAGAAGCGGTGATGTTGTGTGCGACATGCTGGTGGAGCGCAGGCACACCTTTCTTTGAGAAGTAGTGCCGACTGAGCATCTGGTACTGGGGCACTGCGACGGACATAAGATCTCGAAAATCCTCTGTGTCCACCAGGCGGAAAGGCAGCATTTCTGTAGCCAAGAGCTTGCAGATGGTGAAATTCAACCTCTTAGCTTTCTCATGGCTAGGAGGAAATGGTCTTTTACTTGTCCACATCTGAGGGACCGAGGGCTGGCTATTGTGCTTAGACGGGGTTGATAAGGGTGTCCCCGGCAAACTGCCGGTCTGTGAGGAAGATGCAGGAGGACATGTTAGGTTGCCTTGATCCAAAGGTGGTGCTATCGATGTCGGACAGCGCTCAACACCAGCTGCTGTTACCACCTCCAAAGAAAATGATGACCTGCCAATCACGCTGGCTGTTGCGGGTAAAGAGGTGGCAGGTCTGCGCCCCAAAACAGGTGTGACTGCTGTCCCCCCAGTCACAGAGGATGAAGAGGCCGCGGATGCACAAGATATGGCAGACGGTGGATGGCCCGGCCGGCTAGGCCGCATTGTAGCACACTGAGCTTCCCACTGCAACTTATGCTTCATGTCCATGTGCCGGTTCATGCATGAAGTACTCAAACTATGTATTTTTTGGCCTCTACTTAGCTTTTGCTGACAAATGTTACAGATAACACGAGTTGGGTCATCTTTATCGATCTGAAAAAATGCCCAGGCTATGCAGGGCTTAGCACCCATGCGACCTGAAGAGCCACCACGACTTGTGGTGAGAGGCAGAGTTGTGTTTGAGGATGCAGTTGTTGACGTGCTTCCAGTACTACGTCTCTGTCCAGGAAGGCGCAACCTGACCTCGTCGTCACTAGCATCTTCCTCCACCTCCTCTGCTGACCTCATCTCTTGGCTGACTGTGGGTTGACAGTAAGTGGGATCTCCAACATCATCATCATCACCCTGTGTGTTATCACACCCGTCGTCCTCAGAGCCAACCTGTTCCTGCCCTGACAAAAAACTAAAGTTGTCGCTCCAATCAGGTATTTGAGTCTTATCATCGTCTTCCTCATTGTCTCCACCAACAGGAGTTACAGTTTGGGAATGAGGGTCTACATTATGGTCAGAACCTTCTGCGTCTGGTCCTGGATCCGACTCATAAAGATTCTGGGCATCAGTGCAGATCATTTCCTCGTCTGGATTCACAGAAGTGCTGGAGTCGACCTCTGATTCCCAGGCTATAGTATGAGTAAACAGCTCTGCAGACTCAACCATCTGTTCTACCTCATACTCAGACGGGCAGCTGGAGATTTGGGAGCTGTGAGGAAGCAAGTGCGATTTGGGTGACACCTTTGAGGACTGGAGTATTTGTGATGTTGAAGTTGATGTGGAGGAGAGCCCACTTAAAGGAGCACTTGATATCCATTGAAGCACCTGCTGTTTTTGTGCCTCATCTGGAATTTGTAGCGATTGGCGTGGCCGTAAGAAAGGGATTTTATCACATTGTCCGCTAAAAGAAGTAGACATTTTAGTTTGGCTGGAAGATGGTCTTTCTTCTGCAGATGTTACTGTTGCTTTAACACCTACCCCACGGACACAACCTTTTTTCCCCTTCCCAACACGCCTATTCCCCTTTCCACCAGCAGCAGGCCTTTTTCCACTCATTTTGGTGGTTAACTAATTCACAACTCTGGAGTTGTTTGCACAAAAAAACAATGGATGGTAACCGAGCAGAGCTGAGTGGCCAAACTGTGGTATTAGGCCAAAACTATTGGCTGGGTTAGATGCAGAAAAAAATATATTCAGTTTGCAACCTGATGGAGGTCAGTATAGATGGACTAATACAACAAGTCCCACACACAGCTAGAAGCCCAATATTTTTTCAGAGGTAGATGCAGAAAAAAATATATTCAGTTTGCAACCTGATGGAGGTCAGTATAGATGGACTAATACAACAAGTCCCACACACAGCTAGAAGCCCAAATATTTTTTCAGAGGTACTGTAGATGCAGATAAAAATTAGTTTTAATTTGCAACCTGATGGAGGTCAGTATAGATGGACTAATAGAGAAAGTCCGACACACTGCTAGAAGGCCAAATATTTTTTCAGAGCTAGATGCAGAAAAAAATTATATTCAGTTTGCAACCTGATGGAGGTCAGTATAGATGGATTAATAGAACAAGACCCACACACAGCTAGAAGCCCAATATTTTTTCAGAGGTAGATGCAGAAAAAAATATATTCAGTTTGCAACCTGATGGAGGTCAGTATAGATGGACTAATACAACAAGTCCCACACACAGCTAGAAGCCCAAATATTTTTTCAGAGGTACTGTAGATGCAGATAAAAATTATTTTTAATTTGCAACCTGATGGAGGTCAGTATAGATGGACTAATACAACAAGTCCCACACACAGCTAGAAGCCCAAATATTTTTTCAGAGGTACTGTAGATGCAGATAAAAATTAGTTTTAATTTGCAACCTGATGGAGGTCAGTATAGATGGACTAATAGAGAAAGTCCGACACACTGCTAGAAGGCCAAATATTTTTTCAGAGCTAGATGCAGAAAAAAATTATATTCAGTTTGCAACCTGATGGAGGTCAGTATAGATGGATTAATAGAACAAGACCCACACACAGCTAGAAGCCCAATATTTTTTCAGAGGTAGATGCAGAAAAAAATATATTCAGTTTGCAACCTGATGGAGGTCAGTATAGATGGACTAATACAACAAGTCCCACACACAGCTAGAAGCCCAATATTTTTTCAGAGGTAGATGCAGAAAAAAATATATTCAGTTTGCAACCTGATGGAGGTCAGTATAGATGGACTAATACAACAAGTCCCACACACAGCTAGAAGCCCAAATATTTTTTCAGAGGTAGATGCAGAAAAAAATATATTCAGTTTGCAACCTGATGGAGGTCAGTATAGATGGACTAATACAACAAGTCCCACACACAGCTAGAAGCCCAAATATTTTTTCAGAGGTACTGTAGATGCAGATAAAAATTATTTTTAATTTGCAACCTGATGGAGGTCAGTATAGATGGACTAATACAACAAGTCCCACACACAGCTAGAAGCCCAAATATTTTTTCAGAGGTACTGTAGATGCAGATAAAAATTAGTTTTAATTTGCAACCTGATGGAGGTCAGTATAGATGGACTAATAGAATGATGCTATGCCCAAAAGATTTTACTTCACTAGGTGCAGTAAAAAAATTGGTATTCTATACACAGGTGGTATATCTTGCAACACAGATAGGCTACTCCACTGACTAACACACTCTGCAATAGGCCAAAAAGGATTAGCTTTGCTAGATTCAGCCAAATGCTGTGAAAAAAACTTGCACAGCACTGGCACAGACCTGCCTGGCAAAAACTGATAGGAACTCATGTAACCTAGTCCTGAAAAGGACTCCAATTACAATTAGTTTTTAACCCCACAACCTATCTATTTAAGAGCACAGACCTCCCTGATAAAAGTCGTAGGAAATGCTGTAACCTAGTCCTTAAAAGGACTGCAATCACAACTATTCCCTACTCCCATGCTATCTGTATATTTGTGCGAAAATTGGCTTGAAATTAACAAGGTATAGCGCACACAGCAACAGCGGTGCCGTCTAACACGCAGCTGCAGCAGTGAGAAAATGGTGGCGACGGGGAAAATGGCTTGGTCTTATAGGGCAAGGACATGTGACATACACTGCCAATGACACATGCCCTTGCTTGTGTGAAAAAAAGCACTTCGCTCCGTGTGTGCGCTGCTGATAGGCTGACAGATTGCACCTCCCCACTGCAAATGCGGGAAAGAGAAAAAAAAATGGAGATCTTCATTGTTCCTGCAGAGATCCATCCCCTGCCCCTCCCCCCACCCCGCTGTACACTCAAACTGCGTATTAACATTAATTTTCATCATTACTGAGAAAAAATCCAGTTATGATTTTGGTGCACGAACAGTTATCGAACATAACCTCGAACAGCCGAATTTTTATCAAATTGTTCGTGTTCGCCGAACGGCTCGAACACCGCCCAAAACAGCTCGAATTTGAGATTGGCGAACAGTTCGAGTAGAACAACGCTCATCTCTAGTCTGGACACAACTTCAGATGGTCTCTAGATACCGTTGCAGTCGTTATTCCTCCATCCTTAGTAATTAGACAGGTCTTCCTGTTACCAAATCTTGAATTTAACACAGTGTAGGGTTCTCTCTCCCACTGGTCATCAAGTTTGTGGTTTCTCCTTTTCCTCTTTAACACCACTTCTCCTGAAGGGTTATGCGGGTGCATTTTTATTGTAGTGGGCTTCCTGCTTGTCCCTTACCCGAGTGAGACTGTCTTCGACACAGGCCTGTACTCTTCTGTACTGCTCCTGTCTGGTCATGTCCCAGTCTTCAGTGGACATATCTGCTTCTGGTTCTACTACACCAAGCTCCAGGTCCATGGGCAACTTCCCAGGTCTTGCACACATGAGATATGCTGGAGTACAATTGGTGGAACTCACAGGTATGTGGTTGCACAGATCTACCACGTCAGGTAGTAGGTCTGGCCACTGATTTCTCTCCTCTAGTGGTAAGGTCTTCAGCAGGTCGATGATGATGTTATTCATCTTTTCACAGAGACCGTTGGTTTGGGGGTGGTACGGTGTAGTCCTGATCTTTTTACACCCGTACAAATGGCAGAACTCCTTGAACAGTCCGGCTTCAAAGGCTGAGCCTTGTTCTGTCTGGACCTGCTCCGGGTATCCATGGGGTCTGCAGAAATACGCTTGGAACATCTTTGCTGCTGTCTCTGCCGTCAGGTCTTTGACGGGGGCGACCACCAGGAAATGTGAGTAGTGATCCACCATGGTCAGGGCATAGGAGTACCCTGACCTGCTGGGTGATAGCTTGACATGGTCCAGGGCCACGCTCTCCAGAGGTCGAGTCGTCTTGATGGGTTGCAGGGGTGCCTTCTGGCTGCTGTAGTCTTTTCTCCTGAGGCTACAGGGTCCACAGTTTCGGCACCACCTCTCAATGGAGCTGCGCATTCCCACCCAGTAGAATCGACACTTCAGCAGGGTCTCTAGCTTTTTCCAGCCAAAGTGTCCCGCCTGATCGTGGTAGGCCTCCAACACCATCTGGATGTCTGTCTTGGGCACTACTATCTGCCATACCATCTCATGGGTTTTTGGATTGACGTACCTCCGGCACAGCTTCTCACGGTAGATAAACAGCCGGCTTCTCTCGTTCCACAGCTGCTTTGCTTGCAGAGACGCGTCCTTCTCCAGGGATGAACCTTCCTGAGTTATCAGCTCTTTGATACGGCTGACAACCGGGTCGCTGTCCTGGGTCTCCTTCCAGCTGTGGTGAGGCAGGGGGTTTAACGTTTTACCGTGAGGCCTCCTGGAGGCTCGTTGCTCGTGGACCATTCCATTCCGATGAAAGGCAGGTAGTTCAATCTCCTCCAGGTCATCCACTTCTTCTTCAGTGTCCGACTGGTGAGGCATCCTGGACAGGGCGTCGGCGTTGGCGTTCTTGCGGCCTGCCCAGTACTTAATAGTGAATTGGTAGTTTGACAGCCGAGCCATCCATCGTTGCTCCATGGCTCCTAACTTGGCTGTTTCTAGATGAGTCAAGGGGTTGTTATCAGTGAAGGCAGTGAATTTACTGGAGGCTAGATAGTGCTTGAACCGCTCGGTGATGGCCCAGACCAGGGTCAGGAACTCCAACTTGAAGCTGCTATAGTTCTCTGGGTTCCTCTCGGTCGGGCGGAGCTTCCTGCTTGCATAGGCGATCACCTTCTCTTTGCCATTCTGCTTCTGACTCAGTAAGGCTCCTAGTCCTTCGTTGCTGGCATCAGTATACAGCAGGAACTGTTGGCTGTAGTCAGGGTAGGCTAGGATCTCTTCGCCGGTCAGGATCTCCTTCATCACATTAAAGGATTCAGCTTGCTCCTTACCCCACTGGAACGGGGGATTTCTGCCTCTAGGGGACTGTCCTACCAGGAGGTCTTGCAGAGGTGCCGCTTTCTTGGTATAGTCCTTCACAAACCTCCGGTAATACCCGACTAGTCCCAGGAACTGACGTACCTCCTTGAGGCTCTTCAGCTCTGGCCATTTCTGGATGGCAGTGACCTTCTCCGGGTCTTGTGCTACTCCCTCTGGACTAACGATGTGCCCCAGGTACTGTACCTTTCTCTTGAGCAGGTGGCACTTTGAGGGCTTCAGCTTCATCCCATACCGGGACAGCGACTCAAATACCTCCGCCAGGTGCTTCAAGTGGTCCTCATACGTTTTGGAGTACACTATCACGTCGTCCAGGTAGAGCAGTACAGTCTCGAAGTTGCGGTGTCCCAGGCAGCACTCCATCAATCTCTGGAATGTTCCGGGGGTGTTGCAGAGTCCAAACGGCATACTATTAAACTCACAGAGTCCCATCGGGGTGGTGAAGGCCGTCTTCTCCCGATCCTCCTCAGCAACAGCTACTTGCCAGTACCCACTAGTGAGGTCAAGGGTAGAGAAGTATTTTGCAGACTTTAAGGCAGCCAGGGATTCCTCTATACGTGTAATGCGATTTACTTGTCTGTAATCTACACACATTCTCATGCTTCCATCCTTTTTTCTGACTAGAACTAGGGGAGCTGCCCAGGGACTACAACTATCCCTTACTACCCCTGCCTTCTTCATGTCGTGCAACATCTCCTTCGCCTTCTGGTAGTGTGCTGGTGGTATAGGCCTGTAACGTTCTTTGATGCGTGGATGGTCACCTGTGGGGATATGATGTTGAACCCCCTTAATCCTCCCAAAGTCAAGTGGGTGCTTACTGAATACCTGCTCGTATTCCTGAACCACCCAGTGTACACCCTGCTTCTGATGGGCAGGAGTGGTGTCTGTCCCAACATGGAGCTGTTGACACCAATCCTCCACCTGGGTTGCCAGGTCATTATCCTCCACTTCTTCTGGTGAGGTTAAGGACTCCGCCGTGTGCATGGAGTTGTTATTTACTGTGTACAATTTGGCAACAGTGGCGTAGCATGGTAATCTAACCTCGTCCTCCCCATAGTTTAGGAGGCGTACGGGCACCCTCCCATTGCGTACATCCACTACTCGTCTGGCAGTCAAGAGTGTAGGCCTATGTTCCGAGCTAAGGGGCTCTACTACCCCCTGGTAGCTCCGTCCTTTGAGACCTATTGCTGCTCTACACCAAATCAGCATTTCACTCATCGGGGGAATCACAATGGGTACCGGGTCTGTCACCCGTACATTACCAATTTCACCGCCTGTTAGCTTTACCTGTTGCTGGTACATAAGGGCTCAGATCTCTTTCTGAAGCGTACTTCTCTGCCCTGGTCTGGCAGTGTCAGCTATCTGTTGGAGCTAGAACACAACTTCTCCCAAACAGTTACTAACAATGTTAGTGCCAAGTACCATATACAAGTTTGTATCATCAGGATTAGTATCTACTACAATTAGTCCCTGGTCCTTCAGTTCCACTCTTCCCACCTTTACTGCCTCATCCTTAACCCCGACTAGGTTAAGGGGGAGGCCGTTGGAGGCATAAACAGAAAGGTTTGGAGCTGGTGGGCTTAGGTCATCCATGGACCAGAACTTTTTGTAGAGGACGTCAGGCATGATGGTTACCTGAGATCCTGTGTCCAGCAGAGCGGATGTCGCGATGCCTTCCAGCACAACGGACAGGAAAGGTCTTCCTCCCACGAACCTGCTGTACCAGTCTGATGGGCCTGGGGGGTCTACTCCTTGGTGTTGGCCCTCGGCCCCAGGGTTTTCTCGTTTAAAGGACATCTCTGGATGGTGTGACCTGACTTGTGGCAGCGGTGGCAGACAGCGTCCCTCGGTGGACGGCGTTGGTCACTGATCCTCCCAGGGGGTGGCGTTGTCCTCTTCCTCCTCCTCATCCAGTTGACATCCTCAGGGCTGTCAGCTAGCAGGATCCTCCCTTCCTCCTTGGGCTCCATCCTCAGCTGCAGGGCACTCAGTACAGTGGTCAGGGTTTTGCTCAACTGACGCACTTCAGAGCGCAGGCTGTCCAGCTCACTAGGGGACGTTGCTGGAACCTTGGCTTCAGCAGCCATCGGGGAAAAGGTGGACGCTGCAGGCACTGGGGTGGCCCCACCCTGGTAACATTGGATAGCGGTTGTTTCCAGGGGCTGCAGTCCTTTTATAGCCATGTCCTTAAGGGTGTCAAATGTGGCTTCTGGATGATCCAGGGACCACCAACGCACAGTCATGCTCTCCTCTTGGGACCTCAGTCCCCGGATAAACTGTTCCTTCAGCATTTTATTTTCATCATTGATGCTGGTTGGATTAACCTGTTTCAGAGCTCGCAGGGCCCCTTGTAAGCGCCAGGCATAGTCTCGAACACTGTCCTCCGGTTGCTGAGAGCAGTTGTAGAACCTCATCCGGAGGTCTGTCTCAGTACGATTCTCAAAGACAGTCTGTTACTTTTTAAAGATTGCGGACACTGACTCCTGGTCTGCGGCCGACCAGGTTTCTACTTCTCGCTCCGCAGCGCCAGTCAATTGTCCTAATACAACAGCGGCTCTTTGCTTGCCTGTCATAGAGTACATATCCAGTATACTGCATATTTTCCTTTTAAATCCAGACAGGGTATCTGGTTTGCTGCTGTACTGGGGGAGCCACTTCGCTCCAGGGATGTACGGTAGAGCCATGGGTATGACAGGGGTTACAGGCCCTGCTGGTGGAGAGGCTGCTTCGGCCTGCTCGGCGCCGAGCGCGGGTTGAGCATCAGAGCCGGTAACCGGTACTCTGGTGTTGTGCTGTTCTTCGGACATTCCAGCGCCCCCATAGCGAACCGTGGCCTACCTTCTTTTCTTTTCTTCCGGTAGGCCGCAGCTCCGCAGGTGACGGTCTTCTTCAGGACCTTGCATCGCTTGCGTCCTATGTCAGAGCATTCACCGGGGCTCCTTCCAGGACCTGGTGCGTTCTGGTTTGACGTCGAGGCGTGGGGCGTGTCCAGGGCTTCACGCGCTTTAGCAGATACGCCTCTCAGTTTTCCTGCGGTTACGCCCTTCTTCCCGCTCGGCGGCCCAACAATGGCGGTGATCTTCGCCACAGTTAAATACACAGTTTTCGAATAAAGGCACACAGTACCCGGTGGCAACGGGCACAACACTCCGTCGTTGCAGCGGGCACGGAATCCTGTTCATGACGCCAGGAAGAGATGACGCGCCCAGGGGATGGGGACGACTCGGCGCCCGGGCCTTGCTGTTAGTTTTGGGGGATGCCGCGGTGGCCCGGCTCCCAAGGCCGTACCCTGGGGTCACTCTTAAAAAGCAAGGAATTGGGGGGAAAAGGTGTATGGGATAGGGAAAGTTTGTGACGCCACCCGTGGTGTCTGGTGAGACTCACCAGCGCTGCTACAGTCCTCTGAAGCCAGTGGTCAGGCAGCTTAGTTGGTGCGGCTCCCCACACGTGGAGCAGGGCCTCAGGGCAGCGTAGGAGAGGGGATGCAGGACAGAGGGGACCCAGCCGGTCAGAAGAAGAATAGGCACACACACGACAGTTCACTTCAGTACCTTTACTGGTGGTGTTTCAGGCATGATCCAGGGCTCTGTAGGGTGAAGGGTGCATTTCAGGACTCTCCCCAGTGAGCGGGTGTGGGGCCTCCTGTTTCTTGCCTTTTCCTGTTAAGTTTATGACCTGCCTGGAGCTGGGCCTAACTTGGTCTCTGTCTTGCACCTGCTGACCTGGTGGTAGGGCCATCTGTTGGAGTTCACACTCTCCGGTCTCTTGGGCCTCAGTGACTCCTGACCCTGGTATTACAGTCAGCTTTTGGTATTCCTGGGACATATAGTTCGCCAGGGGTTCTGGTTGTATCTGCTGGTCCTAGAGATCCTTGCAGACGCGGACCCGGTGTCCGGTATATGGTTGCGGGGTGAGCTGGTTAAGCTCCTCTGCCCCCTATGTAGCTCGCTTACTCCACTTGCCTTCGGTTGCGCTCGGGGCCCTCGCTAGGCTTCACACTGGCAGTAGGCCTCGCTACTCTTCACCACTCTTATGGCGTCGGCACGCCTTGGGCTCACTAACCTGAGCTCTCTGAGTCTGGACTATGCTCCACTGCAGGATGGCTTCTGCAGGAGCTCCTCTCAACAGGCTTCCTTCTACAGACTGGATTCTCACAGACTGGAACTAGTTCTGTCCCCTGAGGAAACTGTTCTCCAGACTGAGCTCCACTGCAGGCTGACCTCTCAGGCTCATCTACTGCAGGAGCTGACTTCAGACTTGACTAGACTCAGACTGAACTGCCTAGCTCCACCTTCCCTATTTATATCCCTAACGGGCTCCCTCTGGTTTTCTGAGGTGGAAGGTGGAGGTGTGTGAATGCTATGAGGGCCTCTTGTGGAGGAATCCGTCCATGCACCCGTCTAGGATCTGTGGCACCAATGCGCAGCAGGGCGCCACAGTCCCAACCTGGCTTCTCCAAACGCCTCCATGAAACCAGGCGACCAGTTGTATTGTTGAGATGTACTTATTTACTAATGATGGTTCTGTTGCTGTATTCCCTCATTAAATAATAAAGAAACTAAACCATTACAAATATTTCTTAAGGCCACATCAATAAAAGTTTTTTCAATCAAAATTATGAAAATATAAAACTAACCTATATGGTAAGAAGAGACATATTGGCATCACAAAACAAACTTTTTTTTATACACAAAGAAAAATTATTTAAAAGTTTGGTATTACTTTAATCGCATTGACTTGGAGAACCATATTCACAGGTTTCTTTTTCCATACTATGAATACCTTAAAAGTAACCCCCCCCCCCCCCCTAAAATAATGACGGCGTTGCATTTATTCACTGCAGCTTTATAATGAGCTGCAGGAAAGTGCGACAAGTCCCCCTATCACAGCAAAAAAAGCTAGAATGGGCCTTGTGCTCTATGCTATACATTATTATAGTGTAGCTTATAAAATCACAATGGGTGAATTAGTCATCAAACCAGGAATCATGAAAATGCTAAATAAACAAGAACTTAATAGCAATAAATGACATACACAGTAACAAATGTTATCTGTGGTGTAAACTACAAGCACGGTGCATCTGCGTCTTACATACTGTAGCTTTCAGATGAGAATACTGCCATGTCGTCTTCCTGCAGTTGGTTAACCACAAGGGGAGTGTCTGTGCCAGTCAATAGAACAAACAGAAAACTTTTACTTTGAACTTTCTCCTTTTTTTTCTACTTTTGCCTTTGCTTTAATGAATAACAGGTCTACAAAACTGAATGTTTAAAAGAAGTTTCAAGGAAAAAGTTGACACATGGATTGAAAAGCAATTAAATGTAATCGCAATTGCTATATGGTATTGTTTTAACCTCATAACTATTTTGTCTCATCTCTTTATCATTACAGTGATTTTAAGAAATGTAAGTCCTTACTGTAAAGCTTAGAGCACTCTGATATCCCTAGAACCATCAGGATATATGTACACAGTCAGGGCTGGCGTTAGGGGCAGGCAGACTAGGCCTCTGCCTAGGGCCCCCACTCTTCCAGGGGCCCCTGGTCCGCCGCCTCCCGGCCACTAAGCGGCCTATGAGTCAGGGGGGGTTCCTGGCCTGCCCCCAACCCCCCTGCATCGCATATTCAACTGTATCTGCATCATAGATGCTGATACCGTTGATAGTAATGATGGAGGAGAGGGCATCATGTGACGCTCTCTCTCCCATCATTCCCCCTCTGCCTCTGACGCAGCGTCATGACGTCATCCTGCGCCACGCTTTGCAGGGCAGTAGAGCTACTGCGACGCGCTGCGGGGGAATGAGCAGGAGGCAGGAGAGGTAAGTATTCTATTTATTTTTTAACTCACTGAGGCCATAATACTGGAGGACTGGGGGCTACATTTTATTCTATATGACTGCTGCATTATACTCTATATTGGGGCTGCATTGTATCCTAAATGGCTGTATCATACCCTAAATGGCTGCATTGTACCTGCATTATACTTGTATTATACCCTAAATGGCTGCATTATACCTGCATTATACTTGTATTATACCCTAAATGGCTGCATTATACCTGCATTATACTTGTATTATACCCTAAATGGCTGCATTATATCTGTATTATACCTGCATTATACCCTAATGGCTGCATTATACCTGCATTATACCTGCATTATACCAACATACCCTAAATGGCCGTGTCTGTAAATTGAGATTCTGATTTGGCTTTTATCCTAAGTCATATTGCACGACTCGTTAAAGGGTTGATTGTGACTTGTAGGATTGCTGCTTCCAATAGGTGGAGCTATAGAGTTCAAGTCGTCTTTTTCTCTGAAGAGGCAATTTGCACCCTAAATGGCTACATTACACCCTAAATGGCAGCATCATACGCTATAGGCGCTGCATTATACTGTATTGAAGACTATGGGGAGTGCATTATACTGTATCTAGGACTATGGAGATGAAATATACAGGTGCATCTCACTACATTAGAATATCATCAAAAAGTTAATTTATTTCAGTTCTTCAATCCAAAAAGTGGAACTCATATTATATAGAGTTATTACAAACAGAGTGATCTATTTCAAGTGTTTATTTCTGTTAATGTTGATGATTATGGCTTACAGCCAATGACAACACAAAAGTCATTATCTCACTAAATTAAAATAATGAACAAAAAACACATGCAAAGGCTTGCTAAGTGTTTAAAAAGGTCCCTTAGTCTGTTTCAGTAGGCTCCACAATCATGGGGAAGACTGCTGACTTGACAGATGTCCAGAAGGCAGTCATTGACACACTCCACAAGGTCCCAGAATTCCAATTTTCATTTGGAAATCAAGGTCCCAGAGTCTGGAGGAAGAGTGGAGAGGCCACAATCCAAGCTGCTTGAGGTCTAGTGTGAAGTTTCTCCAATCAGTGATGGTTTGGGGAGCCATGTCATCTGCTGGTGTAGGTCCACTGTGTTTTATCAAAACCAAAGTCGGCACAGCTGTCTACCAGGAAATGTTAGAGCATTTCATGCTTCCCTCTGCCGACAAGCTTTTTGGAGATAGAAATTTCATTCTGCAGCAGGACTTGGCCCCTGTCCACACTGCCAAAAGTACCAATACCTGGTTTACACACAACAGTATCACTGTGCTTGATTGGCCAGCAAACTCGCCTGACCTTAACCCCATAGAGAATCTATGGGGCATTGTCAAGAGGAAGATGAGTGACCCCAGACCCAAAAATGCAGACGAGCTGAAGGCTGCTATCAAAGCAACCTGGGCTTCCATAACACCTCAGCAGTGCCACAGGCTGATCGCCTCCATGTCACGCCGCATTGATGCAGTAATTGATGCAAAAGGAGCCCCGACCAGGTATTGAGGGCATTTACTAAACATACATTTTAGTAGGCCAACATTTCAGATTTTAAAAACATTTTTCGAGCTGTTGTTATAAAGTATTCTAATTTACTGAGATAATGACTTTTGTGTTTTCATTGGCTGTAAGCCACAATCATCAACATTAACAGAAATAAACACTTGAAATAGATCACTCTGTTTGTAATGACTCTATATAATATAGGAGTTTCACTTTTTGAATTGTAGACCTGAAATAAATTAACATAACAATAGAGAAAAAGGAAAAGCTGTACTCACCGTACCATTAAAAGAAATAATCCTTTATTTCGTATCCATATAAAAATAATGGCATGCAGGGAGTGCGGGGAGAAGGAGGACGGACGGATATTCTAATTTAGTGAGATTCACCTGTACTATGGGGGGTGCATTAGACAATATGGAGAACTATGGGATGTATTATACTATATTGAGGACTAGGGGGTGCAGGATACAACATGAAGGACTATGAGGAGTGCATTATACTATATGGAGGACTACATGGAGTGCATTATACTATATGGAGCACTATGGGGAGTGCATTATGCTATGTGGAGGACAATGGGGAGAGTATTATACTATATGGAGGACTATGGGGTGCATTATGCTATATGGAGGACTATGGGGAGTGCATTATACTATTTGAAGGACTATGGGGGTGCATTATGCTCTATGGAGGATTATGGGGCCCATTATACTATGTGGAGGACTATGGGGTGCATTATACTAAACTAGCAAAATGCTGCCTATTCATCGAGTGATTGGATTGTTTATGCTGGAACAAAAATCATTGTTCTCAGCAGCACATCGCCAGGTGAAAACTGCAGATATGCTGCTGATAACATGATATATATGGGGACAGATTGATCTATTAGTGATTGTTCTGTGCCCATCACTCTTCCTCAGCCGGTGTAAAGAAGCCAGAAAACAAGTGACGCGCCCCTGGGCCTGTGTCGCGCTGCGTTGCGCACGCGGGAGCTTACCCGGAGCCGGATCTCTTGAGGGTTGTAGTCTCGTGGCGGTGACCCGGTCCGTGCCCAGGGAGTCAAACTGAGCGGCGATGTAACAGCGGTAGATGTAGGACGACTACGCCACCCGTTGAATGCAGCTATGGAGCTGCCGCTGCAGGACAGTCCGCTGAGGCCGGTGGATGGATGGTGCAGCGTAGATGGTATAACCCCCAACGGGAGGGGTATGGCCTCAGGGCAGCAGATGTGGATGATGGGGGTAGCAGGAACCACTCAGAGACGGTGCGGTGTAATTCAGGGTCTTTACTGGTAACAACGATAGACCCTCCCGGAGTACTTGCTAGTGAACGGGGCCTGGTCAGTCCTTGAGCAGATGGGATCTCCCCTGGCCAGGCGGAGTTGTAGGCCTCCCAAACTGACTGTACTCTTCTGGCTACCTTGCTAGAAGCGGATATAAGTAGCCCACGTCCCTGAGTGTACCGTGTGGTGCTCACCCGTATGGCCGGTGACTCGGGGCCTTCTAATGGCTTCCGCTCCACGATGGCGGTGCTGGTCCCACGCGTGTGACCGTGCCTTCGGGTTTCTGGGCCTGAGGACCTGAAATCCCCTGCCGGTCGGCTTCTGCTGCTGGGTAAGAGTTAGTCCCCACAGCCTCGGACGCCGGGTCCGGTAAGAAAGCTTCTCAGTCAGGGCGAGCTCTGCAGCTGCCAGCCCCTGACTCATAGTAGTATTGCTTCTGCTGTTTCTTGTCTCTACTCTCCTTGACTGACTAACCCTGCTTCAGCCCCGGGTTTATATAGGGGAAGGTCTTCCCCTCCCAAGACTGGGCAGGAGGTGTGGCATGCACAGGATCCCTGACCAAAGGACCTCCCACCTGCTCTCAGACATAACATTACATTACTGTGGGAAACCAGACCCCTGGGGTGCCACATTCCCCCCTAGTGAAATTTAGTACTCCGGGACTAAACATATTTTAGAAAAAACATAACAAGATATAACAACAATAATAGTACAATAAGAAGAAACACATAAAGGTGGTCACGGCATGTCCGTAACCGGGTGTAGTCTTTGAAGAAAAGCAAGGTGTCCATTTCACCAAAACAGGGAGACGTAACCAGGTAGGGGTCTGTCCTACCCCGAGTCCTTAACAGTCTCTAGTCCATCCTGGGTTACGCTCCAACTATGTACAAGGATTCCCGGTAAATCCACCAAGGATTCCTAAAAATAACTGGAAACACAAAATTATACACAAGCACCAATACACAGATAAACATAAATAAAACAATTTATACACTTCAAATCCTCCAGCGTGCGGGTAACTGGCCTCTAGTGGCCCTAGTGGACCTACGGAGCTGACTGTCTGGCCCTGAACTACAGGGTGTAGGAGCTGTCAAGGGTAAACTGGGCAGCTGTCTACCGGCTCTTTGTCTCACTAGGGGTACGGCAGGCTCACTATAAGCAGAGGGTTGATCCTCCTGTTCTGCTTGTGTGGAGTCTTCTGCCTCCTGGACCGGCTGTTCTTCCAGCTCTACCTGTTGCTCCGTAGGTGCTTGGGATGCTGGTTGGAGGAAGGTGAGTACGGGTACCACAACTGCACCATTGACTTGAGTCCAAGACCGAGGGAAGTCCCCGAGCACAGTACTAACCATATCTTCCCTTTCCTCTACGGGTCGATGGTCTTCTTGTTCCTCTTCAGGGTTCCTCAGTTGTTCGGGACACTTCTTCAGGTGGTCCCGGGATACAATGGCTGTGGTTTCCCCTCCGTCTTTACTGATGGTACAAACCTTCGGGTTCTCGTGGCTTGAGGGCAGTACGGTGTACGGGTCCTTCTCCCACTGGTCATCCAACTTGTGGAGCCGTCTCTTCCTCTTCAAGACCTGCTCTCCGGGTACCAGGGGAACAGCGGGAGCATACTGGTTGTAAGTTTTCTCTTGTCTTTCCCTAGCCTGACAGAGACTTCGCTCCACGCTCTCCTGTACTCTCCGGTACTGCTGCTGCCTCTCTGTGTCCCAGTCTGTTTCTGGTGAAGTGTCCTCGGGTGTCAGGACTCCCATTTCCAGGTCAACAGGTAACTTACCAGGTCTTGCCCTCATTAGGTAAGCCGGGGTACAGTTGGTGGAACCTACCGGGATGTGGTTGTATAGGTCCACCAGATCGGGCAACTTCTCAGGCCACAGACTGCGTTCTTCCAGGGGCAACGTTTTTAGAAGATCCATTACCACCTGGTTCATTTTCTCACAAAGTCCATTAGTTTGCGGATGGTAGGGTGTCGTCCTTATCTTCCGGCAGCCATACAGATTGCAGAATTCCTGGAAGACCTCCGCTTCAAAGGCAGGTCCCTGGTCCGTCAGCCCTTGGTCCGGGTACCCGTGTGGACAGCAAAAGTGCTGCTGGAAGGCTCTAGCTGCTGTTTGAGCCGTTAAGTCCTTGACGGGGACGACAACCAGAAACCGGGAGTAATGATCCACGATGGTTAACGCGTAGACGTAGCCACTTCTGCTTGGGGTCAGTTTTACATGATCCAAGGCTACCAGTTCCAACGGTTGCCGGGTGACGATGGACTGCAGGGGAGTCTTCTGGCTGGCACGGTCCTTCCTTCTCAGGTTGCACGGGCCACAGTCTCTGCACCACTTCTCGATGGTTCCCCTCATGCCTACCCAGTGGAACCGCTCGCGCAGCAGGAACTCCAGCTTCTTCCACCCGAAGTGTCCAGCTCCGTCGTGGTATGCCTCCATCACCATGGCTGCGTCTCTTCGTGGCACCACTACTTGCCAGAGTAATTCATGCGTCCGGGAGTTAACCATTCTGCGGCACAACTTCCCTTTGTAAAGGAACAGTCGACTCTTCTCTGCCCATAGTTGTTTGGCTTCCTCCGGAGCGTCTGGTTCAAGGCGAGCCTCCGGCCGAGTCAGCATCTCCTTCACCAGTCGGACGGCAGGGTCGCTGTCTTGCGTTTCCGCCCAGTTGTAGTGGGGTAAGGGGTTCAACGTAGCAGCCTGCTTACTCCTTACCCGGTGGGAATACTGGATAGTCCCATGACGGTGGAATGCAGGGAGTTCAACTTCTTCCAGTCCCTCCGGATCTTCTCCTCCGTCCGGCAGGTTGGGCATCCTGGACAGGGCGTCCGCGTTGGTATTGGAGCGTCCTGCCCGGTATTTGATTGTGAACTCGTAGTTGGACAGACGGGCCATCCACCTCTGCTCCAGGGCACCGAGTCTTGCCGTGTCCAGGTGTGTCAACGGGTTGTTATCCGTGTACACGGTGAACCGGGAAGAAGCGAGGTAATGCTTAAAGCGCTCGGTGACTGCCCATACTACGGCCAGGAACTCTAACTTAAATGAGCTGTAATTCTCGGGGTTCCTTTCGGTGGGTCGCAGTTTTCGGCTGGCGTAGGCAATTACTTGTTCCTTCCCCTGCTGGATCTGGGACAGTATGGCTCCTAGCCCGATGTTACTGGCGTCGGTGTAGAGGATAAAGGGCTGGCTATAATCCGGGTACGCCAGGATTTCGTCCCCCGTGAGGGCCATCTTCAGCTGGCGGAAGGACTCTTCTTCCAGCTCCTCCCATTTGAAGGGCGGCTTCTGGTTCTTGGCCTTCCGGGACTGGCCTATCAGGAGGTCCTGCATAGGTGCTGCCTTTTTGGTGAAACCGGGAATAAACCTTCGGTAGTAGCCTACCAACCCGAGGAACTGCCGCACTTCTTTTACGCTGGAGGGGCTTGGCCATTCCTTAATTGCGGTGATCTTATCAGGGTCGGGAGCCACTCCGTCAGCACTCACCACGTGTCCCAGGTACTGCACCTTTGGTTTCATGAGGTGACACTTGGAGGGTTTCACCTTTAGGCCGTAACTTGCCAGAGCTTCGAACACTTCCGCCAGGTGTTTCAGGTGGTCCTCATACGTCTTGGAATATACGATGACATCGTCCAGGTACAACAGGACCGTCTCGAAGTTTCTGTGGCCCAGACAACACTCCATTAGTCGTTGGAAGGTTCCCGGTGCGTTGCAGAGTCCGAACGGCATGCAGGTGAACTCGCTAAGTCCCATCGGGGTGGTGAATGCGGTCTTCTCCCGGTCCGCCTCTGCTACAGGAACCTGCCAGTACCCGCTAGTGAGATCCAAGGTAGAGAAGAAGTTAGCAGATCTTAAAGCAGCCAATGACTCCTCTATCCTTGGTAAGCGGTACGCATCCTTGTGTGTGATACGATTGATTTTCCGGTAATCTACACACATCCTCATGGTGTTGTCTTTCTTTCGGACTAAGACTAGTGGAGCTGCCCAGGGGCTACAGCTATCCCTGATCACCCCAGCCTCCTTCATGTCTCTAAGCATCCCCTTGGCGTGTTGGTAGTGGGCAGGGGGTACGGGTCGATACCTCTCTTTTATAGGAGGATGGTCTCCCGTGGGGATGTGGTGTTCTACCCCCTTGACTCGCCCGAAGTCTAACGGGTGTTTACTGAACACTCTCTCGTACTCCTGAACCACCCGATAGACTCCTTGTTTCTGGTGTGCGGGAGTGGAGTCAGTACCCAGATGTAGTTGCTGACACCAGTCCTCCATGTTTTTCTTAGAGCCGTTACCTTCCTCCGGGTGAGATGGAGGCAAGGGTTCCACAGATTGTATAGAATTTTGGTTAATGGTATATAATTTGGCTAGCGTGGCATACCGGGGCAGGTACACTTCCCTCTCCCCGATATTTATTATGCGAACGGGCACCCTCCCATGGCGTACATCAACCACCCCCCGTGCTGTCAAAATGGTGGGCCTACTGTCCGAGTAAACTGGTTCTACCATTGCCTGGTAATCTCTACCTCTCAGACCAATAGCTGCCCGGCACCAAATCATCATTTCACTTTTTGGGGGCATGGCAATAGGAAAAGGGTCACACATTCTTACGCTACCATTCTCACCGCCGGAGAGTTCCACCTGTTGCCGTCGCATCAGTGCCCGGATCTCTTTCTGGAGCACCCGCTGCTCGCCGGAGCTGGCGTTCTTGGCAACCTGCTGTAAAAGGAAAATCACCTCTGCAAGACAATTTTCAATTACATTAGTTCCTAGAGTTATTTTTGGGTGACTCTCATGTTTGTCAATATCTACAATGATCAGTCCCTGTGCTGCCAGTTCGACTCTACCGATTTTGATGGTCACCTCTTTAAATCCGATCTGTGGCACGGGCTGGCCATTGCTGGCGATGATACTCAAGTCGTCGTCAGGGTAGCGGGTAATATCCGAGTCATTCCAGTACTGCTTAAAGAGCACGTACGGGATGGTGGTGACCTGTGACCCGGTGTCCAGTAGGGCACTCATGGGAATGCCATCCAGTACCACAGGCAAGACTGGACGTCCTCCCACATATCTGTCGCGCCAGTTCGATGGGCCTGGTGATCTTTTTCCTGGGGGTTGGCCCTCTACCCCAGGTTGTGCCCGTTTAAAGAACAGTACCTTGCCATATGTCCAGGTTGATTGCAGCGACGGCAGATGGGTCGTCCGTCCTCGCTGTATCGGTCACTGGGTCTTCCTCTGGCCGGTGGGGTCCTCCTTGGTCGACGCCACGGGATGTCCTCTGGTCCGGATGCCAGCTGGATCTTCCCTGGGGTGGAAGCCTGTAAAGACTGCACAGTTCGGGTTAGCGCAGCAACGCTCTTAGCTAGCTCTTGGACCTGATGGTGTAGGTCTGGAGCCGGGTCATTGTCCAAAGCCTGCGCATCAGCTCCCACAGGCCCTGCCGACAAGGGCGCCGCCTCCTGGTGGTAAGTGATAGCAGGGCGCTTGTGGGTCACAACGCCACCCGGTGCCGGTTCTCGGAGCACCCGGATGGCTCTGTCCTTGAACTGTGCAAAGCCCAGATGGGGATCCTGTAAGGCCATTGCCCGCAACTGGGTTCGGTGGGTATTACAATACAGTCCCTCTATAAACTGTTCGGTCAACAGCCTGTCCTCGTTTCCCACTCCATCAGGGTCGGTCTGCTTAATGGCCCTCAGGGCCTCTTGTAGGTTTAGTGCATAGTCCCTTATACTCTCATGCGCTCGCTGCTTGCACCCGAAGAATCTAAGGTTAATCTCGGCTGAGGTGCGGGTATCAAAGGTGTCCTTCAGCCGGGTTAGTATCCCTGCGACAGTCTTCCTCCCAGGTGGCCAGGATTTTACTTCCCTTTTGGCTGCCCCGGTTAGTTGGGCCACCAGGATGCTCACTTTTTGCTCTTCTGTGAGGGGGTACACCTGGAAGAGGCTATCCAGCTTTTCTCTAAAGTCATGCAGGGTATGTGACTCCCCTGAGTACTGGGGTAGCCAAGCTGCTCCCGGGATATAGGGCATGGTGAAGGGCATAACTGCAGCAGCGGTAGCGCTGGCGGGGGTTGAGGCAGTGAAGCTCTCCTCCGTATCCGACATCTTCCTCCCCCCTAGTGGACCGTGGCCTACCTTGCGATGATCCTGTTCCGTAGGCCGCGGCTCCGCAGTGGATCGTCAGGGTTGAGGACCTTCCGTCGCGCTCCTGTGACGTCGGCGTCTGCTGGGCTCCTTCCAGGACCTTACGCAACGTCCGGACGTGAGGCGGGGCTTCAGTTCTCGCGCGCTTTCGGAGTCCACGCCCCTCTTCTTCCCGCGCGGTGTCCTCAAGATGGCGTCCAATGGCGGGAAAACTCCACGGATGGCGGGAAGAAGGCAGAAGATGGCGCCGGATGGCGGGAAACTTCACCGATGGCGGGAAGAAGGCTGAAGATGGCGCCGGATGGCGGGAATCTTCACCACAGGTAAGTTTGAAAAGTCTCTTTTTCAGGCACGCAGTACCCGGTGGTTGCGGGCACGAAATCCTGCCGACTACGCCAAAGTTGACGCGCCCCTGGGCCTGTGTCGCGCTGCGCTGCGCACGCGGGAGCTTACCCGGAGCCGGATCTCTTGAGGGTTGTAGTCTCGTGGCGGTGACCCGGTCCGTGCCCAGGGAGTCAAACTGAGCGGCGATGTAACAGCGGTAGATGTAGGACGACTACGCCACCCGTTGAATGCAGCTATGGAGCTGCCGCTGCAGGACAGTCCGCTGAGGCCGGTGGATGGATGGTGCAGCGTAGATGGTATAACCCCCAACGGGAGGGGTATGGCCTCAGGGCAGCAGATGTGGATGATGGGGGTAGCAGGAACCACTCAGAGACGGTGCGGTGTAATTCAGGGTCTTTACTGGTAACAACGATAGACCCTCCCGGAGTACTTGCTAGTGAACGGGGCCTGGTCAGTCCTTGAGCAGATGGGATCTCCCCTGGCCAGGCGGAGTTGTAGGCCTCCCAAACTGACTGTACTCTTCTGGCTACCTTGCTAGAAGCGGATATAAGTAGCCCACGTCCCTGAGTGTACCGTGTGGTGCTCACCCGTATGGCCGGTGACTCGGGGCCTTCTAATGGCTTCCGCTCCACGATGGCGGTGCTGGTCCCACGCGTGTGACCGTGCCTTCGGGTTTCTGGGCCTGAGGACCTGAAATCCCCTGCCGGTCGGCTTCTGCTGCTGGGTAAGAGTTAGTCCCCACAGCCTCGGACGCCGGGTCTGGTAAGAAAGCTTCTCAGTCAGGGCGAGCTCTGCAGCTGCCAGCCCCTGACTCGTAGTAGTATTGCTTCTGCTGTTTCTTGTCTCTACTCTCCTTGACTGACTAACCCTGCTTCAGCCCCGGGTTTATATAGGGGAAGGTCTTCCCCTCCCAAGACTGGGCAGGAGGTGTGGCATGCACAGGATCCCTGACCAAAGGACCTCCCACCTGCTCTCAGACATAACATTACATTACTGTGGAAAACCAGACCCCTGGGGTGCCACACAAGCACTGAACGACTTCAATACTGTGGATCACCCGGCACGCGTTTGTATGGGCACATCAGGAGGTTAATCTTATTAATCACTCATAGTGTCTATCATGCTGTGCTTTTACAGTGACTGCACCCATGGGAGTTTGCTCCCAGCATTATTGCTAGCCTAGAAATCAGTTGAGGTAGACACTAGAGGGCAGTGGTGTGAATATAAACAAGTTAACACTTCACACCCCTGTCAACTGCTGATGAATGAACTAAGGATAGTGAGCCTGTAATTATCAAGGACACTATCTGTATTGAGGCAGTGTCTTATAGCTTGCATTTGGATGGAGAGTGCAGACTGTGCAGTGCTGTGTGCTATTTCCAGTTGAGAAGAGCATTATGTGAATCAAGCAGCTGAGATTAGAGGCTGTAGAGGGCACAGTGTGAATACGTGGCACTGTGCACATAATATAGAGTATACTGCAGCTAAACCTATCTATATAATCTGCTGGTAGTGTGGTGATTTATAGGAGTATTAGGCTAGTAAGGGCTGAGTGCAATAAATAATAGCCTTCAGGGGCTTACATAGACTGTAGAGGGCCCCTGTGCAAGAAATTTTTGCCCCCCACCCACCTCCTCCTCCCTTCATAGGGCAACAAAGTTATGTAAACATAACCCCCCCATATGCATCTCTCACCCCCCCCGTGTGCATCTCTCACCCCCCCATGTGTAGCTCTCACCCCCCCGTGCATCTCTCATCTCCCCCGTGCATCTCTCATCCCCCCATGTGCAGCTCTCATCCCCCCGTGCATCTCTCATCCCCCCCATGTGCAGCTCTCATCCCCCCGTGCATCTCACCCCCCGTGCATCTCATCCCCCCCGTGCATCTCTCATCCCCCCCATGTGTAGCTCTCATCCCCCCGTGCATCTCTCATCTCCCCCGTGCATCTCTCATCCCCCCCATGTGCAGCTCTCATCCCCCCGTGCATCTCACCCCCCTTGCATCTCATCCCCCCCGTGCATCTCACCCCCCGTGCATCTCACCCCCCCGTGCATCTCACCCCTCCCGTGCATCTCTCATCCCCTCCATGTGCATCTCATCTCCCCCGTGCATCTCTCATCCCCCCGTGCATCTCTGATTCCCTCCACTCCTAGTTAATTAATTGTATTTAAAAAAAATAAAACTTGTTATACTTACCCCCATAGATCCCTGCAGAATCCTGGAGCTCGTCCACGTCGCTGCCAACAGGTCCTCCTGACTTCCGGCCATGTGACGGCGACGTCACATGACCGGAAGTCAGGGGAATCATGAAGGCGCTGCCGCAGCAGCGCTGCACTGCTACACAGAGGAAAGCAGCGCTGAGATGTCCCGGCGCTTAGCGCTCAGCAAGGGGCTGGGGGCCCAGGGCTGGCTCCAGGTTTTTGTGGGCCCCGGGCGAAAGAGTCTCAGTGGGCCCCTTTAACACATACCACGATTCATGATGCACAGATACCGAAGAGAAATATATATATATATATATAGTACAATGCAAAGATTTCACTTCTTACATTACATGAGTGATATCTATTGTAAATTCCACAATAGCTCAGAAACCAGCGAATCGCTCCACACAGTATACTGGCCCCCATAAAATGCTCCATACAGGAGACTGGCCCCCATAAAATGCTTCATACAGAATACTGGCCCCCATAAAATGCTCCATACAGGATACTGGTCCCCATATAACGCTCCATACAGGATACTGGTCCCCATATAACGCTCCATACAGGATACTGGTCCCCATATAACGCTCCATTCAGGATACTGGCCCCCATATAACGCTCCATACAGAATACTGGCACCCATATAACGCTCCATACAGGATACTGGCCCCCATATAATGTTCCATACAGAATACTGGCCCCCATATAACGCTCCATACAGAATACTGACCCCCTTATAACGCTCCATTCAGGATACTGGCCCCCATAAAATGCTCCATACAGAATACTGGCCCCCATAAAATGCTCCATACAGAATACTGGCCTCCATATAAAGCTCCATATGGAATACTGGCCCCCATATAACACTCCATACAGGATACTGGCCCCCATATAACGCTCCATACGGAATACTGGCCCCCATATAATGCTCCATACAGGATACTGGCCCCCATATAACGCTCCATGCAGGATACTGGCCCCCATATAACACTCCATGCAGGCTGTTCCCCACACATAATGCCCCACGCAGGCTGTTCCCCCCACATAATGCCCCATGCAGGCTGTTCCCCCCCATATAGGATGTCACCCCCCCTTATAATGCCCCATGCAGGATGACACACACACACCCTTCCTTATAATGCCCCATGCAGGATGTCACCCCCCCTCCCTTATAATGCCCCATGCAGGATGTCATCCCCCCTCCCTTATAATGCCCCATGCAGGATGTCACACACACACCCCTCCCTTATAATGCCCCATGCAGGATGTCACACACCCCTCCTCCCTTATAATGCCCCATGCAGGATGTCACACACCCCCCCCTCCCTTATAATGCCCCATGCAGGATGTCACACACACTCCCCCCTTATAATGCCCCATGCAGGATGTCACACACCCTCACCTCACCCCCCTCCCTTATATTGCCACAGGCCTCCATACAATAAAAAAAAATCAAATACTCTCCTCACGTCTCACCTGCTGCCACTGCTCCGGACTCCAGCGTCGCCGGCCTCATCCCGCTCAGTGCTGTGACTGCTCAGGAGAGAGCGTGGTGTAAAGACGTCACCGCACCCTCTGACCTGAGACGTCACAGTGCAGCTGCCGCGGAGGATGCAGGAGCTGTTGCAGAGGCACGGGGAGAGGTAAGTATTGTGCCGGGTGCCGGGGCGATGAGCAAGCAGGGGGGAGCGGGCGCTGACACCGATCTCCTCCGCTCAGAGGTCCCATAGAGCGCGGGGTGCCCGACGGTGAGGGCCCCCCCCCTGCCTGCTCAGGGCCCCGGCATTTGCCCGGGTGCGCCGGGTGCTGACCCTGAGGGGGGCACCGACCGGCCGGGCCCCATACTGGAGTCAGGACAGTCATGCCCTGATGGCGGCCCTGCTGAAGGCTGGAAGGGCCCCCTCTCCCTCAGGGCCCCCATTCAATGAACAGGCTGCACGTGCGGTAGGTCCTCCCCTGATAGCCTTACCCTGTTAGTGTAAAGGCAGCAACCTCAAAAAGGATATATTTGCTCACAGCTGTACCGTCAGATGAGCATGCTAACCTATATTGTATTTAGTATCGTGGTCTGACAGGCGTTGTGACCCGATAAGACTTGTTATGAGTACGGTGGATTTCAATGTTTTTTAAAAAAGGAAATCAAATAAAGTTTATATTTTAATAAAGTAAGTCCACCTCAGTCAGTAAATTTTCGTAAGAGTGGACTTTAGTCTAGAGTTTTGAAGGTCCTCAATCAGTGAATTCTCTGTGTGCGTGAATGTATTACAGATGACTTAATTAATGGACATGTATGGTGATTTCTTTGCCTGTGTGGATTGGATGGATGGGTTGTTAGCGACATCTAGTGAGAATTTCATGTCAATAGCACCTTTAGAAATATATTTACTTAGAAAATTGGTGACGTTGTATACTTATTTTACTCGTATTTGTGTGTATGATTCTTTTCATTGATGGATGCTTGCATACACTTTTGCTTATGGTTTCTTCACTACTGATATACGAATATACTTGTGTGTATGGTTTATTAATTGTTGATTGCTGGCACATAGATATGTTTATGGCTTCCTTGCTGCTGATATATATATTTGTGAGGTTTATTCTATGCTGGATACTAGTAAATATTGTGTATATGGCTTCTTCACTGCTGATATACTGTATAATTCTGCGGACAGTTTATTGAGGTTGGGCCTTAATTAAATTTTTGTCTCAGTCAGCAAAAAAACTAGAATAGGCCCTTTCACTTTCTGGGCAAAATAACTTTTCTTTGCCAGAACATGTTAAAACATATGAATGCGGCCCACCTGAATTTCTTCATTCATATCAATAAAATAAGAACATTAACAAAATAAATCACCTTATTGAACCATCAGTATATGACTGCTTTTTATGTTGGGATCCTATCACTTATGTTAAGGTCAGGGTCACACGAGCATATAAATCACATGAGGGCTAGCTGATTTTTTTTATCGAATAGCACTTGGATAAACGTTATTTAATGGGTTGTGAAGATGACTGATCTATTTCACTGACAGAATCTGTCTGTGAAAAATATCTCAGCATGCTGCAATTTCACTCTGAGATCGGATGACACTCACCCATTTAAATATATGGGTGAGTGGACAACATCGAACTGCACTTGGATGACATCTGAGTGCAGTTTGATTTCCACAAACTCACACAATGGAAAAGATGGAGAAATTTTGCTCTTCATCTTCTCCTCACAGTGTGCTCTTCCGATTTTCTCATCCGCATCAGAGTTTGATCGGAGTGTTATTAGCATAATCAATCCAATTTTCTCGGGTGAGAGAATCTACCATCATGTGAACTTGGCCCAGTGTCAGACTGGAGAACACAGGGCCCACCAGAGAGCATCATTCTTGGGGCCCATCATCCATTTACTATCAAAGTAAGAAAGGCTAAAGTCTGCAACAAAAAGCAGGACAGGGCTGTGTACATAAAGCGTTTGAGCCTAAATATCAGTGATTTCTTTTTATTTTTCCTACCACTATTTGGACTACATTGCATTTGATGGACGGCATTGAACCAACATGGGATCTAGTTGGTTAATAAAATGATCAAAAGGGGATGATGTAGGGTAGTGGTTTTGCTTGTTTTTTAACAAAGTATTTTTTTTAACACTTTATTATAGCATTAGTAATGGAGTTATCTGACAGTCACCTTTAAATTATCATCGCTGGGGACAATCCCTAACTATTAATTCACTGCCCAATGCACCATGTGTACTGAGAAGGAGTTTACTACCCCATAAATAGACCATCCAATGTGATAGTTTGTGCCTGGGGCGGCTGCAAGCCATTATTTTTAGATTAAAAAGCAACCAGCATCGTCTCATCCTACATAACGAACCAAGGTACAAATGACTGCAGCAAACTGATACTATCAGGGTGGGAAGGTCCATGGATATTGTTCCCTTCACACCATAAAGATACCAGCCAGCTGTCACCCCAGAGGTGGCCTGTCCCATTGAATGGCCCTGTTCTGAGGGTAACCTGGCTCTTCTCAATACCCCTGTGTTTGTGTAGTTCAGTGTTTCCTAACTCCTGTCCTCAGGCCCCCAACACATCATGTTTTCAGGATTTCCTCAGTATTGCACAGGTGATGGAATTATTATCGAGGCATCAGAAATTGCTGCAGGGTCTCTCCCCTGTGCAATACTAAGGAAATCCTGAAAACATGATCTGTTGGTGGCCGTGAGGACTGGCGTTTGGGAAACACTGGTGTAGTTAGAGATCTTATCCGGGATTTTTTTTTTTTTACCATGGGCCTAAAAATTATCAGGCAGGTGGAAAGGAACTGGCTGATCTTTCCCGCACCGGCTCAGAGTGGTCACTGACCGCTCCTACTGGCGATTCTGCTGCTCCACATTAACAGAGCAGCTGGTTCTCTTCCACTCTGCTGTGTTGACGGGACGTGACATTCAACGTCTTGCTGACCACAGTTATGCAGCGGGGAGCCGGCTGTCAGTCAGCTTGACGTCTGCAGTCACGCCCCGTCAACAAAGCAGAGGGAAGACAAGTGGCTGCTCTGTCGATATGAGAGTAGAAGCGGCAGAATGGCCAGCAGAAGCTGACAGTGACTGCTCTGTGCTGGCAGAGATTGGCACAGGGCACAACAGGCAGGTAAGCAGCAACTACCTCCCTGTTAGCTCTTAGGCACATAATAAAAATTAAAAATAGGAGGGGGAACGGCCTTTAGGCGACAAAGAACAACACTGGCTAATACCAAGTCCCACTAATAGTAATAGAAAGTTGTCTGTCATAAACATTACTAATGATGTAATAAAATGTTAACAAATAAAAATACTTTATTGAAAAATAAAAAACATTCCTTACATCACTGCTCTGTAATCATTTTATTAAAGACTCCAATGGAGTCCATTAAATCCATTGTAGATCAAACTGGAAACCTGCAAGAAGTAAAAGAACTAGAAAAACATGACAATAAGAAGAATGAAAGAAATCTCTGATATTACAGCACTAAAAAGGTTCGGAGTGCAGCACAATCATCAATAATCAATCAAAACAGAACCACCTATATCAAACAAGAAATATAGGGGATCATTAACAAATGCAATCTCCAGAATAGCTTTCCAGTATATACAGTTATATGAAAAAGTTTGGGCACCCCTATTAATCTTAAGATTAATGTTTTATAAAAATTGGTGTTTTTGCAACAGCTATTTCAGTTCGATATATGTAATAACTGTTGGACACAGTAATGTTTCTGCCTTGAAATGAGGTTTATTGTACTAACAGAAAATGTGCAATCTGCATTCAAACAAAATTTGACAGGTGCATAAGTATGGGCACCTCACCAGAAAAGTGACATTAATATTTAGTAAATCCTCCTTTTGCAAAAATAACAGCCTCTAGTCGCTTCCTGTAGCTTTTAATGAGTTCCTGGATCCTGGATGAAGGTATTTTTGACCATTCCTCTTTACAAAACAATTCCAGTTCAGTTAAGTTTGATGGTCGCCGAGCATGGACAGCCCTCTTCAAATGACCCCACAGATGTTCAATGATATTCAGGTCTGGGGACTGGGATGGCCATTCCAGAACATTGTAATTGTTCCTCTGCATGAATGCCTGAGTAGATTTGGAGCGGTGTTTTGGATCATTGTCTTGCTGAAAGATCCATCCCCTGCGTAACTTCAACTTTATCACTGATTCTTGAACATTATTGTCAAGAATCTGCTGATACTGAGTGGAATCCATGCGTCCCTCAACTTTAACAAAATTCCCGGTGCCGGCATTGGCCACACAGCCCCAAAGCATGATGGAACCTCCACCAAATTTTACTGTGGGTAGCAAGTGTTTTTCTTGGAATGCTGTGTTTTTTTGCGCCATGCATAACGCCTTTTTGTATGACCAAACAACTCAATCTTGGTTTCATCAGTCCACAGGACCTTCTTCCAAAAAGAAATTGGCTTCCCCAAATGTGCTTTTGCATACCTCAGCCGACTCTGTTTGTGGCGTACTTGCAGAAACGGCTTCTTTCGCATCACTCTCCCATACAGCTTCTTCTTGTGCAAAGTGCGTTGTATAGTTGACCGATGCACAGTGACACCATCTGCAGCAAGTTGATGCTGCAGCTCTCTGGAGGTGGTCTGAGGATTGTCCTTGACTGATCTCACCATTCTTCTTCTCTGCCTTTCTGATGTTTTTCTTGGCCTGCCACTTCTGGACTTAACAAGAACTGTCCCTGTGTTCTTCCATTTCCTTACTATGTTCTTCACAGTGGAAACTGACAGGTTAAATCTCTGAGACAGCTTTTTGTATCCTTCCCCGGAACAACTATGTTGAATAATCTTTGTTTTCAGATCATTTGACAGTTGTTTTGAGGAGCCCATGATGCCACTCTTCAGAGGAGATTCAAACAGGAGAACAACTTGCAAGTGGCCACTTTAAGTAGCTTTTCTCATGATTGCATACACCTGGCTATGAAGTTCAAAGCTCAATGAGGTTACAAAAACAAAAAAAGTGCTTTAGTAAGTCAGTAAAAAGTAGGTAGGAGTATTTAAAACAAGAAAATGATAAGGGTGCCCATACTTATGCACCTGTCAAATTTTGTTTGAATGCAGATTGCACATTTTCTGTTAGTACAATAAACCTCATTTCAAGGCAGAAACATTACTGTGTCCAACAGTTATTACATATATCAAACTGAAATAGCTGTTGCAAAAACACCAATTTTTATAAAACATTAAGCTTAAGATTAATAGGGGTGCCCAAACTTTTTCATATAACTGTATTACTAGTTTATTACATGTCAGAACAGGACAACACACAAATAAAACATGTACAGCACAAAGGTGCCATCTAATAAAATGGACCCACGATCCCCACTGACCCAATAATGCAGCGGAGCGACCAGTATAATAATAAAATGCTAGGTCAGTATACAGATGAGTGCAATGGCAATAAAGAGACTTGTATGGGGTATTTTGATATGTGACTCCGACCAAAAATTGACGTATATTCATAATTATTTTCCGGTGCAGACGCACGGTCCGCTAAAAAAAATCACAGAAATGTGAACAGCCCCATAAATTATTATGAACACATGTTCTATCTGTGAAGAACATGGATAGAATACATATGTGAAAATGGACGTCTGAATGAGGTCTTAGGTCGGGGACCAAATAAAGTCCTCATGTATCACTGTCCCTGTTTCCTCAGGGGTAGTGTATCTACTGAAGGTTTGGCCTTAAATAATGAATCTGGACATGGTAATAATTTACACAATTATTACATCAGGTAACTAATAACCCGCTGTCATTCTGTCTAGTATACCTTGGTCTCATGATGAACTGCACATGGAATCAGCGCTTACAAGCAGGTACAGCGCAAGCACTAGATTTCCAACGCATATACAGAGTTTCTAATATTTACAGTGTAATGTGGAAATTCCACTTCAAATTAATTCTTTGGGACAATTTTCACTGTGCATTTAACCCTTTGCATTGCATAATGTAAAATGCACAGAAAAGTCTGCATGTACTAAGTGTGCCTACTGGCAACACGGATCAACGTAGGATATGTCTCAGATTTTTTATTTTTTTGCAAAAACAAGATGAAAAAGCATATTCATTATAATAGTTCCATGATCTATCTGTAAAAATGATGGATAGAACACTTACCAAAAAAATCTGATGTGTTAAAGAGTCCTTATTGACGGAGATGGGGGATAGGAGGGGGTCCCTTAATCAGTTATGGTTTTATTAATATACAAAGAGAATTTTCTCTAAATCTCCACCATTAGGTTTGAAAAGTTGTGTTTCTATATCACCTATAAAATCATAACTGACTGAGGGCCCATAGCTCAACACCCATAGCTGTCAGTAAGTGTGAGTGTGCACATGTGTATATGGAGTATTAATGCTTATACTCATGCACAATGCATGTATAGTTGTCAGTGTCAGTATGGGGAGCCTCATTCAGCAGAGGATGATACAGGTGTTGTGGGATGGGGGCCCCCAGTCACTCATAAATGATTGAGGGCACTATCCCTCACCATAAATATCACCCCTTACTGAATGAGGGCCCACCTCACTCACACTGATAGCTATGCACACATTATACATAAGTATAAGTGCTCACACACATGTACACCATAAACACATATACCTAAGAAATATACACACTGTGGTAGATCGACTCACTCGGCTTCTTAAAGAGGCAGACACAGGAACTGTTTCTATTCAAAGTGCGGCTGGTTTATTGCAATCCTCATAAGCCATGTCACGAGAAAACGTAAATACAGTCTTTGTCCAGCAGAAGGTAAAACATAAAATATCAAGTCCATACAATAATGCTGGTTAGCCCACCTGGCTTAGTGTCCAGCTTCCATGTCCTTTAACAAAGGGATTCAAACCAGGAGATCTGCAATCTCCATACATCCAGCATGTGTGAAATAATCAGCTCAGAGCTTTCACCTCTAGGCCCTCCCCACACCAAATGCTCTAAAGGCTGTGAATTTTATCCTTTGACCTCCTCCCTCACTACATTTGTTCAACCATCCTAGCGCTAAAGATGGCTGATTAACCCCTTCATGTGCTGGAACCTTTTTCCTATGTTTAATTACTGGAGCTAATAATCTCAGTGCTACATATCTCCCCTCCAGTACTTTGCCAGTGACTTTGTCACAACACAGAATACCTTGTTTTATAGCTGAGTAGCTAAGTGCAGGTAAAAACACCCCACTCAGTGTAGCAGCAGCCTGCAGACCACCTCCCTCTCTCTGCCCTTATAGCAAAGAAGACAGAAGTGTGTGTGTATGTATATATATGAGGGCAAAGGAAGAAGGTGTTTAAGTGGTACAGGGAGTTTTATTAAGGTAGTGCTATAGAATTCAATGCAGTTGCCAGTAATACCTTAAATGATACCCCAGACTTCAGACAAAGTTAATCTGCTCCAAACATACAGAAGCAAGGGTGGAGGGCCCACTGGAGGATCCTCCATTGCTTTGCTGGGCCACTCCGTCACTGCCCTGCCCTAATGCTAAATTAAGAAGTCTGTGAAACACAGTCTGTGATGTTCTCCCAAACAGAACTCACTCCCATCATAAGTATATATGAGACTGGTGTCACGCAAGGTGTGGGAAAGACTGTGCAACACAAAGGGAAGAGGGAAAGGGAGCCCAGACTCTAGGGAAAAGGGGGAAGTGGAGACCTCCTAGGTTGATCTAGCATCACCCTGTCTCCCCTAACGTCCCTGTATTGGCTCTTCACTAATCGCCACATGCATGCCTCGCACTGACTTTCTCTGGCGTATGGCTAAGGCTAGGGAAGGGAGGAGATGAGCACTAGTCGATCTCCACTAAACACTATAGACAACAAGGGTACACAAACAAGGGGAAATTGCTTAGCTTTAGATGACTCCAGACAAATACACACATGTCATCAACCTCCAGAGAGGTCGAAGTACTTATCTTGCTAAAGCCTTCACAAGTAGTAATGAATATCGCCGGCACCTCCCTCTGAAACACAGCAGGTATTTATACACCCAGGCAGGGTGTTAATTAGCCAGAGGAAGGTAGCCGCTGGGTCCTAGAGACAGCCTCTAAGAAGATGTCTGTAAGAGATCTCCTGCAACTAACTGCAGGGCGACTGTCTGTCACTACTGACACACCCATGACAGCTGGTGAGTTCAGATCGGGAGACCCGTGGCCAGTCCTTACATCTGTATCCATACATGGACGTATTTCATGGATGTCTAAATTTGGCCTAACATCTATAAGAGAACTGCATAAAATAATCAAAAAACATGCTCACTAATGAAGCACTCAGGCTACAGTAAATTCAATGTACAAATTATAATTATAATTTTACTATTACTCTATTCTGAATAGCTGACTGAATTATACCCTACATAGTGACTAAATAAGACTGGCTTCACACTAGGTATATAAATTGCTCTTCACAAATGTAATAAAGCATTACATAAGGGAACATTTACTTCCATGAGGTTTTACGTGATACAACTTTTCCTTTACATAGATATACAGAACAGGGATTCAAAAAAGTATCCCTGGAGTTGGGAAGTGAATAATACCTGTCTTGTTGATTGTATAGGATATTACTGAGGTCAACTTCAGGTGGTTTAGGATAGTGGAGGAATTATTGTATGCCTCCTTGGTGGTCTAGAAATTAGGAAGATCTTATATCAGTATCCAAGATGGTAAAGAGTTGTGGATGGATTAAGGGGCTATCCACTTTAGTAACATTATGTTGATGATAATACTGATAATACAGTATATTAAGAAATGTCAAATTACCACATCTGCAAAAACGTATTTTTTAGGTGCTACGTCATGTGAAGTCAAATCATGCCATGAGTATTCACCAGTCCAATGTTCAAATGAAAAAAGTGAAAAATTAATGCAATAAAAACGAAACCCAAAAAGAATGGCGCAATTGATGTTTTTAACCATTTCAGTTCACTTGGAATTTTTTTCACATGTTTCAATATATAGTATGGTAAAATGAATAGTGTAATTCAAATCTACCACTGGATATGCATAAAAAATAATCCCTCATATCACGTTGATGGAAAAGTTAAAAAGTTATGGCTCTAGGAAAAAAAGGAGGAAAAAAACAAGGCGCAAACCAAAAATTGGCTGCGTCTTTAAGGGGTTGATTAAAAAATAGTCTTCTGGGGGAGGTTCTGAAATAGGATTGATAACATAACTAATATATAATGGAACTTAAAAACTGTGATAGGAAATATAATAGAGATAAGTGGTCTTCTCATATTGGTTATCTTTTGGAGGGGTTTCACTGTATCTTGCACTAGCTGGTAAAGTGAAAATGCTAATCCTAGAGAAAAGTATTCATCTTTGGGCCCTAAACGTTACGCACACCCCTAAACACTTAGGGCTTCTCAATAAGATGTCAGATGGTATTTTGAGGCATCTGTCAAAACTCAAAGTAATGGGAAGATTCACGTAAACTGCACCAAGATAATCAGAGGAAATGTTATTGATTTCTAGTACTTTATAGTCCAATTCAATCCATTCATTTATCCAATTATCAATCCAATTTAACTAAATCTTTCTCATTTATACCTTTTTTTGTCCCCATTACATAATTCATATATATTCTAGTCTTCTTTAAATGTTTGCAATTTTAATCTTCCAGGAGCCATTTCCTGGGGCACGGCTACTCCAATGGATGTAGTAAAGAGCCGACTTCAAGCAGACAGTCTCTATAATAGGAAATACAGAGGAATCAAAGACTGCATAGTACAAAGTTACTGCAACGAAGGTATTCAGGTAAACAATATGGCATTTGTGTCTGATATAATTATGCAGCAGGAGAGCATTTCTTAAACCAATTCTTAAGTTAAAAACCCATGCTAATTTGTGAAACTTATTTGGAGACACTCCAAAAGCAGATAAAATGTAAGTATAATGAATGTGCGGCACCCAGGAGAAAATTAACTTTCCTACCGGGAGCCTATGGCTTTCAGTCATGCAGGTAAGTAAGCACAGTCAGCTCTACACTGATGTACTGCAAAGCTCATTGTCAGTCAAAGTGCCGGTGCTTATAGCCATCGCTCACAGTGTGATGATTTTAACCATGCCATTACGCCTTCATGTCTGAAATCTGCAGCTCCTGGGAGGAATAAAGTTCATTTTCCCCAGGGCACCTTTATATATATATATCTATAAGTAGAAAAGCCCGGTAGGACAGGGTTGAATCCTAGCACTGGAGGTCCTGATTATGTGCACCTGCCTAACTAGGTCTAGAGCCAGGCCCCGTGTTCATTTGTTGGTCAGTCAGCTGAGGGAGTTGAGCAGAGTGGGTTTTGTTGGAGCAGCAGAGAACTGCTTTGACACAAGAATCCGGTGCCTGTGTGAACTTTAGTGCCTACCTGAGGGCGTGAATCCCTACAATATACAGTATATACACATTGGTGTCTCCGCTTCTGTAACTACCCAAATTATAACACTCGCCCAGTGACTGATTTAATTAAGCCGCACCTATGTTAGGGTTTTACAGCCTACAGAGAGGACCTCCGAGCGTATAGCTCAGCAATAAAGTCAGGGTGCAGTAAGACGGCCGTATAACACGGACAACGATCGCATTGCAATGCTTGGACTAGCCATTGGCTCTCCTGACCTGAGTGTGACAGCTTGTATTTCTATGCAGCTGTCGTGCTCGGGACAGGAGAGCTGCCGGCTACACTGATAGTAAAAATGGACAGTTTCACAAGTACGTTTTTTGAAGCGGATGTGTGATGGGGGCCTAAGATGCACCTACACTGGCCAATAATCGGGAGCCAATTGTTGGTCTATCTAAGCACACTTCCAATCAGACTATTCACAAGCAAAAGGTTTGTTCGCCGGGTAAAATGATTTTTAAGCTTGCTAAAAGGGAACCTGTTATGTCGGATAATGGTAATAACCCATAGATATCGTTAGAAAGATGCCTGGCCACTGTACTTGAAAATGTAGCTACTAGGAGAAAAACTTTTATTGCCGCTATATTCACCGCTCACAGCATTGTGAGCAAAGGCTGTAAGCATGCCCCAACAATTAGATTGACACTTGGATATGCAGTGCATTGGTGCATAGCTGACTGTCAGTCAATGTGCCAGGGAGGTCTCTTGAGAAAGCCAGTAGCTTCAGCGGCGAAACACGCATCGGGGCTTTTTCTCGCCAGGACACCATTTTGCTGCGGCCCTCCACACCATCTCCCATCACACCTAGTGGTAAGCGGCGCTTATTTGATTATATGATGCATTATTGACTTGTACTATTTTATGATTGGAATTAGGGTATCCAACTGGCCTTATACCTTTCAGCTGTGTTGTGATAAATACTATGGGAGATATGTGTTATGGCGCTGCAGCTTTTCTTCCCAGCACATTGCACCTTTTCCTGTTAGGATATAAACTTTGTGATTGAATATTTGAATAAATTATTATGTATTAAATAAATAAATAATCTATTTTTATGCCATATCTAGTGTTGAGCCACCCCCGTAGTGTTCGAGTTCGGTTCGGTTCGTCGAACACCCGTGTGTTCGCCGAACAGTTCGTCGAACTGTTCGTCGAACACCTTCGAACACCGTTAAAACCAATGGCAGGCAAACAAAAACACATAGAAACACATAGAAAACACCTTCAAAGGTGTCCAAAAGCTGACAAACTGCTCAGAAGACACAACTAACACATGGAAAAGTGACAAGTACATATAGTCATGCGAAAAGAAAAGAGGTGGAGGAGTAAAAGGAGGGGGAGACACAGATATAGGCATGTCATGCCCTTCTAAAATCCAAAAAGTGAGAAGCCGAGACGGCCAGTCCGCTCCTGCCCGTGCCACCTCCGTGTCGCCGGGTTTGTGCCAGAGCCGCGGTGAACCCTGACGGCCAGCCCCCCTCTCCCAATACTGGTGCCTGTCCGCTGGTGGGTCGAGAGAGCCCCCCTGTGGTGGAGGCAGCTCTAAGCTTTTTAATTTAAATTGTCCCTCTAATTTGAATGAATACACTTTAAATCCATTTACAAGGATCTATTGGAGGGCAAGTCTCATGCCAGCAGCCGCGTAATTCCAGCTCCAGTAGCGTCCACTAAAGCTGCTGCAGTTAAAAAGCTTTTATAAGGATCAAGCTCGGCTGTCCACCGCAAGGCATCCTAGTGCCAGTCCCAGCCCCTATGCCTTGGGGTGCCTCCTGATGCTCTTCACTGAGTATCCCGTGGTCCCGAAGCATTTCCTTTGAAAAAATGAAGTGTCCAAACTACAGGTGGTGTAGCTTGCTTAACAGCCAGGATAATCCGCTGACTAGCAGACACTGCTACTAGGCACAAAGTATTTCCTGGGCTAGATGCAGTTAAAAATTTGTAAGTAGATACTCTCGTTGGATGCTGAGAAAGCATTCCATAGAGTCTCCTGGCACGCCATATATGATTCTCTTAAAAAGCTTGGGGTAGGGGTCTAGGGGACCCTTTTATAGCCAAAATCACGGCCCTGTATCACAATACGTCACCTAGGCTGAAGATAAATGGAACTGTAGCACCGAGGGCTCGGTTGCTACAGACGTATTGCACCTCACCCAGAGGTGTGATATCTCACTCTCAGATAAGGATGGAGTGTGGATCAGGACCCGACACCTGCATGCATTACACCACATTGCCGTGGGGCAGGGCGACCAATATGCCCCTGAGATGGGCACAACAGTCCCTGTCCCTGGCTGGAGTGGGGGGAGGGAACACTGAGGAAGGGGAACCCTGCAGTGCAGGAGCAGGGAGGAAGCAGTTCCTGGGTGCATTGAGAAGGGAGTATAAAAGGTGGGCACCATCTTAGTTCAGTGCAGAGAAGTCTGAGCAGAAGTGGCAGGGAGCAGGGGCTCTGCATGAGCTCTGCTCCGGAGGCGGGCCTAGTAACAGAGGCCCAGGCCTGCAAGAGGGAGAAGGAAGGAAGAGGAGCGGAGAAGGCTCCAGGAACGAGGAATGAAGGGATCCCAGGGGTGCGGACGGGCGAGTCGCCACCGCACGCCCGAATCCACCTGCGTGGAGGGGTCAGGCCAAAGGGGGAGACCGGTCCCCGAACTAGTGGAGGCAGGAAACGACACTCAGCTAGAAACCGGAGGCTCTGACATTTTATGTGGCGCAGCCCCTTGCTCCACCCGCTAGGAAGGCACCACATAGGGTCAGGGAAACTGGTGCCAAGTTTACCAAGAGGAGGCCCGAGGCAGCCGGACAGAAGTGTTGGTAAGAAAGGCCAGACAAAGGACACACAAAGGGGGTCCTGTGAAGCGCTCCAAAGTTATCTGGGAGTTGTCTGAGCCCCTCACCTGGTGAGCACAGTACGACGTGGGCAGCCGTTACCTGCAGACGTGGTCTGGATAATAAGAACTGTGAGTAAAGGCCCTGAACTGCATCACTGACTCCGTGTCGTTACTGCTGCTGCCCTGCACCATCACCCCCATCCTCCGCATACACTGCCCTGAGGCTATACTCCTCCCGTGGGGAGTTATGCTACGCTCTGCTGCACCCACAACACCAGCCTTAGCGGTCTGCCCTGTAGCGGCGGTTCACACGGACCGCAATCCACGGGTGGCGTAGTCGGACATTTAAACATCAAAACCACATAAATAGTTCCGCCACTGGTTTGACCGCCCTGAGCCACGGAACCGGATCGCCGCCACGAAGACTACAACCACCAGCATCCACCAAAAAGGGTCCGGCTCCGGGTGTCCCAAGGCCCAGGGGGTGCGTCAGAACATTTTCATCACCTTTCACAATCACCAATGGGACAAGGCAGGGATGTCCTCTGTCCCCTCTCTTATACATCCTAGTGACGGAGCACCTGCTCTCATCAATTCGCCATAACCCCAATATTAGGTGGATTGAGGTGGGAGGCACCGAGTACAAGTGCTCTCTATTTGCTGATGATGTCCTAGTATATATCACTCAATCACATATATCCATCCCTGCTGTTATGGCTGAAATAGATCACTTTGTTACATGGTAAAATTTTAAAATCAATGCAGCGAAGTCTGAGGCCCTCGATGTCTCCCTCCCTAAATCCATATAGGATTCCATCCAGTCCAACTTTCCCTTTGCCTGGCCCTCACAGGGTATCGAATACTTAGGAATTCCTATTCATAGAGACCTCTCCCATCTATGTTATCTTAATTTTGGGCCCTTTATTGAACAATTCCATACAGACCACGGTTGGCAAGTTAGAACTGTAAGATTCACTACGTGAACCACTGGTGTTTTGTGGAAAAGCACATGTACACCGCGTTCCAAATTATTATGCAAAAAGTGTTTAGGAGTGATAAGGGAAGAATTTGTTTGTTTGTCAGTTAAACTCATTGATGGTGATGTGTGTCAGGGCTCTTTATATCACTGTAAGCAATTGCAGACACCTGTGCTAATTAGTTTGGCAGGTGTGTCCAATAAAGGCAAGACTACTTAAGAAGGCTCTCTCACATTATTAAGCAGCCTACATTTTCTGCCAAAATGGGAAAGAAAAAGGATGTGTCGGCTGCTGAGAAGCAACAAATTGTGGAGTGTTTAGGTCAAGGCATGACTACAATCAACATTGTGCGATGATCAGGATGAAGTGTCTTGGCAATCAAGAAGTATGTAGCTGATTCACAGTACACACGTGTGCGTGCTGATAAGGGCAAATTGAGGACTCTTTCCTACAGGCAATTACGTCAGGTTGAAAGAGCAGCGGCAAAAAAGCCTTGTCATAGCAGCAGACAAGTTTTTGAAGCTGCTTGTGCCTCCAACGTCCCCCGAACAACAAGATGCAGGGTCCTTCAGAGGTTTGCAGCTGTGCATACGCCATCCTGTCGACCTCCTCTATCCACTTCACACAAGCAGAAACGGCTCCAGTGGGCCAAACATTACATGAAGACTGATTTCAAAACTGTTTTGTTCACGGATGAGTGCCGTGCAGCGCTCGATGGTCCAGATGAATGGAGTGGAGGATGGCTGGTTGATGGACACCCCACGCAAACACGGCTACAGCGCCAACAAGGAGGAGGTGGAGTAATGTTTTGGGCTGGAATCATGGGGAGAGAGATTGTCGGCCCCTTTAGGATCCCTGAAGGCGCTAAAGATGAACTGCATAATGTATGTGGATTTTCTCAAACAGCACTTCCTGCCATAGTTCAAGAAGAAGAACCGTGTATTTCACAGCAAGATCATTTTTCTGCATGATAATGCACCATCTCATGCTGCACATAAAACATCTGCATCTCTGGCTGATATGGGCATAAAAGGGGACAAACTTATGGTGTGACCCCCATGCTCCCCTGACCTCTACCCCATTCAGAACCTTTGGAGCATCATTAAAAGGAGTGTCTATGATGGCGGGAGGCAGTTCACATCTAAGCAACAGCTCTGGGAGGGTATTCTGTCCTGATGCAAAACAATTGAAGCAGAAACCATCCAAAACCTGACAAATTCAATGGACGAGAGAGTTCAGAAGCTCCTTTCGAACAAGGGGTCCTATGTGAAAATGTAACATCACCTAGAATAAAGTTTTGAGTTGAAAACTGTTTGATTTCAGTTTCTAACAACCTGCTAATGCTTATAATGTCAAAAATGACCATTTTTTGGTCTTTATTAAAATGAAAAGGTTGATCGAAAAGTTTGGGGGATCTAAGAGTGTGGCAACCCAGTAGTCATGATTACTTCGAATTCTGACAATATGAGGGTCATGCTGCAGGTAGTGCAGCAAGAAGGCACTTATGTGTCTTGCGCATCTCGGAGCCCCAAAATTATTTTCCGGGCTAGATGCAGCTAAAAATTATTTTTAATTTTAAATCTGGTGAAGCTTATTATAGATGGCCTAATAGGATCAGTGCTGCACACTGCTACAAAGCCCAAATTATTTTCCAGTCAAGATACAGATAAACATGATTAGTAATTTGAAAGCTTAAAACGGTTGGTAGGGTGATTTTAACCAATCATCAAGCTTTTACTCTCCCCAGGATGACACAGGGGTAGAAAAGTCGTTTCGGATCCATGATTTGTTCATCTTTATGAACGTGAGTCTGTCTACATTATCAGTGGAGAGCCGCGTGCGCTTATCTGTCAGCACACCACCAGCAGCGCTGAACACACGTTCAGACAGAACGCTGGCTGCGGGGCATGACAAGATCTCCAAGGCGTAAGTGGCTAGCTCCGGCCATTTATCCAGATTGGAAGCCCAAAAAGAGCAAGGGTCCAGTGACACAGTCATGGCTTCAATGTTTACTTGGAGATACTCCTGTACCATCGTCTCTAGGCGTTGACTATGTGTCAGACTTCTTGTCTCCTGTGACCTTGCAAAGGATGGGCTAAAAAAGTGGTGAAATGATTCCGCAAAATTGATGTTACCAGCAGATACTGTGGTTCTGTTACGGTTTGAGTGCTGAACACTTGACGGTCCCACGGTTGGCAAGTTGGAACTGTGAGATTCACTACGTGCACCACTGGTATTTTGTGGAAAAGCACATGTAAGATTCTGCAACAGTCTCTGCTGATACTCCTGCATGCGTGCATCCCTTTCTATGGCAGGAATAATTTCTGCAAATTTACTTTTGTACCGGGGATCTAACAGTGTGGCAACCCAGTAGTCAGGATTATTTCTAATTCTCACAATTCGAGGGTCATGTTGCAGGTAGTGCAGCAAGAAGGCACTCATGTGTGTTGCGCATCCAGGAGCACCAAGTCCCTGTTGTGTTGGTGGCGAGGTAACAATCATGCTTCCTTCCTCTGTCCTCTCCCCCCAACCTCGCACAACAGAAATGTGATCAAGGTCTCCCTCATCTGATGAGTCTTCCATCAGTTCGTCCTCCACTTCTTCCTGGGCTCCTGCACCTTCCTCACTAGTTTGGCTGCTACCATGCGCCCTGGTTAAACCATCTCCCCCACCCTCACATGCCTGCCGCCTTGGTGCTGCCGACCGTCTGGACCTTGCAGATGTTAGCCCTTCCGCATACAACTCCTCCTCCTCTACTTCCTCCACCTCCTCTTGTGCCACCACCTGACTCCGAATTCTGTTTAACATGTGCTCCAGCATGTAAATCACCGGAATAGTCATGCTGATAATGGCATCGTCAGCACTAAACATCTTCGTCGCCATTTCAAAACTGTGCAGAAGGGTGCATAGGTCCCTGATCTGAGACCACTCCTCCAGCGTGATTTGCCCCACCTCTGAATCTCGTTGGCCCAGGCTATACGTCAGAACGTATTGCACCAGGGCTTGTCGGTGCTGCCACAGTCGCTGCAACATGTGCAGAGTTGAATTCCACCGGGTAGGCACATCGCATTTTAGCCGGTGAAGTGGCAGGCCCAACGACTTCTGTAGAGATGTAAGTCGCTGAGCTGCGGGATGCGAACGGCGGAAGTGAGCACACAGCGACCGTGCCCTCTGCAGAAGGCCATCTAGTCTGGGATAGTGGGCTAAAAATTGCTGGACAACCAGGTTCAACACGTGAGCCATACAAGGCACGTGTGTGACATTGCCCCGGCGAAGGGCCGCACCCAGGTTTGCAGCATTGTCGCACACGGCCTTCCCTGGTTTCAGGTCCAGTGGAGACAACCATTCATGAAATTGGTTCTCCAGAGCTGACCACAACTCCTCAGCTGTGTGACTCACATTTCCCAGACATTTCAATGTAAAAACCGCCTGATGACGTTGAGCCCTACTGCCAGCATAGTAAGGAGGTGTGCAGGATCCCTTCTGCGCAGTTAGAAAGCTTGTGGCATGACCAGACAGGCTTTGGGTGCAGGTGGAAGACCGAGAGGAGGTTGAGGAGGCAGAAGCAGTGGAGGAAAAATGACATAAAGAGGATTGACGCACAACTCGTGGGGACGGCAAGACTTGGACAGCAGCCCCTTGTCCTGCTGTCACCATAGTTACCCAGTGCCCAGTCAGCGACATGTAACGCCCCTGTCCATGCCTACTCGTCCAAGTGTCTGTGGTGAAATGCACCCTGTCACACACAGAGTTTCTCAAAGAAGCGGTGATGTTGTGTGCGACATGCTGGTGGAGCGCAGGCACACCTTTCTTTGAGAAGTAGTGCCGACTGGGCATCTGGTACTGGGGCACTGCGACGGACATAAGGTCTCGAAAATCCTCTGTGTCCACCAGGCGGAAAGGCAGCATTTCTGTAGCCAAGAGCTTGCAGATGGTGAAATTCAACCTCTTAGCTTTCTCATGGCTAGGAGGAAATGGTCTTTTACTTGTCCACATCTGAGGGACCGAGGGCTGGCTATTGTGCTTAGACGGGGTTGATAAGGGTGTCCCCGGCAAACTGCCGGTCTGTGAGGAAGATGCAGGCGGACATGTTAGGTTGCCTTGATCCAAAGGTGGTGCTATCGATGTCGGACAGCGCTCAAGACCAGCTGGTGTTACCACCTCCAAAGAAAATGATGACCTGCCAATCACGCTGGCTGTTGCGGGTAAAGAGGTGGCAGGTCTGCGCCCCAAAACAGGTGTGACTGCTGTCCCCCCAGTCACAGAGGATGAAGAGGCCGCGGATGCACAAGATATGGCAGACGGTGGTTGGCCCGGCCGGCTAGACCGCATTGTAGCACACTGAGCTTCCCACTGCAACTTATGCTTCATGTCCATGTGCCGGTTCATGCATGAAGTACTCAAACTATGTATTTTTTGGCCTCTACTTAGCTTTTGCTGACAAATGTTACAGATAACATGAGTTGGGTCATCTTTATCGATCTGAAAAAATGCCCAGGTTATGCAAGGCTTAGCACCCATGCGACCTGAAGAGCCACCACGACTTGTGGTGAGAGGCAGAGTTGTGTTTGAGGATGCAGTTGTTGACGTGCTTCCAGTACTACGTCTCTGTCCAGGAAGGCGCAACCTGACCTCGTCGTCACTAGCATCTTCCTCCACCTCCTCTGCTGACCTCATCTCTTGGCTGACTGTGGGTTGACAGTAAGTGGGATCTCCGACCTCATCATCATCACCCTGTGCGTTATCACACCCGTCGTCCTCAGAGCCAACCTGTTCCTGCCCTGACAAAAAACTAAAGTTGTCGCTCCAATCAGGTATTTGAGTCTTATCATCGTCTTCCTCAATGTCTCCACCAACAGGAGTTACAGTTTGGGAATGAGGGTCTACATTATGGTCAGAACCTTCTGCGTCTGGTCCTGGATCCGACTCATAAAGATTCTGGGCATCAGTGCAGATCATTTCCTCGTCTGGATTCACAGAAGCGCTGGAGTCGACCTCTGATTCCCAGGCTATAGTATGAGTAAACAGCTCTGCAGACTCAACCATCTGTTCTACCTCATACTCAGACGGACAGCTGGAGATTTGGGAGCTGTGAGGAAGCAAGTGCGATTTGGGTGACACCTTTGAGGACTGGAGTATTTGTGATGTTGAAGTTGATGTGGAGGAGAGCCCACTTAAAGGAGCACTTGATATCCGTTGAAGCACCTGCTGTTTTTGTGCCTCATCTGGAATTTGTAGCGATTGGCGTGGCCGTAAGAAAGGGATCTTATCACATTGTCCGCTAAAAGAAGTAGACATTTTAGTTTGGCTGGAAGATGGTCTTTCTTTTGCACCTACCCCACGGACACAACCTTTTTTCCCCTTCCCAACACGCCTATTCCCCTTTCCACCAGCAGCAGGCCTTTTTCCACTCATTTTGGTGGTTAACTAATTCACAACTCTGGAGTTGTTTGCACAAAAAAACAATGGATGGTAACCGAGCAGAGCTGAGTGGCCAAACTGTGGTATTAGGCCAAAACTATTGGCTGGGTTAGATGCAGAAAAAAATTATTTTTAATTTGCAACCTGATGGAGGTCAGTATAGATGGACTAATAGACCAAGTCCCACACACCACTAGAAGCCCAAATATTTTTTCAGAGCTAGATGCAGAAAATTTTTTTATTCAATTTGCAACCTGATGGAGGTCAGTATAGATGGACTAATAGACCAAGTCCCACACACTGCTAGAAGCCCAAATATTTTTTCAGAGCTAGATGCAGAAAAAAATTATTTTTAATTTGCAACCTGATGGAGGTCAGTATAGATGGACTAATAGACCAAGTCCCACACACTGCTAGAAGCCCAAATATTTTTTCAGAGCTAGATGCAGAAAAAAAATATTTTTAATTTGCAACCTGATGGAGGTCAGTATAGATGGACTAATAGACCAAGTCCCACACACTGCTAGAAGCCCAAATATTTTTTCAGAGCTAGATGCAGAAAAAAAATATTTTTAATTTGCAACCTGATGGAGGTCAGTATAGATGGACTAATAGACCAAGTCCCACACACTGCTAGAAGCCCAAATATTTTTTCAGAGCTAGATGCAGAAAAAAATTATTTTTAATTTGCAACCTGATGGAGGTCAGTATAGATGGACTAATAGACCAAGTCCCACACACCGCTAGAAGCCCAAATATTTTTTCAGAGCTAGATGCAGAAATTTTTTTTATTCAATTTGCAACCTGATGGAGGTCAGTATAGATGGACTAATAGACCAAGTCCCACACACTGCTAGAAGCCCAAATATTTTTTCAGAGCTAGATGCAGAAAAAAATTATTTTTAATTTGCAACCTGATGGAGGTCAGTATAGATGGACTAATAGACCAAGTCCCACACACCGCTAGAAGCCCAAATATTTTTTCAGAGCTAGATGCAGAAAAAAATTATATTCAATTTGCATCCTGCTGGACGTCAGTATAGAAGGACTAATAGAACAAGTCCCACACACTGCTAGAAGCCCAAATATTTTTTCAGAGCTAAATGAAGAAAAAAATTATTTTTAATTTGCAACCTGATGGAGGTCAGTATAGATGGACTAATAGACCAAGTCCCACACACTGCTGGAAGCCCAAATATTTTTTCAGAGCTAGATGCAGAAAAAAATTATTTTTAATTTGCAACCTGATGTAGGTCAGTATAGATGGACTAATAGACCAAGTCCCACACACCGCTAGAAGCCCAAATATTTTTTCAGAGCTAGATGCAGAAATTTTTTTTATTCAATTTGCAACCTGATGGAGGTCAGTATAGATGGACTAATAGACCAAGTCCCACACACTGCTAGAAGCCCAAATATTTTTTCAGAGCTAGATGCAGAAAAAAATTATTTTTAATTTGCAACCTGATGGAGGTCAGTATAGATGGACTAATAGACCAAGTCCCACACACTGCTAGAAGCCCAAATATTTTTTCAGAGCTAGATGCAGAAAAAAATTATTTTTAATTTGCAACCTGATGGAGGTCAGTATAGATGGACTAATAGAACAAGTCCCACATGCTGCTAGAAGCCCAAATATTTTTTCAGAGATAAATGAAGAAAAAAATTATTTTTAATTTGCAACCTGATGGAGGTCAGTATAGATGGACTAATAGACCAAGTCCCACACACTGCTAGAAGCCCAAATATTTTTTCAGAGCTAGATGCAGAAAAAAATTATTTTTAATTTGCAACCTGATGGAGGTCAGTATAGATGGACTAATAGACCAAGTCCCACACACTGCTAGAAGCCCAAATATTTTTTCAGAGCTAGATGCAGAAAAAAATTATTTTTAATTTGCAACCTGATGGAGGTCAGTATAGATGGACTAATAGAACAAGTCCCACACGCTGCTAGAAGCCCAAATATTTTTTCAGAGATAAATGAAGAAAAAAATTATTTTTAATTTGCAACCTGATGGAGGTCAGTATAGATGGACTAATAGACCATGTCCCACACACTGCTAGAAGCCCAAATATTTTTTCAGAGCTAGATGCAGAAAAAAATTATTTTTAATTTGCAACCTGATGGAGGTCAGTATAGATGGACTAATAGACCAAGTCCCACACACCGCTAGAAGCCCAAATATTTTTTCAGAGCTAGATGCAGAAAAAAATTATTTTTAATTTGCAACCTGATGGAGGTCAGTATAGATGGACTAATAGACCAAGTCCCACACACCGCTAGAAGCCCAAATATTTTTTCAGAGCTAGATGCAGAAAATTTTTTTATTCAATTTGCAACCTGATGGAGGTCAGTATAGATGGACTAATAGACCAAGTCCCACACACTGCTAGAAGCCCAAATATTTTTTCAGAGCTAGATGCAGAAAAAAATTATTTTTAATTTGCAACCTGATGGAGGTCAGTATAGATGGACTAATAGACCAAGTCCCACACACCGCTAGAAGCCCAAATATTTTTTCAGAGCTAGATGCAGAAAAAAATTATATTCAATTTGCAACCTGCTGGAGGTCAGTATAGAAGGACTAATAGAACAAGTCCCACACACTGCTAGAAGCCCAAATATTTTTTCAGAGCTAAATGAAGAAAAAAATTATTTTTAATTTGCAACCTGATGGAGGTCAGTATAGATGGACTAATAGACCAAGTCCCACACACTGCTAGAAGCCCAAATATTTTTTCAGAGCTAGATGCAGAAAAAAATTATATTCAGTTTGCAACCTGATGGAGGTCAGTATAGATGGACTAATAGAATGATGCTATGCCCAAAAGATTTTACTTCACTAGGTGCTGTAAAAAAATTGGTATTCTATACACAGGTGGTATATCTTGCAACACAGATAGGCTACTCCACTGACTAACACACTCTGCAATAGGCCAAAAAGGATTAGCTTTGCTAGATTCAGCCAAATGCTGTGAAAAAAACTTGCACAGCACTGGCACAGACCTGCCTGGCAAAAACTGATAGGAACTGATGTAACTTAGTCCTGAAAAGGACTCCAATTACAATTAGTCTTTACTCCCACAATCTATCTATTTAAGAGCACAGACCTGCCTGATAAAAGTCGTAGGAAATGCTGTAACCTAGTCCTTAAAAGGACTGCAATCACAACTATTCCCTACTCCCAAGCTATCTGTATATTTGTGCGAAAATTGGCTTGAAATTAACAAGGCATAGCGCACACAGCAACAGCGGTGCCGTCTAACACGCAGCTGCAGCAGTGAGAAAATGGTGGCGACGGGGAAAATGGCTTGGTCTTATAGGGCAAGGACATGTGACATACACTGCCAATCACACATGCCCTTGCTTGTGTGAAAAAAAGCACTTCGCTCCGTGTGTGCGCTGCTGATAGGCTGACAGATTGCACCTCCCCACTGCAAATGCGGGAAAGAGAAAAAAAAATGGAGATCTTCATTGTTCCTGCAGAGATCCATCCCCTGCCCCTCCCCCCGCCCCGCTGTACACTCAAACTGCGTATTAACATTAATTTTCATCATTACTGAGAAAAAATCCAGTTATGATTTTGGTGCACGAACAGTTATCGAACATAACCTCGAACAGCCGAATTTTTCTCAAATTGTTCGTGTTCGCCGACCGGCTCGAACACCGCCCAAAACAGCTCGAATTTGAGATTGGCGAACAGTTCGAGTAGAACAACGCTCATCTCTAGCCATATCTACTCATTGTTTCTCCTGGTTCGTATCATTTTCAGTACAGTGGCTGGGTAGTTATCTAACACTATCAACCTACATATTAATCCTATATCTGCAGGTTAAAGTGTTATACAACATGACAGGTTCCCTTTAAATGTCATCATTCTTTGCAGGAAATCATCCTGTGTAAACAGGACATGTGCTGCCACGAATAATGCTATTCTAGGCACACAGAACAATCATGTTAACAATCATTCTGTTCACATACAAATTTGTCTGCCTGTCTAAACAGGCTATTAGACAACTACCGATCTGTTTCGAAGTCAGCAATTGTTTAAAGGCTGTGGTTGTCCCGTGAAAATGCACCCTTAGATGCAGGTACCTTATAGATGATGTCTTCTCTAATTGGAGTAGGTCTCATCCTTTTCTTTATCTGGTCTTGACACCAGTGTGAATTTTTACAGCCACAGCCTCTCTCTGAACACTTCCCTCTTCTCCAGTCTTCTGCATCACACCCTGACACAATGCCATTAACAGTGTCATTATAATGCCCTCAGAAAAAAAAATACCCAACCATGCTAAATATGTTCTGCACTGTGCCCCTTAATATACAGTACAGACCAAAAGTTTGGACACACCTTCTCATTTAAAGATTTTTCTGTATTTTCATGACTATGAAAATTGTACATTCACACTGAAGGCATCAAAACTATGAATTAACACATGTGGAATTATATACTTAACAAAAAAGTGTGAAACAACTGAAAATATGTCTTATATTCTAGGTTCTTCAAAGTAGCCACCTTTTGCTTTGATGACTGCTTTGCACACTCTTGGCATTCTCTTGATGAACTTCAAGAGGTAGTCACCTGAAATGGTTTTCACTTCACAGGTGTCCCCTGTCAGGTTTAATAAGTGGGATTTCATGCCTTATAAATGGGGTTGGGACCATCAGTTGTGTTGTGCAGAAGTCAGGTGGATACACAGCTGATAGTCCTACTGAAGAGACTGTTAGAATTTGTATTATGGCAAGAAAAAAGCAGCTAAGTAAAGAAAAATGAGTGGCCATCATTACTTTAAGAAATGAAGGTCAGTCAGTCCGAAAAATTGGGCAAACTTTGAAAGTATCCCCAAGTGCAGTTGCAGAAACCAGCAAGCGTTACAAAGAAACTTGCTCACATGAGGACCGCCCCAGGAAAGGAAGACCAAGAGTCACCTCTGCTTCTGAGGATAAGTTTATCCGAGTCACCAGCCTCAGAAATCGCAGGTTAACAGCAGCTCAGATTAGAGACCAGGTCAATGCCACATAGAGTTCTAGCAGCAGACACATCTCTACAATAACTGTTAAGAGGAGACTTTGTGCAGAAGGCCTTCATGGTAAAATATCTGCTAGGAAACCACTGCTAAGGACAGGCAACAAGCAGAAGAGACTTGTTTGGGCTAAAGAACACAAGGAATGGACATTAGACCAGTGGAAATCTGTGCTTTGGTCTCATGAGTCCAAATTTGAGATTTTGGTTCCAACCACCGTGTCTTTGTGCGACGCAGAAAAGGTCAACAGATGGACTCTACATGCCTGCTTCCCACCATGAAGCATGGAGGAGGTGTGATAGTGTGGGGGTGCTTTGCTGGTGACACTGTTGGAGATTTATTCAAAATTGAAGGCATACAGAACCAGCATGGCTGCCACAGCATCTTGCAGCAGCATCCTATTCCATCCAGTTTGCGTTTAGTTGGACCATCATTTATTTTTCAACAGGACAATGACCCCAAACACACCTCCAGGCTGTGTAAGGGCTATTTGACCAAGGAGGAGAGTGATGGGGTGCTATGCCAGATGACCTGGCCTCCACAGTCACCAGACCTGAACCCAATCGAGATGGTTTGGGGTGAGCTGGGCCGCAGAGTGAAGGCAAAAGGGCCAACAAGTGCTAAGTATCTCTGGGAACTCCTTCAAGATTGTTGGAAGACCATTTCCGGTGACTACCTCTTGAAGCTCATCAACAGAATGCCAAGAGTGTGCAAAGCAGTCATCAAAGCAAAAGGTGGCTACTTTGAAGAACCTAGAATATAAGACATATTTTCAGTTGTTTCACACTTTTTTGTTAAGTATATAATTCCACATGTGTTAATTCATAGTTTTGATGCCTTCAGTGTGAATGTACAATTTTCATAGTCATGAAAATACAGAAAAATCTTTAAATGAGAAGGTGTGTCCAAACTTTTGGTCTGTACTGTATTTTCTAAGGAATGTTAGACAATCAAAGTATGTAGTTCTGTAGATCTTAAAGGGATTTTCTTATCTACCTAAAATTTTACACATCCACTAGATATGAAACCTGGAATGACCACGCTGCTGCATCACCACCACCAAAGCTGCTGCAAACCCCCCAACCTACTGTTTCCTTCCCCAACCTGTAGAATGTAAGCCTGCAAGGGCAGGGTCCTCTTCCCTCTGTACCAGTCTATCATTGTTAGTTCATTTACTGTAAGTGATATCTGTATTTTGTATGTAACCCCTTCTTATGTACAGCACCAATGGTGCTATATAAATAAATAATAATAATAATGTGAAATTGTTATATTGGTGTGAGTACCACTGCTGGGACACCTACCATTAACCCTAACTGGGGATTTGTCTCCTGTTCTCCCCTGGCAGAAAATAACTGTAGCAGAAGAATGTAGCGGATGTACATTAATGCGACTTTTAGAGCTATTCAAATGCTACTGTGCAGACAACCTAATTTCTCATCTTCCATGCCATACAAATGGAATCAAAAGGGATGATGCTTCATTCAATTCCCCCTGGTTGGTTGAAGGGGAGAATTAGGGGAAAACTGTTTTTTTTAGAAATGCCCTGTTCTGGCAACCCCCACAGTCTAAGAATTATCTCATATCCAGTTTGTAGGTGATAATTTACTTATACCAGAATACCTCTTGAAGTACTAACTTGTTTTTATATCCAAGAGATAAGCAATACTAAAGGTGTCTTACAAAAGCTTGCTTTACAATCAGAGTCACACCGAATCTTCCAAAATTCAAATTCAGTAGATTTAGCCAGGAAATTTGATTTGCATTGGATAAACTTAGTGCAAATCAATTCTCCGGGGAAGGTATTAAAAAATTCTAATACACATCTCTCCTTGGCCCTACCGTTACCTCTTCCACCAGCAACGGTCGTGTGATAGGCTCCTCGGTCTTCTCTATTCTGTCATTTTTTTTACTGTCCTCCGATGCTGCCATTCTTCACTAGGCCCCACGCTGTCACTTGGGGTGCAAGAAACGTCATTGATGTTAATGACATGTATCACTTGTGGCCAAATTCATGTATTAACATTAATGGACCTACATTGACCTACATTGTGCCCTATGTGATGATGTGGGGCATAGAAACGAAGATAGAAAATCGAAAACAGAAGATAAAAGACATAGAAGCTAATTGGAGAACTGGCAACGACAGGAAAAGTACAAAGAGGGTCGAGGAGAGGTGATTATTAGACTTTTATCCCATACCCAATGCTCAGAATCAAGCAAAATGGAGCTTATATGACCAACGGCCAATCATAAAAAGTATTGATGGGGGGTGTGGCCTGCAAGACAAGGTGGCAGCAACTTAACTGCATAGCTCCAGCCAGCCAGGATTAAAACCAGCAAAAAGCAGCACACAGCATTGTCCTACAGCCTATTACCTAATACCCAGTGGCGGCAGAACACCCAGGGCCCATGATGACCAGGGGAAGGTCTCAAAAAAGAGGATCCCCGGTGAGATTGGAGGCTTTCTTCCAAAGGGGACAAACAACAAGAACAGTGAGTAAGATGGCACCTGCCTCCCCTGCAACTTCTTCACACTCCTCAGGGGGAGGGGAAGCAGAGAATGTGAAACACAGCAGCAGGGATAATGAGCCCACAGCACCAATGACAAGGGCAGATATGCAAGAATTTCTGGCTGCAATTTGCTCCTCCATGAGGGAAGATATGCAGGCAATGTTACAGGAGATGAAAGGGAAGATTACTTCCATTGGGGATCGTACTTCCCACATTGAAAACAAGATGGAAGAATATGCCAGAACGATCAATGCCTTGGTAAATGAAAATGAGGCACTCAGGGAAGAGATGTCTCGAGTCACTGATAAAGTTTATGACTTAGAAGATAGATCCAGACATAACAATGTGAGGCTTAGGGGAATCCCTGAAGAAGTGCCAGATAAGGATCTCTCTGAGTTCATGCGACCCTTCCTGGTGGCTGTATTACCTGAGGTTGCCCCTAATGATTTAATGGTGGACAGGATTCACAGAACACCGAAGCCCAGACATGTAGATCCTACCCTGCCTAGAGATACCTTGGCATGCATTCATTTCTTCACTACAAAGGACATGTTCCTATACCAACTAAGGAAAACCCCCAGGCTGCCTGAGGAATTTCAAAATCTGCAGGTCTTTCCAGACCTTTCTGCGGCTACCCTGGCAAAGAGAAGAGAATTTGCCCATGTGTGCAGGGCATTGAGAGAGTCCGGCATACGGTATAGATGGGGATTCAACCCAGTAAAACTACTAATACTCCGTGACAGTGGCGTGGTAGCGTGTTTTACCCCTAAACAAGCGGAAGAGAAATTGGCTTCCTGGAAGATTGCCTATGCTCCTAGACAACCTGCTAAAGGAAAGAAAATTGCGCAGGAATGGGTATCGACCTGAAAGAGAGGCAAGGACGCTATCCTGGCTGAGATGGAGCTGTTAGAGGACTGCTGACCTTTTTTTTTTTCCCTTTGTTCTTGTTGTTCGGCGGAAGCCGTCTGGTTGGTGATCCTCTGGACTGTGAGAAATCTTGCTGAGTGACAGCGAGATTTGAAAATCTCACGGGACCCCGTGGTCAGATTTATGTGTGAAGAATTTACTTTTTTGACTGAAGTTTTCTCTATGGTTTTTTCTGCTGACTTTTTTCCGCTGCGTTTTTTCCTTCTTTTTACTGTTTTTTATTTGTTTGTTTTTTTCCAATTTAACTTGAGGTATATTTCCCCTATTGACGTAACTGCTGATCGTTCTAATGCCATATGTGCTTTTTTCAGTGAATGGCTCATGAGGGGTGGTGTGGGGGGGTTGGGGTGGGGGGAGGGGGGAGAGAAAAGTTGGATTTTTGTATGCGGCTCATAACAATTTCCTCCTTTATGTGTAATTATGAGTATACAATTTCTCTCGTTGAATGTGAAAGGGTTAAATTCACCTGCCAAACGCTCTATGTTGTGGAGGGAGGTGAGGAAATCGAAGGCAGACATTGTGTGTTATTGGCAGCTGATAATCATAGATTGCATCAGGCACAATTCCCCCATATATTTTTTGCAAATGCCCAGACTAAGACAGCAGGAATCTGTATTATGATAAAAAATTCGGTGGCTTTCCAGAACATTCAGATGTGTGCAGACCCCATGGGTAGATACTTGGTGTTGGTGTGTACATTGAATGGGACCCCTCATTCGATTTCAGCACTATACGCCCCAAATTGTGCCCATCTCCCATTTGTGCGAAAAGTCCTCTCTACCATTTCAACACTTAAACAAGGGGAGGTTATTGTATGTGGGGATTTTAACATGCCAATGGATGGTACTTTAGACTGCTCATCTAGATCAGGTCGCCCTCGGAGAGAATTGAGCAAGTTGGTCCATGAATTTGGTCTGCACGATTTTTGGAGATACTCTCATGCCAGTGAAAGGGACTATACTTTTCATTCTCTCTGACATGGGTCATATAGTAGGATTGACTTATTCCTAGTAGACAATAGAGCTCTCAATAGATGTATATCTGCGGAGGTTGGAACGATTACGTGGTCTGACCACGCACCGATCTACCTACGTGTACATCTTGCGCACCAATTCAACCCAACACCACACTGGCGACTAAACACGTCTCTATTATTGAATGACTCTATAATGACAAAAGCAACAGCAGAATTGACATCTTATTTTGAATTAAATGACAATGGCACAGTTTCCGACGAGACTTTATGGACAGCGCACAAAGCGGTGATACGGGGAGTCTTCTTACAATAAGCGTCACAATTGAAAAGAAAGAGGGAGCAACACAGGAATGACCTCCTGAGTTGAAAAAGCTAGAAATATTAAATAAAACCTCCCCCTCCCCGGCTACCACTGAGGCCATATATCAGTGTAATAGTGGGGAAGGGCGTAGCCTTCCCTTGGCACTGAGATAGTTAAAGGAAGTGTTCCTGAAGTCAGACCTCTCTGAACTGTTGGTAGACCAAGCTAAGGGGTTAGCTTTAGTGGTCCAGTCAGTAGAATAGAGGGGGAACTTAGTGCCCTGATCAAGCCTTGAGTGATATAGAGCTTGTTCCTGGCATAATTCCTTGTGGGCTGCAGTACCTATAAACAGCCACAAGATGCCACTGTCCTGGGTGCAGATGTCAGGTTGAGCCTGCTAGCAGTGTTACAGACAGTGATGAGTTAATGCTGTGTGATGACAGCTCACTGAGGGTGGGCACATTAGGAAAATCTCTGTTTAGTTTCCAGAATCAGGAAGTGATTCTTCAGTAAGAGATAGGACAGAGAACCATACAAGCAGCCTGAATATATATTGGCTAGTAGGGTAGACGGGAGCTCCATACCCTCAGACAGTGGAATCACCAGTGTGAAAGTCTCCCTACGCAAGAGCAAGAGTCCTATTAGCCGGCCGGAGAAACTCATCAAAGGTAGTGAGGACCCGGGGCACTTCTAGTCTGCAGGAAGCAGAGGAAGATAAATAGGACTCCAGGCTAAGATGTGGGGGAGAGATATCGGATCCAGATCACTGTTGGTATTGCAGAAGAGTCTCTTTGGCCAGAGATTAGAGTCACAGAGATGCTTCACTTAAAGAGGGAACCAGGGCTGAAGGAGTTGCCAGCGCCTGTGAGAGAGATAATAACCTGTCGGGCCTTATCCATTATATCTGCCTGTAAATATTGTACATATTCCTCTTCCCCAAGTAAAGTTCAAGTTCTGGTTAAGAACCTCGTGTCCTCTGAATTAATTGCTGCCCTGGTCCCAGAAGAGAAATGCCTGGAGACAGCCGCGATCGGATGGTTTGAAGTAAGTGGAGAGCCCCACATACACAGCCACATTTCAGAGGGAGGACACGTATTGTCTGTAGGGTGCCAGAGTGAGAGGGGGCTACAGCTCGCCCACGACTACCTCGCTGGGGCACCTTACATCAGCTCAGATTTAAACTGCACTCTGATCTGCTGGCAGTATATGAATATGACCTCCGCAAGTTCCAACTTAGTCACTATCCCATGGGAGATATGTCGGGAGCCATTTTGGCCGGGCGGGTCAAGAAAAGGGCTGCAAAATCCAGAATAGATCATCTATGGGACTCGAAAGGGTTTATAGCCACAAGTCCGAAGGACATAGCTGCAGTCTTTGCTGCATACTATAAATCTTTATATAACCTATAAGATGATGTTGATACCCCACAGCCACAACAGTCAGATATTGATCAATATTTGAGTGATTTGAAGCTCCCGAAGGTTTCCCGGGAACAGTTACAAATATTGAATGCCCCCTTCACAGAAGTAGAACTGAAAGATGTTATTAATTCATCCAAATGTCACAAGACCCCTGGCCCAGACGGCATGGCTAATGAGTACTATCGTGGTTTCCAAAAAGTTCTTACCCCATACCTTATCAGGTTATATAATACCTGGAGAGACTCGGGAAAGGTAGCAGTACCTAATTTGGAGGCTACGATCGTCACATTGCCTAAGCCTGGAAAGACCCCTGATTCTCCAGGTAATTTTAGACCAATAGCACTTTTGAATAGTGATGTAAAGATCTTTACCAAGCTCTTGGCTGTTAGAATAAATCGTGTCGTTCCTTCCCTGATATCCTCAGATCAAGTTGGTTTTGTAGCTGGTAGGGAAGCTAAAGATGGTACGAGGAGGATGTTGGATCTGATCAAAGTGGCAGAGTTGAGCAGCCTCCCCAGTGCACTCCTGTTGCTAGAAGCTGAGAAAGCGTTTGATAGGGTGCACTGGGGATACCTTAAAAGTGTTTTGCTTAAATTTGGACTAAAAGGACCTATTCTGTCTGCGATTAACGCATTCTACTCAACACCTTCCGCTAAGGTTTTGACGTCTGGTTTCCTCTCTGAATCCTTCCCCATAACAAATAGACACGGCAGGGCTGCCCCTTATCTCCAGTCATATTTGCTTTATGTATGGAGCCCTTGACTGAAAAGATTTGAAATAACTCAGAGATTTCGGTCATCTCGGTGGGGGGTCCTCCCACAAAATCGGTCTATATGTAGACGATGTGGTTATCTCGTGCACTGATCTGGACAGGTCCTTCTCTGCCATTATGTCCGATCTCAAAACGTTTACAAACATCTCGTATTATAAACTGAATGCAGCTAAGACGGTTGTCCTGCCGATTCTTGTTCCATTGTCACTTAGGCAAAGACTGGAAGGGGCATACCCTTTTCTGTGGGCGCAGGAAGGAATGACGTATTTGGGTATCACCTTAACCCTTTCAAAACAATTGGTGGAAGTAAATTTTACTAGACTGATAAATACGGTGCGGGAGGAGCTGGCGGTATTACAAAACGTTGTTGCATCATGGATAGCCAGGATAAATATTTTTAAAATGATGGTCCTTCCAAAAATGTTATACTATTTTAGGTGTATCCCAATTAAAATCCCTTCTAAAATCATAAATACCCTTCAAAGACTGGCTAATAATTACGTTTGGGACAATAGGAGATCGAGGGTGTCTGGTAGACTTCTGTATTATCCATATGACATGGGAGGGATGGGCATGCCCAATCTCATAGCCTACTATAGAGCGGCGGTCTTGACGGGAATCAGGGACTGGTGGAACATGGACAGCGGCCACAAATGGTTGCAAATATAGTCCTTACTTGCCCGAAACCATTCTACCAGATTGATATTGGAGACAGAAGTAGTGAAGCGAAGCACTATGGTTGCCATGTTACCAACATCGGAGGCTACTATGCATTGTTGGATGAATTTGTCATCCAAACTGCTGTTACTCCCCAGGACTGAGATCTCTTTGCGAGCTCTAGAATATCATATTCCATATATTAACCTTCAACGTTGGGTATCAGCTGGAGTTCAATCGCTAGCAGACCTGTTGGAGGACAATGTAATAATTCCTTTTGATAAACTAGTTATGAGATTCCCGGACCTACGGCCCTTGTTTTACCAGTATTTGCAAATAAGGCATTTACTTCACTCTACACAGACATCCCCCTTTTTTATTCTACCTAAGGATAAAAGAGCTATGGGTTATTTTATCCACTCTAAGACCGGTTCTAAGGGGGTTTCTATACTCTATAGGGCTCTAAACGACCCAGATCTGGACGATAAATTGACGTATATGACTCGTTGGGAACGGGATCTAAGAGTTTCAACGGACCCTCAGGACTGGTGGGATAGTTTGGATGAGGTCCAGCGAGTTTTATCATGTTTAAACCACCTAGAGCAGCTTAAAAAGACGCACATGAGATGGTACTACTACCCGGCACAGATGGTACACTTCGGGTCTGAATCATCATTTTTATGTTGGAGAGGATGCAATGGGGAAGGCTCGTTGGGCCACATGTGGTGGTTTTGTCCAAAACTTCAACCACTATGGGGGGCTTTGGATAGTTTGATATGGGATGTACTGGGGACTCACCTGGAGATAACACCTAGTATGGGAATACTTCATATAGGATTAATGGATGTCCCCTGGGAAATTAGAGGAATTTTGTCACATATTCTGATCGCAGTTAGATCAGCTATCGCGGCTAAATGGAAAGGAGTGGGCATCCCTACGGTGGGGGAGATAGTGACCAGACTAAACACGAACTGTCAATATGAAAGGGCTCTGGCGCACACACTCAAGGCAAAGAAGAAAACTGATAAAATATGGAAACCTTGGTTAAACAGCCCATTGTCTATACATGGGGAACGTTGAGGAAGCGGGATATTTTGTGCGCCGTTCTGAGTTTGGGTGACGCGCGGGATGATTCTGGGCCCCTCTCCCTACCTTGCACCTCCGATCTTGCAATAGAGCAAAATATGAGCCATGCGACATTCACAGCACTTACGAATATAAATTATTTCTCACAACCATCTAATATATGGGGAATTTAATGTAATTAATCCATTCTTTTTTCTTTTGTTTTCTTTTATGTATATGTATTTTCCTTTTATTTTATTTTTATACTGTTCATTTTGTACATTTTGTAAGCCCAGAGGTTGGGGCACAGTTTTGGGCATCTGTTGGCCCTATAGATTGTATGTTCTGATTTTTGTGCAAAATTCAATAAACACATTGTTTAAAAAAAAAATAAAAAGTATTGATATGGATTTTTGTAGTTTATTCACATAGGTAATATGAAAATGGGAAACTTTTTCTTTATAAATGTGTGAATCATCTCAGTGTTGTACTAAAGCCTACATTTTCTTCACTGTGGGACAATTTCTAATCATGATTTGTAAAATCTTCTCTTTTACAGGTGTTTTTCAGGGGAATCACAGTAAACGCCATACGTGGTTTTCCAATGAGCGCTGCAATGTTTTTGACCTATGAACTTTCATTACAAGCGCTGAAGACAAGCAAGGAATCAAATTAATTCACATCCAATGATGCACTTTTTTCATTCTGAATATACAGTATTTATATTTTTACAAGACATGCCATGAATGATTAATCAATGCCAAAAAAAGCAGTAATTTAAATTAGAATGACTAATGACTATTTAATTTAATAATAGCAGCTTGAAAATCTTTAGCATGTCACTACTTACCACAAAGATACAAAGATAGTGAATAGGAAAAGAAGTCTTTGAGCTGCTGCGTCACAAAAATGAGGTCAAGATTCTAATCGTTCTCCTACTATTGATGCCATCAGATACCAGTAGCATGCTATTGTTCCACTTCATTGTACACTACCAAAACGACATAAACATTTGTGAATTGAGTGGGATGATTATTGTAAGTTGTTTGTGCACCTTGTTTCATGGTTGGAAGAGGATGCTCGCAATGGTTTTATAAATGTTAGATCCTCCGCTGCTAACGCCAGAAGTGTTTTGTTACTGAGCTGTTTTATCGAATTCTGTCATAAGTGTGCCTATCAGATATGGCTTCATTCCAATAAACTGATACCTAATTTTTTAACAAAAGGTTATAGCAGTAAACATGGATATGGGTTATGTAGAAGGGAGGAAGTATTAGGATTCACGATCTTGAATTCACAATTTTTATTACCACTATTAAATAACTTCTAGTGCAGGAGCGGATACAGAGAGAAAAGGGCCCCTGGGAAGAAACAGCATATGGGCCCTTTGCAGTCCAATAGTTCTGCTATGACAGAAGCCCCTTACTGTTTTGGAGTAGAGCTATGTACAGACCACTTAGGGTACCCCCTGTCACACAATTTAAAGCACATGTTTTTGATTCTGTGTGTGATATCTTTTGTTTGAACAGTTACTTTTTGTCCTAATTAGTTCGCATTTTGGTATATGTTTTTTTTTAAATGTGGAGGGTGACAAGATTAAGCTTTTACTATAGAGTGGCTAGATGTAGAATTTTTGTAAGGAATAACTTGTACTGAGTCATGCAGGGATGAACTGGGACTAAAATTCATCAGCCCTGGGGCTTGAAAGCACACAGGCCCATGCCAGCTGCGTCCCCTTCCCCAGATTAGGGTCTCTTTTACTTATATTACCCTGCCTGCAAGAAATCAGGATTTACTACAAGACCTACAGTGGTGGCCAAAAGTATTGGCACCCCTGCAATTCTGTCAGATAATACTCAGTTTCTTCCTAAAAATGATTGCAATCACAAATTCTTTGGTATTATTATCTTCATTTAATTTGTCTTCAATGAAAAAACACAAAAAGAATTGTCCTAAAGCCAAATTGGATATAATTCCACACCAAACCTAAAAAAGGGGGTGGACAAAAGTATTGGCACTCTTTGAAAAATCAAGTGATGCTTCTCTAATTCGTGTAATTAACAGCACCTGTAACTTACCTGTGGCACCTATCAGGTGTTGGCAATAACTAAATCACACTTACAGCCAGTTAACATGGATTAAAGTTGACTCAACATCTGTCCTGTGCCCTTGTGTGTACCACATTGAGCATGGAGAAAAGAAAGAAGACCAAAGAACTGTCTGAGGACTTGAGAAACCAAATTGTGAGGAAGCATGAGCAATCTCAAGGCTACAAGTCCATCTCCAAAGACCTGAATGTTCCTGTGTCTTCCGTGCGCAGTGTGATCAAGAAGTTTAAAGCCCATGGCACTGTGGCTAACCTCCCTAGATGTGGACGGAAAAGAAAAATTGACGAGAGATTTCAACGCAAGATTGTGCGGATGGTGGATAAAGAACCTCGACTAACATCCAAACAAGTTCAAGCTGCCCTGCAGTCCGAGGGTACAACAGTGTCAACCCGTACTATCCGTCGGCGTCTGAATGAAAAGGGACTGTATGGTAGGATACCCTGGAAGACCCCACTTCTTACCCCGAGACATAAAAAAGCCAGGCTGGAGTTTGCCAAAACTTACCTGAGAAAGCCTAAAACATTTTGGAAGAATGTTCTCTGGTCAGATGAGAAAAAAGTAGAGCTTTTTGGCAAAAAACTTTCAACATAGAGTGTACAGGAAAAAAAAAGAGGCATTCAAAGAAAAGAACACGGTCCCTACAGTCAAACATGGTGGAGGTTCCCTGATGTTTTGGGGTTGCTTTGCTGCCTCTGGCACTCGACCGCTTGACCGTGTGCATGGCATTATGAAGTCTGAAGACTACCAACAAATTTTGCAGCATAATGTAGGGCCCAGTGTGAGAAAGCAGGGTCTCCCTCAGAGGTCATGGGTCTTCCAGCAGGATAATGACCCAAAACACACTTCCAAAAGCATTATAAAATGGTTTGAGAGAAAGCACTGGAGACTTCTAAGGTGGCCAGCAATGAGTCCAGACCTGAATCGCATAGAACACCTGTGGAGAGATCTCAAAATGGCAGTTTAGAGAAGGCACCCTTCAAATATCAGGGACCTGGAGCAGTTTGCCAAAGAAGAATGGTCTACAATTCCAGCAGAGCATTTTAAGAAACTCATTGATGGTTACCGGAAGCGGTTGTTCGCAGTTATTTTGGCTAAAGGTTGTGCAACCAAGTATTAGGCTGAGGGTGCCAATACTTTTGTCTGGCCCATTTTTGGAGTTTTGTATGAAATGATCAATGATTTGATTTTTGCTTCATTCTCTTTTGTGTTTTTTCCTTGCAAGCAAATTAAATGAAGATAATAATACCAAAGAATTTGTGATTGCAATCATATTCAGGAAGAAACTGAGTATTATCTGACAGAATTGCAGGGGTGCCAATACTTTTGGCCACCACTGTATATTTCCAATAATACTATTATATAAGACTTAATACTATTACTACTGCAATAATAATATTGCAATATAAAAATACTACCAGACCATAACCATATATTACCAACAAATACAGTAGTGATAATATTGTCATACTGATCATTAACCAAAACTACTGTACTAGGATTGATATTACCACCATACAGTGACCATATAATGGTAATATCAGTTTTACATTTACACCAGTGCTCTGCAGATCTTATATGTGTATACTGTACAGGTTCTCACCAGTGATGTTTTTCATGAGCGTAAATTTTCACTTTTTCTTTTTCATTCAGCCCTGACCATCTTGACTACTTCTTCCATCCATAACTCGTCCCTGCAAAATGTAAAACAGAGACCACTTTGGCTTACTGATTTTCCAGCAGCCTCCTCACATTCCCCTGCCTTTACACAAACTATATACCCCTTCTGTGCTCTATATAGTAGTGGTACCATGCTATTGCGTCCCACACAATGACAAGTCTCTCTTCATTTCCTCCTAGTAATAATGGTCCCCTGCGCCTCTTACAGTTATACAACACGTTATATAAATAGTGGCCACCGGAGCCTTTATAATAATAACCACCCCAAACCTCGTTATAGTCACCTCTGAGCTTTCTTGTAATAATAATGCCTCCTGTGCTTACCCTTTATTGATAATGATTCCCTATTGTGCCTCCTTATAAAATGTCCCTCAGTGCTTCTTTACTGTAATAATGCAGGGTCATACATAGAAAACACGGGGTCTCATGGGAAAAGTCCTATCATGGCACATAAGTGCAGGACATACCTCACAACTTTTTAAGACCCGAGAAGGATATGTATTGCTGGACTTACAGTTATTTTGTGACTACTAAAGCCCCTTATTGTTCTCATCCACTATGATATGCCTTCCATGGCCCTGATAGAGCATGATACCCCAAAAATGCCCCCATACATAAAGATGCTCCCACATTCCACCAGCTCCACTTGATGGTTACCCCAGGCCCACTCAAATAGTATGATGGTCATGACAGTCCCCCACACAGTATGATGTCCTCCCACAGCCCCCACACAGTATGATGTCCTCCCACAGCACCCACACAGTATGATGGTTACCACAGCCCCCCTCACAGTGTGATGATCTCCACAATCTCCCAGACAATATGATGGTTCCATCATAGTCCCCCACACAGTATGATGGTCCCCCCCACACATTACAATGATCCACCATAGCCCAGATACAGTATGCTGGTCCCCCACAAACTGCCATATAGTATGATGTTCCTCCCACACAATATGATGGTCCCACATAGACCCAATACAGTATGATGGTCCCCCACAGCCCTCCATATAGTATGATGTATCACACACATTATGATTGTCCCTCATCGCCCCAAATACAGTATGATGATCACACACAGCCTCAAAATCAGCATGATTGTGCCACCACATGCCTCCATATAGTATGGTGGTCCCCCCACACAGTATGATGGTCCACCACAGCCCCAATACAGTATAATGTTTCCTCAAAGCCCCCAATAAAGTATGATGGTTCCTCTGCACAGTATGATAGTCCCACTACAAACTTCCATATAGTATTATGGTCCACCCACACATTATGAGGCTCCTCACATACCCAATAAAGCATTATTGTCCCCAAGAGCCCCAATATAGTACGTTAGTCCTCCCACAGATCCCCATATAGAATGATAGTCCCCAAACACAGTATGATGATCCCCATAGCCCCAATACAGTATGATGGTCCCACCACAGGCCTCTTCCTTATAGTATGATGGTTACCCTTCACAGTATGATGTTCCTCCATAGCCCCCTGTAGTATAATGGTTCTCCACATTCCCAAAATAGTATGATGGTCCTCCACAACCCCAGATAACCCTAATACAGTATGATTGTCTCCCCATAGACTTCAATACACTATTATGTTCCTCACAGCCCCCATATAGTATGATGGTTCCCACAATCTAAATACAGTATAATGGTCCCCTCACACAGTATGATGTTCCCCTACAGCTCACACAAAAAATCTTATACTCCCCTAATCCAGCCGCAGTCTCCGTCTCCTCTTCTATCCTGCCATGTGTGCAGTGGACACAGGTGGCAGAATGCAGTGACGCCATCATCACGCCAACCAACGTCCCCTGCATGGCGCCAGCCTCCAGCAGGCCAGAGAACGGAAGTGGCTTGTGGCCGGCTGGAGCAATTGACAGTGCACAAAGCCAATTGCCACTGAGAGTGCCGATATTAATAGAGTTGCAATTCATGCGGTCCTGACTGAGTGGTTATCGATGTCTCCAAAGAAATATCCAAAAAATTGATTTGATTATGGATAAACTGACCTGTAAACTTAAAATTTAAAAGGGTTGTTGTTAACATAACATTAGAAAGAATCAGATTGAATTGATGTTCCTCCCTACACCTGGATCATGGCTCCTTTAGTGGTAGTTCTGGTGAATTGTAGAACTGAAGATTTTTGTAGAACTACAATGCTCAGCACAAGTTCTGCTTTAACACATTCAGCTATCAGTGGTTTCCAGGGGTGGGATTCGAATGGTTCTCTCTGGTTCGAGGGAACTGATTGCTGCAATTGTAGCCGGTTCCCAGAACTAGTAAGAAGTGGCACCCACAATCTGGTTCCCTGGCCTGCAGTTTTCAATGCGCGTCCTCGAATGCACATTCAGTTGAAATACTGTATATTGCTTTACAGAAAGCCAACAGCCTCCTGCACTGCACTGCAATAGTTAACAGCCACCAGCTAATAAGAGGCTGGCAGCTGACATCATCACACACGTTGCCGGCATATGATGTCACTGCCATGCGCCGGCCCATCCACGGCACATATAAAGAAGGAAGAGGATGCCGCTGGACCACAGTCATTTAAGAAGAAGCATTTTTTTTTTTACTGAAAAGCCGCAATATGGGGGCAGACATATGGGAACCAGTATGGAGACCTATCATGTCAGGATGGAAACATATGGAACCAGGAGGGAGACATTTGGAGCCAGGATGGAGACATATAGGGACCAGGATGGAAACATATGGGGCTAGAATGGAGACTTATAGGGCTGGAAGGAGAGATATGGAGATAGAATGGAGATGGATGGAGACATATGGGGACAAGGTGGAGACATGTGGGGTCCCGGATGAAGAACATACGAGGACTAGTATGGGGGACATATGGGAGACAAATAGGGACCAGAATGGGGGAAATGATTACATAAAGGGGCCAGGATGGGTGATATTATTAAATAAACAGGCCCAGGATGAGGAACATTATAGGAAGGACATATTACAAAAAGGGTCCCATGATGGAAGACTTTATGGCAGGAAGAGGCCAGGATGGAGGACATTACTACAGGAAAGGGCCAGGGTGGGGAATATTATTACAAGAAAGGGCCAGGATAGGGGATATTATTACTGTAGGGGCTAATTAAAGGATAATAGTACTGAAGTGATGTACTGTGTTTTTTGGATTATAAGACACACTTTTTTCCTCCAAATTTGTGACTCTGCCTCCTATGACCCCGCTCCACTGCAGCTGCCCCCAGGTAAGCTACCATTAAAACTGACTACAAGATGCACCACTGTTTTATTTAAAAATGTTTTTTTCCTATTTTCCACCCCAAAATTTGGGGGTGCGTCTTATCCGGCGCATTTTATAATCTGCAAAATATGGTATTTTATTTTTGAGGATACTGTTTTCAATAGTTGGGGGGAGTTAGTGTTACTATGCAGAGTGGCACTATGTCACTTTTTTTCTTCATCTGGTGAAGTGTACAAGTTGGAGAAAAAGTGGGAAATGTGATCTAGAAACGATCAACTATAGATGAATGTGTGACGTCTGCATTCTCGAAAAAGCCCTTTGTTTTACCCTGGGTGATGGGGGACTCAGAGTCGGGTCCTGTGAAGGAGAGATGGGGTGCAGCCGTGGCCCAGACCCGACCCGTGCTCAGGGCCGTCACATTAAAAAGAGATGGTGTGGGCTCATCCGGGTTGAGTGGCTGATTAACGACTACACCACCTGTGGTACCTGGTGAAGGGCTACCAGCGCCGCTGCAGTCCGCTGAGGCATGGTGTTATGGCGGCCAAAGTTATTACTACTCCCCACAGGCGGAGCAAGGCCTCAGGGCAGAGGGACAGGAGGATGGGGGTAGTAGTAGAGGAAGAACGGATGCCGCGTCGTGCGGTGTGGCGCAGAATAAACAGTCCGGAGGCCATAGGGGTGAACTTCCAAGGCTTTACTCACTTTAGAGATGGCAGGAGGAAGGCGACTCCCTGCTCCCTGTGGAGTCCTGCGGTCACCAGGGACAGGGGTCCGACAACCTCCGAGTAAGTCCAGCATTCAGTCGGGACCCTACACCAGAGTGTTCGTGAACTACAGACCGAATCCTTTCCTGCCCGTGTGTGTGCAAATAGGCCGGGTCTCCCTCTGAGCTTCTCTCAGAACAAGGGCACGGGTGGCAGCTCCGCTCCGTCCGATAACCGGTGGGATCCTCAGGGCCTACCGGACTTTCCCGACCAGGACATGGAGTAGCAAGGTCGGGTGTCGGGGGCCGGTACCCCTCTTGCAGCCTGACTCCCTCTGAATATATCAGGTATTGAGGACAGGTGGCGTACACCGCTCCGTCTGCATCCTCCCCGGGATCCATTTGCTATGGAGCCACACTCTTAAGCTCCGGGCCTTCTTGGTCCTGGTTCTTGACCGGATCGAGACATTCCCCGTCTACAACCTACCCCTCGTCCCAAGGCCGGGGCACGAGGCCTGTGTCTTCATCCGATGCGGGCCCACACAGGATCCGCGTTGGGGTGAGAGATCACAGTGCCATACTTGACTACCACTGTCAGTCAGAGAATGATCAAAGAACCATTACTAAGGACAGACTGACTGCCAGAGACCAATGAACAAGATGGCTTTTTATTAAATATGAAATTTAAAGTGTAACTAACTTGTAGGTCCTCCACCCTCACCCACTAACTGGTTCCCCTAACTCTTTGTTCCCCAGTCTCCCTGTAACCAGGGGAGCAGCACCTAGTGCATACTAGCCCCCTCTGGTGGAGAACTGTGGTGTTGGATGCAAAGGTTGGGTCATGACTATCACACTGTTCTTACCTCAGAGGAGGAACACTACACTCCATTAGAGAAGTGCAGCATCCCTGTGGCGGTCGAAACCTCAGGGGCACCACAGACCCAGAGGAATAGTCAATGCAAGGACCAAATGGCGGACTGAATTCAATCCAGTCCCCAGCAAACCGAATCCAGGAGTTGTTGGTTGCATTAGGACCTGGAGCCTCAAGTGGGGAAAGGGCTTGTGTTATGGAATCAGTTTTGGGAGTTCCAATATTCCTACAGCCAGCGCCGGACCCTACTCCTATGATGGCCCCTCAGCAAGGAACTCATCTCCACTACAGAGACGTGCTTGTGTCTTGAGTCCAACACCAAAGTCGATAAACATGTGCAAGATTTTGAGACTCTGATGCTGATGCACCAAATACCCTCAGCTGACTGGGCTAAATACCTGTGGACTAGTTTGACGGACCAGGCATGGGATGCTGCCCGGTCGCTTGGGCCTCTGGATTGTCTAGACTATGGAACTATTAAGGACACCTTGCTGGCCATTTTTACCATCCTGCCCCAAGAGACTCTGGTCCCATGTACATCAACTCATGATTCTCCAGCAGTACTGATCCCAAGTCCTGCGCTTGGCCCATGACGTCCCTGCAGCTGGGCACATGGGTGTCAAAAAGACCCTGGCCTATCCGCTGTGTAATTTCTTTTGGCCAAGGGTCACCCAAGAGGTGCGGAAATACAGATCCTCTTGTCTGATTTGTCAATAGATGGGGGGAGCACCCTGTCGGGCCCTGCTCCATTCCATGCCCTTGATAGGAGAACCATTTCAGAGGGCTGCCATAGATTTAGTGGACCCCTTAACTGTACCCAGCCACAGCGGAAAGAGGTTTATTCTCACCCTAGTCGACTTTGCCATTCCCTACCTGAAGGCCATTGCCTTGTCATCTATGGATGGGGATCACGTGCCTCAAGCTATACTGGACATTTTTAGTCAAGTAGGGTTTTCCGCAGGAGGTGTTGAACGACCAGGGGACTCAGTTCCAAAGTGAGCTGATTTACGCCCTCTGGGAGAAACATGGGGCCCGCCCCATGCGTACCACCCCATACCACACCAAAACAAACTGGTTGTGCGAGCGTTTCAATGGAACGCTCAAGCAGTTCATTAGTTGGTATGTGGAGTCCGAGGGGGGAGACTGGGAGAACAAACCTGCAGCAGCTCTTGTTCACCTACCAGGAGGTGCCACAGGATTCTACCGGGTTCTTTCCTTTTGAATTTCTGTATGGCCAAAAGTGCAAGGGCTGTTGGAGTTAGTACAAGCGAGTTGGGAGGGCACTTTCCCCACAGAAAAGGTTCCCATTCTGGAGTATGTCCAAAAGTTTAGCGAAAAATGAAGTACCTCATTGCCTTAGCCCATGGGAATTTAGAAGTAGCTCAGGAAAGGCAGCAATGGAATTACAACCACCATGCTGCCAGACTCCGAGAATTTACATGTAGACAGAAAGTTCTAATACTAGTACCAGTATGCAAAAAACAAGCTGCAAGCCATGTGGGCTGGTCCATTCACCATCACCAAGAAATGCGGGGAGACAGACTACACAGTTGCCCTGGATCGAGCAGGTGTACATGAATGGACCTATCATGTCAACAGGCTAAAAGCTTATGAGGAAAGGAAAGTTACCAATTTAGCAGTTTGCTGTCCCCTTTTAGATGACCTAGATATGGACCAGATCGCCGAACTATTAGTGGAATCCAAAATGGGAATGGGGGTAACGGATGTCCTGTTGGGAGAGGGGCTTGGTCCATCACAGAGGCAGCTGCTAACAAAACTGCTTTGAATATATGGCCCCCTGTTCACAAGTCGGCCCGGTCGAACACCCTTGGTCCAGCATCATGTTAACACAGGGATAGGCACTCCTCTCAGACAAACCACCTACTGGGTGACACCTCCAGTGTTGGCAATGATGAAGGCCGAGGTGGATGACATGTTAAATATGAGAGTCATAGATTCATACCATAGCCCATGGGCCAACAGTGTAGTGTTGGTGCCCAAGAAAGACAAGAGTTCTTGCTTCTGTGTGGACTATAGGCGACTCAATGAGGTAACCTTTACAGATGCCTACCCCATGCGCCGGATAGATGAACTACAAGACAAATTAGGAGGATCTCGGTTCATATCTACCATCAATCTGAGCAAGGGATACTGGCAGATCCTTCTCACAAAAGAGGCTCAAGAGAAGTCTGTATTCATCACCCCGTTTGGCCTTTATGAAATTACCAGGATGTCATTTGGGAGGAAGAACGTCCCGGCTACCTTCCAAAGGATGGTGGACCAGTTACTAGAGGGATGTCAGGGGTATGCTGTAACGGGTGTGTCAGGTGTAACAGACAGTTGCTCTGGATCTGTCTGTAGAAGGTCACTGCGCTTGGCATTGTAGATGCCTTCTTTATTCGTCTTCTGTTAGGACTAAGTGACTACCTCCTTCCTGCTCTGATTGACACACCCTGGTCTAAGTGTTTAAAAACACTCAGTCTGCTTCAGGGAGTCACCCGTGATATTTAAATGAACCTTGCTGCAGGCTTGGAACACAAGCAGGCAACTAGCTTCTGTGCGAACTGTTACGAGTCCAGGTGGTGAAACCTCTGTGCTACGGTGCAAGGAGGGACCAAAGGGGCATTACTAAGTGCCTACTCGGCCTGACCAAGGTGGCACAGCGGCTCAATCGACTCCGTGAACCCGGGAGGGACCGAGCAGGGGGACCAGGTGCCACTCTGGGACCGACCTTGTGTGAGAGCAGGTGACTCCCACGGGTACAGCAGATGAGCACGGCAGGAAGGCTGGCGGGTGGTCCGGGTAGATAAGCAGGCTGGTTCGGCAGATAGCCAGATGGGTGCTCCGGGTAGGCAAGCTGGCGGGCATGACAGGTAACAGGTAGGTGCTTCAGGTAGGCAAGCTGGCGTGCACTACAGGTAACAGACAGGTGCTTCCAGGTAAGCAGGCTGATGGGCACGGCAGGTAACTGGCATGTGCTTCCAGGTAAGCAGGCTGGCGGGCAGAACTATAGACAGAGTGGTGGGCTGGACTGTAGACAGGCTGACGAGCAGGACTGACAGGCAGAGGGACCTGAGGGCTGAAGCAAGTGTTAGCACAAAGAACAACAACCTTGCACAGTCACCTCCATATTGGAGGAGGTGCCTTATATAGGGGCAGTCCTCCGGCCATTGGCCGGGGACTCTATAGGACGGTGCATGCGGCCCCTTTAAGAGGGAGGGAGCGCGCCATAAGCACAGAGCCCAGGAATCTGCACGCGGTGCACGCCACAGCAGCAGGGGAGCAGGAGGACGCCGGACCTGGACCACAGCGGTGAGGGGAACGGCATCTCTGCCTGGCAGGAGGCAGAGACGCCGATGCTACAGTACCCACCCTTACGCCCCCTCTTCTTAAGGCCCACAAGAAATTTCTTAAGAAGATGAGGGGCATGAATGTTCTCCCTGGGTTCCCAAGACCTCTCCTCAGGACCAAACCCCTTCCAATCCACAAGAAAGAAAGTCTTTCATCTTACCCTCTTGGTGGCCAAAATGTTTTCTACCTCAAAGACATCCTCAGCAGAGACTGGAGCTGGAGCGGTATCTGGATCATCAGAGAAAGAATTAAGGACAACAGGTTTGAGGAGGGATACTTGAAAGGAGTTGGGAATCCGTATGGTGACTGGGAGTTTCAGCTTGTAAGCCACGGGATTGATTTGGTTAAGAACCTCGAACAGACCGATGAACCGCGGACCCAACTTATAGGAATGTATCTTGAGACGAACATATTTGGAGGAAAGCCAGACCTTATCTCCCGGACAAAATTGAGGCGGATCCAGACGTATCTTATCAGCATGTTTCTTCATCCGCTCAGAGGACTGAAGAAGTGCAGATCTAGTGTCTTCCCAAATAGCTGAAAATTCGCTGACCAGAGACTCCGCGGCAGGATTGTCCACAGAAGAGGAGACGGGAAACGGAATCCGGGAATGTTGACCGTAGACCACAAAGAATGGGTATTTAGAAGAAGACTCACTCTCATGGTTATTATAGGAGAACTCGGCCCAGGGCAGGAGCTCAACCTGACAAAGTGCCGAAGAAAGCTGGTAAGGACCTGGTTGATATGTTCCACTTGACCACTGGACTGAGGATGGTAAGCAGAGGAGAAATCCAAGGAGACATCCAGCAGCTTGCATGTAGCTCTCCAGAAGCGCGTAGTGAACTGAACCCGCGATCAGACACAATAGGGAGGGGAAGTCCGTGGAGACAAAAAATGTGATGGATGAAGTCCTTAGCCAGCACCGATGCAGACAGGAGACCAGGAAGAGGGATGAAGTGGGCCATTTTAGAAAAGCGGTCAGCGACCACCCAAATGACAGTACAACCGGCAAAAACAGGGAGATCCATAATGAAGTCCATTGCAATGTGTTGCCACGGAGCGGAAGGTACGAGAAGAGGAAGAAGACGGCCAGATGGAAGGTGCCTGGGAACCTTGTTACGGGCACAGGAGGAACAAGCCGCGATGAAGTCCGCAACATCCTTGCGTAGAGAAGACCACCAGTAATGTCGGGCGATGAGCAGAAAGGTCTTCCTCTGGCTAGCATGACCGGCTAGTTTGGATCAATGGCCCCAGAGTAGAACCTTCTTATGATCCGAAACCGCTACAAAAGTCTTACCAGGTGGAAGGCGTGACAGGAATGAGCGGGAAAGAGCGTCAGCTTTAATGCTCTTGTCCGCCGGGCGGTAATGCAGGGTGAAGCAGAACCGGGCAAAGAATAGAGACCACCGGGCCTGACACGGATTTAATTTTTGGGAGTTCTGCAACTAAGCCCGGTTTTTGTGGTCAGTGTAGATGACCACAGGGTGCATAGCCCCCTCCAGCAAGTAGCGCCACTCCTCCAGCGCTAATTTGATGGCCAGGAGCTCACGATCTCCTATGGAGTAGTTGCGCTCGGGCGAGGAGAAGAGTTTGGAGAAGAAGCCGCAGGTTACCATTCTTCCGGACGAGGATTTCTGGGAGAGCACCGCTCCGGCTCTGGAGGAGGATGCATCGACCTCCAGGAAGAACTGCCTGTTGCAATCCGGACGGTGTAGCACAGGAGCAGAGGAGAATGCTTGTTTTAGGGATATGAAAGCCTCCTCCACTTCGGAAGTCCATTCCCTGGGATTTGCTCCTTTGCGGGTGAGCACGGAGATGGGAGCAGTCCGGGAGGAGAAATGAGGAATGAAGAGGCGGTAGTAATTTGCGAAGCCCAGGAATCGTTGAATCGCCTTCAACCCCTCCGGTCGGGGCCACTTTAAGACGGCAGAGACCTTCTTGGGATCGATCTGCAGACCAGTCTTAGAGATAATATAGCCCAGGAATGGTAGAGTGGTCTGCTCAAAGAGGCATTTCTCGAATTTAGAGTATAGGCGATTCTGCCAGAGCCTTAGCAAAACCTGATGAACATCCCTCCGGTGTGAGGGTAGATCCGGAGAGAAGACCAAGGTATAGTCCCGGTACACCACCACGCAAGAATACAGGAGATCACGGAAGATGTCATTAAACGGCTCCTGGAAGATGGCTGGAGCATTTCAGAGACCAAAGGGCATTACGCGGTATTCGTAGTGACCATCCCGGGTGTTGAATGCCGTCTTCCTTGCGGATCTGGACCAAATTGTATGCCCCACGAAGATCGAGCTTTGTGAAGATCTTCGCGCCTTTGAGGCAGTCGAACAGCTCCGAGATGAGAGGCAGGGAGTACTTATTTTTGATGGTAATGTGGTTAAGACCCCTGTAATTGATACAAGGACGTAGAGACCCGTCTTTCTTCTTGACGAAGAAGAATCCAGCTCCATCCGGAGAGGTGGATTTCTAGATAAATCCCCTAGCAAGATTCTCTTCTATATACTCAGACATGGCCTGGGTTTCAACCAGTGACAAAGGGTAGATACGCCCACAGGGAGGAGAAGCACCAGGTACCAGGTTGATGGGGTAATCATACGGCCTATGAGGTGGTAGTGTCTCTGCTTCCTTCTTGTCGAAGACGTCCGCATAGGACCAGTAAGGTGTCGGCAGACCAGGTAGATTAGCCGGAGTAGACGGGGGTCAAGCAGGACGAACCGGAACCAGACTGGACTCATGCCATTCCTGACCCCAACGGAGCACTTCACCAGATATCCAATTCAGGATGGGCTCATGTCTTTGTAACCAGGGTAGACCAAGCAAGAGGGGGTGAGAGAGAGAGGACAGCACATGAAAAGAGATCTTCTCCGAGTGCATCTTTCCCACCTGAAGGGTTACAGGCTCTGTGACGAGCAAGATGGTCTTCGGAAGAAGCCCCCCATCCACAGAGGCAACCGCCAATGGTTCAGCCAGACGTACAGTAGGAAACTGATACCGCTCCACAACAGCTTGTTGAATGAGATTCCCAGCGGCTCTGGAATCCAGATGGGCAATCTCGAAGAAGCAGGTCTCACCACTGGAAATAGAAACAGACAGAGTCAAGGACAGAGAGGATTTACTTTTGCCTAGGACGACCTCTCCAAGCGGTCCTAGAAACTGGAGTTTCCCTGCTTCACCGGGCAGGAACGGATCAGATGTTCTTTACTGCCACAGTAGAAGCAACTCCCCTCGGCTCGGCGCGTCTCCTGGCAAGACTTGACCATCTTGGTTTGGTCAATTTGCATGGGCTCAGGCGAACATGCCCGGGGAATTGCTGGTTGAGAGGAAGGCTTTTGGAATACAGGAGCGAGCCGTGGAAATCTTCTCTCTCGGGTAGTCTCCTTGGCTTGTTCCAGAAAACAGATGTCAATCTGGGTAGCTAATGACACCAGGTCATCCAGGGTGGAAGGGATGTCACGACCAGCTATCTCATCCTTGATCCATCCGGAAAGACCCTCCCAGAAGGTGGACACCAGGGTCTCATTGTTCCAGGCAAGCTCAGATGCGAGGGTTTGGAAATGTATGGCATACTGGCCCACGGTGAGATTCCCTTGGTGGAGACGGAGAAGTGAGGAGGCAGTAGAAGATTTTCGTCCGGGCTCATCGAAGACCTTCCGGAAGGCAGTGAGGAAAGCCGGAAGATCGGACACCAGGAGATCCCCTCTCTCACACAGAGGACTTAGCCATGTCAATGCCTCCCTAGTGAGGTAAGACATGACGAACGCCACCTTGGCCCAGTGGGAGGGGGACTGATGTGCCAGGAGTTCAAAGTGTAGTGTGCACTGATTTAGGAAGCCCCGACATAAGACGGGGTCACCACCAAAAAGTGGGGGCGCTGAGAGCCCGACTCCAGAACAAGGTGCCATAGCGCCAGTAGGTTGAGGTGCCGCTGGAGCGGGTGCCGCTCGGCTAGAGACGGACACAGACGGGGTGGACAGCGTGTCCAGGCGAGAGTTGACAGACCACAGATAGGACATGATAGACTCCTGTTGGGATCTCTGACGTGAGACCTCCTGGTACAGGTCAGAGAGTGAAGGAGCCCGGGGGTCACCGGGTTCCATGGCCTATGCAAACTGTTACGAGTCCGAGTGGTGGAACCTCTGTGCTACGGTGCAAGGAGGGACCAGAGGGGTGTGGCTCAATATACTCCGTGAACCAGGGAGGGACCGAGCAGGGGGACCAGGTGCCACTTTGGGACCGACCTTGTGTGAGAGCAGGTGACTCCCATGGGTCAGATGGCAGGAACTGACAGGTACAACGGATGAGTATGGCAGTAAGGCTGATAGCCAGACGGGTGCTCCGGGTAGGCAAGCTGGCGGGCATGACAGGTAACAGGCTGGTGCTCCAGGTAGGCAGGCTGGCGTGCACTACAGGTAACAGACAGGTGCTTCCAGGTAAGCAGGCTGGCGTGCACTACAGGTAACAGACAGCTGCTTCCAGGAAAGCTGGCTGGCGGGCAGGGCAGGTAACTGGCAGGTGCTTCCAGGTAAGCAGGCTATAGACAGACTGGCGGGCTGGACTGTAGACAGACTGACTAGCAGGACTGACAGGCAGAGAGACCTGAGGGCTGAAGCAAGTGTTAGCACACAGAACAACAACCTTGCACAGGCACCTCCATATTGGAGGAGATGCCTTATATAGGGGGGCAGTCCACTGGCCATTGGCCGGGGACTCTATAAGACTGTGCGCGTGGCCCCTTTAAGAGGGAGGGAGCGCGCACGCCCTAAGCACGGGGCCCGGGAAGCTGTGCGCAGTGTGCACCACAGCAGCAGGGGAGCAGGAGGACGCCGGACCTGGACCTCGGCGATGAGGGGAACGGCGTCTCTGCCCAGCAGGAGGCAGAGACACCAATGCTACAGCTTCTTCTCTTGTGCTCTTGGAGGACTGTTGGCATTACTCCTCTGAAATCTGCTCAAGCTAAGTTTATCCCCTTTGTTTGTCTACCTTGTTGTCTTTAGTTTTTAGTGGGGCCTGACCAATGCTCACCCCTCCCTATTTAGGGCCTAGCACTAGGGATATACAGGACTTAGGTTTCCTTTGTGTATATAGGGACGGTAGGGAAGGTAGGGTGATATTGGATCTGCCTAGGGGTCTTCACTCCCCTTTTCCCTAGTGTTTGGGCTACCTCCCCCTCATCCCTTCACGTTACACTTAGTCTTTCCAACACCGTGTTTTTTTTTTCGAGTGTGTTTTTTTTTTCTTTCTTGGTTCATGGATTGCTGATCTGTCAGAGCAGTTGTGCAGGCTGTCTCTGGAAGTGACTGACCTCCGCTTTGAGGTTCATCAGCAGCAACAGCGGCTGCAGGTCCCTAGTGTTGGTGTCTCTGCAGCTAAGCCGGTCCACCTTGAACCCAAGTTTTCAGGAGGTAGGGACAAGTTTTTTGTGTTCAAGGAAGCTTGCAAGCTGTATTTTAAACTTCGTCCTTAATACTACTGAGGAGCAATGAGTGGGAATTGTGATCTCACTGCTGTAAGGAGATTCGCAATCCTGGGCTTTCTTTTTGCCCCAGGGTTCGGTTTGTCTCCAGTCTGTGGAGGGGTTTTTGGGGGCTCTAACCCCCATCTGTGATGACCCTGACCGAATCTCCTTGGCTGAGTCCAGGCTGAGTCGCCTCCATCAGGGGAATCGGTCAGTGGAGACGTTTAGCTCCAAATTCCGCAGATAGACAACTGATACAAAATGGATTGACCCTGCTCTTAGAAGCCAATTTTTTCAGGGCCTTGCTGAAAGATTGAGAGATGCTTTGGCAGTGTATGAAACCCCAGAGTCCTTGGAGGCTGCCATGATGTAGTTGCTATAGGTGTTGATGGACACCTTTTGGGTAGGTGGGTGAGACCACCTTCTCTGGAACCTTCTTTTCGGTGTAATGCAACTGAGAAAATTTATGTTTTTTGACAGTGGGGCTGGAGTCAGTATGGTTGATGCTGAGTTTGTGAGAACTCATGGTCTTGCTTGCTGTACTTTAGCTAAGTCTAATCCCATCTTCGCCATCTACTCAGCACCACTTGCACAGAAAGCTCTGACTCAGATTGTACATAATGTAAGACTGAGGGTGGGGTCGGTTCATTGTGAGATAATTCCTTGCTATGTCCTGGACGGTCTTCCCACCACAATTGTATTGGGTCTACCCTGGTTTGTGAAACATAATCCATTGGTGGATTGGCAATCCAGGGAGAACATTGAGGGGGAAAATACTACTATGAGAACTGTTTAAATATTTCCCTTTCTACAGTCTCTACAGAGACCTTACCTGCATTTTTGTCTGGTTTTGAGGATGTTTTTTCCGAGAATAGGTGTAGGATTTGGCTCCTCATTATGCATAAGACTGTCCTAATAACCTGACCCCCGGAGCTAAACTACCAAAGTCCAGACTTATATAATCTTTCTGGCCCTGAGAGACAAGCCATGAAGGATTTCATTGTGGAAAATCTGGAGAAGGGACACATCAGGCGCTCATCTTTGCCCATGGCAACAGGGTTCATCTTCATGAAGAAATAAGATGGCGCTCTATGTCCCTGTTTAGATTTCCAGGAATTAAATCAAATTAATATCCAATATCCCTACCCTGTTCCTCTGATTCCAGATTTGTTCATCCAGGTTGTGGGAGCTAAGGTGTTCTCCAAGTTGGATTTAAGGTAGGCCTACAACCTGGTTAGAATCATTGAAGGGGATGAATGGAAAACAGCGTTCAATACCCCGAGGGTCATTTTGAAACTCTGGTCATGCCTTTTGGTCTGACCAATGCACCTGCGGTGTTCCAGCATTTCATTAACGATATTTTCCATCATTTGGTGGGCAGGTTTGTGTTGGTCTATCTGGATGATATGTTGGTTTACTCACCTGATTTTGAGAAACATCAGGGGCATGTTAAACAGGTGCTTTAGATATTAAGGGGATAACAAATTATATGCCAAACTAGAAAAATGTGTTTTTTAACAGTCCAGGAGGTGCAGTTTTGGGGGTACCTGTCATCTTCAGTCATATGCACGATGAGGAGGAGAATCCTAACTCCCCCTCTCAGAAAAAACTTCCTCAAAACCAGACAGAAAAGCAGGCAATATTTCTGTAGAGACTGTAGCAAGGGAAATATCTATACAGTATGGCAGTAATCTCCCCATTCAATGATCTCCCGGCTTGCCAATCCACCAATGGATTGTTTCACCAACCAGGGAAGACCCAAAACAATTGGGGTGGGAAGACTGTCCAGGATATAGCAAGGGATTATCTCACAATGAACCGACCCCACCCTCAGTTTTACATTATGTACAATCTGGGTTAGTGCTTTCTGTGCAAGTGGCGCTGAGTCGATGGTGAAGATGGGAATTGACTTAGCTAAATTACAGCAAGCAAGACCATGAGTTTTCACAAACTCAGCATCAACCATGCTGGCTCCAGCTCCACTGTCAACAAACATAGAAATTTTCTCGGTTTTGCTCCCTAGCATCACCTCTGCTGTCAGGACAAACCAGGAATTGCAGGTTGGCAATAAATGAACCACTTTCTTATCCAACTCCAGACTACCAAGGGTTAATGGAGTTTCCTTTACATACGCCTTTTTTCTTGTGAATCTCCGGGGAAATATATGATGTAGAGGCTCCCCCTAACTGCATGGGTTCCTCCACCTCCCACAGTACTGGTTCACCGCCAGACCGCTCCCCCCGGCAGAGATATATAACCCCAACAAGGAGACCCCAGAGAAAGTGGTCTCACCCTTCTATCCCGAAGGCATCTATCAATACGTATAGCCAATGACATGGCAGCCTCCAAGGACTCAGGAGTTTCACATACTACCAAAGCATCTTTCAACCCTTCAGTAAGACTCTCACAAAATTGGCTTCTATGGGCTGAATCATTCCATTTAGAATCCGTTGCTCATCTACGGAATTCAGAACTATACTACTCCACTGACCGATTCTCCTGCTGAAGGCGACGTAGCCTAGACTCAGCCAAGGTGACTTGGTCAGGGTCATCATGGATGAGGGCCAGGGCCCCAAAAAACAGACTGGAGACAAATTGAATCCTGTGATAAAGAATAAGCTCAGGATTGTGGATCTCCTTGCAGCAGTGAGATGAGTAGGACGAAGTTTAAAGTACAGTTTGCAGGCCTCCTTGAACACAAAAAACTAGACCCTACCTCCTGTAAACCTGTCCGGGAGGGCAACTTTGGGTTCAGGCTGGACAGGCCTACCTGCAGAGATCCCCACATTAGCAACCTGCAGCCGCCAATGCTGTTGCTGAATCTCAAGAGACAGACAGCGCAGCCGCTCTGCGAGCTCTGCAACTGAAACTATACCAAGGGAGAAAGGGGAAAAAAACACGCCCAAAAAAAAAAAACCAAACAGATAAACCCAAGTGTCTGGTGATAATGTCATGCAAGGTGTGGGAAATACTAAGCGCAACACAAAGGGAGGAGAGGAAGGGAACCCAGTCTCTAGGGAAAGGGAGAGTGGAAACCTCCTAGCCTGATCTGATATCACCATGTCTCGTCTATCGTCCTTATATTGAGAACATGTGAATACCACCAGCAAACAACAAGTATTTGGACAATTCTCTGGAAAGTGAAACCATGGTGTCAAATTTCAAATTTGTGTTAGAGATTGAATTTTCATTCTTTTTAGAAAGAACACACTCTAAATCAATGGAAAAAAACTATAGTCACATAAATATTGAGCAGATTGTCTTAGAATTCGCTTTGTAAACTTGAATGTTTCTTAATAGGAAAAAAACACACAAATATGTTATTTTGAAACAAGTTCCACCCAATAACTATCAGTTGCATTTAACTCTATTTATTTATGATGAAAGACACATCAGTTCACTACAAATTGCACACATGAAAGAATGGGTAGTTGCATTCTTGAACACTTGAGACTATACTTTAAATTCCACATTTCATTGTCCCGTGCATCACGCAAAATCTTCATTTTTTCTTCTTGTGCAAATAAAAAGTACATACATATTATTAAATATTGAAATACACTTTCAAAACAGAGTAATAACTAAGATAATATAATTGAAATAATTCCCATACGGTCCATTGAGAAACAAAAAACAATATATCATGTGTCCCGTGCATCACGGCTCAAAGCACATTATCTTCAAACTTGTACTGTCCTCTTGAGTTCACCAGGACTGGAGTTGTTGTTTTCTTTAGAATTTGTCCTACTGAGTAAAGTAACTTATCAGCCTTCACTGGCCATTTCCAGTAGGTAGTTTTACCTGCTTGTACCATGATGGATATCTCATATTCATTCTCTACTCTTCCCGTTATTTCACCAGGATAGAGTTTCCCATCATACTTGACTATGACCCAGTCACCTGTTGTAAAGCAGGCTGAACTAGCTGCATTCATTTCTACTCCAGGGCTAAGAGCAATCTTAAAAGCAAGCAAACATTTATTTGGAGAAGCTTTAAGTATATGCATGGACTTAATCCCTGGAATTGGGACACTTTTCCAATTTCTGTCTCTGGAAATGTCTTGGTCATTTATTAAGAGAACTCTTGTCTTTGGCATTAGTTCTTTTACTAATTTTGAAAAGTCTGAAGCATTTTGCACAATTGGTGCTGATGCAGATTTACTCATAACATGACTGCGAACGAGAGATTTGGCTTGGCCACTGACGCCATCTACTATCCCCTTCCCGTCAGCTCTAGCAAAAAACTTCCACGCGAATGGCTTTCTGTACTTAAAGCCTAATTCTTCTAAAAACTCAGTCATGAATCTGTTTTTGAATTCTGAAGATGGGACATCAGACCATATGACCTCATCAATGTCTGGAATAGCATCTGGTTTCGGTTCAACAATATCATACAGTGCACTGATAAAGCAAGCAACAGTATTTTTCTCTTTATATTTTGTATCTGAACATATAAGATATGTTTGGCAGTTGCCATTGAAAGTTGTAGCTGCAGTAAACAATGTTACACTCCCTCTACTCCATAGAGCACTCTGAACTTCACTTTGATATTCACAGCTATAGTTCATTGCAAAATCAATTTGCATTGTACGGACTTGTGGGTTGACTTTGTCTTTAGCAAATTCATTTGCCTGAATACGTTTAGTATTCAAGTGATGAGCCATATACTTGAAACTTTCCTGCGCTAATTCTTGCAGTTCAGCAGCGCAGCCCTCTTTAAGAGAGCAATGAATCCTGTTCTCACTTGACTTCTCCCATTCTCTCCACCATACATTTTGAGTGAGATCAAGTTCTGTATTGAGCTTTACTCCAGAGCTGCATACATCACATAAACCAGTCCAACAATTAGAATTCTCATTAGAGTTGCATAGCGTTTTTTCCCAAAGAGATTTTGAATCATAGGGTATTTTTAAACCTTGCAATTTCAAAAAGAAGTTTTCACAAGTCAGACATTTGCATTGATCAGCTGGTGTATCATGTAGGAGGAGAACATTAGCTGGCCGAAGTTTACAAAATGTAGAAAACCCCACTTCAATTTCAGTAAAGGTATCACAAAATACTGTATAAGCTTCCCTCAGACTAAGGCTATGTGCCCACGATGCAGAAATGCTCAGGATTTTTTCCTGAGTGTTTCTGCATCTCCCTGGCAGAAAAAAACGCATGCGGATTGTAGATGCGTTTTCCTGCCAGGGACATGCGGAAATGGAGCGGTTACCCACTGACATTTCCGCATGTGGATTGACAAGCGCTTTCCAAGCGATTAGCATCCTTGGAAAGTGCTTGTGACAACTAGGTCACACTATATAAATCCATGCAAACAGCATGGATTTATATAGTGTGACCCGAGAGAGTGGTAAAAATAAAAAAATAAATGTATACTTACCCTCCGATGGCCCCCGGTGTCCCGCTCACTCCATTCTCCCTTGCCGGCAACAGTGAATTGAAAGACCTTCCGACGTCAGCGTCGCGTGACCCGTCACATGAGTCTGACGTCAGCGCAGGTCCTTCAACTCACTGCAAAGTGCCGGGAACCAAGCAGGAGCGGTGCGCGGGCCGACAGAAGGTAAGTATACATTTATTTTTTATTTTATTATTTTTTTACAGATTTTTTAATGGTACCTGGGTGTGGATGAGACTCTCCTCTCCTCCACACCCGGGTACCATCCGCACATTAGAACGCTTGGATTACGCATCTACATATACAGTGATGCGTAATCCATGCGGTCTAATGCAAGTCAATGGCGGCGAAGACGCAGCACTTCCGCAAAATAATTGGTAGTGCTGCATTTTTTTCCGCAATGATAATCCGCAGTGGAAATTTCCGCAGCATGTGCACAGCACATGAGGATTATCATTGGGGAACATTGCTGCCCTTCTACCATGCGTTTTTAATGCATTTTTAATGCGTTTCCGCAGCTGCAAAAATGCTGCAGAGACGCATTAAAAACGCATCGTGTGCACACAGCCTTACAGTCAAGTAGTATTTCCTTTCTTTGGTTTTCTTTCCATTTTTCCAAATAGTCATCTCATCTTTCATTCCTGGTGCAGTGTAAATGTGAAGCCCAGCTGTGCTTGGTAACACAGATCCTAGAAGGGTGTATTGATGGATTCCTCCACAAGAGGCCCCCATAACCATTCACACATCTCCACCTTCCACCTCAGACCACCAGAGGGAGCCCGTTAGGGATATATAAAGAAGGGAAGGTGGAGCCAGGCAGCAGTTCCTGCAGAGTGAGACGCAGAAACAGGTCAGTCTGCAGTGGAGCTCCGTGACTCAGCAATTCCTCTGGAGAGTTCAGTTAGTGCAAGCCTGAATACAGAGTTGAGCCCGGTTGACTCGTAGCTCAGAGAAGTGAGCTTCAGGTGTGCCGGCGCCATAAGATCGGTGAAGCGCGGCAGGCTGCCATTAGTGTGAGCAGCCTATTGAGGGCCCGAGTAGGCCGAAGGCGAGTAGAGAGAGTTAGTTCATAGGGGGCAGAGGAGCTTAACTAGCTCACCCTGAAGCAGCTACCGGACACTGGGTCCAAAGTTTACTGGGATCTCTACGACCCAGTAAGATAAACCGGAATCCCTGGAGAACTACAAGTCCCAGGATCGCTAAAGTGCTGATACGTAACAGAGCCAGGAGACACATAGGCCCCGTAAGTCGGGAGCGTGTACTCCAAAAAAAGGCCCTACCACAAGGTCAGCCAGCGCAGGACAGAGACAAAGTTAGGCCTCGCTCCAGGCAGGTCAGAAACTTACTACGCAGAGTCAAGAAACAGGAGGCCCAAAACCCGCTCATTGGGGAGGATCTGGACATACACCCTTCACCCTACAGTGCTCTGGGGAGTGCCTGAATTTCCATCAGTAATAGGTACTGAAGTGACTATCGTGTCTGTCCCTGTTCTTGCTCTGACCTGGCGGGGTCTCAACGTCCTGCTTTCCCCGTTCATACACTGCCCGGAGGCCTAGCTCCACCTGTGGGGAGCTATACCATCCTGCTGCCTTATCACCAGCCTCAGTGGACTGCGCAGTGCTGGTGATTCTCACCAGAAGCCACAGGTGGCGTCACGAACTCTTTTATTAGCTTAACAAAGCACCAACCCTTTTAAAGGAGCGGCCCAGGGTACGGGCCCGGGAGCCGACCACCGCTACATCCCTAAAGGCCAGGCTAAAGGCCCGGGTACCGAGTCATCCCCATCCCCCTGGGCTAGTCATAAACAATATCTGGTTTGTTATAAAATTGAATAACCGTCTCCTGTACTTCAAGTCTAGAACTAAGTGTTTGTTTCTTTGGTGTTTCCAAATTTAAACCTATGTCTGCAACAAGTTTTGCAAGCACTGCTTTCTTTTTTGAAGGAGATTTAGGTAGTGCATTACAGGTTTTTTTAAAAGCCTTTCCAAATGCCTGGGGCGAGCGATAAGTTCCACTCGAAGTTGATGGGACTGCAGTGCTGGTAGTATGTTCCCTTACATTATCTGATTTTTTTCTCTTCCTGTATTTAGCCTTCCTTAACCTCTATTTCCTTCTCAAAATTTGTAGATCAACTGTATTTTGATTTTCCTTTTCTAGTTTACTTTTTTCTCCCATTCGAAGTTTATTGCTCTCTCGCACTTTATCTGCATTTCTTATCCTATACTGCTTAGCCCTTTCTTTGTCACTGACATTATTTATTTTCCCCATGCTCTGAAAAATACAAACCAATTAAAACTACTTTTATATTATCTTAAAAAAATTAGAATATTACAGAATACCTTTGGGTTCCCTTACAGGCATCAACGATCGGCAGAAATTGGTGCTGCCGGTGATTGATGCGTTATCTGCCTGTTAGTGTGCGCTCACACACCTGGCACTGAGCGATAAGTCGCTCAATCGACTTGTGCTGCTGCTAATCAGTTGTTCTTCGGGGGTGTTGCTATGTTAGCTAAGAGCCAACAAGCCATAGGACCTTTGGTGATGTCATGGGTCATGTGAGCGATTTGATTAGCTCAAAAGGGTCATGTGCCGCTTTCAGCCAATGAAATCGCTCATGTGACCCGTGACATTGCCAGGTCCTCCAGCCTCTTAAGAGCTCAAAGCACGGAGAGTTCTGCTGTCGATTATATCTTCTAAAAAAAAATATCGCCCAACAACCCATCCCATTCATAATGAGATAAGACACACTTGTGATTTTTTGGCTCTGCGTCAATGGAGAGAAAAAAAAATCATCGGCATGTCCTATCTTTCGGCTAGAATCGCTGCCCCTGTAGCTAACACAATTTGAACAATTTACTGAAAAATCACCAGAAAATTGTCAAAACCCAGAGATCGCATGCGATAAAGCGGTGTGAAAATCACTATCACCTGTGTGCATTAACCCTTAGAGCGTGAGTACCTGATATCTTAATTCCACAAATCTGTAACATCGAGACAGCTGCTTGTTGCAGCCTGTAAGGGCTAAAACACACATGTATTTTCGGTTCGTTCGAAAATCGGGAGCATGTCCGAATTTAATTAATTCGTCCTAAAATACATTTTGAACTCTGTTTTACCCCATTCAAACACGTGGGTTTGAATGGGGAGCTATTCTTCACAGAAATTCGCATGCTTTGTTAATTAATGATGCAAAATTCTTACACACACAGGGCAGTGTACAGAATTCATTTTAGCCCTAACCCCCTGGAAACCCATAGGTTTCAATGGTGTCCGATAGTGCGCCGAAATTCGGTCCGAATTTCTGATCGAAAATCGGAACACACTTCGCCAGTGTGTTTTAGCCCTAAGGGTGCCCTTAGTTACTTATCCACCTGAAACTTTCCTCTTTGTTCATATTTCCTCCAAAAAAAATAGTTAATCAGTTGCAATATGGAAAATAAAATAACAATATAACCATATAGGCAGACGACAACTGATGAAGATAAAATTTCTCATCCATCATACATGAAATGTCTCATGTAGGTAGTATGACAACTGAAGGGAAAAAAATGTCCAGTGCATCACACACAAGTAGTAAAAGCACCCACCTCTCGTCAACATGCCCACTTCCGGTTTTTGACAGGTACCCCGCCCCTTTTTGGCACCTGTCCCGCCTCCACTTCCGGTCTAAACCCCTCCCCTCTCCTCCCCATTCTCCGCCCACTCTCCGCCCCTATGTGTGTCAATACCTGTTACGTCAGTTCCGTCCCCGCCCCCAGAAGCCAACCCTTACCGCCCCTATGTGTGTCCAATATCTGTTACGTCAGTTCCGTCCCCGCCCCGGAAGCAGCCCATGTTCAGCCTCTGTTACGTCCCCATGACCGCCCACATACCCTTCACCCAAGGTTGTAGGTTAATGTGTAAGCGCCGTATGTAAGAAAAACATGTCAAGACATGTTTTTGTGAGAAAAAGCAGCCCCAGGATCCCTAGGGTTAGCAGTCTGTAGTGTTCATAATAATGACGTAATAAAAGTGTTTAAAAAAATATACATTTATTGTAGATTCACTTAGAGGTATACAAAAATCAAGAAATGTAAAAAGGTGGAAATAGATTTCAAAATACAACATTATACAAGCAAATCTATAGGTTACAATACATTTCAATGCTAATATTTACAAAGTTAACCATGTGCTCGGCGACAGCGGCGCGATTCTCTGTTTCGACAGCAAACGTCCTCTAGCGGCCGGCGTTCAGGTAGCGAGTACTTGTGATGGTGTTTTGAAGGGATTTGACGGCGCACTCAACATCATTTTTAATTCGTTCAGAGTGTCTCTGGTCGTATGGTGACCGATCACGGTCGAAGGTATGTTTAACTCGGCCATAGCCCTCATAAAAACGTCCCATCCTTGTGGAGTGTTCTTTTTGGTTAGTCCGTGACTTTGCAGAGTGCTCCGTACAAGGTCCAACATATGGGTGCCGGGAATGACGGTCCCTTGGTAGACAAATTCACCTTTCTCAGTCCATGTAGCAATGTCTTTGTGTTTCAAGAAACTGTTGAGTAGTATATCTGCATTTTTTCGGAAACGGGGGTTGAGGTGATCTACAAACTGATGGGCAGAGGTGCGTATCTCTATTTCACCCACTGGTGATGGTGCTTGTTCACCGTCAGGAGGGATCACAAGGTTTAAACGTGTAAGTTCAGAACCCTCGCGCTTAGCATGCAACAAACTTCTCTGTAGTATTTCGGTGTATCTTTTAATCTTTACGTCGTCAGGCAAATCAGTGTGGCGTAGAATGTCGCCGATTTCGTCGTCTAACCTTTGGAGTGTCGTCTGACGCACGGTAGGCACCGTCGGACTGACGTTTTTTAGTCTGTTAATCTCATGCGCCGGAACCAAATACATTTTCTCAGCACGTTCCATCATCTACCGGTTATTAAACTCGTTATTAGCCATATAGCAATAGCTAGAAGCGGCCCTATGAAGCCTCCAGACTGATTCAATAGATACTGTTTTCTCACTCAGATTTCTTATAGCTCTACGCCATTTTTGTAATATTTTTCTTTGGCGCTCTTTGAGAGGAAGCCGCCCTTTCAGAATATTGAGAGCTATTTCCGCGATGGCAGCGATTAAATCTCTGCCAGCGGTCTTCAGAATAAGCTTTCTCTCCGACGCACTTGCTTTCACCAGCTTTTTCAAGAGAGCCCAGTTACGCCTCACTCTCTCAGACGTGTTGACAGAATGAAGGTTACGGGTATGAATAATCACAGCAGTGTAAAAAATTCACTTTTTAGAACGAGTATTACCTTTTTGAACGTACGCTGCTGGTAAAGCTGGTGGAAACAAACCAGTTCTTAAGCGATATTCCTCGGGCGTATCACCTCTCAAATCGACGAGCAAGAATCCGTAAGGCTCTCGCATAGCGTCTTCGAAGGCTTCTAAGAAGAAATGCGAGTTCCTCGGATACATCTGTCTGGCTAGCGTCACAATTTGTATTTTATCGCTGGGGTTATTAAATAGGACCATGTACTTGGTATTCAAGGTGATGGTTCTACTCTTTTTCCCCTGACAAAAAACATTTTGAACCAAATAGAACAGGCTCAAGCTTCTATGATGAACGTATTTAGTAAATGCTTTTTCCAGTTCTAAATTACAGCTAGCGGCCTCCATGAGATCGTCCACCACCGCCAAGTTGATCATGTCAGGTGGGAATAGTTCGTCATCTACAAACGTCTGCGGCAAACCTTCAATAAAACGAATACTGGGGAAGGAATGACTCAGTTCATCGTACATTTTTTGCCAACAAGAAAAAAACCAAACTATATTATTGGGTTTGTGAGATAAATGTGTTGTCGCGTGAGCTAAAACCTGTTTGACAAAATAGGATTTTCCTGAGTTAGAGGGGCCCGCTAGAATGCATGAGAATGGGTGTTGTAACTGGGGATCCATGATGTTGTATGTTTAAGACCTGTAGTGCCACGGAGTAAATTCGTCGAGCACGTTTCTCTTTAGACTTCACGACTCTATCTATAGCTACGCGTCAGTCGTTTGATGGTACGGTAGTCTGTAGCGTATTCTGCACCTGTAGCGGAGATAAAGGTACGTCAGTTGTTTGAAGAAAAGTGAATTCATCGTTAATACCCGTAGGGTAAAGAAGTAAAGTCATCAAACAACTGCCTCTTGGTATAGATGCAGCGTTGAGTTTTGCGTAGGGGTCGCGTTACAATATCCCAGTACTTTTTGATCTGCACAATACCATTCTGCTCTACAACGATCGTCTTTTCATTTCCAGGATCTGCAGAGTTCTTGTAAGCTAACACTAAATCTTTTAGACTGTCGAAATTGATAACGCCAGCGTTAGCGATATTAAGCGTGATACCTTTCACTTTCAAGATCGTGTCACCCGTGTTTAATTTGTAGCCGTAAGTTTTTGGACCGGCGGATACAAATTCTGTGATGTGACTCCCCTGGGGTATTTCGCTGGTGAGTTCACCCAGGTAATCACCTAAGGGAGGCTGCCACTCGCCGTCACGACTTACAAAAATGACGGAGTCTGTGTCGTGGTAAAGACAGCGCTACTGCAGTTTGTCTAGAAGGGTGTACAATTCTAAGCGCGCATAAGCTGTTGTGAAGCATGCAATGAAAATGTTGGTGTTTTTGTTGACGGTGCGGTGTTCTTTTGTGTATTTCCAATTGACAGTCGCCGTATCGCCGCTGATAAAGTTTAACTCAGAAATCTCATAGTACGGGAGAAAGGCATACTCAAAGAGTTCATCGGCGTTGTTCACGACGCTGTTGGTAGGTAAATTAGAACGCTGCGCAAACTTTCCCCATAAAGAGTTTAGGAATAGTTTGGCGATTTGTCTTTTAGCTGAATTTGGTTCTATATGATTGGGGTCTAACTTTATACCTTCTTTTTCAAGATAGGCGGCTACATAGTCTTTTTTCTTGGTTTCGTCCGTGCACCACGAGGGATACCCCGAGGCTTCCTGTTTGTGTCTAAGATGTAAATCGATGTATTGCGCAAATAGATCGGTCGTCGTCTCCTCAAAATGCCACACCTCGTAAATGTGTGCGAGTCTGTAACCCTTCTCCAAAGCCATTTCTACCTCTATCGTGCACCACGTACCCGTCAGAGCCCTCTCTTCCTCTGAATGAGCGCAGGGATCCGCTTCTGAATGCAACGCGCATGTGTGCCAGAGGGGGAAGATCAATTTTTTGTTCATTTTAACAGGGAGCACAGGGAAAAACAAATCCCTGGGCGGGTAGACTTTCACTTTGGCGATGCCAAAGTACTGCTTGACATAACCAAAGTGGTCATAGATTATTTTAGGATGTCCTACGGGGTACACTTTTGTTTTATTGACGTACGGGTATAAACTGGTGAAATCGTAGTACTCTATAGTTTCACCGGGTTCTTGTTTGTGATAGAGTTTGATAACATTAGTACGACCACCGTACAGAGCGTCACGAGGCTCTAAAGGCTCAGGGAACTGCATGTGGCGCAGAAACGCTTGTAGGTCAGAGCTTTTTTCAACCATCTCTCGCCACTCGTGTTCCCACAATACGCGGACGTCGAACCCCTGTTGAAGCAATAAACATTTCTTCACCTCAAACATTCGATACAATTGCCCGTAAGTGGTCTTTGTGAGTTTGTTCGTGTCATTATCGTTATAGCAAACGGGACACCCGTGGTAAAAACACCCCTGAAATTCAAAAGCCGTAGGGCGACCGCTGACTCTCGCACAGCCATCTAGAAAAAAGTTTCCTACTCTTTTCTCACCACCTTTCAAAGCGTGTTGCAGATCTAGGTTCTCTCTATGCGCTACGTACATTAACCATTGAATAGCCGGGGACGAGTAACGTTTGTGCTTTTTGTGATAATTATCCCCAGGCAAAATGGCTATTTTGTCTTCGGGGAGAAATTTAAAGCGGTACATGGCCAGACAAACAGATGCTAGTGTCGTGAGCTGAAACGGATCTATACTGATGAGATTTTCAGTAAATTTATTTTTGCGCTTACAGAACTGTATTTGTTTTTTGGCTGTCATTTCTACGACGCGCTCGCGATACAATACGCAGGCGCGTCTCAAGACCTCTACGTCCTGTTGACAGTATGCTTTGAGCTCTGCTTGCAAATCAAATGTATTGTTTTTCACCGATTCGTACCATGTTGTGAATTCCTTTTTCTCACTATGCGCCATGTACTCTACGCCATAATAGTTAGCATCTGGCATAGGCCCTACATAGGACTGATTTTCATCAGTGTTAAAAAAATGTGGAGAGTGACCCTTAGCGCCTGAAAATCCCATAGCTTGCGGCAACTTACTGAGCTTCATGGGAATGAAATTTAAAGAGTCGATGAATCTCATGTCTAAATCGGGTAATGATACGCACAAAAGGCGACCGCATCATGTTGACGCGCAGCTTCTCACGGATCAGCTCTTTAACGATAAAGTAGGAATCGTATCGAGCAGCATTGTGAGCTATAAAAGTATAACCTACATACCCACCCTTTGTAAAAAAAATGTACAAAGTCGGTAGTACATGTTTTACCCACAATCTCCCAGCTAGATATCCCGTGCAAATCTGTGGCAAAAACGTAATTGGGTTGGTGCGTTCCCGTCTCTTGCGTGCATTCAAAATCGTAAAAGATGTATTGTTCCGTAGATTTCTTCGGTGTATAGCGCTGCATGTAACATAGATGATTATCGAATCTGCTCACCGGAACACCACAAATGGAGCATCGTACACCGATGCATCGGTGTTCATCATCTACGATTTGGGGCACATAGCGATAGCATCGCTCGCAGAAAAATTTAAGTTTACAAAATGACCAGTCAGTCTCAGCGAGACTTCTGTGGAGTTCTAAGCAGCTCGCTGAACGACAAAATACACGGCAGCGTGGGCATTGTCTATGCTCTGCAGCTGTATCAGAGCAATCCGACCTCTGACACGCGGAGCAAAAGTATTGACAAGAGTGATTATTTTTGTGATGAAATGCAGAACTGCACTTTTCACAAAACAATTTAGCTCCTATGAATCCTTTTACATTTTTTATACCGTAATAATGATTATCATGATGTAGAATATATAATATTTTGTCTGTGGGTTCTTTATCCGTGTGAAAATAGCGCCAGTCTCCCTGACTAAAGTATAGAACTTTAATAGTAACGCTCAAATACGTCTCAAACGCTCTAATGTCGTTAAAGCTCACTAGTTGATCGTCGGGTAGTTTCAAATTTCTGTGCAGCTCCGCCGCACGTTTCATTAAATCATCGTCAGGCGGGTTGTCTTCAGCCAGTAAGGTGTAGAGAGCCGCGGCCAAACACCGATTAGAGCCGTAATTGTTAAAATCAAACAACATTTGACGTTTCTGATGAATAATTCGTGTATAAACTATAGATCTCAGTCGTCTGCGTTTTATACCTCCCCGTCTATTCCTAACGACGCTTACTATCAATTTCAAGCAGTCGCCGGCTATGCACTCGGCGTTGCTTTGCAACGCGTTGCCCACGGCATTTAGGAAAGCAGTCGCGTCAAATTGTTCTCTACATTGTTTAAAACCGTAGACTGGATTTAGTCTTCCGTCCCCTTCTAATCTTAATTGTATAAAGTCGCCCGGCTCGATATCCCTCACGATCCTATCCAGTAACGTTTGAATAGAACCGTGTATGATCTCCAAACTTTCTTCAAAGGAGCGTATACGGTCTAAATTCACAAATCTAAAATGATCGATATACTGATAGGCGTTGAGGTTACTCATCTCCCTACGAACATGAAATAAGTGTTCCAAAAAGTGTGAATGTTCGCTTATGGCCGGTGTATGAGGAGGGGAAAACTCTGGCGCAGCATCTTGTCGATCATCGTTCGAGATTTCAACGCCGGAGACTGTAGGTGTATCCGACGCGGAATTCTGCGGCGTGTCTAGGAATTGAGAATCTATCGAGGATTCGCGTTCTGCCGTCTCAGTGACGACTGTCGGCGAAAGCTGCAGTGTTGTAGTGTTCTGTGGGGGTCGTCCTTGCGTCACGTGTGGTGAGTCAATAGCAGTGCGCTTTACCCTATTCTTTAGGTTTTTTTCGCCTCTTTAACGCGCGTGTAGCGTTTGTTGCTTTTTTAATACAACGTTTTATGACGCGTGGTTTATTGAAAAAACCTTTACGCGGGGGTCTGCGTTTCACACCGCGACCGGTCATGCCTAGTCATAATGTACGAACCCTCGGTAGGTTTTTAACGGCTTCAACAGCCTCTGTGTACAGCGGTTCTAAAGCCATTATTTCTGAAATGCTGGCTCTATCCCGACATTGTGCGGACAGTTCTGTACAACGATCCAACAGGTAAGCTAAATGATTGTGTGCGTTGATAAGCGTCATGGTATGACTGTATAGGTTGTTAAATACTCTTTTTACATCTAGGGGCCATTGTTTGTACGATGATATACTGTCTCGAGTTTTCTGTTTTTTAGGTTTTATTGGCCGTATTGTGGTGTTACGCGGCCGTTTCTGAACTTTAGGCTTCTGTGGTGTAGCTATAGTGTCACAAACCCGTAATACATTTGGTTCAATACTCATTGACCTACCTGAAGGTCCTGCAGAGATTGTTTCAGAGTCATGGGATGTCGAGGTTCCTGCATTTAGATTGCCGCTTTTGTTGACAGATCTGGTTTTAGGGCTTGGATGAAATGAGTTACTTGTGGCTTTTTGCTCTGAGGGGTGCGGAGGGTTTACTTCTTTAAGTTGAGTGGGTTGCTTCCACAGATGTTCCAGCGGCGACCTGCGTTCAAATTCTTTTTTCTCAAAAATAGTTCTGAAGGCTTGTCTACGTGCTGTCTTTCTAGGCGCGTCTGCGTAAGAAAATGGAAAGCTCGTAATTAATCTATGGCGCATCTTATCAAAATAGGAAAATGAGAGTAAACATTGTTGTAACGGATTAGTATGGTTTAAAAAACTTACACGTCAGGTTGATAGGTCTCCAGAGTGGTTGGGTGGGGGATGAATAAGACGTTGACGGGTGTGTATAATTTTCTTCGGTTCTTGTACCGGTACCGAGTAGTGAAGCATTTTCTTTGTCTTCTGTTTCATCGTCTGATCCGGTTAAATCGATGATGGTCTCTGAAATAAATAACCGGTAATTTACCACACAGCTGGCCGTTCTATTGTAGAGCACGGCGACATTTGTAGTTGACAATATCTTCCGTAGATGTTGACGGGTACGTAGGGCTCCATATATCCCGGCCTGTGACTGAATATACAGGTTGTTGCGTACAAGCTTCATCGTCGCTGGTGTTGGCGGACGGACGGTCATCGTCAGAGACTGTACAATCTATGAAACTCTCTGAAATAAATAGACGTCGAATTACAACAAAACTTCACAAGATAATGTAGAGTACAAAGAGCTTTTTGTTGCCGGACTTACCATACATAGGTAGGCTGTGTATATCCAAGGTCCTGGAGTTATCCTGGGACCACTCGGCCATTACTTCAGCGTCCAATTGCTGCGATTCGGTCAGTAGTTCCTGTGAGTCTGGGTATTGAGGTTCTTCCGCTAGATTGAAATTAACATGACGGCCCCCAGAGACCGTTTCACGTTGCGCTTCAGCCATCAGACACTGTGTCGCTGCGTGGCATTCCTCTTCCATATTGGCGTCTAGGAATCTAGCTTTTAAAATAAAATAAAAGCATGGTAGGTAGTGTTGAGCCACCCACGTAGTGTTCGAGTTCGGTTCGGTTCGTCGAACACCCGTGAGTTCGCCGAACTGTTCGTCGAACTGTTCGTCGAACACCTTCGAACACCGTTAAAATCAATGGCAGGCAAACAAAAATACATAGAAACACATAGAAAACACCTTCAAAGGTATCCAAAAGCTGACAAACTGCTCAGAAGACACAACTAACACATGGAAAAGTGACAAGTACATATAGTCATGCGAAAAGAAAAGAGGTGGAGGAGTAAAAGGAGGGGGAGACACAAATATAGGCATGTCATGCCCTTCTAAAATTCAAAAAGTGAGAAGCCGACACGTTCAGTCCGCTCCTGCCCGTGCCACCTCCGTGTCGCCGGGTTTGTGCCAGAGCCGCGGTGAACCCTGACGGCCAGCCCCCCTCTCCCAATACTGGTGCCTGTCCGCTGGTGGGTTGAGCGAGCCCCCCTGTGGTGGAGGCAGCTCTAAGCTTTTTAATTTAAATTGTCTCTCTAATTTGAATGAATACACTTTAAATCCATTTACAAGGATCTATTGGAGGGCAAGTCTCATGCCAGCAGCCGTGTAATTCCAGCTCCAGTAGCGTCCACTAAAGCTCCTGCAGTTAAAAAGCTTTTATAAGGATCGAGCTCGGCTGTCCACCGCAAGGCATCCTACTGCCAGTCCCAGCCCCTATGCCTTGGGGTGCCTCCTGATGCTCTTCACTGAGTATCCCGTGGTCCCGAAGCATTTCCTTTGAAAAAATTAAGTGTCCAAACTACAGGTGGTGTAGCTTGCTTAACAGCCGGGATAATCCGCTGACTAGCAGACACTGCTACTAGGCACAAAGTATTTCCTGGGCTAGATGCAGTTAAAAATTTGTAATTAGATACTCTCGTTGGATGCTGAGAAAACATTCCATAGAGTCTCCTGGCACGCCATATATGATTCTCTTAAAAAGCTTGGGGTAGGGGTCTAGGGGACCCTTTTATAGCCCTGTATCACAATACGTCACCTAGGCTGAAGATAAATGGAACTGTAGCACCCTGAGGGCTCGGTTGCTACAGAGGTATTGCACCTCACTCTCAGGTAAGGATGGAGTGTGGATCAGGACCCGACACCTGCATGCATTACACCACATTGCCGTGGGGCAGGGCGACCAATATGCCACTGAGATGGGCACGACAGTCCCTGTCCCTGGCTGGAGTGGGGGGAGGGAACACTGAGGAAGGGGAACCCTGTAGTGCAGGAGCAGGGAGGAAGCAGTTCCTGGGTGCATTGAGAAGGGAGTATAAAAGGTGGGCACCATCTTAGTTCAGTGCAGAGAAGTCTGAGCAGAAGTGGCAGGGAGCAGGGGCTCTGCATGAGCTCTGCTCCGGAGGCGGGCCTAGTAACAGAGGACCAGGCCTGGAAGAGGGAGAAGGAAGGAAGAGGAGCGGAGAAGGCTCCAGGAACGAGGAATGAAGGGATCCCAGGGGTGCGGACGGGAGAGTCGCCACCGCACGCCCGAATCCACCTGCGTGGAGGGGTCAGGCCAAAGGGGGAGACCGGTCCCCAAAACTAGTGGAGGCAGGAAACGACCCTCAGCTAGAAACCGGAGGCTCTGACATTTTATGTGGCGCAGCCCCTCGCTACACCCGCTAGGAAGGCACCACATAGGGTCAGGGAAACTGGCGCCAAGTTTACCAAGAGGAGGCCCGAGGCAGCCGGACAGAAGGGTTGGTAAGAAAGGCCAGACAAAGGACACACAAAGGGGGTCCTGTGAAGCGCTCCAAAGTTATCTAGGAGTTGTCTGAGCCCCTCACCTGGTGAGCAAAGTACGACGTGGGCAGCCGTTACCTGCAGACGTGATCTGGATAATAAGAACTGTGAGTAAAGGCCCTGGACTGCATTACTGAATCCGTGTCATTACTGCTGCTGCCCTGCACCATCACCCCCATCCTCCGCATACACTGCCCTGAGGCTATACTCCTCCCGTGGGGAGTTATGCTACGCTCTGCTGCACCCACAACACCAGCCTCAGCGGTCTGCCCTGCAGCGGTGGTTCACTCTGACCGCAATCCACGGGTGGCGTAGTCGGACATTTAAACATCAAAACCACATAAATAGTTCCGCCACTGGTTTGACCACCCTGAGCCACGGAACCGGGTCGCCGCCACGAAGACTACAACCACCAGCATCCACCAAAAAGGGTCCGGCTCCGGGTGTCCCAAGGCCCAGGGGGTGCATGAGAACATTTTCATCACCTTTCACAATCACCAATGGGACAAGGCAGGGATGTCCTCTGTCCCCTCTCTTATACATCCTAGTGACGGAGCACCTGCTCTCATCAATTCGCCATAACCCCAATATTAGGTGGATTGAGGTGGGAGGCACCGAGTACAAGTGCTCTCTATTTGCTGATGATGTCCTAGTATATATCACTCAATCACATATATCCATCCATGCTGTTATGGCTGAAATAGATCACTTTGTTACATGGTAAAATTTTAAAATCAATGCAGCGAAGTCTGAGGCCCTCGATGTCTCCCTCCCCAAATCCATATAGGATTCTATCCAGTCCAACTTTCCCTTTGCCTGGCCCTCACAGGGTATCAAATACTTACGAATTCCTATTCATAGAGACCTCTCCCATCTATGTTATCTTAATTTTGGGCCCTTTATTGAACAACTCCATACAGACCACGGTTGGCAAGTTAGAACTGTAAGATTCACTACGTGAACCACTGGTGTTTTGTGGAAAAGCACATGTACACTGTGTTCCAAATTATTATGCAAAAAGTGTTTAGGAGTGATAAGGGAAGAATTTGTTTGTTTGTCAGTTAAACTCATTGATGGTGATGTGTGTCAGGGCTCTTTATATCACTGTAAGCAATTGCAGACACCTGTGCTAATTAGTTTGGCAGGTGTGTCCAATAAAAGGCAAGACTACTTAAGAAGGCTGTCTCACATTATTAAGCAGCCTACATTTTCTGCCAAAATGGGAAAGAAAAAGGATGTGTCGGCTGCTGAGAAGCAACAAATTGTGGAGTGTTTAGGTCAAGGCATGACTACAATCAACATTGTGCGATGATCAGGATGAAGTGTCTTGGCAATCAAGAAGTATGTAGCTGATTCACAGTACACACGTGTGCGTGCTGATAAGGGCAAATTGAGGACTCTTTCCTACAGGCAATTACGTCAGGTTAAAAGAGCAGCGGCAAAAAAGCCTTGTCATAGCAGCAGACAAGTTTTTGAAGCTGCTGGTGCCTCCAACGTCCCCCGAACAACAAGATGCAGGGTCCTTCAGAGGTTTGCAGCTGTGCATACGCCATCCTGTCGACCTCCTCTATCCACTTCACACAAGCAGAAACGGCTCCAGTGGGCCAAACATTACATGAAGACTGATTTCAAAACTGTTTTGTTCACGGATGAGTGCCGTGCAGCGCTCGATGGTCCAGATGGATGGAGTGGAGGATGGCTGGTTGATGGACACCCCACGCAAACACGGCTACAGCGCCAACAAGGAGGAGGTGGAGTAATGTTTTGGGCTGGAATCATGGGGAGAGAGATTGTCGGCCCCTTTAGGATCCCTGAAGGCGCTAAAGATGAACTCCATAATGTATGTGGATTTTCTCAAACAGCACTTCCTGCCATGGTTCAAGAAGAAGAACCGTGTATTTCACAGCAAGATCATTTTTTTGCATGATAATGCACGATCTCATGCTGCACATAAAACATCTGCATCTCTGGCTGATATGGGCATAAAAGGGGACAAACTTATGGTGTGACCCCCATGCTCCCCTGACCTCTACCCCATTCAGAACCTCTGGAGCATCATCAAAAGGAGTGTCTATGATGGCGGGAGGCAGTTCACATCTAAGCAACACCTCTGGGAGGGTATTCTGTCCTCATGCAAAACAATTGAAGCAGAAACCATCCAAAACCTGACAAATTCAATGGACGAGAGAGTTCAGAGGCTCCTTTCGAACAAGGGGTCCTATGTGAAAATGTAACATCACCTAGAATAAAGTTTTGAGTTGAAAACTGTTTGATTTCAGTTTCTAATAACCTGCTAATGCTTATAATTTCAAAAATGACCATTTTTTTGGTCTTTATTAAAATGAAAAGGTTGATCGAAAAGTTTGGGGGATCTAAGAGTGTGGCAACCCAGTAGTCATGATTACTTCGAATTCTGACAATATGAGGGTCATGTTGCAGGTAGTGCAGCAAGAAGGCACTTATGTGTCTTGCGCATCTCGGAGCCCCAAAATTATTTTCCGGGCTAGATGCAGCTAAAAATTATTATTAATTTTAAATCTGGTGGAGCTTAGTATAGATGGCCTAATAGGATCAGTGCTGCACACTGCTACAAAGCCCAAATTATTTTCCAGCCCAGATACAGATAAATATGATTAGTAATTTTAAATCTGGTGGAGCTTATTATAGATGGCCTAATAGAATCAGTGCTGCACACTGCTACAAAGCCCAAATTATTTTCCAGCCAAGATACAGATAAACATGATTAGTAATTTGAAAGCTTAAAACGGTTGGTAGGGTGATTTTAACCAATCATCAAGCTTTTACTCTCCCCAGGATGACACAGGGGTAGAAAAGTCGTTTCGGATCCATGATTTGTTCATCTTTATGAACGTGAGTCTGTCTACATTATCAGTGGAGAGCCGCGTGCGCTTATCTGTCAGCACACCACCAGCAGCGCTGAACACACGTTCAGACAGAACGCTGGCTGCGGGGCATGACAAGATCTCCAAGGCGTAAGTGGCTAGCTCCGGCCATTTATCCAGATTGGAAGCCCAAAAAGAGCAAGGGTCCAGTGACACAGTCATGGCTTCAATGTTTACTTGGAGATACTCCTGTACCATCGTCTCTAGGCGTTGACTATGTGTCAGACTTCTTGTCTCCTGTGGCCTTGCAAAGCATGGGCTAAAAAAGTGGTGAAATGATTCCGCAAAATTGATGTTACCAGCAGATACTGTGGTTCTGTTACGGTTTGAGTGCTGAACACTTGACGGTCCCACGGTTGGCAAGTTGGAACTGTGAGATTCACTACGTGCACCACTGGTGTTTTGTGGAAAAGCACATGTAAGATTCTGCAACAGTCTCTGCTGATACTCCTGCATGCGTGCATCCCTTTCTATGGCAGGAATAATTTCTGCAAATTTACTTTTGTACCGGGGATCTAACAGTGTGGCAACCCAGTAGTCAGGATTATTTCTAATTCTCACAATTCGAGGGTCATGTTGCAGGTAGTGCAGCAAGAAGGCACTCATGTGTGTTGCGCATCCAGGAGCACCAAGTCCCTGTTGTGTTGGTGGCGAGGTAACAATCATGCTTCCTTCCTCTGTCCTCTCCCCCCAACCTCGCACAACAGAAATGTGATCAAGGTCTCCCTCATCTGATGAGTCTTCCATCAGTTCGTCCTCCACTTCTTCCTGGGCTCCTGCACATTCCTCACTAGTTTGGCTGCTACCATGCGCCCTGGTAAAACCATCTCCCCCACCCTCACATGCCTGCCGCCTTGGTGCTGCCGACCGTCTGGACCTTGCAGATGTTAGCCCTTCCGCATACAACTCCTCCTCCTCTACTTCCTCCACCTCCTCTTGTGCCACCACCTGACTCCGAATTCTGTTTAACATGTGCTCCAGCATGTAAATCACCGGAATAGTCATGCTGATAATGGCATCGTCAGCACTAAACATCTTCGTTGCCATTTCAAAACTGTGCAGAAGTGTGCATAGGTCCCTGATCTGAGACCACTCCTCCAGCGTGATTTGCCCCACCTCTGGATCTCGTTGGCCCAGGCTATACGTCAGAACGTATTGCACCAGGGCTTGTCGGTGCTGCCACAGTCGCTGCAACATCTGCAGAGTTGAATTCCACCGGGTAGGCACGTCGCATTTTAGCCGGTGAAGTGGCAGCCCCAACGACTTCTGTAGAGATGTAAGTCGCTGAGCTGCGGGATGCGAACGGCGGAAGTGAGCACACAGCGACCGTGCCCTCTGCAGAAGGCCATCTAGTCTGGGATAGTGGGCTAAAAATTGCTGGACAACCAGGTTCAACACGTGAGCCATACAAGGCACGTGTGTGACATTGCCCCGGCGAAGGGCCGCACCCAGGTTTGCAGCATTGTCGCACACGGCCTTCCCTGGTTTCAGGTCCATTGGAGACAACCATTCATGAAATTGGTTCTCCAGAGCTGACCACAACTCCTCAGCTGTGTGACTCACATTTCCCAGACATTTCAAAGTAAAAACCGCCTGATGACGTTGAGCCCTACTGCCAGCATAGTAAGGAGGTGTGCAGGATCCCTTCTGCGCAGTTAGAAAGCTTGTGGCATGACCAGACAGGCTTTGGGTGCAGGTGGAAGACCGAGAGGAGGTTGAGGAGGCAGAAGCAGTGGAGGAACTTTGACATAAAGAGGATTGACGCACAACTCGTGGGGACGGCAAGACTTGGACAGCAGCCCCTTGTCCTGCTGTCACCATAGTTACCCAGTGCCAAGTCAGCGACATGTAACGCCGGTGTCCATGCCTACTCGTCCAAGTGTCTGTGGTGAAATGCACCCTGTCACACACAGAGTTTGTCAAAGAAGCGGTGATGTTGTGTGCGACATGCTGGTGGAGCGCAGGCACACCTTTCTTTGAGAAGTAGTGTCGACTGGGCATCTGGTACTGGGGCACTGCGACGGACATAAGGTCTCGAAAATCCTCTGTGTCCACCAGGCGGAAAGGCAGCATTTCTGTAGCGAAGAGCTTGCAGATGGTGAAATTCAACCTCTTAGCTTTCTCATGGCTAGGAGGAAATGGTCTTTTACTTGTCCACATCTGAGGGACCGAGGGCTGGCTATTGTGCTTAGACGGGGTTGATAAGGGTGTCCCCGGCAAACTGCCGGTCTGTGAGGAAGATGCAGGCGGACATGTTAGGTTGCCTTGATCCAAAGGTGGTGCTATCGATGTCGGACAGCGCTCAACACCAGCTGGTGTTACCACCTCCAAAGAAAATGATGACCTGCCAATCACGCTGGCTGTTGCGGGTAAAGAGGTGGCAGGTCTGCGCCCCAAAACAGGTGTGACTGCTGTCCCCCCAGTCACAGAGGATGAAGAGGCCGCGGATGCACAAGATATGGCAGACGGTGGTTGGCCCGGCCGGCTAGGCCGCATTGTAGCACACTGAGCTTCCCACTGCAACTTATGCTTCATGTCCATGTGCCGGTTCATGCATGAAGTACTCAAACTATGTATATTTTTTGGCCTCTACTTAGCTTTTGCTGACAAATGTTACAGATAACACGAGTTGGGTCATCTTTATCTATCTGAAAAAATGCCCAGGCTATGCAAGGCTTAGCACCCATGCGACCTGAAGAGCCACCACGACTTGTGGTGAGAGGCAGAGTTGTGTTTGAGGATGCAGTTGTTGACGTGCTTCCAGTACTACGTCTCTGTCCAGGAAGGCGCAACCTGACCTCGTCGTCACTAGCATCTTCCTCCACCTCCTCTGCTGACCTCATCTCTTGGCTGACTGTGGGTTGACAGTAAGTGGGATCTCCAACCTCATCATCATCACCCTGTGCGTTATCACACCCGTCGTCCTCAGAGCCAACCTGTTCCTGCCCTGACAAAAAACTAAAGTTGTCGCTCCAATCAGGTATTTGAGTCTCATCATCGTCTTCCTCATTGTCTCCACCAACAGGAGTTACAGTTTGGGAATGAGGGTCTACATTATGGTCAGAACCTTCTGCGTCTGGTCCTGGATCCGACTCATAAAGATTCTGGGCATCAGTGCAGATCATTTCCTCGTCTGGATTCACAGAAGCGCTGGAGTTGACCTCTGATTCCCTGGCTATAGTATGAGTAAACAGCTCTGCAGACTCAACCATCTGTTCTACCTCATACTCAGACGGGCAGCTGGAGATTTGGGAGCTGTGAGGAAGCAAGTGCGATTGGGGTGACACCTTTGAGGACTGGAGTATTTGTGATGTTGAAGTTGATGTGGAGGAGAGCCCACTTAAAGGAGCACTTGATATCCGTTGAAGCACCTGCTGTTTTTGTGCCTCATCTGGAATTTGTAGCGATTGGCATGGCCGTAAGAAAGGGATCTTATCACATTGTCCGCTAAAAGAAGTAGACATTTTAGTTTGGCTGGAAGATGGTCTTTCTTCTGCAGATGTTACTGTTGCTTTAACACCTACCCCACGGACACAACCTTTTTTCCCCTTCCCAACACGCCTATTCCCCTTTCCACCAGCAGCAGGCCTTTTTCCACTCATTTTGGTGGTTAACTAATTCACAACTCTGGAGTTGTTTGCACAAAAAAACAATGGATGGGAACCGAGCAGAGCTGAGTGGCCAAACTGTGGTATTAGGCCAAAACTATTGGCTGGGTTAGATGGAGAAAAAAATTATATTCGATTTGCAACCTGATGGAGGTCAGTATAGATGGACTAATATAGAAAGTCCCACACACTGCTAGAAGGCCAAATATTTTTTCAGAGCTAGATGCAGATAAAAATTATTTTTAATTTGCAACCTGATGGAGGTCAGTATAGATGGACTAATATAGAAAGTCCCACACACTGCTAGAAGGCCAAATATTTTTTCAGAGCTAGATGCAGATAAAAATTATTTTTAATTTGCAACCTGATGGAGGTCAGTATAGATGGACTAATAGAGAAAGTCCCACACACTGCTAGAAGGCCAAATATTTTTTCAGAGCTAGATGCAGATAAAAATTATTTTTAATTTGCAACCTGATGGAGGTCAGTATAGATGGACTAATAGAAAAAGTCCCACACACTGCTAGATGGCCAAATATTTTTTCAGAGCTAGATGCAGAAAAAAATTATATTCAGTTTGCAACCTGATGGAGGTCAGTATAGATGGACTAATAGAACAAGTCCCACACACAGCTAGAAGCCCAAATATTTTTTCAGAGGTAGATGCAGATAAAAATTATTTTTAAATTGCAACCTGATGGAGGTCAGTATAGATGGACTAATAGAGAAAGTCCCACACACTGCTAGAAGGCCAAATATTTTTTCAGAGCTAGATGCAGATAAAAATTATTTTTAATTTGCAACCTGATGGAGGTCAGTATAGATGGACTAATAGAGAAAGTCCCACACACTACTAGAAGGCCAAATATTTTTTCACAGCTAGATGCAGAAAAAAATTATATTCAGTTTGCAACCTGATGGAGGTCAGTATAGATGGACTAATAGAACAAGTCCCACACACAGCTAGACGCCCAAATATTTTTTCAGAGGTAGATGCAGATAAAAATTATTTTTAATTTGCAACCTGATGGAGGTCAGTATAGATGGACTAATAGAGAAAGTCCCACACACTGCTAGAAGGCCAAATATTTTTTCAGAGCTAGATGCAGATAAAAATTATATTCAGTTTGCAACCTGATGGAGGTCAGTATAGATGGATTAATAGAACAAGTCCCACACACAGCTAGAAGCCCAAATATTTTTTCAGAGGTGGATGCAGATAAAAATTATTTTTAATTTGCAACCTGATGGAGGTCAGTATAGATGGACTAATAGAGAAAGTCCCACACACTGCTAGAAGGCCAAATTTTTTTTCAGAGCTAGATGCAGATAAAAATTATTTTTAATTTGCAACCTGATGGAGGTCAGTATAGATGGACTAATAGAGAAAATCCCACACACTGCTAGAAGGCCAAATATTTTTTCAGAGCTAGATGCAGATAAAAATTATTTTTAATTTGCAACCTGATGGAGGTCAGTATAGATGGACTAATAGAGAAAGTCCCACACACTGCTAGAAGGCCAACTATTTTTTCCGAGCTAGACGCAGAAAAAAATTATATTCAGTTTGCAACCTGATGGAGGTCTGTATAGATAGATTAATAGAACAAGTCCCACACACAGCTAGAAGCCCAATATTTTTTCAGAGGTAGATGCAGAAAAAAAATATATTCAGTTTGCAACCTGATGGAGGTCTGTATAGATGGATTAATAGAACAAGTCCCACACACAGCTAGAAGCCCAATATTTTTTCAGAGGTAGATGCAGAAAAAAAATATATTCAGTTTGCAACCTGATGGAGGTCAGTATAGATGGACTAATAGAGAAAGTCCCACACACCGCTAGAAGGCCAAATATTTTTTCAGAGCTAGATGCAGAAAAAAATTATATTCAGTTTGCAACCTGATGGAGGTCAGTATAGATGGACTAATAGAACAAGTCCCACACACAGCTAGAAGCCCAAATATTTTTTCAGAGGTAGATGCAGATAAAAATTATTTTTAATTTGCAACCTGATGGAGGTCAGTATAGATGGACTAATAGAGAAAGTCCCACACACTGCTAGAAGGCCAAATATTTTTTCAGATCTAGATGCAGATAAAAATTATTTTTAATTTGCAACCTGATGGAGGTCAGTATAGATGGACTAATAGAGAAAGTCCCACACACTGCTAGAAGGCCAAATATTTTTTCAGAGCTAGATGCAGAAAAAAATTATATTCAGTTTGCAACCTGATGGAGGTCAGTATAGATGGACTAATAGAACAAGTCCCACACACTGCTAGAAGCCCAAATATTTTTTCAGAGCTAGATGCAGAAAAAAATTATATTCAATTTGCAACCTGATGGAGGTCAGTATAGATGGACTAATAGAATGATGCTATGCCCAAAAGATTTTACTTCACTAGGTGCAGTAAAAAAATTGGTATTCTATACACAGGTGGTATATCTTGCAACACAGATAGGCTACTCCACTGACTAACACACTCTGCAATAGGCCAAAAAGGATTAGCTTTGCTAGATTCAGCCAAATGCTGTGAAAAAAACTTGCACAGCACTGGCACAGACCTGCCTGGCAAAAACTGATAGGAACTGATGTAACCTAGTCCTGAAAAGGACTGCAATTACAATTAGTCTTTACTCCCACAATCTATCTATTTAAGAGCACAGACCTGCCTGATAAAAGTCGTAGGAAATGCTGTAACCTAGTCCTTAAAAGGACTGCAATCACAACTATTCCCTACTCCCAAGCTATCTGTAGATTTGTGCGAATATTGGCTTGAAATTAACAAGGTATAGCGCACACAGCAACAGCGGTGCCGTCTAACACGCAGCTGCAGCAGTGAGAAAATGGTGGCGACGGGGAAAATGGCTTGGTCTTATAGGGCAAGGACATGTGACATACACTGCCAATGACACATGCCCTTGCTTGTGTGAAAACAGCAGTTCGCTCCGTGTGTGCGCTGCTGATAGGCTGACAGACTGCACCTCCCCACTGCAAATGCGGGAAAGAGAAAAAAAAATGGAGATCTTCATTATTCCTGCAGAGATCCATCCCCTGCCCCTCCCCCCACCCCGCTGTACACTCAAACTGCGTCTTAACATTAATTTTCATCATTACTGAGAAAAAGCCAGTTATGATTTTGGTGCACGAACAGTTATCGAACATAACCTCGAACAGCCGAATTTTTCTCAAATCGTTCGTGTTCGCCGAACGGCTCGAACACCGCCCAAAACAGCTCGAATTTGAGATTGGCGAACAGTTCGAGTAGAACAACGCTCATCTCTAGTGGTAGGTATCCCCCATCCTATAACTTCATTTTCACACATTCTCTCTAAAACTTTACTTACTTAGTTGGCTGTCCGTGAGTTGCTCCTCGCCGGCGCCGTGATCGTTAAAATTACGGTTCATCTGTAACAAGCGCATAACGTCATACAATATATAGCGACAAAATAAGCGCATAAACTATAAAATACTTACAACAATTACAATGAAAAATTAATATACAAGACATAATAATGGTGACAATCAGGCATTCAGTGTTAAATAAACATTATACAGACCCATGATATGCTAAAAGATAATTACTTACATTGACGGTATTCAATATCTTGTCACCTCTTCAGACTCAGTGTTCTGATAATCTGAATGAACAATTCGCACGGATATATATACACGGTTGACTACGTCACGTGAGCAGTGTTTTGCTGCGGTATACTAAAAAAATGTTCCGTAGGTTGGGAAAAATCAATCCATACCAGTTTTACCATGTATAACTATATTAACTAGTTAATTAAGGACTGCCCTTAATTATCTTGTCAGAAACCAATAATCATTAACATTATTGTATTGATTGATATGGCTAGTTAATGTTACTTCATAGCCTGGGAATAGTTTTTTTGCTGCGTCATACTAAAAATGTTACCTAGAATGGGAAAATCAAACCATACCAGTTTTACCCTGTATAACTATAATAACTAGTTAATTAAGGATTGAATCTAAATCCGGCACCATTTTGTTTTCAAAATGCCTAACGTCGAAACTCTGTTACACAAGCATTATTATACAGCAAAGAGTCCCGGTTCCTACGGAGGGATATAGCGGCTCTATAATGCCGTTAAGAAATATGGCGCGCGTAGAAAGACTGTCGCAGAGTGGCTTAGCGATCAAGAAGCATATTCTCTACACAAATCCGTAAGAAGACGGTTTATCAGAAATCGGATCATAGTTAGCGATGTGGATAGTCTCTGGCAGGCGGATCTCGTCTGCATGAATGACTACGCTAACGATAACGACGGTTTAAAATATATTTTAACGGTCATAGATGTTCTATCCAAATATGTCTGGGTCATCGACCTGTGGACCAAGACCGGCAAGGAGCTTGCAAAAGCTTTTGAGATGATTTTTAAAAGCGAACGACGTATCCCCCAAAAACTACAAACGGATCGCGGGAAAGAATTTATGAATAAGCCCGTCGCTACGCGTTGTAAAGAGTATAACGTACATCAGTTCTTTACGAATAATACGGTGAAAGCTGCGGTCGTGGAAAGATTTAATCGCACGTTGAAAGCTTGTATGTGGCGCTATTTAACGGCTCATAACACATTGAGATATATAGACGTATTACCTGATTTAGTGCACTCTTACAATAACGCTTATCATCGCACTATAAGATGCAGTCCTGCCTCTGTCACGAAAGCTAACTCCATGACCGTATGGCGCAGCGCTTATCAAGACGTCTCTGCAGCGAAAAGATTTAAACCTCTATTAAAACCGGGGGATAACGTCCGGATTGTACGGCATAAGCATATCTTTTCAAAATTCTACGAGCAAACCTACACGCGTGAAATTTTCGTGGTCTCGTCCGTAAATACAAGATTAAGAAAACCTCTCTACGCATTAAACGATTTGAGCGGTGAAAACGTAGAAGGGTCTTTTTATGAAGACGAACTACAAAAGGTGCCGCAAGACGCTAATAGGATCTACAAAGTTGAAAAAGTGTTGAATAAAACCCAGGCGTCGCGGTGCAAATCATTATTTTGTGAAGTGGCTCGGATATCCCAATAAATTCAATAGTTGGATAGAAGAAAATCAATTAACGACCGTATAAAGCATGGAAGACAATTCGTTTTACGTTACACTACCTAGCAATTCATCATCCAAAATCTACCCCGAAAATACTATTTCGAGTTACACCACCAAGCTAGCAAAGGCCGTTCATCTTTCAGGAGCTTATGAAGTGGCGTTAACGGAAATACAGTACCCCCATACGTGGAACACGTTCGACGCTTTTGAAGGCAACTTCTACGCTGGTAAACAGAACGAGCCGTTAGAGGTTTATCATGTAAAATCAGGATTTTACCCGAACATTCAAAAGCTGGTCGGTACAGTCAATGCGCGAATAGAATCGCTGAATTTATCCACGCCTGCCTATAGGATACGTTATGATGATCTACGTCGAGAGGTAATCCTACCCGACCCATCACCTATGCAGTTTGCTCTGGGTACTAAGCTAAAATTTATTTTCGGACTACAGACCGTCGATGATTCACCCGCAGCTTTAATGCCGTGGAATCGCCGCTTTTACCCCGATTCAAAGGCGGGTTTTTATTCACTTTTTGTATACACTGATATAATTCAACATCATCTTGTGGGCGACAGCTACGTTCAACTGTTACGGACCGTAGAAGTTAGCGGCGATGATAACGATATTGTCACAGTGCGCTACTCGCGGCCAGATTACATACCGCTGTGCAAACAACACTTTAACTCCGTAACTGTTACTGTCATGTCGGACCAGGGTACACCGGTTAAATTCAGATACGGAAAGTGTATAGTGCGATTACATTTTAGGCCTCGCAAGACTACGCCACGGTAAAAATGATGTCTCAAAGAGTTTACGGCGATCCCGCCTTGTACGCCCGGTACTATGTAGCTCAAGCAGGGCATGGCTTAGAGGGGTTCCGCGGTGATAAATACATGTACGGCGCCGGTCTCGGTGGTCTGTTTAGAAGTCTTTTTAGAAGAGCAGTACCGCTTTTCAGAAAAGGCCTAGAACTAGTCAAACCGCATGTAAAAACAGCCGTAAGAAACATTGCTAAAGATGCTATCACGAGTATGTCTACGACCGTAGTGGACAGATTGAATCGCACCTCTAAAAACAATCAAGAGGGCGACGGACTAATCTACGTAACCACAAAAACGCGTAAAAGAAAAAGAGAAAGAAACTCTTTACCACGAGCGAAAAGACCCCGCTCACCGCGATTCCCGCCGCGCCTCATGAATAACACCACTCAACGTAAATCGAGTTCGCGTCAGAAGTCCGCAAGATGCCTCATGAGTGACATCTTCTAATAACAGGTCATGGCGTTTACTCACGATGCGTCGATAGAGTGCGCTAAAAGCGAACTGGATATCTTTACCGTGCCTCCCACGCAGACTAGCGTCGAAAAATCGAGGTGCAACCCATCGCCGCTCTAGCCGATAACGCACCCCTGGAATTTTTCGTATCGGGAAGCTGAGAATATTATTACGATTTAAATAATACACTCTTGAACGTCCAGTGCCACATCCTGAAACAGGAGGGTACGGTTCTCGCTGCCGGCACGCGTGTGGGACTTATTAATTACCCCATAGCCACACTTTTCAATCAGGTGGACATTACTCTGGGGGACCGTTTGATTTCACAATCTGATAACCTTTATAGTTACCGGGCCTACATTGAAACGCTTTTAAACTACAGTACGCAAGCGTTGAGATCGCAATTTACAGCGGGGTTATTCTATAAAGACACTGCAGGCCATCACCAGACCACCGTACTCCACGGCGAAAATCAAAATTATGGGTTCACCCGCAGAGCCCACGCAACCCGTCTCTCAAGGCCTGTGGAACTCGTGGGCCCGATCTTCGGTGACATTTTTAATCAACCAAAACTCATTTTGAACGGTCTAGATCTTAAGATCAAGTTATCAAGAAATAAGGACTCATTTTGCCTTATGACTCCCGAACAGGAACAGTTTAAGGTTCAGATCGTGAACGCAGCCCTCTACGTAAGGAGAGTACAAGTCTCTCCAGCCGTCAGGATCGGTCACAGCCAAGCTCTTCTATCAAGCCCCGCTAAATACCCTCTAGACAGGGCCTGTTTGAAAGTCTATAGCATCCCTGGAGGAACGAGAAATAGTAATCATGAAAATCTTTTTCTGGGCCAGATACCAAAAACGGTGATTCTTTGCTTTCTGGACAACGAGGCCTTCAGCGGCAGTTACCAGAAAGATCCACTTTGCTTTCACCATTATAGGATCAACCACGCTGCTCTGTATTTGGACGGACAGCAGATCCCCGCCAAGCCGTTTCACCCTAATTTTGACGCTGAACATGCTGTGAGGGAATATATGGCTCTCGTTCACATCTCCAGAAAACAAAAAGCCAACGCAGGATTAAGCATAGACCGTGATGATTTTATGAGCAGCTACACTTTCTTCGCTTTCGATTTGTCGCCGGATCAGGAACCGAGCGCTCACTTTTCGCTCATTAAAACGGGTAACCTACGGACTGAAATTCATTTTGCAGATGCCACACCACACACGGTGAATATGATCGTTTATGCTGTCAACACGGCTGTACTGGAGATTAACCAACGTCGAGAAGTCCTATACGACTTTAATTAAACTTTTGTGATTCCACAGTGGATTTCGTCTATAATGAATACTATGCAACTGTCATGCATTTTGAGCCAAAATCCCGTTACTCGGAGTATGTTTGGCGGGGTATTTCCCTGCGACCTCTTACCACGCCATATTATCAGGTATAGACCTAGAGCCTATATCGTCAACACAGATTCTTCGGAAGAACCCGGTACGCATTGGCTACTCATTATTCTATGCAGGAACAAATCCTTATTTTTTGACAGTTACGGGTTACAACCTGACGCCGCCGTATTTCCAAATATGATTATACAATTTTTAAGAAGAAACACCACGATGTATTGCTATCAGAACCGCCAGCTGCAAGACTCTATGTCAAGTTTTTGCGGACAGTTTTGTATTTACGTGTTGTATCACGTCGCTGCGGGAATAACATTGAAGCGATTACTGAAAAACTTTACAAATGATTTAAAACATAATGATCGTCTAGTAGATGCATTTGTACAAAATCTTTCTAACTCTATCACGATTTTACGTACGCCATTATGCGATTATAATCAGGTTTGCAAACCGCCCTGCGAAACGTGATCTTGCTCTATTTCTGCTATAGAACTAATGTGGTTTTATAACAATATTTCCTTTTTGTAATGTGTACTAAAAATGTTTATATCTTAGTATTTCTTGTTCAATAAATCATTCAATCTATTTTGCTGTGCCAGTTAACATTAACCCTGGGACTGCTTTTTTTTTTTTTTGCGGTTACACTTTAACCTATATGGGGGTGAAGGGCATGATCGCCTTCTAGCAATTCGGTTTACACAAAGCTAATGGGGAATGCGCCTAGCTTACACATTACCTATTACCTTACAGAGAATCGAACCGTTGTTAATGGGTAATGTGCCAAGTTTACACATTATCCTACAACTTTACAGAGACGCTATCGACGAGCGTGGTTATCTTTGTAAATATTAGCATTGAAATGTATTGTAACCTATAGATTTGCTTGTATAATGTTGTATTTTGAAATCTATTTACACCTTTTTCCATTTCTTGATTTGTGTATACCTCTAAGTGAATCTACAATAAATGTATATTTTTTTAAACACTTTTATTATGTCATTATTATGAACACTACAGAATGCTAACCCTAGGGATCCTGGGGCTGCCTTTCCTCACAAAAACATGTCTTGACATGTTTTTCTTACATACGGCGCTTACACATTAACCTACAACCTTGGGTGAAGGGCATGTGGGCGGTCATGGGGGACGTGACAGAGGCTGAACATAGGCTGCTTCTGGGGTGGGGACGGAACTGACGTAACAGATATTGGACACACATAGGGGTGGTAAGGGTTGGCTTCCGGGGGCGGGGACGGAACTGACGTAACAGGTATTGACACACATAGGGGCGGAGAGTGGGCGGAGAATGGGGAGGAGAAGGGAGGGGTTTAGACCGGAAGTGTAGGCGGGACATGTGCCAAAAAGGGGCGGGGCACCTGTCAAAAACAGGAAGAGGGCGTGTTGACGAGAGGTGGGTGCTCTTACTACTCACACAAAATGCCCCGTGCATCACATTCACAATTAGTCATTTTTTAAGTGTGTATTTAGAAATTTTTTAAAAAGGGTTCAAGCTATATCAAGAAAAACTATCATTGCAGTCCAAGGCTGAATATGGCTGTGAAAAGCGTCTTCAAATCACAGAAGTAATGAATTAAAGCAAGTAATAAGCTTCTAGCTCATTTCTCTGAGTCCCGTGCATCACGCATATTTTATGTATTTTTTAACATTCCTTTTTTGATATAAGAATTTTTCTTTTCCTTAAAATGGAATAACAGGAAGGCGTAAAAACTAGTAAAAGTGATTAATCAGTAGACATAAAATAATCTAGGATGTTATATTCATTTAATTACATGTGATTGTCCCGTGCATCATGCAGAGAATCACCCATTTAAACACCCAGGCCTGGGTGTCAATTAGCAAGGAGGGAGGTAGCCACAGGGTCCTAGATCGAGACAGGTTTAAGAAGGTGTTGTAACATACCTGGCGGCGTCCTTGCATGGTGGTCCATCTCCCACTGTGCAAGAGGGCGCACTTGATCTCCTGTCCAGAATGTCTCTCTGGCTTCCCTCCATGCTGTCTGTTTGTGTCTGTTTCTGCTGCTTAAGGGCGGCGCCCGATCACTTCCTGCCTTTTGTACCTGCTGTGGGTCACACCCCTTGTGCGTCCTCAGCCTATTGCTGTCTGTCACTTGGTATATAGCTCAGCAGCTCCCTTCTATCCCTGCCTGAGCATAGTGTTTCCTTCAGTGTGTGCTTGCACTCTGAAGGTGCCAGGTCCCGTTCTTTGTTTCCTTGTCTGCCTTTCCTGGAGGCTGTATTTCCAGGCCTGTCTGAACTGAGTCCTGTATGTCTCCTGCTTTTCGGTGTTAGTTCCCGTGTCTGAACTGAGTCCTTTCTGTGTTCTCTTGTCTGTCCTGTCTGAACTCGCTCCTAGCCTGTTCCTCCTGCCTTCTAGGGGCCGATTACCTAGACCCGTTCCTGTATCTTGTCTGACCTGTCTGAACTCGCTCCTAGCCTGTTCCTCTCGCCTTCTAGTGGCCGATTTCCTAGACCCGCTCCTGTGTCTGGTCTGTCCTGTCTGAACACGCTCCTTGCCTGTTCGTTCCGCCTCTCTGGGGGCCGTATTCCCAGACCCGCTCCTGTATCCCTCTGCAGTGTCGGTCTCCTCCGTACACTCAGTTCCAGTCTGAACTCTCTCCTGTCCTTTACCTGTTTTGCCTCTATGTCCGTTCCCTTCCTTTTTCTGCAGAGTCTGAACTCGTACCTAACTCCTGCTTGTTGTCTCTGCAAGTACTGTGTGAGTATCTGGCTCTGTCTTTCCCTTCCTGTCTGTTCCGTGTGAACAGAGCCCTGTCCTCCCTGCTCAGCCTTGTCTGCACTCTAGCTGTGCTTGCCTGTAACCCTCTGCCTGTATTGTTCCTGAGTCCCGGTGTGTACTGGGTCCTATCCCGCCTGTGTTCCTACCTGCTAGTGCCTCCCTGTCTGCACTCTAGCTGTGCTTGCCTTTACCCCCCTGCCTGCATACCCGCCTGCCTGCATACCAGTCGTGCCTGCCTATACCCACCAGTCTGTGTGCCAGCCTACCAGCCTGATCCTGTATTCCCCTGTGTGGGTCAACAGCCGTGTCCGGGGTCTGTCCTGGAGTAGCACCTGGTCCCTCTGCTCGGTTCCTCCTTGGTGCACTGGCGTCGTATGCCGTCGTGCGACCCTGGTCGGATCGGGTGAATACTTAGTCACGCCCCTCCAGGCATTCACTCTCCGGCACGGTCCAGTGGAATCACTACAATCACACGCACACGCCGCTTAGCCCGGGCGTGTGCATAACAGGTGTCTGTAAGAGAAGAGATCTTCAGCAACCAATTGCAGGGTGACTGTCTGTTACATCTGACACACCAGTGACCCATGACAGGTGAGCTCAAGCCATTCATCCTTTTTTGAAGACCAAAATATAAAAGGGTCCAAATTCTCCTTAATTGCATTCATATTGAGCTCTAGATACTCCTGCACCATCCTCTCCAGTTGTTCACCACGTGTCAGACTTGTACTCTTTTGTGTTGGTGCACGAACTGGTGTAAAAAATGTGTGAAAGGACTCACAGAAATTGCTTCTGCCACTTACGCTGCTGCTGCTAATGTTTTGGTGTTGACATACCGGAGATTGAAAGTGTACAGCTGCAATGCACACTGTGTGCCTCACTGCTATCTTGGGGAAAACCTCTCTTAAGGTTGTTTAAAAGCTTGTTTCGATACTCCAGCATTCGCGGGTCCCTTTCCAGGGCAGGAAGCATCTGGCAAAATTTACTCTTATAACTTGGAACTAACAGAGTGGCACCCAGTAGTCAGCATTATTTAGAATCATAATTATAAGGGGATCATATTGCAGATAATGCAGCAAGAAGGCACTCATAAGTTGGGCTCTTCCATAAGGTCCAAGGCCATGCTGTGTTGATGGCTGGGTAATACTGATGCTTGTTTCCTCCATCCCCTCCTGCCAACCATGAAAAACAGAGAGGGGATGATTATCCTCTTCATCTTCTGACTGTTGCTTGCCCACCAATTTGTCCTCCTTTATTTGTTCCTCAGTTCTTCCACCTTTACTAACAGTTTGTCTGGTAACAGCAATCACCCTCGATCGCAGTAATCCACCGCCACTTGGAATCCGCCTGTGTGACGACAGTCTGGAATTTTGAGACATTGGTATCCCTTCCGCATCCTCCTCTTCTTCTGGGACCACCACCTCCTGCCGCAGGTTATTCAAAGCATTATTCAAAGCTCCAGCATGTAGATTACCGGAATAGTGATGCTGATGATGGCATCATCAGCGCTAACCATCTTAGTAGACATTTCAAAACTGTGCAAAAGGGTGCAAAGGTCCTTATTCTGTGCCCACTCCGTAAATGTGATATGCCCCACCGCCGTACTGTAATGGCCCAGGCTATATGACATGACATACTGAATCAGTGCTCATTGCTGCTGTCACAGTCACTGCAACATGTGCAGAGTAGAATTGCACCATGCCGGCACATCGCATACCAACCTGTTAACTGGCATGGACAAAGACCTCTGTATCTATGCAAGTTTGATGAGCTGAGGGTTGCGAACGGCGGAAGTCAGCACACAGCTTCCGTGCTTTCTGCAACAGCTCATCCAGGCCGGAATACTGGCAGAGAAATTGCTAAACCACCAGGTTGAGGATGTGAGCCATGCAAGACACGTGTGTGAGCCTCGGCATAGGGCTGCCACCAGGTTCACACCGTTATCGCACACGGCATTCCCTGGCTCCAGGTTCAGCGGAGACAGCCATTGCTCAAACTCAGCCTGGAGAGCTGTCCACAACTCTTCAGCTTTATGACTGTGATCTCCAATGTATATTAATTTTAACACTGCCTGATTGCGGTGAGCCCTGGCTGTTCAGTATGGAGGTGGTGTGGATTTGCTCTGCACTGTTCAACGCATGTCTCACTAAGGCAGAGGTTGAGTGCTCAGGTGGAGGCCCTAGAGGAGGTGGAGGAGGCAGAAGCAGAGGAGGAAGTGTGAAATACAGAGGTTTGTCCTGCAAGCCTGGGGGATTCCAAGACTTGTGGAGCAGCCCCTTCCCCACTTGCCCTCACAGCCACCAGAGTCACCCAGTGCCCAGTCAAGGACATGTAATGCCCTTGGCCATGCTTACTCATCAAGGTGTCTGTGGTGAAATGCACCCTGCCACACATAGATTTAGTCAAGTAATGGGCGATGTTGTCTGTGACATGCTGGTGTAGCACAGGCACAGCTTTCTTAGACAAGTAATGGTGACTGGTCAACTGGTACTGGGGGACTGCAAAGGCCATCAGCTTTCGGAAACTATCTGTATCTACCAGCCAGAAAGGCAGCATTTCCGTGACCAACAGATTGGAAATGGTGGAGTTCAACCTCTTTGCTTTCTTATGTGTAGGATGAAACAATCTTTTATGTGACCACAACTGTGGGACCGAGGGCTGGCTGCAGTGCTGAGAGAGGGCAGAATATGGTGAACCGAACAAACTGCTAGACCATGAGTGAGGTGCAAGCGGAGATGTTACGGTGGATTGAGAAACATGTGGTGTGCTCGGTCAAACAAACACAGCAGGTATGTTCGCTTCGGTTTCAGATGACTCAATTTGACTGGAGCATGTAAAGAACCCGAGGATCTGCGGTCAGGGACCTATGTGACAATACTTTACATGGTAACAGAGGAGGAGGAAGAAGCAGCAGATGCAGTTGATGGGACAGCTGATGGTTGTTGAAGCCTGCTGGTCCGCATTTTATTACAGTGAGTTTGTCAGTGTAACGCATGTTGTGCGCGCATGTGAAGGTTCATGAATGTAGTAGTTAAATTATTGCACTTTTTCCCTCTTCTGAGTTTTTCCTTGCAAAGTTTGCAGATAACGTGAATTGTGAATTGACTCTTCTTTTGCGGTCTCAAAAAAGGCCCAGGCTAGGCAACTCTTGCCGCCCCTGCAAGCTGCAGACCCGCGGCCGCTGCTGGCCACAGCCACAATTGTGGCTAAGGATGCGGTACTCTTTGTGCTTGCATCACTCCGTGTCTGCGCTGTAGGGTGAAACTTAACCTCCTCTCCTTCCTCCTCCACCTCCTCAGATGAGCTAATTGGCTGCATGACTCTGGGTTCACACCAAGTAGGATCTTCAACCTCATCATCATCCAATGTGTTATCTCATTTCTTGCCCTGAGAGTAACCCTTCTCCTCTTCTTGCCCAGTACAGTCTGCATGAGCCTCAGGTATTTGGACCCTAATTCATCTTGCCCCGAATCCAACCCAAAACAAGTTTGCGCATGGGTGCAGATGCTGTCCTCCTCTTGACTCTGTGAATGTTTAGAGTACACTTCTGATGCCCATGGTATAGAATGGGTGAACAGTTCTAGAGACTCGCCATCTGTGACTCCATACAGTCAGCTAGGCAGTTGGACAGTTGTGAAGTGGGGGGAAGCAAGGGTAATTGGGGTGCCACCTCTGTGGACTGCACTGTGTGTGATGTTGAGATGGAGGAAGAAGAGGAGAGTCCACTTGAAGCAGCGCTTTCCATTCACTGGAGCACTTGCTCTTTCTGGCCCTTATCAACAAGGCGTATCACTGTGCGGATGACGCTTGTATAACATCGGAGATAAGCTCCAAACTATTTCAAACTGAGATGTCCCCTGCTGTATAACGTATCGCGTTAGTAACAGAGGAAAGTATTTTTTTTAGTGTGGATGACGCCTGTATAACATAGGAAATATGCTCCAAGCTATTTCAAACTGAGATGTCCCCTGCTGTATAACGTTAGTAAGAAAAGAAAGATTTTTTTCACTGTCGATGACACCTGTACAACATAGGAGATATGCTCCAAACTATTTCAAACTGAGATGTCCCGTGCTGTATCACGTTATTAACAGAAGAAAGTATTTTTTTTTACTGTGGATGGGGCCTGTATAACATAGGAGATATGCTCCAAACTATTTCAAACTGACATGTCCCCCCCTTTTTAACGTTAGTAGCAGAAGAAATTATTTTTTTTACTGTGGATGACACCTGTATAACATAAGAGATATGCTACAAACTATTTCAAACTGAGAAGTCCCCTGCTGTATCACCTTAGTAACAGAAGAAAGTATTTTTTATTACTGTGGATGACGCCTGTATAACATAGGAGATATACTCCAAACTATTTCAAATTGAGATGTCCCCTGCTTAGTAACAGAAAAAAATATTTTTTTACTGTGGATGACGCCTGTATAACAAAGGAGATATGCGCCAAACTATTTCAAACTGAGATTTCCCCTGCTGTAAAACATCAGTAACAGAAGAAATGTTTTTTTACTCTTGAATAAGTCTCTATAACATAGAATATATGCTTCAAGATATTTCAAACTCATATCTAGCCTGCTGTATTACGTTAGTAAGAGAAAAAAATATATTTTTTTACTCTGCATAAGTTCTGCATACAGCTGAATTTCACCGCCACAAAATGACAAGGTGACATGTGACGTACTGTATCACATTTCTCACAGAAATTTTTTTTTTTTACTCTGGTTAGCAACAGGAAATTTTTTTTTTTTACTCCGAACACAGCTGAATTTTAAAGCAACAGAATGACAAGGTGACATATTATGTACTGTTTGTGACAGAAAAAAAAATTACTCTCGTTAGCAACAGAAAAAACAGATTTTTTTACTCTGAAAACAGTTCAATTTCAACGCCACAAAATGACAAGGTGTCTTATGGCATGCAGCGTCACGTTACCCACAGAAAAAAAACTATTTTTTTACATCTGCATACAGCATAATTTCACCGCAACAAAAGGACTAGGTGGCTTATGGCTGACTGTATCACGTTTGTCACAGAAAAAATATTTTTTTGACTCTGGATAGCAACAAAAAAAAATATTTTTTTTTTACTGTTCATACATCTGAATTTCACCCCCAAAAGGTGGGCTACTATAGCTTGCAGTATTACATTAGCAAATTAAAAATAGATTTTTGTACTCTGCACTCAGGAGCCCTTCATGCAGCTGAATTTCAACCCCTCAAAATGAAAATGTGGGCTAGTAGGGCTTGCTTGCTGTATCACATTAGCAAGTGAAAAATTTATTTTTTAAGGGATACTCATGCACAGAGCACAATAGAAGCAGTGCAAAACAGAGTTCTATAACATGGGCCCTGTCTTTGGACCTCAGTAATTGCACAAGAAAAAAATCTGCTGGGGGTTCGATTTCACAAACACACAGAACACTAGTTATCTAAAACTATCTGACTTAGAAGCAACCGTCTAGTTATCTAGCTAAAATTTCTCAGTAGGCAGAAGCAGTGTCCAGCAGCAGCATCTGAGACCGCTTATAAGCAGAAAATGTCATTCATACAACATGTCCACTCTTTATATAGAGAGGACATGTGATTTCAGCAGCCAATGGCACAAGCCCCTTTGTCTGAATAGTGTGGATGCTACCTGCTATTTGCACGCATAAAGTTAGAAAAAACTCTCCCCCAGCCCCTCCCTCATCAAACACGTCACCTCACTCATCATACACAAGCAGTATGCTAGCCAAACTGTTAAAAACACTTTAGTTGCACCAATTTTAAGAAAAAATGCTTGTGTTTCCTATCAAAAATCCGAATGTGTCATATTCATACCGAATTTAACATTTGCGATCCGTTTTCAAACATATTCGCTCATCACTAGACTTTGGAGAACATTCATGCCATTCTCCTCCTGGAAAAATTTCTTGTGGGCTTGAAAAAGAGGGGACGTAAAGTGAGGTACTGTAGCACTGGTGTCTCTGCCTCCTGCTGTCATGCAAGGTGAGGGAAGGAACAAGTTTACAATGACAGGAAGAAGGGGAAGGGAGCCAAACAACTAGGGAAAGGGGGAATGGAGACCCCTAGGCAGATCTAATATCACCCTGACTACCCTATCGTCCCTAAATAGGTTCCGCACCTATTATAGGAAACTTAATCCCTGAATGTTTCTAGAGCTAGGCTCTAGGTAGGGAGGGGATGGGGTGAACACTAGCTAGGCCCCACATTAACTAAAGACAACAAGGTAAACAAACAAAGGGGATACACTTAGCTTGAGTAGACACCAGAGAGATAATGCCAACGGTTCTCCAAGGGAACCCCAGAATAAACTAGCCAACTACTAGTACTTCAAGCCTGGATAGAGGAACATAAAACTATCACCGGTGACTCTCTGGAGAAACTGAGAGTTTTTAACTACCAAGCAAGGGTGTGTCAATTTGCAGCAGAAGGTGGAGGTCGCTGCTGGGTCCTAAAGGGAGAAGGATATCATTACACTACATTGATGAGAGGATCAAGAAGGCATCTGCAATTCCAAGCTCAGTGACCTTCTACAGCCAGACCCAGAGCGACTGTCTATCACAATTGATACACCCGTGACACTTCTCCCCTTTCTATGAGTGGCTTCCGGACACTCAGAACCAGGTTTCTCAGGATAAGAAGTGTGGAATGAACAAACTAGCCTGGGGGCATTCACCTCTGATGCCTAAATCCACATCCTTTCCTCTGGACCATAACCCCTCCAGTGCACCAAGTACTGTAGGGAACGACGCTGGAGATGAGAATCCACAATCCTGAAAATTTGAAACTACAAATTTGAATCAACCATGATTGGGGGCACGGCAGAGGAGAGAACTCAAGAGGTTCTACATATTTCTTGAGCAGAGACCTGTGAAACACATTGTGGATCTTAAGGGTCTGAGGTAGCTCAAGATGAAACGTTGCTGAGTTAATGACGGCGGTTATTTTATAGGGACCAATAAGTCTAGATCCCAGCTTCCAGGAAGGAACCTTCAACTTGATATTCCTGGTAGACAACCACACAAAGCCATTCACATTTAGGTCCGGAACTGGCGAGCCTTTCCTGTCAGCCATACGTTTGTACCTGTACATGATCTTGAAATTACTCAGAACCCCTTCACCACACACAGGAGAGCGATGAAGCAAAACGTTCCTCCTATTGAACTCCTGAAGCCCCTCCCCCACTAAAAGTACCAAACTGTGGATGGAAACCATATGCACCAAAGAACGGTGACCTGCAGAAGGATTTTTGGCGTTGATTATTAATGGCAAACTCGGCCATCGGTAAGTAAGATACCCAATCCTCCTGGTTTTCAGAGACATAACACCTGAGGTAAGTCTCTAAATTCTGATTAATGCGCTCAGTCTGTCCATTCGACTGAGGATGAAAGGCAGAGGGAAAGGACAGCTGTACCCCCAGTCGAGTATAGAAAGCTTTCCAAAACTTAGAAACAACTGGGTCCCTCAATCTGACACCACATCGGAGGCAACCCTGTATTCCCCTGTATTAGAAGTCTATATGCATCTATTATGTTGTCATGTTATTATATTAATATCTTGTGAACCACACTGCCTCAATTTTTATGGGGTCTGTCTCTTCTTTTAGGGGCTCTTAACTAATTTTATGGGGTGTCTAAATGTTTTTGTAATAATACATTTTTTTCTGACTAACACATTTATTGAGTAATTGATCTCTTTGTTTAATTATGAATCCCAGTGAGGAATGAGAAATAATATATTGGAATTTGGTTATCCTCATTGTTTCGGTATTTGTATATTATACTTGAGATGAATCTTAGTATCCTATTTTGCTTACAATTATTAGCTGAGTTAAGTAGCCTGGCAGTCACCTGGAATAATGAACACCTGAAAATAGCCAGCACCTCCCAATCCCAGATTGGACAACTGAGCTGTCAATCAACACACTGACAGCTTCAGCACGCCCCTGTACCAGATTGGATTGTCGAGCTGTCAATCACAGTACTGACAGCTCCAAATTGGACGGCTCAGCTGTCAGTAACTGCATCCCAGACACACAGAGGGGTGGAACCGTGACAGTACCGCCTCTTCAAACGGGGGCCGCCGGACACCCAGGCTTTCCAGGAAACTTTAGATGGAAGGCCCTAACTAGCCGATCGGCCTTCACATCTCGAGCAGGGACCCAGGATCTCTCCTCTGATCCGTATCCTCGCCAATGGATGAGGTATTGAAAGGAAATACAAACTCTGTGAGAGTCCACAACCCTCTGAATCTCATACTCTAAGCCACCATTGACTGAAACTGGAGGAGGCAGGGATGAGGGCGACAATACCGAAGGGACATACTCCTTTAATAGGGATTTATGGAAGATGTTAGGGATGTGTAGGGATGGGTGAAGCTTTAATCTGAATGCAACTGGATTGACCATCTCTAGGATCTCATATAGACCAATAAACTTTGGACCCAACTTTGCCGATGGAACTTTAAGTTTAATGTTCCTGGATGACTACCAAACATCATCCCCGATCTTAAAAACAGGACCCGCTGAACATCTTCTATCCACATCCCGATGCAACCCCGCCCACCAAAAAGACGAGAAAAGAGCTCTGCAGTTGCCTTACCACCTGGATGACCAGCAAGCACAGAGTTTTGATGTTCCCTAATTACTTTATGGTGTAGATTAGATGGTACAAATAACCTTCCTGAAGGGCAGGAAGCAGGGGCGTCCCCCTGAGCCTCCAACACCTCACCCTCCAGGTCAGGGTACAATGATGAAATGACTACCCCCTTCTGCAAAATTGGGGCAGGGTGCTCATGGTCACCACCACCAGGGAAGCTCCGGGACAAAGCATTGGCCTTGATGTTTTTGACCCCTGGGTGGAAAGTGGCAACAAAATTGAACCTAGTAAAAAACAGGGACCATCTAGCTTGCCTAGGGTTTAGATGTTTAGCAGATTGAAGATATGAAAGGTTCTTATGGTCTATGATAACAGTAATAAGATGGACAGCCCCCTCCAACCAATGTCGCCATTCTTCAAACGCCAATTTAATCGCCAAAAGCTCCCTATTATCCACATCATAATTTCTCTCAGCCAAAGATAATTTCTTGGAAAAGAAAGCACATGGACACCATTTACCAGGGACGGACCTTGAGACAAAACAACTCCTTAGGGAGGCAAAACAACTCCTTAGGGAGGAAAAAGCCTACTGGGCAGCATTCGACCATTTAGAAAAATCAGACCCCTTCTTTGTCATGTTAGTGAAGGGTTTCACAATTGTCAAATAATTTTGGATTACTTTCCAGTAAAAATTAGTAAAGCCCAGAAAATGCTGTAAAGCCTTCAGATTCTTGGGACGGTCCCAATCAAGGACAGCACGGATCTTCTCCAGATCCAACCAAAAACCCGAAAACGACAACAGGTACCCCAAAAACTGCACTTCCTGGACGGTAAAAACACATTTCTCTAGCTTGGCATATAGTTTGTTATCCCTTAATATCTGAAACACATGTTTAACATGCTCCTGATGTGTCACAAAAACAGGTGAGTAAGCCAAAGATAGACCACCACAGACCTGCCCACCAAATGATGGAAAATATCATTTTTGAAATGCTGGAACACCGCGGGAGCATTGGTCAGACCAAAAGGCACAACTAGACTCTGAAAATGCCCCTTAAGGGTATTGAACGCCGTTTTCAGTTCATCCCCCTCACTGATTCTAAACAGATTGTAGGCTCCCCTTAAATCCAACTTGGAGAACACCTTAGCTCCCACAACCTGGCTGAACAAATCTGGAATCAGAGGAAGAGGGTATGGATCTTGGATGGTAATTTGATTCAATTCCCAGAAATCTAAATAGGGACGGAGACCGCCATCTTTCTTCTTTACGAGGAAGAACCCTGCTGCCACGGACGAAGATGAGGGTCTGATATGTCCCTTCTCCAGATTCTCCGCAATGAAATCCTTCATGGCTTCTCTCAGGGCCAGAAAGATTATATTGTCTGGATTTTGATAGTTTAGCTCTGGGTGTCAAGTTAATAGTACAGTCATATGCACGATGAGGAGGCAAATCGTGACACCCCTTCTCAGAAAATACGTCCTCAAAACCAGACAAAAACGCAGGTAAGGTCTCCGTAGAGAGTGCAGAAAGGGAAATGTTTAAGCAATTCTTATGGCTGTAATCTCCCCATTTAACAAACTCTCTGGATTGCTAATCCACTATCAGATTATGTTTCAACAACTAGGGTATACCCAGTACAATTGGAGTGGGAAGGCCCTCTAGGACATAACAAGGAATTATCTCATAATGAAAAGACCCCACCCTCAGTCTCACATTATGTACAATCTGAGTCAGAGATTTTTGTGCAAGTGGCGCTGAGTCGATGGCATAAATAGGAATGGGCTTAGCTAAAGTACAGCAAGCAAGACCATGAGTTCTCACAAACTCAGCATCAACCATGCTGACTCCAGGTCCACTGTCAACAAACACAGAAATTTTTTCAGTCCTACTTTCTAGCACCACCTCTGCTGTCAGGACAAACCAAAAACTGCAGGTTGACAACAAACACACCCCCTGATTATCCAACTCCAGACTACCAAGGGTTAATCAAGTTTCTTTTGCTTAGAAATAGAGGGACAGACCCCAATAAAATGTCCCTTTTTCCACAAAAAAAAAACACGCGCCCTTTTTTTTGTGGATCTCAGGGGAAACATGCGATGCAGAGACACTCACTAATTGCATGGGTTCTTCCACCTATACCAGTACTGGTTCACCGCCAGACTGCCCCCCAGGCAAATGGGCATTACCCCGAAAAGAGGGCTCCGGAGAAGGTGGTCTCACCCACCTATCCCGAAGGTGTCTATCAACACGTATAGCCAATGACATGGCAGCCTCCAAGTACTCCTGGGTTTCATACACTGCGAAGGCATCTTTCAACCTTTCACTAAGGCCCTGACAAAATTGGCTTCTAAAAGTCTGGTCATTCCATTTGGTATCGGTTGCCCACCTGCGGATATCAAAGCTATATGTCTCCACTGACTGATTCCCCTGCTGAAGGTGATGCAGCCTGGACTGAGCCAAGGATATTCAGTCAGAATCATCATAGATGAGGGCTAGAGCCCTGAAAAAACCCTCTACTGACTGGAAAAAAAAACAGAACCCTGTGACAAAGAGAAAGCTCAGGATTGAGGATCTCCTTGTAACAGTGAGATCACAATCCCCACTCGCTGCTTCTCATCTCCAGAGGAGTAAGGACGAAGTTTAAAATATAATTTGCAAGCTTCCTTGAATACAAAAAAATTGTCCCCACCTCCTGAAAACCTGTCTGGGAGGGCAATTTTGGGTTCAAGCTGGATCAGCCTACATGCAGAATCTACAACATTAGGAGTCTGCAGCCACTGACGTTGTTGCTAAACCTCAGAGCAAAGGACAGTCACCTCCAGTGACAGATTGTGCAGCTTCTCTGCCAGCATTGCAATGGGATCCATGAACTAAGGGAGGAGGGGGAAAAAAACAAAAAGCACACAGAAAAAAAAACACTTGTCAGTTTTTTTATGTACGGTAGGTGATAATATCACGCTAGGTGAGGGAAGGAACAAGTGAACAACGACGGTAAGAGGAGGAAGGGAGCCCAACAACTAGGGAAAGGGGGAGTGGAGACCCCTAGGCAGATCTAATATCACCCTGATTACCCTATCATCCCTAAATAGGTTGCGCACCTCTCGTCGAGCAGGAAACTTAATCCCTGAATGTCCCTAGAGCTAGGTTCTAGGTAGGGAGGGGGTGGGGTGAACACTAGCCAGGCCCCACTATAACTAAAGACAACAAGGTAAACAAAAAAAGGGGATACACTTAGCTTGAGCAGACACTAGAGAGATAACGCCAACTGTGCTCAATGGGTACCCCAGAAGAAACTAGCCAACTACTAGTGCTCCAAGCCTGGACTGAGGAACATAGAAATATCACCGGCGACTCTCCCATGAAACTGAGAGTTTTTAACTACCAAGCAAGGGTGTGTCAATAAGCAGCAGAAGGTGGAGGTCGCTGCTGGGTCATAAAGGAAGAAGGATATCACTACACTACAGAGATGAGAGGATCAATAAGGTGTCTGCAATGCCAAGCGTAGTGACTAGTGTTGAGCGAACATGCTCGACACTGCTCGGTACTCGCCCGAGCATCACGCTACTCGGGATGTTCGGCGAACACCGAGCATTTCCGGGTTACTCGGGCGGGAGCTTGGGTCTCCGCCCTGCATGTTTGGCGCTCTTTACAGAGCCAATGAACATGCAGGGATTGCCAGCCAGTCACTGTAATGCCGCAGCCATGTTGTTTGTGGGCATTACAGTGATTGGCTGGCCGCACAGTGTCACCTCGAGTATTTAAAACCGGGCGCCGCCATCTTGGACACAGTCGCTCCGGATCAGACAGTGTAGGGACAGCGCTGCTGACTTAGGGAGAGATATATCCTGCAAAATAGTTAGTGTAGGGTCTGTAAAGGCTGCCAGATCAAGCAAACAGTCCTTCTCAGGACTAATATCCATCCCAGGTATATCAGGCAGGCAGGCAGGCAGGCTGTATAGGAGACGCAGTGGTTATACCAGCAAACGCTGCATTACAGTCCTGTGTGCTGCTCCTGTTGCTGAAATTGCTGAACTTAGCTCCAGGTCCCGGGGGCCAGGAAAAATCCTTTTTTTTTTATCTATATCCTCTTTTTTTTTTCCTCCTTCACAATGTACAAATACCCATCTTATTAACCTTTTGGTGCCCCCCCCCCCAAAAAAAAAAAAGTGTGCCTCTGATTTTTCAGACACAAATATATCTGTTGAAAATAGTCTGGTGTAGGCCAGAGAAATAGAAGTGTGGTTTTGCAGTTCTATGGGCCATTTGTATCTAAAAAAAACAGTTTGAGTGTGTCGCTCACTGTTCAGCCGCAAATATATATATATTTTAAAAAGTCTGGTATACACCAGTAAATTATTACTGTGGTTTTGATGTTCCATGGTAAAACATCTCTATTATCCTGTTTTTGGCATTTTTTGCTGTACAAAAATAATAATAGTGTCTCCCTGATTTTTCAGACACAAATATATCTGTTGAAAATAGTCTGGTGTAGGCCAGAGAGACAGAAGAGTGCTTTTGCTGTTCGACGGTAAAAAATCTCTATTATCCTGCTTTTTGCATTTTTTTGCTGTAAAAAAAAAAAAAAAATAGTGTCTCCCTGATTTTTCAGACACAAATATATCTGTTGAAAATAGTCTGGTGTAGACCCGAGATATACAAGTGTGGTTTTGCAGTTCCATGGTACAAACCTCTGTATTATCCACTTTTGGGCCATTTGTATCTAAAAAAACAGTTTGAGTGTGTCGCTCACTGTTCACCCGCAAATATATATATATTTTAAAAAGCCTGGTATACACCAGTAAATTATTACTGTGGTTTTGATGTTCCACGGTAAAACAACTCTATTATCCTGTTTTTGGCATTTTTTGCTGTATAAAAATAATAATAGTGTCTCCCTGATTTTTCAGACACAAATATATCTGTTGAAAATAGTCTGGTGTAGGCCAGAGAGACAGAAGTGTGCTTTTGCTGTTCCACGGTAAAAAATCTCTATTATCCTGCTTTTTGCATTTTTTGCTGTAAAAAAAAAATATATATAGTGTCTCCCTGATTTTTCAGACACAAATATATCTGTTGAAAATAGTCTGGTGTAGGCCAGAGAGACAGAAGTGTGCTTTTGCTGTTCCACGGTAAAAAATCTCTATTATCCTGCTTTTTGCATTTTTTGCTGTAAAAAAAAAAAAAAAAAATAGTGTCTCAATGATTTTTCAGACACAAACATATCTGTTGAAAATAGTCTGGTGTAGGCCCGAGAAATACAAGTGTGGTTTTGCAGTTCCACGGTACAAACCTCTGTATTATCCACTTTTGGGCCATTTGTATCTAAAAAAAACAGTTTGAGTGTGTCGCTCACTGTTCAGCCGCAAATATATATACATTTTAAAAAGCCTGGTATACACCAGTAAATTATTACTGTGGTTTTGATGTTCCACGGTAAAACATCTCTATTATCCTGTTTTTGGCATTTTTTGCTGTATAAAAATAATAAGTGTCTCCCTGATTTTTCAGACACAAATATATCTTGAAAATAGTCCGGTGTAGGCCAGAGAGACAGAAGTGTGCTTTTGCTGTTCCATGGTAAAAAATCTCTATTATCCTGCTTTTTGCATTTTTTGCTGTAAAAAAAAAAAAATAGTGTCTCCCTGATTTTTCAGACACAAATATATCTGTTGAAAATAGTCTGGTGTAGGCCCGAGAAATACAAGTGTGGTTTTGCAGTTCCACGGTACAAACCTCTGTATTATCCACTTTTGGGCCATTTGTATCTAAAAAAAACAGTTTGAGTGTGTCGCTCACTGTTCAGCCGCAAATATATATATATTTTAAAAAGCCTAGTATACACCAGTAAATTATTACTGTGGTTTTGATGTTCCACGGTAAAACATCTCTATTATCCTGTTTTTGGCATTTTTTGCTGTATAAAAATAATAATAGTGTCTCCCTGATTTTTCAGACACAAATATATCTGTTGAAAATAGTCTGGTGTAGGCCAGAGAGACAAAAGTGTGCTTTTGCTGTTCCACGGTAAAAAATCTCTATTATCCTGCTTTTTGCATTTTTTGCTGTAAAAAAAAAAAAAATAGTGTCTCCCTGATTTTTCAGACACAAATATATCTGTTGAAAATAGTCTGGTGTAGGCCCGAGAAATACAAGTGTGGTTTTGCAGTTCCACGGTACAAACCTCTGTATTATCCACTTTTGGGCCATTTGTATCTAAAAAAAACAGTTTGAGTGTGTCGCTCACTGTTCAGCCACAAATATATATATATTTTAAAAAGCCTGGTATACACCAGTAAATTATAACTGTGGTTTTGCTGTTCCACGGTAGAAAATCTCTATTATTCAGGTTTTGGTAGTTTTTTCCGTAAAGAAAAACAGTAGTGTCTCCTGACTGCTGTGACACAAAAATATATCTGTTGAAAATGGTCTTGTGTAGGCCCGACATCCTAGTGTGGTTTCGCAGTTCCACGGGTCAAATCGCTGTACTATCCAGTTTTGGGCCTTTGGTATCTCAAAAAAGAGTAGTTTGAGTGTGTCGCTCACTGTTCAGCCGCAAATATCTCTATTTAAAAAAGTGTGGTATACCCCAGTAAACAATAACTGTGGTTTTCCTCTTCCACGGTTCTAGTCTACTCTTTATTACCCTTTTTCCATTGATAGTGCAAGTGTAAGCTATTTTACTTCATTTTCAATGGGCAAGGCGCGTGGCAAGGGACGTGGAAGTGGACGTTTTGGTGATGGTTCGTGCAGAGGACGGGGCCGCGGCCAAGGTGAAAATGTGCCACAACCAACAGCCACATCTTCTAGCTCCCACTTCTTGACCGAATTACTAGGGAAGCACAGAACAACACCAGTATTGAGAACTGATCAGTGTGAACAGGTTATTAATTGGATAGCTGATAATACTTCCAGTTACCTGGGCACCACCACCTCCGGTCTGTCTTCCACACGGTCAACTCTTAGTAGCCGTGAGTCTCGACCGCATACTCCTCCTCACCCTGATGCTCCTTCCTCCCACCATGCCGAGTGTCGTCAGACAGCAAATGATCCCACACTTGGACACTCTGAAGAGCTGTTCACTGGTCCATTTCCATATTTGGGCCCCTCGCCTGATACGCTTGAAGTGGTGGAAGAGGAGATCCCATGTTGCGATGCCCAAATATTTGAACAGCCACGGCCACAGGAAGTCGACGTTGGCAATCTGTCACAAGAGGTGGATGATGACGAGACACAATTGCCAGGAAGTGAGGAGGAGGATCGTGGTGCGCAAGTGGAAGAGGAGGAGGTGGTGGATGATCAAGTAACTGACCCAACGTGGAAGGAGGACATGCAGAGTGAGGCCAGCAGCACACAGGGGGAGGGAGGCAAAGTACCCCAACAGGCAGGAAGAAGCAGTGTGGTGGCCGCAGACAGAAGGCAGGCAACCGTTCCCCGTAACACCAACATGAGGGACGTTGCCAGTACAAGCGGTAGGTCTTCCAGAGTCTGGAATTTTTTTAAAGACTCTGCTGATAACCCCAAAAAGGCCATATGTTCCACCTGCCATGCCAGCATCAGCAGGGGTGACAAAACTAGCAGCCTGACCACCACCAGCATGATCAGGCACATGGCAGCAAAGCACCCGACTTTGTGGGGCGAAACCCAGGGTCCACGACCAGTGTCAGCGGGTGTCACCACTGCTTCTTCCACTGTTGTGCGTGCAATAGAACCCCCTGTTGTGTGAGCAAGGCAATCCCCTGTCCATACTGCATGTAAAGATGCCCCCTCCTCTCAGTCTTCACTTGTTATGGCAGTTTCTCAAGAAACAGCATCAACGTCCACGTCCCACCGCAGCGTTCAATTGTCCATATCCCAGACCTTTGAACGAAAGCGGAAATTCGCAGCTAACGCCCCACAGGCCACAGTCCTAAATTCGCACATTTCACGACTGCTTGCATTGGAAATGCTGCCTTTTAGGCTGGTGGAGACGGAATCCTTCCGCAATCTTATGGCGGTGGCCGTCCCTTGGTACTCGGTCCCCAGCCGACACTATTTTGCCCGGTGTGCCATCCTCGCACTACACAAGCACGTGTCCCAAAGCATCTGCTGTGCCCTCAACAACGCAGTTACTGGGAGAGTCCACCTGACAACGGACACGTGGACAAGTGCTTGTGGCCAGGGACGGTACATCTCTCTGATGGCACACTGGGTAAACATAGTGGAAGCCGGGACCCAGTCGGACCTTGGGACGGAACACATCCTCCCCACACCGAGGATTGCGGGCCCTATGTCAGTCAGAGTTGCCCCCACAGTGTACAGCTCCTGCGCATCCTCCTCCTCCTCCTCCTCCTCATGTTCAGCCTCCATCTCAGATATCACCACATCAGTTACAAGCTGGAAGCATTGCAGTACTGCCTCCGCCAAGCGGCAACAGGCTGTGCTGAAACTCATAAGCTTAGGTGATAAACCTCACACTGCTTGTGAGTTGTGGACAGCTGTGAAAGAGCAGGCAGATCTGTGGCTGAGACCGCTGAACCTACATCCCGGCATGGTCGTGTGTGACAATGGCCGTAACCTGGTGGCGGCTCTGAGGCGAGGTGAGATCACACACGTACCATGAATGGCTCATGTGCTTAACCTCGTGGTTCAGCTGTTTCTTAAATCGTACCCCGAGTTGCCAGATCTGCTCGTGAAAGTACGCCGCCTGTCAGCTCATTTTCGCAAGTCGGCTACAGCTTCCGCCGCCCTTGCTGTGTTGCAGAAGCGTTTGCAGCTTCCGGCACACCAACTGGTGTGTGATGTCCCCACACGTTGGAACTCTACCCTCCACATGTTGCAAAGGATTTGTGAGCAGAAGAGAGCAGTTGTGGAGTACCAGCTGCAACAAGGCCGTCGATATTCAGGTCAGACTCCACACATAAGACCTCAGGAGTGGACCTGGATGTCTGACATATGTACCATCCTGACAAACTTTGAGGAGGCCACCAAGATGGTGAGTGGCGATGACGCCATCATTAGTGTCAGCATCCCACCACTGGTCTGTCTTTTGCAACGCTCTCTGCAGAGAATTAAAGAGGAGGCATTGCAGCCAGAGTATGATGAGATGGATTAAGAAGCCGTAGCGGGTGATTACACACAGCCCAGCCTCATCTCATCCCAACGTGCATTGGGGGACAATGAGGGAGAGGAGGAGGAGGAGGAGGAAGAACAGGAGCTGCTATCATGCATTGTAGACGGTAGTACCTGTACAAGTGTCATACCGTCGGTTCAGCGTGGGTGGCCTGAGGACAGGGGGGAGGAGGAAGAGGAGGAGGAGGAGAGCATGGTCAGTCGTCATCTTGGTGAGGACACGGAAATCTTGCCCGTTACCAGTCTGGCACGCATGGCTGACTTTATGTTACGCTGCCTTAACCGTGACCCTCGTGTTGTCAAAATGTTGGGTGACAGTCATTACTGGTTGGTGACACTTGTAGACCCCCGCTACAAGGAGAACTTTCACTCTCTTATTCCTGAGGTGGAGAGGTCTACAAAAATGGGGCAATACCAGAAGGCCCTTGCTGCAGAACTCTTAAAAAAATTCCCATCTGAACACGCTAGCGGCAGAGGTCACAGTTCGTTGCCCAACCAAGGCGTACAGGCGAGAGAGATGCAACTCCAATCCAGCAGAGGCAGAGGAACACTGTCAACGTTCTGGGACAGTTTTCTGACACCCGCCCAGCTTACAGGCCCTGAGGCGCGGGGTACTCTCACAAGGAGTGGAAAGTTTAAAAAGATGGTGAGGGAGTACCTTGCCGATCGTACCAGCGTCCTCCGTGATTCCTCTGTGCCTTTTAATTATTGGGTATCCAAGCTGGACACTTGGAATGAACTCGCTCTGTACGCCTTGGAGGTCCTGGCCTGCCCTGCCGCTAGCGTGTTATCGGAGCGTGTTTTTAGTGCCGCTGGGGGAATTATAACTGATAAGCGCACTCGCCTGTCAACTGACAATGCTGACAAGCTGACCCTTTCGGTTGTTTATTCTTCTTCTCCTTATCCTCAGCCTCCACCACCACTATACCACCAGGGTGCCAGCATTGCAAGTTCCTCCGTCCAAATTTTTGGCATCTTTTGCTGGGAAACCATAAGCAAATACCATGGGACACCCACTCCCCAATAATGGGACTTATGTTTGTAATATGCTGTACTGCATGGCTCTTTTAAGGGGCATTGCAAGTTGCTCCGTCCTAATTTTTGGCAGCTTTTGCTGGGAAAGCATAAGCAAATACTATGGGAGACCCACTCCCCAATAATGGGACTTATGTTTGTAATATGCTGTACTGCATGGCTCTTGTAAGGGGCATTGCAAGTTGCTCCGTCCTAATTTTTGGCAGCTTTTGCTTGCAAGGCATAAGCAAATACTATGGGACACCCACTCCCCAATAATGGGACTTATGTTTGTAATATGCTGTACTGCATGTGACGCGCCCCCTGGGCCGTGTGTACACGTGTGTGGGATACCCGGTGCCGGGTCTCTGGGGTCTGTAGTCTCCGTGGCGGTGACCCAGTCCCGTGGCTCAGGCTGGTCAAACCAGTGGCAGTCTTTCTTAGGTTTTGAGGTTAATTGTGTTATGTTCTGCTACCAGAGCTAAGGAAAGAGAGGAGATCTGTCCCTACGATAGAACTCAGCTTAATCCCTACGATGTAACAGGGAACCTGATCCTGCGATCAGACCTGCTAAAGTCCTAAGCTAGTCTGTACGGAGACCTATAGATGTGAGGAAGGAATCCCTACAAGTACTAAGGACTGGGAGGAATATGGGACACCTCCTAACAGAAATAGTAGCAGACAGACGAACAAACAAAATATATAGAACATAGAGGTCAGTAGACCAAGCAAACTAACAGAGCAAGACACAGAGCACAGGCTAGCTAGAAAGTAGATATACAATGAAGTCCAGCAAAGCCAGAAGGGCGGAGCAGGATTAAATAGGCCAACAAGGTCATGTGACCAGCAAAGGAAAAAAAAACTAAGAGCAAGGTTCTAACAGTACCCCCCCTTCTAAGAGGATCCTCCGGATCCCCTAGGACCAGGCTTATCAGGAAATCTCCTGTGAAACGCTCTGATAAGTCTGGACGCGGAAACATCATCCGACCTCACCCAAGAGTTATCCTCGGGACCGAAACCTTTCCAGGCCACAAGATACTGCAAACTACCTCTATACCGTCTACTGTTATGTTCTGCTACCAGAGCTAAGGAAAGAGAGGAGATCTGTCCCTATGATAGAACTCAGCTTAATCCCTACGATGTAACAGGGAACCTGATCCTGCGATCAGACCTGCTAAAGTCCTAAGCTAGTCTGTACGGAGACCTATAGATGTGAGGAAGGAATCCCTACAAGTACTAAGGACTGGGAGGAATATGGGACACCTCCTAACAGAAATAGTAGCAGACAGACGAACAAACAAAATATATAGAACATAGAGGTCAGTAGACCAAGCAAACTAACAGAGCAAGACACAGATCACAGGCTAGCTAGAAAGTAGATATACAATGAAGTCCAGCAAAGCCAGAAGGGCGGAGCAGGATTAAATAGGCCAACAAGGTCATGTGACCAGCAAAGGAAAAAAAAACTAAGAGCAAGGTTCTAACAGTACCCCCCCTTCTGGGACACCTCCTAACAGAAATAGTAGCAGACAGACGAACAAACAAAATATATAGAACATAGAGGTCAGTAGACCAAGCAAACTAACAGAGCAAGACACAGAGCACAGGCTAGATAGAAAGTAGATATACAATGAAGTCCAGCAAAGCCAGAAGGGCGGAGCAGGATTAAATAGGCCAACAAGGTCATGTGACCAGCAAAGGAAAAAAAAACTAAGAGCAAGGTTCTAACAAATTGTCCGACTGCGCCACCCGTGTATTGCGGTCAGGGAGTACCACCGCTGCGAGGCAGACCGCTGCGGCTGGTGTTGTGTGCGCAGCATAGAATGGGATAACTCCCCTCGGGAGGAGTATAGCCTCAGGGCAGTGAGTGTGGATGATGGGGGTGATGGTGCACGAGCGCAGCAGGAACGACTCAGAGTCTTTGCAGTGCAGTTCAGGGTCTTTACTGATGATTAAAAGGTAGACCCTCCCGGGAGTACTGGCTAGCATAAGAGGCCTGGTCAGTCTGTGAGCAAGCAGGAGTTCCCCTGGCCAGGTGGAGTTGTAGGCCTCCCCGTCTGTCTGCACTCTTCCTGGCTACCTTGCTGTAAGCGGGTAGAAGTAGCCCACGTCCCTGAGTGTACCATGTAGTGCTCACCCGTATGGCTGGTGACTTGGGGCCTTCTGTTAGCCTCCGCTCCACGACGGCGGTGCTGGTCCCTTGCTTGTAACTGAGCCTCCGGGCTTCTATGGCCAGAGGACCTGAAATCCCCTGCCGGCTGGTTTCTGCTACTGGATATATAAGTCCTCACAGCTTCGGACTCCTGTGTCCGGTTCCTATTGTCTTCTGCCAGGGCGAGCTCTGCTCAGCTTCCAGCCCCTGGTCTTTAGCTCCTAGCTCCTACAGAGCTCCTTGCTGTTACTTTCCCTTGCTCTCACTCTGACTCTGACTGTTCTCTGACTCACTCAACCCCGCCCCAGGTCCAGTTTATAAGGGCAGAATTCTCCCCTCCCAGGACTGGGGCAGGAGGATGTGTAGCCGAACCGCTCCTTTTGTTACAGAAACATATCCTACAAGACATATCTGGTTGACTGGCCTGATATTGATGTGAATGGTCCCTGTTCCTCCTGCTCTTTCTCCTTTGCCACCACCTCATCCATCATTTATCACCTGAAGCTTTGTTTTAACGGGAGTCATAGAACTGGGATAGTAGCAGGAAAACATCCAGCAATCCTCGGAGGAGGTAGGATATGCGCCAAAACGCGGACCACCTCAGGCCTAGCCGCTACTACATACATGCGCTTGCATTCCAAGAAAACAAAGCAGATGCTAACTTCTATCATCATCATCATGCTCCTCACCTAGGCACTCTCAACTCCCCTGATGGAGAAGCCAGGGCCCACCGGAGGAGTCTGGTTCTCTGGTGGGCTCGTCCAATGCTGCCCTAAAGCAGGCCAGGCTAAGAAAAGTGTGGGGGAAGGTGACAGGAGAAATCAGGGCGGCTGGGGACCGAGTATGGACACCTGGCCGCCACCTGGCGGCTGGGGACCGAGCGTGGACACCCGACCACCGGGCGGCTGGGGACAGAGTATGGATACCTCGCTGCCGAAGCGGCCATGAGGTAGTGGCCAGCTTCGGCCTCTTCCAAACTAAAAGGCCCCATTTCAAGTGAAAGCTAGCAGTATGGTATTGCAGCCTGCGGGTGGGTGGGTGGTTGGCTGCATATTTTCGCTTGCATTGCAAGGAATGGGGGAGGTACAATTGAACACTGCCCTGGGACAAGGACTTGCACGGGGATAGTTGCAAGTCTGCATCTTCTGATGCGGCAAGGATCACTTCTGATGGGCACACTTTTAGACAGTGACCTGGGGGTCAGAGATGCTTCCAGGGGTCTTCCCCATGCTGATCCCTTGTCTTTTCAGCACTGTATGCATGTGTCACACAGCACATGGCCAGATAAGGTTGTAAAATGTTAAAATAATATTTCCCGGTGAACGCATTTGTCACGGTTGAAAGCAATGCAAAAGTGCAAAAACGCATGAAAAATGCTACTTGCGAACATAGCCCAAGGTGTGGAGGAGTATTTTTGTTTTTGGTTATTTATTTTACCTTATACACAAGTTTTTACCCTGGAAAGGAAATTCCTTAACATATTTCACAGGAAAACCGTTTCAGTTTCGTTTTTGAACGTTTTATTGTGAGCCCGCAAAAGTGGCTTAATAACTCTGACCACGTTGTTGACAGCAGTGACCTGGGGGTCAGAAATGCTTCCAGGGGCGATCCTCATGCTGCCCCCATGTCTTTTGAGCACTGTCACTATCGTTTTGGGCACTTTTTAGGCTTTCTACAGACTGCCGGGGGTGCTGCCGCAAAAATGCTCGGGTCTCTCATAGACTAACATTGGGCTCGTTGCTCGGGTCGAGCACCCGAGTATCACGGTAAGCTCGGCCCAAGCTTCGAGCACCCGAGCATTTTAGTGATCGCTCAACACTATCAGTCGTCATCTTGGTGAGGACACGGAAGTCTTGCCCGTTACCAGTCTGGCACCCATGGCTGACTTTATGTTACGCTGCCTTAACCGTGACCCTCGCATTGTCAAAATGTTGGGTGACAGTCATTACTGGTTGATGACACTTTAAGACCCCCTCTACAAGGAGAACTTTCACTCTCTTATTCCTGAGTTGGAGAGGTCTACAAAAATGGGGCAGTACCAGAAGGCCCTTGCTGCAGAACTATTAAAAAAATTACCTTCTGAACACGGTAGCGGCAGAGGTCACAGTTCGCTGCCCAACTAAGGTATACAGGCGAGAGAGACGCAACTCCAATCCAGCAGAGGCAAGGGAACACTGTCAATGTTCTAGGACAGTTTTCTGAGACCTGCCCAGCTTACAGGCCCTGAGGCGCAGGGTACTCTCAGAAGGAGTGGAAAGTTTCAAAAGATGGTGAGGGAGTACCAGCGTCCTCCGTGATTCCTCTGTGCCTTTTAATTATTGGGTATCCAAGCTGGACACTTGGAATGAACTCACTCTGTATGCATTGCAGGTCCTGGCCTGCCCTGCCGCTAGCGTGTTATCGGAGCGTGTTTTTAGTGCCGCTGGGGGAATTATAACTGATAAGCGCACTCGCCTGTCAACTGACAATGCTGACAAGCTGACCCTTATCAAAATGAACAAGGGCTGGATTGGGCCAGACTTCTCATCACCACCAAATGACAGCAGAGTAACATAAAGTCAAATCCACTGTGTTATTTCGGGAGGTGTATTCCCATGCATCGCTTCACACCCACACATGGGTATACGCTTCCTCATTTCGGCTGTTTTTTGCTCTTCTCCTTATCCTCAGCCTCCACGACCACTATACCACCAGGGTGACCATGGTCCATGTTGCCAGCATTGCAAGTTCCTCTGTCCTAATTTTTGGCAGCTTTTGCTTGGAAGGCATAGGCAAAGACTATGGGAGACCCACTCCCCAATTATGGGAATAATGTTTTTAATATGCTGTACTACATGGCTCTTGTAAGGGGCATTAAAATCGTCTTTTTAAGCTACTGTGACCTCCACATCTCTTCCAAGGGTAGTTAATATTGTCTTTTTATTCCACTGCGACCTCCACCACTCTTCCAAGGGGCATTAAAAGCATCTTGTTAAGCTACTGTGACCTCCACGTTTCTTCCACAGGGCGTTGATATTGTCTTTTTATTCCACTGTAACCTCCACCACTCTTCCAAGGGGCATTAAAACCGTCTTGTTAAGCTACTGTGACCTCCACGTCTCTTCCACGGGGCATTGATATTGTCTTTTTATTCCACTGTAACCTCCACCACTCTTCCAAGGGGCATTAAAACTGTCTTGTTAAACCACTCTGAACTCCACGTCTCTTCCAAGGGGCACTAAAACCATCTTGTTAAGCTACTGTGACCTCCACATCTCTTCCAAGGGGCATTAAAACTGTCTTGTTAAACCACTCTGAACTCCACGTCTCTTCTAAGGGGCATTAAAACCGTCTTGTTAAACCACTCTGAACTCCACAGCTCTTCCAAGGGGCATTGACATGTTGTTTTTAATTACCTCTAACCTCCACGACTCTTGCAACGGGCATTGCATTTCCTCCTAATTTTTGTCAGCTTTTGCTTTTCAATGCATACCCGAACACTAAGGGAGACGCACTCCCCAATAATGGGTAGAAGGTTTTAATACGCTGTAATCCACGTCTGTTTCAAGGGGCATTGCAGTGCCTAATAATTTTTGGAAAGCCTTCCATTCCCTGCTTAGGCCAACAGTGTACAGGAGACCCAGTTGCTATAAATGGAAAAAACGGTTTAGTTAAGGCCCTCTGACCTCCATGTCACTTCCAAGGGGCATTGGAGTGCCTCGAAATTTTTGGTAGGCATTGCATTCACTGTATGCCTTATAACTGTGTAGCTGAACTGCTCCTTTTGGTACAGAAACATATCCTACAAGACATGTGTGGTTGGCTGGCCTGATATTGATGTGAATGGTCCCTGTTCCTCCTGCTCTTTCTCCTTTGCCACCACCTCATCCATCATTCATCACCTGAAGCTTTGTTTTAACGGGAGTCATAGAACTGGGATAGTAGCAGGAAAACATCCAGCAATCCTCGAAGGAGGTAGAATATGCGCCAAAACGCTGACCACCTCAGGCCTAGCTGCTACTACATACATGCGCTTGCATTCCAAGGAACTGAAAGCTAAGGAGGTGGATGGCCTCGTCATGATCATGAATAATTTACTCGTTGTGTAGGAGGCCGACCACTGCTGCTGTCTACCTTCTGAACTTTGTGTTGAAGCCTGATTGACCCAGGACCCGCAATCCTCTATGTCTGGAGGACGTGTTGCATCCCAGTGTCCAACTGTGTCCCGGCTTCCACAATATTAACCCAGTGTGAAGGCGTCAGTGAGATGGACCATTCCTGGCCACATTCACTTGTCCACGTGTTTGTGGTTAGGCTGTCCTTCTCACTAAATGCACTGGGGAGGGCACAGGTAATGTTTTGGTATGCGCGCTTGTGTATAAGGCGCACCGGGACAAATAGGGGCGGCTGGGGACCGTTTATGGACACCCGGCCACCCCCACGCAGCTGGGGACTGTGTGTGGGCACCCGGCCACGGGGCGGCTGGGGACTGAGTATGGACACCCGGCCACCCCCTGGCGGCTGGGGACCAAGCGTGGACACCCGGCCGCCGGGCGGCTGGGGACTGAGTATGAATACCAGGCTACTGACGCAGCCATGACGTGGTGGCCAGATTCCACCTCCACATGCCTAAAAGGCCCAATTTCAAGTGCAAGCAAGCTAGCAGTATGGTATCGCAGCCTGGGGGTGGGTGGGTGGCAGGCTGCATACTTGCGCTTGTATTGCAAGTTATGGGGGAGGTACAATTGAACACTGCCCTGGGACAAGGACTTGCAAGGGGATAGTTGCAAGTCTGCATCTTCTGATGCGGCAAGGATCACTTCTGATGGACACACTTTTAGGCAGTGACCTGGGTGTCAGAGATGCTTCCAGGGGTCTTCCCCATGCTGTTCCCATGTCTTTTTAGCACTGTATGCATGTGTCACACAGCACATGGCCAGATAAGGTTGTAAAATGTTAAAATGACATTTCCCGGTGAATGCATTTGTCACGGTTGAAAGCAATACAAAAGTGCAAAAACGCATAAAAAATGCTACTTGTGAACATAGCCCAAGGTGTGGAGGAGTATTTTTGTTTTTGGTTATTTATTTTACCTTATACACAAGTCTTTACCCTGGAAAGGATGTTCCTTAACCCCTTTCCGACCTGGTCAGTAATAGTACGCACCAGGTCGGGAAGGCCGGTTCAGCGGGGGCTCCGGCGGTGAGGCCGCACTGAAGCGAGCACGTGTCAGCTGATTATTGGAATCGCAATCCACCCGCGGCTGTTAACATGTTAAATCTCTGACAGTGGCATTTAACTCGCGCTTCCGGGAGTCCTAAGCCCCGCCCATCAGTGACCCCGTCACATGATCGCGGGTCACCAATGGGTGTGGTTGTCATGTCTCAATTGCTATGAGCGCCACCTAGTGGTCAGCGCTCATAGCAAGTGAGCATTTCTCCTGCATACAAGCGATCTGCTCATCGCCTGTATGCAGTAGAAGCAATCAGACAACTGCTGCTTCTAGTCTCCTCTGGAGACTATAGAAGCAAGCAGAAAGTGTAAAAAAAAAGTTTTTAAAAAAATAAAAAATATATAAAGGTTTAAGTCACCCCCCTTTTGCCCCATTCAAAATAAAATATATATATATAAAAAAAAACACATACACATATTTGGTATCGCCGCGTTCAGAATTGCCCGATCTATCAATATAAAAGAAGAATTAATACAATCAGTAAACGGCGTAACGAGAAAAAAATTTTAAACGCCAGAATTAAGTTTTTTTGGTCGCTACAACTTTGCAATAAAATGCAATAACGGGCGATCAAAACATCGGATCTACCCTAAAATGGTATCAATAAAAATGTCAGCCCGGCACGCAAAAAATAAGCCCTCACCTGGCCCCAGATCCCGAAAAATAGAGAAGCTAAGGGTCTCGGAAAATGGCGTCATTTTTTTTTGTTTTTTTAGCAAGCTTTGGATTTTTTTTTCACCACTTAAATAAAAAAGAACCTATACAGGTTTGGTGTCTATGAACTCGTAACGACCTGGAAAATAATGATGGCAGGTCAGTTTTAGCAATCTGTGAACGTGGTAAAAAAAAGGACCCAAAAAACAACTGTGGAATTGCATTTTTTTTGCAGTTTCACTGCACTTGGAATTTTTTTCCCATTTTCCAGCACACGATATGGTAAAACCAGTGACGGTGTTTAAAAGTACAACTCGTCCCGCAAAAAATAAGCCCTCACATGGCCATATTGAACGAAAATTAAAAAAGTTCTGGCTCTGAGAAGAAGGGGAGCAAAAAAGGAAAACATAAAAACAGAAAGACCCATGGTCGTTAAGGGGTTAACATATTTCACAGGAAAGCACTTTCACTTTCGTTTTTGAATGTTTTATTGTGAGCCTGTAAAAGTGGCTTAATACCTCTGACCACGTTGTTGACAGCAGTGACCTGGGGGTCAGAAATGCTTCCAGGGGTGATCCCCATGCTGTCCCCATGTCATTTGAGCACTGTCACTATCGTTTTGGGCACTTTTTAGGCTTTCTACAGACTGCCGGGGGAGCCGCCGCAAAAATGTTCGGGTCTCCCATAGACTAACATTGGGCTCGTTGCTCGGGTCGAGCACCCGAGTATCACAGTGAGCTCGGCCCGAGCTTCGAGCACCCGAGCATTTTAGTGCTCGCTCAACACTAGTAGTGACCTTTTACAGCCGAATCCAGAGTGACTGTCTGTCACACTTGATACACCCGTGACACCTGTCCCCATCTCCCTGCTAAGACACCGACCCCCTTACCGCAGCGGTCCCTGGCTCGAGTGTCTTGATCCGGCGTCCTCTCACCACGTTGATGCTGTTCGGGGTGCGCGCACGTCACGCAGATTCCTGGCAATGTGCTTAAGGCGCGCGCTCCCCTCCTCTTCAAGGGACCACCTGCGCCATCCTAAATGGTCTCCAGCCAATGGCTGGAGGACACTAACTATTTAAGGTACCTCCTCCAATATGAAGGTGCCTGTGCAATGTTGTTAGTTTGTGTGTAACACTCCTATCAGTTCTCAGGTCCCAGTGCAAGTGTCAGCCCGATTGCTTGTCTACTAGTCGTGCCCATCTGTCTGCCTACCAGCAGTGCCCGCTTGCCTGTCTACCAGCTGTGCCCGCCTGCCTGTCTACCAGCCGCGCCCATTTGCCTGTCTACCAGCTGTGCCCGTCTGCCTGTCTACCAGCCATGCCCGCCTGCCTGTGTCTGCTGTGTCAGCAGTGCCAGCCTGTCTTAGTCTTTACATATATGTATTGTATATGGTTGCTTTTAAATGTATCTATTAAAAGTTATATTTTAAGGGGTTTTTCTTTTGCTTTGGTTTTGGTTTCCTCTCCCTGCCATACTAGGCCCCCTCTTCACACAGTGTTCTCACACTGTGTCCCCCCTATAGGGCCCATTCTCTATACTGTGCACCCTCATCACACTCCCCCTTCCTTGTTTACTGTCCCCTCCTGGTTGTGACCTTACACTGTCCCTCGATTATATCCCCCACACTACTCAGTCTCTATTCAGTGCCCACTTACACATTTCTCCCCCCATACTGTCTCCATACATTTTTCCCCTCTATTGTCTCCTCACTTGTTTCCCCCACCTGCCTCATATTGTCTCCTCTCACATTCTTCCTGGTAACCATACTGTCTTCTCATACATTTTACCCTCCTGCTCTCCATACTACCTTATCACACATCACTCCAGCTACTCATACTGTGTCTGCACACATCCCATCACGTCTGCTCCCAATACTGCATCTGCACATATCTTCCCCATTCTATGTCCGCATCAATCCCCCCCACTCACCATACTATGTCTGCACCCATTTCCCCCATATCTTCCCCTCTTGCTCCTCATACTGTCCACACCCACCTCACACTTATCATAATGATTCCATACCCATCCCCTACTCACTATACTACGTCTGCTCTCATCCCCCTCATACTGTGCCTACAAATTGTTCCCGCTTCCCAAACTTGTGTCCTCAAATCTTGCCCACCCCACACCTGTTACACTAAATCTCCCCACAATAACTCCGCCGTCCACCACACAAAATTTCTGCCACCACCCCCCCATACTAAATCTCCCCCACACTAAATCTGCCACCCTAACTAAATTTTCCCACACTAAATCTCCCCCATCCCCACTTTAAAGCTCCCTCTGTTACATTAAATTTTCGGTGTCTTCAGCTCCACTGGAGCATTTACCACCAATGTGCACCTCTGCAGCGCTGGCAATGGAGTCAGCAGCGTGATAACCTGATCTGATTCCGCTGCTGATGTCAACCTGACTTGGTGGTCAGAGCTTCAATTGTTCTCTCATCTGAAAGACGTGAGTACTATTGATCACTGGGAGACTGCACCCTGCACCTTCTCTGAGTTGGATTTCAGCTTGACAGCTGGTTCAAAGAATGGCCAACTCCCATTCTGGGGGGGGGGGGACAAAAGGGGGCACTACAATTATCTTCTTCCTGGGGATCAAGTTAAGTTAGATCACAATGGATATTTGTTTACTATTAAATAAGCAAGTAATAGGAAAGTGCATTTCAGGCAACTGCAGTCTTTGCTCTGCGAATAAATAATAGTATTATCACTTTTTGTGATTTTCTGTGTTTTTATAGTTTCTGCTTAGGATCATTATTTAGGATCATTTGTAGAAGCCAACCTCTTTTCAGCTTCAGCTTTTTTACAGATGGTGTTATGTTTGAATCAAGAATTTGTTGAAATTTCATTGAGTCCATTCTACCTTCTACCTTTGAAATGTTCCTCCTGATATTGGCTGCAACACAACCCCAAAGCATTATTGATCCACCATCAGGCTTAATGGTTGGTGAGATGTTCTTTCCCCTTAAATTCTGTGTCTTTTTTCCCCACACATACCTTTAATCACTGTGGCCAAACAGTTCTATTTTAACCTCATTGGTCATTGGTCCACAAGACTGGTTTCCCAAATGCATCATGCTTGTTTAGATGATCTTTTGCATACTTCTGACGCTGAATTTTATGGTGAGGATGCAGGAAAGGTTTTCTTCTGATTACTCTTCCATGAAGGCCATATTTGTACAGGTGTCTCTGAACTGTAGAGCAATATAGCACAACTCCAAAGTCTGTTAAATCTTTCTGAAGGTCTTTTTCAGGCAAGCTGGGTTTCTGATTTGCCTCTCTAGCAATCCTAGAGCAGCTCACTGAAATTTTGCTTGACCTTCAGGCCTTATCTTCATCTCCACTGTTCCTGTTAACTACCATTTCGGAATTACAGTTTGAACTCAGGAAAGGGCAACTTGAAAACGCTTTGCCATCTTCTTCTAGCATTCTCCTGCTTTGTGAGCCTCCATTATTTTCAGAGTGCTAGGCAGCTGCTTAGAAGAACCCATGACTACCCCAGGATAGGTCATCAATAGTGTTGAGCGATACCTTTTGATATCGAGAAATATCGGATCGGATTGTATCGGACCGATACCCAAAAAATATCGGATATCGCAGATTCCGATACCGGAAACCAATGCAAGTCAATGGGACACAAATATCAGAATGAAAATAAACCCTTTCTTTCCTTGTAGGTTAATTCTACATGAAGGAAAACAACTAAGAATAATGTAGAATGTATTAGGGGAGGTGGGGGAGACAAAAAAGGCATAGAGGTTTTGCCCAATCAAATTGAATAGCAGGAATTAATATTTTTTTTAAGACGTTCTGAGTTACGGAAATATTGACTATGTTAAGTTTTTTATATTTTGTCAGATATTTATGTTTCACTACTTCCATGCTCTTCACCTTCTTTTTTACTCCTCCCACACTTTCTCCTTCATCATCCTCAGCATCAGCATCTTTTTCATCAACTTCTTCTTCACCTTCTTCATCTTCTTCTTCTTCACCTTCTTCGTATTATTCTTTTTTTTTACATTCTTCATATTCTTCTTATTCAACTATTATTCTTCTTCATGTTCTACTTCTTCATCTTCTTCATATTCTTCTTCTTTATCATATTCTTATTTGTGACAGGCTTTCCTGTAGTTGTTATCTATAAAAGTTTGAACATTACACCTTTTGTTCTGCCCGTCACAAAAGATTTACAACAGGATTTGTCTGCCTTCAGTTTGGCCTGCAGCAGCAGGTCTTTTCCAGGGGCACCACGAGGAGGAACGGACTCACCCCATACACTGCTTAGTCTTCTTCTGCTTATAATTTAGATAATATCTTTAGCTCTGATTTTTAGTCTTATGCTTAATGTTCTTCCGCTTTTTGTTCTGCAGCTTCTTGTACTTCTGCTTCTTGGTTTTCTGTCTCTTGTTCTTCTGTATCTTGGTGGTTGTCTTCTTGTTCTTTGTCCTCTTGGTCATCTTCTTCAGGGTCATCTTCTTGGTCTTCTTCGGGGTGGTCTTCAGGGTCGTTGTCTTCAGGGTCGTCGTCTTCGGGGTCCTCGTCTTCTTCGGGGTGGTCTTCAGGGTCGTCGTCTTCAGGGTCGTCGTCTTCGGGGTCCTCGTCTTCTTCGGGGTGGTCTTCAGGGTCCTCGTCTTCAGGGTCATCGTCTTCGGGGTCCTCGTCTTCTTCGGTGTGGTCTTCAGGGTAGTCATCTTCAGGGTCGTCGTCTTCGGGGTCCTCATCTTCTTTGGGGTGGTCTTCAGGGTCCTTGTCTTCAGGGTCCTCGTCTTCGGGGTCCTCGTCTTCTTCGGGGTGGTCTTTAGGGTCCTCGTCTTCAGGGTCCTCGTCAGGGAGATCCAGAGTGATTACCAAGAACCATTTCAAAAAGCTTGAACTTGGAAATGTAGCAGAAGGTACAAGAAGGCTGAGGAACTGCCGAGAACCAGCTGACGGTACTGGAACCCAGATGGGTAGCAGAAGGTACAAGAGCCAATGGAACTACTGAGGACCAGTTGATGGTACTGGAACCCGGTTACTAAGCAGGGTGTACCTGTGCCAGAAAGCACTACCAAGGACCAGCAGACGTTGGTGGAACTTGGATACTGAGAAGGAGGCACCTAAGCTAAAGGCACTTCCGAGAACCAGCTGACGGTACTGGAACCCAGATGGGTAGCAGAAGGTACAAGAGCCAATGGAACTACCGAGGACCAGCTGACGGTACTGGAACTCGGTTACTAAGCAGGAGGTACGTGTGCCAGAAAGCACTACCAAGGACCAGCAGATGTTGGTGGAACTTGGATACCGAGAAGGAGGCACCTAAGCCAAAGGCACTGCCGAGAACCAGCTGATGGTACTGGAACTCGGATGGGTAGCAGAAGGTACCCATGAAAAAAAAAGTTGCAAGGCCGCGAGCCGGCCGCAGTTACCGAAACCCACAGTCCTACAGGGGGTGCTTGTCCTATTGGCACTATGGAACCAGCCTTCATTGCCAGATCCCGCAGCCCACATAGGAGTCACCTAAACTGCAGGCACCATAGAGTCGGCTAACCAGACCACAACATGACAGGACAAAGCATTGGAGGCAAAGTGACATTGACACTACCCTGAAACAGCTGTAGTGCTGGAACCAGGCTGGGCTGGAGGGAGTACCCATGCCAAAGACACTGACGAGAACCAGCTGACGGTAATGGAACCCGGATGGGTAGCAGAAGGTACAAGAGCCAATGGAACTACCGAGGACCAGCTGACGGTACTGGAACCCGGTTACTAAGCAGGAGGTACCTGTGCCAGAAAGCACTACCAAGGACCAGCAGACGTTGGTGGAACTTGGATACCGAGAAGGAGGCACCTAAGCCAAAGGCACTGCCGAGAACCAGCTGACGGTACTGGAACTCGGATGGGTAGCAGAAGGTACCCATGAAAAATAATGTTGCAAGGCCGTGAGCCGGCCGCAGTTACCGAAACCCACAGTCCTACAGGGGGTGCTTGTCCTCTTGGCACTATGGAACCAGCCTTCATTGCCAGATCCCGCAGCCCACATAGGAGTCACCTAAACTGCAGGCACCATAGAGTCGGCTTACCCGACCGCAACACGACAGGACAACGTATTGGAGGCAAAGTGACGTTGACACTACCTGGAAACAGCTGGCGTGCTGGAACCAGGCTGGGCAGGAGGGAGTACCCGTGCCAAAGACACTGCTGGGAAACAGCTGGCGGTGCTGGAACCCAGGGTCAATACTAAAAACAGAGTGGAGCCAGAGGCCTAATTGGAGCAACTTTAAAATCAGTAGTAGACTAGTAGTGTGAATGTGGACAGAGCAGGAGAATTTGCCGGACACACAGCAGGGGAACAGCTGACGTTACTGAACCCCAATAACACGGCAGCAAGTGTTGACTGTGCAGACGGCACTTCTGAGTGCCAACTGGCGGTGTTGGAGCTCAGGGATAATACTGAAAACAGAGGAGCCAGAGGTGTAATTGGAGCAACTTTAAAATCTGTAGTAATGAGAATGTGGACAGAGCAGGAGAAATTGCCAGACACACAGCAGGGAACAGCTGACGTTACTGAACCCCAATAAAACGGCAGCAAGTGTTGACTGTGCAGACGGCACTTCTGAGCGCCAACTGGCGGTGTTGGAGCTCAGGGACAATACTGAAAACAGAGGAGCCAGAGTCCTAATTGGAGCAACTTTAAAATCTGTAGTAGTGTGAATGTGCACAGAGCAGGAGAAATTGCCGTACACACAGCAGGGGAACAGTTGACGTTACTGAACCCTAATAACACGGCAGCAAGTGTTGACTGTGCAGACTGCACTTCTGGGCGCCAACTGGCGGTGTTGGAGCTCAGGGATAATACTGAAAACAGAGGAGCCAGAGGTATAATTGGAGCAAGTTTTAAATTAGTAGTACAGTGGATGTGGACAGAGCAGGAGAATTTTCCGGACACACAGCTGGGGATCAGCTGACGTTACTGAACCCCAATAACACTGGAGCAAGCGTTGACTGTGCAGACAGCACTTCTGAGCAGCAACTAGCGGTGTTGGAGCCCAGGGTAAATACTAAAAACAGAGGAGCCAGAGGTATAATTGGAGCAAGTTTTAAATTAGTAGTACAGTGGATGTGGACAGAGCAGGAGAATTTTCCGGACACACAGCTGGGGATCAGCTGACGTTACTGAACCCCAATAACACTGGAGCAAGCATTGACTGTGCAGACAGCACTTCTGAGCAGCAACTAGCGTTGTTGGAGCCCAGGGTAAATACTAAAAACAGAGGAGCCAGAGGTATAATTGGAGCAAGTTTTAAATTAGTAGTACAGTGGATGTGGACAGAGCAGGAGAATTTGCTGGACACACAGCTGGGGATCAGCTGACATTACTGAACCCCAATAACACTGGAGCAAGCGTTGACTGTGCAGACGGCACTTCTGAGCAGCAACTAGCGGTGTTAGAGCCCAGGGTAAATACTAAAAACAGAGGAACCAGAGGTATAATTGGAGCAAGTTTTAAATTAGTAGTACAGTGGATGTGGACAAAGCAGGAGAATTTGCCGGACACACAGCTGGGGATCAGCTGACATTACTGAACCCCAATAACACTGGAGCAAGCGTTGACTGTGCAGACGGCACTTCTGAGCAGCAACTGGCGGTGTTGGATCTCAGGGATTACAGTTCAGGTGGTAGAAACATGAACACAACAGGAGACCTGGATACTGTTGCCAACCAATTATTTATTCTGGAAGAGGACTGGCAAATTCATGCGAGATCCAGGCCTTGTTCATTTTCAGAAAAGTAAGCCGGTCAACGTTATTGGAGGATAGGCGCATGCGACGGTCTGTTAGTACACCACCTGCGGCACTAAAGAAGCGTTCCGATAATACACTAGCAGCAGGGCAAGCCAGCACCTCCAATGCATACTGGCTAAGCTCTGGCCATGTATCCAGCTTAGAGACCCAAAACTTGAAGGGGGAAGAGCCGTCTGGGAGTACACTGAGAGGGCAAGACATGTACTCTGTCACCATCTGACGGAAACGTTGCCTCCTGCTGACTGGAGCCGTCTGTGATGGTGTAGACATTTGTGGCGGCGGGGACACAAAACTTTGCCACATTTGGGCCATACTGGTCTTGCCTTGTGCTGAGGCGCTTCTTCTGCTCCCTCTTTGTGCAGGGCTTCCTCCACTGCCTCGACGCACTGAGCTGCTTTGTAAAGCACTAGCAGCACTGCTCCCGGTTGGAATGGAGAACATGATGGAATGCACCAGTGGTACTCCCGCATTTTACGCTCCCGGTTCAACGGTGTTATGAGGCTTTGTAAGTTGTCCCGGTAGCGAGGATCTAGGAGGGTGGACACCCAATAATCAGCCGTGTTGAGAATGTGGCCGATGCGGCGGTGGTTTCTCAGGCACTGCAGCATGAAATCAACCATGTGCTGCAGACTGCCAACTGGCCAAGAAACACTGTCCCCTGCTTGAGGCGTGATCTCTGCCTGCTCTGCATCACCCCACCCTCGCTCTAGATACTGACTACTAGAGCATTGTGTACCTCCCTCCTCTGGACAGATGTCTTCCTCCTCCATTGACTCCTCCTCATCCTCCTCACAAAGTGTCCCCTGCTTAGGCCTTTGTGAGGAACCACGTTGCACAGACTGTACAGAAGCAGTTGGCATTTGTGACTCCTCATCCTCCACCTCTTCCAAAACCTCGTCCCTTAGTGCTTGCAGTGTTTTTTCAAGCAGGCAGATAAGGGGGATAGTCATGCTGACTAGTGCATCATCTGCACTCGCCATCCGCGTGGAATAATCGAAGGCATGCAAAACGTGGCAAATGTCCTTCATAGAGGCCCACTCAGTGGTGGTGAAGTGTGAACGGCGCGCACTGCGACTTGTTTGCGCCTGTTGCAGCTGGTACTCCATTACTGCTGCCTGCTGCTCACACAACCTCTCCAACATATCTAACGTTGAATTCCACATGGTGGGTAGGTCACATATGATGTGATGTTCCGGAAGACGTAATCAGCGCAGCAGAGCTGCAATGCGCGATCTTGCGTTGCTGAAACGCCGCAAGTGAGCGCACTCTATGCGGACCTTGTGCAGCAGTGCATCAAGATCCGGATAGTCCCTCAAAAAACTCTGCACGACCAAGTTGAGCAAATGTGCCAGACATGGGATGTGAGTGAGGTTGCCTAGGCCCAGAGCTGCCACCAGATTTTGGCCAGTCACACACTACCATGCCTGGCTGGAGATTCGCTGGCACAAACCACACGTCGCTCTGCTGCTTGATGGCATTCCAGAGCTCCTGCGCTGTGTGGCTTCGATTCCCCAAAGAAATTAATTTTAATACGGCCTGTTGACGTTTGGCCATGGCTGTGCTCATATCGGTCATCATAACAGGTAACCATTCACTGGTCGATGTGGAGGTAGACCGTGACGGCTCCTGCAGCGCTGATTCAGAGGAACTGGAGTATGAGGAGGAGTCAATGTGTACAGACTGGATTCCTGCAATCCTTGGAGTTGGCAGAACACGTACAGCGCCACTCTCAAGATCTGTACCTGGCTCCACAACATTTAGCCAATGGGCAGTGAGTGAAAGGTATCGTCCCTGTCCATGCTTACTGGTCCACGCATCGGTGGTCAGGTGGACCTTGTTACTGATGGCGTTTTGTAGCGCATGTTTAATTTTTCCCTCCACATGCTGTTGCAGGGCAGGGACAGCTTGCCTGCTGAAATAAAAGTGGCTGGGCACGTTGTATTGTCGGACTGCCAATGCCATAAAGTTACGGAAGGTGTCAGTCTCCACCAGCCTGAATGATAGCATTTCAAGGGCCAGTAGTTTTGCAATGCCAGCATTCAGAGTCTGTGCTCAGGGGTAATTTGCCGAGTATGGGCACCGTTTCTCCCATGCCTGTGCTAACGATGGCTGTAGACTGGCCAGGGAGTGTGGGGATGACAGGGAACATGGTGCTGTGGGTGGAATTACACTGTGTCTCGGTACAACAGTGCCAGAGGTTCTTCCATGGCGATCCTGTGAGGAAGCCGAACCTGCTGTGTGTGAGCTGGAGGAAGAGGCTACAACACGAGCTGAAGAGGTGGTAGGTGGTGCTGTAGGTTGGCCTAGGTCTTCAGTGTGTTTTTGTAACTCCACCACGTGCTTGGTCCGCACATGTTTCCGCATATTTGTGGTATTGAGGTTGCTGACACTTTTCCCTCTTTTCACCTTCTGATTACACAGCTTGCATTTGACAAAGCAAATGTCATATGCAACTGTGTCAAAAAAAGGACCAGGCACTGCAAGCCTTGGGAGCGCCCGCTTTGGATTTTGGAAGAGCCATGCTCCTAATGGATGCCGAAGTGGAGGCTACAGGCAACCAAGTCTGCCCCCTCCCTCTCCCTCCTTTTTGGGCCGTTCGGGGAATCTCTTCCTGAGAGCTGCTCCCACCACCTTCCTGTCCCTCACGCCATGATGGGTCAAGGACCTCATGATCTACACCACCCTCTTCAAACAACTGCTTCTCCTGGGTAGTCTCGACAGCACAGTACGCACCAGAAAGTGGCACCTGAGTCTCATCATCAGATGGGTACTGAGGTGTGCAGATGACCAGAGGCACTGGCCCACCCGCCTCTTCAGATTCAGAGAGACAAAACGGTTGCGCATCACTGCATACTTCTGACGCGCCCCCTGGGCCGTGTGGGGAACCCAGAACCGGACCTTTTTGTGGATGCTGGGGGTTGTAGCCACCGTGACGGTGACCCGGTCCCGTGGCTCAGGGTGGTCAAACCAGTGGCAATCTATTTATGTTGTTTTTATGATTATTAAATGTCCGACTACGCCACCTGTGGATTGCGGTTAGGAGGAACCGCCGCTGCTAGGCAGGCCGCTGAGGCTGATGAGGTGTGCAGCTAGATGGTGTGACTCCCCACAGGAAGAGTATTGCCTCAGGGCAGCGTGAGTGGATGATGAGAGTTGTGGTGCAAGGGCGCAGCAGAAATGACTCAGAGTCTTTGCAGTGCAGTCCAGGGTCTTTACTCACAGTTGTTAATCCAGATTATTACTGCCAGTCATAATCTCCCGCGTCGTACTGTGTTCACCAAGTGAGGGGCTCGGCCGACTCCCAGATATCTTTTGAGTACTTATCAGGACCCCCTTCATGTGTCCTTTCTCTGGCCCTTTGTGCCTCACACCTTACACCGCTTCTGTCCAGCTGCCTCGGGTCTTGGCGGGCGACATGTGTTCCGTCCCCTGGACCCTATGTGGTGCTTTCCTAGCGTGGACTGTGAGGGGCTGTGACACATGCAATGCCACAGCCTCCGGTGACTAGCTGAGCGTGGTTTCTGCCTCCACTAGTTAAGGGAACCGGTTCCCTGGCTTGGCCTGACCCCCCTACCTCCTGGTAGCGGCGGGCGTACGGCCGGCTTGCTGCACGGCCCGTACCCCTGGGGTCCCTTCACTCCTTCTCCTGGAGCCTTTCCTGCTCCCTCTCCTCTCTGCTCTTTCTCTTCTCAGTCTTGGGCCTCTCAGGCTAGGCCCGCCTCCTGGAGCAGAGCTCCACAGAGCCCTGCTCTTTCACTTCTCCCCTCTGACTGAACACACTTCCTAAGATGGCTCCCCTCTTTATACTCCTACTCAGTGCACCCAGGATCTGCACTCTCCACCCACACACCACTGGGTTCCCCCTTTCCTAGGTGACCCCTCCCCACTCCAGCCAGGGATCAGGGACAGTTGTGCTCTCCCGTGGGAGCATTGTCGCCCTGTCCCCCGGAAATGCGGTGTAGTGCATGCAGGTGTCAGGGTCCTGAGCCATACTCCATCCTTACCTGAGAGTGAGATATCACACCTCTGGGTGAGATGCAATACCTCTGTAGCGACCAAACCCTCGGGGCGCTACACTACCTCTTCTTCAAATTCTCGAATTCTGCTTGGCTGGCCCCCTCTTTCCAAGCCAAGAGATTCAGGGAACAGAAGTAGAGATGGCTCCTGTCCAGGGCTCGCTGACTGCCTGGGCAATTTGGCAATGGGTGCTCTTCAGTGCTCAGGACCTGAGAGGATCTGGAACTAATTGAAGTCGATGCGTTAGCTGCCATCCATCCGACAACGGCTTCAATTTGGTCCTCCCGCAGCAGTGATGTACGGCTAGCTCCTACAAAGCTGCGCATAAAGGACTTTTCCCTGGTAAAACTGGGGGAGGCTGAGTCACTGGTGCCCGCAGCAGGCACAGAGTCACCACGTCCTCTCCCTGCAGGCACAGAATCCTCACGTCCTCTCCCTGCAGAAACTCCACGCCCACGCCCACGACCACGACCACATGCCTTACTCCCTGCCTTCTTCATCTTGGTAGACTGATAAAGATAGGCAGAAAAGTACTAAGGGCTTAGTGTGCTTATTCCTGAACAGCTGCTAACAGGTATAAGAAACACTAATTTTATAAAGTGTGGACTAGACTTTAATATGAGCTAATGTGGCCTACACAACTGTAAAGTGGAGTGTTTGGTGAACTTTATTTAGGTTTTTTTTGTCACAAAAAGACACTGGACGTGCCCAAATATGTAATACCGATAGTATCACAAACTTTTTGTAGCTATTACAATGCAGGAAGGTAACCTACAATGCAATAGATGAGGTTACAAAAAATAGGCTGATACTAATCTGGCTGGGGCTGCAGGGCACAATGCTGCAGAAAGGCTCCTCTATCTACTCCTATATAGTGTGTTTGGAACCAATGTAGCTGAATACGGATGGAACCACCACACTAATAGGAGAAATCAGGAAAAATGAGCAATTAGCAAAAAAGGACAATGTATGAGGCAGTGATGCACGCTGAGCACACTCTAACCAGACGTGACTGAAGCACACACTACAGCGTGAGCTGCACTCACACACACAGACCTTGCAGACAGCGGTGAACAGTACAGATGCAGAGCACTGTGCACTAGCGCTGCAAGACAAAAAAAAATTCGCTATCTACTCCTATATAGTGTGTTTGGAACCAATTTAGCTGAATACAGATGGAACCACCACACTAATAGGAGATATCAGGAAAAATTATGAATTGGCCAAAAAGGACAATGTATGAAGCAGTGACACACACTGAGTGCACTACAACCAGACGTGGTTGAAGCACACACTACAGGGTGAGCTGCACTCACACACAGAGACCTTGCAGAAAGCGGTGAACAGCAGAGAACTGTGCACTAGCACTGCAAGGCACAGCGATTTATAAAGTAGCTTGGGTAAAGCAGAATAGACCAAATAGGTAGCTAAAACTGTCCCTCAGAACAACAGCGTCCTATCCCTAACTGAATTCACAGCAGAGTGAGCTCAAAATGGCGGCGGCGGCTTTTATAGTGCATCATGACATCATTTCAGCAGCCAATCACATGCCTACATGCCTAACAGGATGTGCCCACACTTCTTAGGATCCTCATTGGCTGAATAAAATGAAACTGACTCATTGCATTATGGGAACTTCCGATTCCGGTATACGATATTTTAAAAGTATCGGAATTAAGTATCGGAATTCTGATACCGCGAATATCGGCCGATAACCGATATTTCAGTATCGGAATGCTCAACACTAGTCATCAATAAAAAAAGTAGTGGACAACCTCTTTAATAAAGCTCTGTTTACATTAAGGATCTGAAAAGGGGTTCAATACAGTCCTAAGAGACAACAGAATGTTATTGACTTATTTCCAGGGCAATTAGAGGCTTTTCAGTATTGCGATTGATAACAAAAATATATGAATCAAATTTTGGGAGAAGCAGACAAAATTAGAATTTTATGTGATGAACCTAACTATATTGCTTCCAAATACTTATATTGTCCTGCTTTGGTTTATAGAATAAGCTGCAAAAAAAATGACTAAGGCCTAAGACATGTCATATTTTCTGAACTACTTAAGCTTTCACTAGAAAGATCCTGCATGTCCTTATTTCATCACTGTGATACCTATCACTGATTTTTTTAAGATATAGACTTTGATATGATCTGATCAATCCATTCTAGTTTCCTTTTTAACATTTCTTTTTTGGAACCTATGAAATATAATCAAGTCGCTGTACTGTAGTAATTTCAGCACTGTATATAGGCAGCTACAAAGCCCCGGTGATTTCCATGTTATACATCTTATACTGAAAACTAACAGGGCTCACACACAAGTGGAAAAACAAATTAGTATGGGTTTTCCTGTACAAAGTACAACTGGAAAAGAAAAGCAATATAAAATTCTTCTTACAATAGGTAATGACTAAATCTTTAATATTTCCATTACATCTGAGGATGTGAATAATAATTAATTTTCTCCCAACAAGAAAACCTAACTATTCTCCACTTAAACTTTATGCAGATTGGCATAAAACTGATTTCTATTATTTCTCACTTTTATCATTGCTAAATAATATTTCATCATAAAGCACTAAACCATTAAATTCTGTTCTTCAGTGCCAGTCTCGTATCAGGCAAAATAGTTCTGATTTATCCATGACAATGACAGCTACTTAAAGGGGTTATCCAGTATTGATGTTTTATCACTCTGGTGGGGTCTGACACCCAGCACCATTCAGCCATTCAGCTATTGGACGGAGCAGAGGCACTCTTCCAAGGAGAGAGAGATACTCAGGGTTACTCAACATCTATAGCTCACAGGCAAACTCACACTGCCCCTACTTCACCACTCCTGACTTTCATAGTGGTGGTAATTAGTGTTGAGCGAGCACTAAAATGCTCGGGTGCTCGAAGCTCGGGCCGAGCTCACCGTGATACTTGGGTGCTCAACCCGAGCAACGAGCCCAATGTTAGTCTATGGGAGACCCGAGCATTTTTGCGGCGGCTCCCCCGGCAGTCTGTAGAAAGCCTAAAAAGTGCCCAAAACGATAGTGACAGTGCTCAAATGACATGGGGACAGCATGGGGATCGCCCCAGGAAGCATTTCTGACCCCCCAGATCACTGCTGTCAACAACGTGGTCAGAGGTATTAAGGCACTTTTAAAGGCTCACAATAAAACGCTCAAAAACGAAACTGAAACTGCTTTCCTGTGAAATATGTTAAGGAACATCCTTTCCAGGGTAAAGACTTGTGTATAAGGTAAAATAAACAACCAAAAACAAAAATACTCCTCCACACCTTGGGCTATGTTCACAAGTAGCATTTTTTATGCGTTTTTGCACTTTTGTATTGCTTTCAACCGTGACAAATGCATTCACCGGGAAATGTCATTTTAACATTTTACAACCTTATCTGGCCATGTGCTGTGTGACACATGCATACAGTGCTGAAAAGACATGGGGACAGCATGGGGAAGACCCCTGGAAGCATCTCTGACTCCCAGGTCACTGCCTAAAAGTGTGGCCATCAGAAGTGATCCTTGCCGCATCACAAGATGCAGACTTGCAACTATCCCCGTGCAAGTCCTTGTCCCAGGGCAGTGTTCAATTGTACCTCCCCCATTCCTTGCAATGCAAGCGCAAATATGCAGCCAACCACCCACCCACCCGCAGGCTGCAATACCATACTGTTAGCTTGCACTTGAAATGGGGCGTTTTAGTTTTGAGGAGGCCAAAGCTGGCCACTACCTCATGGCTGCTTCGGCAGCGAGGTATCCATACTCAGTCCCCAGCCGCCCGGCGGCCGGGTGTCCACACACGGTCCCCAGCTGCCTGGGGGGCCGGGGTGACCATAAACGGTCCCCAGCCGCCCCGATTTCTCCACAGAACATCCCCACAGACTTTTCTTAGCCCGGCCTACTTTATGGCGGCATTGGATGAGCCCACCAGAGAACCAGACTCCTCCAGTGGGCACTGGCTACTCCATCAGGGGAGTACCTCCCCCATTCCTTGCAATGCAAGCACAAGTATGCAGCCTGCCACCTACCCACCCTCAGGCTGAAATACCATGCTGCTTGCTTGCTTGCACTTGAAATTGGGCCTTTTAGGCATGTGGAGGCGGAATCTGGCCACCACGTCATGGCTGCGTTGGCGGCCTGGTATCCATACTCAGTCCCCAGCCGCCCGGCAGCCGGGTGTCCACGCTTGATCCCCAGCCACCAGGGGGCGGGCGGGTGTCCATACTCGGTCCCCAACCGCCCTGCGGCCGGGTGCCTACACACGGTCCCCAGCCGCCTGGGGGCGGCCGGTTGTCCATAAACGGTCCCTACCCAGTGCAATTAGTGGGAAGGACAGCCTAACCACAAACACGTGGACAAGTGAATGTGGCCAGGCATGGTTCATCTCACTGACGCCTTCACACTGGGTTAATATTATGGAAGCCGGGATACAGTTGGACACTGGGATGCAACACGTCCTCCAGACATAGAGGATTGCGGGTCCTGGGTCAATCAGGCTTCAACACAAAGTTCAGAAGGTAGACAGCAGCAGTGGTCGGCCTCCTACACAACGAGTAAATTATTAAAGTTATTCATAATCATGAGGCCATCCATCTCCTTAGCTTTCTGTTCCTTGGAATGCAAGCGCATGTATGTAGTAGCGGCTAGGCCTGAGGTGGTCAGTGTTTTGGCGCATATCCTACCTCCACCGAGGATTGCTGGATGTTTTTCTGCTACTATCCCAGTTCTATGACTCCCGTTAAAACAAAGCTTCAGGTGATGAATGATGGATGAGGTGGTGGCAAAGGAGAAAGAGCAGGAGGAACAGGGACCATTCACATCAATATCAGGCCAGTCAACCACACATGTCTTGTAGGATATGTTTCTGTACCAAAAGGAGCGGTTCGGCTACACAGTTATAGGGCATACAGTTAGTGCAATGCCTACCAAAAATTTCGAGGCACTCCAATGCCCCTTGGAAGTGACATGGAGGTCAAAGGGCCTTAACGAAATCATTTTTTCCATTTATAGCAACTGGGTCTCTTGTACACTGTTTGCCTAAGCATTGAATGAAAGGCTTTCCAAAAATTATGAGGCAGTGCAATGCCCCTTGAAACAGACGTGGCTTACAGCATACTAAAAACCATCCACCCATTATTGCGGAGTGGGTCTCCCTTAGTGTTCGCCTATGCATTGAAATGCAAAAGATGACTAAAATTAGGAGGAAATGCAATGCCCCTTGGAAGAGTCGTGGAGGTTAGAGGTAATTAAAAACAACAATTCAATGCCCCTTGGAAGAGCTGTGGAGTTCAGAGTGGTTTAACAAGACGGTTTTAATGCCCCTTGGAAGAGACGTGGAGGTCACAGTAGCTTAACAAGACGGTTTTAATGCCCTTTGGAAGAGACGTGGAGTTCAGAGTGGTTTAACAATACGGTTTCAATGCCCCTTGGAAGAGACGTGGAGGTCACAGTAGCTTAACAAGATGGTTTTAATGCCCCTTGGAAGAGACATGGAGGTCAGAGTAGCTTAACAAGATGGTTTTAATGTCCCTTGGAAGAGATGTGAAGTTCAGAGTGGTTTAACAAGACAGTTTTAATGCCTCGTGGAAGAGACGTGGAATTCAGAGTGGCTTATCAAGACGGTTTTAATGCCCCTTGGAAGAGACGTGGAGGTCACAGTAGCTTAACAAGATAGTTTTAATGCCCCTTGGAAGAGACATTGAGCTCAGAGTGGTCTAAAAAGACCGTTTTAATGCCCCTTGGAAAAGACGTGAAGTTCAGAGTGGTTTAACAAGACGGTTTTAATGCCCCTTGGAAGAGACGTGGAGGTCACAGTAGCATAACAAGATGGTTTTAATGCCCCTTGGAAGAGACATGGAGGTCAGAGTGGTTAAATAAGACAGTTTTAATGCCCCTTGGAAGATATGTGGAGGTCAAAGTAGCTTAACAAGACGGTTTTAAAGCCCCTTGGAAGAGACGTGGAGGTCGCAGTAGCTTAACAAGAAGGTTATAATGCCACTTGGAAGAGACGTGGAGGTCACAGTAGCTTAACAAGATAGTTTTAATGCCCATTGGAAGAGACGTGGAGTTCAGAGTGGTTTAACAAGACGGTTTTAATGCCCCTTGGAAGAGACGTGGAATTCAGAGTGGTTTATCAAGACGGTTTTAATGCCCCTTGGAAGAGACGTGGAGGTCACAGTAGATTAACAAGACGGTTTTAATGCCCCTTGGAAGAGACGTGGAGTTCAGAGTGGTTGAACAAGTCGGTTTTAATGCCCCTTGGAAGAGACGTGGAGTTCAGAGTTGTTTAACAAGACGGTTTCAATGCCCCTTGGAAGAGACGTGGAGGTCACAATAGCTTAACAAGACGGTTTTAATGCCCCTTACAAGAGCCATGCAGTACAGCATATTAAAAACATTATTCCCATAATTGGGGAGTGGGTCTCCCATAGTCTTTGCCTATGCCTTCCAAGCAAAAGCTGCCAAAAATTAGGATGGAGGAACTTACAGTGCCCCTTACAAGAGCCATGCAATACAGCATATTAAAAACATTATTCCCATTATTGGTGAGTAAGTCTCCCATAGTCTTAGCCTATGCCTTCCAAGCAAAATCTGCCAAAAATTAGGATGGAGGAACTTGCAATGCGGGCAATACAAACCACAGTCACCCTGGTGGTATAGTGGTGGTGGAGGCTGAGGATAAGGAGAAGAGCAAAAAACAGCCGAAATGAGGAAGCGTACTTCCTCGCCATCTTTTGAAACTTTCCACTCTTTGTAAGAGTACCCCGCAGGGTCTGTCCGAAGGGAGGGTCTGAGAAAACTGTCCCAGAACATTGAGAGTGTTCCCCTGCCTCTGCTGGATTGGAGTTGCGTCTCTCTTGCATGTACGCCTTGGTTGGGCAACGAACTGTGACCTCTGCCGCTAGCGTCTTCAGATGGTATTTTTTTAACAGTTATGCAGCAAGGGCCTTCTGGTACAGCCCATTTTTGTAGACCTCTCCACCTCAGTAATAAGAGAGTGAAAGTTCTCCTTGTAGCGAGGGTCTAAAAGTGTCATCAACCAATAATAACTGTCACCCAACATTTTGACAACGCGAGGGTCACGGTTTAGGCAGCGTAACATAAAGTCAGCCATGCACGCCAGACTGGTAATGGGCAAGACTTCTATGTGCTCACCAAGATGACGACTGACCATGCTCTCCTCCTCCTCCTCCTCCTCACCCCTGTCCTCAGGCCACACACGGTGAACCGACGGTATGACAGTTGAACGGGTACTACCGTCTACAGCGCATGATACAAGCTCCTGTTCTTCTTCCTCCTCCTCCTCTCCCTCATTGTCCCCCAATGCAAGTTGGGATGAGATGAGGCTGGGCTGTGTGTAATCGACCACTACGGCTTCTTGATCCATCTCATCATACTCTGGCTGGAATGCCTCCTCTTTAATTCTCTGCAGAGAGCGTTGCAGAACACAGACAAGTGGAATGCTGACACTAATGATGGCGTCATCGCCACTCACCATCTTGGTGGACTCCTCAAAGTTTGTCAAGATGGTACATATGTCAGACATCCAGGTCCACTCCTGGGGTCTTATGTGTGGAGTCTGACCTGAATATCGACGGCCTTGATGCAGCTGTTACTCCACAACTGCTCTCTTCCGCTCACAAATCCTTTGCAACATGTGGAGGGTAGAGTTCCAATGTGTGGGGACATCACACACCAGTCGGTGTGCCGGAAGCTGCAAACGCTGCTGCAGCACAGCAAGGGTGGCGGAAGCTGTAGCTGACTTGCGAAAATGAGCTGACAGGCGGCGTACTTTGCCGAGCAGATCTGGCAACTCGGGGTACGATTTAAGAAACCACTGAGCCACGAGGTTAAGCACATGAGCCAGGCATGGTATGTGTGTGATCTCGCCTCGCCTCAGAGCCGCCACCAGGTTATGGCCATTGTCACACATGACCATGCCTGGATGTAGGTTCAGCGGTCTCAGCCACAGATCTGACTGCTCTTTCACAGCTGTCCACAACTCACAAGCAGTGTGAGGTTTCTCACCTAAGCTTATGAGTTACAGCACAGCCTGTTGCTGCTTGGCGGAGGCAGTACTGCAGTGCTTCCAGCTTGTAACTGATGTGGTGATATCTGAGATGGAGGCTAAACATGAGGAGGAGGAGGATGATGTGCAGGAGCTGTACACTGTGGGGGCAACTCTGACTGACATAGGTACCCGCAATCCTTGGTGTGGGGAGGATGTGTTCCGTCCTAAGGTCCGACTGGGTCCTGGCTTCCACTATGCTTACCCAGTGTGCCGTCAGGGAGATGTACCATCCCTAGCCATAAGCACTTGTCCACGTGTCCGTTGTCAGGTGGACTCTCCCAGTAACTGTGTTGTTGAGGGCATGGCAGATGTTTTGGGCCATGTGCTTGTGTAGTGCAGGGTTGGCACACCAGGCAAAATAGAGTTGGCTGGGGACCGAGTACCGAGGGACGGCCACTGCCATAAGGTTGCGGAAGGATTCCGTCTCCACCAGCCTAAAAGGCAGCATTTCCAATGCAAGCAGTTATGAAATGTGCAAATTTAGGACTGTGGCCTGTGGGGTGTTAGTTGCGAATTTCCGCTTTCGTTCAAAGGTCTGGGAAATGGACAATTGAATGCTGCGGTGGGCATCTTTGCATGCAGTATGGACAGGGGATTTCCTTGCACACAGAACAGGGGGTTCTATTGCACGCACAACAGTGGAAGAAGCAGTGGTGGCACCCGTGGACCGTGGGGTTCGCCCCACAAAGTCGGGTGCTTTGCTGCCATGTGCCTGATCATGCTGGTGGTGGTCAGGCTCGTAGTTTTGTCACCCCTGCTGATGCTGGCATGGCAGGTGGTACAAATGGCCTTTTTGGGGTTATCAGCAGAGTCTTTAAAAAAATTCCAGACTCTGGAAGACTTACAGGTTGTACTGGAAACGTCCCTCGTGTTGGTGTTACGGGGAACTGTTGCCTGCCTTCTGTGTGAGGCCACCACACTGCTTCCTGCCTGTTGGGGTACTCTTCCTCCCTCGCCCTGTGTGCTGCTGGCCTCGCTCTGCATGTCCTCCTGCCACATTGGGTCAGTTACTAGATCATCCACCACCTCCTCCTCTACCACTTGCGGACCATGGTCCTCCTCCTCACTTCCTGGCAATTGTGTCTCGTCATCGTCCACCTCTTGTGACAAATTGCCAGCGTCGACTTCCTGTGGCCGTGGCTGTTCAAATATTTGGGCATCGCTACATGGGATCTACTCTTCCACCACTTCAAGCGGAGCAGGCGAGGGGCACAAATCTGGAAATGGGCCAGTGAACAGCTCTTCAGAGTGTCCAAGTGTGGGATCAGTTGCTGTCTGACGACACTCGGCATGGTGGGAGGAAGGAGCATCAGGGTGAGGAGGAGTATGCGGTCGAGACTCACAGCCACTAAGCTTTGACCATGTGGAAGACATACCGGAGGTGGTGGTGCCCAGGTAACTGGAAGTATTATCTGCTATCCAATTAATAACCTGTTCACACTGATCAGTTCGCAATACTGGTGTTGTTCTGTGCTTCTCTAGTAATTCGGTCAAGAAGTGGGAGCGAGAAGATGTGGCTGTTGGTTGTGGCACATTTTCACCTTGGCCACGGCCCCATCCTCTGCACGCACCATCACCAGAACTTCCAGTTCCACGTCCCTTGCCACGCGCCTTGCCCATTGTAAAGGAAGTAAAATAGCTTACACTCGCACTATCAATGGAAAAAGGGTAATAAAAAGTAAATTAGAACCGTGGAAGAGGAAAACCACAGTTCTATTTCTCTGGCCTACACCCGACTCTTTTAAACAATCTGAACAATCAGGGAGAAACTATTACTGTTTTTCTTTACGGAAAAAATAACAAAAGCTGGATAATAGAGATTTTTTACCATGGAACGGCAAAACCACAGTTATAATTTACTGGTCTATACCAGACTTTTTTAAATATATATATTTGCAGCTGAACAGTGAGCGACACACTCAAACTGTTTTTTTTTAGATACAAATGGCCCAAAAGTGGATAATACAGAGGTTTGAACCGTGGAACTGCAAAACCACACTTCTGTTTCTCTGGCCTACACCAGACTATTTTCAACAGATATATTTGTGTCTGAAAAATCAGGGAGACACTATTATTTTTTTTTTTACGGCAAAAAATGCCAAAAGCAGGATAATAGAGATTTTATACCGTGGAACAGCAAAACCACAGTTATAATTTACTGGTGTATACCAGACTTTTTTAAATACTTATATTTGCGGCTGAACAGTGAGTGACACACTCAAACTGTTTTTTTTTAGATACAAATGGCCCAAAAGTGGATAATACAGAGGTTTGAACCGTGGAACTGCAAAACCACACTTCTGTTTCTCTGGCCTACACAAGACTATTTTCAACAGATATATTTGTGTCTGAAAAATCAGGGAGACACTATTATTTTTTTTTTTACGGTAAAAAATGCCAAAAGCAAGATAATAGAGATTTTTTACAGTGGAACAGCAAAACCACAGTTATAATTTACTGGTCTACACCAGACTTTTTTAAATAAATATATTTGCGGCTGAGCAGTGAGCAACACACTCAAACTGTTTTTTTTTAGATACAAATGGCCCAAAAGTGGATAATACAGAGGTTTGAACCGTGGAACTGCAAAACCACACTTCTGTTTCTCTAGCCTACACCAGACTATTTTCAACAGATATATTTGTGTCTGAAAAATCAGGGAGACACTATTATTTTTTTTTTTACGGCAAAAAATGCCAAAAGCAGGATAATAGAATTTTTTACCGTGGAACAGCAAAACCACAGTTATAATTTACTGGTCTATACCAGACTTTTTTAAATATATATATTTGTGGCTGAACAGTGAGTGACACACTCAAACTGTTTTTTTTTCGATACAAATGGTCCAAAAGTGGATAATACAGAGGTTTGAACCGTGGAACTGCAAAACCACACTTCTGTTTCTCTGGCCTACACCAGACTATTTTCAACAGATATATTTGTGTCTGAACTGTCACAGACACACTTTTTTTTTGGGGGGGGGGCACCAAAAGGTTAGTAAGACGGATATTTGTACAGTGTGAAGAAGGAAAAAAAAAGAGGATTTAGATGAAAAAAAAAGGATTTTTCCTGGCCCCCGAGACCTGGAGCTAAGTCCAGCAATTTCAGCAACAGGAGCACACAGGACTGTAATGCAGCGTTTGCTGGTATAACGACTGTGTCTCCTATACAGCCTGCCTGCCTGCCTGACATCTGGGATGGATATTAATCCTGAGAAGGACTGTTTGTTTGATCTGGCAGCCTTTACAGACCCTACACTAACTATTTCGCAGTATATATCTCTCCCTAAATCAGCAGCGCTGTCCCTACACTGTCTGATCCCAGCCGTCTGTGTCCAAGATGGCGGCGCCTGGTTTTAAATACTCGAGGTGATGCTGTGTGGCCAGCCAATCAATGTAATTCTCACAACCATCATGGCTGCGGCATTACAGTGACTGGCTGGCAATCCCTGCATGTTCATTGGCTCTGTAAAGAGCGCCAAACATGCAGGGCGGAGACCCGAGCTCCCGCCCGAGTAACCCGGAAATGCTCGATGCTCGCCGAACATCCCGAGTAGCGTGATGCTCGGTCGAGTACCGAGCAGTGTCGAGCATGTTCACTCAACACTACCAGCCATCAATACAATCTGTCTTTGGACCTCCTGGAAGAGCTTGACATATGAGTGTCTTCTTGATGCGTAGTCTTCAACATGATCCCCATATAGTTAGGATTCAAAATAATTCTGACTACTGGGTTGCCACTCTGTTAGATCCACGTTATAACAGTAAATTTTGCCAGATGCTTCCCGCCCTGGAAAGGGACCCACTAGTGCTGGATTATCGAAACCAGCTTTTAAGCAACCTTAAGAGAAGTTTTCCTCAAGATAGCACTTATACACACAGTGTGCATTGCAGCTGTAGTCTTTCAACCTCTGGCACGTCAATTTGTCAATGCCAAAACATTAGCAGCAGCAGCAGAGTAAATGGCAGAAGCAATTTCTGTGAGTCCTTTCACACTTTTTTTTGGACCAGATCGTGCACCAGCACAACAGAGTACAAGTCTGACACATGGCGAACGACTGGAGAGGATGGTGCAGGAGTATCTAGAGCTCAATATGAATACCATCAGGGAGGATGTGGATGCTTTTACAATTTGGTATTCAAAAATGGATGTAGTAGTTTTTAGTGTGCTGCAGTCTGTGATAAGGCTTCTGTGCCTGCTCTTGCTGCTGCAGGTTTTAGGCCCTAATTTTTTTAAATGTGAACAGTTCTGATTGTGTCTTCATCTGCTGGGTTGGCTGTAGTGGAAGAGGTGTCGGTCCTCATTATACTACTTCTACTCTAGTGAAATTGATGCCACTTTGGTGGCTTTAGGCCTCATTTTTTTAAAATATGAACACTCCTGATTTTGTGTCTATCTGCTGGGTTGGCTGTAGTGGAAGAGGTGTCGGTCTCCATTATACTACTTATACTCTAGTGAAATTGATGCCACTTTGGTGGTTTTAGGCCCTCATTTTTTTAAATGTGAACACTCCTGATTGGGTCTCCATCTGCTGGGTTTGCTGTAGTGGAAGAGGTTTTGGTCTCCGTTAAACTACTTCTACTCTGGTGAAATTGATGCCACTATGGTGGTGTTAGGTCCTAATTTAGGAAAATGTGAACACTCCTGATTGAGTCTCCATCTACTGGGCTGGCTGTAATGGAAGATGTATCGTTCCTAATTCTACAATTTCTACTCTACTGAAATTGATGCCACTTTGCTTGTTTCTGCCATTAATTTTTGGAAATGTGTAGAATCCTGATTGGGTCTCCATCTAATGGGTTGGCTGCAGTGGAAGAGGTTTTAGTCTCCATTAAACTACTTCTACTCTGGTGAAATTGATGCCACTTTGGTGGTGTTAGGCCCTAATTTAGGGAAATGTGAACACTCCTGGTTAAGTCTCCATCTCCTGGGTTGTCTGTAGTGGAAGAGGTTTTGGTCTCCTTTACAATTGTTATACTCTAGTGAAATTATTTTTTTGGTGCAGATATTGTTCTCCACACAGAGGTACACAGACATGATAAACTCAAAATTGTTTTTCTTACTATTGTGGTATATAAAGCAGGCAACATCTCAGCTTAAAATTCTTTGGTGCAAACATTGTTCTCCATACAGGGGGAAAAAAAGTAGGGTCCACGCAGCTTCCTGATCCTTGTCACCAGACGTTAACCTCGGAGGGGGAAGTGATCCTGATGAGACTCAGATACCTGAGGTTCACACAGACTGGACTGTGCTGTCAGGGCAAGAGGAGGAGGGTGACTCTCAGGTCAAGGAATGTGATAACACATTAGTTGATGATGAGGTTGTAGATACATCTTGGTGTGAACCCAGAGGCACACAGCTGAGTAGCTCATCTGAGGAGGTGGAGGAGGAAGAAGATGAGGAGCTTACATTGCGTCCTATGGTGCAGACATGGATTAATGCAAGCAGGAGCACTGCATCCTTAGCCACAACTGTGGCTGTGGCCAGCAGCAGTCACGAGTCTGCAGCTTGCAGGGGCAGCAAGGGTTGCCTAGCCTTGGCCTTTTTTGACACTGCAAAGGATGAGCTAACTCACGTTATCTGCAAACTTTGCAAAAAAAACTACATGCATGAACCTTCACATGTGCAATCAACATGTGTTACTCTGGCAATCTCACTGCGATAAAATGTGGACCTCAGCAACCCTCAACCGCCCCATCAACCACATCTGCTGCTTCTTCCTCCTCCTCTGTTACCGTGCCAAGTATTGTAACCTAGGTCTCCCACCACAGAACCTCCGGTTCTTGACCTGCTCCAGTCAGGCTGAGTGAGAGCCCATCAGCTGTAACGGAAGCAGATATGCCTGCTGTTTTTGACCGATTTCAGAAAACGAGCAGACCACAACTTTATCAATCCATTGTAACATCTCTGCCTGGATCTCACTCATGGTTCAGCAGTTTGTCTGGTTCATCGTTTTCCGCCCTCTCTCAGCACAGCAGCCAGCCCTCAGTCCCATATTTGTGATCACGTAAAAGATTGTTTCCTCCTACACATGACAAATCTAAGAGGTTGAACTCCTCCATCTCCAATCTGTTGGCCACAGAAATGGTGGTGTTAGGCCATAACTCTTTGAACTGTGAACACTCCTGTATGGCTGCTTTTTTACTGTGGAGGAAACTGGAGAACCTGGGGGAAACCCCTGAAAACACTGGGAGAGCATCCAAACTACTTTCAGATTTTGTCTTTAGTGGGATTTGAACCCAGGATTCCATCGCTGCAAGGCTATAGTGCTAAGTACTGTGCCACCATGCTGCTCTCTCTTTTCTCCTGGTTCTGGTATCTAACATGCTGGAGAAACTTGCACCTACTGCCACTCGGGGTCTTGAGCTCCTTCCTTAGAAACTGATGTTTGGGCAGCCACTCAGTCTACCAAATAATATTCCTGAGAAGGAAATTGTGGATGGATGTGCTTTTGGTACTGGGTGCACTGCTAATACCATGGCGTTGTGCTATAATTCACTGGAAATATTCCAGGCTGGTTGAAGATGAGCTTATTGTTACGTGCACGCCGATAGGTTTAGATAGGGTCGAGACAAGTTTCATGAATTCTTTGGAATCCTTGGGGAACCGTTACTCAGGACGACCATATACCGTAGTTCTCTCAGGCACACAATGGATTCACTTACTTGCGCAGACACAATTGACAGAGTCCTCATGAACAGATGAATAGTGTAATTTAATATAGCAGTATGTCCAGTACAGTTGAAGTCTCTTAAGGCAACAGGCTTCATAAACAATAACGTCTTCACAAAGGCACAATAGTACACAGCATTCCTTACAGCACAGTGAGATGGAGGAGAGGAGGGTTTGGTGAGGGAGATGATCCCTGTGACACAATTCCTTCCAGTCTTTATCTTCCTGCCCGATGATAGTATTCCTCAACTAGAAGAACATGGTGTCTGCCCTTAGCCCAGCTTTACTCTTTAAGGGAATCCCGTCTACTATGGTTCACTTGCCTGAATTTCTGTGAGGTACAAATCACACAGGTTTCATCCCTTTGGCTGCTGCCTAAACAGCAAACACATTCCCCACAATTCCTCTGGGGTTCTGCTAACCACTCCCTGTCTCCTGTGACGGTGTTAACCCCTCTAGTTGCTAGAATGCTTCTGAAGCAAACCACTTCCTGTCTCCTGTGATTGTGTTAACTCTTTTAGTTGCTGGATGCTTTTGAAGCAACAGCACTACTTCTGCATGTCACACTCTTCCCTCTTTATTGAATATCGTCCTCGACATTCGCTTTAATTGGTCGATCTGACCAATTCTGATACAGTGGTGAGAGTTGAGTAACTTTATATACAAATTGACATTATCAAATTGGTATAACATTTAGAAACATTAATAACAACCTATTCTTACGACCTTTTGCTTGTAGGACTCCTGGAAGAAATAAACAATTAACACAATTAAAACAATCAGCATCTCTTCAGCTGGAGCTTTAAGTACATCTTCAACCAGCTCTCTCTCTCTCTCACACTAGGCCTTAACAGTTCTTTGTTGCTACAAAATCTTTTAATTAAAATCAAAGCATGAAAACCAGTCTTTACACCAGACAACATTGTCTATACTGTCTCTCGGTGGTGAATACCACTCAAGTGGGCTTACCTGGTCTGTAGGCAGAGATACCTGTTTCCAATCAACAGTCCTTGGCACTTGACTCGGTTCACCAAGTGTCTCATACTTTAGTATCACAGGCCTCCTCACTTCGCAAGTTGACATCCTACTGGGGAGTTGTTCCTCAGATACCACGGGTTCTTCGTTTGCAGGAGTTTCTTCTGCTGCACTCATTTCTCATACTTCCTCAGATGCTCTTGGAACTGCCTCTGTAAGTTCTTGTACTTCTCCTGAAATCGTCCATTTCGGAACGTACTCCAGATATGTTTTGTAAGTCTCTGATACCGGAGTATCGAACATGATGTCGATTTACAGTCTTGGCAACTGTCCATACAATAGGAAGAAAGGAGAGTAACCCATTGCCTCGCTCTTTGTACAGTTATAGGCATGTACCACTTTTGACAGAGAACTATTTCAGTCTTTCTTCTCGTCAGCTGTTAAATTTTGCAACATCTACAATAATATCCGGATGAAACATTCCACTTGTCCTTTACCCTCTGGGTGATAGGGTGTTGTGTGGGATCTCTTAATTCTACAGTACTTTCCTAACTTGGCAAAGACCTGGTTCTCAAATTATCTTCCTTGGTCATGGTGTAACCTGTAGGAAACCCAAACTTCAAAGCAAAATCAATGGAGATCTCTGCCGCTGTTCGACCAGATTTATTGGTGGTGGCACATGCTTGACCAAATCGAGTAAAATGGTCCATCACAACCAAGATGTATTCGTAACCGCCCTTGCATGTCTCGAGATGTAGAAAGTCTATTGAGACAATCTCAAACGGGTACGTAGTTTTGATGTTGCCTATAGGTGCCTGGGTTGATGTGTTGGGATTTTTATCTTTCAGACACCCACACTCCCTGGTCACAAACATCTCAATATCTCTCCGCATGTACGGCCTGAAGAAACGTTCACGGATCAAATTTGTTGTCCTGTCCATTCCCAGATGTCCCATGCTTTCATGGAGTTCTTTGAAGACCAACCTACGAAATACTCTGGGTAGTACACACTGCTGTTTTGTCCTCCTTTAAGATACAGGATACTGTCTTCACTGAGGTAGAGCTTCGGCCATTCTTTACCTAAAACAGATACTGCTGGTGACGCATTATCTCTCTCCCGTTTACTTGGAAACCGATTTTGGTCCACATAAGTTAGCATTCTGTCAATTATCTGATCTTTCAGTTGTGCTCTATGGATTATTTCTTTTGGTAGTTGTTGAATGGTCACGGGGTAATCTTACTCTTTCACTCTTACGGTGGTTTCCACCGTCAACGGACACCACAATGGTGTGTCTTCCTCTTGTTGAGCTTAAGTACGATAGTAGGAGAGGAATCTTAAGATCTGCCTCAACTCCTCGACAGTAGACGGTCAGTTGTCTTTTAAGGCCAGTACCGGAGTGATTTCTGCTGGGTCCATGGTATATCCTTCTCCGGACACAATTTTCCCTAGAAATCGGACTTGCCTTTTGAACAGTTCACACTTCTTTGGGGTCAACTTAACTCTGTGTTGTTGATACCGCTGTAGTACTGTTCTCAAGTGTTCAAGATGCTCCGGAAGGTTTTGCTGTGTACCACATTGTAATCCAAGTACGACTGGCAGATATCATCCCTCAATTCTTCTAAACACGTCTCCATGCTCCTCTGGAATTCTGCTGGAGTTGAACTGAGCCCAAACGGTATGCGGATCCACTCATATAATCCCCATGATCTGATGAATGCTGTCAAGGTTCTACTGGACACATTGACAAACCCTTGATGGTATGCCTTACCCTGATCGAGGACAGAGGGCCAGGTACTTCCTAATAGACTACCCAGCATATCTTTGATCTTTGGTATAGGGTGTCGATCAGGTACTAACTTTCGGTTTAGTTCCCGGTAATTACAACAGAGTCTCAACGTACCGTCCTTCTTCATAACACAGACAATGGGAGAGAAATAAGACGACTTCGACTTTTGGACTCAACCTCTGTAAATACTGTAAATACTCTTTCACTTCACGGTGTAATGGTTTCAGCACAGACATGTAACTTCTGGTTACTGGGGTCGTGTCTTTCAAATTGATTTTCAAATGCAACAACAGGATACAGCCTATATCAGAGTCATCTTTGGAGAATGCATGACACTCTTCTCTCAGCATCTGTTTTGCTACCGCTAGCTCTTCAGCATACAAGTGTTCCAAGGGTACTGGGGAATCCCAGGACCCCGAGGTGGGTCATGAAATTTCCTCCCCTGGGCAACTCCTGTTCCTGGGTGGGGAGACTGAATTCACGGTAGACTCCTGGGCAGGTCTCACACTGGCTGGATATACTGCTTTAACGGTTTCAATGTGACCTAACACAGTCTTTGGATCCAGTCTTATTTCATGTTTCATGGTATTCATCACCGGTACTGTCACTTCGGCAATACCACCAGTAGGAATTGAAAGCACAGTTTCACTTTGAACTAGGCCTTCCGGAAGTTCTGAGGAGTCTTTTGGCACGAACAGTCTCTTCTGGACTTTCCTTCCTGGTTCCACCCGGACTCCACACCTCACCCCCACCATTTGGTTTACAGGAGTGATGGTTGGGCGCAGGCCTACCTTGACTTCTTTCAGTTCCATTGTTTTCTATGCTTTCTTTACTCTATGAATCACGTTTTCTGCCACGGCATTGGGTATGGCAAGCGATGTGGCGATTGCATCCACCACCAGCGTCCCTGACTTTTTTCGTGATGACCTCACTGATTACAGCAATTTTTATAATATAATACAACTGTTCTGAGGAGAAAAGCATACTAACATATAACCCCAGAAAACAAATAAACTTTTATTCAAAAATCTAAATGCGAACAGACAAACGAGATTTACAGCAGTAAAAACATACATGAGGTACTATTATTATTATTATTATTTATTATTATAGCGCCATTTATTCCATGGCATTTACATGTGAAAAAGGGGTATGCATGCAAGAACAATTACAATAATCTTGAACACAATGTGACAGCGACTGGTACAGGAGGAGCGAGGTCACTACCTGCGAGGGCTCACAATCTACAAGGGATGGGTGAGGATACAGTAGGTGAGGGTAGAGCTGGTCGTGCAGCAGTGTGGTGGATCTGTGGTTACTGCAGGCTGCAAGCTTGTTGGAAGAGGTGGGTCTTCAGGCTCCTTTTGAAGGTTTCCACGGTAGGCGAGAGTCTGACGTGTTGGGGTAGAGAGTTCCAGAGTAGAGGGGAAGCACGGGAGAAATCTTGTATGTGATTGTGGGAGGAGGAGATAAGAGAGGATATCTTGTGAGGATCGGAGGTTGCGTGCGGGTATGTAACGGGAGACTAGGTCAGAGATATATGGAGGAGATAGGTTGTGAATGGCTTTGTATGTCATGGTTAGGGTTTTGAACTGGAGTCTCTGAGCAATGGGGAGCCAGTGAAGAGATTGACAGAGAGGAGAGGCCGGGGAATAGCGGGGGGACAGGTAGATTAGTCGGGCAGCAGAGTTTAGGATGGATTGGAGGGGTGCAAGAGAGTTGGAAGGGAGGCCACAGAGCAGGAGGTTGCAGTAGTCAAGGCGGGAGATGATGAGGGCATGCACTAGTGATTTTGCAGATTCATGGCTGAATGAATGAGGTACTAGGTTCCATTAATTATTATATAACAATGATGAAAGACAAGAGGCCTGCTTTACATCAAACAATGCAACAATACCTTTTACAGAATATTCCCCCACTCCTAATTATTTGATCAATAGGAGTATATCAAATCTTATAACAAAGACCCCTTCCTTCTCCCAAGATAGCAAGTGCAACACAATGTGTAAAGTGACAACGTGCATGAATAAAATCACAGTCAATACAGATCCCCCATAAATCTCTCCCCTGTAAGATACTACTGGCCAGACCCTAGATGTAAACCTGTATACTGATTCCTACCTGCCAGCGGAGGTTGGCGCCCTAGTTAAAGTTGACAATTTGGCGCCCCCGCTCCACGACGGCTCTCCCTCAGTATCCCTTACTCGCTCTAGATATAATCACTAATTGCATCACAGTCTGATGCAATCTAAGGCATATAAAAAAATGCAACAAATCAGCAATGATATAAATGGGAGACTTATCTTGACTGCAGACAGATGGTCCCAGAATAATCCCAGAAGTCTCTTAGCCTCTGGTTAGTGCCTTAACGCGTTTCCCCATCTTTAGTTCCTCAGGAGGCTAATACATAAAGGTAGTCTAAAGCATAGATGTCTGTTAATTCAGATCTGCATTGATACTCAGTTTGATATTCACAGCTGGGATGTTAGTGCCTTACTCATCCCAGCTGTGATTATCAAACTGAGTATCAATGTGGACCTGACTTAACAGACATCTATGCTTTAGACATTCTTTATGTATCAGCCTCCTGAGGAACCAGACATGGGGAAATGCGTTGAGGCACTAACCAGAGGCTAAGAGACTTCTGGGCAGGGGCGTACATAGAAATCATGGGGTCCCATAGCAGAAGCTCTAATTGGGCCCCCCCCCTACAAATAAATAAAGAAATATTTGTCTGTGTCACAGAAGAGCATATCTCACAACTTTCAAGCCTTTACATAGTAATTTTCCTCCTGCTGAAGTCCTAGATTCCTCTTTCATTGCCCCCATAAAGTATTATGCCAATAAAAGTGCCCCCCAAACACAGTATGATACCCCCATGTTGCATTCCTCCACATTAGCCTCCACATACACAGTATAATGACCCTATTGTACCCCACTTCAACTCCCAAGGCAAAGTATGGTGACCCTAACACAGTATAATCCCCCAACTGACTCCCATACAGCCCTCCATACAGTATAATGGGCCAACATACAGTATAATGGCCCGCACTGACTGCGAGGAGTGTAACACATCACCATACCTTTTCTTACCAGTGTCCTCGGGCGGCATTAACCAAACATTAACTGCGGCCTGAGGAGCCACCTTAATAAAGATACTGTAAAACCAATGTTGGGTTATGTGGGTTGGCCACAGCTTTTTTATTTAACCAAAAAAACACCATACATACAGTACAGACCAAAAGTTTGGACACACCTTCTCATTTAAAGATTTTTCTGTATTTTCATGACTATGAAAATTGTACATTCACACTAAAGGCATCAAAACTATGAATTAACACGTGGAATTATATACTTAACAAAAAAGTGTGAAACAATTGAAAATATGTCTTATATTCTAGGTTCTTCAAAGTAGACACCTTTTGCTTTGATGACTGCTTTGCAGACTCTTGGAATTCTCTTGATGAGCTTCAAGAGGTAGTCACCGGAAATGGTCTTCCAACAATCTTGAAGGAGTTCCCAGAGATGCTTAGCACTTGTTGGCCCTTTTGCCTTCACTCTGCGGTCCAGCTCACCCCAAACCATCTCGATTGGGTTCAGGTCTGGTGACTGTAAAGGCCAGGTCATCTGGCGTAGCACCCCATCACTCACCTTTTTGGTCAAATAGCCCTTACAGAGACTGGAGGTGTGTTTGGGGTCATTGTCCTGTTTAAAAATAAATGATGGTCCAACTAAACGCAAGCCGGATGGAATAGCATGCCGCTGCAAGATGCTGTGGTAGCCATGCTGGTTCAATATGCATTCAATTTTGAATAAATCCCCAACCGTGTCACCAGCAAAGCACCCCCACACCATCACACCTCCGCCTCCATGCTTCACGGTGGGAACGAGGCATGTAGAGTCCATTCGTTCACCTTTTCTGCGTCGCCCAATGACACGGTGTTTGGAACCAAAGATCTCAAATTTGGACTCATCAGACCAAAGCACAGATTTACACTGGTCTATTGTTCATTCATTGTGTTCTTTAGCCCAAACAAGTCTTTTCTGCTTGTTGCCTGTCCTTAGCAGTGGTTTCCTAGCAGCTATTTTACCATGAAGGCCTGCTGCACAAAGTCTCCTCTTAACAGTTGTTGTAGAGATGTGTCTGCTGCTAGAACTCTGTGTGGCATTGACCTGGTCTCTAATCTGAGCTGCTGTTAACCTGCGATTTCTGAGGCTGGTGACTCGGATAAACTTATCCTCAGAAGCAGAGGTGACTCTTGGTCTTCCTTTCCTGGGGGGGTCCTCATTTGAGCCAGTTTCTTTGTAGCGCTTGATGGTTTTTGCAACTGCACTTGGGGACACTTTCAAAGTTTGCCCAATTTTTCGGACTGACCTTCATTTCTTATAGTAATGATGGCCACTCATTTTTCTTTACTTAGAATTTGTATTATGGCAAGAAAAAAGCAGCTAACAGTTTATTCAGTAGGACTATCAGCTGTGTATCCACCAGACTTCTGCACAACACAACTGATGGTCCCAACCCCATTTATAAGGCAAGAAATCACACTTATTCAACCTGACAGGGCACACCTGTGAAGTGAAAACCATTTCCGGTGACTACCTCTTGAAGCTTATCAAGAGAATGCCAAGAGTGTGCAAAGCAGTCATCAAAGCAAAAGGTGTCTACTTTGAAGAACCTAGAATATAAGACATATTTTCAGTTGTTTCACACTTTTTTGTTAAGTATATAATTCCACATGTGTTAATTCATAGTTTTGATGCCTTCAGTGTGAATGTACAATTTTCAAAGTCATGAAAATACAGAAAAATCTTTAAATGAGAAGGTGAGTCCAAACTTTTGGTCTGTACTGTACATTGTCAAAAAACCTTCATCGTCCATGCTCATTTTCTGCTTGTTTAACCAACAATAAAATACCAAAGGCCAACCGCTGGTTTACAGCGGGCCTTGTGAATAAAACTTATCGAGCACGGACGAGAACCGCCACGCTGTGACAACTAATAAAAAACCACACTAATAAACAAAAAATTTCTTCTTCCACTTGTTTTAATACCATCCGAAACATAATGAAAGTGGAAGGGTGGGCGGGTTTTTTCTTCTCAGGTAAGACGCTGTGTGACTGATCTTTGCTGCCTTTCCCTCATGTGTATAACCATTTGAATACCATGCCCCCAAATCTCTCGTGCAGCCCCAGACATTTCCCACACTTTTTAATTAACCCTCAAGGGTCCCACCACCAACTCCCTCACAGTCCTAGGCCCTTTCCTTATTTTATTCAGGGCCTTATAGACTGCGAAGAGTGTAACACATCACCATACCTTTTCTTACCAGTGTCCTGGGGCTGCATTAACCAAACATTGACTGCGGCCTGAGGAGCCACCTTAATAAAGATACTGTAAAACCAATGTTGGGTTATGTGGGTTGGCCACAGCTTTTTTATTTAACCAAAAAACCACCGTACATACATTGCCAAAAAACCTTCATCGTCCATGCTCATTTTCTGCTTTTTTAACCAACAATAAAATACCAAAGGCCAACCGCTGGTTTACAGCGGGCCTTGTGAATAAAACTTATCGAGCACGGCCGAGAACCGCCACGGCGGAAGGCAATGTATACTTACATTGAATTCCGACCAACCCCACCCGAAAATAATAACGCCCTTTCCAATACATCCTGTAGTCCTGACAAAAAAATATCCATACCTATCTCATTAAGATGAACCCCATCACTCCTAAGTAAATCCTTGTTGTCCCCTTCTAACTCCCTATGTCTCACTGCCACCCCACCCAAAGCCTGAACGTGTTTTGAAATCCTAACATTCAACAATCGTCTTGCTCGCTCAACACCAGTTACGCTCCTTGCCTCTCGCCAATTGCCTCTAGGTACAATTTCTGACCATATTATCGTTGCACTTGAAAAGAATTCTTTAAACCTGTCAAAATCCTGCTTCATCAAGGACAACAAATGTCCTACCTTCACCTTGCACAGGTCATTACCCCCTGCGTGAATTATCAAAATGACCTTGCCTCCAAACTGACGGCTGCATTGTACCACCATAGGCAGCACCTGTGTCCATCGAAGACCTCTGACCTTCTTCCAAAAGACCGAAACCTGTGAAGATCCCAAATTAAGACCCAATGGACGTATACCTGCTCTTTTTTCCGCCCAAAACATGAAAGAATGTCCTATTACAAAAACCATTTGTTTCGGCGCGAAACCTGAAACAGAAAGAGACAAAAACAACTAACCATAGAGTCAAAATGCTATGCCAACTATAAAAACACTTGATGTTTACCATAAACATAAAATCTATATCACTAAATCGGGACGAATGTATCTTCTAAAACAATCCGATTTGCATCTACCCAGTGCTTTGACTTCCCTTGATGACATACTGCACGCGTCTGCTGTCGTCGCTGCGCCTATACGGAAAGAGTGTGTCCCAAATTCTGAGGGATCTAATCCTAGTTCACCAATGGCCTTTTTAAAAACTGCTGAAAATTGGTAACGAGTCATAGATGTGTTATCCCTGTGTAACAAGAAAAAACTACCTTCACCTCTGATCGCTATATACTCCTTTATCAATTTTACTGGGCAGAAATCAGTCTGTAACTCATTAACAGATAACCAAGTGCCCCGTCCAAACACATCCGTCTTAGATCTTCTGATGCATATGTAGCGCCCCGAGGGTTCGGCCGCTACAGGGGTATTGCACCTCTGCCAGAGGTGTGATATTCCACTCCCAGGTAAGGATGGAGTATGGACCAGGGCTCAGTTAGCTGCATGCATCACACACACCCCATTTCCGGGGGACAGCTCAACGGTGCTCCCATTTATACAGTAATGCAGGCACGACAGACCATGTCCCTGGCTGGAGTGGGGAGGGGGGAGTAAAACCCAGTGATGTAGGAGCAGAAGGGGACGGTTTCTGAGCATAGGTAGGAGCTCATTGGTTGCTGGTCACCTGAGCTCACACACTAGGGAAGGGTATATAAGGTGGGCACCATCTTAGTTCTGGGTTGTTGAGTTCAGTGAGAGAAGGAGTTCAGCCAGAGAGGCCTGACAGGGAGCTGTGGCTCAGTCTGGGCCCAGTTCCACTTGGCAGGCCTATGGTGAAGGCCGGAGCCAGAGAGGAGAGGAGAACAGAAAAGAAAGGAACAGAAACAGAAAGGAACAGAAAAGGAAGAGAAGTACCCAAAGTGTAGAAGGGCTCAGGAACAAGAAGGCAGAAGGGACCCTAAGGACCCAGGAAATTACGGGTGACGGGTCAGGCGAGAAAAGGGTACCGGATCCCAAATTGGCGGAGGAGAAAATACCCTCAGCCAAGAACCGGAGGTCGTGATCATTACTTGGTGCGACCACCTACTAAACCTTGCTAGGAAGGCACCATATAGGATAGCGGGAAACGGGGCCCACGTTTACCCGCATAGATCCGCGGCAGCTGGACAAAAGCTTGGTCACTGGTGGGGCACGAGCCAGAGGAAGGATAGAAGGGAGTCCTGTGCCATACTCCGGAATTGCCTGGGGGTTGACCGAGCCCCTCACCTGGTGGACATGGCACGACTCGGGCAGTCACTACCTGTGCAGAAGTGGCTTGGAGTATACGAACTGTGAGTAAAAGACCCTGGACTGCAACATGTTGTCTTTGTGCTTCTTACTTCGCCAGCACTAACGGTACTGGGACTCCCTGCACCATCACCCCCACCATCTACTACATTGCTCCGAGGCTACACTCCTCCCTTGGGGAGTTATAACATCTCAGCTGCACACACCATCAGCCTCAAGGGACTGCCTTGCAGCGGCGGTTCATAGTAGCCGCAATCCACGGGTGGCGTAGTCGGACATTACTCAAAGCACATAGTAGACTACCACTGGTCTGACCACCCTGAGCCACGGGACTGGGTCGCCACTACTACTACCAGCATTGCCCTGAAGCCCGGTCCCGAGTGCCCCACGGCCCAGGGGGCGAGTCACATATTTTTAATATTCTCCAGCAAATCACCACATCCGACACCAACAACCCGTTTGTCGTTTGAATGTGGAACTAACTCTCCAATCCTTAATGCTCCGAAAAATGCCAATGAGAAAGCTGCTCTAAATAGCGATACCTCCTCCATGTCCCTACAAATCACAACCATAATACGCATCAATTTAACCAATAAATGATAAGATATGGGGCGGCGCATGTCCAAAACCTCTGTCTCCTTGCTCCATCCTTTTACTATTTGTCATACTGCGAAAAATTTTGTCACATCTCTTTTATCATGCAATTTTAGAAAGAAAGCTATGCCAGATAGACACTTTGTCACCTTGCTTGCCGAAGCACCCACCTGCCTTAAAACTCTTAAATAATCCAAAGTTACCGATAACAAATCCATAGGCTCATCCGGAGCTTTGCCATTTGAACATACTAACCTATCCATCCACGCTCTTTCGTGTCCTCGCCACGTATAAGCCGATACCGAATTCCTGACTAAATCGCCTAAAAAATGATAGTGTTGGCCCCCTTAAAAATAGTCTGGGTGAAATGGTGGATGAGGATGAGGAAAAAGCCAATATTCTAAATGATTTTGTTTTCAACCGTATTTACACAAGAAAATCGCATGATAGAAAACATGATTAGTGATAACAAAAATTCTCCATTAAATGTCACTTGCTTAACCCAGCAGGAAGTACGGCGGCGTCTAAAAACCACTAAAGTTGACAAATCCCCGGGCCCGGATGGGATACACCCGCGAGTACTGCATGAATTTAGTAACGTCATAGATAGACCATTATTTTTAATCTTTAAAGATTCCATAATAACAGGATACCACACGACTGGCGTATAGCAAATGTGGTGCCAATATTCAAAAAGGGGACAAAAACTGAACTTGGAAATTATAGGCCAGTAAGCTTAACCTCTACTGTGGGTAAAATCCTGGAGGGTTTCCTAAGAGATGCTATAATAGAGTATCTAAAGAAGAATAACCTCATGACCCAATATCAACATGGGTTTACGAGGGACCGTTCCTGTCAAACTAATCTGATCAGTTTTTATGAGGAGGCTAGTTCTGGACAGGACCAAGGAAATGGTTAATACATAAAATGAGAACAATGGGGTTAGGGGAAAATATATGTATGTGGGTTAAGAATTGGCTCAGTGATAGGAAACAAAGGGTGATTATTAATGGAAAACACTCAGACTGGGTCTCAGTTAACAGTGGGGTACCACAGGGGTCAGTATTGGGCCCCCTTCTTTTTAACATATTTATTAATGACCTTGTAGGGGGAATACAGAGTAATATTTCAATATTTGCAGATGACACTAAACTCTGCAGGGTAATCAATACAGAGGAGGACAATTTTATATTACAGGAGGATCTATGTAAACTAGAAGCTTGGGCTGATAAATGGCAAATAAGCTTTAATGTGGTTAAATGTAAGGTAATGCACTTGGGCTGAGGAAATAAAATGTATAATTATATGCTTAATTGTAAAACACTGGGCAAAACTGTCACTGAAAAAGACCTGGGTGTATTGGTGGACGACAAGCTCACATTTAGTGGCCAGTGTCAGGCAGCTGCTGCAAAGGCAAATAAAATAATGGGATGCATTAAAAGAGGCATAGATACTCATGAGGAGAACATAATTTTACCTCTATGCAAGTCACTAGTGCGACCACACTTAGAATACTGTGTACAGTTTTGGTCTCCGGTGTATAAGAAAGACATGGCTGAACTAGAGAGGGTGCAGAGAAGAGCGACCAAGGTTATTAGAGGACTGGGGGGTCTGCAATACCAAGACAGGTTATTACACTTGGGGTTATTTAGTGTGGAAAAAAGAAGGCTTAGGGGTGATCTTATTACTATGTACAAGTATATGAGGGGACAGTACAAAGACCTTTCTACTGATCTTTTTACTCTGAGGCCAGAGACGGGGACAAGGGGGCATCTTCTACGTCTGGAGGAAAGAAGGTTTAATCATAATCACAGACGGGATTCTTTACTGTAAGAGCAGTGAGACTATGGAACTCTCTGCCGCATGATGTTGTAATGAGTGATTCACTATTAAAATTTAAGAAGGGCATGGATGCTTTTCTTGAAAAGTATAATATTACAGGTTATATATACTAGATTCCTTGATAGGGCGTTGATCTAGGGAACTAGTCTGATTGTCGTATGGAGTTGGGAAGGAATTTTTTTCCCCAATGTGGAGCTTAGTGTTTGCCACATGTTTTTTTTTGCCTTCTTCTGGATCAACATGCTAGGCTATGGGTTGAACTAGATGGACTTAGTCTTCCTTCAACCTTAAAAACTATGTTACTATGTTCCCCTCTACTATGCTCCACAAGAAATGAGGGCAATGACAACCCACCGGATCCGCTGATGGATGAAGTTCCCAAAAAACCTGCATTTGAGAACGAGATAGAGTATCAGCCACAACATTTTGTGATCCCAGAACATGTTTGGCTCTAAACCAAATATTTTGTTGCAGACACCTGAGCACTAAGTGTCTTATCAAAGCTAAGACCGGTGGGGATGACGACGTTTGTGAATTAATGGCCGATGCGACCGCCATGTTATCTGTCCAGCAACAATTCCTTTTACTACTAAACTGTTTACCCCAAACTTCCAAAGCCACCACTATTGGGAATAACTCTAATAGTGCAATATTCTTGATCAGTCCCAAATCACGCTATTGCTGAGGCCATTGCTCCCTACACCACTGATTACCAAAAATCGCTGCAAATCCATCCCCTCCAGCTGCATCCGTGAATAAGCCCATATCATCACTAGAGACCTCCTCCTCTTGAAATAACGTTCTGCCATTAAATGTGAGCAAAAATTCTTTCCAGACCAATAAATCATCCTTCATATTCCGAGTCACCCTAATAAAGTGATGCGCTTGCCCAATGCCTCTGGTTGCAAGAGACAATCTTCTGGAAAAAAACTCTGCCCATAGGTATCACTTTACACGCGAAATTCAACAAACCTAACAAAACCTGTAATTGGTGTAGCGTAACGTTTTTAGAACTGCTAACTTGATCCACGAAAAACTGCAATTTCTCAACTTTCTCCATGGGCAACCGCAAAACAAACTGCTCCATGTCGATGTCTATTCCTAAAAACGTCCAAACAACTCACTGAGCCCTCTGTCTTCTCCTCTGACAAAGGGACACCCAATGACTAGTGTTGAGCCACCCCCGTAGTGTTCGAGTTCGGTTCGGTTCGTCGAACACCCGTGTGTTCGCCGAACTGTTCGTCGAACTGTTCGTCGAACACCTTCGAACACCGTTAAAACCAATGGCAGGCAAACAAAAACACATAGAAACACATAGAAAACACCTTCAAAGGTGTCCAAAAGCTGACAAACTGCTCAGAAGACATAACTAACACATGGAAAAGTGACAAGTACATATAGTCATGCGAAAATAAAAGAGGTGGAGGAGTAAAAGGAGGGGGAGACACAGATATAGGCATGTCATGCCCTTCTAAAATCCAAAAAGTGAGAAGCCGACACGGCCAGTCCGCTCCTGCCCGTGCCACCTCCGTGTCGCCGGGTTTGTGCCAGAGCCGCGGTGAACCCTGACGGCCAGCCCCCCTCTCCCAATACTGGTGCCTGTCCGCTGGTGGGTCGAGCGAGCCCCCCTGTGGTGGAGGCAGCTCTAAGCTTTTTAATTTAAATTGTCTCTCTAATTTGAATGAATACACTTTAAATCCATTTACAAGGATCTATTGGAGGGCAAGTCTCATGCCAGCAGCCGCGGTAATTCCAGCTCCAGTAGCGTCCACTAAAGCTGCTGCAGTTAAAAAGCTTTTATAAGGATCGAGCTCGGCTGTCCACCGCAAGGCATCCTACTGCCAGTCCCAGCCCCTATGCCTTGGGGTGCCTCCTGATGCTCTTCACTAAGTATCCCATGGTCCCGAAGCATTTCCTTTGAAAAAATTAAGTGTCTAAACTACAGGTGGTGCAGCTTGCTTAACAGCCGGGATAATCCGCTGACTAGCAGACACTGCTACTAGGCACAAAGTATTTCCTGGGCTAGATGCAGTTAAAAATTTGTAATTAGATACTCTCGTTGGATGCTGAGAAAGCATTCCATAGAGTCTCCTGGCACGCCATATATGATTCTCTTAAAAAGCTTGGGGTAGGGGTCTAGGGGACCCTTTTATAGCCAAAATCACGGCCCTGTATCGCAATACGTCACCTAGGCTGAAGATAAATGGAACTGTAGCACCCTGAGGGCTCGGTTGCTACAGACGTATTGCACCTCACCCAGAGGTGTGATATCTCACTCTCAGGTAAGGATGGAGTGTGGATCAGGACCCGACACCTGCATGCATTACACCACATTGCCGTGGGGCAGGGCGACCAATATGCCCCTGAGATGGGCACGACAGTCCCTGTCCCTGGCTGGAGTGGGGGGAGGGAACACTGAGGAAGGGGAACCCTGTAGTGCAGGAGCAGGGAGGAAGCAGTTCCTGGGTGCATTGAGAAGGGAGTATAAAAGGTGGGCACCATCTTAGTTCAGTGCAGAGAAGTCTGAGCAGAAGTGGCAGGGAGCAGGGGCTCTGCATGAGCTCTGCTCCGGAGGCGGGCCTAGTAACAGAGGCCCAGGCCTGGAAGAGGGAGAAGGAAGGAAGAGGAGCGGAGAAGGCTCCAGGAACAAGGAATGAAGGGATCCCAGGGGTGCGGACGGGCGAGTCGCCACCGCACGCCCGAATCCACCTGCGTGGAGGGGTCAGGCCAAAGGGGGAGACCGGTCCCCGAACTAGTGGAGGCAGGAAACGACCCTCAGCTAGAAACCGGAGGCTCTGACATTTTATGTGGCGCAGCCCCTCGCTACACCCGCTAGGAAGGCACCACATAGGGTCAGGGAAACTGGCGCCAAGTTTACCAAGAGGAGGCCCGAGGCAGCCGGACAGAAGTGTTGGTAAGAAAGGCCAGACAAAGGACACACAAAGGGGGTCCTGTGAAGTGCTCCAAAGTTATCTGGGAGTTGTCTGAGCCCCTCACCTGGTGAGCACAGTACGACGTGGGCAGCCGTTACCTGCAGACGTGGTCTGGATAATAAGAACTGTGAGTAAAGGCCCTGAACTGCATCACTGACTCCGTGTCGTTACTGCTGCTGCCCTGCACCATCACCCCCATCCTCCGCATACACTGCCCTGAGGCTATACTCCTCCCGTGGGGAGTTATGCTACGCTCTGCTGCACCCACAACACCAGCCTCAGCGGTCTGCCCTGTAGCGGCGGTTCACTCTGACCGCAATCCACGGGTGGCGTAGTCGGACATTTAAACATCAAAACCACATAAATAGTTCCGCCACTGGTTTGACCGCCCTGAGCCACGGAACCGGGTCGCCGCCACGAAGACTACAACCACCAGCATCCACCAAAAAGGGTCCGGCTCCGGGTGTCCCAAGGCCCAGGGGGTGCGTCAGAACATTTTCATCACCTTTCACAATCACCAATGGGACAAGGCAGTGATGTCCTCTGTCCCCTCTCTTATACATCCTAGTGACGGAGCACCTGCTCTCATCAATTCGCCATAACCCCAATATTAGGTGGATTGAGGTGGGAGGCACCGAGTACAAGTGCTCTCTATTTGCTGATGATGTCCTAGTATATATCACTCAATCACATATATCCATCCATGCTGTTATGGCTGAAATAGATCACTTTGTTACATGGTAAAATTTTAAAATCAATGCAGCGAAGTCTGAGGCCCTCGATGTCTCCCTCCCCAAATCCATATAGGATTCCATCCAGTCCAACTTTCCCTTTGCCTGGCCCTCACAGGGTATCAAATACTTAGGAATTCCTATTCATAGAGACCTCTCCCATCTATGTTATCTTAATTTTGGGCCCTTTATTGAACAACTCCATACAGACCACGGTTGGCAAGTTAGAACTGTAAGATTCACTACGTGAACCACTAGTGTTTTGTGGAAAAGCACATGTACACTGCGTTCCAAATTATTATGCAAAAAGTGTTTAGGAGTGATAAGGGAAGAATTTGTTTGTTTGTCAGTTAAACTCATTGATGGTGATGTGTGTCAGGGCTCTTTATATCACTGTAAGCAATTGCAGACACCTGTGCTAATTAGTTTGGCAGGTGTGTCCAATGAAAGGCAAGACTACTTAAGAAGGCTCTCTCACATTATTAAGCAGCCTACATTTTCTGCCAAAATGGGAAAGAAAAAGGATGTGTCGGCTGCTGAGAAGCAACAAATTGTGGAGTGTTTAGGTCAAGGCATGACTACAATCAACATTGTGCGATGATCAGGATGAAGTGTCTTGGCAATCAAGAAGTATGTAGCTGATTCACAGTACACACGTGTGCGTGCTGATAGGGGCAAATTGAGGACTCTTTCCTACAGGCAATTACGTCAGGTTGAAAGAGCAGCGGCAAAAAAGCCTTGTCATAGCAGCAGACAAGTTTTTGAAGCTGCTTGTGCCTCCAACGTCCCCCGAACAACAAGATGCAGGGTCCTTCAGAGGTTTGCAGCTGTGCATGCGCCATCCTGTCGACCTCCTCTATCCACTTCACACAAGCAGAAACGGCTCCAGTGAGCCAAACATTACATGAAGACTGATTTCAAAACTGTTTTGTTCACGGATGAGTGCCGTGCAGCGCTCGATGGTCCAGATGGATGGAGTGGAGGATGGCTGGTTGATGGACACCCCACGCAAACACGGCTACAGCGCCAACAAGGAGGAGGTGGAGTAATGTTTTGGGCTGGAATCATGGGGAGAGAGATTGTCGGCCCCTTTAGGATCCCTGAAGGCGCTAAAGATGAACTCCATAATGTATGTGGATTTTCTCAAACAGCACTTCCTGCCATGGTTCAAGAAGAAGAACCGTGTATTTCACAGCAAGATCATTTTTCTGCATGATAATGCACCATCTCATGCTGCACATAAAACATCTGCATCTCTGGCTGATATGGGCATAAAAGGGGACAAACTTATGGTGTGACCCCCATGCTCCCCTGACCTCTACCCCATTCAGAACCTTTGGAGCATCATTAAAAGGAGTGTCTATGATGGCGGGAGGCAGTTCACATCTAAGCAACAGCTCTGGGAGGGTATTCTGTCCTCATGCAAAACAATTGAAGCAGAAACCATCCAAAACCTGACAAATTCAATGGACGAGAGAGTTCAGAAGCTCCTTTCGAACAAGGGGTCCTATGTGAAAATGTAACATCACCTAGAATAAAGTTTTGAGTTGAAAACTGTTTGATTTCAGTTTCTAACAACCTGCTAATGCTTATAATTTCAAAAATGACCATTTTTTTGGTCTTTATTAAAATGAAAAGGTTGATCGAAAAGTTTGGGGGATCTAAGAGTGTGGCAACCCAGTAGTCATGATTACTTCGAATTCTGACAATATGAGGGTCATGCTGCAGGTAGTGCAGCAAGAAGGCACTTATGTGCCTTGCGCATCTCGGAGCCCCAAAATTATTTTCCGGGCTAGATGCAGCTAAAAATTATTTTTAATTTTAAATCTGGTGAAGCTTTAGTATAGATGGCCTAATAGGATCAGTGCTGCACACTGCTACAAAGCCCAAATTATTTTCCAGTCAAGATACAGATAAACATGATTAGTAATTTGAAAGCTTAAAACGGTTGGTAGGGTGATTTTAACCAATCATCAAGCTTTTACTCTCCCCAGGATGACACAGGGGTAGAAAAGTCGTTTCGGATCCATGATTTGTTCATCTTTATGAACGTGAGTCTGTCTACATTATCAGTGGAGAGCCGCGTGCGCTTATCTGTCAGCACACCACCAGCAGCGCTGAACACACGTTCAGACAGAACGCTGGCTGCGGGGCATGACAAGATCTCCAAGGCGTAAGTGGCTAGCTCCGGCCATTTATCCAGATTGGAAGCCCAAAAAGAGCAAGGGTCCAGTGACACAGTCATGGCTTCAATGTTTACTTGGAGATACTCCTGTACCATCGTCTCTAGGCGTTGACTATGTGTCAGACTTCTTGTCTCCTGTGGCCTTGCAAAGGATGGGCTAAAAAAGTGGTGAAATGATTCCGCAAAATTGATGCTACCAGCAGATACTGTGGTTCTGTTACGGTTTGAGTGCTGAACACTTGACGGTCCCACGGTTGGCAAGTTGGAACTGTGAGATTCACTACGTGCACCACTGGTATTTTGTGGAAAAGCACATGTAAGATTCTGCAACAGTCTCTGCTGATACTCCTGCATGCGTGCATCCCTTTCTATGGCAGGAATAATTTCTGCAAATTTACTTTTGTACCGGGGATCTAACAGTGTGGCAACCCAGTAGTCAGGATTATTTCTAATTCTCACAATTCGAGGGTCATGTTGCAGGTAGCGCAGCAAGAAGGCACTCATGTGTGTTGCGCATCCAGGAGCACCAAGTCCTTGTTGTGTTGGTGGCGAGGTAACAATCATGCTTCCTTCCTCTGTCCTCTCCCCCCAACCTCGCACAACAGAAATGTGATCAAGGTCTCCCTCATCTGATGAGTCTTCCATCAGTTCGTCCTCCACTTCTTCCTGGGCTCCTGCACCTTCCTCACTAGTTTGGCTGCTACCATGCGCCCTGGTAAAACCATCTCCCCCACCCTCACATGCCTGCCGCCTTGGTGCTGCCGACCGTCTGGACCTTGCAGATGTTAGCCCTTCCGCATACAACTCCTCCTCCTCTACTTCCTCCACCTCCTCTTGTGCCACCACCTGACTCCGAATTCTGTTTAACATGTGCTCCAGCATGTAAATCACCGGAATAGTCATGCTGATAATGGCATCGTCAGCACTAAACATCTTCGTCGCCATTTCAAAACTGTGCAGAAGGGTGCATAGGTCCCTGATCTGAGACCACTCCTCCAGCGTGATTTGCCCCACCTCTGAATCTCGTTGGCCCAGGCTATACGTCAGAACGTATTGCACCAGGGCTTGTCGGTGCTGCCATAGTCGCTGCAACATGTGCAGAGTTGAATTCCACCGGGTAGGCACATCGCATTTTAGCCGGTGAAGTGGCAGGCCCAACGACTTCTGTAGAGGTGTAAGTCGCTGAGCTGTGGGATGCGAACGGCGGAAGTGAGCACACAGCGACCGTGCCCTCTGCAGAAGGCCATCTAGTCTGGGATAGTGGGCTAAAAATTGCTGGACAACCAGGTTCAACACGTGAGCCATACAAGGCACGTGTGTGACATTGCCCCGGCGAAGGGCCGCACCCAGGTTTGCAGCATTGTCGCACACGGCCTTCCCTGGTTTCAGGTCCAGTGGAGACAACCATTCATGAAATTGGTTCTCCAGAGCTGACCACAACTCCTCAGCTGTGTGACTCACATTTCCCAGACATTTCAATGTAAAAACCGCCTGATGACGTTGAGCCCTACTGCCAGCATAGTAAGGAGGTGTGCAGGATCCCTTCTGCGCAGTTAGAAAGCTTGTGGCATGACCAGACAGGCTTTGGGTGCAGGTGGAAGACCGAGAGGAGGTTGAGGAGGCAGAAGCAGTGGAGGAACTTTGACATAAAGAGGATTGACGCACAACTCGTGGGGACGGCAAGACTTGGACAGCAGCCCCTTGTCCTGCTGTCACCATAGTTACCCAGTGCCCAGTCAGCGACATGTAACGCCCCTGTCCATGCCTACTCGTCCAAGTGTCTGTGGTGAAATGCACCCTGTCACACACAGAGTTTCTCAAAGAAGCGGTGATGTTATGTGCGACATGCTGGTGGAGCGCAGGCACACCTTTCTTTGAGAAGTAGTGCCGACTGGGCATCTGGTACTGGGGCACTGCGACGGACATAAGGTCTCGAAAATCCTCTGTGTCCACCAGGCGAAAAGGCAGCATTTCTGTAGCCAAGAGCTTGCAGATGGTGAAATTCAACCTCTTAGCTTTCTCATGGCTAGGAGGAAATGGTCTTTTACTTGTCCACATCTGAGGGACCGAGGGCTGGCTATTGTGCTTAGACGGGGTTGATAAGGGTGTCCCCGGCAAACTGCCGGTCTGTGAGGAAGATGCAGGCGGACATGTTAGGTTGCCTTGATCCAAAGGTGGTGCTATCGATGTCGGACAGCGCTCAACACCAGCTGGTGTTACCACCTCCAAAGAAAATGATGACCTGCCAATCACGCTGGCTGTTGCGGGTAAAGAGGTGGCAGGTCTGTGCCCCAAAACAGGTGTGACTGCTGTTCCCCCAGTCACAGAGGATGAAGAGGCCGCGGATGCACAAGATATGGCAGACGGTGGTTGGCCCGGCCGGCTAGGCCGCATTGTAGCACACTGAGCTTCCCACTGCAACTTATGCTTCATGTCCATGTGCCGGTTCATGCATGAAGTACTAAAACTATGTATTTTTTGGCCTCTACTTAGCTTTTGCTGACAAATGTTACAGATAACACGAGTTGGGTCATCTTTATCGATCTGAAAAAATGCCCAGGCTATGCAAGGCTTAGCACCCATGCGACCTGAAGAGCCACCACGACTTGTGGTGAGAGGCAGAGTTGTGTTTGAGGATGCAGTTGTTGACGTGCTTCCAGTACTACGTCTCTGTCCAGGAAGGCGCAACCTGACCTCGTCGTCACTAGCATCTTCCTCCACCTCCTCTGCTGACCTCATCTCTTGGCTGACTGTGGGTTGACAGTAAGTGGGATCTCCGACCTCATCATCATCACCCTGTGCGTTATCACACACGTCGTCCTCAGAGCCAACCTGTTCCTGCCCTGACAAAAAACTAAAGTTGTCGCTCCAATCAGGTATTTGAGTCTTATCATCGTCTTCCTCATTGTCTCCACCAACAGGAGTTACAGTTTGGGAATGAGGGTCTACATTATGGTCAGAACCTTCTGCGTCTGGTCCTGGATCCGACTCATAAAGATTCTGGGCATCAGTGCAGATCATTTCCTCGTCTGGATTCACAGAAGCGCTGGAGTCGACCTCTGATTCCCAGGCTATAGTATGAGTAAACAGCTCTGCAGACTCAACCATCTGTTCTACCTCATACTCAGACGGGCAGCTGGAGATTTGGGAGCTGTGAGGAAGCAAGTGCGATTTGGGTGACACCTTTGAGGACTGGAGTATTTGTGATGTTGAAGTTGATGTGGAGGAGAGCCCACTTAAAGGAGCACTTGATATCCGTTGAAGCACCTGCTGTTTTTGTGCCTCATCTGGAATTTGTAGCGATTGGCGTGGCCGTAAGAAAGGGATCTTATCACATTGTCCGCTAAAAGAAGTAGACATTTTAGTTTGGCTGGAAGATGGTCTTTCTTCTGCAGATGTTACTGTTGCTTTAACACCTACCCCACGGACACAACCTTTTTTCCCCTTCCCAACACGCCTATTCCCCTTTCCACCAGCAGCAGGCCTTTTTCCACTCATTTTGGTGGTTAACTAATTCACAACTCTGGAGTTGTTTGCACAAAAAAACAATGGATGGTAACCGAGCAGAGCTGAGTGGCCAAACTGTGGTATTAGGCCAAAACTATTGGCTGGGTTAGATGCAGAAAAAAATTATTTTGAATTTGCAACCTGATGGAGGTCAGTATAGATGGATTAATAGAACAAGACCCACACACAGCTAGAAGCCCAATATTTTTTCAGAGGTAGATGCAGGAAAAAAATATATTCAGTTTGCAACCTGATGGAGGTCAGTATAGATGGACTAATACAACAAGTCGCACACACAGCTAGAAGCCCAAATATTTTTTCAGAGGTACTGTAGATGCAGATAAAAATTAGTTTTAATTTGCAACCTGATGGAGGTCAGTATAGATGGACTAATAGAGAAAGTCCGACACACTACTAGAAGGCCAAATATTTTTTCAGAGGTAGATGCAGAAAAAAATATATTCAGTTTGCAACCTGATGGAGGTCAGTATAGATGGACTAATAGAGAAAGTCCGACACACTACTAGAAGGCCAAATATTTTTTCAGAGCTAGATGCAGAAAAAAATTATATTCAGTTTGCAACCTGATGGAGGTCAGTATAGATGGATTAATAGAACAAGACCCACACACAGCTAGAAGCCCAATATTTTTTCAGAGGTAGATGCAGAAAAAAATATATTCAGTTTGCAACCTGATGGAGGTCAGTATAGATGGACTAATACAACAAGTCCCACACACAGCTAGAAGCCCAATATTTTTTCAGAGGTAGATGCAGAAAAAAATATATTCAGTTTGCAACCTGATGGAGGTCAGTATAGATGGACTAATACAACAAGTCCCACACACAGCTAGAAGCCCAAATATTTTTTCAGAGGTACTGTAGATGCAGATAAAAATTAGTTTTAATTTGCAACCTGATGGAGGTCAGTATAGATGGACTAATAGAGAAAGTCCGACACACTACTAGAAGGCCAAATATTTTTTCAGAGCTAGATGCAGAAAAAAATTATATTCAGTTTGCAACCTGATGGAGGTCAGTATAGATGGACTAATAGAGAAAGTCCGACACACTACTAGAAGGCCAAATATTTTTTCAGAGCTAGATGCAGAAAAAAATTATATTCAGTTTGCAACCTGATGGAGGTCAGTATAGATGGATTAATAGAACAAGACCCACACACAGCTAGAAGCCCAATATTTTTTCAGAGGTAGATGCAGAAAAAAATATATTCAGTTTGCAACCTGATGGAGGTCAGTATAGATGGACTAATACAACAAGTCCCACACACAGCTAGAAGCCCAATATTTTTTCAGAGGTAGATGCAGAAAAAAATATATTCAGTTTGCAACCTGATGTAGGTCAGTATAGATGGACTAATACAACAAGTCCCACACACAGCTAGAAGCCCAAATATTTTTTCAGAGGTACTGTAGATGCAGATAAAAATTAGTTTTAATTTGCAACCTGATGGAGGTCAGTATAGATGGACTAATAGAGAAAGTCCGACACACTACTAGAAGGCCAAATATTTTTTCAGAGCTAGATGCAGAAAAAAATTATATTCAGTTTGCAACCTGATGGAGGTCAGTATAGATGGATTAATAGAACAAGACCCACACACAGCTAGAAGCCCAATATTTTTTCAGAGGTAGATGCAGAAAAAAATATATTCAGTTTGCAACCTGATGGAGGTCAGTATAGATGGACTAATACAACAAGTCCCACACACAGCTAGAAGCCCAATATTTTTTCAGAGGTAGATGCAGAAAAAAATATATTCAGTTTGCAACCTGATGGAGGTCAGTATAGATTGACTAATACAACAAGTCCCACACACAGCTAGAAGCCCAAATATTTTTTCAGAGGTACTGTAGATGCAGATAAAAATTAGTTTTAATTTGCAACCTGATGGAGGTCAGTATAGATGGACTAATAGAGAAAGTCCGACACACTACTAGAAGGCCAAATATTTTTTCAGAGCTAGATGCAGAAAAAAATTATATTCAGTTTGCAACCTGATGGAGGTCAGTATAGATGGACTAATAGAGAAAGTCCGACACACTACTAGAAGGCCAAATATTTTTTCAGAGCTAGATGCAGAAAAAAATTATATTCAGTTTGCAACCTGATGGAGGTCAGTATAGATGGATTAATAGAACAAGACCCACACACAGCTAGAAGCCCAATATTTTTTCAGAGGTAGATGCAGGAAAAAAATATATTCAGTTTGCAACCTGATGGAGGTCAGTATAGATGGACTAATACAACAAGTCCCACACACAGGTAGAAGCCCAAATATTTTTTCAGAGGTACTGTAGATGCAGATAAAAATTAGTTTTAATTTGCAACCTGATGGAGGTCAGTATAGATGGACTAATAGAATGATGCTATGCCCAAAAGATTTTACTTCACTAGGTGCAGTAAAAAAATTGGTATTCTATACACAGGTGGTATATCTTGCAACACAGATAGGCTACTCCACTGACTAACACACTCTGCAGTAGGCCAAAAAGGATTAGCTTTGCTAGATTCAGCCAAATGCTGTGAAAAAAACTTGCACAGCACTTGCACAGACCTGCCTGGCAAAAACTGATAGGAACTGATGTAACCTAGTCCTGAAAAGGACTCCAATTACAATTAGTCTTTACTCCCACAACCTATCTATTTAAGAGCACAGACCTCCCTGATAAAAGTCGTAGGAAATGCTGTAACCTAGTCCTTAAAAGGACTGCAATCACAACTATTCCCTACTCCCAAGCTATCTGTATATTTGTGCGAAAATTGGCTTGAAATTAACAAGGTATAGCGCACACAGCAACAGCGGTGCCATCTAACACGCAGCTGCAGCAGTGAGAAAATGGTGGCGACGGGGAAAATGGCTTGGTCTTATAGGGCAAGGACATGTGACATACACTACCAATGACACATGCCCTTGCTTGTGTGAAAAAAAGCACTTCGCTCCGTGTGTGCGCTGCTGATAGGCTGACAGATTGCACCTCCCCACTGCAAATGCGGGAAAGAGAAAAAAAAAATGGAGCTCTTCATTGTTCCTGCAGAGATCCATCCCCTGCCCCTCCCCCCACCCCGCTGTACACTCAAACTGCGTATTAACATTAATTTTCATCATTACTGAGAAAAAATCCAGTTATGATTTTGGTGCACGAACAGTTATCGAACATAACCTCGAACAGCCGAATTTTTCTCAAATTGTTCGTGTTCGCCGAACGGCTCGAACACCGCCCAAAACAGCTCGAATTTGAGATTGGCCAACAGTTCGAGTAGAACAACGCTCATCTCTACCAATGACTTCATCAACTTACGAAAACAAGTAACAAGTAACGACAAATCTTGGAATCACCTGGGCCTACGAACAAAAAATCATCAAGATAATGCGTCAAGGAACATAACCCAGTCTCCCACTTCAGCAACCATTCTAAAAAACAACTAAACATTTCAAAATAAAAACAAGATATAGAACATCCCATTGGTAGGCACATATCTACAAAAAAACTCTCCATCCAAATGGCAACCCAGTAAGTGTATACAATCCACATATATTGGCAAGAGCCTAAAGGCTGTTTCAATGTCTGACTTTGCTAATAAAGCGCCTTTACCTGCTTGTTTGACCAAGAATATTGCCCTATCAAAAGATGTATATTTCACTCTTGCTTTCTCTTTCGATATACCATCATTGACAGATAACCCTTGTGGAAATGACAAATGATGAATGAGGCGGTACTTGCCAGGCTCCTTCTTTGGTACTAAACCCAGAGGAGACACTCTCAGGTTTTCAATTGGAGGAACCGAAAATGGTCCAGCCATTCTGCCAAGCTCCACCTCCTTCATCAGTTTCTCCTTCAGTATATCCTTTTTATCTTCAATTGACTTTAAGTCTGAACTGAACAGAGACACTGCTGAAAATTGAAAAGGTATCCTAAAACCCTCACAAAACCCCTCCTGTAGGACCTTTGCTTCCTCCCTCTTGTGATACCGATCTAGCCAATACAGTAGAGCTTCCTTTTTCACTGGTGTTCTCATTTGCACCGGCAGAACCCACTCTGGTATTCTGTTTTTGTCTCCGGAAACACCGCACTGCGGCATGTGCTCCCCCACATATTGTGCATTCATGCTTAAATTTGCATGTGGCATAAAATCGGCAGTGTCCCTCATTGTATAACCAACATATCCCACTTCGCTTTGATGTAGCTGACATGTGGTACTGACTCGTGGAAGATGAGCTAACGGGAAAGGACCGCTGTTGTGGTCTCTGGGCCAAAATTAATTGAATCCATACATCCGTTGCTTTTGTGGCCCAACCGACCCCTGGACATAGTGCCATGCGTCGGTGGAACTCCTCATCGTATTTCCACTAGGCCGATCCCCTGTGTAATTGATGCGCACTAAATATGGTATCCATGTAAACCATCAATTCAGGACCTTTTTCCGGCTGTAACCGACAGGTCTCATGAGCCAAGGCAAGAAAAGCCTGTAACCAATTCCCGAAAGTCTTGGCCACTTTAACCTTTTTGTCGTTCCTTTCAAAAGAACGTTCTTTATCAATAGTCACCTGATCAGCGGAAACAAGAGACCAAATATCAATATATTCACCACGCCTGATCTTCTCCCTTGTTTCCCTGACCAGGTGAGTACCCAAAGGTGCTACTCCGCAATAAACGGAGTCCCTGAAAATTAAACCTTGTGTTATAGAATCCACCCCAGGCTGAGGAGAACACTCCTCACCCGGTGTTAATGGTGGGATACACTGCCCACTTTCCTGTTCCAAACTTGTTATCACATTTTTTAAAACCGCAACTAAATCTTTATTTGTATTCTGTGTTTGAAGTGGTGTGGACCATGCCCGTAGCACGGGACACTAACCCTCCATACGACTCCCAATCTGTGTCATTGATGTTGCACCGGCCGACTCCCTGAGTTGTATATCCAGCTCTGTTCTCTGTGTGGAAACTCCCGTCACCGGCCGTGCAGATGCTCCTTCTCCCCATGCCGCGAAACGATCATCCCTGCGTCCGCAAGGAACCGTGTGCCGCCTATGCCGTTCTTTTTCAGGTGAAGAGACCGAAGTGCCAGACCGTGAGGATGAGTGGCTATCGACCGGAGAAATTCTTTTCCCTTCATGTCGTCTTCTACCGTAACTGCGATGTCCCCTTATCACACTCCGTCTCTGTGCCTTCCTTTCTGTAACTCTGCCGGACCCTGCAAAAGAATGAACCGAAGATGAAACTGCTTCCGAAATATCTCCGTTCATGAGATGAGAGTGGCAACTCCCGCGATCATCCCTCCCCGATATAATATTCACATTTTTATAACATTCAGCTCCACATCTATACACTGTGTGCAGAATTATTAGGCAAGTTGTATTTTAGAGGATTATTTTTATTATTGATCAACAACTATGTTCTCAATCAACCCAAATGACTCATAATTATCCAAGCTTAATATTTTTGGAAGTTGGAGTGGGATTTTTTTAGATTTGGCTATTTTAGGAGGATATCTGTTTGTGCAGGTAACTATTACTGTGCAGAATTATTAGGCAACTTAATAAAAACCAAATATAATCCCATCTCACTTGTTTATTTTCACCTGATAAACCAATATCAGTGCACAAAATTTAGAAATAAACATTTCTGACATGCAAAAACAAAAACCAAAAAAATTGGTGATCAGTATAGCCACCTTTCTTTATGATGACATTCAACAGCCTTCCATTCATAGATTCTGTCAGTTGCTTGATCTCTTTCGATCAACATTGCGTGCAGCAGCCACCACAGCCTCCCAGACATTGTTCCGAGAGGTGTACTGTTTTCCCTCCCTGTAGATCTCACATTTTATGATGGACCACAGGTTCTCTATGGGGTTCAGATCAGGTGAACAAGGGGGCCATGTCATTATTTTTTCTTCTTTTAGACCATAACTGGCCAGCCACGCTGTGGAGTAGTTGGATGCATGTGATGGAGCATTGTCCTGCATGAAAATCATCTTTTTATTGAACGATACCGACTTCTTCCTGTACCACTGCTTGAAGTAGTTGTCTTCCAGAAACTGGCAGTAGGTCTGGGAGTTGAGCTTCACTCCATCCTCAACCCGAAAAGGTCCCACAAGTTCATGTTTGATGATACCAACCCATACCAGTACCTCACCTCAACCTTGCTGGCGTCTGAGTCGGAGTGGAGCTCTCTGCCCTTTATTGGTCCAGCTTCTGGCCCATCAAGAGTCACTCTCATTTCATCAGTCCATAAAACCTTTGAAAAATCAGTCTTAAGATATTTCTTGGCCCATTCTTGATGTTTTATCTTATGTTTCTTGTTCAAAGGTGGTCGTTTTTCAGCCTTCCTTACCTTGGCCATGTCCCTGAGTATCGCACACTTTGTGCTTTTTGATACTCCAGTAACGTTGCAGCTCTGAAATATGGCAAAACTAGTGGCGAATGGCATCTTGGCAGCTTCATGCTTGATTTTCCTCAATTCATGGGCTGTTATTTTGCGCCTTTTTTGGCCAACACGCTTCTTGCGACCCTGTTGGCTATTTGCCATGAAACGCTTGATTGTTCGGTGATCACGCTTCAAAAGTTTGGAAATTTCAAGACTGCTGCATCCCTCTGCAAGACATCTCACAATTTTGGACTTTTCAGAGCCAGTCAAATCTCTCTTCTGACCCATTTTGCCAAAGGAAAGGAAGTTGCCTAATAATTAAGCACACCTTATATAGGGTGTTGATGTCATTAGACAACACCCCTCCTCATTACAGAGATGCATATCACCAGATTTACTTAATTTTTAGTTGGCTCTCAAGCCTATGTAGCTTGGAGTAGGACAACATGTATAAAAAGTATCAAAGTGATCAAAATACGCATTTGCCTAATAATTCTGCACGCGGTGTATGTGGACTGAGCTCTATTTGTTGTGTGATCAGAAACACAACCCCAGCCTTGACTATTGATCAAATTGCTCCTACTTGTGGAAGGCACCCTTCTGCCTATTGATTCTCCTCTTCCTGACATCTGTTCTGTGTCCATTTGTATATTACTTTCCATCTGCATAACTCCTGAAGGGGTTAACATTGCATTGCCTGTTGTCACATCCCCCCTCCAGTTATTTAGGCAGCTTGCTCCTCCCCTTGTCTCCTCTCTCTGGCTGTGTGTACCAGCTCCCCCCTTATCTATATCATTAAACTGCTCCCTGTGCTGTAGCAGCAATACATTGTCCTGCTCACTGCAATTCTCCCACTCAGCTGCATTTCTCTTGTAACATACCTGGCGGCGTCCTTGCATAGTGGTCCATCTCCCACTGTGCAAGAGCGCGCACTTGATCTCCTGTCCAGAATGTCTCTCTGGCTTCCCTCCATGCTGTCTGTTTATGTCTGTTTCTGCTGCTTAAGGACGGCGCCCGATCACTTCCTGCTTTTTGTACCTGCTGTGGGTCACACCTCTTGTGCGTCCTCAGCCTATTGCTGTCTGTCACCTGGTATATAGCTCAGCTGCGCCCATCTATCCCTGCCTGAGCATAGTGTTTCTTTCAGTGTGTGCTTGCACTCTGAAGGTGCCAGGTCCCGTTCTGTGTTCTCTTGTCTGCCTATCCTGGAGGCTGTATTTCCAGGCCTGTCTGAACACGCTCCTAGCCTGTTCCTCCTGCCTTCTAGGGGCCGATTACCTAGACCTGTTCCTGTATCTTGTCTGACCTGTCTGAACACGCTCCTAGCCTGTTCCTCCTGCCTTCTAGGGGCCGATTACCTAGACCTGTTCCTGTATCTTGTCTGACCTGTCTGAACACGCTCCTAGCCTGTTCCTCTCGCCTTCTAGGGGCTGATTACCTAGACCCGCTCCTGTATCTTGTCTGTCCTGTCTGAACACGCTCCTTGCCTGTTCGTCCTGCCTCTCTGGGGGCCGTATTCCCAGACCCGCTCCTGTATCCCGCTGCAGTGTCGGTCTCCTCCGTACACTCAGATCCAGTCTGAACTCTCTCCTATCCTTTACCTGTTTTGCCTCTATGTCCGTTCCCTTCCTTTTTCTGCAGAGTCTGAACTCTTACCTAACTCCTGCTTGTTGTCTCTGTACTCCCGTTTGTGAGTTTGTGGTCCACTCGCTACTTCACTGCAAGTACCCTGTGGGTGTCTGGCTCTGCCTTTCCCTTCCTGTCTGTTCCGTGTGAACAGAGCCCTGTCCCCCCTACTCAGCCTAGCCTGCTCTGTCTCCTTTGCTCACCGCTCCGGCGGTTCTAGCCTGCTCTGACTCCTTTGCTCACCGCTCCGGCGGTTCTAGCCTGCTCTGACTCCTTTGCTCACCGCTCCGGCGGTTCTAGTCTGCTCTGACTCCTTTGCTTACCGCTCCGGCGGTTCTAGCCTGCTCTGACTCCTTGCTCACTGCTCCGGCAGTCCTGTCCTGCCCTGCTTCTGCCCGCTGCTCCGGCAGTCCTGTCCTGCCCTGCTTCTGCCCGCTGCTCCGGCAGTCCTGTCCTGCCCTGCTTCTGCCCGCTGCTCCGGCAGTCCTGTCCTGCCCTGCTTCTGCCCGCTGCTCCGGCAGTCCTGTCCTGCCCTGCTTCTGCCCGCTGCTCCGGCGGTCCTGTCCTGCCCTGCTTCTGCCCGCTGCTCCGGCAGTCCTGTCCTGCCCTGCTTCTGCCCGCTGCTCCGGCAGTCCTGTCCTGCCCTGCTTGTGCTCGCTGCTCCTGCAGCCCTGTCCTGCTCTGTTCTTGCCCATCGCTTCGGGCGTTCCCTCTCTGCTGTGGTTGTCTACCGCATCTGCGGTTCTGTGACCCAGTCTGTACTGGGTCTTAACCTTTCTGTGCTCCAGCCCGTCCTTTCGGCCAGTACCTCCCTGCCTGCATACTCGCCTGTATCCACCCATCTGCATACCTGCCGTGTTTGCTTATATCCACCAGTCTGTGCCAGCCTAACCTGCCTGTTCCTGAGTCCCAGTGTGTACTGGGTCCTATCCCGCCTGTGTTCCTACCTGCTAGTGCCTCCCTGTCTGCACTCTAGCTGTGCTTGCCTGTACCCCTCTACCTGTATTGTTCCTGAGTCCCAGTGTGTACTGGGTCCTATCCCGCCTGTGTTCCTACCTGCTAGTGCCTCCCTGTCTGCACTCTAGCTGCGCTTGCCTTTACCCGCCTGCCTGCATACCAGTCGTGCCTGCCTATACCCTCCAGTCTGTGCGCCAGCCTAACCAGCCTGATCCAGTAATCCCTGTGTGGGTCAACCCCCGTGTCCGAAGTTTGACCTGGAGTAGCACCTGGTCCCTCTGCCCGGTTTCTCCCTGGTGCACTGGCGTCGTATGCCGTCGTGCCATCTTGGTCGGATCGGCCAGATACTTAGTCACGCCCCTCCAGGCACTCTCCGGTTCATGGTCCAGTGGAATCACTACAATCACACGCACACGCCGCTCAGCCCGGGCGTGTGCATAACAGCATGCTCAGGCCATGGTTCCCGTTGAGCCCCACGGCCTTCGCTCTCTGAGAAGTTTTCCAGCGAATACATGCATTAAAATAAATAAATAAATATTTTTTTTTTCCTTTAGCTGAGTTCCAGGCGAATTACGCACCCGTCCAGATGGATCTATCTGCTCTCGTTCCCGCGGATCCGCTACGTTATTATGGGGATCCTAGACAAAGTCGTGCATTTGTGGAGCAATGCATGCTACACTTCAAGTTCTACCCTCTATGTTTTCCCACCGATCGGGTTAAGGTGGCATTCATTATGTCTTACCTGGCGGGTGATGCCTTGGAATGGATCAACCCCCTATATGAAACACAGGATCCGATCCTCCTGGACCTAATGGCCTTCCTGGTGGCCTTTCTAATGGTCTTCGATGATCCTAACCCGGAGGCTCCTGCTGAAGCTTCACTTCCCAATATCCCGGAGCAGCCCCAATGGGTAATGTGTGTGGGTAGCGCAATAGTCCTCCAGCCCAATGAGACTACTGCCCACCCAGAATCCTCACAGGGTGACTACGCTTTCCGGAATACTTCTCCCAACCTCAAGAGGCAGTCCAGACGTGCTAGACGTAGAGGCAAGCCGTCACGCCAGGGTCTGTCCTCCCTGAGACCTCCTGACCCCAACCTTGAAGTCCCTACTGAAGCTTCATCTCCTTGTATCCCGGAGAAGCCCCAACGGGTAATGTGCGTGGGTAGTGCACCAGTTCTCCTGCCCGAAGAGACTTCTGCCCATCCAGACTCCACACAGGAGAACTTCCTGCACCCGGCATCAGATGCTTCACCCACTTTAACCGGTGTGCATGTCCAAGGATGCTCCAAAGCTGTGGTTACCTCAGAGTCTGTGCACCTCTACTACCTGGCGGAGGACCCCCTGTTGCCTCCTGAATCCTCCGGGATACCACTCGATGACAAATGGAGAGAGAATTCTCTACACCCGGTACTCGATACTTTGTCCGCTTCGTCCTGTGAGCCTGACAATGGGTACCCCAAAGTGGTAGTTACCCCCGAGTCTCTACACCCCTCCGACCAGGTGGAGGACCTCCAGTTGTCTCCTGAACCCTTCGGGGTGCTACCTGGTAGCGAAAGGACAGAGACTCTCCTATACTCTGTACCTGATACCTCGCTCGCTTCGTCCAGTGAGTCCAACCTAGTGTACTCCGAAGCAGAGGTTACTCCCGAGTCTCTACACCCCTCCGACCAGGCGGAGGACCTCCAGTTGTCTCCTGAACCCTTCGGGGTGCTACCTGGTAGCGAAAGGACAGAGACTCTCCTATACTCTGTACCTGATACCTCGCTCGTTTCGTCCAGTGAGTCCAACCTAGTGTACTCTGAAGCAGTGGTTACTCCCGAGTCTCTACACTCCTCTGACCAGGCGGAGGACCTCCAGTTGTCTCCAGAACCCTTCGGGGTGCCACCTGGTGGTAAATGGACAGAGACTTTCCTATATCCTGGATCTGATACCTCGCTTGCTTCGTCCAGTGAGTCCGACCTAGTGTACTCTGAAGCAGAGGTTACCCGTTAGTCTCTACACCCCTCTGACCAGGCGGAGGACCGCCAGTTGTCTCCAGAACCCTTCGGGGTGCCACCTGGTGGAGAATGGACAGAGACTTTCCTATACTCGGTACCCGATACCTCGCCTGCTTCGTCCAGTGAGTCCGACCTAGTGTACTCTGAAGCAGATGTTTTCTCTGAGCCTCTGCACTCTTCTGACCCGGCGGAGGACCTCCAGTTGTTTCCTGAATCCTCCGGGGTACCACCAGAAAACAAAGAGACAGTGACTTTTCCTCATTATGTACCTGATAACCCGTCTATTTCTTCCTGTGAGCTTGACAAGATGTACCTCGAAGCAGAGATTACCCCCAAGTCTCTGTCCCCCTCCAACCCGGTGGAGGACTTCCAGTTGTCTCCTGTACCCTCTGGGGTGCCACCCGAAAATATGTGGAGAGAGACTTTCTTGTGTGCTGTTCCTGGTACTCCACCCGTTTCGTCTGTTGCTAAGGGTGGCTGGATGGGAGGTAGCATCCTAGCTACCCAGAGGAGACCAGTTTTTCCGGTGGACAGTGGAAGTGATCTCTTCGAAGTGAAGAATTGGCCCTCGAATTCCCTGCGGAAGATTCTGGCAGGCCTGAAGAAGAGGGGGCGTAAGGGGGGGGTACTGTAACATACCTGGCGGCGTCCTTGCATAGTGGTCCATCTCCCACTGTGCAAGAGCGCGCACTTGATCTCCTGTCCAGAATGTCTCTCTGGCTTCCCACCATGCTGTCTGTTTGTGTCTGTTTCTGCTGCTTAAGGGCGGCGCCCGATCACTTCCTGCTTTTTGTACCTGCTGTGGGTCACACCTCTTGTGCGTCCTCAGCCTATTGCTGTCTATCACCTGGTATATAGCTCAGCTGCGCCCATCTATCCCTGCCTGAGCATAGTGTTTCTTTCAGTGTGTGCTTGCACTCTGAAGGTGCCAGGTCCCGTTCTGTGTTCTCTTGTCTGCCTATCCTGGAGGCTGTATTTCCAGGCCTGTCTGAACACGCTCCTAGCCTGTTCCTCCTGCCTTCTAGGGGCCGATTACCTAGACCTGTTCCTGTATCTTGTCTGACCTGTCTGAACACGCTCCTAGCCTGTTCCTCTCGCCTTCTAGGGGCTGATTACCTAGACCCGCTCCTGTATCTTGTCTGTCCTGTCTGAACACGCTCCTTGCCTGTTCGTCCTGCCTCTCTGGGGGCCGTATTCCCAGACCCGCTCCTGTATCCCGCTGCAGTGTCGGTCTCCTCCGTACACTCAGTTCCAGTCTGAACTCTCTCCTATCCTTTACCTGTTTTGCCTCTATGTCCGTTCCCTTCCTTTTTCTGCAGAGTCTGAACTCTTACCTAACTCCTGCTTGTTGTCTCTGTACTCCCGTTTGTGAGTTTGTGGTCCACTCGCTACTTCACTGCAAGTACCCTGTGGGTGTCTGGCTCTGCCTTTCCCTTCCTGTCTGTTCCGTGTGAACAGAGCCCTGTCCCCCCTACTCAGCCTAGCCTGCTCTGTCTCCTTTGCTCACCGCTCCGGCGGTTCTAGCCTGCTCTGACTCCTTTGCTCACCGCTCCGGCGGTTCTAGCCTGCTCTGACTCCTTTGCTCACCGCTCCGGCGGTTCTAGTCTGCTCTGACTCCTTTGCTTACCGCTCCGGCGGTTCTAGCCTGCTCTGACTCCTTGCTCACTGCTCCGGCAGTCCTGTCCTGCCCTGCTTCTGCCCGCTGCTCCGGCAGTCCTGTCCTGCCCTGCTTCTGCCCGCTGCTCCGGCAGTCCTGTCCTGCCCTGCTTCTGCCTGCTGCTCCGGCAGTCCTGTCCTGCCCTGCTTCTGCCCGCTGCTCCGGCGGTCCTGTCCTGCCCTGCTTCTGCCCGCTGCTCCGGCAGTCCTGTCCTGCCCTGCTTCTGCCCGCTGCTCCGGCAGTCCTGTCCTGCCCTGCTTCTGCCCGCTGCTCCGGCAGTCCTGTCCTGCCCTGCTTCTGCCCGCTGCTCCGGCAGTCCTGTCCTGCCCTGCTTGTGCCCGCTGCTCCGGCAGTCCTGTCCTGTCCTGCCCTGCTTGTGCTCGCTGCTCCTGCAGCCCTGTCCTGCTCTGTTCTTGCCCATCGCTTCGGGCGTTCCCTCTCTGCTGTGGTTGTCTACCGCATCTGCGGTTCTGTGACCCAGTCTGTACTGGGTCTTAACCTTTCTGTGCTCCAGCCCGTCCTTTCGGCCAGTACCTCCCTGCCTGCATACTCGCCTGTATCCACCCATCTGCATACCTGCCGTGTTTGCTTATATCCACCAGTCTGTGCCAGCCTAACCTGCCTGTTCCTGAGTCCCAGTGTGTACTGGGTCCTATCCCGCCTGTGTTCCTACCTGCTAGTGCCTCCCTGTCTGCACTCTAGCTGTGCTTGCCTGTACCCCTCTACCTGTATTGTTCCTGAGTCCCAGTGTGTACTGGGTCCTATCCCGCCTGTGTTCCTACCTGCTAGTGCCTCCCTGTCTGCACTCTAGCTGCGCTTGCCTTTACCCGCCTGCCTGCATACCAGTCGTGCCTGCCTATACCCTCCAGTCTGTGCGCCAGCCTAACCAGCCTGATCCAGTAATCCCTGTGTGGGTCAACCCCCGTGTCCGGAGTTTGACCTGGAGTAGCACCTGGTCCCTCTGCCCGGTTTCTCCCTGGTGCACTGGCGTCGTATGCCGTCGTGCCATCTTGGTCGGATCGGCCAGATACTTAGTCACGCCCCTCCAGGCACTCTCCGGTTCATGGTCCAGTGGAATCACTACAATCACACGCACACGCCGCTCAGCCCGGGCGTGTGCATAACATCTCTCCTGTCCAGTCCTGGTAGATGAACGTCCTTTTCATTGAACTGAGCTACTTCCGCTGTTGTCATGCATGTGTGTGACCCCTCAGTCGCCCTCCCTAGGATCTTGGGCTACTCGGATCCGGGTCAGTGTAGGGGTCGAGGGGGGATGCAGTCGTGGCCTAGACCCGTTCCGTGCCCAGGGCGGTCACACTTTAAAAATAATGGGCTTTCAAGTAAGAGTGGCATTTCGACTACGCCACCTGAGGTTTCCGGTGATGGACACCAGCGCTGCTACAGTCCACTGAGCCTGGTGTTACGGGCAGCTAAGATGGGATGGCTCCCCGCAGGCGGAGCAGGCCTCAGGGCAGTGTGAGAAGGAATGGTGGGTGCAGTTCCGCGCAGGAAATAACAGGCTGAGGCAGTGTGTGAAGTCATCCTGGTCTTTACTCACTTCAGATGAACTTTCAGCCGCAAAGCTTCTCTCTGTTACACACGGCGTACTGCGGCCACCGGGAAGGGGGTCCAGCACTTCCCAGGTAGATCAGGTATCCTGTGTTTCACCCACGGCCTCCGGGGGGTGAGGGAGGTTAGCTATGAATGCCTGCAACCAGCCGACTCCTTCCTGGGCAATCTTCTCCCTCAAAAGCTTTTCCAAGCCTGACATCTTCTTTCTTCTTCTCAGGTAAGACGCTGTGTGACTGATCTTTGCAGCCTTTTCCTCATGTGTATAACCATTTGAATACCACGCCCCCAAATCTCTCATGCAGCCCCAGACATTTCCCACACTTTTTAATTAACCCTCAAGGGTCCCACCACCAACTCCCTCACAGTCCTAGGCCCTTTTCTTATTTTATTCAGGGCCTTATAAGCCCTCCAAACAGTATAATGGCCCCTACACAGTATGAAGGACCCCACACAAACCTTCACACTGTATAATGGCCCTCACTAGCCCTCTAAACAGTATGATGGATCCCACACAGCCCTCCAAACAGTATGGTGGATCCCACACAGCCCTCCAAAAAGTATGATAGATCCCACACAAACCTTCACACCATATAATTGCTTTCATACAGTTTAATGGCCCCCCACATAGCCCACAAAATATTATAATGGCCCGACATAGCCTTTCATATAGTATAATGTGCCCCACATAATCATCCATATAGTATAATTATTAATATTATTATTATTATTTATTATTATAGCGCCATTTATTCCATGGTGCTTCACATGTGAAATAGGGGTATACAGTACATACATGAACTATTACAAAGATCTTTAACAAAACGTGACAACGAATAGTACAGGAGGAGAGAGGACCCTGCCCGCTAGGGCTCACAATCTACAAGGGATAGGTGAGGATACAGTAGGTGAGGGTAGAGCTGGTCGTTCAGCAGTATGGTGGAGCAATGGTTACTGCAGGTTGTAGGCTTGTCGGAAGAGGTGAACTTCTCATAGTCCTCCATACAGTATATTACACACCCCATAGGGTAAAATGCAGCACCCATATAGTATAATGCACCCAACAGTCCTGCAGTATTATGGGTACCATGTACTCACTGATTTTCTAATACCATATATTTTAAATAAGCCGACCTGAGTATAAGCCGAGGCCTCTGATTTTACCGCAAAAAACTGGGAAAACGTATTGACTCGAGTATAAGCCTAGGGTGGGAAATTTCCCCATCCTGGTACGCATTGCTCCCTCATCACTAGAGATGAGCGTTGTTCTACTCGAACTGTTCGCCAATCTCAAATTCGAGCTGTTTTGGGCGGTGTTCGAGCCGTTCGGCGAACACGAACAATTTGAGAAAAATTCGGCTGTTCGAGGTTATGTTCGATAACTGTTCGTGCACCAAAATCATAACTGGATTTTTTCTCAGTAATGATGAAAATTAATGTTAATACGCAGTTTGAGTGTACAGCGGGGTGGGGGGAGGGGCAGGGGATGGATCTCTGCAGGAACAATGAAGATCTCCATTTTTTTTTCTCTTTCCCGCATTTACAGTGGGGAGGTGCAATCTGTCAGCCTATCAGCAGCACACACACGGAGCGAAGTGCTTTTTTTCACACAAGCAAGGGCATGTGTCATTGGCAGTGTATGTCACATGTCCTTGCCCTATAAGACCAAGCCATTTTCCCCGTCGCCACCATTTTCTCACTGCTGCAGCTGCGTGTTAGACGGCACCGCTGTTGCTGTGTGCGCTATACCTTGTTAATTTCAAGCCAATTTTCGCACAAATATACAGATAGCTTGGGAGTAGGGAATAGTTGTGATTGCAGTCCTTTTAAGGACTAGGTTACAGCATTTCCTACGACTTTTATCAGGGAGGTCTGTGCTCTTAAATAGATCGGTTGTGGGAGTAAAGACTAATTGTAATTGCAGTCCTTTTCAGGACTAGGTTACATGAGTTCCTATCAGTTTTTGCCAGGCAGGTCTGTGCCAGTGCTGTGCAAGTTTTTTTTCACAGCATTTGGCTGAATCTAGCAAAGCTAATCCTTTTTGGCCTATTGCAGAGTGTGTTAGTCAGTGGAGTAGCCTATCTGTGTTGCAAGATATACCACCTGTGTATAGAATACCAATTTTTTTACTGCACCTAGTGAAGTAAAATCTTTTGGGCATAGCATCATTCTATTAGTCCATCTATACTGACCTCCATCAGGTTGCAAATTAAAACTAATTTTTATCTGCATCTACAGTACCTCTGAAAAAATATTTGGGCTTCTAGCAGTGTGTGGGACTTGTTCTATTAGTCCATCTATACTGACCTCCATCAGGTTGCAAACTGAATATATTTTTTTCTGCATCTACCTCTGAAAAAATATTGGGCTTCTAGCTGTGTGTGGGTCTTGTTCTATTAATCCATCTATACTGACCTCCATCAGGTTGCAAACTGAATATATTTTTTTCTGCATCTACCTCTGAAAAAATATTTGGCCTTCTAGTAGTGTGTCGGACTTTCTCTATTAGTCCATCTATACTGAACTCCATCAGGTTGCAAATTAAAACTAATTTTTATCTGCATCTACAGTACCTCTGAAAAAATATTTGGGCTTCTAGCAGTGTGTGGGACTTGTTCTATTAGTCCATCTATACTGACCTCCATCAGGTTGCAAACCGAATATAGTTTTTTCTGCATCTACCTCTGAAAAAATATTGGGCTTCTAGCTGTGTGTGGGTCTTGTTCTATTAATCCATCTATACTGACCTCCATCAGGTTGCAAACTGAATATATTTTTTTCTGCATCTACCTCTGAAAAAATATTTGGCCTTCTAGTAGTGTGTCGGACTTTCTCTATTAGTCCATCTATACTGACCTCCATCAGGTTGCAAACTGAATATAATTTTTTTCTGCATCTAGCTCTGAAAAAATATTTGGCCTTCTAGTAGTGTGTCGGACTTTCTCTATTAGTCCATCTATACTGACCTCCATCAGGTTGCAAATTAAAACTAATTTTTATCTGCATCTACAGTACCTCTGAAAAAATATTTGGGCTTCTAGCAGTGTGTGGGACTTGTTCTATTAGTCCATCTATACTGACCTCCATCAGGTTGCAAACCGAATATAGTTTTTTCTGCATCTACCTCTGAAAAAATATTGGGCTTCTAGCTGTGTGTGGGTCTTGTTCTATTAATCCATCTATACTGACCTCCATCAGGTTGCAAACTGAATATATTTTTTTCTGCATCTACCTCTGAAAAAATATTGGGCTTCTAGCTGTGTGTGGGTCTTGTTCTATTAATCCATCTATACTGACCTCCATCAGGTTGCAAACTGAATATAATTTTTTTCTGCATCTAGCTCTGAAAAAATATTTGGCCTTCTAGTAGTGTGTCGGACTTTCTCTATTAGTCCATCTATACTGACCTCCATCAGGTTGCAAATTAAAACTAATTTTTATCTGCATCTACAGTACCTCTGAAAAAATATTTGGGCTTCTAGCTGTGTGTGGGACTTGTTGTATTAGTCCATCTATACTGACCTCCATCAGGTTGCAAACTGAATATATTTTTTTCTGCATCTACCTCTGAAAAAATATTTGGCCTTCTAGTAGTGTGTCGGACTTTCTCTATTAGTCCATCTATACTGACCTCCATCAGGTTGCAAATTAAAAATAATTTTTATCTGCATCTACAGTACCTCTGAAAAAATATTTGGGCTTCTAGCTGTGTGCGGGACTTGTTGTATTAGTCCATCTATACTGACCTCCATCAGGTTGCATACTTGATATATTTTTTTCTGCATCTACCTCTGAAAAAATATTTGGCCTTCTAGTAGTGTGTCGGACTTTCTCTATTAGTCCATCTATACTGACCTCCATCAGGTTGCAAATTAAAACTAATTTTTATCTGCATCTACAGTACCTCTGAAAAAATATTTGGGCTTCTAGCAGTGTGTGGGACTTGATCTATTAGTCCATCTATACTGACCTCCATCAGGTTGCAAACTGAATATATTTTTTTCTGCATCTACCTCTGAAAAAATATTGGGCTTCTAGCTGTGTGTGGGTCTTGTTCTATTAATCCATCTATACTGACCTCCATCAGGTTGCAAACTCAATATATTTTTTTCTGCATCTACCTCTGAAAAAATATTTGGCCTTCTAGTAGTGTGTCGGACTTTCTCTATTAGTCCATCTATACTGACCTCCATCAGGTTGCAAATTAAAACTAATTTTTATCTGCATCTACAGTACCTCTGAAAAAGTATTTGGGCTTCTAGCAGTGTGTGGGACTTGTTCTATTAGTCCATCTATACTGACCTCCATCAGGTTGCAAACTGAATATAGTTTTTTCTGCATCTACCTCTGAAAAAATATTGGGCTTCTAGCTGTGTGTGGGTCTTGTTCTATTAATCCATCTATACTGACCTCCATCAGGTTGCAAACTGAATATATTTTTTTCTGCATCTACCTCTGAAAAAATATTTGGCCTTCTAGTAGTGTGTCGGACTTTCTCTATTAGTCCATCTATACTGACCTCCATCAGGTTGCAAATTCAAAATAATTTTTTTCTGCATCTAACCCAGCCAATAGTTTTGGCCTAATACCACAGTTTGGCCACTCAGCTCTGCTCGGTTACCATCCATTGTTTTTTTGTGCAAACAACTCCAGAGTTGTGAATTAGTTAACCACCAAAATGAGTGGAAAAAGGCCTGCTGCTGGTGGAAAGGGGAATAGGCGTGTTGGGAAGGGGAAAAAAGGTTGTGTCCGTGGGGTAGGTGTTAAAGCAACAGTAACATCTGCAGAAGAAAGACCATCTTCCAGCCAAACTAAAATGTCTACTTCTTTTAGCGGACAATGTGATAAGATCCCTTTCTTACGGCCACGCCAATCGCTACAAATTCCAGATGAGGCACAAAAACAGCAGGTGCTTCAACGGATATCAAGTGCTCCTTTAAGTGGGCTCTCCTCCACATCAACTTCAACATCACAAATACTCCAGTCCTCAAAGGTGTCACCCAAATCGCACTTGCTTCCTCACAGCTCCCAAATCTCCAGCTGCCCGTCTGAGTATGAGGTAGAACAGATGGTTGAGTCTGCAGAGCTGTTTACTCATACTATAGCCTGGGAATCAGAGGTCGACTCCAGCGCTTCTGTGAATCCAGACGAGGAAATGATCTGCACTGATGCCCAGAATCTTTATGAGTCGGATCCAGGACCAGACGCAGAAGGTTCTGACCATAATGTAGACCCTCATTCCCAAACTGTAACTCCTGTTGGTGGAGACAATGAGGAAGACGATGATAAGACTCAAATACCTGATTGGAGCGACAACTTTAGTTTTTTGTCAGGGCAGGATCAGGTTGGCTCTGAGGACGACGGGTGTGATAATGCACAGGGTGATGATGATGAGGTCGGAGATCCCACTTACTGTCAACCCACAGTCAGCCAAGAGATGAGGTCAGCAGAGGAGGTGGAGGAAGATGCTAGTGACGACGAGGTCAGGTTGCGCCTTCCTGGACAGAGACGTAGTACTGGAAGCACGTCAACAACTGCATCCTCAAACACAACTCTGCCTCTCACCACAAGTCGTGGTGGCTCTTCAGGTCGCATGGGTGCTAAGCTTTGCATAGCCTGGCCATTTTTTCAGATCGATAAAGATGACCCAACTCGTGTTATCTGTAACATTTGTCAGCAAAAGCTAAGTAGAGGCCAAAAAATACATAGTTTAAGTACTTCATGCATGAACCGGCACATGGACATGAAGCATAAGTTGCAGTGGGAAGCTCAGTGTGCTACAATGCGGCCTAGCCGGCCGGGCCAACCGCCGTCTGCCATATCTTGTGCATCCGCGGCCTCTTCATCCTCTGTGACTGGGGGGACAGCAGTCACACCTGTTTTGGGGCGCAGACCTGCCACCTCTTTACCCGCAACAGCCAGCGTGATTGGCAGGTCATCATTTTCTTTGGAGGTGGTAACACCAGCTGGTGTTGAGCGCTGTCCGACATCGATAGCACCACCTTTGGATGAAGGCAACCTAACATGTCCGCCTGCATCTTCCTCACAGACCGGCAGTTTGCCGGGGACACCCTTATCAACCCCGTCTAAGCACAATAGCCAGCCCTCGGTCCCTCAGATGTGGACAAGTAAAAGACCATTTCCTCCTAGCCATGAGAAAGCTAAGAGGTTGAATTTCACCATCTGCAAGCTCTTGGCTACAGAAATGCTGCCTTTCCGCCTGGTGGACACAGAGGATTTTCGAGACCTTATGTCCGTCGCAGTGCCCCAGTACCAGATGCCCAGTCGGCACTACTTCTCAAAGAAAGGTGTGCCTGCGCTCCACCAGCATGTCTCACATAACATCACCGCTTCTTTGAGAAACTCTGTGTGTGACAGGGTGCATTTCACCACAGACACTTGGACGAGTAGGCATGGACAGGGGCGTTACATGTCGCTGACTGGGCACTGGGTAACTATGGTGACAGCAGGACAAGGGGCTGCTGTCCAAGTCTTGCCGTCCCCACGAGTTGTGCGTCAATCCTCTTTATGTCAAAGTTCCTCCACTGCTTCTGCCTCCTCAACCTCCTCTCGGTCTTCCACCTGCACCCAAAGCCTGTCTGGTCATGCCACAAGCTTTCTAACTGCGCAGAAGGGATCCTGCACACCTCCTTACTATGCTGGCAGTAGGGCTCAACGTCATCAGGCGGTTTTTACATTGAAATGTCTGGGAAATGTGAGTCACACAGCTGAGGAGTTGTGGTCAGCTCTGGAGAACCAATTTCATGAATGGTTGTCTCCACTGGACCTGAAACCAGGGAAGGCCGTGTGCGACAATGCTGCAAACCTGGGTGCGGCCCTTCGCCGGGGCAATGTCACACACGTGCCTTGTATGGCTCACGTGTTGAACCTGGTTGTCCAGCAATTTTTAGCCCACTATCCCAGACTAGATGGCCTTCTGCAGAGGGCACGGTCGCTGTGTGCTCACTTCCGCTGTTCGCATCCCGCAGCTCAGCGACTTACATCTCTACAGAAGTCGTTGGGCCTGCCACTTCACTGGCTAAAATGCGATGTGCCTACCCGGTGGAATTCAACTCTGCACATGTTGCAGCGACTGTGGCAGCACCGACAAGCCCTGGTGCAGTACGTTCTGACGTATAGCCTTGGCCAACGAGATTCAGAGGTGGGGCAAATCACGCTGGAGGAGTGGTCTCAGATCAGGGACCTATGCACCCTTCTGCACAGTTTTGAAATGGCGACGAAGATGTTTAGTGCTGACGATGCCATTATCAGCATGACTATTCCGGTGATTTACATGCTGGAGCACATGTTAAACAGAATTCGGAGTCAGGTGGTGGCACAAGAGGAGGTGGAGGAAGTAGAGGAGGAGGAGTTGTATGCGGAAGGGCTAACATCTGCAAGGTCCAGAAGGTCGGCAGCACCAAGGCGGGAGGCATGTGAGGGTGGGGGAGATGGTTTTACCAGGGCGCATGGTAGCAGCCAAACTAGTGAGGAAGGTGCAGGAGCCCAGGAAGAAGTGGAGGACGAACTGATGGAAGACTCATCAGATGAGGGAGACCTTGATCACATTTCTGTTGTGCGAGGTTGGGGGGAGAGGACAGAGGAAGGAAGCATGATTGTTACCTCGCCACCAACACAACAGGGACTTGGTGCTCCTGGATGCGCAACACACATGAGTGCCTTCTTGCTGCACTACCTGCAACATGACCCTCGAATTGTGAGAATTAGAAATAATCCTGACTACTGGGTTGCCACACTGTTAGATCCCCGGTACAAAAGTAAATTTGCAGAAATTATTCCTGCCATAGAAAGGGATGCACGCATGCAGGAGTATCAGCAGAGACTGTTGCAGAATCTTACATGTGCTTTTCCACAAAATACCAGTGGTGCACGTAGTGAATCTCACAGTTCCAACTTGCCAACCGTGGGACCGTCAAGTGTTCAGCACTCAAACCGTAACAGAACCACAGTATCTGCTGGTAACATCAATTTTGCGGAATCATTTCACCACTTTTTAGCCCATCCTTTGCAAGGCCACAGGAGACAAGAAGTCTGACACATAGTCAACGCCTAGAGACGATGGTACAGGAGTATCTCCAAGTAAACATTGAAGCCACGACTGTGTCACTGGACCCTTGCTCTTTTTGGGCTTCCAATCTGGATAAATGGCCGGAGCTAGCCACTTACGCCTTGGAGATCTTGTCATGCCCCGCAGCCAGCGTTCTGTCTGAACGTGTGTTCAGCGCTGCTGGTGGTGTGCTGACAGATAAGCGCACGCGGCTCTCCACTGATAATGTAGACAGACTCACGTTCATAAAGATGAACAAATCATGGATCCGAAACGACTTTTCTACCCCTGTGTCATCCTGGGGAGAGTAAAAGCTTGATGATTGGTTAAAATCACCCTACCAAACGTTTTAAGCTTTCAAATTACTAATCATGTTTATCTGTATCTTGACTGGAAAATAATTTGGGCTTTGTAGCAGTGTGCAGCACTGATCCTATTAGGCCATCTATAATAAGCTCCACCAGATTTAAAATTAAAAATAATTTTTAGCTGCATCTAGCCCGGAAAATAATTTTGGGGCTCCGAGATGCGCAAGACACATAAGTGCCTTCTTGCTGCACTACCTGCAGCATGACCCTCATATTGTCAGAATTCGAAGTAATCATGACTACTGGGTTGCCACACTCTTAGATCCCCCAAACTTTTCGATCAACCTTTTCATTTTAATAAAGACCAAAAAAATGGTCATTTTTGAAATTATAAGCATTAGCAGGTTGTTAGAAACTGAAATCAAACAGTTTTCAACTCAAAACTTTATTCTAGGTGATGTTACATTTTCACATAGGACCCCTTGTTCGAAAGGAGCTTCTGAACTCTCTCGTCCATTGAATTTGTCAGGTTTTGGATGGTTTCTGCTTCAATTGTTTTGCATGAGGACAGAATACCCTCCCAGAGCTGTTGCTTAGATGTGAACTGCCTCCCGCCATCATAGACACTCCTTTTAATGATGCTCCAAAGGTTCTGAATGGGGTAGAGGTCAGGGGAGCATGGGGGTCACACCATAAGTTTGTCCCCTTTTATGCCCATATCAGCCAGAGATGCAGATGTTTTATGTGCAGCATGAGATGGTGCATTATCATGCAGAAAAATGATCTTGCTGTGAAATACACGGTTCTTCTTCTTGAACCATGGCAGGAAGTGCTGTTTGAGAAAATCCACATATTATGGAGTTCATCTTTAGCGCCTTCAGGAATCCTAAAGGGGCCGACAATCTCTCTCCCCATGATTCCAGCCCAAATCATTACTCCACCTCCTCCTTGTTGGCGCTGTAGCCGTGTTTGCGTGGGGTGTCCATCAACCAGCCATCCTCCACTCCATCCATCTGGACCATCGAGCGCTGCACGGCACTCATCCATGAACAAAACAGTTTTGAAATCAGTCTTCATGTAATGTTTGGCCCACTGGAGCCGTTTCTGCTTGTGTGAAGTGGATAGAGGAGGTCGACAGGATGGCGTATGCACAGCTGCAAACCTCTGAAGGACCCTGCATCTTGTTGTTCGGGGGACGTTGGAGGCACAAGCAGCTTCAAAAACTTGTCTGCTGCTATGACAAGGCTTTTTTGCCGCTGCTCTTTCAACCTGACGTAATTGCCTGTAGGAAAGAGTCCTCAATTTACCCTTATCAGCACGCACACGTGTGTACTGTGAATCAGCTACATACTTCTTGATTGCCAAGACACTTCATCCTGATCATCGCACAATGTTGATTGTAGTCATGCCTTGACCTAAACACTCCACAATTTGTTGCTTCTCAGCAGCCGACACATCCTTTTTCTTTCCCATTTTGGCAGAAAATGTAGGCTGCTTAATAATGTGAGAGAGCCTTCTTAAGTAGTCTTGCCTTTCATTGGACATACCTGCCAAACTAATTAGCACAGGTGTCTGCAATTGCTTACAGTAATATAAAGAGCCCTGACACACATCACCATCAATGAGTTTAACTGACAAACAAACAATTTCTTCCCTTATCACTCCTAAACACTTTTTGCATAATAATTTGGAACGCGGTGTACATGTGCTTTTCCACAAAACACCAGCGGTTCACGTAGTGAATCTTACAGTTCTAACTTGCCAACCGTGGTCTGTATGGAATTGTTCAATAAAGGGCCCAAAATTAAGATAACATAGATGGGAGAGGTCTCTATGAATAGGAATTCCTAAGTATTTGATACCCTGTGAGGGCCAGGCAAAGGGAAAGTTGGACTGGATGGAATCCTATATGGATTTGGGGAGGGAGACATCGAGGGCCTCAGACTTTGCTGCATTGATTTTAAAATTTTACCATGTAACAAAGTGATCTATTTCAGCCATAACAGCATGGATGGATATATGTGATTGAGTGATATATACTAGGACATCATCAGCAAATAGAGAGCACTTGTACTCGGTGCCTCCCACCTCAATCCACCTAATATTGGGGTTATGGCGAATTGATGAGAGCAGGTGCTCCGTCACTAGGATGTATAAGAGAGGGGACAGAGGACATCCCTGCCTTGTCCCATTGGTGATTGTGAAAGGTGATGAAAATGTTCTGATGCACCCCCTGGGCCTTGGGACACCCGGAGCCGGACCCTTTTTGGTGGATGCTGGTGGTTGTAGTCTTCGTGGCGGCGACCCGGTTCCGTGGCTCAGGGCGGTCAAACCAGTGGCGGAACTATTTATGTGGTTTTGATGTTTAAATGTCCGACTACGCCACCCGTGGATTGCGGTCAGAGTGAACCGCCGCTACAGGGCAGACCGCTGAGGCTGGCATTGTGGGTGCAGCAGAGCGTAGCATAACTCCCCACGGGAGGAGTATAGCCTCAGGGCAGTGTATGCGGAGGATGGGGGTGATGGTGCAGGGCAGCAGCAGTAACGACACGGAGTCAGTGATGCAGTCCAGGGCCTTTACTCACAGTTCTTATTATCCAGACCACGTCTGCAGGTAACGGCTGCCCACGTCGTACTGTGCTCACCAGGTGAGGGGCTCAGACAACTCCCAGATAACTTTGGAGCACTTCACAGGACCCCCTTTGTGTGTCCTTTGGCCTTTCTTACCAACACTTCTGTCCGGCTGCCTCGGGCCTCCTCTTGGTAAACTTGGTGCCAGTTTCCCTGACCCTATGTGGTGCCTTCCTAGCGGGTGTAGCGAGGGGCTGCGCCACATAAAATGTCAGAGCCTCCGGTTTCTAGCTGAGGGTCGTTTCCTGCCTCCACTAGTTCGGGGACCGGTCTCCCCCTTTGGCCTGACCCCTCCACGCAGGTGGATTCGGGCGTGCGGTGGCGACTCGCCCGTCCGCACCCCTGGGATCCCTTCATTCCTCGTTCCTGGAGCCTTCTCCGCTCCTCTTCCTTCCTTCTCCCTCTTCCAGGCCTGGGCCTCTGTTACTAGGCCCGCCTCCGGAGCAGAGCTCATGCAGAGCCCCTGCTCCCTGCCACTTCTGCTCAGACTTCTCTGCACTGAACTAAGATGGTGCCCACCTTTTATACTCCCTTCTCAATGCACCCAGGAACTGCTTCCTCCCTGCTCCTGCACTACAGGGTTCCCCTTCCTCAGTGTTCCCTCCCCCCACTCCAGCCAGGGACAGGGACTGTCGTGCCCATCTCAGGGGCATATTGGTCGCCCTGCCCCACGGCAATGTGGTGTAATGCATGCAGGTGTCGGGTCCTGATCCACACTCCATCCTTACCTGAGAGTGAGATATCACACCTCTGGGTGAGGTGCAATACGTCTGTAGCAACCGAGCCCTCAGGGTGCTACAGTTCCATTTATCTTCAGCCTAGGTGACGTATTGCGATACAGGGCCGTGATTTTGGCTATAAAAGGGTCCCCTAGACCCCTACCCCAAGCTTTTTAAGAGAATCATATATGGCGTGCCAGGAGACTCTATGGAATGCTTTCTCAGCATCCAACGAGAGTATCTAATTACAAATTTTTAACTGCATCTAGCCCAGGAAATACTTTGTGCCTAGTAGCAGTGTCTGCTAGTCAGCGGATTATCCCGGCTGTTAAGCAAGCTACACCACCTGTAGTTTAGACACTTAATTTTTTCAAAGGAAATGCTTCGGGACCATGGGATACTCAGTGAAGAGCATCAGGAGGCACCCCAAGGCATAGGGGCTGGGACTGGCAGTAGGATGCCTTGCGGTGGACAGCCGAGCTCGATCCTTATAAAAGCTTTTTAACTGCAGCAGCTTTAGTGGACGCTACTGGAGCTGGAATTACGCGGCTGCTGGCATGAGACTTGCCCTCCAATAGATCCTTGTAAATGGATTTAAAGTGTATTCATTCAAATTAGAGAGACAATTTAAGTTAAAAAGCTTAGAGCTTCCTCCACCACAGGGGGGCTCACTCGACCCACCAGCGGACAGGCACCAGTATTGGGAGAGGGGGGCTGGCCATCAGGGTTCACCGCGGCTCTGGCACAAACCCGGCGACACGGAGGTGGCACGGGCAGGAGCGGACTGGCCGTGTCGGCTTCTCACTTTTTGGATTTTAGAAGGGCATGACATGCCTATATCTGTGTCTCCCCCTCCTTTTACTCCTCCACCTCTTTTATTTTCGCATGACTCTATGTACTTGTCACTTTTCCATGTGTTAGTTGTGTCTTCTGAGCAGTTTGTCAGCTTTTGGACACCTTTAAAGGTGTTTTCTATGTGTTTCTATGTGTTTTTGTTTGCCTGCCATTGGTTTTAACAGTGTTCGAAGGTGTTCGACGAACAGTTCGACGAACAGTTCGGCGAACACATGGGTGTTCGACGAACCGAACCGAACTCGAACACTACAGGGGGTGGCTCAACACTACTCATCACCAATCCTGGTACATATGGCACCCCTCATCCCCTAATCCTGGTACATATGGCACCCCTCATCCCCCAATCCTGGTACACATTGCTCCCTCAACATCCAATCCTGGTATGCATGGCCACCTCATCCCCCAATCCTGGTATGCATGGCACCCTTCACCCCCAATTCTGGTATGCATGTCCTCCTCATCCCCCAATCCTGGTATGCATGGCCTCCTCATCCCCAATCTTGGTATGCATGGCCTCCTCATTCCCCAATCCCGGTATGTATGGCCCCCTCATCTCCCAATCCTGGTATGCATGGCACCCTTCACTCCCAATCCTGCTATGCATGGCACCCCTCATCTCCAATCCTGGTATGCATGGCCTCCTCATCCGCCAATCCTGGTATGCATGGCCTCCTCATCCCCCAATCCTGGTATGCATGGCCTCCTCATCCCCCAATCCTGGTATGTATGGCCACCTCATCCCCCAATCCTGGTATGCATGGCCTCCTCATCCTCCAATCCTGGTGTGTGGCCCTCTTCCCCCAATCCTGTTATGTATGGCTTAATCACTTTACACATAAAAAAATAAACACTTATACTCACCTTCCTTCCTCACCTCTGCTCCAGCGCTGCGTCCTGTCTGCCAGCAGCTCATGTCGGCATCTTCGCAGCGCGCGCTCTCAGATGCTGTTGTGAGCTGCTGGCATATTCACTCCTCTCCACGCCCGGACTATGGGCATGGAAAAGAGTGAAAATGCGTTCTCTTTAGTAGCGGGCACTGTCAGCAGGAGTGACCACTACTAAAGAGAATGAATATTGTCTCTTCTCCACGCCAATGGGAGTGGAGAAGTGGGAATATTAATTTCCCTTTAAACAGTGGACACATACTGCACTCTGATTTGATGAACTGCCTCACAAGCCGGGTATCTTTTGTTTTGGAACCCACTCCTGGGTCTGAGAGATACAGATTCTGGCCTGGAAAGAATCAACTTTTTCACCTCCATCAACTCAGCTCGCAGTTCTCCTATTACTTCTTCCCAGTCAACTGGCTGTCTTACAATTTGTTGGTGATTTAAGGTTCACTCTCGGCGGTGGTACTGGAGGGTCTTCATGATTATCTTTGGACTAGCAACTGGGGGTCTCCAACTTCAGCTGACTCATTTGGGTGGTTTTAGGAGCAGAGCCCTTTTTTAACTGTTCGCTCTCTGACCAAACTAGTTGCCTCATTCATTTTTTCAATTAGGATTTCATCCAGAATGCCAGGATCTTCTAGGTACTGTTTCACCTGTAACTTAATATCTTTGCTAATTAATCCAGTTCCCAAAAATGTCAAGATCTTCTTCTGGACTAACCCAGCATCAAACTTCTCCTCCGCCTCTACATCTCTGGATGCAAACAACAGTCTATCCTTAAGTTCAATCGCTCTGAACAAGAAACTTTGTGGTGATTCATTATTGTTCTGTGAGATGTTAATGAGTCTGTGCAACAATTCTGACATACTCTCTTCTTTATAGTGCGCTTTTAAAATCATCTTCAGCTGTGATAGGGTCAATTGACTTTTCATCTCTAGCATACTGCGGAGGTTCAGTCCTGGGCTGATCACTTTCACCACCCCCTCAATGATCTCATCTGGCTGGTAGCCTTTCTGTAATCCTGCATCGATCTGGTGCAACAAGTTCATATAAGACAGTTTCTCTGTGGCGCCCTGCTGCGCATTGGTGCCACAGAACCAAGAAGGGTGCATGGATGGACTTCTCCACAAGAGGCCCTCACACATTCACACACCGCCACCCTACCACCTCAGACCACCAGAGGGAGCCCGTTAGGGATATATATAGGGAGGGTGGAGCCAGGCAGCTCAGAGTTTTCAGTTGAGTGTTCAGTCAGACTGAGAGGGGTCTGAGAGCATGCTGACGCTCAGAGAGCAGCGAAGAGGCAGCTCGCTGGCTGCTGTGCTTAGGCAAGCCAAGGCCTACAGCACGTGTGAGGGCCTTGAGTGTGGCCGAAGGCGAGAGGAGAAGGAAGAAGTAGAGAGGGGGCAGAGGAGCATACCAGGCTCACCCCGAGATATATACCGGACACCGGGTCCACGCCTACAGGGTCATTTACACCCTGTAGGGACCACCGGAACCCCTGGAGGACTACAGGTCCCAGGTTTACCAAACGCTGACTACAGTACCAAGGCTATGAGTCATGGAGGCCCCAGCATCCAGGGAGAGTGATCTCCAAAAGAAGACCCTACCACCAGGTCAGCAGGTGCAAGGAGAGAGACAGTACCAACCTAGGCCTAGTTCCAGGCAGGCTAGAAGCTTAGCGAGTAAAGCCACGGATCAGGAGGCCCTATACCCGCTCACTGGGGAGAGTCCAAAAGTGCACCCTTCGCCCAGAGTACCCTGGACCGTGCCTGCATCATCACCAGTGAAGGTACTCAAGGTTACCCCCGTGTGAGTGTCTTTTCTCATGGACCGTCCTGCCGTCTCTCCCCAGCATCCACCATCTACCCCTACACTGTCATGGAGTTAGCTCTACCTGTGGAGAGCCACACCATCCCTGCTGCCGTAACAACAGCTCCAGAGGACTGCTCCGCAGCGGCAGCTCCCTTTGGCTGCATTCCACAGGTGGCGTCACAAATTTTCCAAATCCCCTAAAAATATCCCCCTTTTTACTGACCGCCCTGGGTCACGGACCGGGCCAGCCACCGTGATATTCCCCATACCGGCACCCATAAGAGGCCCAGCTGCCGAGTACCCCACGGCCCAGAGGGCGTGTCATCTCTTTCTGCTCATACTCTCCAATCTGTCCCAGGATCTTGAACTCTTTCCTTATGGTGATTTGTGGTGTTGGAGAGGACTGTCTTCCTGGTTTATCTAACCCGAGCAGGTTAAAGGTTCTGTCAGAGTCTGTCACATGTTCAGCGGGTTTGGTAGATTTCTGCAGGGCTGCTGTTAAGGCTTTGAATTGTTCCTTCAATTCCTGTAATTCTGTCTGCGGAAGGGGATTCCCGCTCTTCGTAATTGGCGCCGCCCGTCCATCTTCCAACTTCAACCCAGTTAGAAACTGTGTTAGCTCCTGGAGGAATGTCCCCATGACGTATTCAGCTTCTTTTGTCCCCCAGCTCATCCAACTGTGTATTACTGGCGGCTAAAAGTTATCTGCGGGTGCGCGCTTTAGAGATCTGTTCTTCTGACATCTTTATATGTTCAGCTACTGCTCTCAATTCTTCACAGGTTAACTGAAGAAGCAGCTCACTAATTCTGTACATTTTTATTTCCACATCCATTGCTGCTTTCTTTAAGGCTGGTCCCCTTTAACTGGTGTAGCAGAGTTGAGTTGAGGTTCTGTGCTGCTGTATTTTTCAGTCACTTTGCCTCTTCTCTCTCTACATGCTAATTCCAGCTCAGAATTCCCCATACGGGCCATCAATGTTACGTGCACGCTGCTAGGTTCAGATAGAGGCAAGACAGGTTTCATGAATTCTTCGGAATCCTGGGGGAACCATTACCCAGGGTGACCATATACTGCAGTTCTCTCAGGCACACGACGGATTCACTTATTTGCGCAGACACAATTGACAGAGTCCTCATGAGGAGATGAACAGTGTAATTTAATATAGCAGTACGTCCAGTACAGTTTAATCCTCTTAAGGCAACAGGCTTCATAAACAATAACTTGTTAACAAATTCAAAATAGTACACAGCATTCCTTAAAGCACAGTGATATGGAGGAGGGGAGGTTTTGGTGAGGGAGATGATCCCTATGACACAATTCCTTCCAGTCCTTATCTTCCTGCCCAATGATAGTATTTCTCAACTAGAAGTACAGGGTTATCCCAAAAAGGTCAAAAAGGTTATTACTTCCAATCAAAATTTATCAACACAAAAACCTCAGGCTATAAACCCACGGTTATAAGGAAGCAAAAAGAGAAAAGACTCGTAAAATAAATAATTTATTTCAATATTTTTTAAAAATACTAGTAGAAGTTAAAAAACAGGTACCTTCAAAACAGCCCACAACAAACATACATCCCTCTTGGCTATTACAAAAAATTCAATCAACACCCTATTTAAAATAATAGTATATTACATCTGTAACTAATATTCCACATGCCTTTTTAGTAAAGTGCTATAGTTGCTGAACAAAGTGTGTATACACATTTAAGGAACCCTTCAATAATTAAAGTGCCAATGTGCACATATACACATTTAGTAAGCAGAAAGGGTGCAAAAAAGTGTACATATAAGTAGAATTCAAGGCAGTGCAGACAAATACAATAATATGTATGCTCTATGCAGCCTATTCACTCAAGTAGTGAAGTTAAACCTGTAAGGTGGATGCATTAAAGTAGAAACTTTTTTTCCCAAGGGTTACTTACATAATGTTTGCAAAAGAAAGAAATAGCCTGGGGGGATGTGCCGTTGTAAACCCCGACGACGCCGTTTCACCTTCAGCTTTTTCAAAAAGGGGCATGAATTTTTTGTAATAACCAAGAGGGATGTATGTTTGTTGTGGGCTGTTTTGAAGGTACCTGTTTTTTAACTTCTACTAGTATTTTTAAAAAATATTGAAATAAATTATTTATTTTATGAGTCTTTTCTCTTTTTGCTTCCTTATAACCGTGGGTTTATAGCCTGAGGTTTTTGTGTTGATAGAAGTACAAGGTGTCTGCCCTTAGCCCAGCTTCACTCTTTAAGGAAATCCAGTCCACTATGGGTCACTTGCCTGAATTTCTGTGAGATACAGATCACACAGGTTTCATTCCTTTGGCTGCTGCCAGAACAGTAAACACCTTCCCCACAAACCCCCTGGGGCTCTGCTAACCACTCCCTGTCTCCTGTGACTGTGTTAACCCCTCTAGTTGCTGGATGCTTATGAAGCAAACCACTTCCTGTCTCATGTTATTGTGTAAACGCTTCTTGTTGCTGGATGCTTTTGAAGCAATAACACTACTTCAGCATGTCACATCATTCCCACAGAAAAGCACCAGCAGCAAGCTAAGGAAATGGTGGCCTCTATCATCATAAAGGAGTTAGCTCGTCGTCTAGGAGACCGACCACCGCTGATGTCTACCTTGTGAACATTGTGTTGAAGCTTGCAAAGTGTCACGAGTTTACAGTGACAGAGAGGAGCCAGAAGACAGCGGCATCTGATTCCTCCCACTCCTGCAGTCATTAAAAGCCTTTTGCCTTCATATTAATCGGTGCAGGGGTTAATCTGCTTAGTTGTGACCTCTTGGAAGCTTACCATGATTTAGGCTCTCAGCAGATTTGTCTCGTGCATCTGACGTACTGTGTAACGCTGTACCCCAACAAATCAGACTCTCGCCTACCGTGGAAACCTTGAAAAGGAAGCTGATACCCACTTCTTGTGACAAGCATACAATCTGCGGTAACCCTCGCTCCAGAATACCCCTGCACAACTTGCTGTACTCTGACCTACTGTATCCTCACTAGTGATGAGCGAGCACTAAAATGTTCGGGTACTTGTTGCTCGAGTCGAGCAAATTGGAATGCTCTAGTGCTCATTCCGAGCAACAAGCCCAATGTAAGTCTATGGGAAACTCGACCATCTTTCCAGCGGCCATCCCCCACGGCAGTCTGCAGAGGGCCTAAAAATTGCCCAATTCGATGGGAACAGTACTCAAATGACATGGGAACAGCATGGGGAAGACCCCTGGAAGCATCTCTGACTCCCACGTCACTGCTGTCAACAATGTTGTCAGAGGTATTATGCCACTTTTACAGACAATAAAGCATACAAAAACGAAACCAAAATTGATTTTCCTGGGAAAAATGTTAAGGAACATCCTTTCCAGGGTAATCACTTGTATATAAGGCAAAATAAATATACAAAAACAAAAATACTCATCCACATCTTGGGCTATGTTTACACGTAGCATTTTTGATGCGTTTTTACACTTTTGAATTGCTTTCAATGGTGAAAAATGCATTCACCAGGAAATGTAATTTTAACATTTTACTACCTTATCTGGCCATGTGGTGTGTGAGACATGATCAGACACATTCATATGTAGCACCCTGAGGATTCGGCTGCTACAGGGGTATTACACCTCAAGCCAGAGGTGTGGTATTCCACTCCCGGGTAAGGATGGAGTGTGGAACTGAGCTCAGTTAGCTGCATGCACTACACACATCCCATTTCCGAGGAACAGACCGACGGTACTCCCACTAGAGAAATGTGCAGGTACGACAGTGTCTGTTCCTGGCTGGAGTGGGAGGGGGGTGGAACATCCCAGTAGTGTAGGGGCAGATAGGGGGAGCAGTCTGGGTAGTGCTAGGAGCTCATTGGGTGCTGGTCACCTGAGCTCACACATAGAGGGAGTATATAAGGTGGGCACCATCTTAGGACAGGGTCTTTTGCAGAGTGAGGTCAGTCTGTCAGAGTTGAGTCAGAGAAGCAGAGCAGAGGAGAAGAGCAGCTCCAAGGCCAAGAGAGAGAGAGAGGAGAAAGAAAGACCCAGAGGGGGAGAAAGAAGGAACTCCAAGAGCCCAAATTAGACCAGAGGGTGAAGAGTTGGCAACAGGGTACCGGATCCCAAGCTGGCAGAGGCTACAGCACACCTTAGCCAGGAACCGGAGGTCGTGGGCAGGATCTGCCACGATCACCCACTAAATCCACCCGGAAGGCAGACCAGGAATAGGGTCAGGGAACCCAGAGACAAGGGTTTACCACTAAGAGGCCCGAGGGAGCCGGACATAGGTGGATCCCTGGTGGGGAAGGCCAGAGAAGAGGACAGGACAGAAAGGGAGCTCAGGACCACGCTCCAGAATCACCTGGGGGTTGGCCGAGTCCAGGACATGGTGGACGCAGCACGGCTCGGGTGGTCACTCAAGGCCGGAGTGACCAGAACAACTGCAGTAAGTAAAAACCCTGAACTGCACAGCCCGACTCTGAGTCTCATTTCCATCCTCGCTGCACCACCACAACCCCCATCCTCTGCAACTGACCCCCTGAGGCTATACCCCTCCCGTTGGGGGTTATACTACCTGAGCTGCACATACATCACCAGCCTCAGCGGACCCTGCTGCAGCGGCGGCCGTATTGACCGCAATTCAACGGGTGGCGTAGTCGACACAAAAGAACATCTAGTAACATCATAAGGACTGCCACACACTGAGCTTGACACCCTGGGCACGGACCGGGTCACAGCCACTCGGAGACTACAACCCCCATCTGATCCGGCTCCGGGTATCCCTAACAGCACTGGCCCAGGGGGCGCGTCACATACAATGCTGAAAAGACATGGGAACAGCATGGGGAAGACCCCTGAAAGCATCTCTGACTTCCAGGTCACTGCCTAAAACTGTGGTCATCTCATCTGATGTGATCTTATATTACTGCGGTAATAATACGGACATTTTTGGCATCGTGACAAATATTAAACTCCATTTAAAGTGGGAAAGATGTGTGTCAAGGGACAGAAAAGTGGACATTATGGTAATGGTGATAGTGAATGCAGAGGCCATGGGGAAGATGAAACTGTGCCTCCTGAGGAAGCACAACAAGCACCCACGTCATGTCGAACTACCTTCCTGTCCCAGTTTCTAGGGGGCCGCAGAACACCACTTTTGAAGCCAGAGCAGTGTGAAAAGGTTGTTGGTTGGATAGCAGATAAAGCTTCCAGTCAGTCTGGCACCACCACCACCCTGTGTTCCACATGGTTTAGTCTCAGTAGATGTGAGTCTAGACCACATTATTATTATTACTTTAACGCCATTTATTCCATGGTGCTTTACATGTGAAAAAGAGGCATACATCGCAAAAACAATTACAATAATCTTGAACAAAAATGTTACAGCGTCTGGTAGAGGAGAGGAGAGGACCCTGCCCGCGAGGGCTCACAGTCTACAAGGGATGGGTGAGGATACAGTAAGTGAGGATTGAGCTAGTCGTGCAGCGGTATGGTGGAGCGAGCGTTATTGCAGGTTGTGCGCATGTCGGAAGAGGTGGGTCTTCAGGTACTATTTGAAGGTTTCAGCAGTAGGCAAGAGTCATAAATGATAAACAATAGAATGGAACTATCTAAATAAGTAGGGACCATAGTAACCAAGGGGGTCCTCCCAAACTAGATATGAACAACAATAAGAGACCAGAAATTTTTCACCATTACTATAATAATCAGCTCTGTTTTTTAATTGATCAAATAAATGTTATTATGTTTTATATGTATTACTGTTGCATTGACTCTTTTTTGGGTCACAATTCCCTGGTGTCTCTTATTGTTGTTCAAGAGTCTGAAATGGTGGGGTAGAGAGTTCCAGAGAAGGGGGGATGCATGGGAGAAATCTTGTATGGGATTGTGGGAAGAGGAGATAAAAGGGGAGTAGAGAAGGAGATCTTGTGAGGATCGGAGGTTGCATGCAGGTAAGTACCAGGAGACTAGGTCACAGATGTATGGAGGAGACAGGTTGTGGATGGCTTTGCATGCCAAGGTTAGGGTTTTGAACTGGAGTCTCTGGACAATGGGGAGCCAGTGAAGGGATTGACAGAGAGGAGAGGCAGGGGAATAGCGAGGGTACAGGTGGATTAGTCGGGCAACAGAGTTTAGGATAGATTTGAGGAATGCGAGAGTATTGGAAGGGAAGCTACAGAGCAGGAGGTTACAGTTGTCGAGAAGGGAGATGATGAGGGCATGCACTAGTGTTTTTATAGATTCATGGCTGAGGAATGTGCGGATCCAGGAGATTTTTTTACTTGGAGTCGGCATCTCCTTCACCCTGATCTTCCTTTCTCCCACCATTCCAAGTGCCCTGAGACAACTGATCCCACATTTGGACACTTCGAAGAGCTGTTTTGTTCATCTTTCCATTTATAGATTCTGGCCTCTGGTTCAGTCCACTCGGAAGTGGAAAGAGCTTGAATATGTGGTTTGAAGGAGAGATTAGAGCTCAGGGTTACCCCAAGAGCTGTTCAATTTTCCATCAATAGATTTGGGCCACTCAACCGGGCAGCTTCAAGCAGAGCAGCAGAAGATCGCATGTAGCAATTTGAGCAGCCATGGTCACCCGAAGGTGACAGTGAGAAAGTGCAATTACTGTCGCAAGAGGTGGATAATGATGAGACACAATGGACAGAAAGTCAGGAGGAGGACCAGGGTGTGGAAGTAGAATACGGAGCGGTGGACAATGAAGTCACTGACCCAACCTGGTAAGGGGACATGCAGAGTGAGGACAGCAGCACATAGGGGGAGGGAGGCATAGCACCACAACAGGCAGGAACAAGCAGTATGGTGGCCACAGACACAAGGCGGGCAACTGCTTCCCGGAACACCAACAAGAAGGAAGTAGCCAGTACAACTGTTAGGTCTTCCCGAGTCTGGTTCTTTTTTTAAAGAATGTTCAGATAACCCCAAAAAGGCCATTTGCAACATCTGCCAGGCCAGCATCAGCAAGAGCACCAAAACTACCAGCCTAACCACCATCAGCATGCTCAGGCACATGACAGCAAAGCACCCGACTAGCTAGGCCGAACACCAAGGTCCAGAAACTTTGTCTGTGGGTGACACCACTGCCTCTTCTGCTGTTATGCATGCACGCCAATTCCATGTCCATGGCGCATGCGAAGATGCCTCCCATCCTGCACCTGCTGTTGCAGTCTTGTAACTATCATCGTCCACGTCCTTGTCCCTTCGCAGCGTTCAGTAGTCATTACCACAGTCCTTGGAATGCAAGCCCAAGCATGCAGCCACCCACCCACCCACAGGCCGCAATGCTAAACAGCCACATTTCTGGACTGCTTGCTTGCACTTGAAATTTTGCCTTTTAGGCTCGTGGAGGCGGAAGCTTTCCACAACCTCATCGTGGCGGTGGCCGGGTGTCCATACTCAGTCCCCATTCGCCACTATTTCTCCTGGTGTCGTCCCTTCCACAAGCACGGGTCCCAGAATATTACCCGTGCCCTCCCCAGTGCAGTTACTGAGAAGGACCGCCTAACCACAATTAAGTGGACAAATGAATGTGGCCAGGAAGGGTACAAATCACTGGAGCCAGGCCACAGTAAAAAAGCAAACATAAAGTGTCCGGGAACCTTCCCACAGACTTTTCTTAGCCAGGGCTGCTTCTTGGCAGGGTTGAATGGGCCCATTAGAGAACCAGAGACTCCTCCGGTGGGCCCTGGCTTCTCCTTCAGGATAGTTCATAGTGCCAAGGTGAGGTTGTGATGATGATAGAGGCCACCATCTCCTTAGTTTGCTGCTGGTACTTTTCTATGGGAATCAGCTTGGCTCCAACCAGCCTGGAATATTTCCAGTGAATTATGGCACGACGCCATGGTATTAGCAGTGCCCCCAGTACCAGCAGCCAAGCCATCCACAATTTCTTTCTCAGGAATTTTTTTTGGTAGACTGAGTGGCTGCCCAAATACATTAGTTTCTCTCAAAGGAGCTGAAGACACTGAGTGGCAGTAGGTGTGTGGCGCCCCTGAGGGTTCAGTCGCCACAGAGGTACTGCTCCTCACCCAGAGGTGTGGTGTCTCCCTTCTCTCAGGTAAGGAGGGAGTGCTGCACGGAACCCCAAAACACCTGCATCCAACACTACACTGCTCCAGGTTGGCTGGAGGGGCAACATGCAGAGCGCAGCTGCTGAGCCCTGACCCTGGCTGGAGTGGGGGGAACCCAAAGGTAGGGGGAACCAGTAGTGGGTGTGAGTGGAGAAAGTAGTTAGAGGGAGCACTTTGGTAGGAGTATAAAATAGGGAAGCAATCTTAGGGTGGGGGTCTAGTGAGTGGGAGCAGTTCAGAAGAACAGCTCGGGACAGTTCAGAAGAACAGTCAGGGAGCAGAGTCTCATTAGGAGATCTGCTCCACAGTTAGGGCCAAGTCTGGAGGCCCTGGAGGGGAGCAAGGAGTAGGCTCCATTTTGAGATGGGATCCCAGGGGGTATGGCGAGTGTAGGAAGGCACCCGTACGCCCCGCATCTGCCAGAAGACAGAGGGATCGTGGCCGCATTCTAGTCCCTTGAGGGTCAAGCAAGTCTGTGTAACTCCGACGGACAGGAGGGACTTCAGAGTACCCGAACAGGACTGAGAGTGGGCAGGAGGGAGAAAGACCAGTGTGAAGTCGGTCAAAATAGGAACACGAGAAAGTGGGGTTCTGCCAGGTATTACCAAGTTGCCTGAGGAAGGATTGAACCCCTGCCCGGTGAACGCAGCGTGACGTGGGAGGCCTGCACCTGTACAGTGAGGCTGTGGACTATCTGAAGAATTGTGAGTAAAATCTCGGATGACTCCGTCCATTCTTTCATCGGCGCCATTGTTCCCCCTGCACTACAACGTCCAGCGCAACCCACGCTCACCCACTTCACTGCCCTGAGGCCTGCCCCACCTGTGGGGAGCCGTCCCATCACAAGCTGCCCTAACATCTGCCTCAGAGGACTGTTGCAGCACTGGTGATCCTCACCAGACACCACAGGTGGCATCACGAACTTTATAAAAATAACCCCCTTTGGCACTGACCGCCCTGGGTCACGGACCGGGCCAGCCACCGTGATATTCCCCGCCAACCGGCATCCAGAGGCCCGACTGCCGAGTACCCCACGGCCCTGGGGTCGCGTCAGGTGCAAGTTTCTCCAGCATGTTAGATATCAGAGGGAGAACAGAGAGGTTAGCACAGTGGCTCAGTGAAGCCTTGCAGAACTGGAGTCCTGGGATCTAATCCCACCATGGACAAAATCTGCAAGGATTTTGTATGTTCTCCCCGTGTTTGCGTGGCTTTCCCCCTCAGTAAAAAAACAGCCATAGAGTGTCCAGGAACCTTCACGCAGACTTTTCTTAGCCAGTGATGCTTCTGAGCAGGGTTGGATGGCCCCACTAGAGAATTCTCGGGTGGGCCCTTTCTTCTCCATCAGGAGAGTTCCTGATAGAGCAAACTTTGCAGCAGCTATCGGGTTCTTGAGCGGGGGAGAAAGGTGGGCCCTCAGAATCAAATACTCTGGTGGGCCCAATGTCTTTCAGTCTGACACTGCTTCTTGGTGAGAGTTGTATTTCACCACAGCCATATTCTTTAGCTCAGCAAAAGGACTGGCATAGAGGGAAATCGTATCTATTCTAGCTGTCATTTCTCCGCCACCAGATTCTGCCCATTGTCACACATGACCATGCCTGGCTGTGTTACGGATCCGGGTGGTGGAACCCCTGTGCCGCGGTGCAAGGAGGGACCCAGAGGGGCGTGACTAAGTATCAACTCAGACCGACCCTGGTCGTACGGCTGCTAACGACTCCGTGACCAGGGAGGGACTGAGCAGAGGGACCAGGTGCTACTCTGGGGACGACCTTGTAAGAGAGCAGGTGGCTGCCAGAGGTCAGCAGGCTGGGACTGACCGGTATAGCGGATGGACACAACAGGCAGGCAGAAGTCTCTGGATAGTTGACGGGTGGTCACGGAACGTGACGGCAGAGCAGGTAGTAGTCTCTAGGTAACAGACAGGTGGTCACGGCAGATGACAGCAGGAGCCTCCAGGTAGGCTATGGCAAGTGACGGCCAAGCAGGAAGAAGTCTCTAGGTTTGCAGGCGGGTGGTCACGGCAAGTGACCGCAGGAGCCTCCAGGTAGGCTATCAGGTAACAGGCAGGTAACAGGCGAGTGCTCCCAGGTGAGCGGGCTAGCAGGCACGGCAGGTAGCAGGCAGGTAATGGGCAGGAACAGGCAGGTAACAGGCGAGTGCTCCCAGGTGAGAGGGCTACCAGGCACGGCAGGTAGCAGGCAGGTAACTGGCAGGTTCTTCCTGGTAAGCAGGCGGACTTGCCCATAGACAGACTGGCGGGAAGAACAGAAGGCAGACTGTCGGGCTGGAGAGTAGTCAGACTGGCGGACTGGAACGGTAGTCAAGCTGGCAACTGGACCTGAGGGCTGAAGCAGAGGTAAGTATACTGTGCATCAACTTTTGCTCGGGCACCTCCATTTTGGAGGAGCTGCCTTATATATGGGAGGACCCTCGGCTATAGGCCAGGGACTCCTTAGAACGGCGCACGCGGCTCCTTTAAGAGTGAGGAAGTGCGCGCCCGTGCCCTAAGCACAGTGCCCGGGAAGCTGCGCGCGCCGGCAGCAGCAGGAAGAGGAGCGCAGGAGGACGCTGCGCGGGGAGCGGGGAGGTGAGAAGGACGGCGTCTCTGCCTGGTAGGGGGCAGAGACGCCGATGCTACATGCTGTATGTTCAGCGGTGAGAGCCACAGGTCAGGCTACTGTGTTACAGCTTTCAACAACTCTGCAGCTGTGGGCGGTTTGTAACCTAAGCATTAAGCATATTATCTTCAGCACAGCCTGTTGCCTTTTGGCCAAGGCAGTGCTGCAGTGCTTCCAGCTTGTGACTGATGTGGTCATTTTGGAGATGGAGGCTGATCAAGAAGAGGAGGAGGTCCAGGAGCTGAACAATGTTATTACATTGAGGTTACATTGGCGAGTCTGGTTTTTATACTAAAGAAAGATCCTACTGTGTTTTTATTTTTATTATTTTTTTTTTTACGTCTCTTCAAATGTGTATTGGAGTTCGTCCTAATTTTTGGCAGCCCTTGAAATTGCTGCATGTGCAATAACAGTATAAGAGACACACTCCTTAATAATGGGAAGGACAATTCAAATAGATTCTATATTCTAGAATATTAACTGTCTTATCTGAAATTCTTTTATGGGTGAGGTATCACAGTATGGATAGCGTATTACACCAATCTAGCCAGGTATTATTGCCTTATACTGTGTGCTGCTGGTGTTGCCCAAAATTTTTTAAAATCTATTCTATTCCATATCGATATCGCTGTTAGATGCATTTACAATAGGGACAGGTGCCGCTAGGTGGTATCATCACCAACTACAGATAAGTGTTCATTCTGGTCTCATAAATGTCTTCCACAGTCCATAACTTTATTTTTTTTATTTTTTATTTTGCCTTATATACAAGTCATTACCCTGGAAAGAATGTTTCTTAACATTTTTTCCATTTTAGCTTGTTTTTTGTATGTTTTTTTTGTCAGTCCGTGAAAGTAGCGTAATACTCTGACAACATTGTTCACAGATATGCTATTTGTCAACGGCCAACTGTAAATAGGTTTGAACCCACAACTGCAATACTTTAACTGGAGTGTAATATTTGACATGCTCACAAAAATTGCTGGATTATTAGGGCAGTCATATGGGATAACGTCTGATGGCCACAATTTCAGGCAGTCGCTTAATAGTATGGTATTTATCAGCGACCAATTGTCAATTGGTTCAACAAAACACAGCTGGCTGAATTTAAATGGAGTGGAATATTTGGCATGCTCCACAAAATTTCTGTATTATTACGGCAGTCATATGGATCACGTGCGTCTGATCATTGAAAAAAGTTCCTCTGCTTCCGCAATACCGTAATATGAATAAAACGTAAAAAATCTGGCTGTGTTATGCGAATAAACAAATGGAGCTGTAAAATAGTGTACACTGACACACTGCTGCAATCTATAAATGGAGGACAATATTTTCCACGTTCACTATAAATGGCTGATTTTGGTACGCAGTTATATGTGAACCATTTGACGGAGAACAGCGGTTTTAGAAAGCGGGCCTGTAGTTTACTAATACTATTCTTCACAGCAACCTCGTGTGAATAGCTACACCGACACACTGCAACAAAATGGAAATGGAGGCCAATATTTTCCATGTTCACTACAAATTTCTGGATTTTTATCGCTGTAAAATGGAAAAGATTTGGCTGTATTCTGCTGTGCTAACAAGCAAATGGAGCAGAAAAATTGTGTAGTTTGGATTCCTTTTTAAGCAAATAACCAGGATTAAGATAAAAAAAACAAATATTTGTAAGTCAGATTTAAACATGCAATGGACCCTCTTGTTCTGTATCATGCACTGCAGTCTGTCACATACACTGCCTGCATTGGTTTTTTAGCAAATAATCAGGATTAACATGAAAAAAAATTAGCCCTGGTCACTGATATCTGGGGCTATGTCTGTAAGAACAGCAGCAGCAGACAGAACGTTCAATGGACCCTCTTGCACTATATGCACTGCAGACTGCCACATACACTGCCTGCCTGCCTAACTCCTGCTATCACCACTGAATACATGCAGCTGGATTAGTCCTCAGAAGGACTGTTAGTTCAGATGGATATATATATGTATGCATATATATATATATACAGTACAGACCAAAAGTTTGGACACACCTTCTCATTTAAAGATTTTTCTGTATTTTAATGACTATGAAATTTGTGCATTCACACTGAAGGCATCAAAACTATGAATTAACACATGTGGAATTATGTAGTTAACAAAAAAGTGGGAAACAACTGAAAATATGTCTCAAATTCTAGGTTCTTCAAAGTAGCCACCTTTTGCTTTGATGACTGCTTTGCACACTCTTGGCATTCTCTTGATGAGCTTCAAGAGGTAGTCACCGGAAATGGTCTTCCAACAATCTTGAAGGTGTTCCCTTGTTGGCCCTTTTGCCTTCACTCTGCGGTCCAGCTCACCCCAAACCATCTCGATTGGGTTCAGGTCTGGTGAATGTGGAGGCCAGGTCATCTGGCGTAGCACCCCATCCGTTCACCTTTTCTGCATCGCACAAAGACACGGTAGTTGGAACCAAAGATCTCAAATTTGGACTCATCAAACCAAAGCACAGATTTCCACTTGTCTAGTGTCCATTCCTTGTGTTCTTTAGCCCAAACAAGTCTCTTGTGCTTGTTTCCTGTCCTTAGCAGTGGTTTCCTAGCAGCTATTTTACCATGAAGGCCTGCTGCACAAAGTCTCCTCTTCACAGTTGTTGAAGAGATGTGTCTGCTGCTAGAACTCTGTGTAGCATTGACCTGGTCTCTAATCTGAGCTGCTGTTAACCTGCGATTTCTGAGGCTGGTGACTCGGATAAACTTATCCTCAGAAGCAGAGGTGACTCTTGGTCTTCCTTTCCTGGGGCGGACCTCATGTGAGCCAGTTTCTTTGTAGCGCTTGATGGTTTTTGCAACTGCACTTGGGGACACTTTCAAAGTTTGCCCAATTTTTCGGACTGACTGACCTTCATTTCTTAAAGTAATGATGGGCACTCGTTTTTCATTACTTAGCTGCTTTTTTCTTGCCATAATACAAATTCTAACAGTCTATTCAGTAGGACTATCAGCTGTGTATCCACCAGACTTCTGCACAACACAACTGATGGTCCCAACCCCATTTATAAGTCAAGAAATCCCACTTATTAAACCTGAGAGGGCACACCTGTGAAGTGAAAACCATTTCCGGTGACTACCTCTTGAAGCTCATCAAGAGAATGCCAAGAGTGTGCAAAGCAGTCATCAACAGAGATGAGCGGTGTTCGACTCGAACTGTTTGCCAATCTCAAATTCGAGCTGTTTTGGGCGGTGTTCGAGTTGTTCGACGAACTCAAACGATTTGCAAAAAAAACGGCTGTTCAAGGTTATGTTCGATAACTGTTCGTGCACCAAAAGCTTAACTGGATTTTTTCACAGTAATACTGTTAATCAATGTTAATAGACAGTTTCAGTGTAGAGTGGGCGAGGGGAGGGGCAGGGGATGGATCTCTGTAGAAATAATGCCGATCTCCATTTTTTTTCTCTTTCCTGCATTTACAGTGGGGCGGTGCAGTCTGTCAGCCTATCAGGAGCTAGGTTACAGCAGTTCATAGAACTTTTTGCCAGGCAGGTCTGTGCCAGTGCTGTGCAAGTGTTTTTCACAGCATTTGGCGAAATGTAGCTCAGCCAATCCTTTTGGGCCTGTAGCAGTGTCTGTTAGTCATTGCAGTAGCCTATCTGTGTTGCAAGCTACACCACCTGTGTATCTAATACCAATTTTTTACTGCATCTAAGCCAGCCAATCCTTTTGGGCCTGTAGCAGTGTCTGCTAGTCAGTGGAGTAGCCCATCTGAAGCAAGCTACACCACCTTGGTATCTAATAACAATTTTTTACTGCATCTAACCCAGTAAATCCTTTAGGGCAGAGTATCAGTGTCTGGTAGTCAGCGGAGTAGCCCACCTGTGAAGGAAGCTTCACCGCCTGTGTATCTAATTCAAATTTTTTACTGCATCTAACCCAGGAAATCCTTTTTTGCCTAGTAGCAGTGTCTGGAAGTCAGCGGAGTAGCCCACCTGTGAAGGAAGCTACACCGCCTGTGTATCTAATTCTAATTTTTTACTGCATCTAACCCAGGAAATCCTTTTGGGCCTAGCAGCAGTGTCTGGTAGTCAGTGGAGTAGCCCATCTGAAGCAAGCTACACCACCTGTGTATCTAATTCTAATTTTTTACTGCATCTAACCCAGTAAATCTTTTTGGGCATAGTAGCAGTGTCTGGTAGTCAGCGGAGTAGCCCACCTGTAAAGGAAGCTACACCTCCTGTGTATCTAATTCTAATTTTCAACTGCATCTAACCCAGGAAATCTTTTTGGGCCTAGTAGCAGTGTCTGGTAGTCAGCGGAGTAGCCCACCTGTGAAGGAAGCTACACCGCTTGTGTATCTAATTCTATTTTTTTACTGCATCTAACCCAGGAAATCTTTTTGGGCCTAGTAGCAGTGTCTGGTAGTCAGCAGAGTAGCCCACCTGTGAAGGAAGCTACACCGCCTGTGTATCTAATTCTAATTTTTTACTGCATCTAACCCAGGAAATCCTTTTGGGCCTAGTAGCTGTTAGAACCCTCCTGTTAGTTTTTGATATCTTGTGTTTTGCGGTCACGTGAACAGCTGCCTATATATTCCAGCTCGCCCTTCTGGCTTTGCTGGACTTCAGTGTTGTTTTGACTGTCTCTCTAGCCAGGTGCTTTGGTGCCTATGTCTGTCAGTTCTTGGTCCTCTGGGACCTTTAATACTTTTTGTCAGTTTGTCTTTTTGCTCTGCAACAACTTCTGTTTAGGAGGTGTCCCATTTTTGTCCCAGTCCTTAGTTCTTTTAGCAACCCCTCCCTTAATTCTATAGGTCTCCGTTCAGACTAGCCGTGGACGAAGGCGGGTCTGTTCACAAGGAACAGGCAGCCCGCTACATTGTAGGGATTCAGCTTAGTCTTACTGTAGGGACAGCTTTCCCTTATCTTTCCTTAGTTTATGTTGCAGATCATAACAGTAGCAGTGTCTGGTAGTCAGTGGAGTAGCCCATCTGAAGCAAGCTACACCACCTGTGTATCTAATAACAATTTTTTACTGCATGTAACCCAGTAAATCCTTTTGGGCATAGTAGCAGTGTCTGGTAGTCAGCGGAGTAGCCCACCTGTGAAGGAAGCTACACCGCCTGTGTAGTCTAATTCTAATTTTTTACTGCATCTAACCCAGGAAATCTTTTTGGGCCTAGTAGCAGTGTCTGGTAGTCAGCGGAGTAGCCCACCTGAGAAGGAAGCTACACCGCCTGTGTGACACATGAGTGCCTTCTTGCTGCACTACCTGCAACATGACCCTTGGATTGTCAGAATTTGAAGTAATCCCGACTACTGGGTTGCCACACTCTTAGATCCCCAGTACAAAAGTAAATTTGCCAAAATAATTCCTGCCATAGAAAGGAATTCATGCATGCAGGAGTATCAGCAGAGGCTGTTTCAGAATCTTACATCTGTTTTTCCACAAAACACCAGTGGTGCATGTAGTGAATCTCACAGTTCTAACTTGCCTACCGTGGGACTGTCGAGTCTTCATCACTCAAACCGTAACAGTAACACCGTATCTGCTGGTAACAGGAATTTTGTGGAATCATTTCACCAATTTTTTAGACCATCCTTTGCAAGGCCACAGGAGACAAGAAGTCTGACACATAGTCAATGCCTAGAGAGGATGGTACAGGAGTATCTCCAAGTGAACATCGAAGCCATGACTGTGTCACTGAACCCTTGCTCATTTTGGGCTTCCAATCTGTTAAAATGGCCTGAGCTCGCCACTCACGCCTTGGAGATCTTGTCGTGCCCCGCAGCCAGCATTCTCTCTGAACGTGTGTTCAGCACTGCTGGTAGTGTGCTGACAGATAAGCGCATGCGGCTGTCCACTGAGAATGTAGACAGACTCACGTTCATAAAGATGAACAAATCATGGATCCGCAAGGACTTTTCTACCCCTGTGTCATCCTGGGGAGACTAAAAGCTTGAGGATTTTGGAAAATCACCTCACCAACCATTTTAAGCAACTCTGGGGCAATTGATGCCAGTTAAGTGGTGTCTGTGCCACAATTTTTGGAAAAAATGGAGACTCTTTATGGAGTCCCCTTGCTGTGTTTTACATGACGTTCGCATCGTCAGTTCCAGGTGGGTCGTGTCACTCCCCCCCCTTTTAACCGTAAGAAACTACATACACTATGGCTTGGGGTAACACAGATGGTTGAGTCTGCAGAGCTGTTTACTCATACTATAGCCTGGGAATCAGAGGTCTGCTCCAAAGCAAGCTACACCGCCTATGTATCTAATAACAATTTTTTACTGCATCTAACCCAGCCAATCATTTTGGGCTAGTAGCAGTGTCTCGTAGTCAGTGGAGTAGCCCATCTGAAGCAAGCTACACCACCTGTGTATCTAATAACAATTTTTTACTAAATCTAACCCAGGAAATCCTTTTGGGCTAGTAGCAGTGTCTCGTTGTCAGCGGAGTAGCCCATCTGAAGCAAGCTACACCGCCTGTAGATCTAATTATAAATTTTTAACTGCATCTAGCCCAGGAAATCCTTTTGGGCTAGTAGCAGTGTCTGCTAGTCAGCGGAGTAGCCCAGCTGTTAAGCAAGCTACACTGCCTGTAGATCTAATTACAAATTTTTAACTGCATCTAGCCCAGGCAATACTTTGGGCCTAGTAGCAGTGTCTGCTAGTAAGCTTAGTAGCCCAGCTGTTAAGCAAGCTACACCGCCTGTAGATCTAATTACAAATTTTTAACTGCATCTAGCCCAGGCAATACTTTGGGCCTAGTAGCAGTGTCTGCTAGTCAGCGGAGTAGCCCAGCTGTTAAGCAAGCTACACTGCCTGTAGATCTTATTACAAATTTTTAACTGCATCTAGCCCAGGCAATACTTTGGGCCTAATAGCAGTGTCTGCTAGTCAGCGGAGTAGCCCAGCTGTTAAGCAAGCTACACTGCGTGTAGATCTAATTACAAATTTTTAACTGCATCTAGCCCAGGCAATACTTTGGGCCTAGCAGCAGTGTCTGCTAGTCAGCGGAGTAGCCCAGCTGTTAAGCAAGCTACACCACCTGTGCTTTGGACACTTAATTTTTTCAAAGGAAACGCTTCGTGCCCCCGGGACATTCAGTCAAGAGCATCGGGGAGGCGCCCCAAGGCAAAGGGGCTGGGACTGGCAGTAGCACGCCTTGCGGCGGACCGCCAAGCTCGATCCTTATAAAAGCTTTTTAACTGCAGCTGCTTTAGTGGACGCTACTGGAGCTGGAACTCTATTTTATTATAAATGTAAAAACACAAACTAGTACAAGTAACTTAAACAATTTTCAGCAATATAACCAATACATAAACAATGTATATACAAGGGACCCCACCTGCCTGACAACCACCATACAACCACAGCCTATCCAAACATACCTCAAACTTCCTCCAGACTTACACCTGATTCTACTGTAACAGAAACCAGAGATGCAGAAGCAAAATACATATAAAAATATAAACCACATAAACCATATGAAATAACACACAACACTTAAATCATGAGTAGTGTTGAGCATTCCGATACTGAAATATCGGGTATCGGCCGATATTCGCGGTATCGGAATTCCGATACTTAATTCCGATACTATTGCAATATCGTATACCGGAATCGGAAGTTCCCATAATGCAATGAGACATTTTCATTTTATTCAGCCAATGAGGATCCTAAGAAGTGTGGGCACATCCTGTTAGGCATGTAGGCATCTTAACTAATGGCATGGCTGTGATTGGCTGCTGAAATGATGTCATGATGCACTATAAAAGCCACCGCCGCCATTTTGAGCTCACTCTGCTGTGAATTCAGTTAGGGATAGGACGCTGTTGTTCTGAGGGACAGTTTTAGCTACCTATTTGCTCTATACTGCTTTACCCAAGCTACTTTCTAAATCACTGTGCCTTGCAGTGCTAGTGCACAGTTCCCTGTGCTGTTCACCGCTATCTGCAAGGTCTGTGTGTGTGAGTGCAGCTCACCCTGTAGTGTGTGCTTCAGCCAAGTCTGGTTGTAGTGCACTCAGTGTGTGTCACTGCCTCATACATTGTCCTTTTTTGCCAATTCATAATTTTTCCTGATATCTCCTATTAGTGTGGTGGTTCCATCTGTATTCAGCTAAATTGGTTCCAAACACACTATATAGGAGTAGATAGAGAAATTTTTTTCCGTCTTGCAGCACTAGTGCACAGTGCTCTGCATCTGTACTGTTCACCGCTGTCTGCAAGGTCTGGTGTGTGAGTGCAGCTCACCCTGTAGTGTGTGCTTCAACCCCGTCTGGTTGTAGTGCACTCAGTGTGTGTCACTGCCTCATACATTGTCCTTTATTGCCAATTCATAATTTTTCCTGATATCTCCTATTAGTGTGGTGGTTCCATCTGTATTCAGCTAAATTGGTTCCAAACACACTATATAGGAGTAGATAGAGAATTTTTTTCCGTCTTGCAGCACTAGTGCACAGTGCTCTGCATCTGTACTGTTCACCGCTGTCTGCAAGGTCTGGTGTGTGAGTGCAGCTCACCCTGTAGTGTGTGCTTCAACCCCGTCTGGTTGTAGTGCACTCAGTGTGTGTCACTGCCTCATACATTGTCCTTTATTGCCAATTCATAATTTTTCCTGATATCTCCTATTAGTGTGGTGGTTCCATCCATATTCAGCTAAATTGATTCCAAACACACTATATAGGAGTAGATAGAGGAGCCTTTCTGCAGCATTGGGCCCTGCAGCCCCAGCCAGATTAGTATTAGCCTATTTTTTGCAGCCTCATCTATTGCATTGTAGGTTACCTTCCTACATTGTAATAGCTACAAAAAGTTTGTGATACTATCGTTATTACATCTTTAGGCACATCCAGTGTCTTTTTGTGACAAAAAAAACCTAAATAAAGTTCACCAAACACTCCACTTTACAGTTGTGTAGGCCACATTAGCTCATATTAAAGTCTAGTCCACACTTTATAAAATTAGTGTTTCTTATACCTGTTAGCAGCTGTTCAGGAATAAGCACACTAAGCCCTTAGTACTTTTCTGCCTATCTTTATCAGTCTACCAAGATGAAGAAGGCAGGGAGTAAGGCATGTGGTCGTGGTCGTGGGCGTGGGCGTGGAGTTTCTGCAGGGAGAGGACGTGAGGATTCTGTGCCTGCAGGGAGAGGACGTGGGGATTCTGTGCCTGCTGCGGGCACCAGTGACTCAGCATCCCCCAGTTTTACCAGGGAACAGTCCTTTATGCGCAGCTTTGTAGGAGCTAGCCGTACCCCACTGCTGCGCGAGGACCAAATTGAAGCCGTTGTCGGATGGATGGCAGCTAACGCATCGACTTCAATTAGTTCCAGATCCTCTCAGGTCCTGAGCACTGAAGAGCACCCATCTGTCTCTTCACCACCTGCCAAATTGCCCAGGCAGTCAGAGAGCCCTGGACAGGAGCCATCTCTACTTCTGTTCTCTGAATCTCTTGGCTTGGAAAGAGGGGGCCAGCCAAGCAGAATTCGAGAATTTGAAGAAGAGGTAGTATGCAGTGATGCGCAACCGTTTTGTCTCTCTGAATCTGAAGAGGCGGGTGGGCCAGTGCCTATGGTCAGCAGCACACCTCAGTACGCATCTGATGATGAGACTCAGGTGCCACTTTCTGGTGCGTACTGTGCTGTCGAGACTACCCAGGAGAAGCAGTTGTTTGAAGAGGGTGGTGTAGATGATGAGGTCCTTGACCCATCATGGCGTGAGGGACAGGAAGGTGGTGGGAGCAGCTCTGAGGAAGAGATTCCCCGAACGGCCCAAAAAGGAGGGAGAGGGAGGGGGCAGACTTGGTTGCCTGTAGCCTCCACTTCGGCACCCATTAGGAGCATGGCTCTTCCAAAATCCAAAGCGGGCGCTCCCAAGACTTGCAGTGCCTGGTCCTTTTTTGACACAGTTGCAGATGACATTTGCTTTGTCAAATGCAAGCTGTGTAATCAGAAGGTGAAAAGAGGGAAAAGTGTCAGCAACCTCAATACCACAAATATGTGGAAACATGTGCGGACCAAGCACGTGGTGGAGTTACACAAACACACTGAAGACCTAGGCCAACCTACAGCGCCACCTACCACCTCTTCAGCTCGTGTTGTAGCCTCTTCCTCCAGCTCACACACAGCTGGTTCGGCTTCCTCACAGGATCGCCATGGAAGAATCTCTGGCACTGTTGTACAGAGACACAGTGTAATTCCACCCACAGCACCACTTTCCCAGTCATCCTCACACTCCCAGGCCAGTCTACAGCCATCGTTAGCACAGGCATGGGAGAAAAGGCGCCCATACTCGGCAAACCACCCCCGAGCACAGGCTCTGAATGCTGGCATTGCTAAACTACTGGCCCTTGAAATGCTATCATTCAGGCTGGTGGAGACTGACACATTCCGTAACTTTATGGCATTGGCAGTCCCACAATACAACGTGCCCAGCCGCTTTTATTTCAGCAGGCAAGCCGTCCCTGCCCTGCAACATCATGTGGAGGGAAAAATTAAACATGCGCTACAAAACGCCGTCAGTAGCAAGGTCCACCTGACCACTGATGCGTGGACCAGTAAGCATGGACAGGGACGATACCTTTCCCTCACTGCCCATTGGGTAAATGTTGTGGAGCCGGGTACAGATCTTGAGAGTGGCGCTGTACGTGTTCTGCCAACTCCAAGGATTGCAGGAATCCAGTCTGTACACATTGACTCCTCCTCATACTCCAGTTCCTCTGAATCAGCGCTGCAGGAGCCGTCACGGTCTACCTCCACATCGACCCGTGAACGGTTACCTGTTATGATGACCGATATGAGCACAGCCGTGGCCAAACGTCAACAGGCCGTATTAAAATTAATTTCTTTGGGGAATCGAAGCCACACAGCGCAGGAGCTCTGGAATGCCATCAAGCAGCAGAGTGACGTGTGGTTTGTGCCAGCGAATCTCCAGCCAGGCATGGTAGTGTGTGACAATGGCCGAAATCTGGTGGCAGCTCTGGGCCTAGGCAACCTCACTCACATCCCATGTCTGGCACATGTGCTCAACTTGGTCGTGCAGAGTTTTTTGAGGGACTATCCGGATCTTGATGCACTGCTTCACAAGGTCCGCATAGAGTGCGCTCACTTGCGGCGTTCCAGCAATGCAAGATCACGCATTGCAGCTCTGCAGCGCCGATTATGTCTTCCGGAACATCGCATCATATGTGACCTACCCACCAGGTGGAATTCAACGTTACATATGTTGGAGAGGTTGTGTGAGCAGCAGGCAGCAGTAATGGAGTACCAGCTGCAGCAGGCGCAAACAAGTCGCAGTGCGCGCCGTTCACACTTCACCACCACTGAGTGGGCCTCTATGAAGGACATTTGCCACGTTTTGCGTGCCTTCGATTATTCCACGCGGATGGCGAGTGCAGATGATGCACTAGTCAGCATGACTATCCCCCTTATCTGCCTGCTTGAAAAAACACTGCAAGCACTAAGGGACGAGGTTTTGGAAGAGGTGGAGGATGAGGAGTCACAAATGCCATCTGCTTCTCTACAGTCTGCGCAACGTGGTTCCTCACAAAGGCCTAGGCAGGGGACACTTTGTGAGGAGGATGAGGAGGAGTCAATGGATGAGGAAGACATCTGTCCAGAGGAGGGAGGTACACAATGCTCTAGTAGTCAGTATCTAGAGCGAGGGTGGGGTGATGCAGAGCAGGCAGAGATCACGCCTCAAGCAGGGGACAGCGTTTCTTGGCCAGTTGGCAGTCTGCAGCACATGGTTGATTTCATGCTGCAGTGCCTCAGAAACGACCGCCGCATCGCCCACATTCTCAACACGGCTGATTATTGGGTGTCCACCCTCCTAGATCCTCGCTACCGGGACAACTTACAAAGCCTCATAACACCATTGAACCGGGAGCGTAAAATGCGGGAGTACCAAGACGCACTGGTGCATTCCATCATGTTCTCCATTCCAACCGAGAGCAGTGCTGCTAGTGCTTTACAAAGCAGCTCAGTGCGTCGAGGCAGTGGAGGAAGCTCTGCACAAAGAGGGAGCAGAAGCAGCGCCTCAGCACAAGGCAAGACCAGTATGGCCGAAATGTGGCAAAGTTTTGTGTCCCCGCCGCCACAAATGTCTACACCATCACAGACAGCTCCAGTCAGCAGGAGGCAACGTTTCCGTCAGATGGTGACAGACTACATGTCTTGCCCTCTTAGTGTACTCCCAGACGGCTCTTCTCCCTTCAAGTTTTGGGTCTGTAAGCTGGATACATGGCCAGAGCTTAGTCAGTATGCACTGGAGGTGCTAGCTTGCCCTGCTGCTAGTGTATTATCGGAACGCGTCTTTAGTGCCGCAGGTGGTGTACTAACAGACCGTCGCATGCGACTATCCTCCGATAACGTTGACCGGCTTACTTTTCTCAAAATGAACAAGGCCTGGATCTCTCATGAATTTGCCAGTCCTCTTCCAGAATAAATAATTGGTTGGCAACAGTATCCAGGTCTCCTGTTCTGTTCATGTTTCTACCACCTGAACTGTAATCCCTGAGCTCCAACACCGCCAGTTGGCGCTCGGAAGTGCCGTCTGCACAGTCAACACTTGCTGCCGTGTTATTGGGGTTCAGTAACGTCAGCTGTTCTCCTGCTGTGCGGACGGCAATTTCTCCTGATTTGTCCACATCCACTGTACTACACATTTTAAAGTTGCTCCAATTACTCCTCTGGCTCCTCTGTTTTCATTCTTATCCCTGGGCTCCAGCACCGCCAGTTGGCGCTCGGAAGTGCTGTCTGCACAGTCAACACTTGCTACCATGTTATTGGGGTTCAGTAACGTCAGCTGTTCCCCTGCTGTGCGGACGGCAATTTCTCCTGCTCTGTCCACATTCTCACTACTACAGATTTTAAAGTTGCTCCAATTACACCTCTGGCTCCTCTGTTTTCATTCTTATCCCTGGGCTCCAGCACCGCCAGTTGGCGCTCGGAAGTGCCGTCTGCACAGTCAACACTTGCTGCGGTGTTATTGGGGTTCGGTAATGTCAGCTGTTCCCCTGCTGTGTTCACGGCAATTTCTCCTGCTCTGTCCATATTCACTGTGCTACTTATTTAAAACTTGCTCCAATTACACCTCTGGCTCCTCCGTTTTTAGTATTTACCCTGGGCTCCAACACCGCCAGTTGGCGCTCGGAAGTGCTGTCTGCACAGTCAACACTTGCTGCCGTGTTATTGGGGTTCAGTAACGTCAGCTGTTCTCCTGCTGTGCGGACGGCAATTTCTCCTGCTTTGTCCACATCCACTGTACTACACATTTTAAAGTTGCTCGAATTACACCTCTGGCTCCTCTGTTTTCATTCTTATCCCTGGGCTCCAGCACCGCCAGTTGGCGCTCGGAAGTGCCGTCTGCACAGTCAACACTTGCTGCCGTGTTATTGGGGTTCAGTAACGTCAGCTGTTCTCCTGCTGTGCGGACGGCAATTTCTCCTGCTTTGTCCACATCCACTGTACTACACATTTTAAAGTTGCTCGAATTACACCTCTGGCTCCTCTGTTTTCATTCTTATCCCTGGGCTCCAGCACCGCCAGTTGGCGCTCGGAAGTGCCGTCTGCACAGTCAACACTTGCTACCATGTTATTGGGGTTCAGTAACGTCAGCTGTTCCCCTGCTGTGTTCACGGCAATTTCTCCTGCTCTGTCCATATTCACTGTGCTACTTATTTAAAACTTGCTCCAATTACACCTCTGGCTCCTCCGTTTTTAGTATTTACCCTGGGCTCCAACACCGCCAGTTGGCGCTCGGAAGTGCTGTCTGCACAGTCAACACTTGCTGCCGTGTTATTGGGGTTCAGTAACGTCAGCTGTTCCCCTGCTGTGCGGACGGCAATTTCTCCTGCTCTGTCCACATTCTCACTACTACAGATTTTAAAGTTGCTCCAATTACACCTCTGGCTCCTCTGTTTTCATTCTTATCCCTGGGCTCCAGCACCGCCAGTTGGCGCTCGGAAGTGCCGTCTGCACAGTCAACACTTGCTGCGGTGTTATTGGGGTTCGGTAACGTCAGCTGTTCCCCTGCTGTGTTCACGGCAATTTCTCCTGCTCTGTCCATATTCACTGTGCTACTTATTTAAAACTTGCTCCAATTACACCTCTGGCTCCTCCGTTTTTAGTATTTACCCTGGGCTCCAACACCGCCAGTTGGCGCTCGGAAGTGCTGTCTGCACAGTCAACACTTGCTGCCGTGTTATTGGGGTTCAGTAACGTCAGCTGTTCTCCTGCTGTGCGGACGGCAATTTCTCCTGCTTTGTCCACATCCACTGTACTACACATTTTAAAGTTGCTCGAATTACACCTCTGGCTCCTCTGTTTTCATTCTTATCCCTGGGCTCCAGCACCGCCAGTTGGCGCTCGGAAGTGCCGTCTGCACAGTCAACACTTGCTGCGGTGTTATTGGGGTTCGGTAACGTCAGCTGTTCCCCTGCTGTGTTCACGGCAATTTCTCCTGCTCTGTCCATATTCACTGTGCTACTTATTTAAAACTTGCTCCAATTACACCTCTGGCTCCTCCGTTTTTAGTATTTACCCTGGGCTCCAATACCGCTAGTTGCTGCTCAGAAGTGCCGTCTGCACAGTCAACGCTTGCTCCAGTGTTATTGGGATTCAGTAACGTCAGCTGATCCCCAGCTGTGTGTCCGGCAAATTCTCCTGCTTTGTCCACATCCACTGTAGTACGGATTTAAAACCTCCTCCAAATACACCTCTGGCTCTTCTGTTTTTAGTATTTACCCTGGGCTCCAGCACCGCCAGCTGGTTCTCGGCAGTTCCATTGGCTCTTGTACCTTCTGCTACCCATCCGGGTTCCAGTACCGTCAGCTGGTTCTCGGCAGTGTCTTTGGCACGGGTACTCCCTCCTGCCCAGCCTGGTTCCAGCACGCCAGCTGTTTCCGGGTAGTGTCAACGTCACTTTGCCTCCAATGCGTTGTCCTGTCGTGTTGCGGTCGGGTTAGCCGACTCTATGGTGCCTGCAGTTTAGGTGACTCCTATGTGGGCTGCGGGATCTGGCAATGAAGGCTGGTTCCATAGTGCCAATAGGACAAGCACCCTCTGTAGGACTGTGGGTTTTGGTAACTGCGGCCGGCTCGCGGCCTTGAACTTTTTTTTTACATGGGTACCTTCTGCTACCCATCCGGGTTCCAGTACCGTCAGCTGGTTCTCGGCAGTGCCTTTGGATTAGGTGCCTCCTTCTCGGTATCCAAGTTCCACCAACGTCTGCTGGTCCTTGGTAGTGCTTTCTGGCACAGGTACCTCCTGCTTAGTAACCGAGTTCCAGTAACATCAGCTGGTCCTCGGTAGTTCCATTGGCTCTTGTACCTTCTGCTACCCATCCGGGTTCCAGTACCGTCAGCTGGTCCTCGGTAGTTCCATTTGCTCTTGTATCTTCTGCTACCCATCCGGGTTCCAGTACCGTCAGCTGGTCCTCGGTAGTTCCATTTGCTCTTGTATCTTCTGCTACCCATCCGGGTTCCAGTACCGTCAGCTGGTTCTCGGCAGTGTCTTTGGCACGGGTACTCCCTCCTGCCCAGCCTGGTTCCAGCACGCCAGCTGTTTCCGGGTAGTGTCAACGTCACTTTGCCTCCAATGCGTTGTCCTGTCGTGTTGCGGTCGGGTTAGCCGACTCTATGGTGCCTGCAGTTTAGGTGACTCCTATGTGGGCTGCGGGATCTGGCAATGAAGGCTGGTTCCATAGTGCCAATAGGACAAGCACCCTCTGTAGGACTGTGGGTTTTGGTAACTGCGGCCGGCTCGCGGCCTTGAACTTTTTTTTTACATGGGTACCTTCTGCTACCCATCCGGGTTCCAGTACCGTCAGCTGGTTCTCGGCAGTGCCTTTGGATTAGGTGCCTCCTTCTCGGTATCCAAGTTCCACCAACGTCTGCTGGTCCTTGGTAGTGCTTTCTGGCACAGGTACCTCCTGCTTAGTAACCGAGTTCCAGTAACATCAGCTGGTCCTCGGTAGTTCCATTGGCTCTTGTACCTTCTGCTACCCATCCGGGTTCCAGTAACATCAGCTGGTCCTCGGTAGTTCCATTGGCTCTTGTACCTTCTGCTACCCATCCGGGTTCCAGTACCGTCAGCTGGTTCTCGGCAGTGCCTTTGGATTAGGTGCCTCCTTCTCGGTATCCAAGTTCCACCAACGTCTGCTGGTCCTTGGTAGTGCTTTCTGGCACAGGTACCTCCTGCTTAGTAACCGAGTTCCAGTAACATCAGCTGGTCCTCGGTAGTTCCATTGGCTCTTGTACCTTCTGCTATCCATCCGGGTTCCAGTACCGTCAGCTGGTCCTCGGTAGTTCCTCAGCTTTCTTGTACCTTCTGCTACATTTCCAAGTTCAAGCTTTTTGAAATGGTTCTTGGTAATCACTCTGGATCTCCCTGACGAGGACCCTGAAGACGAGGACCCTGAAGACCAACCCTAAGAAGACGAGGACCCCGAAGACAATGACCCTGAAGACGAGGACCCTGAAGACCACCCCGAAGAAGACGAGGACCCTGAAGACCACCCCGAAGAAGACGAGGACCCTGAAGACCACCCCGAAGAAGACGAGGACCCCGAAGACGAGGACCCAGAAGACCAACCCGAAGAAGACGAGGACCCCGAAGACGAGGACCCCCGAAGACGACGACCCTGAAGACCACAACGAAGAAGACCAAGAAGATGACCCTGAAGAAGTTGACCAAGAAGACAAAGAAGAGAAGACAAGCACCAAGATACAGAAAAACAAGAGACAGAAAACCAAGAAGCAGAAATACAAGAAGCTGCAGAACAAAAAGCGGAAGAACATTAAGCATAAGACTAAAAATCAGAGCAAAAGATAATATCTAAATTATAAGCAGAAGATGACTAAGCAGTGTATGGGGGTGAGTCCGTTCCTCCTCGTGGTGCCCCTGGAAAAGACCTGCTGCTGCAGGCCAAACTGAACGCGGACAAATCCTGTTGTAAATCTTTTGTGACGGGCAGAACGAAAGGTGTAATGTCCAACCTTTTATAGATAACAACTACAGGAATGCCTGTCACAAATAAGAATATGATGAAGAAGAAGAATATGAAGAAGATGAAGAAGTAGAATATGAAGAATGTAAAAAAAAGAATAATACGAAGAAGGTGAAGAAGAAGAAGGTGAAGAAGAAGTGGATGAAAAAGATGCTGAGGATGATGAAGGAGAAAGTGTGGGAGAAGTAAAAAAGAAGGTGAAGAGCATGGAAGTAGTGAAACATAAATATCTGACAAAATATAAAAATACTTAACATAGTTAATATTTCCGTAACTCAGAACATAATAAAAAAATATTAATTCCTGCTATTCCATTTGACTGGGCTAAACCTCTATGCCTTTATTGTCTCCCCCACCTCCCCCAATACATTCTACATTATTCTTAGTTGTTTTCCTTCATGTAGAAATAACCTACAAGGAAAGAAAGGGTTTATTTTAATTCCGATATTTATGTCCCATTGACTTGCATTGGTTTCCGGTATCGGAATCGGCGATATCCGATACTTTTTCGGTATCGGTCCGATCCAATCCGATCCGATAATTCCCGATATCGGAAGGTATCGCTCAACACTAATCATGAGTAACACATAATAACTAGTGTTGAGCCACCCCCGTAGTGTTCGAGTTCGGTTCGGTTCGTCGAACACCCGTGTGTTCGCCGAACTGTTCGTCGAACTGTTCGTCGAACACCTTCGAACACCGTTAAAACCAATGGCAGGCAAACAAAAACACATAGAAACACATAGAAAACACCTTCAAAGGTGTCCAAAAGCTGACAAACTGCTCAGAAGACACAACTAACACATGGAAAAGTGACAAGTAGATATAGTCATGCGAAAATAAAAGAGCTGGAGGAGTAAAAGGAGGGGGAGACACAGATATAGGCATGTCATGCCCTTCTAAAATCCAAAAAGTGAGAAGCCGACACGGCCAGTCCGCTCCTGCCCGTGCCACCTCCGTGTCGCCGGGTTTGTGCCAGAGCCGCGGTGAACCCTGATGGCCAGCCCCCCTCTCCCAATACTGGTGCCTGTCCGCTGGTGGGTCGAGCGAGCCCCCCTGTGGTGGAGGCAGCTCTAAGCTTTTTAATTTAAATTGTCTCTCTAATTTGAATGAATACACTTTAAATCCATTTACAAGGATCTATTGGAGGGCAAGTCTCATGCCAGCAGCCGCGTAATTCCAGCTCCAGTAGCGTCCACTAAAGCTGCTGCAGTTAAAAAGCTTTTATAAGGATCGAGCTCGGCTGTCCACCGCAAGGCATCCTACTGCCAGTCCCAGCCCATATGCCTTGGGGTGCCTCCTGATGCTCTTCACTGAGTATCCCATGGTCCCGAAGCATTTCCTTTGAAAAAATTAAGTGTCTAAACTACAGGTGGTGTAGCTTGCTTAACAGCCGGGATAATCCGCTGACTAGCAGACACTGCTACTAGGCACAAAGTATTTCCTGGGCTAGATGCAGTTAAAAATTTGTAATTAGATACTCTCGTTGGATGCTGAGAAAGCATTCCATAGAGTCTCCTGGCATGCCATATATGATTCTCTTAAAAAGCTTGGGGTAGGGGTCTAGGGGACCCTTTTATAGCCAAAATCACGGCCCTGTATCGCAATACGTCACCTAGGCTGAAGATAAATGGAACTGTAGCACCCTGAGGGCTCGGTTGCTACAGACGTATTGCACCTCACCCAGAGGTGTGATATCTCACTCTCAGGTAAGGATGGAGTGTGGATCAGGACCCGACACCTGCATGCATTACACCACATTGCCGTGGGGCAGGGCGACCAATATGCCCCTGAGATGGGCACGACAGTCCCTGTCCCTGGCTGGAGTGGGGGGAGGGAACACTGAGGAAGGGGAACCCTGTAGTGCAGGAGCAGGGAGGAAGCAGTTCCTGGGTGCATTGAGAAGGGAGTATAAAAGGTGGGCACCATCTTAGTTCAGTGCAGAGAAGTCTGAGCAGAAGTGGCAGGGAGCAGGGGCTCTGCATGAGCTCTGCTCCGGAGGCGGGCCTAGTAACAGAGGCCCAGGCCTGGAAGAGGGAGAAGGAAGGAAGAGGAGCGGAGAAGGCTCCAGGAACGAGGAATGAAGGGATCCCAGGGGTGCGGACGGGCGAGTCGCCACCGCACGCCCGAATCCACCTGCGTGGAGGGGTCAGGCCAAAGGGGGAGACCGGTCCCCGAACTAGTGGAGGCAGGAAACGACCCTCAGCTAGAAACCGGAGGCTCTGAAATTTTATGTGGCGCAGCCCCTCGCTACACCCGCTAGGAAGGCACCACATAGGGTCAGGGAAACTGGCGCCAAGTTTACCAAGAGGAGGCCCGAGGCAGCCGGACAGAAGTGTTGGTAAGAAAGGCCAGACAAAGGACACACAAAGGGGGTCCTGTGAAGTGCTCCAAAGTTATCTGGGAGTTGTCTGAGCCCCTCACCTGGTGAGCACAGTACGACGTGGGCAGCCGTTACCTGCAGACGTGGTCTGGATAATAAGAACTGTGAATAAAGGCCCTGGACTGCATCACTGACTCCGTGTCGTTACTGCTGCTGCCCTGCACCATCACCCCCATCCTCCGCATACACTGCCCTGAGGCTATACTCCTCCCGTGGGGAGTTATGCTACGCTCTGCTGCACCCACAACACCAGCCTCAGCGGTCTGCCCTGTAGCGGCGGTTCACTCTGACCGCAATCCACGGGTGGCGTAGTCGGACATTTAAACATCAAAACCACATAAATAGTTCCGCCACTGGTTTGACCGCCCTGAGCCACGGAACCGGGTCGCCGCCACGAAGACTACAACCACCAGCATCCACCAAAAAGGGTCCGGCTCCGGGTGTCCCAAGGCCCAGGGGGTGCGTCAGAACATTTTCATCACCTTTCACAATCACCAATGGGACAAGGCAGGGATGTCCTCTGTCCCCTCTCTTATACATCCTAGTGACGGAGCACCTGCTCTCATCAATTCGCCATAACCCCAATATTAGGTGGATTGAGGTGGGAGGCACCGAGTACAAGTGCTCTCTATTTGCTGATGATGTCCTAGTATATATCACTCAATCACATATATCCATCCATGCTGTTATGGCTGAAATAGATCACTTTGTTACATGGTAAAATTTTAAAATCAATGCAGCGAAGCCTGAGGCCCTCGATGTCTCCCTCCCCAAATCCATATAGGATTCCATCCAGTCCAACTTTCCCTTTGCCTGGCCCTCACAGGGTATCAAATACTTAGGAATTCCTATTCATAGAGACCTCTCCCATCTATGTTATCTTAATTTTGGGCCCTTTATTGAACAATTCCATACAGACCACGGTTGGCAAGTTAGAACTGTAAGATTCACTACGTGAACCGCTGGTGTTTTGTGGAAAAGCACATGTACACCGCGTTCCAAATTATTATGCAAAAAGTGTTTAGGAGTGATAAGGGAAGAATTTGTTTGTTTGTCAGTTAAACTCATTGATGGTGATGTGTGTCAGGGCTCTTTATATCACTGTAAGCAATTGCAGACACCTGTGCTAATTAGTTTGGCAGGTGTGTCCAATGAAAGGCAAGACTACTTAAGAAGGCTCTCTCACATTATTAAGCAGCCTACATTTTCTGCCAAAATGGGAAAGAAAAAGGATGTGTCGGCTGCTGAGAAGCAACAAATTGTGGAGTGTTTAGGTCAAGGCATGACTACAATCAACATTGTGCGATGATCAGGATGAAGTGTCTTGGCAATCAAGAAGTATGTAGCTGATTCACAGTACACACGTGTGCGTGCTGATAAGGGCAAATTGAGGACTCTTTCCTACAGGCAATTACGTCAGGTTGAAAGAGCAGTGGCAAAAAAGCCTTGTCATAGCAGCAGACAAGTTTTTGAAGCTGCTTGTGCCTCCAACGTCCCCCGAACAACAAGATGCAGGGTCCTTCAGAGGTTTGCAGCTGTGCATACGCCATCCTGTCGACCTCCTCTATCCACTTCACACAAGCAGAAACGGCTCCAGTGGGCCAAACATTACATGAAGACTGATTTCAAAACTGTTTTGTTCACGGATGAGTGCCGTTCAGCGCTCGATGGTCCAGATGGATGGAGTGGAGGATGGCTGGTTGATGGACACCCCACGCAAACACGGCTACAGCGCCAACAAGGAGGAGGTGGAGTAATGTTTTGGGCTGGAATCATGGGGAGAGAGATTGTCGGCCCCTTTAGGATCCCTGAAGGCGCTAAAGATGAACTCCATAATGTATGTGGATTTTCTCAAACAGCACTTCCTGCCATGGTTCAAGAAGAAGAACCGTGTATTTCACAGCAAGATCATTTTTCTGCATGATAATGCACCATCTCATGCTGCACATAAAACATCTGCATCTCTGGCTGATATGGGCATAAAAGGGGACAAAAGTATGGTGTGACCCCCATGCTCCCCTGACCTCTACCCCATTCAGAACCTTTGGAGCATCATTAAAAGGAGTGTCTATGATGGCGGGAGGCAGTTCACATCTAAGCAACAGCTCTGGGAGGGTATTCTGTCCTCATGCAAAACAATTGAAGCAGAAACCATCCAAAACCTGACAAATTCAATGGACGAGAGAGTTCAGAAGCTCCTTTCGAACAAGGGGTCCTATGTGAAAATGTAACATCACCTAGAATAAAGTTTTGAGTTGAAAACTGTTTGATTTCAGTTTCTAACAACCTGCTAATGCTTATAATTTCAAAAATGACCATTTTTTTGGTCTTTATTAAAATGAAAAGGTTGATCGAAAAGTTTGGGGGATCTAAGAGTGTGGCAACCCAGTAGTCATGATTACTTCGAATTCTGACAATATGAGGGTCATGCTGCAGGTAGTGCAGCAAGAAGGCACTTATGTGTCTTGCGCATCTCGGAGCCCCAAAATTATTTTCCGGGCTAGATGCAGCTAAAAATTATTTTTAATTTTAAATCTGGTTTAGCCTATTATAGATGGCCTAATAGGATCAGTGCTGCACACTGCTACAAAGCCCCAATTATTTTCCAGTCAAGATACAGATAAACATGATTAGTAATTTGAAAGCTTAAAACGTTTGGTAGGGTGATTTTAACCAATCATCAATCTTTTACTCTCCCCAGGATGACACAGGGGTAGAAAAGTCGTTTCGGATCCATGATTTGTTCATCTTTATGAACGTGAGTCTGTCTACATTATCAGTGGAGAGCCGCGTGCGCTTATCTGTCAGCACACCACCAGTAGCGCTGAACACACGTTCAGACAGAACGCTGGCTGCGGGGCATGACAAGATCTCCAAGGCGTAAGTGGCTAGCTCCGGCCATTTATCCAGATTGGAAGCCCAAAAAGAGCAAGGGTCCAGTGACACAGTCGTGGCTTCAATGTTTACTTGGAGATACTCCTGTACCATCGTCTCTAGGCGTTGACTATGTGTCAGACTTCTTGTCTCCTGTGGCCTTGCAAAGGATGGGCTAAAAAAGTGGTGAAATGATTCCGCAAAATTGATGTTACCAGCAGATACTGTGGTTCTGTTACGGTTTGAGTGCTGAACACTTGACGGTCCCACGGTTGGCAAGTTGGAACTGTGAGATTCACTACGTGCACCACTGGTATTTTGTGGAAAAGCACATGTAAGATTCTGCAACAGTCTCTGCTGATACTCCTGCATGCGTGCATCCCTTTCTATGGCAGGAATAATTTCTGCAAATTTACTTTTGTACCGGGGATCTAACAGTGTGGCAACCCAGTAGTCAGGATTATTTCTAATTCTCACAATTCGAGGGTCATGTTGCAGGTAGTGCAGCAAGAAGGCACTCATGTGTGTTGCGCATCCAGGAGCACCAAGTCCCTGTTGTGTTGGTGGCGAGGTAACAATCATGCTTCCTTCCTCTGTCCTCTCCCCCCAACCTCGCACAACAGAAATGTGATCAAGGTCTCCCTCATCTGATGAGTCTTCCATCAGTTCATCCTCCACTTCTTCCTGGGCTCCTGCACCTTCCTCACTAGTTTGGCTGCTACCATGCGCCCTGGTAAAACCATCTCCCCCACCCTCACATGCCTGCCGCCTTGGTGCTGCCGACCGTCTGGACCTTGCAGATGTTAGCCCTTCCGCATACAACTCCTCCTACTCTACTTCCTCCACCTCCTCTTGTGCCACCACCTGACTCCGAATTCTGTTTAACATGTGCTCCAGCATGTAAATCACCGGAATAGTCATGCTGATAATGGCATCGTCAGCACTAAACATCTTCGTCGCCATTTCAAAACTGTGCAGAAGGGTGCATAGGTCCCTGATCTGAGACCACTCCTCCAGCGTGATTTGCCCCACCTCTGAATCTCGTTGGCCCAGGCTATACGTCAGAACGTATTGCACCAGGGCTTGTCGGTGCTGCCACAGTCGCTGCAACATGTGCAGAGTTGAATTCCACCGGGTAGGCACATCGCATTTTAGCCGGTGAAGTGGCAGGCCCAACGACTTCTGTAGAGATGTAAGTCGCTGAGCTGCGGGATGCGAACGGCGGAAGTGAGCACACAGCGACCGTGCCCTCTGCAGAAGGCCATCTAGTCTGGGATAGTGGGCTAAAAATTGCTGGACAACCAGGTTCAACACGTGAGCCATACAAGGTACGTGTGTGACATTGCCCCGGCGAAGGGCCGCACCCAGGTTTGCAGCATTGTCGCACACGGCCTTCCCTGGTTTCAGGTCCAGTGGAGACAACCATTCATGAAATTGGTTCTCCAGAGCTGACCACAACTCCTCAGCTGTGTGACTCACATTTCCCAGACATTTCAATGTAAAAACCGCCTGATGACGTTGAGCCCTACTGCCAGCATAGTAAGGAGGTGTGCAGGATCCCTTCTGCGCAGTTAGAAAGCTTGTGGCATGACCAGACAGGCTTTGGGTGCAGGTGGAAGACCGAGAGGAGGTTGAGGAGGCAGAAGCAGTGGAGGAACTTTGACATAAAGAGGATTGACGCACAACTCGTGGGGACGGCAAGACTTGGACAGCAGCCCCTTGTCCTGCTGTCACCATAGTTACCCAGTGCCCAGTCAGCGACATGTAACGCCCCTGTCCATGCCTACTCGTCCAAGTGTCTGTGGTGAAATGCACCCTGTCACACACAGAGTTTCTCAAAGAAGCGGTGATGTTGTGTGCGACATGCTGGTGGAGCGCAGGCACACCTTTCTTTGAGAAGTAGTGCCGACTGGGCATCTGGTACTGGGGCACTGCGACGGACATAAGGTCTCGAAAATCCTCTGTGTCCACCAGGCGGAAAGGCAGCATTTCTGTAGCCAAGAGCTTGCAGATGGTGAAATTCAACCTCTTAGCTTTCTCATGGCTAGGAGGAAATGGTCTTTTACTTGTCCACATCTGAGGGACCGAGGGCTGGCTATTGTGCTTAGACGGGGTTGATAAGGGTGTCCCCGGCAAACTGCCGGTCTGTGAGGAAGATGCAGGCGGACATGTTAGGTTGCTTTCATCCAAAGGTGGTGCTATCGATGTCGGACAGCGCTCAACACCAGCTGGTGTTACCACCTACAAAGAAAATGATGACCTGCCAATCACGCTGGCTGTTGCGGGTAAAGAGGTGGCAGGTCTGCACCCCAAAACAGGTGTGACTGCTGTCCCCCCAGTCACAGAGGATGAAGAGGCCGCGGATGCACAAGATATGGCAGACGGTGGTTGGCCCGGCCGGCTAGGCCGCATTGTAGCACACTGAGCTTCCCACTGCAACTTATGCTTCATGTCCATGTGCCGGTTCATGCATGAAGTACTCAAACTATGTATTTTTTGGCCTCTACTTAGCTTACAAATGTTACAGATAACACGAGTTGGGTCATCTTTATCGATCTGAAAAAATGCCCAGGCTATGCAAGGCTTAGCACCCATGCGACCTGAAGAGCCACCACGACTTGTGGTGAGAGGCAGAGTTGTGTTTGAGGATGCAGTTGTTGACGTGCTTCCAGTACTACGTCTCTGTCCAGGAAGGCGCAACCTGACCTCGTCGTCACTAGCATCTTCCTCCACCTCCTCTGCTGACCTCATCTCTTGGCTGACTGTGGGTTGACAGTAAGTGGGATCTCCGACCTCATCATCATCACCCTGTGCGTTATCACACCCGTCGTCCTCAGAGCCAACTTGTTCCTGCCCTGACAAAAAACTAAAGTTGTCGCTCCAATCAGGTATTTGAGTCTTATCATCGTCTTCCTCATTGTCTCCACCAACAGGAGTTACAGTTTGGGAATGAGGGTCTACATTATGGTCAGAACCTTCTGCGTCTGGTACTGGATCCGACTCATAAAGATTCTGGGCATCAGTGCAGATCATTTCCTCATCTGGATTCACAGAAGCGCTGGAGTCGACCTCTGATTCCCAGGCTATAGTATGAGTAAACAGCTCTGCAGACTCAACCATCTGTTCTACCTCATACTCAGACGGGCAGCTGGAGATTTGGGAGCTGTGAGGAAGCAAGTGCGATTTGGGTGACACCTTTGAGGACTGGAGTATTTGTGATGTTGAAGTTGATGTGGAGGAGAGCCCACTTAAAGGAGCACTTGATATCCGTTGAAGCACCTGCTGTTTTTGTGCCTCATCTGGAATTTGTAGCGATTGGCGTGGCCGTAAGAAAGGGATCTTATCACATTGTCCGCTAAAAGAAGTAGACATTTTAGTTTGGCTGGAAGATGGTCTTTCTTCTGCAGATGTTACTGTTGCTTTAACACCTACCCCACGGACACAACCTTTTTTCCCCTTCCCAACACGCCTATTCCCCTTTCCACCAGCAGCAGGCCTTTTTCCACTCATTTTGGTGGTTAACTAATTCACAACTCTGGAGTTGTTTGCACAAAAAAACAATGGATGGTAACCGAGCAGAGCTGAGTGGCCAAACTGTGGTATTAGGCCAAAACTATTGGCTGGGTTAGATGCAGAAAAAAATTATTTTGAATTTGCAACCTGATGGAGGTCAGTATAGATGGACTAATAGAGAAAGTCCGACACACTACTAGAAGGCCAAATATTTTTTCAGAGGTAGATGCAGAAAAAAATATATTCAGTTTGCAACCTGATGGAGGTCAGTATAGATGGATTAATAGAACAAGACCCACACACAGCTAGAAGCCCAATATTTTTTCAGAGGTAGATGCAGAAAAAAATATATTCAGTTTGCAACCTGATGGAGGTCAGTATAGATGGACTAATAGAACAAGTCCCACACACTGCTAGAAGCCCAAATATTTTTTCAGAGGTACTGTAGATGCAGATAAAAATTAGTTTTAATTTGCAACCTGATGGAGGTCAGTATAGATGGACTAATAGAGAAAGTCCGACACACTACTAGAAGGCCAAATATTTTTTCAGAGCTAGATGCAGAAAAAAATTATATTCAGTTTGCAACCTGATGGAGGTCAGTATAGATGGATTAATAGAGAAAGTCCGACACACTACTAGAAGGCCAAATATTTTTTCAGAGGTAGATGCAGAAGAAAATATATTCAGTTTGCAACCTGATGGAGGTCAGTATAGATGGACTAATAGAACAAGTCCCACACACTGCTAGAAGCCCAAATATTTTTTCAGAGGTACTGTAGATGCAGATAAAAATTAGTTTTAATTTGCAACCTGATGGAGGTCAGTATAGATGGACTAATAGAGAAAGTCCGACACACTACTAGAAGGCCAAATATTTTTTCAGAGGTAGATGCAGAAAAAAATATATTCAGTTTGCAACCTGATGGAGGTCAGTATAGATGGATTAATAGAACAAGACCCACACACAGCTAGAAGCCCAATATTTTTTCAGAGGTAGATGCAGAAAAAAATATATTCAGTTTGCAACCTGATGGAGGTCAGTATAGATGGACTAATAGAACAAGTCCCACACACTGCTAGAAGCCCAAATATTTTTTCAGAGGTACTGTAGATGCAGATAAAAATTAGTTTTAATTTGCAACCTGATGGAGGTCAGTATAGATGGACTAATAGAGAAAGTCCGACACACTACTAGAAGGCCAAATATTTTTTCAGAGGTAGATGCAGAAAAAAATATATTCAGTTTGCAACCTGATGGAGGTCAGTATAGATGGATTAATAGAACAAGACCCACACACAGCTAGAAGCCCAATATTTTTTCAGAGGTAGATGCAGAAAAAAATATATTCAGTTTGCAACCTGATGGAGGTCAGTATAGATGGACTAATAGAACAAGTCCCACACACTGCTAGAAGCCCAAATATTTTTTCAGAGGTACTGTAGATGCAGATAAAAATTAGTTTTAATTTGCAACCTGATGGAGGTCAGTATAGATGGACTAATAGAGAAAGTCCGACACACTACTAGAAGGCCAAATATTTTTTCAGAGCTAGATGCAGAAAAAAATTATATTCAGTTTGCAACCTGATGGAGGTCAGTATAGATGGACTAATAGAGAAAGTCCGACACACTACTAGAAGGCCAAATATTTTTTCAGAGGTAGATGCAGAAAAAAATATATTCAGTTTGCAACCTGATGGAGGTCAGTATAGATGGACTAATAGAACAAGTCCCACACACTGCTAGAAGCCCAAATATTTTTTCAGAGGTACTGTAGATGCAGATAAAAATTAGTTTTAATTTGCAACCTGATGGAGGTCAGTATAGATGGACTAATAGAGAAAGTCCGACACACTACTAGAAGGCCAAATATTTTTTCAGAGGTAGATGCAGAAAAAAATATATTCAGTTTGCAACCTGATGGAGGTCAGTATAGATGGACTAATAGAACAAGTCCCACACACTGCTAGAAGCCCAAATATTTTTTCAGAGGTACTGTAGATGCAGATAAAAATTAGTTTTAATTTGCAACCTGATGGAGGTCAGTATAGATGGACTAATAGAGAAAGTCCGACACACTACTAGAAGGCCAAATATTTTTTCAGAGGTAGATGCAGAAAAAAATATATTCAGTTTGCAACCTGATGGAGGTCAGTATAGATGGATTAATAGAACAAGACCCACACACAGCTAGAAGCCCAATATTTTTTCAGAGGTAGATGCAGAAAAAAATATATTCAGTTTGCAACCTGATGGAGGTCAGTATAGATGGACTAATAGAACAAGTCCCACACACTGCTAGAAGCCCAAATATTTTTTCAGAGGTACTGTAGATGCAGATAAAAATTAGTTTTAATTTGCAACCTGATGGAGGTCAGTATAGATGGACTAATAGAGAAAGTCCGACACACTACTAGAAGGCCAAATATTTTTTCAGAGGTAGATGCAGAAAAAAATATATTCAGTTTGCAACCTGATGGAGGTCAGTATAGATGGATTAATAGAACAAGACCCACACACAGCTAGAAGCCCAATATTTTTTCAGAGGTAGATGCAGAAAAAAATATATTCAGTTTGCAACCTGATGGAGGTCAGTATAGATGGACTAATAGAACAAGTCCCACACACTGCTAGAAGCCCAAATATTTTTTCATAGGTACTGTAGATGCAGATAAAAATTAGTTTTAATTTGCAACCTGATGGAGGTCAGTATAGATGGACTAATAGAGAAAGTCCGACACACTACTAGAAAGCCAAATATTTTTTCAGAGGTAGATGCAGAAAAAAATATATTCAGTTTGCAACCTGATGGAGGTCAGTATAGATGGATTAATAGAACAAGACCCACACACAGCTAGAAGCCCAATATTTTTTCAGAGGTAGATGCAGAGAAAAATATATTCAGTTTGCAACCTGATGGAGGTCAGTATAGATGGACTAATAGAACAAGTCCCACACACTGCTAGAAGCCCAAATATTTTTTCAGAGGTACTGTAGATGCAGATAAAAATTAGTTTTAATTTGCAACCTGATGGAGGTCAGTATAGATGGACTAATAGAGAAAGTCCGACACACTACTAGAAGGCCAAATATTTTTTCAGAGCTAGATGCAGAAAAAAATTATATTCAGTTTGCAACCTGATGGAGGTCAGTATAGATGGATTAATAGAACAAGACCCACACACAGCTAGAAGCCCAATATTTTTTCAGAGGTAGATGCAGAAAAAAATATATTCAGTTTGCAACCTGATGGAGTTCAGTATAGATGGACTAATAGAACAAGTCCCACACACTGCTAGAAGCCCAAATATTTTTTCAGAGGTACTGTAGATGCAGATAAAAATTAGTTTTAATTTGCAATCTGATGGAGGTCAGTATAGATGGACTAATAGAATGATGCTATGCCCAAAAGATTTTACTTCACTAGGTGCAGTAAAAAAATTGGTATTCTATACACAGGTGGTATATCTTGCAACACAGATAGGCTACTCCACTGACTAACACACTCTGCAATAGGCCAAAAAGGATTAGCTTTGCTAGATTCAGCCAAATGCACTGGCACAGACCTGCCTGGCAAAAACTGATAGGAACTCATGTAACCTAGTCCTGAAAAGGACTGCAATTACAATTAGTCTTTACTCCCACAACCGATCTATTTAAGAGCACAGACCTCCCTGATAAAAGTCGTAGGAAATGCTGTAACCTAGTCCTTAAAAGGACTGCAATCACAACTATTCCCTACTCCCAAGCTATCTGTATATTTGTGCGAAAATTGGCTTGAAATTAACAAGGTATAGCGCACACAGCAACAGCGGTGCCGTCTAACACGCAGCTGCAGCAGTGAGAAAATGGTGGCGACGGGGAAAATGGCTTGGTCTTATAGGGCAAGGACATGTGACATACACTGCCAATGACACATGCCCTTGCTTGTGTGAAAAAAAGCACTTCGCTCCGTGTGTGCGCTGCTGATAGGCTGACAGATTGCACCTCCCCACTGTAAATGCGGGAAAGAGAAAAAAAAATGGAGATCTTCATTGTTCCTGCAGAGATCCATCCCCTGCCCCTCCCCCCACCCCGCTGTACACTCAAACTGCGTATTAACATTAATTTTCATCATTACTGAGAAAAAATCCAGTTATGATTTTGGTGCACGAACAGTTATCGAACATAACCTCGAACAGCCGAATTTTTCTCAAATTGTTCGTGTTCGCCGAACGGCTCGAACACCGCCCAAAACAGCTCGAATTTGAGATTGGCGAACAGTTCGAGTAGAACAACGCTCATCTCTAATAATAACACATACACTACCCCAACTCTCACTATTCCCCCAACCCGAACCTGCTTCTAAGTTCCGAAAAAGTCCTTCCATACTTAGGGCGAATTCCGACAGTTTTGGGCCCGGGCCAGTCCAAGTTCATGCTTAACCACCCCCCAAAACCCCCACCCCACCTAACTAACCCCCAAAGTAAAAGAACAATAAGACAACAATAATAATAACAACAACAAGAACAATAGCAAAAATACCATCCGCATCGGTTCGGTGCTTGTAAACCCTTTTCATGATACCATTCTCAAACTAAAAAGCTACGGTGAGAACTTAGCCCACCACGAGGGGGCTTTGAGCAATCCAGAACTAAGGCACCTGGAAGGAGAAACCCCTCCAGAGACGGGAGGCCCCTGATGCACCCAACCTTTCATACTCCAAGAAGCGCACCTTCACCAAGTCACCAAGGATGTTGCTACATACCTCACCCACTGGGAGGATTTTACAGCCCGTCGACACTAAACACTGTGCATTCCATATGAAAAACCTAAGCACTAGGCTAACTAGAAAAAGAGTGCACTGGTCCCGTCCACCAAGGTTTCTGAAAGCCCTATAGGCCCACTCAGCGTAGGAGAGGCCCGCCAGCCTAGGCCAGCAAATGGAAGCGCCCACTCTGTTGTATACCTCTGCGTTAAAGGGACGCTGAAGCAGGAAGTGCTCCATGCTCTCAAGCGAGTCAGCACAACTCTCACGAGGACAATTCCTATCCTCGGAGTTCCTGTACTTCAAGTTGTCCCTCACATACAGCTTACCCTGAAAGCAGCGCCAAGTCAAGTCCCAATACTTCGCGGGTATCCGTTTTGAATTTAAAAGACGCAACCCCACCTCTAGATCCCGACTTGGGCAGTCCCTGAGGGCCAGTGGCTTTTGAAGATGGGTCGATAAGATCCTCTCCTCGAGACGTTTCCTCGTGAGAGTCCTCACCTCCCACACTCCCAAACCCCACCGGCGTATTACTTTCAAAATCAGGGTAACATAAGCCGGGAGATGCCCGTGCGGTATGCGAAGATCCTTCACACGCCCTCCTGTCTCCCATTCCTGGAAGAAGGACTGCAACCATCCCCTACAGGAGAATACCCACAGAGGAGCCCTCTCTTTCCAGAGGTTTGATACATTTAACTTAAGAAAGGTGCAAACCAAGAACACCACAGGGTTGACCAATAATTCAACCCCCCCTAGTCTCCTCGTACGGTAAGTAACCTCCCGCTTGACTAGGTTCAGCCTGTTTCCCCATAACAGTTGGAAAAACAGGCTGTAGACCCGCGTCCAAAGAGGCTCTGGCAAAATACAAACGCTGCCTAGATAAATTCCTTCAAATAAAACCTGTCTATTCTAGACCTACTCTGACTACCTTTGAAATAAGTGTAACCCGCGTGGCCCGTGGTGTTCCGGATGTGGACATCCACTAGGCGAGCCTCACTAACTATGCTATTCAAGGCAACGCTGTCGTAGGCCAACCAGTCTCTGGAACCTCCTCTGTCTTGAGGCCTCGAGACATTGCTGAAGTCCCCTCCAAAGACCATCTGTCGGCTACAAAACAAAAAGGGTTTAATACTCATAAAGAGACACTTGCGGTCCCACTTAGTCTGGGGACCATAGATGTTTAGGAGCCGAAGCTCTTGTCCCCTTATGAACACATCCAAGATCAAGCACCTCCCCCTTTCCAACTCAATAACCCGTCGGCATACTACATCTGCGGTCTTGAAAAGGCCGCCACCCCGCTATACGGCTTAGCTGCAAGAGACCAATAGGAAGGCCCCTGTACCCACTCCCTCTCAGATTTTTAAGGGACGTGAGATCGGCCAACCTGGTCTCCTGCAAAAACAAAATGTCGGCGACAATCTGGCCGAGATAATGAAAGGCCATGAACCTAGCCGCATCAGACTTTATGCTGACAACATTAATGGTCACCAGCGTCAACGGGGTGAGTGCCGCCATCATGAGTGATCAGGTTGGACAGCGACCTTCTTCTCACCCCCCTTACCCTTTACATGTGTTCCATTTTCCTCCTCAGAGGACGATATAGCACATTTCAGGCACACCAACATATCCATACCTGCTGTTCCAGAAAATGTCTGGCGCCACCGCCAGCGATGACCCTTTGCCATCCCTACTGTCCTCCGTAGGGATCGCCACATCATCACCACTCGCCTTACATTTGCCTTTACTCTCCCCACCAGACCTGCGCCATGGACCAACTTCATGATCTGGGCGCCCTTGACCGGCGGGGGTTACACAGGAGATGGTAGCAGCATCAGTATCATCATTAAACACATAACGCATACTCACTGTCTCCTGTGCCTTTTTCTTGCGCCCCTTCTTCTCCTTTCTGGGTCCCGGATCTTCGTCCCCGAAACAAAAATGCTGGAGGTTCACCGGGGACTCCAGCAACCGGATGGCTGCCATGAGCCCACGGACCCCAAAGACGCCTCCATGTCCTCCTCCTCTGATGTGCTGGAGGCTGGTAGCACCACCTGCTCAGGACGCAGACCAGAAGATTTAGGAGGCTCCCCGGTAATGCCGGCAGGCTGCTTGACTGGGGTTACTGGCACCTCCTGGGACACTGTTCCTGGATCCGCCTCTGTCTTCCCTGCTGTCTTTCCTGCTGTCTTCCCTGCTGCCTCCCTCCCAGCCGCAATTCCAGGTTCTGCGGTGGGCAGGATGAGGGGCGGGGCACCGGCGCAAGGCTTGCTGAGCCTTGTGGTACTATAAGTATTGCTAGCTGCTTTTACTTTCATGTCCCTCCTGCCTCCCTCCTTCCCTCCGTCCACAGACTGTACAGAGGCAGTGCCGAGAGCTGTGGTGGGCGGGACTAGGGGTGGGCCTCCAGGCTGGGGACAGCTGGGTTCCATAACGCCTCCTGCGGCTCTCATGGTGGCCGCGCCGAGCACCGAGGTGGGCGTGGCAAGGGGCGGGCCAACAGACCAGGGACCGCTGGGCTCTGCAGTTTCATGTGTGTCTCTCATGGTGGCCGCGTCGAGCGCCGAGGTGGGTGGGGCTAGGGGAGGGCCGGCAGACCGGGGGCCGCTGGGCTCGGTAGTTCCACGTGTGTCTCTCATGGTGGCCGCGCTGAGCGCTGAGGTGGGCGGGGCAAGGGGCGGGCCGCTGGACTGGGGACCGCTGGGCTCTGCAGTTCCTCCTGCGGCTCTCACAGTCGCCGCGCCGAGCTCCGAGGTAGGCGTGGCAAGGGGCGGAGCCCCGGACCGCGATCCCCGGCCTCTGTGCCCCCACCCACACTAACCTCTGCTCTCACTAACAGCGCGCCTCTTCCTCCACCCCCACCTTCTCCTCCTCCATGGCTGGGGTAACCCCTGGGGCAGCACCCAGCGCTGCGGTGGGCGGGACAGGGGGCGTGGCTCCAGACAAACATTCCTTTCCAGGCTCCTGGCTGCCATGCATAGTCCTGGGCGTGCTTTCACTGGCCGGCAGGCCCCCTTCATACGCCCCCCTTCCTTGCTGCGTGGTTAACCCCTCCTGGCCCGAGAACCGCCGATCGTTAGAGAATTTCTCAAGAAAGGGACCTGCAGCCCTCTCTATTTCCGCTGCCTCTGCTCCACCTCGGCAATCCTATCCTTGACCCTCTGGATTTGCGTTGCGATCTCCGGGCGCTTCCTCTGGGCTGCTGCATTATATAGCGCATCGGCATCTCTGCCCCTGCCAGGCAGAGATGCCGTCCCTCTCACCGCCGCGCTCCCTGCCCAGCGTCCTCCAGCGCTCCTCTTCCTGCTTCTGCTGCCGGTGCACTGCCGGGCACTGTGCTTAGGGCATGCGCGTGCTCCCTCCCTCTTAAAGGGGCCGCGTGCGCCGCCCTAAGGAGTCCCCGGCCAATTGCCGGAGATCCTCCCATATATAAGGCACCTCCTCCAAAATGGAGGTGCCCGAGCATTAGTTGATGCACAGTGCACTCACCACTGCTTCAGCCCTCAGGTCCCACTGCCAGCCTGACTACTAGTCCTGCCTGCCAGCCTGACTATCAGTCCAGTCCGCCAGCCTGACTACTCTCCAGCCCGACAGTCTGTCTTCCGTTCAGTCCGCCAGTCTGTCTATGGGCTTTGCCCGTCTGCTTACCTGGGAGCACCTGCCTGTTACCTGTCTGCCTACCTGGAGGCTCCTGCCCGTCACTTGCCGTGACCACCTGACAGCCTACCTAGAGGCTCCCGCCTGTCACTTGCCGTGACCACCTGACAGCCTACCTAGAGGCTCCCGCCTGTCACTTGCCGTGACCACCTGACAGTCTACCTAGAGGCTCATACCTGTCACTTGCCGTGACCACCTGTCAGCCTACCTGGAGGCTCCTTCCCGTCACTTGCAGTGACCACCTGACAGCCTACCTAGAGGCTCCCTCCTTTCGCCTGCTGTCTCTGCCAGTTCATCTACCCGGATCTCTCATCAGCCTGCCTGCTGTGCCCATCTGCAGTATCGGTCAGTCTCAGCCATCTGACCCATGGCAGTCACCTGCTCTCTTACAAGGTCATCCCCAGAGTAGCACCAGGTCCCTCTGCTCAGTCCCTCCCTGGTCACGGAGTCGTTAGCCGCCGTACGACCTAGGTCGGTCCGAGTGGATACTTAGTTACGCCCCTCTGGGTCCCTCCTGGCACCGCAGCACAGAGGTTCCACCACCCGGATCCGTAACAGCGCCTTGGCCTGCCGCAGCTCCAGCAGGAGTTTCGCCAGTGCCACCTTCCCCTTCTCGTGGCACAGCAGCATCTCCACCACCCGCTGGGAGAAAGCCTCCGCCGACTCGTCCGGGCCCCTCTCGGCCCATGGGGCACTCCCCTTGCCTCCCTTGGGCTTACCAGGACCCTTGTTACCCGATGCCGGCATGCTCACCGTAGCCGCTTCACGCTGGGACAGCGTCCCAGACCTCCTCACAGAGTCCTCCGATGGATCCATATTCAGTCCTCCGACCCCAGACGGCCCAGATCGGTCCTGGGAAAATGAAGAGGCAAGGGACGGGCTTAGAAAAAAGTCCTAGTTGGAGCTTCCCAGGAGCTCCTCCACACAGCTCTCGCTCAGCTAGGAACACAGGCCACACCTCCTCCACTTCCTGCTACCGGGGCTGCTGGCAGCAGACTTGCCCTCCAATAGATCCTTGTGAAAGGATTTAAAGTGTACTCATTCAAATTACAGAGCCAATTTAAATTACAGAGCTTAGACCTGCCTCCACCGCTGGGGGTCTCGACTCACCAGCGGACAGGCACCAGTATTGGGAGAGGGGGGCTGGCCATCAGGGTCCACCGCGGCTCTGGCACAAACCCGGCAACACGGAGGTCACACGGGCAGGAATGGCCTGGCCGTGTCGGCTTCGCACTCCAGCGTAGTCCCTCTGCCCGCTTGCACCCGTAACCTTCAAGGGATGCGCAAGCGGCTTTTCTTCCCAGGGCTGTTCCCTGCCCAGCAGGAACGTGGGGGAGCTCAGGTCGGCCTTCCACCATACTCCCTTACCTCCCTCGCCCTCTTTCCTTCTTCCATTCTCCATCTAACCCCTCGGCTCTGTGATGTCCGCTCTCCCTCCAGCTCTCTCCTTCTCACAGGTGGACTACCGCGTGTATTCACACTGTGGCAAATCTTTTGGGCCCAGGCATAAGAAGTCATCGAGGTAATAGATAATATGTGCCCCCTTAGAAACGTCCTTGACAACCCATTCGAGGAAGCAACTAAACGCCTCAAATAGTGAGCAGGATATGGAGCACCCCATGGGCAAACAGCGATCTATATAGTATGCTCCTTCCCAGAAGCAGCCCAATAGGCGGACACTATTCGGTGGCACAGGTAGTAAGTAACCGGAATGCCTCCTCAATGTCTGTTTTGGCCATTAGGGTGCCCCTTCCCAACTTCTTGACCCATCTGATTGCCTTGTCAATGGAGGTACAGTATATACTACTGTACTTGGTTCCGCGTCGATGTTGCCGTTTACTGAACAGCCCCTTGGATATGACAAATAGTGGATTAGTCCGAATGTATTGGGTCCCGTTTTTGGCACGACTCCCAACGGGGATACCACTACGTCTTGTAAGGAAAGTGATCTGAATGGAACCGCCATTCTACCTAATGATATTTATTTTTTTAATTTTCTTGTCACGACGGCTGGGTGTTGGTAGGCTGATTTTAGATTTTTACTCCAGCCTTTCTTGATTTTAGAAGGGCATGACATGCCTATATCTGTGTCTCCCCCTCCTTTACTCCTCCACCTCTTTTCATTTTGCATGACTATATGTACTTGTCACTTTTCCATGTGTTAGTTGTGTCTTCTGAGCAGTTTGTCAGCTTTTGGACACCTTTGAAGGTGTTCTCTATGTGTTTTCTATTTGTTTCTATGTGTTTTTGTTTGCCTGCCATTGGTTTTAACGGTGTTCGACGAACCGTTCGGCGAACATGCCGGTGTTTGACGAACCGAACCCGAACACTATGGGGGTGGCTCAACACTACTCTCCATGGCGTCTCCAGACTCAGTCACATCTGTCACATGTGCTCAGTGTGAACCTGCTTTCATCTGTGAAGAGCACAGTGACAACTTTGCCAATCCTGGTGTTCTGTGGCAAATGCCAAGTGTCCTGCACGGTGTTGGGCTGTGAGCACAACCCCCATCTGTGGACTTCGAGCCCTTATACCACCCTCATGGAGTCGGTTTCTAACCATTTGTGCAGACACATGCACATTTGTAGCCTGCTGGAGATCATTTTGCAGGGCTCTGGCAGTGCTCATCCTGTTCCTCCTTGCACAAAGGCAGAGATAGGGGTCCTGCTGCTGGGTTGTTGCCCTCCTACGGCCCCCTCCACATCTCCTAGTGTACTGGCCTGTCTCCTGGTAGCGCCTCCAGCCTCTGGACACTACGCTGACAGACACAGCAAACCTTCTTGCCACAGCTCGCATTGATGTGCCATCCTGGATGAGCTGCACTAACTGAGCAACTTCTGTGGGTTGAAGAGTCCATCTCATGCTACCATAAATGTGAAAGCACAACCAACATTCAAAAGTGACCAAAACATCAGCCAGAAAGCATTGGTACTGAGATGTGGTCTGTGGTCCCCACCTGCAGAACCACTCCTTTATTGAGGGTGTCTTGATAACTGCCAATAATTTCCATCTATTGTCTATTCCATTTGCACATCAGCATGTGAAATTGATTGTCAATCAGTGTTGCTTCCTAAGTGGACCGTTTGATTTCACAGAAGTTTGATTTACATGGAGTTATATTCTGTTGTTTAAGTGTTCCCTTTATTTTTTTGAGCAGTGTATATACTTTGTATCTACTTAGGTGGCTACAATAATATATTTATTACCCATTATTTGTTCTCCATTTTTTATTTTTTTATTTTTTTATTTCACCCTTATTATTCAGTCTTCATTTATTTCTTTATAATATTATTTTTTTCACAACTTTCCTTCATCATATAATGTACACAGTCATTGTACACACTGTTAGTTTTCTTTAAGCACCAGCACTTTATTTATTTCACTATATTGCATTATATTTGCACTATACATGAATTTGTCTACATGATCAAACAGAATCATGCACATGCACTTTTTTTTTTTTACATTTTTCTATGTATTAATATATTTTATACCTTTTAAATATAGCTTTGTTTCTTTTCTTTTTGGGCTGAATTTGCATCCCTTATGGTACATTTCTCCTATGCCCGCGCATAAGTATGAGCCACATTACAGAACTCTGATTGTTAATACCTTTTGTTGCAGTATGCTCTCACATCGGCAGGTGGGTGCCTGGTCGCTGTGGTCACGCGTCCTCTGACTCCCCCCCCCCCCGCACTCCACTGTCATCTCAGTGGAGGGCGGTGGCCTGTGACATTGCACGCTGCCTCCACTGCTTCAAGTGCACAGCATCGCTGATGGGAGCGCTATTATATGCCGCTGTACATGAGAGGTGAGTCCCTCTATAAAAAAGACACCTGTACCCCCTTAAAGCATCCCCCCAAAGAAGCTGACATGAAACACGCATTGAGGCTTCTGTACCCCATCTCCCCAAGGCTGAATTGAATCCATAAGTAAAATATGTGCATAGTCCCATATTTATATGCTATTTTTGTACATTATGCATGTTATTTAATTTTGAGACACCCATGTGTATGTCTACTATATGCCAGCTCTTTGTAGGACGTTGTTCCACATTATCATATGACTAAACTGAGTCAATAGTCATTTATCTCTTATTTTAATGTTTTTACTAGTGATGAATGAGCGTGTTCACAAGTGCTCAATACTTGATAGAGCATCAGGGTGCTCAGATATGCTCGTTACTCGATCGAGTATTGCTGGTGCTCAAGTCCACATCCAAATGTTTTGTGTCTGTTAGACAGCCAATAAATATGCAGGGATTGCCTGCCATACACAGTAATGCCATAGCCATGTTGGTTACTGGCATTAATGTGTTTGGCCAGCCACATCTCATCATCGGATCTTATATAAGACTCGGTGATGTGATGCTCAGCACCATAGACGGATTATAATCAGGACGATCTGGGCTACCGCCCGGGGCCCGTAGCTGCGTGGGGGGCCCATGACCAGATCGCCCTCATTATAATGTTTTCTGCAGAGGCAGGGGCAGGGGGACCGCACTGTACCATTAGACACCGGCCGCATCAGGGAGACAGACATGCCCCCTGCACGCTGTGTGCTGCGTCTCCAGGACTGACGTCACACAGCGGCGCCTGGAGCTGCTTCTCTTCAGCCTGCCGGAGAGGAGCTCCTGCATCAGTAGATGGCGGTAAATGAGGTCGGGCCCAAGGCAGGATGTCTGGAGTGAGGAGGGGGCTGCAGGACGCTGTTCCCCTCCTGATCAGTTCACAGGATCCCTTAGGGTCAGGTCGGTGGCTGCTCTGCTGGGGCTCAGTGTGACTTATTGCCAGAGTCTGACCTTTGTTGCAGATCAGGTCGCGCAGTCAGTGCCAGGTCATCGGCTCCAGTGTCACCAGATCTGCAGGAAAATTCACAGTCCTGCAATAAATCACACTGAGCCCCAGCAGAGACCACAGACATCACATACAGGATCCTGCACTGAATGATCAACCCAAAACCTACAGGACATCACATACTATACTGCTGCATATAAAATATTTGAGGTCCTGTAGGCAGGTGTGATCAGTACAGTGTATATAAAGATTCGTGTACGGTATACTGTGGTAAAGACATCAGATGGATATAACAATGTGTATAGTATATAACATCTGATGTCTGTATCACAGTATATCGTACTAGATATTGAACTCGTTCTACGCCCGGGTGGCCAGCTTTTTTATTGGTATATGCCCGCGATCCTGGCCCCGTATCCTGGTATATGCTTCCCCATCCTAGTTTGAGCTCCCCTATTCTGGTATATTTGCCCCCGTGCAGGTATATGCTCCCCAACCTGGTATATGCTCTCCCATCCTGTTCCTCCATCCTGGTGTATGCTTCCCCATCCTGGTCCCCCATCCTGGTATATGCTACCCCATCCTGGTCCCCCATCCTGGTATATGCTCCCCCATCCTGGTGTATGCTTCCCCATCCTGGTCCCCCATCCTGGTATATGCTCCCCCATCCTGGTATATACTCCCCCTTCTTTGTGTTTGCTTCCCCATCCTGGTATATGCTTCCCCATCCTGGTGTATGCTTCCCCATCCTGGTCCCCCATCCTGATATATGCTCCCCCATCCTGGTCCATGCTTCCCCCCATCCCCCCATCCTGGTATATGCTCCCCCATCCTGGTGTATGCTTCCCCATCCTGGTCCCCCATTCTGGTATATGCTCCCCCATCCTGGTCCATGCTTCCTCCCATCCTGGTATATGCTCCCCCATCCTGGTATATGCTCCCCCATCCTGGTCCATGCTTCCCCATCCTGGTTTATGCTCCCCCTTCCTGTTCCCCTATCCTGGTATATGCTCCCCCCTCACCCTGGTCCATGCTCCCCATGTCCGCATAGCCAGATATCCGGTTTCATTTGAATTAATACAAATGTGCAGAGTGTATTCAACAAAATGGCGCCAAAGTATGCGCATGCACATACCACGCTGTCCATTTTGTCGAAGACACTGTTCATATTTGTCTTCACTAAAATAGCGCCGGAAATCACAGTATGCACAGGCGCGACACTCCTCCCCCGGCCTCTCCAAAGATGACAGGACCGAACAGGTATGTGTTTATGGTGCCTTTGCATACCAGGATCTCCGGCGCCACACTCTTCATCCCTGTCTGGGATGTAGATGTGTCTTTTTGTCTGCGGCCAGACTGTGCAGGTATTGTACTTGCGCAGTCTATAGAGGCTTCTGACAGAAGGACACATCCCTGATTATACTATAGCAGATACCAGTCATGTATTGTCATATAGACTGTACAGGGCCATGCCTAGGTGAATGAGGGGAAGCATGTGACTGGGGTACAGCCGTCAGGGGGGTGCCTTCGGGCCACCTCATGCTGTGGTCAGAGGTGTCTCCCAGGTAGCTGCATTTTGCATTCGACCATTCTCTGAGCTGGCTGTGGAACCAACAGTCGATCAGAGAAGGGAGCTATGTACGGGCTCATATTGTATATAGGGAGCTATGTGGGTGCTCATACTGTATATAGGGAGCTATGTATGGGCTCATACTGTATATAGGGAGCTATGTGGGGGCTCATACTGTATATAGGGAGCTATGTATGGGCTTATATTGTATATAGGGAGCTATGTGGGTACTCATACTGTATATAGGGAGCTATGTACGGGCTCATACTGTATATAGGGAGCTATGTACGGGCTCATATTGTATGTAGGGAGCTATGTGGGTACTCATACTGTATATAGGGAGCTATGTACGGGCTCATATTGTACAAATGAAGCTATTTGGGTGCTCATACTGTATATAGGGAGCTATGTGAGGGCTCATACTGTATATAGGGAGCTATGTGAGGTCTCATAATGTATGTAGGGAGCTATGTGAAAGCTCATACTGTATCTAGGGAGCTATGTGAGGGCTCATACTGTATATAGGGAGCTATGTGAGGGCTCATACTGTATATAGGGAGCTATGTGGGGCTCCTACTCTATATAGGGGGTAATGTCAGGGCTCATACTATATGAGCTATGTGTGGGGCTCATATTGTATCTAGGGAGCTATGTGTAGGCTCATACTGTATATAGGGAGCTATGTGGGGGCTCATACTGTATCTAGGGAGCTATGTGCGGACTCATATTGTACCTAGGGAGCTATGTGGGGCTCATACTGTATATAGGGAGATATGTCAGGGCTCATACTGTATCTAGGGAGCTATGTGAGTGCTCAGACTGTATCTAGGAAGTTATGTGGGGGCTCATACTGTATATAGGGGGATGTCAGCATACTTAATTCTGCTCAATATTAAGTCATACAATTAATATATATTTTTTATTATTTTGTTAATATTATTAATTTTATTAATATTGAACAGAATTAATTTCAGCCTATTGGTTCAGCCTCCACAACAGTCATGGACTCATGGTCTCTCGTGACTCCTCAAGGAAATTAATCTCCCACTGCTGCTCTACTATATGTAGCGCTATGTTATGTATAGCACTGTGAACATAATGGAAAAAAAATTCCATCATTTTCCGTCTACAGATGTGACCAAAGCATCTGTGTGTTAGTCACATGACCTATCACATGAGTTATCAAAGGGGATCATGTGACATGTCACGTGATACATCGGTTACCTGTGCGGGGGCCCACACCTTCTAAACTGCCCGGGGCCCTGACTACTCTTAATCCACCCCTGCTCAGCACACTCTCCTCTGGAAGCAGTTCAGGGAGAGTTGATCTAGGAGGGAGAGCTTAGATTAGGGGAGGCATATAGGCAGGGTTTAGTTGCTATTGAAGTACTTGCTGCACCATTAAAATAAATGTCCTTTTAAGGGCTACATACTGTCCTTTCTCTAGTAAAAACGCTGTTCTCTGCATTCAGTGTAGGGATAGCTGGTGGAGGAGAGAAAGTTTTGGATTAGAAGCATATAGGCAGTATGTATTGCCTTTCAGTCCTTCTATCGGTATACTGTAGCTGCATCCTAAAAGCAAAAGTCCTTTTCAGCGCAAAATATTTTCCTTATTAATAGTGGAAAGTTTACAGGCACACATTATACACGTACTTTAAAATGCGCAAGGCACGCAGTAAGGGACATGGAAGTGGACGTGCTGCTGATGGTGTACGGAGAGGCCGAGTATGTGTGTGGCACCCCAGGGGTCCGGTCGTAGAAGACTACCAAGCCTACCGGTGTTACCTCAGACTAACCGTAGTGTAGTCCACACTGAGCCCACCACACCAGCGGTAGACACTAGAGACCCAGGTAGGACATTGGCAACAAATATACCGCATAGATCAACCCGTAGTACCATAGGTCAGCTCCCTACCCGTTATAGGGACTAAAAAGTAGTAAAATAATAGTATATGTTATATAGTTGTAATCGTTAAGTAATTCTGAGTATATATAGCTATTAAATTTATGGACAAATGGACCACAGGACTAGGTGTGGTCAGGACAATGTTGAATAAAGTTAATTGCTGGCCTTGAAAATAAACCGAAGGCGTGGCTGAAAACCAGGCCCACCGACAGAGTGCCCTGAAGCCACGCCCAGGGACGATACACAAAGTGGGTTGAGGTGGTTCCCACCAACCAACTTTCAAATACCCAGAAAAAAGACAATTCCTGGGAAGTGGCGTAAAGACTAAGCGTCACAATGACTGCTCACAATTTTAGTTTGGTTTTTGTTATTCTGCAATTTCTGCCTTTTTGAGACTTTGAAAAATTGTTTGTAATTTGAATCATTATTGTTGTTAATTTTTTAATTCAAAAATGTGTTCTCAGTCCGGGAGTACTGAATTTAACTAGGGGGGAATGTGGCACCCCATGGGTCCGGTTGCCACAGTGGCATTGCCTCCCTCACAGGGGGTGATGCCATGCCTGGAAGTAAGGAGGGGTCACCGAATCAGGTTTACCAGCATACAACACTTTCCTGGCTCCAGACCAGAAAGGGGAGCTCCTCCCCTTCAAACTGGAACCTGGAGGCGGGGTTAGTAAGAGTGAGTTGAGAGGAGTTGGAGACAGGAGAACGGTGAGGAAGGACCTGGGGAAGGGAGCTGTGTACAAGCTCGCCCCAGAGGAGAGAAGCGCAAAGGAACCGGACACCGGACTCCGTGGTTGTGGGGCACTGAAGGCCCAGCAGCAGAATCCAGAGGGCAGGAGACTGCAGGTCTCCTGGCCCCACCAGATGCCTGGTGACACAGTAGCACCATAGGGCCCAGCACTGCCACGTGGGAGCGATACTTAATGAAGGCCCGAGCTGCTTGCCATACGGGTGAGGAAAAAGACGTTTGCTCCCAGGCCACCCGGACCTCTACTAACAGCTAGTACTCATGCCACAGTCCGCTTAATAAACCGCAAGTAAAGATAAGAGGAAACTGCCATTAAGCTGTGGACTGGTCATTATCTGCGCCATCACCTGCATTACACTGCACCAACAACATCTACCTCATAAAATCACCATCTACTGCCCTGGAGCTAAGCTCTACCTGTGGAAAGCTGAACCAACTCTGCTGCGTCACCATCAGCTCCAGAGGATCTGCACCACAGCGGCGGTCCCATATAGCTGCATACCACAGGTGGCGTCCCGAACATTATCTCTAAAAGCTTTAGTTCCCCTTTTACTTTCCCCTTTAATTGACCACCCTGGACCCCAGCACCGACCGCACCGGCTACCGAATACCCCACGGCCCCAGGGGAGCGTCAACTTGGCGTCACAAATAGGATTCGTGGCCCGGTATAACCGGGTGCTGTGTGCCATAGACATTGCTGAACTATGTCATCACATCATTTGCCGTCAGGGGAGGGGAAGCAGGAGACTCCGATCAGGAACCGCCCGGTAAGCGATCCCTCTCGCCGACAGAGCAGCATACTGGTACGTCAGCAGAAACCTAGGACCTGGCTGAGGTTCACTAGGGGGGAGGAAGATGCCCAACCTGGGAGAGGATTCAGCCGCGGGCGCGACCGCCGCCACTGTAATGCTGTTATCCATGCTATATATACCAGGGGGCGTGGTTGCCCCAGTACTCAGGGGAGTCGCACTCCCTGAGCGACTTTGAGGAGAGACTGCGCAGTTTGTTCCAAGTGTACCATGTCTGAGGAGCAGAAAGTCAGCATTCTTATAGGCCAGCTAATCAGTGCAGCCCAGAGGGAGGTGAAGTCCTGGCCGGGCAGGGACAAAAGCACTGTTAAGGAAATACTGGCCCGGTTGAAGGATACCTTTGACACCCGCACAGCAGCAGAAATTAAAAAGAAGTTCTACTGGTGCAAACAAAGGGTGCAGGACAGTGTACAAGACTACGCTCTAAACCTGTAGGAGGCGCTATGGACCATTAAATAGGTAGACCCCGACAGTGTGCAAGACGAGGACAGATTGCTAACTGAGCGGTTTATTGAGGGGCTCCTGTCTAATGCTCACCGGACAAAGCTGCGCATTATGGCTCTACAAAACCCTGATCTGGGCTTTGCGCAATTTAAAGACCGAGCCATCCGGGTGCTACGAAGAACCAACCCCAGGTGGCACTGTACCCTTCCGGCACCCAGCTATCACATACCACCAGGAGGTGGCGTCCTATTCCCCAGCACCTGTGGAGGCTGACGCGCAGACCCTAGATAATGACCCCTCTGCAAATCTACGTCTTCAGGTCCAGGAGCTGAACAAAAGTGTGGCTACACTAATCAAAACCGTGCAGGCCATGCAAGTGTCTCTAAAGGAAAGAATTCAGCTGGCTTCCAGTCCAGATGACGTCCCGTGGCGACGACAGAGAAGAATTCCACCGACCAGAGGGAGAAACAGCGATCGCTACGATCAGAAAGGACAACCCATCTGCCTCCGCTGTCAAAAGGCGGGGCACCTCGCAAGATTCTGTGATTTAAATGAGTAACCCCTGGGGCAGAGGGCCAACCCCCAGGAGTAAGACGACGAGGCCCAAAAAGATGGCGAGACAAGTACGTGGGAGGATGACCGGTCCTACCTGTCGTGCTTGATGGCATCCCGATGAACGCAGTGCTGGACACTGGTTCCCAGGTGACAACGATGCCATATATCCTTTATAAATGATACTGGACTGATCCAGACATTACCCGTGGTCCAGATGAACATATTAACATCTATGCCTGCAATGGTCAGCCCTTGCCTCAGGTGGGGTATAAAGAAGTGACCATGAAGGTTGGCCGATTAGAACTGCTATCACAAGGGATGATTATTGTTGATATTGAGCGCCGAGAAAGTCATCCTATGATAACTATAGGCACCAATGTAATAGAGAATTGTCTTGGAGAAATTATTGTTTTGTTGCAACAGGTCGCAGAGACTGCCAGTTCCAGTCAGCAGCGAGTTCTGCAGAAGATCAAAGCCCTGATGCAGAGACAACAGGTAGAGCTGTCTGGAGGAGAAGTCGGCAGTGTCAGAATGAGTGATCCATTCCCCATTGCAATGCCCCCTAGGAGTGAAATGTTAATATGGTGTCGAGCAGCAATAGGTCTCAGGGGTCAAGAATATCAGGCCCTGGTAGAACCCGTGTACTCAGATAGTAGGCCCACCATCTTGACAGCCAGGGGTGTAGTCGATGTCCGCAAGGGGAGAGTACCGATACGCATCCTGAATTGTGGGGAGAAAGAGGTCCATTTATCCCGGTATGCCACCCTTGCTAAGCTGTTCACTGTCAGTAACAATGCAATAAAGGCAGTGCAACTCTTGCCTCCGTCCAAACAGGCAGAGGATAATGGCTCCAAGGGGCAGGTGGAGGATTGGTGTCAGAAGTTACAAATAGGCACGGACTCCACCCCTTTGCATCAAAAGCATGGGGTGTACCGGGTGGTCCAAGAATATGAGCGAGTCTTAGCAAACACCCACTAGACTTTGGGCAGGTAAAAGGCATTCAACATCATATCCCCAGAAGAGATCATCCGCCCATTAAAGAGAGGTACCGGCCTGTACCCCCAGCTCACTATCAATGTGCCAAAGGAATGTTACGGTAGATGAAGGAGGCTGGGGTGATCAGAGATAGTTGTAGTCCATGGGCAGCTCCATTAGTCCTCGTTAAAAAGAAAAATGGTACAATGAGGATGTGTGTTGATTACAGGCAGATTAACCAATTACCCAGAATTGAGGAATCATTAGCTGCACTAAGATCTGCTAACTATTTCTCTACTTTGGATCTCACAATGTGTATTGGAAGGTTCCTGTGGCAGAGGCGAACAGAGAGAAGACCGTGTTTACGACACCAATGGGCCTCTGCGAGTTCAACTGCATGCCATTCGGGCTCTGCAATGCCCTGGGAACTTTCCAGCGGTTAATGGAGTGCTGCCTAGGACACAAAAACGTCAAAACCGTTCTGCTGTACCTAGACGACGTAATCATCTACTCAAAGACATACGAAGACGACCTGGAGCACCTGGCCGAGGTGCTCAAAGCCCTATTTGGTTATGGCCTGAAAGTAAAGCCGTCCAAGTGCCACCTGTTGAAGCCCAAGGTGCAGTACCCAGGTCATATGGTAAGCGCCGAAGGTGTAGCATCAGATCCTGAAAAAGTCACAGTGATCAAGGACTGGCCAAGACCCTCCACTATCAAGGAAGTGCTGCAGTTCCTCGGGCTGGTAGTCTACTACAGGAGATTCATCAAGGGTTTCACCAAGATAGCGGCACCCATGCAGAACCTCTTAGTAGGCCAGCCCAAGAAGGTCAAGAAACCGAATCCTCCATTCAAATGGAGTAAAGAAGAAGAATCCTTCCCTCGACTGAAAGTGGCCCTTACTGGAGACGAAGTCCTGGCCTACCCCGACTATGGCCAACCCTTTATACTCCATACGGATGCCAGCAACGTGGGATTGGGAGCTGTGCTGTCCCAAGTACAGCAGGGCAGAGAGAGCGTGATAGCCTACACCAGCAGGAAGCTCCATCCTATGGAAAGGAACCTACACAACTATAGTTCCTTTAAGTTGTAGTTTTTAGCCATAGTCTGGGCTGTAACAGAGCGCTTCAAACACTACCTCGCCTCCTCCAGATTTACAGTCTTCACGGATAACAACCCACTGACGCACCTGGAGACTGCGAAGCTTGGTGCCCTAGAACAACGATGGATGGCTCGACTCTCCAAGTACGAGTTTACCATGAAGTATCGGGCGTGGCATAAAAACGCTAATGCTGATGCACTGTCCAGGATGCCCAACTTGCCAGATGGGGGAGAAGACCCGGAAGAGCTGGAGGAGATAGAGCTACCCACTTTCCATCGTCACAGGGTGACCCAGTGCTTCTACTGTGTGAGGAACAAGCGCTCCGCCAACATGGAGGCCACGTTTAACCCATTGCCCCACCATGGATGGGCAGAGACGCAGGATAGCGACCCGGCTGTCTACCTAGTAAAGGAGTTGCTGACACAAGCTGACTCGCACCCTGATCCAGATGCTCCACAGGAGGCCCAACAGCTGAGGAAGGAGAAGGGCAAGCTGTTCATCTACGAGGGAAAGCTGTGTCGAGGAAGCATCAACTCCCAGACACACGAACTGGTCTGGCAGGTGGTAATCCCGAGGCGGGATGCGCCAATGGTCTTAGAAGCGCACCACGATGGAGCAGGACACTTCGGGTGGGAGAATTTGGAAGTCCTGCTACGTGAGTGATTCTACGGGCTGGCATGAGGAAAGCAATCGAGAGATGGTGTAGAGAATGTGGCCCATGCAACCTGAGACGGAAAGACCGTGATAGCCAGAGGGCTCCCCTGCAGCCCATAATCACTAAACAACCACTTGAACTGATAGCCTTGGACCACGTGAATCTAGCTCCAAGCCGGTCAGGCTATGTCTACGCTCTCACCATAGCAGACCACTACTCCCGATTCCTGGTAGTAGTGCCAGTGAAAGATCAGACTGCTAAGATGGCAGCCAAAGCATTTCAACAACACTTTTGTCGCCCACACGGTTACCCTGAACCAGTGCTGACCGACCAAGGTCCAGCCTTTGAAGCAGAAATGTTTCAAGAATTCTGTAACCTGTACGGCTGCAAGAAAATAAGGACAATGCCGTATCATCCCCAGACCAACGGGTTGTGGGAGAAGATGAACCAGGTGGTAATAGACCTGTTGAAGACGTTGCCCCTTGAAGAACGTAGCCTGTGGCCAGAGAAGTTACCAGATTTGGTAGACCTATATAACCACATCCCGGTGAACTCCACCAACTGTACACCCGCCTTCCTGATGAGAGCAAGACCTGGCAAGCTACCCATTGACTTAGACATGGGAGTTTTAACACCTGAGACGACATCACCAGATGCAGACTGGGATATGGGGTGACAGCAACAATACCGCAAGGTGCAAGAATGTGTGGAGAGAAGTTGGTCCCAGGCGAGACAGAGGCAGGAGAGAACTTATAATCAGCACGCACCTGCAGTTCCCTTGTCACCTGGAGAACAGGTACTCAAAAGGAAGAGACGAGTTCACAAATTAGATGATCAGTGGGAGGTTGAGCCATACACCATCTTACCTTTAAATTTCGATAACACCAAGGTATGCCTCATTAGGAAAGATGGAGGAGAGACTTCAGTGGCAGTCTTAAGAGACCACCTGAAGGTATACCCTGATCAATTGAGACACAAAGAGGAAGACCAAAACAGCCCCCAACACACAGAAAAAGTGGAAGAAAAGCTTCAAACCATCGTTAGAGAATTTCCCCGGTCTTGGACGCAGGTAAACCAAGCAATCGTGGTACCTGTCCTGACCTTTCCCCAAGTAGCCTCACCGGAAGCCACAGAGACTCTAGAACAGCAGAGAGACCAGTCGGTCCCAGAAACGGATGCTTCATCAACAGTGGATTAGGAGAATCTACCCTCTGCTAGCGGTGAATCTGTCATACCCATGGTGAGTCAAAGAAGACGTAGAAGACTACCAAGCCTACCGGTGTTACCTCAGACTAACTGTAGTGTAGTCCACACTGAGCCCACCACACAAGGGGTAGACACTAGAGACCCGGGTAGGTCATTGGCAACAAATATATTGCGTATGTCAACCCGTAGTACCATAGGTCAGCTCCCTGCCCGTTATAGGGACTAAAAAGTAGTAAAATAATAGTATATGTTATATAGTTGTAACCGTTAAGTAATTCTGAGTATATATAGTTATTAAATTTATGGACAAATGGACCACAGGACTAGGTGTGGTCGGGACAATGTTGAATAAAGTTAATTGTTGGCCTTGAAAATAAACCGAAGGCGTGGCCGAAAACCAGGCCCACCAACAGAGTGCCCTGAAGCCACGCCCAGGGACTCATACACAAAGTGGGTTAAGACGGTTTCCACCAACCAACCATCAAGTACCCAGAAAAAAGACAATTCCTGGGTAGTGGCGTAAAGACTAAGTGTTGCAATGACTGCTCACAATTTTAGTTTGGTTTTTGTTATTCTGCAATTTCTGCCTTTTTGAGACTTTGTAAAATTGTTTGTAATATGAGTCATTATTGTTGTTAATTGTTTAATTCAAAAAGGTGTCCTCAGTCCGGGAGTACTGAATTTATCTAGGGGGGAATGTGGCACCCCCAGGGGTCTGGTTGCCACAGTGGCATTGCCTCCCTCACAGGGGGTGATGCCATGCCTGGAAGTAAGGAGGGGTCACCGAATCAGGTTTACCAGCATACAACACTTTCCTGGTTTTAGACCAGAAAGGGGAGCTCCTCCCCTTCAAACTGGAACCTGGAGGCGGGGTTAGTAAGAGTGAGTTCAGAGGAGTTGGAGACAGGAGAACGATGAGGCAGGACCTGGGGAAGGGAGCTGTGTACAAGCTCGCCCCAGAGGAGAGACGCGCAAAGGAACTGGACACCGGAGTCCGTGGTTGTGGGGCTCTGAAGGCCCAGCAGCAGAATCTGGAGGGCAGGAGACTGCAGCACCATAGGGCCCAGCATCGCCACGTGGGAGAAACACTTAGGGAAGGCCCGAGCTTCCTGCCATACGGGTGAGGAAAAAGACGTTTTACTCAGGGACGAGGGCCGCAGCATAGCGTCAAGCAGCAGGCCCAAAGATATTAGCGCAGAGGGAAGGCCTACAACTTCATCTGGCGAGGTGGATCCCCAACTTGCTCCCAGGCCGCCCGGACCTCTACTATCAGCTAGTACCCGTGCCCCGGTCTGCTTAACAAACCGCAAGTAAATATAGAGGAAACCGCCTTTAAGCTGTGGACTGGTCATTATCTGCGCCATCACCTGCTTTACACCGCACCAACAACATCTACCTCATAAAATCACCATTTACTGCCCTGGAGCTAAGCTCTGCCTGTGGAGAGCTGAACCAACTCTGCTGCGTCACCATCAGCTCCAGAGGATCTGCACTGCAGCGGCGGCCCCATATAGCTGCATACCACAGGTGGCGTCACGAACATTATCTCTAAAAACTTTAGTTCCCCTTTTACTTTCCCCTTTAATTGACCACCATGGGTCATGGACCGGGTCACTGCCACCGTGACATCCCCAGCACCGACCGGCCCGGCTACCGAGTACCCCACGGCCCCTGGGGGCGCGTCACGTGGGCCAGGTGAAACTCTGCCTGCTGCGGGAGCACAACAAACACGCTCATCCACAAGACCTAGCTTCCTGTCCCACATTGCAGGGGGTGTGGGACATCACTCTTGTAGCCAGAACAGCGCAAACAGATGGTCGGCTGGATGGCAGATTCAAATGTTCCCTTTTTTCTGGTGTATTTCCATGCACCCCTTCCCACCCAAAAATGGTATATGGTTCATGGTTTCTTCTTTTTCTTGTCCTCCTCCTCTTTCTCCATCATATCACATATCAACAGGGTCATCATGTGGCCCTTGCTCCAAATTTTTAGAGGATCATCATGCAGCCTTTGCTCATAATTTTTAGAGGGTAAATAGGCAGCCCTCGCTAATAATGTTTAGAGGGTCATTAGGCGGATCTCACTCATAATTTTTAGAGGGTCATGCGACCCTCACTTTTAATTTCTCCAGGATGTGTCTGATCCCCTTCTTCATAATTTTTACAGGATATGTATCAGGCCTACCTCTAGAATTCTTTTAAATATATATACAGTATGTTACCCCCCAGGGGTACATTTTTTCTGCCCTTGCACTTAATGCATAAGCTTTACCAGTCTAGGAGTCCCACTCCATAAAAATGGGAAATAAAAATGTTTTCTGAGGCTCTTCTCTACGTGTCTTCCAGGGTGCATTGAAGTCCCTCCTTCTAATTTTTGGCAGCCCTTGCACTTAGTGCATAAGCTTTATGAGTCTAGGAGTTCCACTACCTGACAATTTTAACAGAATGTGTATGAGGTCCTCTTCTATATCTAATACAGACTGCATCGGAGTCCCTCTTCCTTCTAATTTTTGGCAGTTATTGCATTGTCCACATAAGCTTTGTGAGTTTCAGATTCCCTCCTTCATAAATAAAACAGGAAGTATATGGCCATGTCACACATACCACATGCCCAGATAAAGGAGTAAAATGTTAAAATTACATTTACCTGTGGCTACAGGTGGGTGTAGTTTCATTTCTCCCTCTACTACGTCATCTACTGTAGTCATAGGCGAAGGGGAAGTATGGTGAGAGATGATTGAGGAGTGGAGGAGGTGCTTTTTTTTCTCTTTTTAATTTTGCCTTATATACAAGTCATTATCCTGGAGAGAATGTTTCCTAACATTTTTTTTGTAATATCCATTTTATCTTCAGTTTTGTATGTTTTATTGCCATTCTGTAAAAGTGGCGTAATACTCTGACAACATTGTTCCCAGCAGCAACCTGGGAGTCAGAGATGCGTCCAAGCGTCCTACCCATGCTGTTTCTATTCTATTTGAGTGCTGTTTTCATCCATTTCAGTGATTTTCCTGCCCCTCCCTGCCCTCCTGTTAGGGTCTTCTAGAAAAATGCTCTGAGTTTCTCTGACTAGAATTATACTCGGTATTCGAGATGAACCCGTCCAACTGTCCGACCTGCTTGAGTCGAGTAAAGAGCACTCGAGCATTGTAGTGCTCGCTCATCACTAGTTTTTATATTTGTTTGCTATTTGCACATTACTTATCTGGAGACATTCATGAGTATATCTTACACATACCAGCTCTATGTAGGGCTTATGTTCCACAGGAATTTGAGACTGAACTGAAGTTATATCTCCCACTGACATGCTGCTATACCTGCACATTTTGCACATTTTCTTGCATATTATTTATCTTGTAGTATTCAAGTGCGTGTCTATTCTGTGTTAGCTGTATGTAGGACTTGGTCTCACATTATCAGTATTTAGCATGTGGCTATGAATTTACAACAAATGGGTATATAGTATTACATTCAAATTTATGCAATTATTATTTTTTACACACTGTGAACCTATGCCTTTGGGAAGTGGGGATTTTCTGCTCCACACTCCTATTTTTTAAGCTGTTTTTAGATTTATTGTTTAACATTAATAAGGATTATATATTATTACTATTTTGGGTGCTTTTGATTCCATTATTTATCAGATATATATTTTAGTAGCATTCCACTTTGTAAGATAGACAGCCGCATTTAAATGTCTGTATGTTAGGTAATTTTATCAATTTAAAAAATATGTGTACTGTATTATCCCGCTTCACAAAAAGGATTGCTCAAGAAATGCAAAAACTCAGAACAGTCACGTGTCGGTGACAAACAAGCACACTTTCTTTGACTAGCACTGATTTTATTTTTCACTTTTCTTCAGCAGAAAAAATTGTGGTGAGGGTGTTAAACTGGCTTCCTGCTTTCTAGTGCTTGAAGAATGAAGAAGAAATGTGCAATTTACAAGCTGCAGAAAAAGGCCCACATGCTCTATAGTATATCACACTGATTATGCTGCTGATGTCACCTCTATCTATCTATCTTTCTATCTATCTATGTATTTCATGTAGTATTTTAAGTATATGTCAATAAAAACTCCATGTTTTATTATACTGGCACTAATCTTCCAAGTCGTTTATAGGTTTATAATGCTTTATATGGAAGTGCTCTTGAAATTTTTGGGCTAAAATTTTTTTGGGGATTATAAACACCCTAAAATGGTTGCAGTATTCCATGCCTCAGCTTTTTAATGGGGTTGTCCGGTCCCAATCAATAAGTCTGCAATCATTCTGTGTGACTACAGACTTATGAATCCCCCCAGAGCATGCACTGTGTGCTGCGGGAATTAGACAGTTTTTGACCCGGGACCGAAGGGTATGTATGAGTTATACATGATCCCGGCCACTTGTATTAAGCTAGAGTATGGAAGAGAGGCCACTCCCACTGGCCGGGAGTATGTACAGCACATACATACCCTCCAATTCTGGGTCAGAAATCAGCGAACCACGCAGCGCACAGTGCGTGCTCTGACGTGTTATTTATAAGTCTGTAGTCACACAAAGTGACTGCAGATTCATCGGTTTGTACCGGACAACCACTTTAAGTGACTCTGATCTCTGATTGTCCCTCCTGAATTTTTGCTCTATACTCTGTAATGTGATAGCAGCAAAGCATTATGGAAGTCCGCGAGGCCACCCCTGGGGTCATCTGACACATTTCATTTTTTGCAATTTGTGCCAACTAAATGGCAAATTGTTTGAATTCGTCATGACCTTCGACTTTCAGAAAATTTGATACATTGTTGATTTGTATCAAATTTATTTGCTCATCTCTACAAGTTATGCATTCTCGCAATGCAACCTTGATCCAGGGATTTATTGTTATTGCCATATTTGCGTTTGGAAGTATACTTTTACAATTATTTGAGGTAAGTAGTATTTTTTTTCTACCTCTGGAAAGACAAGGTAGGATCATAAGTTAGACTTGACTCATTTTGATCTTTTTTCAATCTATTTTACTATGCAATTAATTGTTCCTCAATCACAAATATATTTCATATTGTGAAAACTGTATATTGTACTAATATGAAGTTACCAAAGCTCAACTATAACTAGATTTTATGTGTGGTTACACACTGTACATGATGTTATCTTGATGGATTCCTGAGTAGCAATACTTCCTCTACGTAATAGATAATAATGTGCGACTTCTATCAAACTTTCAAGGAATTAGTCTAAAAAATCATTTGTTTTTGGCTGCATTTTTGCACAAAATCTACCCTTAACAAACCTCTCAACTAAAGTAACAAATGTGGGAGGGAGGGCGCTGATATTCTTTCTTCATGACTGGCACAGAACTAACTCAGTGTCAAAGGGGTATTCCCATCTCCAAGTTCCTATCCCAACATGTAGTAGATATAATAATAATAATAATAATATTAGCAAATACCTCCAATTAGAAATGTACTATAGTTTTTCTAATTCGCTATGGTCTTTTTCCTGAAGTACAGGCATTGCAGGACCTTAGGTATCCATGGTTACGACCACTAGCAACTAGCTGTCACTATGTCACAATCATGGATACCCAAGGTCCTGCAATGCCTGCACATGAGGAAAGAGACATAGCGACGCAGAAAAACTATTCTACATTTCTAATTGGAGGTATTTGCTAATATTATTATTACACTTACTACATATTGGGATAGGATCTTGGAGATGGGAATACCCCTATAAGGATAAATTCTTCTCATTGATGATTGAGAAAAAAATCATCTGCCCTGCTATCAAGAAATAAAAACAGCACCTGCTTATGCTGGTGTACAGCTGACACATCCGAACCACCAATTAGATAGGGTCCTAGAATCCGCCCGAATACCATTACACCATGTAATCACTTCAGGTTGAAATTGCCACAGGTAAAACTAAATGTAGAGAAACGTAAAGAAAAATGTAAAGAAACAGAGAAAGAACAAACAAAGGTGGTAGGAGACCAAGCGACATCAGGGGGTCCTTGTCTCTCCTTTAAAAGCATAAGATGGCAGAGAAAGTGACTGAAAAGATGCAAAAATAGAAGATTCAGGACTAAAGTCACCAGCATGTTCTGAAGCATCTTCCTTAAGAGTGCACATACCCTTTAAATAGTAGTTAAGACATCCTTATACATTGGGCTAATGTAAAGGAGTGGAAATGCTGCCACACCCCCTTGAAGATCTTGTGGCTATTGTGAGGGGTGTGTGGAGAATGTCTGCTCCACTCCCCGGTAGAGCTATACTGTTTTAGTAATTCTATGTATGTTTTATTCATCTGAAAAGGTGCTATGTTCAGACATGGCAATTAGATGGCACTATAGTTTATACTTGTATTATCTTACCCTCATGGTAGTTGGGGGCACATAGAGGGTTAACTTAGGATGGGCCGGGCTCAGTGACAAGGGGGAAACTGAAGGATCTCTGGGAGTTTAGTTTCGGCCATCTTAGTTCAGTAGTTGTAGAGGGCGCGGTTCAAGATGAAGACCAGCCCTAGGTTCAGTGACAGTGAAGAGTGAAGACGTGTCAGGAGGACACAAGGACAAGTACAGCAGAAGGGTATGTGTGGGAGTCAGTGAAAAAGGAAGCAAGTGTTCTCAGAAGAACTACAGTGCAACAGTGTTCTCCCGGACACAGGCAAGTTGGGAGACCTACAGTGAGGAAGAGACGTTTGAGGAACCTTTATAAGAGAGGTGGTGGGAACGGCCCTGGTGCTGGAGAGGCCAAGAGCTGCAATGAGATAGATGGAGACAGCGGGGTCTGGGCATGAATAGGAAGAAGATAGTGAGAGAAGATCCCTTACTTCTGTTCCAGAGGAAAGATTGGTCTGAGTGCAGTTCCACGGCGAAAAACATCGACCAGGGTGGCGCTGCATTAGTAATATGGAGGTCCTCTGCCTGAACTGTGAATTGGCAGTAACGGTTGCCACAAGTATTGTGCCGTCGCCAGTAACCGCCAAGAACGTGCCTCTGTTTGGTGCAGAAGTGAATAAGTGTAATTCCTGCTATCCTTTGTATGCTGATTGTTTGACAAGTAAAATGGACTTGGTTTTTATCAAACTGTCCGGTATCCTCCTTCTGAAGGCTAAAAGAGTCCACACCCGGGACAGCAGGTCAGAAGTGAGTATGGAGGTTCCCTCCACAGTGTCACAACAACACGCACACACCCAGAGATTCTCTGAGCCCCCATTGTCTATAGCCGGCCAGGGTGAAGATCCAAACACTGAAACTGACATGCCACTCTCCGCCAACTTCCACCCTGCCCCCCGTTACACTATATAAAGCGCTGTTATGTTTTAAATTATGTTTCATCTATTTTCTGCCCAGCAACAGTAAGTCAGCAGCAGACAGGGTTCATTTTTGGAACCAGCCCAGGATGGGAATAGTTATGTAGGCACTAACAGAGGCAGATTTCTTGTTATTGTTCAGATAGGGTAAGCATTGAGAAGTAACAAACCTATCGTCTAGCTACTTGCAGACCTGCATAGTAATGGTGTGGTATGTCAGATAGTATGAAACATTGCTCAGTTGAGCAGTAGGACAAGATCTTTATTCCAGGACAGGAGGCCAAAGTAAACAGGACAGAACTTTGCAGAGGGGGAGCAGAAGACCTAGTTAAAGATATTAAGCTGGGACTCGTAAGTATAAGGACCCTTGATGTGGGTTGCAAGCTTGTGTATTTTGGCCAAAATATCGACAAATGCTTCATGTATTTTATACATAATTTTTCATATTTTTAATTCAAATTTTTTCCATTTTTTTTGCAGGATTCAACCAGGCCCTCTTGTGTTGGTTGGTTGAATTGAGTTGCCTTTCTTTGGGGAAGCACTTATTTAGTGCTTGGCAGCCCACCTGAACTAATAGTATGGGTGTCATCAATAGGCTGTAAACCATAAACTGTGCATCACACGTACCTGTGTGACTTGCACCCTATGCAAACCCCATCTGTGTGCATTTTTAATACTAGGCAGCCACTCCTCCATGAATTGTTAGGTTTGTGAGCGGTTGCTTCATCAGTATTTTGCATCTGTGCTGTGCCCGCTTTTATCATGGGGGTCACCTGCATCCTGTTAGTGCATTGGTAATCTGACCTGGAGTTGGTAAGGCAGTTTTTTTTCTGTGATTTTTCTTGAATTTATGTCCTCCTGTGAGCCGCAATAGACCAATGGTCTAGCTACTTGTAGACCTGCATTGTAACAGTGTTGTGTACAAGACGGAAGGTCACGGTATGTCAGATAGTATGTTCTGAAGGAAAGCAAGGATTAAGTGGCAGCACAAGTCCTGATATCAGGCAGGGAGATTAGCGGAGACAAAAGTGAAGGACGAGATCCTTAACCCAGGCCAGGAGGCTTAATTAAAGGAATGAAACATCACTCAGCTGAGCAGCAGGATGAGGTCCTTATTCCAATCCTTATTCAAGGATTTTGAGAGTATTAGTTGGGAGTCATACCAACACATCTCAGCCAGTGAGGGCCTCACAAATAAAATGGTAGCTGAGAGTAGCTGCGATGGGCCCTGATGACACACTTTGACCTATGCGGTCTTCACAAGGTAATATGGATCTTCCCATAATGGTTCGTTGGACTGTTATAACTTGTAATGAAAGTAATGTACCGCCAAGTGCAGTCGTACAGTTCCTGTCTCTGAATAATGCAGAAAAAGCAGTTGAAAGGGGGTCTAGGGCTTGGTTCTATGGGCCGAAACCAAGTTCTCTTTGTCCTGAAACCCCTCTACTAAACAGGAATCTGACATTTGTGTAATGTGCTCTGGGATTCGTTCTGTAGTCATCATTCGGAGTCCTTGTTACCTCCCCATCCTTGGGACCGGATGCAGTTGCACACATAACAGGAGACTTTAAGTCTAGTTTAACATGTTCAGCTTTAGGCCGGTTTCACACATCCGGATATTTCCGGTACCGGAAAAAACAGTACCGGAGATATCCGTGTCCGCGTCGCTCGCTGGAGCGTCTCATTCTCTCCGGCTCCTCGGCATCAGCAGTCAGAGGATTAAAGTGTGGGACATCTCTGGACAGGTGAGTATAATAATTCTTTATTTTATTCTTACTTTTACAGTTGGACACTGCGGGAGCAGACTACTACTCCCAACATTATCGCTTGCTCGTGCTGATTACAGCACGAGTAAGGGACAATGATGTGGGCAGCATTCAGCACCCGGCGCTTTAGAACAGCGCTAACTGTACTACTGATTCCCAGGCGCTGGTACGTGTCACACTGATGACACACGGCTGTCATTTATGTGTGTTCAGTGTGAGACATTTTGCTGACCGTGCAGCGTATAAAAAATGGACATGTAAGCCTGCGGAGCACACGGATACACGGTCCGTGGAAACACACTGACATGTGCGCAGACCCATAGATTTGAATGGGTCTGCGTGTGTCAGTGTCTCCGGTCACCAAACTGTCACCACATGTACCAGACACATGGACGTGTGAAAGAGCCCTTACTGTGCAATTCGAATACATGCAGTTGCGACAACCATAATGAGTCCCCTCCGGTTGATGTTCCCTCTGTCCAGTTTGTAAGTCCTTGCCTCCGTTCTGCCCGACCTGCCCCCACCTCAACAAATTCTGTTGGTATCAGGGACTTTTTATCAAATGTTACAGCTTTCCTGACACCCACCATCTTTCCTTCTCGCTGTGACCTGACTGGCCTCTTCCACCAAGGGAAGAAAGAGTCATGGATACCGATGCCTCTTCTGAGACCTATTCTCTAGACCACCCCGGAGTATGTGCGAAACTTCAGATGCGTCCTCATACTGTATACGAGACTTGACACTTGACACTGACTTTACCGCCTCTGTACCCACTGACCTTGAACCTGTCACACTTGACACTCTCACTAAAACTCCTGAAGCAGGAAGTGTTTCCCCTTCCTATCTGATCTAACCCCTCCCCATGTGGAAAATTCTCAAGCTTTTAACTATACTACTCTGAGTTCTGCAAACTGTATCCCTATGCCTTGTAATGGTTCCCCTTAGAGGACAGCCCTCCCCATTCCCTGGGGACGTCCTTGAGGTAAAACCTCCAGGAAAACCAAGACATAATCCGGTTATAAGGATAAAATGCAAAACTTTATAAAAACATATAGCTATAAAACATTAATATTCATATCATAACATTCAGCTTCCTCTTGACTCGGCGTCTTCTTGTGCCTGCTATCTGATATATACAGTGCATTGTGAAAGTATTTGGCCCCCTTGAACTTTTCTACCTTTTGCCACATTTCTGGCTTCAAACATAAAGATATTAAATTCTAAGTTTTTGGGGAAGAATCAACAACAATTGGGACACAATCGTGAAGTGGAATGAAATTTATTGGATATTTTAAACTTTTTTTAACAAATTAAAAACTGAAAAGTGGGGCGTGCAATATTATTCGGCCCCTTTACTTTCAGTGCAGCAAACTCACTCCAGAAGTTCAGTGAGGATCTCTGAATGATCCAATGTTGTCCTAAATGACTGGTAATGATAAATAGAATCCACCTGTGTGCAATCAAGTCTCCGTATAAATGCACCTGCTCTGTGATAGTCTCAGGGTTCGGTTTCAAGTGCAGAGAGCATCATGAAGACCAAGGAACACACCAGGCAGGTCTGAGATACTTTTGTGGCGAAGTTGAAAGCTGGATTTGGATACAAAAAGATTTCCCAAGTTTTAAACATCTCAAAGAGCACAGTGCAAGCGATCATATTGAAATGGAAGGAGTATCAGACCACTGCAAATCTACCAAGACCCGGCTGTCCCTCTAAACTTTCATCTCGAACAAGGAGAAGACTGATCAGAGATGCAGCCAAAAGGCCCATGATCACTCTGCATGAACTGCAGAGATATACAGCTGAGGTGGGAGAGTCTGTTCATAGGACAACAATCAGTTGTACACTGCACAAATCTGGCTTTTATGGAACAGTGGCAAGAAGAAAGCCATTTCTCAAAGATATGCATAAAAAGTCTCGTTTGAAGTTTGCCACAAGCCACCTGGGAGACACACCAAACATGTGGAATAAGGTGCTCTGGTCAGATAAAACCAAAATCTAACTTTTTGGCCACAATGCAAAACGATATGTTTGGCATAAAAGCAACACTGCTCATCACCCTCAAAACACCATCCCCAATGTCAAACATGGTGGTGGCAGTATCATGGTTTGGGCCTGCTTTTCTTCAGCAGGGACAGAGAAGATGGTTAAAATTGATGGGAAGATGGACGGAGCCAAATACAGGACCATTGTGGAAGAAAACCTGTTGGAGTCTGCAAAAGATCTGAGACTGGGATGGAGATTTATCTTCCAACAAGACAATGATCCCAAACATAAAGCAAAATCTACAATGGAATGGTTCAAAAATAAATGTATACAGGTGTTAGAATGACCAAGTCAAAGTCCAGACCTGAATCCAATCGAGAATCGGTGGAAAGAGCTGAAAACTGCTGTTCACAAACGCCCTCCATCCAACCTCAATGAGCTCGAGCTGTTTTGCAAGGAAGAATGGGCAAGAATTTCAGCCTCTCGATGTGCAAAACTGATAGAGACATACCCCAAGCGACTTGCAGCTGTAATCGCAGTAAAAGGTGGCGCTACAAAGCATTAACTCAAGGGGGCCGAATAATATTGCACACCCCACTTTTCAGTTTTTATTTTGTTAGAAAAGTTTAAAATATCCGATAAATTTCATTCCACTTCACGATTGTGTCCCACTTGTTGATTCTTCCCCAAAAAATTTGAATTTTATATCTTTTATGTTTGAAGCCAGAAATGTGGCAAAAGGTAGAAAAGTTCAAGGGGGTCAAATACTTTCACAATGCACTGTATATATACATATACAGTACAGACCAAAAGTTTGGACACACCTTCTCATTTAAAGATTTTTCTGTATTTTCATGACTTTGAAAATTGTACATTCTCACTGAAGGTATCAAAACTATGAATTAACACATGTGGAATTATATACTTAACAAAACAGTGTGAAACAACTGAAAATATGTCTTATATTCTTGGTTCTTCAAAGTAACCACTTTTTGCTTTAATGACTGCTTTGCACACTCTTGGCATTCTCTTGATGAGCTTCAAGAGGTAGTCACCGGAAATGGTTTTCACTTCACAGGTGTGCCCTGTCAGGTTTAATAAGTGGGATTTCTTGCCTTATAAATGGGGTTGGGACCATCAGTTGTGTTGTGCAGAAGTCAGGTGGATACACAGCTGATAGTCCTAATGAATAGACTGTTAGAATTTGTATTATGGCAAGAAAAAAGCAGATAAGAAAAAAGAGTGGCCATCATTACTTTAAGAAATGAAGGTCAGTTATTCCGAAAAATTGGGAAAACTTTGAAAGTGTCCCCAAATGCAGTTGCAAAAACCATCAAGCGCTACAAAGAAACTGGCTCACATGAGGACCTCCCCAGGAAAGGAAGACCAAGAGTCACCTCTGGTTCTGAGGATAAGTTTATCCGAGTCACCAGCCTCAGAAATTGCAGGTTAACAGCAGCTCAGATTAGAGACCAGGTCAATGCCACACAGAGTTCTAGCAGCAGACACATCTCTTTAACAATTGTTAAGAGGAGACTTTGTGCAGCAGGCCTTCATGGTAAAATAGCTGCTAGGAAACCACTGCTAAGGACAGGCAACAAGCAGAAGAGACTTGTTTGGGCTAAAGAACACAAGGATTGGACATTAGACGAGTGGAAATCTGTTCTTTGGTCTGATGAGTCCAAATTTGAGATCTTTGGTTCCAACCACCGTGTCTTTGTGCAACGCAGAAAAGGTGAACGGATGGACTCTACATGCCTGGTTCCCACCGTGAAGCATGGAGGAGGAGGTGTGATGGTGTGGGGGTGCTTTGCTGGTGACACTGTTGGGGATTTATTCAAAATTGAAGGCATACTGAACCAGCATGGCTACCACAGCATCTTGCAGTGGCATGCTATTCCATCCGCTTTGCGTTTAGTTGGACCATCATTTATTTTTCAACAGGACAATGACCCCAAACACACCTCCAGGCTGTGTAAGGGCTATTTGACCAAGAAGGAGAGTGATGGGGTGCTACACCAGATGACCTGGCCTCCACACTCACCAGACCAGAACCCAATCGAGATGGTTTGGGGTGAGCTGGACCGCAGAGTGAAGGCAAAAGGGCCAACAAGTGCTAAGCATCTCTGGAAACTCCTTCAAGATTGTTGGAAGACCATTTCCAGTGACTACCTCTTGAAGCTCATCAAGAGAATGCCAAGAGTGTGCAAAGCAGTCATCAAAGCAAAAGGTGGCTACTTTGAAGAACCTAGAATATAAGACATATTTTCAGTTGTTTCACACTTTTTTGCTAAGTACATAATTCCACATGTGTTAATTCATAGTTTTGATGCCTTCAGTGTGAATGTACAATTTTCATAGTCATGAAAATACAGAAAAATCTTTAAATGAGAAGGTGTGTCCAAACTTTTGGTCTGTACTGTATATATATATAGGTGTGTGTATATATATATATATATATATATATATATATATATATATATACAGGGTGGTCCAAAAGTAGGTGGACAGAAAGTGTAATAAGGTTATGAAGGGGGAGATTTATCAAACATGGTGTAAAGTGATTATGTGGAGTGATGAAGCTTCTTTCAAATTATCCGGCCATATTAACAGACATAATTGTATTTACTGGTATAATGAGAACATGCATTTAACATTAGAGCAACAACTAAATGAGCCTGGTGTCAATGTTTTGGGTGGTATTTCAAGTTTTGGTGTTTTAGGACCAATATTTTTTGATGGAACAGTCACAGGAGATAAGTATCTCGAAATTCTAATGAATCAAGTTGTTCCCCAGTTACAGCAACAGCCTAATTCAAATTACCTTTATTTCCAACAAGATGGGGCCCCTCCACATTATTCAAGAGTAGTCCGCGAGTATCTTGATGAAACATTTCCTAATAAATGGATTGGCCGAAGAGGCCCACTTGATTGGCCGGCACGTTCACCAGACTTGACCCCAATGGATTTTTTCTTTTGGGGAGTATTCAAGGACAAAGTTTATAGTCGAAAACCAAAAAGTGTCAGTGATTTGAAAAATTACATAAGAGATACATTTCAAGAAATGAATACCCAAAGAGACTTGTGCAAAAAAGTTTGTCGAAGCGTAAGAAGCGACTTCAAAGCTGTGCAAATTGTAATGGAAAACAGTTTGAGCCCCTGCGTTGATAAAATTTAAGGGCTTTTGTATTATTGTTCAGAATAAAATGTAATTGTCAATGTTATGCCTGTGTTAGTAAATATAATTTTATATATAAATCAAAATAAATGTTATTATTTTCAGTCCACCTACTTTTGGACCACCCTGTATATACAAATATATATATATATATATATATATATATATATATATATATATATATATATATATATACACGTCCCATCAAGTTCTTGCTAAGTAAAGAAATGTTTATTTTTGGACTTTGGTCTCCCTTATTCATCTCTACTTTACCTAATCTCGGTCTTTCAAATCAAACGGCAGTGTGCCATCTGCAGAAGCATATCGCCAAGGTAACATCAGCACACACCTAGCCAGAACCCCCATTTTCCTGTAGTGTGGTGGGGCGCAGATGATGCTCTCCTCACCCACGACTGCCGCCCTGCACTATGTTACACTAACATTGTCCGAATACGCCGATATTGATGAGTTCGGACAACTGTTTAATGTGTATGGGTGCCTCAGAAGGATGACAATCGAGGGAGATAATGATTTGGCATGTTCGATTTCAGACTTCAGATCCTTTTCTTCACTAAGAGATAAGCTGACGCCTGAGATGCCTAGCAGCAATTCTCTTATAGGAAACTCAATGAATGCTTGGGAAGAGAGAATCGGATGAGGCATTAGTACATATAAGGCCTCATTCAGACTGTATTTTCTGTCTTTATGTTGTCCATGTGTGTAATGGACAGCACGTGACCCTATAATGATCTAATATCAAGTCTAATAAATTAAATATTACTACATCTACATTAATACAAGATTAGAACCACCATCAGGACATGGGTGTCCATCTAAATGTGCAAAGAACAAAACTCAGACAGAACCTCCGACAGAGCCATTCATTATAATGAGACAGATGGACTCACTTTGGACTTCATTTGTATTTTTTCTGGCAGTGCCCGTCTATTTAGAGTGCCAAAAAAGAGTAGTTGACTGTGCTTTTGTGCATGCCTAAAACATGGGACTCTACCAGAACAGAAGAAATAAGGACTCCAAAGCAGGGCTGGAATAAGGATTAGGCAGGTTAGGCACATGCCTAGGGCGCTACCTCTTCCCTAAGGTTTGTGCAGTTTGAAAAAAAACTGACAGGGCTGTGCCTGCAGCCACCTAGTACCTTCCTCCGGCTGCAGTCATTCAGCATTATAGGGGGGCTGTGAGGGACGTTACACTGGGGGGCTGTGCGGGACATTTTACTGAGGGTTGTGAGGGACATTATACTGGGGGCTGTGCGGACATCATACTATGGGTTGTGGGAACATCATATTGTATAGGGGGTTCTGAGGGACAGTATACTAGGGGCTGTGGAGACATCATACTGTTTAGAGGGCTGGGAGTAACATCATACCGTATAACGCACTGTGGTGGACATCTTACTGTGTATTGGGGGGTTATGGTGGACATCTTACCGTATATTGGGAACCTTGATGAACATAATACTGTATGGAAGGCTGCGGTGGAAATCATACTACATATTGGGGGGCTGTTGTGGATCATTATTCTGTGTAGAGGGACAGTGTGAGGAGGAGGTACAGTTTGGAAAGGGCAGCGTGGTGGGCAGTATGAGGGCATAGTATGAAGTGGGGCATAGAATGGATATGGATTCGGGCAGTGTGAAATAGCTTGGAGAGAGACTAGCATGGTAGGGTGATTGTGTGAAGATAAAGAGAGTGTAATGGAAAACAGTGGAGAGGAGACAGCCATGGCATAGGCCGTGGTTCATAAGGGCGGACTGTGTGGTGGGTACAGCTAATAATGGAGGACAGTGTGGTCCTCAGTAGAGATGAGCGTTGATCGACTCGAACTGTTCGCCAATCTCAAATTCGAGCTGTTTTGGGCGGTGTTCGAGCCGTTCGGCGAACACGAACGATTTGAAAAAAATTCGGCTGTTCGAGGTTATGCTCGATAACTGTTCGTGCACCAAAATCATAACTTTATTTTTTCTCAGTAATGCTGAAAATTAATGTTAATACGCAGTTTGAGTGTACAGCGGGGTGGGGGGAGGGGCAGGGGATGGATCTCTGCAGGAATAATGAAGATCTCCATTTTTTTTTCTCTTTCCTGCATTTGCAGTGGGGAGGTGCAGTCTGTCAGCCTATCAGCAGCGCACACACGGAGCGAACTGCTTTTTTTCACACAAGCAAGGGCATGTGTCATTGGCAGTGTATGTCACATATCCTTGCCCTATAAGACCCAGCCATTTTCCCCGTCGCCACCATTTTCTCACTGCTGCAGCTGCGTGTTAGACGGCACTGCTGTTGCTGTGTGCACTATACTTTGTTAATTTCAAGCCAATTTTCGCACAAATCTACAGATAGCTTGGGAGTAGGGATTAGTTGTGATTGCAGTCCTTTTAAGGACTAGGTTACAGCATTTCCTACGACTTTTATCAGGCAGGTCTGTGCTCTTAAATAGATAGATTGTGGAAGTAAAGACTAATTGTAATTGCAGTCCTTTTCAGGACTAAGTTAGATCAGTTCCTATCAGTTTTTGCCAGGCAGGTCTGTGCCAGTGCTGTGCAAGTTTTTTTCACAGCATTTGGCTAAATCTAGCAAAGCTAATCCTTTTTGGCCTATTGCAGAGTGTGATAGTCAGTGGAGTAGCCTATCTGTGTTGCAAGCTACACCACCTGTGTATAGAATACCAATTTTTTTACTGCACCTAGTGAAGTAAAACCTTTTGGGCATAGCATCATTCTATTTGTCCATCTATACTGACCTCCATCAGGTTGCAAACTGAATATATTTTTTTCTGCATCTAGCTCTGAAAAAATATTTGGGCTTCTAGCAGTGTGTGGGGCTTGTTCTATTAGTCCTTCTATACTGACCTCCACCCAGTTGAAAATTAAAAATAATTTTTATCTGCATCTAGCTCTGAAAAAATATTTGGGCTTCTAGCAGCATGTGGGACTTGTTCTATTAGTCCATCTATACTGACCTCCATCAGGTTGCAAATTAAAAATAATTTTTATCTGCATCTAGCTCTGAAAAAATATTTGGCCTTCTAGCAGTGTGTGGGACTTGTTCTATTAGTCCATCTATACTGACCACCATCAGATTGCAAATTAAAAATAATTTTTTGTCTGCATCTAGCTCTGAAAAAATATTTGCCCTTCTAGCAGTGTGTGGGACATGTTCTATTAGTCCATCTATACTGACCTCCATCAGGTTGCAAATTAAAAATAATTTTTATCTGCACCTAGCTCTGAAAAAATATTTGGCCTTCTAGCAGCATGTGGGACTTGTTCTATTAGTCCATCTATACTGACCTCCATCAGGTTGCAAATTAAAAATAATTTTTATCTGCATCTAGCTCTGAAAAAATATTTGGCCTTCTAGCAGTGTGTGGGACTTGTTCTATTAGTCCATCTCTACTGACCTCCATCAGGTTGCAAATTAAAAATAATTTTTATCTGCATCTAGCTCTGAAAAAATATTTGGCCTTCTAGCAGTGTGTGGGACTTGTTCTATTAGTCCATCTATACTGACCTCCATCAGGTTGCAAATTAAAAATAATTTTTTGTCTGCATCTAGCTCTGAAAAAATATTTGCCCTTCTAGCAGTGTGTGGGACTTGTTCTATTAGTCCATCTATACTGACCTCCATCAGGTTGCAAATTGAATATAATTTTTTTCTGCATCTAACCCAGACGATAGTTTTGGCCTAATACCACAGTTTGGCCACTCAGCTCTGCTCGGTTCCCATCCATTGTTTTTTTGTGCAAACAACTCCAGAGTTGTGAATTAGTTAACCACCAAAATGAGTGGAAAAAGGCCTGCTGCTGGTGGAAAGGGGAATAGGCGTGTTGGGAAGGGGAAAAAAGGTTGTGTCCGTGGGGTAGGTGTTAAAGCAACAGTAACATCTGCAGAAGAAAGACCATCTTCCAGCCAAACTAAAATGTCCACTTCTTTTAGCGGACAATGTGATAAGATCCCTTTCTTACGGCCACGCCAATCGCTACAAATTCCAGATGAGGCACAAAAACAGCAGGTGCTTCAAAGGATATCAAGTGCTCCTTTAAGTGGGCTCTCCTCCACATCAACTTCAACATCACAAATACTCCAGTCCTAAGAGGTGTCACCCCAATCGCACTTGCTTCCTCACAGCTCCCAAATCTCCAGCTGCCCATCTGAGTATGAGGTAGAACAGATGGTTGAGTCTGCAGAGCTGTTTACTCATACTATAGCCTGGGAATCAGAGGTCAGCTCCAGCGCTTCTGTGAATCCAGACGAGGAGATGATCTGCACTGATGCCCAGAATCTTTATGAGTCGGATCCAGGACCAGACACAGAAGGTTCTGAACATAATGTAGACCCTCATTCCCAAACTGTAACTCCTGTTGGTGGAGACAATGAGGAAGACGATGATGAGACTCCAATACCTGATTGGAGCGACAACTTTAGTTTTTTGTCAGGGCAGGAACAGGTTGGCTCTGAGGACGACGGGTGTGATAACACACAGGGTGATGATGATGAGGTTGGAGATCCCACTTACTGTCAACCCACAGTCAGCCAAGAGATGAGGTCAGCAGAGGAGGTGGAGGAGGATGCTAGTGACGACGAGGTCAGGTTGCGCCTTCCTGGACAGAGACGTAGTACTGGAAGCACGTCAACAACTGCATCCTCAAACACAACTCTGCCTCTGACCATAAGTCGTGGTGGCTCTTCAGGTCGCATGGGTGCTAAGCCTTGCATAGCCTGGGCATTTTTTCAGATCGATAAAGATGACCCAACTCGTGTTATCTGTAACATTTGTCAACAAAAGCTAAGTAGAGGCCAAAAAATACATAGTTTGAGTACTTCATGCATGAACCGGCACATGGACATGAAGCATAAGTTGCAGTGGGAAGCTCACTGTGCTACAATGCGGCCGGGCCAACCACCATCTGCCCCATCTTGTGCATCTGCGACCTCTTCATCCTCTGTGACTGGGGGGACAGCAGTCACACCTGTTTTGGGACGCAGACCAGCCACTTCTTTACCAGCAACAGCCAGCATGATTGGCAGGTCATCATTTTCTTTGGAGGTGGTAACACCAGCTGTTTGTTGAGCGCTGTCTGACATCGATAGCACCACTTTTGGATCAAGGCAACCTAACATGTCCGCCTGCATCTTCCTCACAGACCGGCAGTTTGCCGGGGGCACCCTTATCAACCCCGTCTAAGCACAACAGCCAGCCCTCGGTCCCTCAGATGTGGACAAGTAAAAGACCATTTCCTCCTAGCCATGAGAAAGCTAAGAGGTTGAATTTCACCATCTGCAAGCTCTTGGCTACAGAAATGCTGCCTTTTCGCCTGGTGGACATAGATGATTTTCGAGACCTTATGTCGGTAGCAGTGCCCCAGTACCAGATGCCCAGTCGGCACGACTTCTCAAAGAAAGGTGTGCCTGCGTTCCACCAGCATGTTGCACACAACATCACCGCTTCTTTGAGAAACTCTGTGTGTGACAGGGTGCATTTCACCACAGACACTTGGACGAGTAGGCATGGACAGGGGTGTTACATGTCGCTGTCTGGGCACTGGGTAACTATGGTGACAGCAGGACAAGGGGCTGCTGTCCAAGTCTTGCCGGCCCCACGAGTTGTGCGTCAATCCTCTTTATCTCAAAGTTCCTCCACTGCTTCTGCCTCCTCAACCTCCTCTCGGTCCTCCACCTGCACCCAAAGCCTGTCTGGTCATGCCACAAGCTTTCTAACTGCGCAGAAGGGATCCTGCACACCTCCTTACTATGCTGGCAGTAGGGCTCAATGTCATCAGGCGGTTTTTACTTTCAAATGTCTGGGAAATGTGAGTCACACAGCTGAGGAGTTGTGGTCAGCTCTGGAGAACCAATTTCATGAATGGTTGTCTCACTGGACCTGAAACCAGGGAAACCATGTGCGACAATGCTGCAAACCTGGGTGCGGCCCTTCGCCGGGGCAATGTCACACACGTGCCTTGTATGGCTCACGTGTTGAACCTGGTTGTCCAGCAATTTTTAGCCCACTATCCCGGACTAGATGGCCTTCTGCAGAGGGCACGGTCGCTGTGTGCTCACTTCCGCCATTCGCATCCTGCAGCTCAGCGACTTACATCTCTACAGAAGTCGTTGGGCCTGCCACTTCACCGGCTAAAATGCGATGTGCCTACCGGGTGGAATTCAACTCTGCACATGTTGCAGTGACTGTGGCAGCACCGACAAGCCCTGGTGCAATACATTCTGACGTATAGCCTGGGCCAACGAGATCCAGAGGTGGGGCAAATCACGCTGGAGGAGTGGTCTCAGATCAGGGACCTATGCACCCTTCTGCACAGTTTTGAAGTGGCGACGAAGATGTTTAGTGCTGACGATGCCATTATCAGCATGACTATTCCGGTGATTTAAATGCTGGAGCACATGTTAAACAGAATTCGGAGTCAGGTGGTGGCACAAGAGGAGGTGGAGGAAGTAGAGGAGGAGGAGTTGTATGCGGAAGGGCTAACATCTGCAAGGTCCAGACGGTCGGCATCACCAAGGCGGCAGGCATGTGAGGGTGGGGGAGATGGTTTTACCAGGGCGCATGGTAGCAGCCAAACTAGTGAGGAAGGTGCAGGAGCCCAGGAAGAAGTGGAGGACGAACTGATGGAAGACTCATCAAATGAGGGAGACCTTGATCACATTTCTGTTGTGCGAGGTTGGGGGGAGAGGACAGAGGAAGGAAGCATGATTGTTACCTCGCCACCAACACAACAGGGACTTGGTGCTCCTGGATGCGCAAGACACATGAGTGCCTTCTTGCTGCACTACCTGCAACATGACCCTCGAATTGTGAGAATTAGAAATAATCCTGACTACTGGGTTGCCACACTGTTAGATCCCCGGTACAAAAGTAAATTTGCAGAAATTATTCCTGCCATAGAAAGGGATGCACGCATGCAGGAGTATCAGCAGAGACTGTTGCAGAATCTTACATGTGCTTTTCCGCAAAACACCAGTGGTGCACGTAGTGAATCTCACAGTTCCAACTTGCCAACCGTGGGACCGTCAAGTGTTCAGCACTCAAACCGTAACAGAAACACAGTATCTGCTGGTGACGCGCCCCCTGGGCCAGTGCTGTTTGGGGATTACCCGGAGCCGGATCAGATGGGGGTTGTAGTCTCCGAGCGGCGGCGACCCGGTCCGTGCCCAGGGTGTCAAACTCAGTGTGTGGCAGTCTTTACAGATGTTATTAGTTGTTCTTAGTGTCGACTACGCCACCCGTTGATTTGCGGTCAAAAGGCCGCCGCTGCAGCAGGGTCCGCTGAGGCTGGTGGTATATGTGCAGCTGTGGTAGTATAACCCCCAATGGGAGGGGTATAGCCTCAGGGGGTCAGGTGTAGAGGATGGTGGTAGTGGTGGTGCAGTGTGGATGGTAAGAAGACTCAGAGTCGGGCTGTGCAGTTCAGGGTTTTTACTTACTGCTGTTCTGTTGGTCACTCTGGCCTTGAGTGACCGCCCGAGCCGTGCTGCGTCCACCAGGTCCTGGACTCGGCCAACCCCCAAGCAATTCTGGAGCGTGGTCCTGAGCTCCCTTTCTGACTGTCCTCTCTACTGGCCGTTCCCACCAGGGGTCCACTTATATCCGGCTCCCTCGGGTCTCCTGTTGGGTGAACCTTCTTTGGCTTCCCTGACCCTATGCTCGGTGTGCCTTCTTAGTGGACTTGGTGAGGGGCTGCTCCACATGTAATGTCGCAGCCTCCGGTTCTTAATTGAGGGTAGTTTCTCTCCTCCACTAATATGGGATCCGGTTCCCTTGCGTGCCAACCCTTCACCCTTCTGGTTGTATACTGGGTTCTTGGGGTTCCTTCTTCTCCCCCTCTGGGTCCTTCTCTTCTCCTCTCTCTCTTCTCTCTGCAGGCGCTCCTGGACCTCTCTCAGGACTGACTGACCCTCTACAGAAGACTGACCCTGATCTAAGATGGTGCCCACCTTATATACTCCCTCTATGTGTGAGCTCAGGTGACCAGCACCCAATGAGCTCCTAGCCTTACCCAGACTGCTCCCCCTATCTGCCCCTACACTACTGGGATGTTCCACCCCCCTCCCACTCCAGCCAGGGACAGACACTGTCGTACCTGCACATATACTGGTGGGAGTACCGTCGGTCTGTCCCCCGGAAATGGGATGTATGTAGTGTATGCAGCTTTCTGAGCTCAGTCCCACACTCCATCCTTACCCGGGAGTGGAATACCACACCTCTGGCTTGAGGTGTAATACCCCTGTAGCAGCCGAGTCCTCAGGGTGCTACATTCCCCCCTGGTAAATCACAGCACGTCCTCGGGCTGTAAGAGAATAAAACATCCATAAACATACAATTTTTTTTTTTTTTTCATAACAACATAAACATATAAAACATTATATATATCATAAAACTTTTCACATAAAACATTCTTGTTCCTCCGGCCACGGTGCAACTTGTGACCGCGTAAAGTGCAACAGTCTCTTGTAGTAATAACAACAGTTTCCTATAAAACCGGTAGGGGGCGCCTTAAGAAGCGCAACTATATACAAAGGGAGGTGGCCGCTCTCAGTCCTCGGCCAGTGGGGAAGAAGGAAAGAATGACCGCTCTCAGTCCTTGGTCAGTGGGAATAGGGACACACGGGTTTCAGTTCAATTTGCTGGTCCCAACGGGGACTATATTTTAACTAGCAGCAGTAACAGTTCTTATACCCTGACGGGTAACTATGTATAGTCTCTTTACCGTACTTTAATGACGGCGTACTCCTGCTTCTCCTTCACACCGTAGCTCCTCCCCCGTCAGCCGGTGTACATGGAGGGCGTAGGGTCCTTTGGCACACTTGTGCCGGGTGAACGTGACCTCGTCCCCTACATATAGGTCACGACCTCTGTGTCCCTCCGGCAGATGGGACTCCACGTCTCTTCTGGTCACAAATACGTCGCCGGGGGTGTGGTGATCCCTGATGAAGCCCCACCCGTGCTGCAATTGAAACTTAATCACAGTCCCGGTGGTACGGGGACCATGAGATGCACGGGGGTCTCTCCTGGTCCTGCTCTTCTGCCCTGCGCTCTGTTCCTGCAGCCGCTGCTCACGGACCCGCCTCTCTCTCCGTTCTTGCTCGAAGACTGCCAACTGCTGGCGGCAGCACTCCACACGCTCCGCTGCGGCTGCCCGAGTTTCCTGAGTGAACCCCATGAGGTCTCCTCCGGTGGGGTCCCACTCGAACTGCGCTTCTTCCAGCGGGAGCGGGGTCCTCTTAACGGGCTTCGGAGCCGGAATCAGGGGCTCGCACAGGGGCCTTGCTTTTTGGAGTTCCAGTTGGTAGTACTCCGGTGGCCATCTAAAGGGCTGCCCATCCGGGCACGTATGCTGGGCAAATAGGTCTTCACCCAGGTGTGGCGCTGTGGATGTTGAGGGCGCGGTGGTGGTAGCGGCGCCCGGGTTCGCCAGGCCTTGCGACCAGGCCTGGGGTACCCTGAACGTAAAGGGCACCGTGAAGACGGCGGCGCCCGTGGTTACTTGGCCCAGCGACCAGGCCGGTGGCTCAGTAGAGGTAGAGGGCGCTGTTGGTACTGCGGCGCCCGGGGGTACTAGACCTTGCGACCAGGCCTGTGGTGTTTCCTGCTTTGCCGCGCTCAGGGTTGAGGCGCGTGACGTCACAGGGGTCGCGGCCGCGGCTTCTGCTTGAGGCCTTGTCTGGAGCGGTGACGATGCAGCGACGGGCACGGCAGGGGGAATTTCGGGCTCTGCGACGGGGAGCTGGGGCAGGCACGCGGTTTCTCGGCTCGGGGTAGTGACGTCCCCTTTACCTGCCTCCATCTGTTCAGCTCCCTCTTCGGCGCCGTCTCCGGCCTTCACTCCTCCTGCACCATCCTCAGAGGCGGTCTGTCTCCTCGTCTCGGGTGGCGTGCTTCGCTGGCGGGTTCTTGCCTGCAGGGCCATCTCTCGGCTCCACTCCGTCAGCGTCTCTCGCTGCACCTGGGCCATCCTCCATGCGAGGCGCTCCAGTGCGGTCTGCGCACACTCCCGGTCTCGGGGGAGCTGTGCCAGGATCTCCACTAAGCCTAGTGGGGTTGTTGCTTGCAGCAGGCTCCTGACCACAGGGTCGGTGCTGCCTGACTCTCCTTCCATCTCCGGGTACGACTTCTCCGGAGTCCTCTCCAGACTTCTTGTCTCCGGGTGCGCTCTCTCCAGACTCCTCCAGGCTGCACCCATCTTCGCTCTCTTGTTCTGTCTCCGCCCACTTTGAGGGTGGTCCCGGGGCAACTTTGCGATTGTCAGTTCCAGGGGCAGTTCTCTCACGCTGATGGACATCTCTAGCATCACAGTCTCCGTTGGTGGGGGCGGTTTCCGCTTTTGGCGCCATTCCTTTACCTTGCCCACGATGTCAGGTGACCTCTTGCCACCCTCTGGCACGCCCATAATGGCGTCCGCTCTTCCAAGGCGGGAAATCTTCTGGAAATGGCGGGAATCGTCTCCCAGTGGCGGGAAACTCCGTGGATGGCGGGAAAAAGCTGCAGATGGCGGGCAACCGGCGGGAAACGATCCGTGATGGCGTCCCATGGCGGGGACCCTCTGGAACCGGCGGGAGACTTCTTCTTGAGGTAAATTTGAACTTTTCTTCAGGCACGCAGTACCCGGTGGTTGCGGGCACGAAATCCTGCCGACTACGCCAAAGTTGACGCGCCCCCTGGGCCAGTGCTGTTTGGGGATTACCCGGAGCCGGATCAGATGGGGGTTGTAGTCTCCGAGTGGCGGCGACCCGGTCCGTGCCCAGGGTGTCAAACTCAGTGTGTGGCAGTCTTTACAGATGTTATTAGTTGTTCTTAGTGTCGACTACGCCACCTGTTGATTTGCGGTCAAAAGGCCGCCGCTGCAGCAGGGTCCGCTGAGGCTGGTGGTATATGTGCAGCTGTGGTAGTATAACCCCCAACGGGAGGGGTATAGCCTCAGGGGGTCAGGTGTAGAGGATGGTGGTAGTGGTGGTGCAGTGTGGATGGTAAGAAGACTCCGAGTCGGGCTGTGCAGTTCAGGGTTTTTACTTACTGCTGTTCTGTTGGTCACTCTGGCCTTGAGTGACCGCCCGAGCCGTGCTGCGTCCACCAGGTCCTGGACTCGGCCAACCCCCAAGCAATTCTGGAGCGTGGTCCTGAGCTCCCTTTCTGACTGTCCTCTCTACTGGCCGTTCCCACCAGGGGTCCACTTATATCCGGCTCCCTCGGGTCTCCTGTTGGGTGAACCTTCTTTGGCTTCCCTGACCCTATGCTCGGTGTGCCTTCTTAGTGGACTTGGTGAGGGGCTGCTCCACATGTAATGTCGCAGCCTCCGGTTCTTAGTTGAGGGTAGTTTCTCTCCTCCACTAATTTGGGATCCGGTTCCCTTGCGTGCCAACCCTTCACCCTTCTGGTTGTATACTGGGTTCTTGGGGTTCCTTCTTCTCCCCCTCTGGGTCCTTCTCTTCTCCTCTCTCTCTTCTCTCTGCAGGCGCTCCTGGACCTCTCTCAGGACTGACTGACCCTCTACAGAAGACTGACCCTGAACTAAGATGGTGCCCACCTTATATACTCCCTCTATGTGTGAGCTCAGCTGACCAGCACCCAATGAGCTCCTAGCCTTACCCAGACTGCTCCCCCTATCTGCCCCTACACTACTGGGATGTTCCACCCCCCTCCCACTCCAGCCAGGGACAGACACTGTCGTACCTGCACATATACTGGTGGGAGTACCGTCGGTCTGTCCCCCGGAAATGGGATGTATGTAGTGTATGCAGCTTTCTGAGCTCAGTCCCACACTCCATCCTTACCCGGGAGTGGAATACCACACCTCTGGCTTGAGGTGTAATACCCCTGTAGCAGCCGAGTCCTCAGGGTGCTACACTGGTAACATCAATTTTGCGGAATCATTTCACCACTTTTTTAGCCCATCATTTGCAAGGCCACAGGAGACAAGAAGTCTAACACATAGTCAACGCCTAGAGACGATGGTACAGGAGTATCTCCAAGTAAACATTGAAGCCATGACTGTGTCACTGGCCCTTGCTCTTTTTGGGCTTCCAATCTGGATAAATGGCCGGAGCTCGCCACTTACGCCTTGGAGATCTTGTCATGCCCCGCAGCCAGCGTTCTGTCTGAACGTGTGTTCAGCGCTGCTGGTGGTGTGCTGACAGATAAGCGCACGCGGCTCTCCACTGATAATGTAGACAGACTCACGTTCATAAAGATGAACAAATCATGGATTCAAAACGACTTTTCTACCCCTGTGTCATCCTGGGGAGAGTAAAAGCTTGATGATTGGTTAAAATCACCTCACCAACCGTTTTAAGCTTTCAAATTACTAATCATGTTTATCTGTATCTTGGCTGGAAAATAATTTGGGCTTTGTAGCAGTGTGCAGTACAGATTCTATTAGGCCATCTATACTAAGCTCCACCAGATTTAAAATTAATAATAATTTTTAGCTGCATCTAGCCTGGAAAATAATTTTGGGGCTCCGAGATGCGCAAGACACATAAGTGCCTTCTTGCTGCACTACCTGCAACATGACCCTCAGATTGTCAGAATTCAAAGTAATCCTGACTACTATGTTGCCACACTCTTAGATCCCCCACACTCTTCGATCAACCTTTTCATTTTAATAAAGACCAAAAAAATGGTCATTTTTGAAATTATAAGCATTAGCAGGTTATTAGAAACTGAAATCAAACAGTTTTCAACTCAAAACTTTATTCTAGGTTATGTTACATTTGCACATAGGACCCCTTGTTCGAAAGGAGCTTCTGAACTCTCTCATCCATTGAATTTGTCAGGTTTTGGATGGTTTCTGCTTCAATTGTTTTGCATGAGGACAGAATACCCTCCCAGAGCTGTTGCTTAGATGTGAACTGCCTCCTGCCATCATAGACACTCCTTTTGATGATGCTCCAGAGGTTCTGAATGGGGTAGAGGTCAGGGGAGCATGGGGGTCACACCATAAATTTGTCCCCTTTTATGCCCATATCAGCCAGAGATGCAGATGTGTTATGTGCAGCATGAGACGGTGCATTATCATGCATGAAAATGATGTTGCTGTGGAATACACGGTTCTTCTTCTTGAACCATGGCAGGAAGTGCTGTTTGATAAACTCCACATGCATTATAGAGTTCATCTTTACCCCTTCAGGGATCCTAAAGGGGCCGACAATCTCTCTCCCCATGATTCCAGCCCAAAACATTACTCCACCTCCTCCTTGTTGGCGCTGTAGCCGTGTTTGCGTGGGGTGTCCATCAACCAGCCATCCTCCACTCCATCCATCTGGACCATCAAGCGTTGCACGGCACTCATCCGTGAACAAAACAGTTTTGAAGTCAGTCTTCATGTATGGTTTGACCCACTGGAGCCGTTTCTGCTTGTGTGCAGTGGTTAGAGGAGGTCGACAGGATGGCGTACGCACAGCTGCAAACCTCTGAAGGACCCTGCATCTTGTTGTTCGGGGGATGTTGGAGGCTCCAGCAGCTTCTAAAACTTGTCTGCTGCTATGACAAGGCTTTTTTGCTGCTGCTCTTTTAACCTGACGTAATTGCCTGTAGGAAAGAGTCCTCAATTTGCCCTTATCAGCACGCACACGTGTGTACTGTGAATCAGCTACATACTTCTTGATTGCCAAGACACTTCATCCTGATCATCGCACAATGTTGATTGTAGTCATGCCTTGACCTAAACACTTCACAATTTGTTGCTTCTCAGCAGCCGACACATCCTTTTTCTTTCCCATTTTGGCAGAAAATGTAGGCTGCTTAATAATGTGGGTCAGCCTTCTTAAGTAGTCTTGCCGTTCATTGGACACACCTGCCAAACTAATTAGCACAGGTGTCTGCAATTGCTTACAGTGATATAAAGAGCCCTGACACACATCACCATCAGTGAGTTTAACTGACAAACAAACAAATTCTCCCCTTATCACTCCTAAACACTTTTTGCATAATAATTTGGAACACAGTGTACATGTGCTTTTCCACAAAACACCAGTGGTTCATGTAGTGAATCTTACAGTTCTAACTTGCCAACCGTGGTCTGTATGGAGTTGTTCAATAAAGGGCCCAAAATTAAGATAACATAGACGGGAGAGGTCTCTATGAATAGGAATTCCTAAGAATTTGATACCCTGTGAGGGTCAGGCAAAGGGAAAGTTGGACTGGATGGAATCCTGTGTGGATTTGGGGAGGGAGACATCGAGGGCCTCAGACTTCACTGTATTGATTTTAAAATTTGACCATGTAACAAAGTGATCTATTTCAGCCATAACAGCAGGGATGGATATATGTGATTGAGTGATATATACTAGAACATCATCAGCAAATGCAGAGCACTTGTACTCGGTGCCTCCCACCTCAATCCACCTAATATTGGGGTTATGGCGAATGGATGAGAGCAGGTGCTCCGTCACTAGGATGTATAAGAGAGGGGACAGAGGACATCCCTGTCTTGTCCCATTGGTGATTATGAAAGGTGATGAAAATGTTCTGACGCGCCCCCTGGGCCTTGGGACATCCGGAGCCGGACCCTTTTTGGTGGATGCTGGTGGTTGTAGTCTCCGTGGCGGCGACCCGGTTCTGTGGCTCAGGGCGGTCAAACCAGTGGCGGAACTATTTATGTGGTTTTGATGTTTAAATGTCCGACTACGCCACCCGTGGATTGCGGTCAGAGTGAACCGCCGCTGCAGGGCAGACCGCTGAGGCTGGTGTTTTGGGTGCAGCAGAGCATAGCATAACTCCCCACAGGAGGAGTATAGCCTCAGGGCAGTGTATGCGGAGGATGGGGGTGATGGTGCAGGGCAGCAGCAGTAACGACACGGAGTCAGTGATGCAGTCCAGGGCCTTTACTTACAGTTCTTATTATCCAGACCACTTCTGCAGGTAACGGCTGCCCACGTCGTACTGTGCTCACCAGGTGAGGGGCTCAGACAACTCCCAGATAACTTTGGAGCGCTTCACAGGACCCCCTTTGTGTGTCCTTTGTCTGGCCTTTCTTACCAACCCTTCTGTCCTGCTGCCTCGGGCCTCCTCTTGGTAAACTTGGCGCCAGTTTCCCTGACCCTATGTGCTGCCCTCCTAGCGGGTGTAGCGAGGGGCTGCGCCACATAAAATGTCACAGCCTCCGGTTTCTAGCTGAGGGTCGTTTCCCTCCTCCACTAGTTTCGGGGACCGGTCTCCCCCTTTGGACTGACCCCTCCACGCAGGTGAATTCGGGCGTGCGGTGGCGACTCGCCCATCCACACCCCTGGGATCCCTTCGTTCCTCGTTCCTGGAGCCTTCTCCGCTCCTCTTCCTCCTTCTCCCTCTTCCAGGCCTGGGCCTCTGTTACTAGGCCCGCCTCCGGAGCAGAGCTCATGCAGAGCCCCTGCTCCCTGTCACTTCTGCTCAGACTTCTCTGCACTGAACTAAGATGGTGCCCACCTTTTATACTGCCTTCTCAATGCACCCAGGAACTGCTTCCTCCCTGCTCCTGCACTACAGGGTTCCCCTTCCTCAGTGTTCCCTCCCCCCACTCCAGCCAGGGAAACGGACTATCATGCCCATCTCAGGGGCATATTGGTCGCCCTGCCCCACGGCAATGTGGTGTAATGCATGCAGGTGTCGGGTCCTGATCCACACTCCATTCTTACCTGAGAGTGAGATATCACACCTCTGGGTGAGGTGCAATACCTCTGTAGCAACCGAGCCCTCGGGGTGCTACAGTTCCATTTATCTTCAGCCTAGGTGACGTATTGCGATACAGGGCCGTGATTTTGGCTATAAAAGGGTCCCCTAGACCCCTACCCCAAGCTTTTTAAGAGAATAATATATGGCGTGCCAGGAGACTCTATGGAATGCTTTCTCAGCATCCAACGAGAGTATCTAATTACAAATTTTTAACTGCATTTAGCCCAGGAAATACTTTGTGCCTAGTAGCAGTGTCTGCTAGTCAGCGGATTATCCCGGCTGTTAAGCAAGCTACACCACCTGTAGTTTAGACACTTAATTTTTTCAAAGGAAATGCTTCGGGACCACGGGATACTCAGTGAAGAGCATCAGGAGGCACCCCAAGGCATAGGGGCTGGGACTGGCGGTAGGACGCCTTGCGGTGGACAGCCGAGCTCGATCCTTATAAAAGCTTTTTAACTGCAGCAGCTTTAGTGGACGCTACTGGAGCTGGAATTACGCGGCTGCTGGCATGAGACTTGCCCTTCAATAGATCCTTGTAAAAGGATTTACAGTGTATTCATTCAAATTACAGAGACAATTTAAATTAAAAAGCTTAGAGCTGCCTCCACCACAGGGGGGCTCGCTCGACCCACCAGCGGACAGGCACCAGTATTGGGAGAGGGGGGCTGGCCGTCAGGGTCCACCGCGGCTCTGGCACAAACCCGGCGACACGGAGGTGGCACGGGCAGGAACGGACTGGCCATGTCGGCTTCTCACTTTTTGGATTTTAGAAGGGCATGACATGCCTATATCTGTGTCTCTCCCTCCTTTTACTCCTCCACCTCTTTTCTTTTCGCATGACTACATGTACTTGTCACTTTTCCATGTGTTAGTTATGTCTTCTGAGCAGTTTGTCAGCTTTTGGACACCTTTGAAGGTGTTTTCTATGTGTTTCTATGTGTGTTTGTTTGCCTGCCATTGGTTTTAACGGTGTTCGAAGGTGTTCGACGAACAGTTCGACGAACAGTTCGGCAAACACAAGGGTGTTCGACAAACCGAACCGAACTCGAACACTACGGGGGTGGCTCAACACTAGTCAGCAGAGCTTGTTACCTGACACATTGGAGGGGGGTTGAGTTAGTGACCACATGAGACACCTTATCTGTTATGGAGGGCTGAACCAATAGGCTGAAATTTTGTCTATAAGAGCCCGCACACAACCCCTCATATACCGTATGAGCCCACACAGCGCTCCAGCCAATATGAGAGCTCCGTGGCTCTGCCCAAGTTGACGGCAAAAGCAACTTAGAGCCACTGATCTGACTGATTAGCTGCAGAGGAGTAAAGCCAGATTTGTTTTGCATTAAACAAACTGCAGCAAGGATAGAGGGATTTTCCGAAACCGAAAAAAACAGTTATTGTCACTAAATTTTCAGCTCCGGTATTGGAGAGGATGAGGGTAATCACCTTAATGTTAATAAAAGGTGGGCATGTTAAACCTAATGGGCAAAAAGGCCATATAAGAAAAAAAATAATTATACTGACGTACTGGATCAGCATCGCTCTTCTGCATTCCATACTGGTGGAAACACAGTATGGAGTGCGGAGGAGTGGCGCAAGTTCGGTCCATTAGAGAATATAGTTTTTCACCAACTTGGACATGACGTGCCCCCTGGGCCGTGGGGTACTCGGTAGCCGGGCCGGTCGTTGCTAGGGGAGATGTCACAGTGGCGGTGACCCGGTCCGTGACCCAGGGCGGTCAATAAAAGGGGTTATTTACAGGGGATTTATAGTCTTTGTATTTAATGTTCGTGACGCCACCTGTGGTATACGGCTAAAGGGAGCCGCCGCTGCAGAGCAGGTCCTCTGGAGCTGGTGTTTAATGCAGCAGAGTTGGTTTGGCTCTCCACAGGTAGAGGTTAGCTCCAGGGCAGTGTAGATGTTGCTGTTATGGAGGTAGCACTCGTGGTGCAGTGTAGTGCAGGGGATGATGGCACAGCAGTAATAACTGACGGAGACAGTGGGGTGCAGTCTTCAGGATTTTACTCACGGTTGTTGCTATCCAAGTTTCAGGTACCGGTATAACTTCCCACGTCGTCCTGTGCTTACTCAGGGAAGGGTTCAGCCAACCCTCAGATACCTTCGGATTACATAGCGGGACCCCCTTCTGTGTGTTACTTCTGGCCGTCTCCCTGCACCTCACACCTAGTGTCCCAATCCAGTAACCACGGGCCTTGTCGGGCGACGTCTTTCCTGTCCCCTGGGTCCTCTATGGCTACCTTCTTGGTGAGACAGATGTGGATTGTGGCTGCAGTACCTGAAATACTGCAGCCTCCGGTTTCCTAGTTGAGACTTGAAGAACTCTGCTAGTTTAGGGACCGGTCCCCTTTGTGCGACCTGACCGCTCCACCTCCTGGTAGATTCAGGCGTACGGGTGGCCTCCAGCACTATGCGTATCCCTGGGGTCCCTTCCTTGTTCCTGGAGTCTTTGTCCCGATCCTCTCCTTCCTCAGTCTTGGGCCTCTCTGTAGGCCCTCTTCCTGAGCAGAGCTCTTACAGAGCTCCTGCTCCCTTCACTTCTCCTCTCAGACTGACTTATCTTTTCAAAATGGTTCCCCCTTTTATATTACTTCCTTTCTAGTGCTCCCCTGATCTTCTTCCTCTACCCACACCCACTACATAGTTCCACCCTTCAGCTAGGGACCAGGGACTGTGCTCTCCCTTAGGAGAAATCTCGCCCTTCTCTACTGAAGTGGGATGTGTTGGATGCAGGTGTTAGGGTCCCAGGCTGTACTCCTTCCTTACCTGAGAGTGAGACACCACACCTCTGGGTGAGATGCACTATGAAAAAAAGTTGAAGAAACCAGCTTCCAAAAGTGCAAATATTTATTGAAGCAAATCCACGCAGTTTAAAAATTTCCAAATTACATTGGGGAATCTCACATGGAAAAAACGCAATGCGTTTCGAACACAGAGCTGTGTTCTTTGTCAAAGCTGACATGCATATGACACTCTATAGTATTATATCCAATAACAACCAATCAGATCGATATGCTTGGTCACATGAGAGTGTGAACAGGGTGCATAATTAGTGTGAGCCAATCACATAAAATGGAAAAAGATAATAAAACCATTATAGAGAGAAAGAACAAGAAAAGAGTTAAAATTCCTTTTAACATGAAATGTTACATGAAATAGATAAAATAAACTGACAGAAACATGAAGTAGAATCAATAATGAAACATGATTTCACGGCATGCATTGAGTCTGTCTGGGAAACGGGATCCAAGGTTTTAAATCCAGAATGCTTCTCTGGTGAGTAAACGATGTCTGGAATCTCCTCCTCGAAGTGCAGGTTTAACCCTCTCTATACCAATGACCTGTAGAGAACTGCACGATCTCTGGTGAAATTGAATAAAATGCCTAGAGGCATGTGAAATATTACGGTTGGTACTAGAAAGAGAAGATATATCAGTTAAATGTTCTGAAATGCGAACTTTAAGATTTCTTGTTGTGCAACCAACATATATAAGATCACAAATTTTGCATAGAATTATATAAACACGTATATGCAAACAAGTGAGGCCACACGTACCCGTGCTTCCTTCCAAAGCCTTCAGCAATCAGGTGAGCTGAATCTACTTTCCTCTTTTTTCACTTTGAGATGCACTATCTCTGTGGCGACCGAACCCTCAGGGGCGCCACAGACACCATTAGGGTTTAACTCTATAGTTGCTGAGATCTCCTTAATTGACAGCTCAATTGTAGTGATAGATTTTTAGAAAGAATAGGACAACAAAACTGTGCACCCAGATAAGGTTCTGTACATCTTCTGTCACTTTCCACCATTCATTTTTCTGCTGTACTGTCTGCATGATAAACCCTGTATAACTTTAGCACTGCAACTCTAATAGTCCCCACCAGTCTCTGTTTCCTTTTTTTCCACAATTACATGAGACCACTGCAGCTAATCAATGACCTCAGCACTAAATCCTGTATGCATGTCATGAAACTGTTGAGGCCAGTGATTAGCTGCAGAAATTAAAATGGCTTCCTTTACCTAAAACTGTAAGCCAAAGGTCAAATTAGGCCTGCAGCACAGGACATCAGCATCCCGAAATAGGTGAAGCATTAAAGATATTACTGCATCACTTGCCCCGTGCTATTACTTTATTAAGTGGGCCGTTAGGAGAGTATTACTTTATAATACTCAGGGTATTCTTACTTTATAAGGAGGTTCTAGGCATTAACACATTATATGAGGCACTTAGTGCGTTATTACTTTATAGGGGCAATTATGACATCATTACTTTATAAAGGAATAATATTCAAAATGATTGACTATTATTGAGTTGAACATGAAAACCTATAATCAGGGCTGCCACCAGGAATTTCAGGGCCCCATACTCCATCCCTTAAACTTCTACAGTTCCACCACCACTCTCGGAAAAACTCCACTTCTGCACCCCGTCCTCACCAATCACACATTACCAGTTCCCAGTGAACACCAGATCACATACATAGTCAGCAGCTTTTGTCTTGGCCAAAAGATTTTTAAAGCCGCCACCACGATAAGGTATATTCTTCTGTCCGGGCCCTACTCTAACCTATTAAAATTTTCTTAAAATATCCAATACTCTTTTTAGGTATATTTTTATTTATTTTTCTTTAAGGGAATGTGTCATATACATTTTTTAAAATGACCAATAATACCACATACAAGGAATACTGCCACACCATGACCAGACCACATATTACCACCACATTGTCACCGAATACTACAATACTGATTATTAATAAAAGAACACAATACTAATATTATCATAAGTGCCATTATACACGGTAGCTCTGTACATGGTATACAGTGTATAATGTAAGTGTATAGGTAATCTAGTGATCACCAGTTACATTATACACAGGAGCTCTGTATATAGTGTACAGGTAATACAATGATCACCAGTGACATTATATACAGGAGCTCTGTATATAGTATATAGTGTATAGTTTCAGTGTACAGATAACACACTGACTCACCGGTGACGCCTCTAGGTGAAGTCCTTCATCTTCGCTTTTCTCCTTCATCCAGCACAGACCGCCATCACTTCTTCCAGCCAGGACTCTTCTCTGCATAAAATAACACAGTTATCTAGAGCACATTCCCCAACTTCTACTTTACGCAGCTGAATACAGACGTGCACCCACCATTAATATATAATTAGTTATTATGCAACCCACCATTCCAAATATAATTGTAATCCACCACTGTGCCCCCACTAACTGTAAATAGCCACTTTCCCCACCTAATACATACATAAATTAATTAGAACCTGTAATCTTTCTCCCAATTTATTACCAGTCACACTCCTGCATCCACAACGCCCCCTACTCTGTGCCTACTGCTCCCCTGATTCATTATATTTACATGCACCCTCTGTCCCAATTCATTAGCTCATGTCCGTGCTCTCCCCACCCCCACCGTCTATTCATCATCATTTACTATCCCCCACCCACCATTCAGCATTTGCTCTTCCCACCTCACTCCCAATTCATCATGTGCTCTCCCCACTCCCATCTCCCAATTAACCATGTGCTTATCCTCCCCCCACTCTCAATTCCCCATGTGCAGCTCATTCCCCCCCACTCCCAATTCCTCATGTGCAGCTCATTCTCCCCCCCTCTCCCAGTTCCCCATGTGCAGCTCATTCCCCCCCCACTTCCAATTCACCATGTGCAGCTCATTCTCCCCCCCAATTCCCCATGTGCAGCTCATTTCCCCCCCCAATTCCCCATGTACAGCTCATTCCCTCCCCAATTCCCCATGTGCAGCTCATTCTCCCCCCCAATTCTCCATGTGCAGCTCATTCCCCTCCCCCAATTCCCCATGTGCAGCTCATTCTCCCCCACCCCCCAATTCCCCATGTGCAGCTTATTCCCCCCACTCCCATTTAATTAATTGTATTTAAAAAATAAAGTTGTCATACTTACCCCTCATGCGATCCCTGCAGAATCCTCGCGCTCAATGCCTCTGCTTCCGGGTTCTCCTGACTTCTGGCGCATATGCGCTGTCACATGACCGGAAGTCAGGAGAAGCATGAAGGAGCTGCTGCAGCTGCACAGCTCTGATAAGGAACCCAGCGCCGAAATGTGCGCCGCCCCGGCGCTCAGCACTTTATTACAGCATGGGGCCCCATGAGCAGAAGCACAAGAGGGGGGGCCCCATACAGCAGTAAGGGCAGTAATGCCCTGATGGTGGCCCTGCCTACAATAACAAGATTTTAGTAGCGCTCCGCAGCTATTAGCTGAATGTGCACCTTACAGACTTCTTCCCTTCACTGCATTTACTGTAAATAGAAAGGTTAATGCTGAAAGCTCTATCATCAGCTTTAGCTGCATTGCTTCTGAACTTGGACAAGAAAATAGAGATTTAACTAAAAAGGCAGGGTAGACTATTATGCATGGAAGGTGTGGGAAAGATCTGTGAGGAAGAGTTTCAACAAATAATTGCTGGGAGAAAACGGACATAACTCTAGTGATTGCAGTGGTTGCAGTCTGGCTCGGGCCCGGAGCCTATGGAATGGGGGGGCAATGTGTCTATGTGGCCCATATGAAAAGACTAATTCTATTAAAGGAGCACTTCCATCAAAGTTTTTATCCTCTTAATACACAGCTCAAAAAAATAAAGGGAACACTCAAATAACACATCCTAGATCTGAATGAATGAAATATTCTCATTGAATACTTTGTTCTGTACAGAGTTGAATATGCTGACAACAAAATCACACAAAAATCATCAATGGAAATCAAATTTATCAACCAATGGAGGCCTGGATTTGGAGTCACCCCCAGAATTAAAGTGGAAAAACACACTACAGGCTGATCCAACTCTGATGTAATATCCTTAAAACAAGTCAAAATGAGGCTCAGTATTGTGTGTGGCCTCCACGTGCCTGTAGATCTCCCTACAACTCCTGGGCATGCTCCTGATGAGGTTGCGGATGGTCTCCTGTGTGATCTCCTCCCAGACCTGGACTAAAGCATCCGCCAACTCCGGGACAGTCTGTGGTGCAACGTGACGTTGGTGGATGGAGCGAGACATGATGTACCAGATGTGCTCAATCGGATTCAGGTCTGGGGAACGGACGGGCCAGTCCATAGCTTCAATGCCTTCATCTTGCAGGAACTGCTGACACACTCCAGCCACATGAGGTCTGGCATTATCCTTCATTAGGAGGAACCCAGGGCCAACCGCACGAGCATATGGTCTCACAAGGGGTCTGAGTACCTAATGTCAGTCAGGCTACCTCTGGCGAGCACATGGAGGGCTGTGCGGCCCTCCAAAGAAATGCCACCCCACACCATTACTGACCCACTGCCAAACCGGTCATGCTGAAGGATGTTGCAGGCAGCAGACCGCTCTTCACGGCGTCTCTAGACTCTGTCACGTCTGTCACATGTGCTCAGTGTGAACCTGCTTTCATCTGTGAAGAGCACAGTGACAACGTTGCCAATCCTGGTGTTCTGTGGCAAATGCACGGTGTTGGGCTGTGAGCACAACCCCCATCTGTGGACGTTGGGCCCTTATACCACCCTCATGGAGTCGGTTTCTAACCATTTGTGCAGACACATGCACATTTGTGGCCTGCTGGAGATCATTTTGCAGGGCTCTGGCAGTGCTCCTCTGTTCCTCCTTGCATAAAGGCGGAGGTAGTGGTCCTGCTGCTGGGTTGTTGCCCTCCTACAGCCCCCTCCACGTCTCCTGGTGTACTGGCCTGTCTCCTGGTAGCGCCTCCAGCCTCTGGACACTACGCTGACAGACACAGCAAACCTTCTTGCCACAGCTCACATTGATGTGCCATCCTGGATGAACTGCACTACCTGAGCAACTTCTGTGGGTTGTAGAGTCCATCTCATGCTACTGACTTGCCCCCTGGGCCATGTGGAGAACCCGGAACCGGGCCTTTTGTGGGATGCTGGGGGTTGTAGTCACCGTGGCGATGACCCGGTCCCGTGGCTCAGGGTGGTCAAACCAATGGCAGTCTTTTGAGGTGGTTTTCATTATTTTCAAATGTCCGACTACGCCACCCGTGGATTGCGGTCAGGATGAACCGCCGCTGAAGGGGAGACCGCTGGGGCTGATGTTGGTGAGCTGCACAGGGATGGTATAACTCCCCACGGGAAGAGTGTAGCCCCAGGGCAGTGTAGGTGAATGATGGGGGTGATGGTGCACGGGAATAATAACTCAGAGTCTCTGCAATGCAGTCCAGGATCTTTACTCACAGTTTGTTACTCCACGTTACTCCGGCCGGCTGTAACTTCCCGCGTCGCACCATGTTCACCAGGTGAGAGGGCTCGGACAACTCTCAGATAATTTTGGAGCGCTTCGCAGGACCCCCTTCTTGTGTCCTTCCTCTGGCCTGTCATACCCCACCAGTGACCACGCTTCTGTCCGGCTGCCTCGGACCTTCTCTGGGTAAACTTCGGCGCCAGTTTCCCTGACCCTATGTGGTGCCTTCCTAGCGGGCGTAGCGAGGGGCTGCACCATATAAAATGTCACAGCCTCCGGTTTAGTTGAGGGTAGTTCCCCGCCTCCACTAGTTTCGGGGACCCGTCTCCCCCTTGGCCTGACCCCACTACTCAGGTAGATGCGGGCGTATGGTGGCTACCAGCCGGTCCACACCCCTGGGGTCCCTTCTTTCCTCAGTGTTCCTGGAGTCTCCTCCGCTCTTCTTCATCTCTTCTCCCCTACTCTCTCTCCCTCCTTTCAGTGCTGACTGGGTCTCACAGGCTAGACCCGCGTCCGGAGCAGAGCTCCACAGAGTCCTGCTCTGTCACATCCTCTCTCTCTAACTCCACTGAACCGACTTCTCTACTGAACTAAGATGGTGCCCACCTTTTGTACCTCCCTCTAGGTGCACCCAGGAACTGCTTCCTCACTGCTCCTGCACTACAGGGTTCCCCCTTCCTCGGTGTTTCCTCACCCTACTCCAGCCAGGGACAGGGACTGTCGTGCTCTACTTGGAGCATATCGGTCGCCCTGCCGCCCTGAAATGTGGTGTAATGCATGCAGGTGTCGGGGTCCTGATCCACACTCCATCCTTACCTGAGAGTGAGATATCACACCTCTGGAAGAGGTGCAATACCTCTGTAGCAACCGAGCCCCCAGGGTGCTACACTACCACGAGTGTGAAAGCACAACCAACATTCAAAAGTGACCAAAACATCAGCCAGAAAGCATTGGTACTGAGATGTGGTCTGTGATCCCCACCGGCAGAACCACTCCTTTATTGAGGATGTCTTGATAATTGCCAATAATTCCCATCTATTGTCTATTCCATTTGCACAACAGCATGTGAAATTGATTGTCAATTAGTGTTGCTTCCTAAGTGGACCGTTTGATTCCACAGAAGTTTGATTTACTTGGAGTTATATTTTGTTGTTTAAGTGTTCCCTTTATTTTTTTGAGCAGTGGATATTGCAATCATCATATGATATAGTGACGCGCCCCCTGGGCCAGTGTTGTTGGGGATACCCGGAGCCGGATCAGATGGGGGTTGTAGTCTCCGAGTGGCTGTGACCCGGTCCGTGCCCAGGGTGTCAAGCTCAGTGTGTGGCAGTCCTTATGATGTTACTAGATGTTCTTTTGTGTCGACTACGCCACCCGTTGAATTGCGGTCAATACGGCCGCCGCTGCAGCAGGGTCCACTGAGGCTGGTGATGTGTGTGCAGCTTAGGTAGTATAACCCCCAACGGGAGGGGTATAGCCTCAGGGGGTCAGCCGTGGAGGATGGTGGTTGTGAAGGTGCAGCAAGGAGACTCAGAGGCATAAAATGCAGTTCCAGGGTTTTACTTACTGGTGTTGCTCGGGTCACTGTGTACAGCAGTGACCACCCAAGCCGTGCTGCGTCCACCAGGTCCTGGACTCGGTCAACTCCCAGGCAACTCCGGAGTGTGGTCCTGAGCTCCTTTCTGTCTCTCCCTTCTTCTGGCCGTCCCCACCAGGGATCCACCTAAGTCCGGCTCCCTCGGGCCTCTTGTTGGTCAAGCCTCCTCTGGGCTCCCTGACCCTATTCTTGGTCTGCCTTCCGGGTGGATTTAGTGGGTGATCGTGGCAGATCCTGCCCACGACCTCCGGTTCCTGGCTAAGGTGTGCTGTAGCCTCTGCCAGCTTGGGATCCGGTACCCTGTTGCCGACCCTTCACCCTATTAGCTCTCTTATGGGCTCTTGGGGTCCCCTCTGCGCCTCTGGGTCTCTCTCTCTTCTCCTCTGCTCTGCTTCTCAGGTTACACTCTGACAGACTGACTGACCCTGATCTAAGATGGTGCCCACCTTATATACTCCCTCTATGTGTGAGCTCAGGTGACCAGCACCCAATGAGCTCCTAGCTTTACCCAGGCTGCTCCCCCTATCTGCCCCTACACTACTGGGATGTTCCACCCCCCTCCCACTCCAGCCAGGAACAGACACTGTCGTACCTGCACATTTCTCTAGTGGGAGTACCATCGGTCTGTTCCCCGGAAATGGGATGTGTGTAGTGCATGCAGCCTACTAGCTCAGTTCCACACTCCATCCTTACCCGGGAGTGGAATATCACACCTCTGACTTGAGGCGCAATACCCCTGTAGCAGTCGAATCCTCAGGGTGCTACATTAGCACTGTGTACTTACAATCGCTTATTTTGCCCTTCTACCCAGTTAATTCTTCTGTTTTCCATTAGGTCTATGAAATCACATACCGTATTTTGCAGATTATAAACCACACCCCAAATTATGGGCAGAAAAATAGGAAAAAAATGTTGTTGTTTTTTAAAAATGGTGGCTGTTATAATCCGCTATTGCTGTAGCTTACCTGGTGGGGCAGCAGTGATGGAGCGGGATCCCTGGTGGTAGGGTCACTGCTGGCGGAGGCAGGAGATGCTGTGGACTGCAGGCTGGTAGGACAGGGTGTTTGATGGTGCAGGGGCTCCACCAACATTTTGTGACAGACTAGAGCCTCGCACTTTCCATACTCTTCTATGAGGTGGACTCTGGGAGAATGGCCGCCCGAGGTAGAGCATGTGCAATTGAGATCTCGAGGGATGAGATCTCAGGAGACAGTGCTGTTATAATCATGGACCCTTTAAGAGATTTTGCTCTGAGGCTCATGAGCTTTAAGCAATGCCACAGAAAGAAATTGTGTTTGGTAAAGCTACAGCCAATAGTTGTTGAACATTGAGTAATGTCAGTAAATGGATATCGTTTTGGCAACTTCTTTTATGCAGTCAATTACATGCAGCCATTTTGTTATTCCTTGTGCAATCCACTCTGAAGCACCTTGGAAACTTGCTTCCAGGGAATCGAGTGAAAGAATTACCAGCGCTGTATCTAGATATTGCTGTTACATACTTGTTATGGTGCACCCTTGTGGATTTTTTTTTATTCCCTCTCAAAACATCTATCTAATGTGTTGGAGGCTGTTGAGGAAAAGTCACACTTAGTGCACTGATTATTACTGGCTGGCCTGCATGTTGGCTGGAAATACTCCACTGCACTTTTACTGAAGATGCAGTTATGACCCTGTATCACAACTGGGACTGGACATATCAGGTGGACATTCTGAGAGGAGATTAAAAAGAACAACCGGAGCACCATAACAAGTATGTCTCCAGACACAGAATTTTTTTAATAAGTCCAAGAGCAAATATATATATACTACTGTCAGGGCTCACCTGGTGAGATGTAGTCACAAAGCAGCAGGTCATGGTGAACACATAGACCAAATGCGATGTCAAGGTGAGCAGCACTCGCAATATGACATGTGGAAAAGCAAGGATGAGGACAACAGGGAAAGCTAGACAAAAGGAAGACAAGTGGAACAGGACACACAAGGAGACACAGAGCCAGGAATGTAAACACGCACAGGAACTGAAGGAGTGTCCAGGAATCGCCGCAGTGTTTTTAATGTGAACTAGTCCAGAGGAGAGTTTTCTATTCTTCAGTAGATGAAGGGCTACTCAGAAAAAGAAGTGAATAGTTAGTGGCAACAAACATGAAAAGGCAATCTTTTTTTATTGAGAACATACACTCTGGTGCAGGTGCTTTTGAAATGGCTTCCCTCTTTGTGGTATTGTGTTTGATCCATAACTACTATAGTTCCCCCTTTGTGAGACGAGTTTGATGATAATCATTTTGTTGTCTTTTAAGGATTCAATTACGCGTTTCTCATCAATGGAGAGGTTCTGGTGTGTAGGGAGGAGACCTAGACTCTGTTGTTGGAATTGTTTTTTTTTTACTGTTTGGTGACACATATTATGTCCAAATTTGTGGTACTGCTATGGGCTCAAGCTTAGCTCCGGCTTACGATAATTCCTATTTGAGCCTCTTTGAGGAACATCATGTTTATACCAATGAACTGTTTATTCAACATTCTATATGCTGTTACAGATACATTGACGACATCTTCTGTATCTGGCACGGGTCCCCGAATTCCCTTGAGTCGTTATTTTCCTACCTTAATCGAATTTAACCAAATATTCAATTTACATTGAACCAGAGCACAAGCCAGATATCATTCCTTGACACATTGGTAGTGAAGGACCCCTTGGGGAATATCTCCACAGACCTCTACACCAAACCCACTGATTGAAACAGTTTATTTCATTATTCCAGCTGCCACCCAAAATACACTAAAATTAGTCTCTCACGCTCCCAGTTCCAAAGGGTTTCCCATATAGTCACAGAAAATAATTTACTATCAACCAGACTCAATGAAATGTCACTGAAATTTAAAGAGAGATGTCACCCCATGACACTATTCAACCAGGAGGAAAACAGGGCTCTCTTCCTGCACCCTCCCCCCTCACCCAGAGTCCAGGGAGAAAGAATACCTTTTGTACATGTCTATCATCCCCTGATGCCCAAGATCGACACCATTATCAAAAACACTGGCCATTACTGACACGAGCTTATCCCAGTATTGAGGCATTCAAGACATCAACTCTAATGCATCCTAAAAGACCTTGCAACATCTGAGACAAACTGGTAAGTGCTGACACAGGGAGCACTGTTAAATTACCCAGCCAATATTTCCTTAGCTCCCATAGACAGGGCACATTCCCCTGTCTGAGTTGTACAGAATGCTCCATTATCACCAAATCCAAGACTGTCACATACCCAGGACAGGGAAATCATACTCAGTAACAGGCTACTACACTTGCAATTTGAACTTTGTGGTCCATATTATCATATGCCCCTGTGGCCTCCTATACATCGGCGAGAGCATTCCGCAGATGGGCAACTGATACCAAATGGAAAGACCCGGCTCTTAGAAGCCAATTTTGTCAGGGCCTTACTGAAAGGTTGAAAGATGCCTTGGCAGTGTATGAAACCCCAAAGTTCTTGGAGACTGCCATGTCTTTGGCTATACCTGTTGATAGACGCCTTCAGGATAGGTGGGTGAGGCCACCTTCTCTGGAGCCCTCTTTTCGGTGTAATGCCCCTTTGCCGGGGGAGCGGTCAGGGGGTGAACCAGTACTGGTGGAGGTGGAAGAACCCATGTACTTAGGGAATGCCTCTGCATCACACGTCTCCACTGAGATCCGCCAAAAAAAGGGCGTGTGTTTTTTTAGTGGAAAAGAGGGACATTTTATTGGGGCCTGTCCGTCGATTCCTAAGCAAAATAAAACACAATTATCCTTGGTAGTCTGGAGTTGGATAATCAGGGGGTGTGTTTGTCATCAACCTGCAGTTCTCGATTTGTCCTGACAGCAGAGGTGGTGCTAGAGAGCAGAGCTGAGAAAATTTCTGTGTTTGTGGACAGTGGAGCAGGAGTCAGCATGGTTGATGCTGAGTTTGTGAGAACTCATGGGCTTGCTTGCTGTACATTAGTTATGCCCATTCCTATTTTTTCGACTCATTGTCACTTGCACATAATGTAAGACAGAGTGTGGGCTTTGTTCTTTGTGATATAATTCCTTATTATGTCCTGGACAGCCTTCCCACTACAATTGTACTGGGTCTACCCTGATTGGTGAAACATAATCCAATAGTGGACTGGCAATCCAGAGAACTGTTTAAACATTTCCCTTTCTACAGTTTCTAGAGAGACCTTACTTGCATTTTTGTCTGGTTTTGAGGATGTCTTTTCTGAGAAGGGGTGTCAGGATTTGCCTCCTCATCATGCATATGACTGTCCTATTAACCTGACCCCCAGAGCTAAACTACCAAAGTCCAGACTTTATAATCTTTCTGGCCCTGAGAGACAAGCCATGACGGATTTCATTGCCGAAAGTCTGGAGAAGGGATATATCATACCCTCATCTTTGCCCATGGTGGCAGGGTTCTTCTTCGTGAAGAAGAAAGATGACAGTCTACGTCCCTGTTTAGATTTCTCGAAATTTAATCAAATTACCATCCGAGATCCATACCCTCTTCCTCTGATTCCAAATTTGTTCAGCCAGGTTATGGGAGCTAAGGTGTTCTCCAAGTTGGATTTAAGGGGAGCCTACAATCTGGTTAGAATCAGAGAAGGGGGCGAATGGAAAATAGCGTTCAATACCCCTGAGGGGCATTTCGAGAGTCTGGTTATGCCTTTCGGACTGACTAATGCACCTGCTGTGTTCCAGCATTTCATAAATTATATTTTCCATCATTTGGCGGGCAGGTTTGTGGTGATCTATCTGGGTGATATTTTGATTTACTCACCTGATTTTGAGACACATCGCAGGCATATTAAACAGGTGCTTCAGATATTAAGGGATAACAAACTATATGCCAAACAAGAAAAATGTGATTTTGCCGTCCAGGAGGTGCAGTTTTTGGAGTACCTGATGTCATCTTTGAGTTTTCTGATGGATCCGGAGAACATCCATGCTGTCCTTGATTGAGACCGTCATGAGAACCTGAAGGCTTTACAGCATTTTCTGGACTTTATTAAATTTTACCTTAAATGTATCCACAGTTATTCGGTAATTGTGAAACCTCACACTGATATGACAAGAAAGGGATCTGATTTTTCTAAATGGTCGGATGCCACCCTGCAGGCTTTTTCCTCCCTAAAGAGTTGTTTTGCCACTGCACCTATACTCAGTCAACCTGATGTTTCTCAATCTTTTATCATGGAAGTTGATGCATCAGAGGTAGGGGTTGGGGCTGTGTTGTCTCAGGGTCCGTCCCCTGGTAAATGGCGTCCGTGCGCTTTCTTTTTCAAGAAATTATCTTCAGCTGAGAGAAATTATGATGTGGGTAATAGGGAGCTTTTGGCAATTAAATTGGCGTTCGAATAATGGTGACATTGGTTGGAGGGGGCTGTCTATTCTATTACTGTTATCACAGACCATAAGAACCTGTCATATCTTCAATCGGCTAAAAGTCTCAACCCCAGGCAAGCTAGATGGTCCCTGTTTTTTACTAGGCTCAATTTTGTTGTCACTTTCCGTCCAGGGGTCAAAAACGTCAAGGCTGATGCTTTGCACCGGAGCTTACCTGGTGGTGGGGACCATGAGAACCCTTGCAGAAGGGGGTAGTCATTTTGACATTGTACCCTGAATTGGAGGGTGAGGTGTTGGACGCTCAGGAGGACAGCCCTGCCTCCTGCCCTTCGGGGAGGTTATTTGTACCATCTAATCTGCGCCACCAAGTAATTAGGGAATATCACAACTCTGTGCTTGCTGGTCATCCAGGTGGTAAGGCAACTGCGGACCTCATTTCTCATCATTTTTGGTTGCAACAAGATGTGGTTGAACATATGTCTGCTTGTAGTATTTGTGCGCATTCTAAAGTATTGGATACCTATTTGTCTGGTACTCTTCTTCTACTACCTATTCCTAGTAGGCCATGGACACAGTTGTCCATGGATTTTATTACTGACCTACTGGTATCTGCAGGCAAGACTGTGGTTTTGGTAGTTGTAGATATGTTCAGTAAAATGGTTCACTTCGTCGCATTACTGGGACTTCCAAATGCCAAGACTCTTGCTCAGGTATTTATTAATGAGATTGTGAAGCTTCACGGGGTTCCTTCTGATATGGTGTTAGATCGAGGGACCCAGTTTTTTTCTAAGTTCTGAAAAGCTTTCTGTTCTCGACTGGGGGTGCAGCTGTCCTTTTCCTCTGCCTTCCATCCTCAGTCAAATGAGCAGACCGAGTGCATTAATCAGAATTTAGAGACTTACCTCAGGTGTTTTGTCTCCAAAAACCAGGAGGATTGAGCATCTTACTTACCGTTGGCAGAATTTGCTATTAATAATCATCACCAAGAATCTACCGACAGGTCACCATTCTTCGGTGCATACAGTTTCCATCCACAGTTTGGTGCTTTTAGTGGGGGAGGGGCTTCAAGAGCTCCTGAGGAGGAACGTTCTGAGTAATTTGAAGATCATTGGAGACAGGTACAAACATATGAGTGACAGGAAAGGCTCGCCAGGTCCGGATCTACAGTCATGGCCAAAAGTATTGAGAATGAGACAAATAGTAATTTTTCCAAAGTTTACTGCTTCATTTTTTGTAATGGCAATTTGCATATACTCCTGAATGTCAAAGAGTGATCAGCTTAACAGCAATGACTGTACTTGCAAAGTCAATATTTGCCCAGAAAATGAACTTTAACCCCCAAAACACATTTCAGCATCATTGCAGTCCTGCCTTAAAAGGAGCAGATAACATCGTTTTAGTGATTGATCCATTAACACAGGTGTGGGTGTTGATGAGGACAGGGCTGGCGATCAATCAGTCATGATTAAGTAAGAATGACATCACTGGACACTTAAAAAGGAGGCTGGTTCTTGGTATCATTGTTTCTCATCAGTTAACCATGGTTATCTCTAAAGAAACACGTGCAGCCATCATTGCACTGCACAAAAATGGCCTAACAGGGAAGAGTATCGCAGCTACAAAGATTGCACCTCAGTCAACAATCTATCGCATCATCAAGAACTTCAAAGAGAGAGCTTCCATTGTTGTCAAAAAGGTTCCAGGGCGCCCAAGAAAGACCAGCAAGCGCCAGGACCGTATCTTAAAACTGTTTCAGCTGCGGGATCGGACTACCAGCAGTGCCGAGCTTGCTCAGGAATGGCAGCAGGCTGGTGTGAGTGCTTCTGCACGCACTGTGAGGCGGAGACTCTTTGAGCAAGGGCTGGTTTCAAGGAGGGCAGCAAAGAAGCCACTTCTCTCCAGAAAAAACATCAGGGACCGACTGATATTCTGCAAAAGGTACAGGGAGTGGACTGCTGAGGACTGGGGCAAAGTCATTTTCTCCGATGAATCCCCTTTTTGATTGTTTGGGACATCTGGAAAACAGCTTATTCGGAGAAGAAGAGGTGAGCGCTACCACCAGTCTTGTCTCATGCCAACTGTAAAGCATCCTGAAACCATTCATGTGTGGGGTTGCTTCTCAGCCAAGGGAATCGGCTCACTCACAGTCTTGCCTAAAAACACAGCCATGAATAAAGAATGGTACCAGAATGTCCTCCAAGAGCAACTTCTCCCAACCGTCTAAGAGCAGTTTGGCGCCCAAAAATGCCTTTTCCAGCATGATGGAGCACCTTGCCATAAAGCAAAGGTGATAACAAAATGGCTCATGGAACAAAACATAGAGATTTTGGGTCCATGGCCTGGAAGCTCCCCAGATCTTAATCCCATTGAGAACTTGTGGTCAATCATCAAGAGACGGGTGGACAAACAAAAACCAACAAATTCTGGCAAAATGCAAGCATTGATTATGCAAGAATGGACTGCTATCAGTCAGGATTTGGTCCAAAAGTTGATTGAGAGCATGCCAGGGAGAATTACAGAGGTCTTGAAGAAGAAGGGGCAACACTGCAAATATTGACTTGCTGCATTAACTCATTCTAACTGTCAATATAACCTATTGGTACTCATAATATGATTGCAATTATATTTCTGTATGTGATATAAACATCAGACAAACACTAATAAAAACCAGAGGCCAGCAGATCATGTGAAAATATAATTTTGGTGTCATTCTCAAAACTTTTGGCCATGACTGTAAGTGTGAATGACTTTGTGTGGTTGTCTACCAGGAATTTCAAGTTGAATGTTCCTTCCTGAAAGCTGGGTCCTAGATTTATTGGTCCCTATTAGTGATGAACGAGTATGTTCTGTTAACCCTTTCGCCGAGTATGCTCGGGCGAGTACCGAATAGTTACAGCTGCTCGATGTTATGTTTAAATCACTCCCGCGTGCATAATTTGCGACTGTTTAACAGCTTTATTACATGTGAGGAATGCAAAAGAAACAATCATTCCTCAAATGTAATAAAGCTGTCAAACTGTCGCAAATCATGCACGCGGGAGTGATTTAAACATAACACCGAGCAGCTGTAACTACTCGGTGCTCGTCCGAGCATACTCGGCGAAAGGGTTAACAGAACATACTCGCTCAACACTAGACCCTATAAAATAACTGCCGTCATTAACTCAGCAGCGTTTCGTTTTGAGCTACCTCAGGCCCTTAATATCCACAATGTGTTTCACAGGTCTCTGCTCAAGCAATATGTAGAACCTCTTGAGTTTTCTCCCCTGCTGCCGTCCCCAATCATGGTTGATGGTAATTTGGAGTTTCAGATTTCGAGGATTGTAGATTCTTGCCTCCAACATTGTTCCCTACAGTACTTGGTGCACTGGAAGGGTTTGGTCCAGAGGAAAGGATGTGGGTTTCAGCTTCAGAGGTGAATGTTCTCAGGCTGGTTCGTTCATTCCACACCTCTTATCCAGAGTAACCTAGTCCTGAGTGTCCGTAGGCCACTCATAGAAGGGATGTACTGTCACAGGTGTGTCAGGTGTGACAGACAGCCGCTCTGGAGCCGGCTTTAGAAAGTCTTTGCATTGCAGACGCCTTCTTGATTCACTCATCTTTGTTGTATAGTTATATCCTTCTTCCTTTAGGACCCAGCAGCAACCTTCACATTCGGCTGCTGATTGACACACCCTTGCTGGGTAGTTAAAAAGTCTCAGGTTCCCCAGAGAGTCGCCGGTGATAGTTCTATGCACCTCAGTGTAGGCTTGGAGAACTAGCAGTCAGCTAGTTTATTTTCTAGTGCCCTTGGAGGACAATTGGCGTTATCTCTCTGATGTCTGCTCAAGCTAAGTGTTTCCCCTTTGTTTGTTTACCTTGTTGTCTTTAGTTTGTAGTGGGGCCTGACTAGTGCTCTCCCGGTCTCCTCCCTATCTAGAGTCAAGCTCTAGGGACATTCTGGGCTTAGATTCCTGCTCGGCGATACGTGTGGAACCTATATAGGGACTATTGGGTAAGCAGGGTGATATTAGATCTGCCTAGGGGTCTCCACTCTCCTTTTCCCTAGCGTTTGGGCTTCCTCCCCCTCTTCCCTTTGTGTTGCACTTAGTGTTTCCCACACCTTTGTGACACATACACACTGTATGTGCGCAAGCACAGCTGACATCTTCACATGCGCCTAGGAGCATCTCGGCTCCCATAACAACGGCCGCACGCAGGCGCACATGACTTGCATGCAGCATCACGGCAGATGACGCTACTTCCTACCCAAGGGAGCATCCCTGCTCCTATGACGATGACAGCACACATGCGCCTACACAGTTCCAGTATGCTATGTCACCGCGGTTGACGTCAATTCCAGTGGGCGGCACCTCGATGATGCACTTCCTGTCTGACAGTACATGCTGGCATTTAAACAGGGCATTAGCCCCAGTATTGCCACCGCTAAGCAGCCAGCAAAGGTGGAAGAGCACCACGTGGAGCCATGACAACGCAGGTACCTATCTTGTGCCCCTTTGTGTTACAGCTGCAATGCCACTTAATGTGTACATAAGACTCAAATACGGACCTTCTTTTAAAGCATCAACTGTAATCCTTCTTTCAAGTTTCTCTTCTTTGAAATAACATTCCTTTAATCACAAAAACCAAAGTAAGCTCCTTCTTCTACGTTATTCTCAATATACTTACCTGCATAAGCCCATTATTTGATGCGTAATCCCTCTCCTTGAATCTTGTTTAATATTTGCTATAATTACTATTTATATTATCTATATGCCCATGACTGCATTATGGCACCATATGTAACCATGCTGTACATATTATACATGTAAAATATATACAGGCCAAGGAGAAAAATGTCTTTTAACCATAGCAATGTAACCTATGATTAAGAACCCCTGTTTGGTTCGAAATGCGTAAGGTCTGCCTTACATATTGCGCTTTTTTAATGGAACTAATAAAATGGACATTTTAACTTTACATTTCTTGTGATGGATACGGAGAAGGTGCTGGAGTTTTTCTCATCTACTTCCTACTGCTTCTCATCCCTGGATTTGCTACCAAGGATTTCCGTGCACCAGTGGACCCTTATGGCATATGCATGGTAGGCTGAAATTTTTTCCTTTTTTTCCATATATAGCAAGGAGAAAAAGACCTGGACTGTTGCTCAGTGGTCCAAGGTGTTGTTTTAAGATGAAAGTAAATTTTGCATTTCATTTGGAAATCAAGGTCCCAGAGTCTGGAGGAAGAGTGAAAAGGTACACAATCCATGCTGCTTGAGGGCTAGTGTGAGGTTTCCACAATCAGTGATGGTTTGGGGAGCCATGTCATCTGCTGGTGTAGATCCATTGTGTTTTATCAAGACCAAAGTCTACCAGGAAATTTTATGCTTCATGCTTCCCTGTGCCGACAAGCTTTTTGGAGATGGAAATTTCATTTTCCAGCAGGACTTGGCACCAGTCCACGCCAATACCTGGTTTAAGAACAACAGTATCACTGTGCTTGATTGGCCAGCAAACTCGCCTAACCTTAGCCCCAAAGAAAATCTATGGGGTATTGTCAAGAGGAAGATGAGAGACACCAGACCCAACAATACAGACGAGCTGAAGGCTGCTATAAAAGCAGCCTGAGCCATGGGCGTACCCAGGATCAAAACTAGGGGGGGCAAGCCATGGTCACAGATACCAAAGAGAAATATATATATAGTACAATGCAAAGATTTCACTTCATACATTACATGAGTGATATCTATTGTAAATTCCACAATAGCTCAGAAACCGGCGAATCGCTCCACACAGTATACTGGCCGCCATAAAATGCCCAATACAGGATACTGGTCCCCATATAACTCTCCATACAGGATACTGGCCCCCATATAATGCTCCATACAGAATACTGGCCCCCATATAACGCTCCATACAGAATACTAGCTCCCATATAATGCTCCATACAGGATACTGGCCCCCATATAACGCTCCATACAGAATACTGGCCCCCATATAACACTCCAGGCAGGATACTGGCCCCCATATAACACTCCATGCAGGATACTCGCCCCCATATAACATCCATACAGAATACTGGCCCCCATATAACGCTCCATACAGAATACTGGCCCCCATATAACGCTCCATACAGAATACTGGCCTCCATATAATGCTCCATACAGAATACTGGCCCCCATAAAATGCTCCATACAGAATACTGGCCCCCATATAACTCTCCATACGGAATACTGGCCCCCTATAACACTCCATACAGGATACTGGCCCCCATATAATGCTCCATACGGAATACTGGCCCCCATATAACACTCCATACAGGATACTGGCCCCCATATAGCGCTCCATGCAGGATACTGGCCCCCATATAACGCTCCATACAGAATACTGGCCCCCATATAACGCTCCATACAGAATACTGGCCCCCATATAACGCTCCACGCAGGCTGTTCCCCACACATAATGCCCCATGCAGGCTGTTTCCCCCACATAATGCCCCACGCAGGCTGTTCCCCCCACATAATGCCCCATGCAGGCTGTTCCCCCCATATAATGCCCCATGCAGGATGACACCCCCCCTTCCTTATAATGCCCCATGCAGGATGTCACACCCCCCTCCCTTATAATGCCCCATGCAGGATGTCACACCCCCCTCTCTTATAATGCCCCATGCAGGATGTCACACCACCCTCCCTTTTAATGCCCCATGCAGGATGTCACCCCCCCCTCCCTTATAATGCCCTATGCAGGATGTCACCCCCCCTTATAATGCCCCATGCAGGATGTCACCCCCCCCCCTTATAATGCCCCATGCAGGATGTCACCCCCCCTTATAATGCCCGATGCAGGATGTCACACACCCCAACCTCACCTCCCTCCCTTATATTGCCACAGGCCTCCATATAATGAAAAAAAAAATCAAATACTCACCTCACATCTCACCTGCTGCCGCTGCTCCAGACTCCAGTGTCGCCGGCCTCATCCCGCTCTGCGCTTTGACTGCTCAGGAGAGAGCGCGGTGTAAAGACGTCAACGCGCCCTCTGACCTGAGACGTCACAGTGCAGCAGCCGCGGAGGATGCAGGAGCTGCTGCGGAGGCACGGGGAGGGGTAAGTATTGTGCCGGGTGCCGGGGCCCTGAGCTAGCGGGGGGGAGCGGGCGCTGACGGTGAGGGGCCCCCCCGCCTGCTCAGGGCCCCGGCATTTGCCCGGGTGCTGACGCCGGCCCTGGTGTGCGGCTTGCGTGCCTGCTTCTAGGGGGGGGGCAGCTGCCCCCCTGCTCCACGGTGGGTACGCCCATGGCCTGAGCTTCCATAACATCTCAGCAGTGCCACAGGCTGATCGCCTCCATGCCACGCCGCACTGATGCAGTAATTGATGCAAAAGGAGCCCCATGCAATTATTGAGTTTACTGAACATACATTTCAGTAGGCCAATATTTAGGATTTTAAAAACATTTTTCAAGCTGTTGTTATAAAGTATTCTAATTTACTGAGATAATGACTTTTGTGTTTTCATTGGCTGTAAGCCATAATCATCAACATTAACAGAAATAAATACTTAAAATAGATCACTCTGTTTGTAAGGACTCTATATAATGTATGAGTCTCACTTTTTGTATTGAAGAACCAAAATAATTAAACTTTTTGATGATATCCTAATTTAGTGAGAAGCACTTGTACATATCACCTAAGACATTCATTGATTATTTTTGCTTTATGCTCCATGACTATTGTACTTTTTACTTATATATTGTCCTTTTCTTTTACAGCAATATTGTGATAAAGACCCTGGTGGGGTCGAAACGTCTAACTTTGTCACACATCTCACAGCAACTTTTTATTTATGTTTGCCTTCATGAACAATAAAACATTTGCATCATCAAAGTTTAGAGTGTGCAGTGAATCTCTCTTGCCTTGGTCAAGGGGTCACATACCTAATTCCACCAGCACCTTGAAATACAGAGTGCCAATCTTCTAGAATCTACACTGGTATACTGGCAGGCACGTACTGGCGGCACGACTGATATGCAGAAAGGCAAGTGCTGGCGGACACGACTGATATGCTGGCGGGCACAGCTGATATACAGGCAGGCGCTGGCAGGCACGGCTGATATACCGGCAGGCACTGGTGGGCATGGCTGATATACAGGCAGGCAGATACTGGCGGACACGACTGATATACAGGCACGGGTAGAACCCAGTTCAGACTGGACAGACAGGAATAGCTTCAGGAAGAAATGCGTTACTGCCAGGTATGATTGGAATACAGGAACGGGTAGGACGCAGTTCAGACTGGATGGACAGGAATGGCTTCAGAAAAGAACTGGATCTCTGGCAGGGACGGTACTGGACCGCAAGTGTGGACAGACGGAACCGCAGGTGCAGACAGGCAGGGAACCGCAGGTGCGGACAGGCAGGGAACCAAAGTCTTGGACAAGCAGGGAACTGCAGATGTCGGCAAGCAGGGAACCGCAGATGCCAGCAAGCAGGGAACCGCAGATGCGAACAGGTATTGAACTGCAGATGTGGACAGGTACAAAATGGCTAGTTCGGACAGGTATGAAGCCGCAGGTGCGGACAGGTATGGAACCTCAGATGCGGACAGGTACAAAACGGCTGGTGCGGAAAGGAACGGAGCCACAGATGTGGACAGGTATGGAGCCGCAGGTGCGGACAGGTACGGAGGTACGCATGTGAGAACCGGTGTGGACTGATATGGAACCACAGATGTGGACAGGTATGGAACGGTACAGGTACGGAACCGCTGATGTGGACACATATGGAACCGCAGATGCGCACAGGTACGAAGTGGCTTGTGGTTACAGATGTGGAGCTGCAGGTGGGAACAGGTACAGAGCCGCAGGTGCAGACAGGCAAGGAACCGCAGATTCCCACAGGAGAGTAAGGCCTCGGTTCACATGGAACAGAGAGACTAAGCTTAGTGATGTGCCAGAGTAGGACTCACTGCTCCGGATGCTTATGTCGTCGCTCCTTACACAGCCGGTTACCGAGACTGCTCTGCTGGTCACTGTACAGCCGCACTCTTGCTGCACAGCTTCTCATACTTGTGTTGTATTCCCAGAGCTGCAGCAGATGAGATAAATGAAATCACACAGCACAGCGCTGAAGCAGCTGGATGGATGGGATGGATGGGATCACACAGCACAGGGCTTCAGCAGCTGGATGGATGGGATCACACAGCCCTCTGCAGGGGGAGGCGACAATCTCCCCCCTCAGTCTGATGCAAAGGGGAAGGCTGGCACCTTTCAGCCTGAGTGACAGACAACTTTGGTACAGTCTATGCAAGTGGGAGGGGCCTATTTTGGCACCATTTCCAAGGCTCTGCCCACGATGGGACAACCCACGTATTATTAACTCCGCATGTGCTACAATAATGGCTGCGGTTTATACAGTTGTACACAGTCTTTGTGGCATACAGGACCCGGTTAACAGGTCGGTCCATCCAGTTCGTGACGCCAAAGTTGACGCGCCCCGTGAGGCCGTGGGGTACTCGGTAGCCCGGCCGGTTGGTTCTATTGGGGTAGTCATGGCGACAATAACCCGTTCCGTGGCCCAGGGCGGTCAATAAAATAAAGTAAATTGGGAATAAAGATTTGTGATGCCACCCGTGGTATGCGGCTATATCCGGCCGCCGCTGCTATTCAGAGCCACTGGGGAAGTTGGTGATGCAGCAAAGATGGTACAGCTCTCCACAGGCAGAGCTAGGCCTCAGGACAGTTTATAGTGATTGATGAGGTACAGTACAGACCAAAAGTTTGGGCACACCTTCACATTTAAAGATTTTTCTGTATTTTCATGACTATGAAAATTGTACATTCACACTGAAGGCATCAAAACTATGAATTAACATATGTGGAATTATATACTTAACAAAAAAGTGTGAAATAACTGAAAATATGTCTTATATTCTAGGTTCTTCAAAGTAGCCACCTTTTGCTTTGAAGACTGCTTTGCACACTCTTGGCATTCTCTTGATGAGCTTCAAGAGGTAGTCACCGGAAATGGTTTTCCAACAATCTTGAAGGAGTTTCCAGAGATGCTTAGCACTTGTTGGCCCTTTTGCCTTCACTCTGCGGTCCAGCGCATTCCAAACCATCTCGATTGGGTTCAGGTCTGGTGACTGTGGATGCCAGGTCATCTGGCGTAGCACCCCATCACTCTCCTTCTTGGTCAAATAGCCCTTACACAGCCTGAAGGTGTGTTTGGGGTCATTGTCCTGTTGAAAAATAAATGATGGTCCAACTAAACGCAAACCGGATGGAATAGCATGCCTCTGCAAGATGCTGTGGTAGCCATGCTGGTTCAGTATGCCTTCAATTTTGAATAAATCCCCAACAGTGTCACCAGCAAAGCACCCCCACACCATCACACCTCTTCCTCCATCCTTCACGGTGAGAACCAGGCATGTAGAGTCCATCCGTTCACCTTTTCTGCGTCGCACAAAGACACCGTGGTTGGAACCAAAGATCTCAAATTTGGACTCATCAGACCAAAGCACAGATTTCCACTGGTCTAATGTCCATTCCTTGTGTTCTTTAGCCCAAACAAGTCTCTTCTGCTTGTTGCCTGTCCTTAGCAGTGGTTTCCTAGCAGCTATTTTACCATGGAGGCCTGCTGCACAAAGTCTCCTCTTAACAGTTGTTGAAGAGATGTGTCTGCTGCTAGAACTCTGTGTGGCATTGACCTGGTCTCTAATCTGAGCTGCTGTTAACCTGCGATTTCTGAGGCTGGTGACTCGGATAAACTTATCCTCAGAAGCAGAGGTGACTCTTGGTCTTCCTTTCCCGGGGTGGTCCTCATGTGAGCCAGTTTCTTTGTAGCGCTTGATGGTTTTTGCAACTGCACTTGGGGACACTTTCAAAGTTTGGCCAATTTTTCGCACTGACTGACCTTCATTTCTTATAGTAATGATGGCCACTCATTTATCTTTACTTAGCTGCTTTTTTCTTGCCATAATACAAATTCTAACAGTCTATTCAGTAGGACTATCAGCTGTGTATCCACCTGACTTCTGCACAACACAACTGATGGTCCCAACCCCATTTATAAGGCAAGAAATCCCACTTATTAAACCTGACAGGGCACACCTGTGAAGTGAAAACCATTTCCGGTGACTACCTCTTGAAGCTCATCAAGAGAATGCCAAGAGTGTGCAAACCAGTCATCAAAGCAAAAAGTGGCTACTTTGAAGAACCTAGAATATAAGACATATTTTCAGTTGTTTCACACTTTTTTGTAATTCCACATGTGTTAATTCATAGTTTTGATGCCTTCAGTGTGAATGTACAATTTTCATAGTCATGAAAATACAGAAAAATCTTTAAATGTGAAGGTGTGTCCAAACTTTTGGTTTGTACTGTAGATGTTTTTGGTGTAGTGCAGGGCAGCTGGTGCAGCAATTAAGTCAAGCACACAGTGGGGTGCAGTCTTCAAGTATTTACTCACAGTTATCAAGATGCTGCAGGTTACATCTGCCAGATTATAGCCGCCCGCGTCGTCCTGTGTCCTCCGGGGAAGTGATCCAGCCAACTCTCAGATAACTTAGGTGCACTTGAACGGGATCCCTTTCTGTGTACCTCTCCAGATCGTCTCTCTCTGTGCTGGCTCTTGCCCTCCTGCCCTGCGCCTCACACACAGTGTCCAAGCCAGTGGCCCCAGGCCTTGTTGGGCAACGTCCGGTCTGTCCCCTTTTGTCCTATATGGCCACATTTTCAGCGATTGTGTGTGGATTTTGGCTACGGCACATGAAGATACCGCAACCCCCGGTTTGCTAGCTGAATCTTGCATTCCTCCACTAGTCTGGGGCTGGTCCCCTACTGCGGCCTGATCCCTTCACGATTAGCGTGAACTCGGGCGCACAGGTGGCATCCCGCACTCGCCGTGCCCCTAGGATCCCTTCTATCTCTGGAGCCTTTTTCACTGTTCCGGTGTTGTCTCCTAACTCTCCTCCTGGGCCCCTTTGTCTGGGCCCCTTCGCCGTCAGGACCTTACTCCTCACGGTCCTCTGAACAACCAACCGTTGCTCCCCCTGAGCAGAACATAACTCCTGCTCCAAGGACTGGAAGCAGGAATGGACCCCTCTAGATGTTTCTGCCCTTCCTTTCATACTCTTCCTTCAGTGCTCCCCTAAACTACTTTCTCCACCCACCTCCTCTACTTAGTTCCACCTTCCTAACAGGGACCAGGCCTGTGCTCTCCCTTAGGAGCTATCTGGACCTTCCCTTATGAAGTGGGATAGTGTTTGATGTGAGTGCTTGGGTCCCGGGTAGTGCTCCCTCCTTACCTGAGAGTGCTGTACCACACCTCTGGCTGAGATGCAATACCTCTGTGGCAACTGGACCCGCAGGGGCGCCACATTAGCACAGGACAATTAGAAGGACAGATACACACAGGACAGACAGAGCCAAGTTCACAATACTACAATGAAGTAGCAAGTGTACACACTAATCACTAATGTTGCACAGTGACAACAGATTAGAGATAGGTACTGTTTCAGACTCAGCTGGTTTACTAAAGGTACAGGTTTTACCTAGTGATGGGTGAGCACTAAAATTCTCAGGTGCTCATTGCTCGAGTCGAGCAAATTGGAATTCTCGGGTGCTCGACCCAAGCAACGAGCCCAATGTAAGTCTATGGGAAACTCAAGCATTTTTCAGGCGGCTCCCCCCGGCAGTCTGCAGAGGGCCTAAAAATTGCCCAAATCGATGGGAACAGTGCTCAAATTACATGGGAACAGCATGGGGAAGGCCCCTGGAAGTATTTCTAACTCCCAGGTCACTTCTGTCAACAACGTTGTCAGAGGTATTACGCCACTTTTACGGACTCACAATAAAACATACAAAAACGAAACCAAATATGTTAAGGAACATCCTTTCCAGGGTATGGACTTGTATATAAGGCAAAATAAATAACCAAAAACGAAAATACTCCTCCACACCATAGGCTATGTTCACACATAGCGTTTTTGATACGTTTTTGCACTTTTGTATTGCTTTCAACCGTGACAAATGAATTCACGGGGAAATGTCATTTGAACATTTTACAACCTTATCTGGCCATGTGGTGTGTGAGATATGATCAGACACATCCTGTTTCATTTATGAAAGAGAGACTTTGAAAGTCACAAAGTCTATTTCAATAGGGCCATCAGGCGGCCTTTACTATTCTTAAAGGACAAGTAGTCGGCCCTCACTATTCTTAGAAAGTCATCAGCCGGGTATGCTTTGTTGTTCCCATTACTAAAGAGTGGGTCTCCTATACTATTATTGCGTATGCAATGAGTGGCAGGGCTGACAAAAATTTGGACGCACCCCAATACCCCTTTGAAGAGACTTAGAGGAGGGCCTCCTGAAAGCAATGTTCCCATTATTAGGAACTGGGTCTCCCATACTGTTTACCTATGCAGTGAATGCAAGGGCAGCCAAAAATTTGGACCTACTCCAATGCCCCTTGGAAGATACATAGAGGAGGGCCTCCTGAAAAAAAATGTTCCCATTATTAGGAAGTGAGTCTCCCATTGTGTTTGCCTATGCAGTGAATGCAAGGGTTGCCAAAATTTGGAGGCACTCCAATGCCCCCTGGAAGAGACGTGGAGGTCAGAGGGCCTCCTGAAAACAATGTTCCCATTATTAGGAAGTGTATCTCCCATTTTGTTTGCCTATGCAGTGAATGCAAGGGTTGCCAAAAATTTGGAGGCACTACAATGCCCCTTGGAAGAGACGTAGAGGGCCTCACGAAAAAATGTTCCCATAATTAGGAAGTGGGTCTCCCATAGTGTTGGCTTATGCAGTGAATGCAAGGGCTGCCAAAAATTGGGAACAGTCCAATGCCCCTTGGAAGAGACTTAGAGGGCCTCATAAAAAAATGTTCCCATTAGAATGGAGCGGGTCTCCTATACTTGTAATGCCCATGCACTAAGTGTACGGGCTGACAAATATTTACCCCTCGGGGGTTTACATGAACGTACTGTATAAAAAAATTTTTTTACGGGCATCATAAACACCCTTTAAAAAACTATGCGGCTGTTACATCACGGACCACGGTCACCCTGGTGATATGGTGGTGGAGAATGAGGATGAGGAGAAGGAGGAGGACAAGAGCAAATAGCCAAAATCAGGGAGCGTATACCCATGTGTGGGTGTGAAAAGGTGCATGGGAATACACATCCCAAAAAAAGACACTGGATTTGAGTTTGTTACGCTGCTATCATTCGGTAGTGTTGAAAAGTCTGGCCCAATCCAGCCCTTGTTCATTTTTAGAAGAGTCAGCCTGTCAGCATTTTCAGTTGACAGGCGGATGTGCTTATCAGTTATAATTCCACCAGCGGCACTAAAAACCCGCTCTGATAAAACTCTAGGGGCAGGGCATGCCAGGACCTCCAAGGCGTAGAGAGCCAGTTCATTCCACGTATCCAGCTTGGATACCCGATAATTATAAGGCACAGAGGAATCACGGAGGATGTTGGTACGGTCAGCAAGGTACTCCCTCAGCATCTTCCCAAACTTTGCACTCCTTGTGAGAGTACCCCTCTCCTCAGGGCCTGTGCAAAGGGAGGGACTGAGAAAATTCTCCCAGAACTTTGACAGTGTTCCCCTGCCCCTGCTGAATTGGAGTTGTGTCTCTCTCGCCTGTAGTCCTTGGTTGTACAAAAAACTGTGACCTCTGCCGCCATCATTTTTTTCAGATGGGAATTTTTTTAATAGTTCCGCAACAATGGCCTTCTGGTACTGCCCAATTTTTGTAGACCTGTCCGCCTCAGGAATAAGAGATATAAAGTTCTCCTTGTAGCGTGGGTCTAAAAGTGTCACCAACCAGTAATGACTGTCCCCCAAAATTTTGAGAACGCGAGGGTCATGGGAAAGGCAGCGTAACATAAACTCAGCCATGAATGCCAGACTGCTAACAGGCAAGACTTCCGTGTCCTCACCAAGAGGATGACTGACCATGCTCTCCTCCTCCTCTCTGTCCTCAGGCCATCCACGCTGAACAGACGGTATGACAGTTGTGCAGGTAGTACCATGTATGGCGCAGGAAACTAGCTCCTGTTCTTCCTCCTCCTCTTCCTCATTGTCACCCAATCCACGTTGGGATGAGATGAGGCTGGGCTGTGTGTAATCACTCTGTATAGTTCCTTGCTCCATCTCATTGTGCTCCACCTGCAATGCATCCTCTTTGATTTTGAGAAGAGAGCATTTCAGGAGACAGAGAAGAGGGATAGTGAAGCTAATTATGTCGGCATCGCCGCTCACCATCTTCGTGGAGTCCTCAAAGTTTTGGAGGATGGTACATATGTCTGACATCCATGTCCACTCCTGAGGTCTTATGTGCGGAGTCTGAACTGAATACTGATGGCCTTGTTGATGCTGGTACTCAACAACTGCCCTCTTCTGCTCACAAATACTTCCCAATATCTTCAGTGTAGAGTTCCAATGAGTGGGGACATCACACACCAGTCTGTGAGCCGGAAGCTGCAAACTCTGCTGAAACACGGCAAGGAAGCTGTAGGTGACTTTCTAAAATGGGCACACAGGCGGCGTACTTTAATAAGCAGATCCGGTAGCTGCGGGTAGGATATGAGAAACCGCTGAACCACGAGATTAAGCACATGAGCCAGGCATGATACGTGTGTGAGCTTGCCTCACCTCAGAGCCACCTTCAGGTTCCGGCCATTGTCACACATGACCATGCCTTGCTGTAGGTTCAGCAGTGTGAGCCACAGATCTGCCTGATCTTTCAGAGCTGCCCACAACTCTTCAGCATTGTGTGGTTTGTCACCAATGCATAATAGCTTCCGCATAGCCTGTTGCCGCTTGGCCGAGTCTGTGCTGCAGTGCTTCCAGCTTGTGACTGATGTGGTCATTTTGGAGGTGGAGGCTGAAGAGGAGGAGGAGGCTGAGGTGGATGAGGTTCAGGAGCTGTAAACTGTGGGGGCAACCCTGATTGACCTAGGGCCCGCAATCCTTGGCGTGTTCTGTCCCAAGGTCCGACTGGCTCCCGGCTTCCACTATGTTAACCCAGTGTGCTGTCAGCGAGATGTACCATCCCTGCCCATAAGCACTTGTCCATGTGTCCGTGGTTAGGTGGACTTTCCCAGTAACTGCGTTGTTGAAGGCACGGCTAATGTTTTGGGACACATGCTTGTTCAATGCGGGGATGGCACACCGGGAGAAATAGTGGTGGCTGGAAACCACCATCAGGTTGCGGAATGCTTCCATCTCCATGAGCCTAAAAGGCAAAATTTTGATTGCAAGCAGTCGCAAAATGTGGGAATTTAGTAGTGTAGCCTGTGGGGCATTGGCTGTGTATTTGCGCTTCCTCATGCTGCTAACAACAGTGGAAGAAGTGGTGGTGCCACCCGCTGACACTGTTTCTGGACCCTGGGGTTTGGCCCACAAAGTCGGGTGTTTTGCTGCCATGTGCCTGATCATGCTGGTGGTGGTCAGGCTGGTAGTTTTGCCACACCTGCTGATGCTGGCCTGGCAGGTGGTGCAAATGGCCTTTTTGGGGTTATCGGCAGAGTGTTTAAAAAACAACCAGACTCGGGAAGACATAACAGTTGTACTGGCAACTTCCTTCGTGTTGGTGCTACGGGGAACTGTTGCCTGCCTTCTGTCTGCGGCCATCACACTGCTTCTTCCTGCCTGTTGGGTTGCTCTGCCTCCCTCCCCCTGTGTGCTGCTGTCATCACTCTGCATGTCTTCCTGCCAGGTTGGGTCAGTTACTATATCATCCACCACCTCGTCTTCCACTTCCACACCCTGGTCCTCCTCCTGACTTTCTGGCAATTGTGTCTCATCATCGTCCACCTCTTGTGACACTTTCCCACCATCACCTTCATGTGACCATAGCTGCTCAAATATCTGGGCATCACTACATGCAATCTCCTCTTGCCCTGCTTCAAGTGGACCGGGCGAGAGGCCCAAATCTATAAATGGAAAAGTGAACAGCTCTTCGGAGTGTCCAAGTGTGGGATCAGTTGTCTCTGGGCACTCAGCATGGTGGGAGGAAGAAGGATCAGGGTGAGGAATTTGCAGTCCAGACTCACAGCTTCTGAGACCTGGCCGTGTGGAAGACAGGGTGCTGGTGATGGTGGCAAAGTGACTGGAAGCATTATCCGCTATCCAACCAACAACCTTTTGACACTGCTCTGGGTTCAATAGTGGTGTGCTGCGGTCCCCTAGGAATTGGGACAGGAAGATCGGGTGAGAAGATGTGGGTGTTTGTAGTGGCACAATTTCAGCTTGACCACGGCCTCGGCCTCTGCATGCACCATCACCATCACGTCCAGTTCTCCATCCCTTGCCACGCGCCTTGCCCATTTTAAATGGAGGACAATATCTTCCACGCTCACTACAAATGACTGAATTTGGAGCAAAGTTATATGTGATCCATGTGACGGAGAAACCACAGTTTTAAAAACCTGCACTGTAGGTAACTATTTTGAACAACAAACCGGTGTCAAAAACTTCGCTGACACACTGAAATTTTTTTTTAATGGAGGCCAGAAATGGAGGTATTTTCTGAAAACGTATATGTGATCCGAGTGACGGAGAAACCACAGTTTTAAATAGCTGGATTTTTAGCACTGTAATATTGAAAGGACCTGGCTGATTCTGCACTGCCAACAAGCAAATGGCGCAGAAAAATGGTGTTCTCTGGATTGCTTTTTAAGCAAATAATGAGGATTAAGATCCAAAAAAAAATTATTCCTGGCCCCTGAGACCTGGGCCTATGTTTAGAAATGTCTAACAGCAGCAGCAGCAGCAGACAGAACTGGAATGGAGCCTCTTCTGCTATATGCACTGCAGTCTGCTATATACACCGCCTGCCTCCCTATATACACTGCCTGCCTTATATCTCTGCAGATGGATATGTGTAATATACTTCTGTTCTACCTACACTACCTAATAAACAAGCAAATCTCTCCCTAGCTCAGCAGCACCTCTCCCTATGCTGTCTGATTACGGAATAGACTGATGAGCATAGCGCCGCCAGGTCTGATATATGAATATAGAATTCAATGGTATGAGATATGATTTTTAATCAAACAATTAAAGTTCCATTAGAAATTCATGAAATGCAATCCACAACATGTAACGTTTCGGTCGTTCAGCCTAGTTCCTTCATGAGGCGCAAGCAGATTTCATCCTGATTAGGGAGTGCAACACACTGGACCTACAGCGGCAGACCCACCCCACTGAACGACCGAAACGTCACATGTTGTGGATTGCATTTCATGAATTTCTAATGGACAACAGGACAATAACCCCAAACACACCGCCAGGCTGTGTAAGGGCTATTTGACCAAGAAGGAGAGTGATGGGGTGCTACGCCAGATGACCTGGCCTCCACAGTCACCAGACCTGAACCCAATCAAGATTGTTGGAAGACCATTTCCGGTGACTACCTCTTGAAGCTCATCAAGAGAATGCCAAGAGTGTGCAAAGCAGTCATCAAAGAAAAAGGTGGCTACTTTGAAGTACCTAGAATATAAGACATATTTTCAGTTGTTTCACACTTTTTTGTTAAGTATATAATTCCACATGTGTTAATTCATAGTTTTGATGCCTTCAGTGTGAATGTACAATTTTCAAAGTCATGAAAATATAGAAAAATCTTTAAATGAGAAGGTGTGTCCAAACTTTTGGTCTGATATAGACCTGATGACGCTGTGCGGCCAGCCAATCACTGTAGTGCCACAGCCGACATGGCTGCGGCATTATAGTGAGTGGCAGGCAATCCCTGCATGTTCATTGGCTCTGTAAAGAGCGCCAAACATGCAGGGAGGGGACCCGAGCATCTGCCCGAGCATCTCGCAAGTACTTGGCGAGCTCCGAGCATTTCGAGTACTGAGATGCTCAGGCGAGTACCGAATACTTGCGAGTATGCTCGCTCATCACTAGTGTTGAGCCACCCCCGCAGTGTTCGAGTTCGGTTCGGTTCGTTGAACACCCGTGTGTTCGCCGAACTGTTCGTCGAACTGTTCGTCGAACACCTTCGAACACCGTTAAAACCAATGGCAGGCAAACAAAAACACATAGAAACACATAGAAAACACCTTCAAAGGTGTGCAAAAGCTGACAAACTGCTCAGAAGACACAAATAACACATGGAAAAGTGACAAGTACATATAGTCATGCGAAAAGAAAAGAGGTGGCGGAGTAAAAGGAGGGGGAGACACAGATATAGGCATGTCATGCCCTTCTAAAATCCAAAAAGTGAGAAGCCGACACGTTCAGTCCGCTCCTGCCCGTGCCACCTCCGTGTCGCCGGGTTTGTGCCAGAGCCGCGGTGAACCCTGACGGCCAGCCCCCCTCTCCCAATACTGGTGCCTGTCCGCTGGTGGGTCGAGCGAGCCCCCCTGTGGTGGAGGCAGCTCTAAGCTTTTTAATTTAAATTGTCTCTCTAATTTGAATGAATACACTTTAAATCCATTTACAAGGATCTATTGGAGGGCAAGTCTCATGCCAGCAGCCGCGTAATTCCAGCTCCAGTAGCGTCCACTAAAGCTGCTGCAGTTAAAAAGCTTTTATAAGGATCGAGCTCGGCTGTCCACCCCAAGGCATCCTACTGCCAGTCCCAGCCCCTATGCCTTGGGGTGCCTCCTGATGCTCTTCACTGAGTATCCCGTGGTCCCGAAGCATTTCCTTTGAAAAAATTAAGTGTCCAAACTACAGGTGGTGTAGCTTGCTTAACAGCCGGGATAATCCGCTGACTAGTAGACACTGCTACTAGGCACAAAGTATTTCCTGGGCTAGATGCAGTTAACAATTTGTAATTAGATACTCTCGTTGGATGCTGAGAAAGCATTCCATAGAGTCTCCTGGCACGCCATATATGATTCTCTTAAAAAGCTTGGGGTAGGGGTCTAGGGGACCCTTTTATAGCCAAAATCACGGCCCTGTATCACAATACGTCACCTAGGCTGAAGATAAATGGAACTGTAGCACCCTGAGGGCTCGGTTGCTACAGAGGTATTGCACCTCACCCAGAGGTGTGATATCTCACTCTCAGGTAAGGATGGAGTGTGGATCAGGACCCGACACCTGCATGCATTACACCACATTGCCGTGGGGCAGGGCGACCAATATGCCTCTGAGATGGGCACGATAGTCCCTGTCCCTGGCTGGAGTGGGGGGAGGGAACACTGAGGAAGGGGAACCCTGTAGTGCAGGAGCAGGGAGGAAGCAGTTCCTGGGTGCATTGAGAAGGGAGTATAAAAGTGGGCACCATCTTAGTTCAGTGCAGAGAAGTCTGAGCAGAAGTGGCAGGGAGCAGGGGCTCTGCATGAGCTCTGCTCCGGAGGCGGGCCTAGTAACAGAGGCCCAGGCCTGGAAGGGGGAGAAGGAAGGAAGAGGAGCGGAGAAGGCTCCAGGAACGAGGAATGAAGGGATCCCAGGGGTGCGGACGGGCGAGTCGCCACCGCACGCCCGAATCCACCTGCGTGGAGGGGTCAGGCCAAAGGGGGAGACCGGTCCCCGAAACTAGTGGAGGCAGGAAACGACCCTCAGCTAGAAACCGGAAGCTGTGACATTTTATGTGGCGCAGCCCCTCGCTACACCCGCTAGGAAGGCACCACATAGGGTCAGGGAAACTGGCGCCAAGTTTACCAAGAGGAGGCCCGAGGCAGCCGGACAGAAGGGTTGGTAAGAAAGGCCAGACAAAGGACACACAAAGGGGGTCCTGTGAAGCGCTCCAACGTTATCTGGGAGTTGTCTGAGCCCCTCACCTGGTGAGCACAGTACGACGTGGGCAGCCGTTACCTGCAGACGTGGTCTGGATAATAAGAACTGTGAGTAAAGGCCCTGGACTGCATCACTGACTCCGTGTCGTTACTGCTGCTGCCCTGCACCATCACCCCCATCCTCCGCATACACTGCCCTGAGGCTATACTCCTCCCGTGGGGAGTTATGCTACGCTCTGCTGCACCCACAACACCAGCCTCAGCGGTCTGCCCTGCAGCGGCGGTTCACTCTGACCGCAATCCACGGGTGGCGTAGTCAGACATTTAAACATCAAAACCACATAAATAGTTCCGCCACTGGTTTGATCACCCTGAGCCACGGAACCGGGTCGCCGCCACGAAGACTACAACCACCAGCATCCACCAAAATGGGTCCGGCTCCGGGTGTCCCAACGCCCAGGGGGTGCATCAGAACATTTTCATCACCTTTCACAATCACCAATGGGACAAGGCAGGGATGTCCTCTGTCCCCTCTCTTATACATCCTAGTGACGGAGCACCTGCTCTCATCAATTCGCCATAACCCCAATATTAGGTGGATTGAGGTGGGAGGCACCGAGTACAAGTGCTCTCTATTTGCTGATGATGTCCTAGTATATATCACTCAATCACGTATATCCATCCATGCTGTTATGGCTGAAATAGATCACTTTGTTACATGGTCAAATTTTGAAATCAATGCAGCGAAGTCTGAGGCCCTCGATGTCTCCCTCCCCAAATCCATATAGGATTCCATCCAGTCCAACTTTCCCTTTGCCTAGCCCTCACAGGGTATCAAATACTTAGGAATTCCTATTCATAGAGACCTCTCCCATCTATGTTATCTTAATTTTGGGCCCTTTATTGAACAACTCCATACAGACCACGATTGGCAAGTTAGAACTGTAAGATTCACTACGTGAACCACTGGTGTTTTGTGGAAAAGCACATGTACACTGTGTTCCAAATTATTATGCAAAAAGTGTTTAGGAGTGATAAGGGAAGAATTTGTTTGTTTGTCAGTTAAACTCATTGATGGTGATGTGTGTCAGGGCTCTTTATATCACTGTAAGCAATTGCAGACACCTGTGCTAATTAGTTTGGCAGGTGTGTCCAATGAAAGGCAAGACTACTTAAGAAGGCTGTCTCACATTATTAAGCAGCCTACATTTTCTGCCAAAATGGGAAAGAAAAAGGATGTGTCGGCTGCTGAGAAGCAACAAATTGTGGAGTGTTTAGGTCAAGGCATGACTACAATCAACATTGTGCGATGATCAGGATGAAGTGTCTTGGCAATCAAGAAGTATGTAGCTGATTCACAGTACACACGTGTGCGTGCTGATAAGGGCAAATTGAGGACTCTTTCCTACAGGCAATTACGTCAGGTTAAAAGAGCAGCGGCAAAAAAGCCTTGTCATAGCAGCAGACAAGTTTTTGAAGCTGCTGGTGCCTCCAACGTCCCCCGAACAACAAGATGCAGGGTCCTTCAGAGGTTTGCAGCTGTGCATACGCCATCCTGTCGACCTCCTCTATCCACTTCACACAAGCAGACACGGCTCCAGTGGGCCAAACATTACATGAAGACTGATTTCAAAACTGTTTTGTTCACGGATGAGTGTCATGCAGCGCTCGATGGTCCAGATGGATGGAGTGGAGGATGGCTGGTTGATGGACACCCCACGCAAACACGGCTACAGCGCCAACAAGGAGGAGGTGGAGTAATGTTTTGGCCTGGAATCATGGGGAGAGAGATTGTCGGCCCCTTTAGGATCCCTGAAGGCGCTAAAGATGAACTCCATAATGTATGTGGATTTTCTCAAACAGCACTTCCTGCCATGGTTCAAAAAGAAGAACCGTGTATTTCACAGCAAGATCATTTTTTTGCATGATAATGCACCATCTCATGCTGCACATAAACATCTGCATCTCTGGCTGATATGGGCATAAAAGGGGACAAACTTATGGTGTGACCCCCATGCTCCCCTGACCTCTACCCCATTCAGAACCTCTGGAGCATCATCAAAAGGAGTGTCTATGATGGCGGGAGGCAGTTCACATCTAAGCAACAGCTCTGGGAGGGTATTCTGTCCTCATGCAAAACAATTGAAGCCGAAACCATCCAAAACCTGACAAATTCAATGGACGAGAGAGTTCAGAAGCTCCTTTCGAACAAGGGGTCCTATGTGAAAATGTAACATCACCTAGAATAAAGTTTTGAGTTGAAAACTGTTTGATTTCAGTTTCTAATAACCTGCTAATGCTTATAATTTCAAAAATGACCATTTTTTTGGTATTTATTAAAATGAAAAGGTTGATCGAAAAGTTTGGGGGATCTAAGAGTGTGGCAACCCAGTAGTCATGATTACTTCGAATTCTGACAATATGAGGGTCATGTTGCAGGTAGTGCAGCAAGAAGGCACTTATGTGTCTTGCGCATCTCGGAGCCCCAAAATTATTTTCCGGGCTAGATGCAGCTAAAAATTATTATTAATTTTAAATCTGGTGGAGCTTAGTATAGATGGCCTAATAGGATCAGTGCTGCACACTGCTGCAAAGCCCAAATTATTTTCCAGTCAAGATACAGATAAACATGATTAGTAATTTTAAATCTGGTGGAGCTTATTATAGATGGCCTAATAGAATCAGTGCTGCACACTGCTACAAAGCCCAAATAATTTTCCAGCCAAGATACAGATAAACATGATTAGTAATTTGAAAGCTTAAAACAGTTGGTAGGGTGATTTTAACCAATCATCAAGCTTTTACTCTCCCCAGGATGACACAGGGGTAGAAAAGTCGTTTCGGATCCATGATTTGTTCATCTTTATGAACGTGAGTCTGTCTACATTATCAGTGGAGAGCCGCGTGTGCTTATCTGTCAGCACACCACCAGCAGCGCTGAACACACGTTCAGACAGAACGCTGGCTGCGGGGCATGACAAGATCTCCAAGGCGTAAGTGGCTAGCTCCGGCCATTTATCCAGATTGGAAGCCCAAAAAGAGCAAGGGTCCAGTGACACAGTCATGGCTTCAATGTTTACTTGGAGATACTCCTGTACCATCGTCTCTAGGCGTTGACTATGTGTCAGACTTCTTGTCTCCTGTGGCCTTGCAAAGGATGGGCTAAAAAAGTGGTGAAATGATTCCGCAAAATTGATGTTACCAGCAGATACTGTGGTTCTGTTACGGTTTGAGTGCTGAACACTTGACGGTCCCACGGTTGGCAAGTTGGAACTGTGAGATTCACTACGTGCACCACTGGTGTTTTGTGGAAAAGCACATGTAAGATTCTGCAACAGTCTCTGCTGATACTCCTGCATGCGTGCATCCCTTTATATGGCAGGAATAATTTCTGCAAATTTACTTTTGTACCGGGGATCTAACAGTGTGGCAACCCAGTAGTCAGGATTATTTCTAATTCTCACAATTCGAGGGTCATGTTGCAGGTAGTGCAGCAAGAAGGCACTCATGTGTGTTGCGCATCCAGGAGCACCAAGTCCCTGTTGTGTTGGTGGCGAGGTAACAATCATGCTTCCTTCCTCTGTCCTCTCCCCCCAACCTCGCACAGCAGAAATGTGATCAAGGTCTCCCTCATCTGATGAGTCTTCCACCAGTTCGTCCTCCACTTCTTCCTGGGCTCCTGCACCTTCCTCACTAGTTTGGCTGCTACCATGCGCCCTGGTAAAACCATCTCCCCCACCCTCACATGCCTGCCGCCTTGGTGCTGCCGACCGTCTGGACCTTGCAGATGTTAGCCCTTCCGCATACAACAGGTCCCTGATCTGAGACCACTCCTCCAGCGTGATTTTCCCCACCTCTGGATCTCGTTGGCCCAGGCTATACGTCAGAACGTATTGCACGAGGGCTTGTCGGTGCTGCCACAGTCGCTGCAACATGTGCAGAGTTGAATTACACCGGGTAGGCACATCGCATTTTAGCCGGTGAAGTGGCAGGCCCAACGACTTCTGTAGAGATGTAAGTCGCTGAGCTGCGGGATGCCAACGGCGGAAGTGAGCACACAGCGACCGTGCCCTCTGCAGAAGGCCATCTAGTCTGGGATAGTGGGCTAAAAATTGTTGGACAACCAGGTTCAACACGTGAGCCATACAAGGCACGTGTGTGACATTGCCCCGACGAAGGGCCGCACCCAGGTTTGCAGCATTGTCGCACACGGCATTCCCTGGTTTCAGGTCCAGTGGAGACAACCATTCATGAAATTGGTTCTCCAGAGCTGACCACAACTCCTCAGCTGTGTGACTCACATTTCCCAGACATTTCAAAGTAAAAACCGCCTGATGACGTTGAGCCCTACTGCCAGCATAGTAAGGAGGTGTGCAGGATCCCTTCTGCGCAGTTAGAAAGCTTGTGGCATGACCAGACAGGCTTTGGGTGCAGGTGGAAGACCGAGAGGAGGTTGAGGAGGCAGAAGCAGTGGAGGAACTTTGACATAAAGAGGATTGACGCACAACTCGTGGGGACGGCAAGACTTGGACAGCAGCCCCTTGTCCTGCTGTCACCATAGTTACCCAGTGCCCAGTCAGCGACATGTAACGCCCCTGTCCATGCCTACTCGTCCAAGTGTCTGTGGTGAAATGCACCCTGTCACACACAGAGTTTCTCAAAGAAGCGGTGATGTTGTGTGCGACATGCTGGTGGAGCGCAGGCACACCTTTCTTTGAGAAGTAGTGCCGACTGGGCATCTGGTACTGGGGCACTGCGACGGACATAAGGTCTCGAAAATCCTCTGTGTCCACCAGGCGGAAAGGCAGCATTTCTGTAGCCAAGAGCTTGCAGATGGTGAAATTCAACCTCTTAGCTTTCTCATGGCTAGGAGGAAATGGTCTTTTACTTGTCCACATCTGAGGGACCCAGGGCTGGCTATTGTGCTTAGACAGGGTTGATAAGGGTGTCCCCGGCAAACTGCCGGTCTGTGAGGAAGATGCAGGCGGACATGTTAGGTTGCCTTGATCCAAAGGTGGTGCTATCGATGTCGGACAGCGCTCAACACCAGCTCGTGTTACCACCTCCAAAGAAAATGATGACCAGCCAATCACGCTGGCTGTTGCGGGTAAAGAGGTGGCAGGTCTGCGCCCCAAAACAGGTGTGACTGCTGTCCCCCCAGTCACAGAGGATGAAGAGGCCGCGGATGCACAAGATATGGCAGACGGCGGCTGACCCGGCCGGCTAGGCCGCATTGTAGCACACTGAGCTTCCCACTGCAACTTATGCTTCATGTCCATGTGCCGGTTCATGCATGAAGTACTCAAACTATGTATTTTTTGGCCTCTACTTAGCTTTTGCTGACAAATGTTACAGATAACACGAGTTGGGTCATCTTTATCGATCTGAAAAAATGCCCAGGCTATGCAAGGCTTAGCACCCATGCGACCTGAAGAGCCACCACGACTTGTGGTGAGAGGCAGAGTTGTGTTTGAGGATGCAGTTGTTGACGTGCTTCCAGTACTACGTCTCTGTCCAGGAAGGCGCAACCTGACCTCGTCGTCACTAGCATCTTCCTCCACCTCCTCTGCTGACCTCATCTCTTGGCTGACTGTGGGTTGCCAGTAAGTGGGATCTCCAACCTCATCATCATCACCCTGTGCGTTATCACACCCGTCGTCCTCAGAGCCAACCTGTTCCTGCCCTGACAAAAAACTAAAGTTGTAGCTCCAATCAGGCATTTGAGTCTCATCATCGTCTTCCTCATTGTCTCCACCAACAGGAGTTACAGTTTGGGAATGAGGGTCTACATTATGGTCAGAACCTTCTGCGTCTGGTCCTGGATCTGACTCATAAAGATTCTGGGCATCAGTGCAGATCATTTCCTCGTCTGGATTCACAGAAGCGCTGGAGTCGACCTCTGATTCCCAGGCTATAGTATGAGTAAACAGCTCTGCAGACTCAACCATCTGTTCTACCTCATACTCAGACGAACAGCTGGAGATTTGGGAGCTGTGAGGAAGCAAGTGCGATTGGGGTGACACCTTTGAGGACTGGAGTATTTGTGATGTTGAAGTTGATGTGGAGGAGAGCCCACTTAAAGGAGCACTTGATATCCGTTGAAGCACCTGCTGTTTTTGTGCCTCATCTGGAATTTGTAGCGATTGGCGTGGCCGTAAGAAAGGGATCTTATCACATTGTCCGCTAAAAGAATTAGACATTTTAGTTTGGCTGGAAGATGGTCTTTCTTCTGCAGAGGTTACTGTTGCTTTAACACCTACCCCACGGACACAACCTTTTTTCCCCTTCCCAACACGCCTATTCCCCTTTCCACCACCAGCAGGCCTTTTTCCACTCATTTTGGTGGTTTACTAATTCACAACTCTGGAGTTGTTTGCACAAAAAAACAATGGATGGGAACCGAGCAGAGCTGAGTGGCCAAACTGTGGTATTAGGCCAAAACTATTGGCTGGGTTAGATGCAGAAAAAAATTATATTCAATTTGCAACCTGATGGAGGTCAGTATAGATGGACTAATAGAACAAGTCCCACACAGCTAGAAGCCCAAATATTTTTTCAGAGGTAGATGCAGAAAAAAATTGTATTCAGTTTGCAACCTGATGGAGGTCAGCATAGATGGACTAATAGAACAAGTCCTACACACAGCTAGAAGCCCAAATATTTTTTCAGAGATAGATGCAGAAAAAATATTTATTCAGTTTGCAACCTGATGGAGGTCAGTATAGATGGACTAATAGAGAAAGTCCCACACACTGCTAAAAGGCCAAATATTTTTTCAGAGCTAGATGCAGATATAAATTATTTTTAATTTGCAACCTGATGGAGGTCAGTATAGATGGACTAATAGAGAAAGTCCCACACACTGCTAGAAGGCCAAATATTTTTTCAGAGCTAGATGCGGAAAAAAATTATATTCAGTTTGCAACCTGATGGAGGTCAGTATAGATGGACTAATAGAACAAGTCCCACACACAGCTAGAAGGCCAAATATTTTTTCAGAGGTAGATGCAGATAAAAATTATTTTTAATTTGCAGCCTGATGGACGTCAGTATAGATGGACTAATAGAGAAAGTCCCACACACTGCTAGAAGGCCAAATATTGTTTCAGAGCTAGATGCAGACAAAAAATTATTTTTAATTTGCAACCTGATGGAGGTCAGTATAGATGGACTAATAGAGAAAGTCCCACACACTGCTAGAAGGCCAAATATTTTTTCAGAGCTAGATGCAGAAAAAAATTATATTCAGTTTGCAACCTGATGGAGGTCAGTATAGATGGACTAATAGAGAAAGTCCCACACACTGCTAGAAGGCCAAATATTTTTTCAGAGCTAGATGCAGACAAAAAATTATTTTGAATTTGCAACCTGATGGAGGTCAGTATAGATGGACTAACAGAGAAAGTCCCACACACTGCTAGAAGGCCAAATATTGTTTCAGAGCTAGATGCAGACAAAAAACTATTTTTAATTTGCAACCTGATGGAGGTCAGTATAGATGGACTAATAGAGAAAGTCCCACACACTGCTAGAAGGCCAAATATTTTTTCAGAGCTAGATGCAGAAAAAAATTATATTCAGTTTGCAACCTGATGGAGGTCAGTATAGATGGACTAATAGAGAAAGTCCCACACACTGCTAGAAGGCCAAATATTTTTTCAGAGCTAGATGCAGAAAAAAATTATATTCAGTTTGCAACCTGATGGAGGTCAGTATAGATGGACTAATAGAACAAGTCCCACACACAGCTAGAAGCCCAAATATTTTTTCAGAGGTAGATGCAGATAAAAAAAAATTTTAATTTGCAACCTGATGGAGGTCAGTATAGATGGACTAATAGAGAAAGTCCCACACACTGCTAGGAGGCCAAATATTTTTTCAGAGCTAGATGCAGATAAAAATTATTTTTAATTTGCAAAGTGATGGAGGTCAGTATAGATGGACTAATAGAACAAGTCCCACACACAGCTAGAAGCCCAAATATTTTTTCAGAGGTAGATGCAGACAAAAATTATTTTTAATTTGCAACCTGATGGAGGTCAGTATAGATGGACTAATAGAGAAAGTCCCACACACTGCTAGAAGGCCAAATATTTCTTCAGAGCTAGATGCAGAAAAAAAATATATTCAGTTTGCAACCTGATGGAGGTCAGTATAGATGGACTAATAGAACAAGTCCCACACACAGCTAGAAGCCCAAATATTTTTTCAGAGGTAGATGCAGAAAAAAATTATATTCAGTTTGCAACCTGATGGAGGTCTGTATAGATGGATTAATAGAACAAGTCCCACACACAGCTAGAAGCCCAAATATTTTTTCAGAGGTAGATGCAGAAAAAAATTATATTCAGTTTGCAACCTGATGGAGGTCTGTAGAGATGGATTAATAGAACAAGTCCCACACACAGCTAGAAGCCCAAATATTTTTTCAGAGGTAGATGCAGAAAAAAAATATATTCAGTTTGCAACCTGATGGAGGTCAGTATAGATGGACTAATAGAGAAAGTCCCACACTAGGCTAGAAGGCCAAATATTTTTTTCAGAGCTAGATGCAGACAAAAAATTATTTTTAATTTGCAACCTGATGGAGGTCAGTATAGATGGACTAATAGAGAAAGTCCCACACACTGCTAGAAGGCCAAATATTTTTTTCAGAGCTAGATGCAGACAAAAAATTATTTTTAATTTGCAACCTGATGGAGGTCAGTATAGATGGACTAATAGAACAAGTCCCACACACAGCTAGAAGGCCAAATAATTTTTCAGAGGTAGATGCAGATAAAAATTATTTTTAATTTGCAGCCTGATGGAGGTCAGTATAGATGGACTAATAGAGAAAGTCCCACACACTGCTAGAAGGCCAAATATTTTTTCAGAGCTAGATGCAGACAAAAAATTATTTTGAATTTGCAACCTGATGGAGGTCAGTATAGATGGACTAATAGAGAAAGTCCCACACACTGCTAGAAGGCCAAATATTTTTTCAGAGCTAGATGCAGAAAAAAATTATATTCAGTTTGCAACCTGATGGAGGTCAGTATAGATGGACTAATAGAACAAGTCCCACACACAGCTAGAAGCCCAAATATTTTTTCAGAGGTAGATGCAGATAAAAAAAATTTTTAATTTGCAACCTGATGGAGGTCAGTATAGATTGACTAATAGAGAAAGTCCCACACACTGCTAGAAGGCCAAATATTTTTTCAGAGCTAGATGCAGATAAAAATTATTTTTAATTTGCAACCTGATGGAGGTCAGTATAGATGGACTAATAGAACAAGTCCCACACACAGCTAGAAGCCCAAATATTTTTTCAGAGGTAGATGCAGATAAAAATTATTTTTAATTTGCAACCTGATGGAGGTCAGTATAGATGGACTAATAGAGAAAGTCCCACACACTGCTAGAAGGCCAAATATTTTTTCAGAGCTAGATGCAGAAAAAAAATATATTCAGTTTGCAACCTGATGGAGGTCAGTATAGATGGACTAATAGAACAAGTCCCACACACAGCTAGAAGCCCAAATATTTTTTCAGAGGTAGATGCAGAAAAAAATTATATTCAGTTTGCAACCTGATGGAGGTCTGTATAGATGGATTAATAGAACAAGTCCCACACACAGCTAGAAGCCCAAATATTTTTTCAGAAGTAGATGCAGAAAAAAATTATATTCAGTTTGCAACCTGATGGAGGTCTGTATAGATGGATTAATAGAACAAGTCCCACACACTGCTAGAAGCCCAAATATTTTTTCAGAGGTAGATGCAGAAAAAAAATATATTCAGTTTGCAACCTGATGGAGGTCAGTATAGATGGACTAATAGAGAAAGTCCCACACACTGCTAGAAGGCCAAATATTTTTTTCAAAGCTAGATGCAGACAAAAAATTATTTTTAATTTGCAACCTGATGGAGGTCAGTATAGATGGACTAATAGAGAAAGTTCCACACACTGCTAGAAGGCCAAATATTTTTTTCAGAGCTAGATGCAGACAAAAAATTATTTTTAATTTGCAACCTGATGGAGGTCAGTATAGATGGACTAATAGAACAAGTCCCACACACAGCTAGAAGGCCAAATATTTTTTCAGAGGTAGATGCAGGTAAAAATTATTTTTAATTTGCAGCCTGATGGAGGTCAGTATAGATGGACTAATAGAGAAAGTCCCACACACTGCTAGAAGGCCAAATATTTTTTCAGAGCTAGATGCAGACAAAAAATTATTTTGAATTTGCAACCTGATGGAGGTCAGTATAGATGGACTAATAGAGAAAGTCCCACACACTGCTAGAAGGCCAAATATTTTTTCAGAGCTAGATGCAGACAAAAAATTATTTTTAATTTGCAACCTGATGGAGGTCAGTATAGATGGACTAATAGAGAAAGTCCCACACACTGCTAGAAGGCCAAATATTTTTTCAGAGCTAGATGCAGAAAAAAATTATATTCAGTTTGCAACCTGATGGAGGTCAGTATAGATGGACTAATAGAACAAGTCCCACACACAGCTAGAAGCCCAAATATTTTTTCAGAGGTAGATGCAGATAAAAAAAATTTTAATTTGCAACCTGATGGAGGTCAGTATAGATGGACTAATAGAGAAAGTCCCACACACTGCTAGAAGGCCAAATATTTTTTCAGAGCTAGATGCAGATAAAAATTATTTTTAATTTGCAACCTGATGGAGGTCAGTATAGATGGACTAATAGAACAAGTCCCACACACAGCTAGAAGCCCAAATATTTTTTCAGAGGTAGATGCAGATAAAAATTATTTTTAATTTGCAACCTGATGGAGGTCAGTATAGATGGACTAATAGAGAAAGTCCCACACACTGCTAGAAGGCCAAATATTTTTCAGAGCTAGATACAGAAAAAATATATATTCAGTTTGCAACCTGATGGAGGTCAGTATAGATGGACTAATAGAACAAGTCCCACACACAGCTAGAAGCCCAAATATTTTTTCAGAGGTAGATGCAGAAAAAAATTATATTCAGTTTGCAACCTGATGGAGGTCTGTATAGATGGATTAATAGAACAAGTCCCACACACAGCTAGAAGCCCAAATATTTTTTCAGAGGTAGATGCAGAAAAAAATTATATTCAGTTTGCAACCTGATGGAGGTCTGTATAGATGGATTAATAGAACAAGTCCCACACACAGCTAGAAGCCCAAATATTTTTTCAGAGGTAGATGCAGAAAAAAAATATATTCAGTTTGCAACCTGATGGAGGTCAGTATAGATGGACTAATAGAGAAAGTCCCACACACTGCTAGAAGGCCAAATATTTTTTTCAGAGCTAGATGCAGACAAAAAATTATTTTTAATTTTCAACCTGATGGAGGTCAGTATAGATGGACTAATAGAGAAAGTCCCACACACTGCTAGAAGGCCAAATATTTTTTTCAGAGCTAGATGCAGACAAAAAATTATTTTTAATTTGCAACCTGATGGAGGTCAGTATAGATGGACTAATAGAACAAGTCCCACACACAGCTAGAAGGCCAAATATTTTTTCAGAGGTAGATGCAGATAAAAATTATTTTTAATTTGCAGCCTGATGGAGGTCAGTATAGATGGACTAATAGAGAAAGTCCCACACACTGCTAGAAGGCCAAAAATATTTCAGAGCTAGATGCAGACAAAAAATTATTTTGAATTTGCAACCTGATGGAGGTCAGTATAGATGGACTAATAGAGAAAGTCCCACACACTGCTAGAAGGCCAAATATTTTTTCAGAGCTAGATGCAGACAAAAAATTATTTTGAATTTGCAACCTGATGGAGGTCAGTATAGATGGACTAATAGAGAAAGTCCCACACACTGCTAGAAGGCCAAATATTTTTTCAGAGCTAGATGCAGAAAAAAATTATATTCAGTTTGCAACCTGATGGAGGTCAGTATAGATGGACTAATAGAACAAGTCCCACACACAGCTAGAAGCCCAAATATTTTTTCAGAGGTAGATGCAGATAAAAATTATTTTTAATTTGCAACCTGATGGAGGTCAGTATAGATGGACTAATAGAGAAAGTCCCACACACTGCTAGAAGGCCATATATTTTTTCACAGCTAGATGCAGACAAAAAATTATTTTTAATTTGCAACCTGATGGAGGTCAGTATAGATGGACTAATAGAGAAAGTCCCACACACTGCTAGAAGGCCAAATATTTTTTCAGAGCTAGATGCAGAAAAAAATTATATTCAGTTTGCAACCTGATGGAGGTCAGTATAGATGGACTAATAGAACAAGTCCCACACACAGCTAGAAGCCCAAATATTTTTTCAGAGGTAGATTCAGATAAAAATTATTTTTAATTTGCAACCTGATGGAGGTCAGTATAGATGGACTAATAGAGAAAGTCCCACACACTGCTAGAAGGCCAAATATTTTTTCAGAGCTAGATGCAGATAAAAATAATTTTTAATTTGCAACCTGATGGAGGTCAGTATAGACGGACTAATAGAACAAGTCCCACACACAGCTAGAAGCCCAAATATTTTTTCAGAGGTAGATGCAGATAAAAATTATTTTTAATTTGCAACCTGATGGAGGTCAGTATAGATGGACTAATAGAGAAAGTCCCACACACTGCTAGAAGGCCAAATATTTTTTCAGAGCTAGATGCAGAAAAAAAATATATTCAGTTTGCAACCTGATGGAGGTCAGTATAGATGGACTAATAGAACAAGTCCCACACACAGCTAGAAGCCCAAATATTTTTTCAGAGGTAGATGCAGAAAAAAATTATATTCAGTTTGTAACCTGATGGAGGTCTGTATAGATGTATTAATAGAACAAGTCCCACACACAGCTAGAAGCCCAAATATTTTTTCAGAGGTAGATGCAGAAAAAAATTATATTCAGTTTGCAACCTGATGGAGGTCTGTATAGATGGATTAATAGAACAAGTCCCACACACAGCTAGAAGCCCAAATATTTTTTCAGAGGTAGATGCAGAAAAAAAATATATTCAGTTCGCAACCTGATGGAGGTCAGTATAGATGGACTAATAGAGAAAGTCCCACACACTGCTAGAAGGCCAAATATTTTTTCCAGAGCTAGATGCAGACAAAAAATTATTTTTAATTTGCAACCTGATGGAGGTCAGTATAGATGGACTAATAGAGAAAGTCCCACACACTACTAGAAGGCCAAATATTTTTTCAGAGCTAGATGCAGAAAAAAATTATATTCAGTTTGCAACCTGATGGAGGTCAGTATAGATGGACTAATAGAGAAAGTCCCACACACTGCTAGAAGGCCAAATATTTTTTCAGAGCTAGATGCAGATATAAATTATTTTTAATTTGCAACCTGATGGAGGTCAGTATAGATGGACTAATAGAGAAAGTCACACACACTGCTAGAAGGCCAAATATTTTTTCAGAGCTAGATGCAGAAAAAAATTATATTCAGTTTGCAACCTGATGGAGGTCAGTATAGATGGACTAATAGAACAAGTTCCACACACAGCTAGAAGCCCAAATATTTTTTCAGAGGTAGATGCAGATAAAAATTATTTTTAATTTGCAGCCTGATGGAGGTCAGTATAGATGGACTAATAGAGAAAGTCCCACACACTGCTAGAAGGCCAAATATTTTTTCAGAGCTAGATGCAGACAAAAAATTATTTTGAATTTGCAACCTGATGGAGGTCAGTATAGATGGACTAATAGAGAAAGTCCCACACACTGCTAGAAGGCCAAATATTTTTTCAGAGCTAGATGCAGAAAAAAAATATATTCAGTTTGCAACCTGATGGAGGTCAGTATAGATGGACTAATAGAACAATTCCCACACACAGCTAGAAGCCCAAATATTTTTTCAGAGGTAGATGCAGAAAAAAATTATATTCAGTTTGCAACCTGATGGAGGTCTGTATAGATGGATTAATAGAACAAGTCCCACACACAGCTAGAAGCCCAATATTTTTTCAGAGCTAGATGCAGATAAAAATTATTTTTAATTTGCAATCTGATGGAGGTCAGTGTAGATGGACTAATAGAGAAAGTCCCACACACTGCTAGAAGGCCAAATATTTTTTCAGAGCTAGATGCAGAAAAAAATTATATTCAGTTTGCAACCTGATGGAGGTCAGTATAGATGGACTAATAGAACAAGTCCCACACACAGCTAGAAGCCCAAATATTTTTTCAGAGGTAGATGCAGATAAAAATTATTTTTAATTTGCAACCTGATGGAGGTCAGTATAGATGGACTAATAGAGAAAGTCCCACACACTGCTAGAAGGCCAAATATTTTTTCAGAGCTAGATGCAGAGAAAAAATTATTTTGAATTTGCAGCGTGATGGAGGTCAGTATAGATGGACTAATAGAACAAGTCCCACACACTGCTAGAAGGCCAAATATTTTTTCAGAGCTAGATGCAGAAAAAAATTATATTCAGTTTGCAACCTGATGGAGGTCAGTATAGATGGACTAATAGAACAAGTCCCACACACTGCTAGAAGCCCAAATATTTTTTCAGAGCTAGATGCAGAAAAAAATTATATTCAATTTGCAACCTGATGGAGGTCAGTATAGATGGACTAATAGAATGATGCTATGCCCAAAAGATTTTACTTCAGTAGGTGCAGTAAAAAAATTGGTATTTAAGAGCACAGACCTGCCTGATAAAATCGTAGGAAATGCTGTAACCTAGTCCTTAAAAGGACTGCAATCACAACTATTCCCTACTCCCAAGCTATCTGTAGATTTGTGCGAAAATTGGCTTGAAATTAACAAGGTATAGCGCACACAGCAACAGCGGTGCCGTCTAACACGCAGCTGCAGCAGTGAGAAAATGGTGGCGACAGGGAAAATGGCTTGGTCTTATAGGGCAAGGACATGTGACATACACTGCCAATGACACATGCCCTTGCTTGTGTGAAAAAAAGCACTTCGCTTCGTGTGTGCACTGCTGATAGGCTGACAGATTGCACCTCCCCACTGTAAATGCGGGAAAGAGAAAAAAAAATGGAGATCTTCATTATTCCTGCAGAGATCCATCCCCTGCCCCTCCCCCCACCCCGCTGTACACTCAAACTGCGTATTAACATTAATTTTCATCATTACTGAGAAAAAATCTAGTTATGATTTTGGTGCACGAACAGTTATCGAACATAACCTCGAACAGCCGAATTTTTCTCAAATCGTTCGTGTTCGCCGAACGGCTCGAACACCGCCCAAAACAGCTCGAATTTGAGATTGGCGAACAGTTCGAGTCGAACAACGCTCATCTCTACTCATCACTAGTTTTAACTGCATGTTTGAAGATAGGTATAGATTCAGACACAGAGTATTTAGGTAAGGGAGCTGCTACAGCAGGTTTAGGGTAGGGACTGATTCAGACAACAGGTTTGGAGTGAAGAACTGAATCAGATGCAGCTGGTGTGGAAACAGGAACTGATTCAGACACAGAAGGATTCAGAAACAGGTTCAGATACTGACACAGCAGGTACAGGAAAAGATACAAACTTAGATAAAGAGTCAGGTCCTAATTCAGACAAGAACAGGTACAGGTTAAGGGTTCAGGCCTGGGCATACAGAACAAGGAAAACAGGTTAAGACAAGCTCAGACACAGGTACAGGTTCAGGGTTTAGTCCTAGGCATACAGACCCAGGAAAACAGGTTTGGGCAAAGAGTGGACTTGGCAACAGACTTAGCAGCTTACAGACAAGTTAGACACTAAAGTCCTTGATGTTGAACAGGCATCTCCCATTGCTTGAGGGAGCTTAAGTACCAAATGCCTTCCAAGTATTGGCTGGGGACATGTAAGGAGCTTGCATGCTACTGACGCACCCCTGGGCCTGTGTCGCGCAGCGTTGCGCACGCGGGAGCTTACCCAGAGCCGGATCTGTTGAGGGTTGTAGTCTCGTGGCGGTGACCCGGTCCGTGCCCAGGGAGTCAGACTAAGTGGCGCTGTATTAGCGGTAGATGTTGGACGACTACGCCACCCGTTGAATGCAGCTAAGGAGCTGCTGCTGCAGGGCAGACCGCTGAGGCCGGTGGTAGGATTGTGCAGCGTGATAGTATAACCCCCAACGGGAGGGGTATGGCCTCAGGGCAGCCGACGTGGATGATGGGGGTAGCAGGAACCACTCAGAGACGGTACGGTGTAGTTCAGGGTCTTTACTGGTGACAACGATAGACCCTCCCGGAGTACTGGCTAGCGATTGGGGCCTGGTCAGTCCTTGAGCAGATGGGATCTCCCCTGGCCAGGCGGAGTTGTAGGCCTCCCAAACTAACTGTACTCTTTTAGCTACCTTGCTAGAGGCGGGTATAAGTAGCCCACGTCCCTGAGTGTACCGTGTGGTGCTCACCCGTATGGCCGGTGACTCGGGGCCTTCTAGTAGCTTCCGCTCCACGACGGCGGTGCTGGTCCCATGCGTGTGACCGTGCCTTCGGGTTTCTTGGCCAGAGGACCTGAAATCCCCTGCCTGATGGATTCTGCTGCTGGGTAGGAGTTAGTCCCCACAGCCTCGGACTCCGGGTCCGGTAAGAAATCTTCTCAGTCAGGGCGAGCTCTGCAGCTGCCAGCCCCTGACTCCTTGTAACACTGCTCCCACAGAGCTCCTGTTGTTTCTTCCCATAGCTGCTTCTCTTCTCTGTCTCTACTTCTGGCATGGCCCAGGAGCTGGGCCCAGCCGGAGCCACAGCTCCCTGTCAGCCCTCCTGGCTGAACTCTCCCCCTGAACTCCCTCACCCTGCCTCAGCCCCAGGTTTATATAGGGGAAATCCTTCCCCTCCCAGGACTGGGCAGGAGGTGTGGCATGCATAGGATTCCTGACCAAGAGACCTCCCACCTGCTCTCAGACATAACATTGCATTACTGTGGAAACCAGACCCCTGGGGTGCCACACTACCCCTTTAAGAAAGAGGGAGTGCCCGCGCGTACACTAGGCAAGATGTCTGCAACAGGAGGGCTAGGATGGTGAGTACGCCAGCGTCCCTTTCAGGAGGGGGAGGCACTCAGGTACGCTGGAATTACACTCTGCTTGCCTCATTATAGTGAATGGCTCCCTTGTGGGTTTATATAAATCACATCATTCAAAGATTTAGATGGAAATCCCAATGTAAGTGCTCAGCCCAGAGCACAGGATAAATGTGATCCAAAATTTTATGTAAATTGTTCCCAATAAAAACTTAATTTCCACAACAAAAAGTCCCAACTCAGGTCCATCATTTGTTAACAGAAATATAGGGAGTTTCCAAGTTACTGGTAAAACAAAAGCTCTGTAAATCTAAATGGCTCCCCCTAAAATAAATTTATAGAATTCTAAGCTCTCAAATTCACATGCAAATCTCCCTTCTGAGCACCACAATGTGCCTAAATCACATTTAGCAACCACGCTTGTCAGTATTTGTAGCTATGAGAGCCCGCTTAATTTATGGGTCTCCAGAAGCATAAGCTGGCACTACATTGTACTGGGCACTACAATGTACTGGGCACTACAATGTACTGGCAGATTTGCAATTTTCACTCAGCAACATCCACTGCATGTTTGTTTCACGAAAACAACCATAAAGTCAAAATCATCACCACACCTGTAGATAAATTCCTAGAGGGGTGTAATTTTCAAAATGGGATCACTTGAGGGGGAAGTCTGCTCTTCTGGCACTTAGGGGCTTTATGTATAGAGTCTGCAAACTACAGACAATCTGTGCTTTAAGAGTCAAATAGCACTCCCACCCTCCTGAGCCTTGCATGTGGCTAGGCAGTGCTGTACAGGCACATATGGGGTATTGCCACATTCAGCAAATTTGTGTAATAAACTTTGGTGCCATTTTTACTCATTTTCCCATGAGAAAATGTGAAATCTGGGACTAAAACAACATTTTTGTAGTAAAAATTTAGGTTTTTTCTTCACTGCTCAAAGGTATAAAAGTCTGTGACACACCTGTGGTGTCAATATGATCACTGCACCCTTGGATGAATTAATTGAGAGGTATAGTTTGTAAAATGGGGTCATTTATGGAGGGTTCTGCTGTTCTAGCAAAAAAAGGCTCTGCCAATGTGACATGGCTTTTTCCCATCTGAGCTTTCCACTGTGCCTGAAAAGTAGTTCCAGATTACATGTTATAGGTAGAGATGAGCGTTGTTCTACTCGAACTGTTCGCCAATCTCAAATTCGAGCTGTTTTGGGCGGTGTGAGAGCCGTTCGGCGAACACGAACAATTTGAGAAAAATTCGGCTGTTCGAGGTTATGTTCGATAACTGTTCGTGCACCAAAATCATAACTGGATTTTTTCTCAGTAATGATGAAAATTAATGTTAATACGCAGTTTGAGTGTACAGCGGGGTGGGGGGAGGGGCAGGGGATGGATCTCTGCAGGAACAATGAAGATCTCCATTTTTTTTTCTCTTTCCCGCATTTGCAGTGGGGAGGTGCAATCTGTCAGCCTATCAGCAGCGCACACACGGAGCGAAGTGCTTTTTTTCACACAAGCAAGGGCATGTGTCATTGGCAGTGTATGTCACATGTCCTTGCCCTATAAGACCAAGCCATTTTCCCCGTCGCCACCATTTTCTCACTGCTGCAGCTGCGTGTTAGACGGCACCGCTGTTGCTGTGTGCGCTATACCTTGTTAATTTCAAGCCAATTTTCGCACAAATCTACAGATAGCTTGGGAGTAGGGAATAGTTGTGATTGCAGTCCTTTTAAGGACTAGGTTACAGCATTTCCTACGACTTTTATCAGGCAGGTCTGTGCTCTTAAATAGATAGATTGTGGGAGTAAAGACTAATTGTAATTGGAGTCCTTTTCAGGACTAGGTTACATCAGTTCCTATCAGTTTTTGCCAGGCAGGTCTGTGCCAGTGCTGTGCAAGTTTTTTTCACAGCATTTGGCTGAATCTAGCAAAGCTAATCCTTTTTGGCCTATTGCAGAGTGTGTTAGTCAGTGGAGTAGCCTATCTGTGTTGCAAGATATACCACCTGTGTATAGAATACCAATTTTTTTACTGCACCTAGTGAAGTAAAATCTTTTGGGCATAGCATCATTCTATTAGTCCATCTATACTGACCTCCATCAGGTTGCAAATTGAATATAATTTTTTTCTGCATCTAGCTCTGAAAAAATATTGGGCTTCTAGCTGTGTGTGGGACTTGTTCTATTAATCCATCTATACAGACCTCCATCAGGTTGCAAACTGAATATATTTTTTTCTGCATCTACCTCTGAAAAAATATTGGGCTTCTAGCTGTGTGTGGGACTTGTTCTATTAATCCATCTATACAGACCTCCATCAGGTTGCAAACTGAATATATTTTTTTCTGCATCTACCTCTGAAAAAATATTGGGCTTCTAGCTGTTTGTGGGACTTGTTCTATTAATCCATCTATACAGACCTCCATCAGGTTGCAAACTGAATATATTTTTTTCTGCATCTACCTCTGAAAAAATATTGGGCTTCTAGCTGTGTGTGGGACTTGTTGTATTAGTCCATCTATACTGACCTCCATCAGGTTGCAAACTGAATATATTTTTTTCTGCATCTACCTCTGAAAAAATATTGGGCTTCTAGCTGTGTGTGGGACTTGTTCTATTAATCCATCTATACAGACCTCCATCAGGTTGCAAACTGAATATATTTTTTTCTGCATCTACCTCTGAAAAAATATTGGGCTTCTAGCTGTGTGTGGGACTTGTTCTATTAATCCATCTATACAGACCTCCATCAGGTTGCAAACTGAATATATTTTTTTCTGCATCTACCTCTGAAAAAATATTGGGCTTCTAGCTGTGTGTGGGACTTGTTCTATTAATCCATCTATACAGACCTCCATCAGGTTGCAAACTGAATATATTTTTTTCTGCATCTACCTCTGAAAAAATATTGGGCTTCTAGCTGTGTGTGGGACTTGTTGTATTAGTCCATCTGTACTGACCTCCATCAGGTTGCAAACTGAATATATTTTTTTCTGCATCTACCTCTGAAAAAATATTGGGCTTCTAGCTGTGTGTGGGACTTGTTCTATTAATCCATCTATACAGACCTCCATCAGGTTGCAAACTGAATATATTTTTTTCTGCATCTACCTCTGAAAAAATATTGGGCTTCTAGCTGTGTGTGGGACTTGTTCTATTAATCCATCTATACAGACCTCCATCAGGTTGCAAACTGAATATATTTTTTTCTGCATCTACCTCTGAAAAAATATTGGGCTTCTAGCTGTGTGTGGGACTTGTTCTATTATCCATCTATACAGACCTCCATCAGGTTGCAAACTGAATATATTTTTGTCTGCATCTAGCTCTAAAAAAATATTTGGCCTTCTATCTGTGTGTGGGACTTGTTCTATTAGTCCATCTCTACTGACCTCCATCAGGTTGCAAACTGAATATAATTTTTTTCTGCATCTACCTCTGAAAAAATATTTGGGCTTCTAGCTGTGTGTGGGACTTGTTCTATTAGTCCATCTATACTGACCTCCATAAGGTTGCAAACTGAATATAATTTTTTTCTGCATCTAGCACTGAAAAAATATTTGGCCTTCTAGCAGTGTGTGGGACTTGTTCTATTAGTCATCTATACTGACCTCCATCAGGTTGCAAATTCAAAATAATTTTTTGCCTGCATCTACCTCTGAAAAAATATTTGGCCTTCTAGCAGTGTGTGGGACTTGTTCTATTAGTCCATCTATACTGACCTCCATCAGGTTGCAAACTGAATATAATTTTTTTCTGCATCTAACTCTGAAAAAATATTTGGCCTTCTAGCAGTGTGTGGGTCTCATTGTATTAGGCCATCTATACCAAGCTCCACCAGCTTTTCAATTAATAATAATTTTTCGCTGCATCTAGCCCTGAAAATAATTTTTCTTCCCAATAGTGGTAGCAATAGAAATATGGGGCGCGCTCCTGGCTTACAAAAATATACGCTTCATAGCAAAAAACACCAGCTTAGCGCACTGCATTAATAAGATGGCATCATCGTCTCTCCCAGTGCTAGGCCTACTACCCAGGCTAGCATTCCTGTGCCTAAAACACAATGTATGGGTCCGCGCTAGCCACAATGCTGAGGGGTCTAAAGCTGCTGCTAACGCTTTATAACAATTCAATTGGCAGATTTTCACAGAGCTCTTCCACAATGCCCACCCATCGGGACAACAGTTGCCCACCTTCCCTATGGGATCTAGTGGCGAATAGTTGATGCCATTAATCAGAGCGTCAGTTGCCCCGTCGACGTGGCAAGCATACGGTAAGGCATGGGAAGAGTGGACACGACTAGTAGCAGGCAGACGGGTTGACCAATGTGAACAAGCCAGATCACAAGTCACCATAGAATTTCTCCACCAGCTAATGATGAGGGGCATATCAGGGGCGTCAGCGCAGCGGTGTCTGACCGGAGTAGCATTTCACTTCCAACTACTGAATTGGGGAGATGTGACAAAGATTCATCATCAGACAATCCATAAAAGGGTGGAAAAGGGGTCAGCCAAGTCAGGAGTGTAGACGTCCTGTCCCGTGTCACTAAAACTGATTTCTCACATCATATCCCTAACACCATTAACATGACACTCACAATTTGAAGCAACACTACTGTCTACTGCATTTGTGATCGCCTTCTTCGGGGCGCTATGCATAAGCGAATTAGTCCCTCAATCCAAAATTAGCACCAGTGGAGGCTTATTACACCAGGACATAGTCATAGGCAATAATGCAATACGTCTACGCATACACAAATCGAAAATGGTTCCAGCGGGCAGGGGCACTTGGGTACTTCTACAACCCACAAACGGTACACTGAGTCGGGTAACAATAGTAAAACCATATCTAACCATCAGATCACAAAGTAATTTGTTCCTATCACACATTGATGGGACGCCATTATCAAGATACCAGTTCCAAGCTATATTTAATAAATGCATAACATCGGCAGGGAACCACCCCAAAGATTACGGGACACACTCATTCCGCATAGGCGCGGCCACAGAAGCAGCAAGAGCAGGACTGTCAGAAACGGAAGTTCAGAGGATAGAGAGATGGTGATCCACGTGTTTGGCAAGATACATAAGACCGGACTTGTTATCCTAACGTGGTTTGTTTCTTTTACAGGTGACGCTAAGCCAACAGTGTGGGTGATAGGCCACTCGTATATATATTGGGCAGATTAAAGGGCGAAAGTCCGCCCAGGCGGGAGGAAATTAGAGTTTCATAACACATATTTCAACTGGAGAGGTATTAGAGGCCTGCTATGGCCACAGGTACTAATGGAGGTAATCAAGGTAGGGAGAGAGGCAAGATGTCTGGTCATCTTAGTTATACAGGCCGGGGGAAACAACCTAGGTCATCACAAGAGCGCATAACTAATGGCAATAATGAAACTAGACACTGAGCGCTTCAGAGAATTTTTCACAAAACTAGCTATAGTATGGTCAGAGATTGTGCCGATAGCGGTATGGCAAGGTGCGCGAGACATCACGGCCATCGAACGGACAAGGCGGGTAATAAATATTCGGATGGCAAAATTTAGAAGAGACAGAGGCGGTGTAGTGGTACGACACCGACAACTGGAAGGAGATAAAGCAGGCCTCATACGGCCCGACGGTGTTCACTTAATGGATATTGGACTGGACATATTCCTGTCAGGACTCCAGGACGGAGTGGAACAAGCGTTAAGAGTGATAGGTGGGGGTCAGAGTCCTGCATACGAGTACGCAGGATCCTCCGTGGCCTGGAAATAGAAAGGACATGTTGGAGAGTTACACTTGTTGGCCAAGTTGCCGGAGTGGAGACCCAGGGCATGCTGCAACAAGCTGAATTATTTTAGAAATAAAATGTCTTTCTAATGGAATGAGTATAAAGAGTTAATAAAGCTGTGACCGATCCTCACCCATCCAGTTGTAAGAGTTACATTATTGTATTGTCAAGGAAAGGGGGGCGGTAGGGGGGCTGAGCGTCTGGGTTTGGTTGGGGGTCCCCACACTCTGCCTAGGCTAGATGCATTTAAAAATTCTTATTAGATACACAGGCGGTGCAGCTTGCTTTGCAGCTGGGCTACTACGCCCAAAGTATTGCCTAGGCTAGATGCAGTTAAAAATTCTACGCTGACTAGCAGACACTGAAGATTTGGAGCAGACCTCTGAGTAAACAGCTCTTCAGACTCAATCATCTGTGTTACCCCAAGCCATAGTGTATGTAGTTTCTTACAGTTAAAAGGGGGGGGGGAGCGACACAACCCACCTGGAATTGACGATGCCAACGTCACGTAAGACACAGCAAGGGGACTCCAAAAAGAGTTTCCATTTTTTCCCAAAATTGTGGCACAGACACCACTTAACCCTAGAACGCATACCTGGGGCCTCGCAGTCCCGCCCTGTTAATTGTTTTCTATTTTCTGCAAGATTACTTTAGTTAGAATTTTGAAACTCTAGGTATTCTTCATGTATATAGTTGTTTGTCATTTGAGTTTGAGTTATTCAATGTTATTTGCACACGGGCCTAAAAGGCCCCAGGTATATGAAAGTGTAGACTTTTATGGTCATGCGTTCTAGGGTTAAGTGGCATCAATTGCCCCACAGTTGCTTAAAACGGTTGGTGAGGTGATATTACCAAATCCTCAAGCTTTTAGCCTCCCAAGGATAACACAGGATTAGAAAAGTCCTTGCGAATCCATGATTTGTTCATCTTTATGAACGTGAGTCTGTCTACATTCTCAGTGGACAGCCGCGTGCGCTTATCTGTCAGCACACCATCAGCAGCGCTGAACACGCGTCCAGAGAGAACACTGGCTGCAGGGCATGACAAGATCTCCAAGGCGTGAGTGGCGAGCTCCGGCCATTTTTCCAGATTGGAATACCAAAATGAGCAAGGGTCCAGTGACACAGTCATGGCTTCGATGTTCACTTGGAGATACTCCTGCACCATCCTCTCTAGGCATTGACTATGTGTCAGACTTCTTGTCTCCTGTGGCCTTGCAAAGGATGGTCTAAAAAAGTGGTGAAACGATTTCACAAAATTGCTGTTACCAGCAGATACTGTGTTACTGTTACGGTTTGAGTGATGAAGACTCGACAGTCCCGCGGTTGGCAAGTTAGAACTGTGAGATTCACTTCGCGCACCACTGGTGTTTTGTGGAAAAGCACATGTAAGATTCTGCAACAGCGTCTGCAGATACTCCTGCATGCGTCAATCCCTTTTTATGGCAGGAATTATTTCGGCAAATTTACTTTTGTACCGGGGATCTAAGAGTGTGGCAACCCAGTAGTCGAGATTACTTCGAATTCTGCAATCTGAGGGTCATGTTGCAGGTAGTGCAGCAAGAAGGCAATCATGTGTCTTGCGCATCCAGGAGGACCAAGTCCTTGTTGTGTTGGTAGCGAGGTAAGAATCATGCTTCTTTCCTCTGCCCTCTCCCCCCAACCTCGCACAATAGAAATGTGATCAAGGTCTCCCTCATCTGATGAGTCTTCCATGCCCATCGCCAGTTCATCCTCCACTTCTTCCTCGGCTCCTGCACCTTCCTCAACAGTTTGGCTGCTACCATGCGCCCTGTTTAATCCCTCTCCCCCACCCTCCCATGCCTGCCTCCTTGGTGCTGCCAACCGTCTGGACCTTGAAGATGTTATCCCTTCCGCATACGACTCCTCCTCTACTTCCTCCACCTCCTCTTGTCCGACCACCTGACTCTGAATTCTGTTTAATGTGTGCTCCAGCATGTAAATCACCGAAATAGTTATGCTGATAATGGCATCGTCGTCAGCACTAAACATCTTCGTCGCCATTTCAAAACTGTGCAGAAAGGTGTGTGGCGCCCCTGAGGGTGCAGTCACCACAGAGTTACTGCATCTCACCCAGAGGTGTGGTATCTCACCCTCAGGTAAGGAAGGCGTATGGCTCGGGACCCTAACACCTGCATCCAACACATACCCGCAGTGGGGTTAGGGCGAGATTGCTCCTAAGGGAGAGCACAGTCCCAGGTCCCTAGCTGGTGGGAGGATCCTATGTAGTGGGTGCTTAGGGGAGCAGCTTAGGGGAGCACATGACAGGGAGAGTATAAATAGGAAGCCATCTTAGAAAGAGCAAGCCAGTCAGAGGAGGAAAAGTGACAGGAGCAGAGGCTCGGCATGAGCTCTGCTCCGGAGGCGGGCCTAGCCTGGGAGGCCCAGGACTGAAGGAGAGAAGAGAGGAGTGGGAGCAGGAAGGCTCCAGGAACCGAAGGGACCCTAGGGCTACGGGCCGTGCAGAAGGCCACCTGTACTCCCGCTGCTACCAGGAGGTAGAGGGGTCAGGCCAGATAAGGGGAACCGGTCCCTCAACTAGAGGAGAAACAGCAAGGCTCAACTAGAAACCGGAGGCTGCAGCATTTCATGTACTGCAGGCAAAAGTCCACACCAGTCTCACTAAGAAGGTAGCCACATAGGACCCAGGGGACGGAACACAAGTCGCCCGCCAAGGCCCGAGGATACCGGATAGAAGTGTCACTGGGTGTGAGGTGCAGGGAGAAGGCCAGAGAAAGGACACACAGAAGGGGGTCCTGCTAAGTACTCCGGAGCTATCTGGGGGTGGATTGAGCCCCTCACTGAGTACGCACAGCACGACGGGTGAGATAGCTCTGGTACCTGTAATCTGGACTGCAACAACTGTGAGTAAAGATCTTGGGACTGCATCACACGGACTCTGTGTTCATTACTGACTCCCTGCACTACAACCACCATCATCCACCCACACTGCCCTGAAGCTACACTCTTCCTGTGGTGAGTATTAATACCATTGCAGCAAAACCACCAGCTTCAGAGGACTGTTCCGCAGCGGCGGCCCCTTTGGCCGCACTCCACAGGTGGCGTAGTCGGACATTATAAAATCCATATATACAAATTACCGTTGGATTGACCGCCCTGGGTCACGGACCGGGTCACCGCCACAGTGACTACAACCCCCAGCGTCTACCGGCCCGGCTCCGGGTACCCCACGGCCCAGGGGGCGCGTCAACTTCATAGGTCCCTGATCTGAGACCACTCCTGCTGTGTGATTTGCCCCACCTCTGGATCTCGTTGGCCCAGGCTATACGTCAGAAACTATTGCACCAGGGCTTGTCGGTGCTGCCACAGTCGCTGCAACATGTGCAGAGTTGAATTCCACCGTGTCGGCACATCGCATTTCAGCCGGTGAACTGGCAGGCCCAACGACTTCTGTAGAGATGTAAGTCGTTGAGCTGCGGGATGCGAACGGCGGAAGTGAGCACACAGCGACCGTGCCCTCTGCAGAAGGCCATCTAGTCCGGGATAGTGGGCTAAAAATTTATGGACAACCAGGTTCAACACGTGAGCCATACAAGGCACGTGTGTAACATTGCCCCGGCGAAGGGCCGCACCCAGGTTTGCAGCATTGTCGCACACGGCCTTCCCTGGTTGCAGGTCCAGTGGAGACAACCATTCATGAAACTGGGTCTCCAGAGCTGACCACAAGTCCTCAGCTGTGTGACTCACATTTCCCAGACATTTCAAAGTAAACACTGATGCAGTTGAGCCCTGCTGCCAGCATAGTAAGGAGGTGCGCAGTTAGAAAGCAGGTGGCATTACCAGACAGGCTTTGGGTGCAGGTGGACGACCGAGAGGAGGTTGAGGAGGCAGAAGCAGTGGAGGAACTTCTAGATAAAGAGGATTGACGTACAACTCGCGGGGACGGCAAGACTTGGACAGCAGCCCCTTGTCCTGCTGTCACCATAGTTACCCAGTGCCCTGTCAGCGACATGTAACGCCCCTGTCCATGCCTACTCGTCCAAGTGTCTGTGGTGAAATGCACCCTGTCACACACAGAGTTTCTCAAAGAAGCGGTGATGTTGTGTGCGACATTCTGGTGGAGCGCAGGCACACCTTTCTTTGAGAAGTAGTGCCGACTGGGCATCTGGTACTGGGGCACTGCGACGGACATAAGGTCTCAAAAATCCACTGTGTCCTCCAGGCGGAAAGGCAGCATTTCTGTAGCCAACAGCTTGCAGATGGTGAAATTGAACCTCTTAGCTTTCTCATGGCTAGGAGGAAATGGTCTTTTACTTGTCCACATCTGAGGGACCGAGGGCTGGCTGTTGTGCTTTGACGGGGTTGAGTAGGGTGTCCCTGGCAAACTGCCGGTCTGTGAGGAAGATGCAGGCGGACATGTTAGGTTGCCTTGATCCAAAGGTGGTGCTCTCGATGTCAGAGAGCTCTCAACACCAGCAGGTGTTTCTACTTCCCAATGAACTGACGACCTGCCAATCACACTGGCTGTTGCAGGTAAAGAGGTGGCAGGTCTGCGTCCAAAAACATGTGTGACTGCTGTCCCCCCAGTCACAGAGGATGAAGAGGCCGCGGATGCACAAGATGGGGCAGACGGTGGTTGGCCCAGCCTGCTAGGCCGCATTGTAGCACAGTGAGCTTCCCACTGCAACTTATGCTTCATATCCATGTGACGGTACATGCATGAAGTACTCAAACTATGGATTTTTTGGCCTCTACTTAGCTTTTGGTGACAAATATTACAGATAACACGAGTTGGGTCATCCTTATCGATCTGAATAAATGCCCAGGCTATGCAAGGCTTAGAGCCCATGCGACCTGAAGAGCCACTACGACTTGTGGTCAGAGGCGGAGTTGTGGTTGAGGATGCAGTTGTTGACGTGCTTCCAGTACTCCGTCTCTGTCCAGGAAGGCGCAACCTAACCTCGTCATCAATAGCATCTGTGACGCCCCGCTGCGCTTGGTATCACAGATCCTAGAAGAGTGTATTGATGGAATCCTCCACAAGAGGCCCCCATAAACATTCACACATCTCCACCTTCCACCTCAGACCAGCAGAGGGAGCCCGTTAGGGATATAAATAGGGAAGGTGGAGCTAGGCAGTTCAGTTCCTCTGAAGAGTTCCTGCAGTAGAGAAGCCTAAGAGAGGTCAGTCTGCAGTGGAGCTCAGTCTAGTCTAGAGAACTCAGTTAATAGTTCAGCAGTGGAGCACAAGGCTCCTGCTAGCTAGATTCAGGGAGCCCAGATAGAGCTTAAGGTGTGCCAGCGTCATAAGATCGGTGAAGCGCGGCAAGCTGCCGTTAGTGTGTATAGCCTATTGAGGGCCCGAGTAGGCCGAAGGCGAGTGGCGAGTTAGTACATAAGGGGCAGAGGAGCTTAACCAGCTCATCCCGAAGCATTTACCGGACACCGGATCCGAGCTTACCGGGATCTCTATGACCCAGTAAGGCATAACCAGAATCCCTGGAGAACTACAAGTCCCAGGATCGCTAAGGTGCTGATACGTAACAGAGCCAGGAGATGCTTAGGCCCCGCATACTGGGAGCGTGAACTTCAAGAGAAGGCCCTACCACAAGGTCAGCCAGCGCAGGACAGAGACAAAGTTAGGCCTAGCTCCAGGCAGGTCAGAAACTTACTGCGCAGAGGCAAGAAACAGGAGGCCCTACACCCGCTCATTGGGGAGGATCCTGATATGCACCCTTCACCCTACAGTGCTCCAGGATGTGCCTGAATTTCCTCCAGTAAAAGGTACTGAAGTGACTACCGTGTCCATTTCCGTTCTTGCTCTGACCCAGCTGGGTCTCGCCTGTCCTGCATTCCCCCTGCATACGCTGCCCTGAGACCTAGCTCCACCTGTGGGGAGCTATACCATCGAGCTGCCTTATCACGGGCCTCAGTGGACTGCTGCAGCGCTGGTGCTTCTCACCAGATACCACAGGTGGTGTCACAAACTCTTATAAAATTAACAATTATCCACCCTTTTAAAGAGTGACCCCAGGGTACGGGCCAGGGAGCCGACCACCGCGACATCCCAAAGGCCAGGCAAAGGCCCGGGTGACCTCATCGACTGGCTGACTGTGGGTTGACAGTAAGTGGGATCTCCAACCTTGTCATCATCACCCTGTGTGTTATCACACCCGTCGTCCTCAAAGCCAACCTCTTCCTGCCCTGACCGAAAAGTCAAGTTGTCGCTCCAATCAGGTATTTGAGTCTCATCATCGTCTTCATCATTGTCTCCACCAACAGGAGTTACAGTTTGGGAACGAGGGTCTACATTATGCTCAGAACCTTCTTCATCTGGTCCTGGATCCGACTTATAAAGATTCTGGGCATCAGTGCAGATCATTTCCTCGTCTGGATTAACAGAAGCTCTGGAGCAGACCTCCGTTTCCCAGGCTATAGTATGAGTAAACAGCTGTGCAGACTCAACCATCTGTGTTACCCCATACTCAGACGGGCAGCTGGAGACTTGGGAGCTGTGAGGAAGCAAGTGCGATTGGGGTGACACCTCTGAGGACTGGAGTATTTGTGATGTTGAAGTTGAGGTGGAGGAGAGCCCACTTGAAGGAGCACTTGATATCCGCTGAAGCACCTGCTGTTTTTGTGCCTCATCTGGAATTTGTAGCGATGGGCGTGTCCGTAACAAAGGGAACGTATCACATTGTACACGAAAAGAAGTCGACATGTTAGTTTGGCTGGAAGATGGTCTTTCTTCTGCAGATGTTACTCCCCCCCCACCGCGGGGGGCTCGACCCACCAGCGGACAGGCACCAGTATTAGGAGAGGGGGGCTGGCCGTCAGGGTCCACCGCGGCTCTGGCACAAACCCGGCGACACGGAGGTGGCACGGGCAGGAACGGACTGGCCGTGTCGGCTTCTCACTTTTTGGATTGTAGAAGGGCATGACATGCCTATATCTGTGTTTCCCCCTCCTTTTACTCCTCCACCTCTTTTATTTTCGCATGACTATATGTACTTGTCACTTTTCCATGTGTTAGTTATGTCTTCTGAGCAGTTTGTCAGCTTTTGGACACCTTTGAAGGTGTTTTCTATGTGTTTTTGTTTGCCTGCCATTGGTTTTAACGGTGTTCGAAGGTGTTCGACGAACAGTTCGGCGAACACACGGGTGTTCGACGAACCGAACCGAACTATAACACTACGGGGGTGGCTCAACACTAGTTATAGGCGCAGTCAGATGAAATTAAACAACAAACTGTGAGGCCTATTTTTTTCTATTATCCCTTATGAAAATTAAAAACTGGTTGGGGCTAAGAACAACATTTTATCTGCAATTACCGTATATTTTCTTCATCACCCAATGGTATAAAATTATGTGAAACTCATGTAGTGTTAATATGATCACTGCACCCCTCGCTAAATTCATTGAGGGGTGTAGTTTATAAAATAGTCAGTAATGAGGGGCCTGCTTTTATGGTGCTTCAGAGGCTCTGACAATGTGATATGGGCCCCTCAAACTATTTCAGCAATATCTGGACGCTAATATAGTGCTCCTTCCCTTTTGAGCTTTGCACTGTGCCTCAAATTAGTTTTTAACACCTTTTGAAAACTAAAAACTTGGAGCCAAAGAAAATTTCTGGAGGAAAAAATGATTATTATCATTTACTCAGCCAAATGTTATTCAATCATGTGAATCACCTGAGGATTAGAAATGTTCACTACACCCCTCGTGACGTGTAGTTTCCAAAATAGGGTCACTTGTGGGGGTTTCTGAGGTTTTAGCATGTACATTAAATGTAACGTGGCGTCTGCAATCTATCCCTGACAAAATGACGCTCCAAAATTCAATTATAATATGTAAATTATGTAAAGCAACTGTGGGACCTGAGTGCTCATTGCACCCCTAGATGGATTTTTGAGGTGTGTATTTTCAAAATTAGGGTAATTTCTAGGGTTTTCTACTGTTTTGGCACATTTGGGGCTCAGCAAATGCGACATGACGTCCGTAATTTATTCTAGCCAAAATTGTGCTCAAAAATCCAAATAGCGCTATTTCCCTTCTGAGCCCTGACATGTGCCCACACAGTAATGTCTGACCACATTTTGGGTAACATCATGCTCAGGATAAATTGCAGAAAAATTCCATTTTCCATTTTCTCCTGTTACCCTTGTGAAAATAAAAAACTAATTTTTCATTTATTGTTTCCACTTTGTTTTAATTCTTGTGAAGCATCTGAAGGGTTAACAGATATCCTAAATGTGATTTTGAACACCATGAAGGGTACAGTTTTTAAAAGGGGGTAACTTTTGGATGTTTGTTGACATATAGGCCTCGAAAAGTCACTTAAAATTTGAAGTGGTCCCTAATAAAAATAGGTTTGATAAATTTTATTGGAAAAATTACTGCTAAACATTTAATCCTTCTACATTTCTAACAAAAAAAATGTCTCAACAATTATGCTTATGTAAAGTAGACATGTGGTAAATGTTATTTATTAATTATTTTAGTGGTATGAGTCGGGAGGGAATTTTTCCTCAGGTGAAGATTGGCTAAATCATTTGGGGTTTTTGCCCTCCTCTGGATCAACTTTAGCAATTACAGAACTAACAGGTCGAACTTGATGGACGCAAGTCTTTATTCGGCTTTACTAACTATGTAACTATGTAACTATATATATGACGCTTTGTGTTAAGGGCATAAAAATTCAAAGTTCAAAAATTGCGAATTTTTAAAAATCATGTCAACCTAAATCTACCACTAAAATGAAGTACAAGATGTCATGAAAAAACATTCTCAAAATTACTGGGATATCTTAAACATTTCAGAGTTACTACTACATGAGGTAAAACTGGTCAGAGTTGAAAAATTGTCCAAGTAGGTGAAAGCAGGCTTCGGCAGTAAGGGGTTAAACAATAGGTCATTTTCTAATTACATATTCCATTAAAATCTATATGTCCATCAGTAAAAAAATAGTTTAACTTTGACAGTGCCGGAAATGGGACTTTCCCATAAAGTCATATGCTGCTACATGTTACATCAGTTGGGAAACATGTTTTTCATCGTAACACTAGCTTAACTTTAGATTAGATTTCTATCAGGTCAGTTTTTTACATTTCCCTTAACTGTACATACTGTGCTGGCCAAAAGTATTGGCACCCCTGCAATTCTGTCAGATAATACTCAGTTTCTTCCTGAAAATGATTGCAATCACAAATTCTTTGGTATTATTATCTTCATTTAATTTGCTTGCAAGGAAAAAACACAAAAGAGAATGAAGCAAAAATCAAATCATTGATCATTTCACACAAAACTCCAAAAAAGGGTCGGATAAAAGTATTGGCACCCTCAGCCTAATACTTGGCTGCACAACCTTTAGCCAAAATAACTGCGAACAACCGCTTCCGGTAACCATCAATGAGTTTCTTACGATGCTCTGCTGGAATTGTAGACCATTCTTCTTTGGCAAACTGCTTCAGGTCCCTGATATTTGTAGGGTGCCTTCTCCAAACTGCCATTTTGAGATCTCTCCACAGGTGTTCTATGGGATTCAGTCTGGACTCATTGCTGGCCACCTTAGAAGTCTCCAGTGCTTTCTCTAAAACCATTTTATAGTGCTTTTGAAAGTGTGTTTTGGATCATTGTCCTGCTGGAAGACCCATGACCTCTGAGGGAGACCCAGCTTTCTCACACTCGGCCCTACATTATGCTGCAAAATTTGTTGGTAGTCTTCAGTCTTCATAATGCCATGCACACGGTCAAGCAGTCCAGTGCCAGAGGCAGCAAAGCAACCCCAAAACATCAGGGAACCTCTGCCATGTTTGACTGTAGGGACCGTGTTCTTTTCTTTGAATGCCTCTTTTTTTTTCCTGTACACTCTATGTTGATGCTTTTTCCCAAAAAGCTCTACTTTTGTCTCATCTGACAAGAGAACATTATTCCAAAACGTTTTAGGCTTTCTCAGGTAAGTTTTGGCAAACTCCAGCCTGGCTTTTTTATGTCTCGGGGTAAGAAGTGGGGTCTTCCTGGGTATCCTACCATACAGTCCCTTTTCATTCAGACGCCGACGGATAGTACGGGTTGACACTGTTGTACCCTCGGACTGCAGGGCAGCTTGAACTTGTTTGGATGTTAGTTGAGGTTCTTTATCCACCATCCGCACAATCTTGCGTTGAAATCTCTCGTCAATTTTTCTTTTCCGTCCACATCTAGGGAGGTTAGCCACAGTGCTATGGGCTTTAACTTCTTGATGACACTGCGCACGGAAGAGACAGGAACATTCAGGTCTTTGGAGATGGACTTGTAGCCTTGAGATTGTTCATGCTTCCTCACAATTTGGTTTCTCAAGTCCTCAGACAGTTCTTTGGTCTTCTTTCTTTTCTCCATGCTCAATGTGGTACACACAAGGACACAGGACAGAGGTTGAGTCAACTTTAATCCATGTTAACTGGCTGCAAGTGTGATTTAGTTATTGCCAACACCTGTTAGGTGCCACAGGTAAGTTACAGGTGCTGTTAATTACACGAATTAGAGAAGCATCACATGATTTTTCAAAGGGTGCCAATTCTTTTTTCCACCCCCTTTTTTAGGTTTGGTGTGGAATTATATCCAATTTGGCTTTAGGACATTTCTTTTTGTGTTTTTTTCATTGAAGACAAATTAATTGAAGATAATAATACCAAAGAATTTGTGATTGCAATCATTTTCAGGAAGAAACTGAGTATTATCTGACAGAATTGCAGGGGTGCCAATACTTTTGGCCAACACTGTATAATGATGTAAAGGTACAAATCTGAACAAAACAAATTACATATAAAATGGAAAATAGCCTTGGAACACTGATTGTGACACAGTAAAATATACTGTAGATGCCAACCACCAAAACAACCTATTTACTCTTACACATAAATAGATCAGCACTGGAATTATTTTACATTTACCCCACTCTTCCTTTCCGCATTTTCTCTCCCCTCATTTTTCCATTTTTCTTGTAAAATGTTAGAACATTTTAATGAAAAAAGCTTTCTAATTAGCAAACCAGCTGCGGACCCCCTAGAAGGATTATTTTTCACTCTTGGTTGAGAAACAATACTTCTTCACATTCAAAACAGTACACATTGTCTCCCTAATTAAAGGGATAATTATTGTACTGCTTGTGCAAAAAGCCTTTTTTGCATTGCCTGTGTATAAACAACAGCAAAGCATGTAGCTGATCCCCAAAAGGGATAATTTTTCATCCTTTTATACAATGTAAGTAGCTTACAAAGTCTGAAACTGCTGAGTGTGGTTAAATAGGCTGCTGGTTACCACTCAGTACCGTCTGTTGTCACTTGGACATTAAAAAGTCTATGTTTGCATTACAACACTCAAAACTAGTTAAATTGACTCCAAGCGGAATTAGCGTGTTATGCACATATTTTCCAATTTTGTCAAATACAGCAAACTCAAATTTCAAAGTTTTCATTAATTTCTATCATTCATATTAACAATCAAAATAATACTCAATGACAAAGACATGTAATCCTTCTCTTATTATAGTCTCTAGGGCTTGTGCTCATTGCTTTTCCAGTCACCTGCGGTGTGGTTGTAGAAGGTAGAGTGCAGCCAACTATTATTAAGCAGCTGCTTAGTGGCAAGCATGGAGTTTCATAGCCTACACCAGAATCCAAAGTCTATTGTCTGTTCTTCAATAAGATTTCCAGGCTGCACTGACCCTACTATACAACCTGGCTTCAGGTTGCACCATTTGCTTTCACTTAGACTTCTCAAGAAACAAGTCCAGTTCAGGTGCTGCCCCATTTGGACCCTGGAGCACACTCAGCTTCCCATGGGTCTTGCCAGGCTTTGAGCTCCACCTGCAGAGAGAGCACTCACTGAGTAGTCCCCCATTCTGTTCACCTATACCATCTCTTAACGTCCTTTGTGCACCATTTTCTCCTTGTAGAGTCCTTGCCACCTTCTATTCTCCACAGTCCAAAATACTTATGTATTCTGAGTGTCACGCCTCTGTTGTCAGGTATCCTGGGGCCAGGGGCTCCTTCCCTGTTCCTAATGCTATGGGCGCCCTAGCTGGCCCGAGTTCCCCAGATTACATCTGAAGGTGAAGATGCCGGGGCCACGTACCTTGTCTGAGCTTCTCAATCTGCCATCTGTCTGTTCCCGTTCCCCACCTAGGGAAAAGGAGAGTAGTAGTGTATGGCAGTACATCAGCCAAACTACAGTGCCGGCAAAAAAAATCTTTACTCTTGCGCAGCAAAAAAAAACTTTACATATAAAATCCACATCATAATTTCACTTTTTAAAAGTGTACACAATGGGGGAGATAATAAAAAACTGTCTAATATTAAAGCTGGCTTTGTTGCAAATATCAACCAATCAATGCTCAGTTTTCACTTCTCTGGTCAAGCGAAAGCTGCACTCTCATTGGTTGTTATGTGCAGCTCAACCAGTTTTGCTATTAGGCAGTCTTTTATTATCTCCCTCAGTTTTATATTATCTCCCACAATGGGTCAAAAGAAGCTTAAAATGGAAGAGAAATCCCATGCCTTGACTCTGCTCGAGAAGGGGGATTCAGTGATTGCTGTACCTAGAGATCTGGGAGTGTCGAGAGAAGCAATTTTCAACTGAAGCGGTTGGCGGCATTATTGCCTCCTGGGATGGTACCGCAGAGGAAGACAGGCTCTGGCGCACCTAAGAAGACTTCACCAAGGACTGATAAGCTTCTGGAGCGTGAAGTGATGTCACATCCTTCTATAACTGCCGTTGAAATAAAAAATAAGTACCCTATGCTCCTCCAGAACATCGCAACTAGGACAATTCGTCACCGCCTGCAGAAGGAGCTGGCTCTACCAAGTTGCCGTGCCGCAAACAAGCTCCTGCTCACAGTAGCAATGAAGAAGAAACGGCTTGCCTTTTGTAAGAAATATCAAGATTGGACATCTGAAGAGTGGAAGAAAGTGATGTTTAGTGATGAGAGCACTTTCAGGCTGGTCAGGGGAGGCTCAAAGGTTGTGCGTCGTCCGAGTACAGTGTCACGTTATGACCCAAAATATACAGTTAAGACTGTTAAACACCCTGACAGTGTGATGGTGTGGGGTGCATTCAGTGGAAGCATGGGCAGGGCAGGTTTGTACTTCCTTCCCAAGATTATAACTATGAAAGCAAGCAATTATATTACTGTTTTGGAAGAACACATGCTTACTTTTTGGGTCATACATCAGTGTGATTACTTTATGCATGATGGAGCCCCTGTCCACAAAGCCAAGGGCGTGAGAAAGTTTCTCAGTGACCATAACATTAACATTTTAGAGTGGCCAGGTAATTCCCCTGACCTTAACCCCATAGAAAATGCCTGGAATTTAATGAAAAACAAGGTTCAAGAGTAGAGATGAGCGTTGTTCTACTCGAACTGTTCGCCAATCTCAAATTCGAGCTGTTTTGGGCGGTGTTCGAGCCGTTCGGCGAACACGAACGATTTGAGAAAAATTCGGCTGTTCGAAGTAATGTTCGATAACTGTTCGTGCACCAAAATCATAACTGGATTTTTTCTCAGTAATGATGAAAATTAATGTTAATACGCAGTTTGAGTGTACAGCGGGGTGGGGCGAGGGGCAGGGGATGGATCTCTGCAGGAATAATGAAGATCTCCATTTTTTTTTCTCTTTCCCGCATTTACAGTGGGGAGGTGCAATCTGTCAGCCTATCAGCAGCGCACACACGGAGCGAAGTGCTTTTTTCACACAAGCAAGGGCATGTGTCATTGGCAGTGTATGTCACATGTCCTTGCCCTATAAGACCAAGCCATTTTCCCCGTCGCCACCATTTTCTCACTGCTGCAGCTGCGTGTTAGACGGCACCGCTGTTGCTGTGTGCGCTATACCTTGTTAATTTCAAGCCAATTTTCGCACAAATCTACAGATAGCTTGGGAGTAGTAAATAGTTGTGATTGCAGTCCTTTTAAGGACTAGGTTACAGCATTTCCTACGACTTTTATCAGGCAGGTCTGTGCTCTTAAATAGATAGATTGTGGGAGTAAAGACTAATTGTAATTGCAGTCCTTTTCAGGACTAGGTTACATCAGTTCCTATCAGTTTTTGCCAGGCAGGTCTGTGCCAGTGCTGTGCAAGTTTTTTTCACAGCATTTGGCTGAATCTAGCAAAGCTAATCCTTTTTGGCCTATTGCACAGTGTGTTAGTCAGTGGAGTAGCCTATCTGTGTTGCAAGATATACCACCTGTGTATAGAATACCAATTTATTTACTGCACCTAGTGAAGTAAAATCTTTTGGGCATAGCATCATTCTATTAGTCCATCTATACTGACCTCCATGAGGTTGCAAATTGAATATAATTTTTTTCTGCATCTAGCTCTGAAAAAATATTTGGGCTTCTAGCAGTGTGTGGGACTTGTTCTATTAGTCCGTCTATACTGACCTCCATCAGGTTGCAAACTGAATATAATTTTTTTCTGCATCTAGCTCTGAAAAAATATTTGGCCTTCTAGCAGTGTGTGGGACTTTCTCTATTAGTCCATCTATACTGACCTCCATCAGGTTGCAACCTGAATATATTTTTTTTCTGCATCTACCTCTGAAAAAATATTGGGCTGCTAGCTGTGTGTGGGACTTGTTCTATTAATCCATCTATACAGACCTCCATCAGGTTGCAAACTGAATATAATTTTTTCCTGCATCTACCTCTGAAAAAATATTTGGGCTTCTAGCTGTGTGTGGGACTTGTTCTATTAGTCCATATATACTGAGCTCCATCAGGTTGCAAATTAAAAATAATTTTTATCTGCATCTGCCTCTGAAAAAATATTTGGGCTTCTAGCTGTGTGTGGGACTTGTTCTATTAGTCCATCTATACTGACCTCCATCAGGTTGCAAACTGAATATAATTTTTTTCTGCATCGAGCTCTGAAAAAATATTTGGCCTTCTAGCAGTGTGTGGGACTTTCTCTATTAGTCCATCTATACTGACCTCCATCAGGTTGCAAATTAAAAATAATTTTTATCTGCATCCAGCTCTGAAAAAATATTTGGCCTTCTAGCTGTGTGTGGGACTTTCTCTATTAGTCCATCTATACTGACCTCCATCAGGTTGCAAACTGAATATATTTTTTTCTGCATCTACCTCTGAAAAAATATTGGGCTTCTAGCTGTGTGTGGGACTTGTTCTATTAATCCATCTATACAGACCTCCATCAGGTTGCAAACTGAATATAATTTTTTTCTGCATCTACCTCTGAAAAAATATTTGGGCTTCTAGCTGTGTGTGGGACTTGTTCTATTCGTCCATCTATACTGACCTCCATCAGGTTGCAAACTGAATATAATTTTTTTCTGCATCTAGCGCTGAAAAAATATTTGGGCTTCTAGCTTTGTGTGGGACTTTCTCTATTAGTCCATCTATACTGACATCCATCAGGTTGCAAATTAAAAATAATTTTTTGTCTGCATCTAGATCTGAAAAAATATTTGGCCTTCTAGCAGTGTGTGGGACTTTCTCTATTAGTCCATCTATACTGACCTCCATCAGGTTGCAAACTGAATATATTTTTTTTCTGCATCTACCTCTGAAAAAATATTGGGCTTCTAGCTGTGTGTGGGACTTGTTCTATTAATCCATCTATACAGACCTCCATCAGGTTGCAAACTGAATATAATTTTTTTCTGCATCTACCTCTGAAAAAATATTTGGGCTTCTAGATGTGTGTGGGACTTGTTCTATTAGTCCATCTATACTGACCTACATCAGGTTGCAAACTGAAAATAATTTTTTGTCTGCATCTAGATCTGAAAAAATATTTGGCCTTCTAGCAGTGTGTGGGACTTTCTCTATTAGTCCATCTATACTGACCTCCATCAGGTTGCAAATTAAAAATAATTTTTATCTGCATCTACCTCTGAAAAAATATTTGGGCTTCTAGCTGTGTGTGGGACTTGTTCTATTAGTCCATCTATACTGACCTCCATCAGGTTGCAAACTGAATATAATTTTTTTCTGCATCTAGCTCTAAAAAAATATTTGGCCTTCTAGCAGTGTGTGGGACTTTCTCTATTAGTCCATCTATACTGACCTCCATCAGGTTGCAAATTAAAAATAATTTTTATCTGCATCCAGCTCTGAAAAAATATTTGGCCTTCTAGCAGTGTGTGGGACTTTCTCTATTAGTCCATCTATACTGACCTCCATCAGGTTGCAAATTAAATATAATTTTTTGCCTGCATCTAGCTCTGAAAAAATATTTGGCCTTCTAGCAGTGTGTGGGACTTTCTCTATTAGTCCATCTATACTGACCTCCATCAGGTTGCAAACTGAATATATTTTTTTCTGCATCTACCTCTGAAAAAATATTGGGCTTCTAGCTGTGTGTGGGACTTGTTCTATTAATCCATCTATACAGACCTCCATCAGGTTGAAAACTGAATATAATTTTTTTCTGCATCTACCTCTGAAAAATATTTGGCCTTCTAGCTGTGTGTGGGACTTGTTCTATTAGTCCATCTATACTGACCTCCATCAGGTTGCAAACTGAAAATAATTTTTTGTCTGCATCTAGCTCTGAAAAAATATTTGGCCTTCTAGCAGTGTGTGGGACTTTCTCTATTAGTCCATCTATACTGACCTCCATCAGGTTGCAAACTAAATATATATTTTTTCTGCATCTACCTCTGAAAAAATATTTGGCCTTCTAGCAGTGTGTGGGACTTTCTCTATTAGTCCATCTATACTGACCTCCATCAGGTTGCAAACTGAATATATTTTTTTTCTGCATCTACCTCTGAAAAAATATTGGGCTTCTAGCTGTGTGTGGGACTTGTTCTATTAATCCATCTATACAGACCTCCATCAGGTTGCAAACTGAATATAATTTTTTTCTGCATCTACCTCTGAAAAAATATTTGGGCTTCTAGCTGTGTGTGGGACTGGTTCTATTAGTCCATCTATACTGACCTCCATCAGGTTGCAAACTGAAAATAATTTTTTGTCTGCATCTAGCTCTGAAAAAATATTTGTCCTTCTAGCAGTGTGTGGGACTTTTTCTATTAGTCCATCTATACTGACCTCCATCAGGTTGCAAACTGAATATAATTTTTTTCTGCATCTACCTCTGAAAAAATATTTGGCCTTCTAGCAGTGTGTGGGACTTTCTCTATTAGTCCATCTATACTGACCTCCATCAGGTTGCAAACTGAATATATTTTTTTTCTGCATCTACCTCTGAAAAAATATTTGGGCTTCTAGCTGTGTGTGGGACTTTCTCTATTAGTCCATCTATACTGACCTCCATCAGGTTGCAAATTGAATATTATTTTTTTCTGCATCTAACCCAGCCAATAGTTTTGGCCTAATACCACAGTTTGGCCACTCAGCTCTGCTCGGTTCCCATCCATTGTTTTTTGTGCAAACAACTCCAGAGTTGTGAATTAGTTAACCACCAAAATGAGTGGAAAAAGGCCTGCTGCTGGTGGAAAGGGGAATAGGCGTGTTGGGAAGGGGAAAAAAGGTTGTGTCCGTGGGGTAGGTGTTAAAGCAACAGTAACATCTGCAGAAGAAAGACCATCTTCCAGCCAAACTAAAATGTCTACTTCTTTTAGCGGACAATGTGATAAGATCCCTTTCTTACGGCCACGCCAATCGCTACAAATTCCAGATGAGGCACAAAAACAGCACGTGCTTCAACGGATATCAAGTGCTCCTTTAAGTGGGCTCTCCTCCACATCAACTTCAACATCACAAATACTCCAGTCCTCAAAGGTGTCACCCCAATCGCACTTGCTTCCTCACAGCTCCCAAATCTCCAGCTGCCCGTCTGAGTATGAGGTAGAACAGATGGTTGAGTCTGCAGAGCTGTTTACTCATACTATAGCCTGGGAATCAGAGGTCGACTCCAGCGCTTCTGTGAATCCAGACGAGGAAATGATCTGCACTGATGCCCAGAATCTTTATGAATCGGATCCAGGACCAGACGCAGAAGGTTCTGACCATAATGTAGACCCTCATTCCCAAACTGTAACTCCTGTTGGTGGAGACAATGAGGAAGACGATGATGAGACTCAAATACCTGATTGGAGCGACAACTTTAGTTTTTTGTCAGGGCAGGAACAGGTTGGCTCTGAGGACGACGGGTGTGATAACGCACAGGGTGATGATCATGAGGTTGGAGATCCCACTTACTGTCAACCCACAGTCAGCCAAGAGATAAGGTCAGCAGAGGAGGTGGAGGAAGATGCTAGTGACGACGAGGTCAGGTTGCGCCTTCCTGGACAGAGACGTAGTACTGGAAGCACGTCAACAACTGCATCCTCAAACACAACTCTGCCTCTCACCACAAGTCGTGGTGGCTCTTCAGGTCCCATGGGTGCTAAGCCTTGCATAGCCTGGGCATTTTTTCAGATCGATAAAGATGACCCAACTCGTGTTATCTGTAACATTTGTCAGCAAAAGCTAAGTAGAGGCCAAAAAATACATAGTTTGAGTACTTCATGCATGAACCGGCACATGGACATGAAGCATAAGTTGCAGTGGGAAGCTCAGTGTGCTACAATGCGGCCTAGCCGGCCGGGCCAACCACCGTCTGCCATATCTTGTGCATCCGCGGCCTCTTCATCCTCTGTGACTGGGGGGACAGCAGTCACACCTGTTTTGGGGCGCAGACCTGCCACCTCTTTACCCCCAACAGCCAGCATGATTGGCAGGTCATCATTTTCTTTGGAGGTGGTAACACCAGCTGGTGTTGAGCGCTGTCCGACATCGATAGCACCACCTTTGGATCAAGGCAACCTAACATGTCCGCCTGCATCTTCCTCACAGACCGGCAGTTTGCTGGGGACACCCTTATCAACCCTGTCTAAGCACAATAGCCAGCCCTCGGTCCCTCAGATGTGGACAAGTAAAAGACCATTTGCTCCTAGCCATGAGAAAGCTAAGAGGTTGAATTTCACCATCTGCAAGCTCTTAGCTACAGAAATGCTGCCTTTCCGCCTGGTGGACACAGAAGATTTTCGAGACCTTATGTCCGTCGCAGTGCCCCAGTACCAGATGCCCAGTCGGCACTACTTCTCAAAGAAAGGTGTGCCTGCGCTCCACCAGCATGTCGCACACAACATCACCGCTTCTTTGAGAAACTCTGTGTGTGACAGGGTGCATTTAACCACAGACACTTGGACGAGTAGGCATGGACAGGGGCGTTACATGTCGCTGACTGGGCACTGGGTAACTATGGTGACAGCAGGACAAGGGGCTGCTGTCCAAGTCTTGCCGTCCCCACGAGTTGTGCGTCAATCCTCTTTATGTCAAAGTTCCTCCACTGCTTCTGCCTCCTCAACCTCCTCTCGGTCTTCCACCTGCACCCAAAGCCTGTCTGGTCATGCCACCTGCTTTCTAACTGCGCAGAAGGGATCCTGCACACCTCCTTACTATGCTGGCAGTAGAGCTCAACGTCATCAGGCGGTTTTTACTTTGAAATGTCTGGGAAATGTGAGTCACACAGCTGAGGAGTTGTGGTCAGCTCTGAAGAACCAATTTCATGAATGGTTGTCTCCACTGGACCTGAAACCAGGGAAGGACGTGTGCGACAATGCTGCAAACCTGGGTGCGGCCCTTCGCCGGGGCAATGTCACACACGTGCCTTGTATGGCTCACGTGTTGAACCTGGTTGTCCAGCAATTTTTAGCCCACTATCCCAGACTAGATGGCCTTCTGCAGAGGGCACGGTCGCTGTGTGCTCACTTCCGCAGTTCGCATCCCGCAGCTCCACGACTTACATCTCTACAGAAGTCGTTGGGCCTGCCACTTCGCCGGCTAAAATGCGATGTGCCTACCCGGTGGAATTCAACTCTGCACATGTTGCAGCGACTGTGGCAGCACCGACAAGCCCTGGTGCAATACGTTCTGACGTATAGCCTGGGCCAACGAGATCCGGAGGTGGGGCAAATCACGCTGGAGGAGTGGTCTCAGATCAGGGACCTATGCACCCTTCTGCACAGTTTTGAAATGGCGACGAAGATGTTTAGTGCTGACGATGCCATTATCAGCATGACTATTCCGGTGATTTACATGCTGGAGCACATGTTAAACAGAATTCGGAGTCAGGTGGTGGCACAAGAGGAGGTGGAGGAAGTAGAGGAGGAGGAGTTGTATGCGGAAGGGCTAACATCTGCAAGGTCCAGACGGTCGGCAGCACCAAGGCGGCAGGCATGTGAGGGTGGGGGAGATGGTTTTACCAGGGCGCATGGTAGCAGCCAAACTAGTGAGGAAGGTGCAGGAGCCCAGGAAGAAGTGGAGGACGAACTGATGGAAGACTCATCAGATGAGGGAGATCTTGATCACATTTCTGTTCTGCGAGGTTGGGGGGAGAGGACAGAGGAAGGAAGCATGATTGTTACCTCGCCACCAACACAACAGGGACTTGGTGCTCCTGGATGCGCAACACACATGAGTGCCTTCTTGCTGCACTACCTGCAACATGACCCTCGAATTGTGAGAATTAGAAATAATCCTGACTACTGGGTTGCCACACTGTTAGATCCCCGGTACAAAAGTAAATTTGCAGAAATTATTCCTGCCATAGAAAGGGATGCACGCATGCAGGAGTATCAGCAGAGACTGTTGCAGAATCTTACATGTGCTTTTCCACAAAACACCAGTGGTGCACGTAGTGAATCTCACAGTTCCAACTTGCCAACCGTGGGACCGTCAAGTGTTCAGCACTCAAACCGTAACAGAACCACAGTATCTGCTGGTAACATGAATTTTGCGGAATCATTTCACCACTTTTTTAGCCCATCCTTTGCAAGGCCACAGGAGACAAGAAGTCTGACACATAGTCAACGCCTAGAGACGATGGTACAGGAGTATCTCCAAGTAAACATTGAAGCCATGACTGTGTCACTGGACCCTTGCTCTTTTTGGGCTTCCAATCTGGATAAATGGCCGGAGCTAGCCACTTACGCCTTGGAGATCTTGTCATGCCCCGCAGCCAGCGTTCTGTCTGAACGTGTGCTCAGCGCTGCTGGTGGTGTGCTGACAGATAAGCGCACGCGGCTCTCCACTGATAATGTAGACAGACTCACGTTCATAAAGATGAACAAATCATGGATCCGAAACGACTTTTCTACCCCTGTGTCATCCTGGGGAGAGTAAATGCTTGATGATTGGTTAAAATCACCCTACCAACCGTTTTAAGCTTTCAAATTACTAATCATATTTATGTGTATCTTGACTGGAAAATAATTTGGGCTTTGTAGCAGTGTGCAGCACGGATCCTATTAGCCCATCTATACTAAGCTCCACCAGATTTAAAATTAATAATAATTTGTAGCTGCATCTAGCCCGGAAAATAATTTTGGGGCTCCGAGATGCGCAAGACCCATAAGTGCCTTCTTGCTGCACTACCTGCAACATGACCCTCATATTGTCAGAATTCGAAGTAATCATGACTACTGGGTTGCCACACTCTTAGATCCCCCAAACTTTTCGATCAACCTTTTCATTTTAATAAAGACCAAAAAAATGGTCATTTTTGAAATTATAAGCATTAGCAGGTTATTAGAAACTGAAATCAAACAGTTTTCAACTCAAAACTTTATTCTAGGTGATGTTACATTTTCACATAGGACCCCTTGTTCGAAAGGAGCTTCTGAACTCTCTCGTCCATTGAATTTGTCAGGTTTTGGATGGTTTCTACTTCAATTGTTTTGCATGAGGACAGAATACCCTCCCAGAGCTGTTGCTTAGATGTGAACTGCCTCCCTCCATCATAGACACTCCTTTTGATGATGCTCCAGAGGTTCTGAATGGGGTAGAGGTCAGGGGAGCATGGGGGTCACACCATAAGTTTGTCCCCTTTTATGCCCATATCAGCCAGAGATGCAGATGTTTTATGTGCAGCATGAGATGGTGCATTATCTTGCAAAAAAATGATCTTGCTGTGAAATACATGGTTCTTCTTCTTGAACCATGGCAGGAAGTGCTGTTTGAGAAAATCCACATACATTATGGAGTTCATCTTTAGCGCCTTCAGGGATCCTAAAGGGGCCGACAATCTCTCTCCCCATGATTCCAGCCCAAAACATTACTCCACCTCCTCCTTGTTGGCGCTGTAGCCGTGTTTGTCCATCAACCAGCCATCCTCCACTCCATCCATCTGGACCATCGAGCGCTGCACGGCACTCATCCGTGAACAAAACAGTTTTGAAATCAGTCTTCATGTAATGTTTGGCCCACTGGAGCCGTTTCTGCTTGTGTGAAGTGGATAGAGGAGGTCGACAGGATGGCATATGCACAGCTGCAAACCTCTGAAGGACCCTGCATCTTGTTGTTCGGGGGACGTTGGAGGCACCAGCAGCTTCAAAAACTTGTCTGCTGCTATGACAAGGCTTTTTTGCCGCTGCTCTTTTAACCTGATGTAATTGCCTGTAGGAAAGAGTCCTCAATTTGCCCTTATCAGCACGCACACGTGTGTACTGTGAATCAGCTACATACTTCTTGATTGCCAAGACACTTCATCCTGATCATCGCACAATGTTGATTGTAGTCATGCCTTGACCTAAACACTCCACAATTTGTTGCTTCTCAGCAGCCGACACATCCTTTTTCTTTCCCATTTTGGCAGAAAATGTAGGCTGCTTAATAATGTGAGACAGCCTTCTTAAGTAGTCTTGCCTTTCATTGGACACACCTGCCAAACTAATTAGCACAGGTGTCTGCAATTGCTTACAGTGATATAAAGAGCCCTGACACACATCACCATCAATGAGTTTAACTGACAAACAAACAAATTCTTCCCTTATCACTCCTAAACACTTTTTGCATAATAATTTGGAACACAGTGTACATGTGCTTTTCCACAAAACACCAGTGGTTCACGTAGTGAATCTTACAGTTCTAACTTGCCAACCGTGGTCTGTATGGAGTTGTTCAATAAAGGGCCCAAAATTAAGATAACATAGATGGGAGAGGTCTCTATGAATAGGAATTCCTAAGTATTTGATACCCTGTGAGGGTCAGGCAAAGGGAAAGTTGGACTGGATGGAATCCTGTGTGGATTTGGGGAGGGAGACATCGAGGGCCTCAGACTTCACTGTATTGATTTTAAAATTTGACCATGTAACAAAGTGATCTATTTCAGCCATAACAGCAGGGATGGATATATGTGATTGAGTGATATATACTAGTACATCATCAGCAAATAGAGAGCACTTGTACTCGGTGCCTCCCACCTTAATCCACCTAATATTGGGGTTATGGCGAATTGATGAGAGCAGGTGCTCCGTCACTAGGATGTATAAGAGAGGGGACAGAGGACATCCCTGCCTTGTCCCATTGGTGATTGTGAAAGGTGATGAAAATGTTCTGATGCACCCCCTGGGCCTTGGGACACCCGGAGCCGGACCCTTTTTGGTGGATGCTGGTGGTTGTAGTCTTCGTGGCGGTGACCCGGTTCCGTGGCTCAGGGTGGTCAAACCAGTGGCGGAACTATTTATGTGGTTTTGATGTTTAAATGTCCGACTACGCCACCCGTGGATTGCGGTCAGAGTGAACCGCCGCTGCAGGGCAGACCGCTGAGGCTGGTGTTGTGGGTGCAGCAGAGCGTAGCATAACTCCCCACGGGAGGAGTATAGCCTTAGGGCAGTGTATGCGGAGGATGGGGGTGATGGTGCAGGGCAGCAGCAGTAACGACACGGAGTCAGTGATGCAGTCCAGGGCCTTTACTCACAGTTCTTATTATCCAGACCACGTCTGCAGGTAACGGCTGCCCACGTCGTACTGTGCTCACCAGGTGAGGGGCTCAGACAACTCCCAGATAACTTTGGAGCGCTTCACAGGACCCCCTTTGTGTGTCCTTTGTCTGGCCTTTCTTACCAACCCTTCTGTCCGGCTGCCTCGGGCCTCCTCTTGGTAAACTTGGCGCCAGTTTCCCTGACCCTATGTGCTGCCCTCCTAGCGGGTGTAGCGAGGGGCTGCGCCACATAAAATGTCACAGCCTCCGGTTTCTAGCTGAGGGTCGTTTCCTGCCTCCACTAGTTTCGGGGACCGGTCTCCCCCTTTGGCCTGACCCCTCCATGCAGGTGGATTCGGGCGTGCGGTGGCGACTCGCCCATCCGTACCCCTGGGATCCCTTAGTTCCTCGTTCCTGGAGCCTTCTCCGCTCCTCTTCCTTCCTTCTCCCTCTTCCAGGCCTGGGCCTCTGTTACTAGGCCCGCCTCCGGAGCAGAGCTCATGCAGAGCCCCTGCTCCCTGCCACTTCTGCTCAGACTTCTCTGCACTGAATTAAGATGGTGCCCACCTTTTATACTCCCTTCTCAATGCACCCAGGAACTGCTTCCTCCCTGCTCCTGCACTACAGGGTTCCCCTTCCTCAGTGTTCCCTCCCCCCACTCCAGCCAGGGACAGAGACTGTCGTGCCCATCTCAGGGGCATATTGGTCGCCCTGCCCCACGGCAATGTGGTGTAATGCATGCAGGTGTCGGGTCCTGATCCACACTCCATCCTTACCTGAGAGTGAGATATCACACCTCTGGGTGAGGTGTAAAACCTCTGTAGCAACCGAGCCCTCAGGGTGCTACAGTTCCATTTATCTTCAGCCTAGGTGACCTATTGTGATACAGGGCCATGATTTTGGCTATAAAAGGGTCCCCTAGACCCCTACCCCAAGCTTTTTAAGAGAATCATATATGGCGTGCCAGGAGACTCTATGGAATGCTTTCTCAGCATCCAACGAGAGTATCTAATTACAAATTTTAACTGCATCTAGCCCAGGAAATACTTTGTGCCTAGTAGCAATGTCTGCTAGTCAGCGGATTATCCCGGCTGTTAAGCAAGCTATACCACCTGTAGTTTGGACACTTAATTTTTTCAAAGGAAATGCTTCGGGACCACGGAATACTCAGTGAAGAGCATCAGGAGGCACCCCAAGGCATAGGGGCTGGGACTGGCAGTAGGATGCCTTGCGGTGGACAGCCGAGCTCGATCCTTATAAAAGCTTTTTAACTGCAGCAGCTTTAGTGGACGCTACTGGAGCTGGAATTACGCGGCTGCTGGCATGAGACTTACCCTCCAATAGATCCTTGTAAATGGATTTAAAGTGTATTCATTCAAATTAGAGAGACAATTTAAATTAAAAAGCTTAGAGCTGCCTCCACCACAGTGTTGAGCCACCCCCGTAGTGGTCGAGTTCGGTTCGGTTCGTCGAACACCCGTGTGTTCGCCGAACAGTTTGTCGAACTGTTCGTCGAACACCTTCGAACACCTTTAAAACCAATGGCAGGCAAACAAAAACACATAGAAACACATAGAAAGCACATTCAAAGGTGTCCAAAAGCTGACAAACTGCTCAGAAGACACAACTAACACATGGAAAAGTGACAAGTACATATAGACATGAGAAAAGAAAAGAGGTGGAGGAGTAAAAGGAGGGGGAGACACAGATATAGGCATGTCATGCCCTTTTAAAATCCAAAAAGTGAGAAGCCGACACGTTCAGTCCGCTCCTGCCCGTGCAACCTCCGTGTCGCCGGGTTTGTGCCAGAGCCGCGGTGAACCCTGACGGCCAGCCCCCCTCTCCCAATACTGGTGCCTGTCCGCTGGTGGGTCGAGCGAGCCCCCCTGTGGTGGAGGCAGCTCTAAGCTTTTTAATTTAAATTGTCTCTCTAATTTGAATGAATACACTTTAAATCCATCTACAAGGATCTATTGGAGGGCAAGTCTCATGCCAGCAGCCGCGTAATTCCAGCTCCAGTAGCGTCCACTAAAGCTGCTGCAGTTAAAAAGCTTTTATAAGGATCGAGCTCGGCTGTCCATCGCAAGGCATCCTACTGCCAGTCCCAGCCCCTATGCCTTGGGGTGCCTCCTGATGCTCTTCACTGAGTATCCCGTGGTCCCGAAGCATTTCCTTTGAAAAAATTAAGTGTCCAAACTACAGGTGGTGTAGCTTGCTTAACAGCCGGGATAATCCGCTGACTAGCAGACACTGCTACTAGGCACAAAGTATTTCCTGGGCTAGATGTAGTTAAAAATTTGTAATTAGATACTCTCGTTGGATGCCGAGAAAGCATTCCATAGAGTCTCCTGGCACGCCATATATGATTCTCTTAAAAAGCTTGGGGTAGGGGTCTAGGGGACCCTTTTATAGCCAAAATCACGGCCCTGTATCGCAATACGTCACCTAGGCTGAAGATAAATGGAACTGTAGCACCCTGAGGGCTCGGTTGCTACAGAGGTATTGCACCTCACCCAGAGGTGTGATATCTCACTCTCAGGTAAGGATGGAGTGTGGATCAGGACCCGACACCTGCATGCATTACACCACATTGCCGTGGGGCAGGGCGACCAATATTCCCCTGAGATGGGCACGACAGTCCCTGTCCCTGGCTGGAGTGGGGGGAGGGAACACTGAGGAAGGGGAACCCTGTAGTGCAGGAGCAGGGAGGAAGCAGTTCCTGGGTGCATTGAGAAGGGAGTATAAAAGGTGGGCACCATCTTAGTTCAGTGCAGAGAAGTCTGAGCAGAAGTGGCAGGGAGCAGGGGCTCTGCATGAGCTCTGCTCCGGAGGCGGGCCTAGTAACAGAGGCCCAGGCCTGGAAGAGGGAGAAGGAAGGAAGAGGAGCGGAGAAGGCTCCAGGAACGAGGAACGAAGGGATCCCAGGGGTGCGGATGGTCGAGTCGCCACCGCACGCCCGAATCCACCTGCATGGAGGGGTCAGGCCAAAGGGGGAGACCGGTCCCCGAAACTAGTGGAGGCAGGAAACGACCCTCAGCTAGAAACCGGAGGCTGTGACATTTTATGTGGCGCAGCCCCTCGCTACACCCGCTAGGAGGGCAGCACATAGGGTCAGGGAAACTGGCGCCAAGTTTACCAAGAGGAGGCCCGAGGCAGCCGGACAGAAGGGTTGGTAAGAAAGGCCAGACAAAGGACACACAAAGGGGGTCCTGTGAAGCGCTCCAAAGTTATCTGGGAGTTGTCTGAGCCCCTCACCTGGTGAGCACAGTACGACGTGGGCAGCCGTTACCTGCAGATGTGGTCTGGATAATAAGAACTGTGAGTAAAGGCCCTGGACTGCATCACTGACTCCGTGTCGTTACTGCTGCTGCCCTGCACCATCACCCCCATCCTCCGCATACACTGCCCTGAGGCTATACTCCTCCCGTGGGGAGTTATGCTACGCTCTGCTGCACCCACAACACCAGCCTCAGCGGTCTGCCCTGCAGCGGCGGTTCACTCTGACCGCAATCCACAGGTGGCGTAGTCGGACATTTAAACATCAAAACCACATAAATAGTTCCGCCACTGGTTTGACCACCCTGAGCCACGGAACCGGGTCGCCGCCACGAAGACTACAACCACCAGCATCCACCAAAAAGGGTCCGGCTCCGGTGTCCCAAGGCCCAGGGGGTGCATCAGAACATTTTCATCACCTTTCACAATCACCAATGGGACAAGGCAGGGATGTCCTCTGTCCCCTCTCTTATACATCCTAGTGACGGAGCACCTGCTCTCATCAATTCGCCATAACCCCAATATTAGGTGGATTGAGGTGGGAGGCACCGAGTACAAGTGCTCTCTATTTGCTGATGATGTACTAGTATATATCACTCAATCACATATATCCATCCATGCTGTTATGGCTGAAATAGATCACTTTGTTACATGGTCAAATTTTAAAATCAATGCAGCGAAGTCTGAGGCCCTCGATGTCTCCCTCCCCAAATCCATATAGGATTCCATCCAGTCCAACTTTCCCTTTGCCTGGCCCTCACAGGGTATCAAATACTTAGGAATTCCTATTCATAGAGACCTCTCCCATCTATGTTATCTTAATTTTGGGCCATTTATTGAACAACTCCATACAGACCACGGTTGGCAAGTTAGAACTGTAAGATTCACTATGTGAACCACTGGTGTTTTGTGGAAAAGCACATGTACACTGTGTTCCAAATTATTATGCAAAAAGTGTTTAGGAGTGATAAGGGAAGAATTTGTTTGTTTGTCAGTTAAACTCATTGATGGTGATGTGTGTCAGGGCTCTTTATATCACTGTAAGCAATTGCAGACACCTGTGCTAATTAGTTTGGCAGGTGTGTCCAATGAAAGGCAAGACTACTTAAGAAGGCTGTCTCACATTATTAAGCAGCCTACATTTTCTGCCAAAATCGGAAAGAAAAAGGATGTGTCGGCTGCTGAGAAGCAACAAATTGTGGAGTTTTTAGGTCAAGGCATGACTACAATCAACATTGTGCGATAATCAGGATGAAGTGTCTTGGCAATCAAGAAGAATTTAGCTGATTCACAGTACACACGTGTGCGTGCTGATAAGGGCAAATTGAGGACTCTTTCCTACAGGCAATTACGTCAGGTTAAAAGAGCAGCGGCAAAAAAGCCTTGTCATAGCAGCAGACAAGTTTTTGAAGCTGCTGGTGCCTCCAACGTCCCCCGAACAACAAGATGCAGGGTCCTTCAGAGGTTTGAAGCTGTGCATATGCCATCCTGTCGACCTCCTCTATCCACTTCACACAAGCAGAAACGGCTCCAGTGGGCCAAACATTACATGAAGACTGATTTCAAAACTGTTTTGTTCACGGATGAGTGCTGTGCAGCGCTCGATGGTCCAGATGGATGGAGTGGAGGATGGCTGGTTGATGGACACCCCACGCAAACACGGCTACAGCGCCAATACAGCGCCAACAAGGAGGAGGTGGAGTAATGTTTTGGGCTGGAATCATGGGGAGAGAGATTGTCGGCCCCTTTAGGATCCCTGAAGGCGCTAAAGATGAACTCCATAATGTATGTGGATTTTCTCAAACAGCACTTCCTGCCATGGTTCAAGAAGAAGAACCATGTATTTCACAGCAAGATCATTTTTTTGCATGATAATGCACCATCTCATGCTGCACATAAAACATCTGCATCTCTGGCTGATATGGGCATAAAAGGGGACAAACTTATGGTGTGACCCCCATGTTCCCCTGACCTCTACCCCATTCAGAACCTCTGGAGCATCATCAAAAGGAGTGTCTATGATGGCGGGAGGCAGGTCACATCTAAGCAACAGCTCTGGGAGGGTATTCTGTCCTCATGCAAAACAATTGAAGCAGAAACCATCCAAAACCTGACAAATTCAATGGACGAGAGAGTTCAGAAGCTCCTTTCGAACAAGGGGTCCTATGTGAAAATGTAACATCACCTAGAATAAAGTTTTGAGTTGAAAACTGTTTGATTTCAGTTTCTAATAACCTGCTAATGCTTATAATTTCAAAAATGACCAATTTTTTGGTCTTTATTAAAATGAAAAGGTTGATCGAAAAGTTTGGGGGATCTAAGAGTGTGGCAACCCAGTAGTCATGATTACTTCGAATTCTGACAATATGAGGGTCATGTTGCAGGTAGTGCAGCAAGAAGGCACTTATGTGTCTTGCGCATCTCGGAGCCCCAAAATTATTTTCCGGGCTAGATGCAGCTACAAATTATTATTAATTTTAAATCTGGTGGAGCTTAGTATAGATGGGCTAATAGGATCAGTGCTGCACACTGCTACAAAGCCCAAATTATTTTCCAGTCAAGATACAGATAAACATGATTAGTAATTTGAAAGCTTAAAACGGTTGGTAGGGTGATTTTAACCAATCATCAAGCTTTTACTCTCCCCAGGATGACACAGGGGTAGAAAAGTCGTTTCGGATCCATGATTTGTTCATCTTTATGAACGTGAGTCTGTCTACATTATCAGTGGAGAGCCGCGTGCGCCTATCTGTCAGCACACCACCAGCAGCGCTGAACACATATTCAGACAGAACGCTGGATGCGGGGCATGACAAGATCTCCAAGGCGTAAGTGGCTAGCTCCGGCCATTTATCCAGATTGGAAGCCCAAAAAGAGCAAGGGTCCAGTGACACAGTCATGGCTTCAATGTTTACTTGGAGATACTCCTGTACCATCGTCTCTAGGCGTTGACTATGTGTCAGACTTCTTGTCTCCTGTGGCCTTGCAAAGGATGGGCTAAAAAAGTGGTGAAATGATTCCGCAAAATTGATGTTACCAGCAGATACTGTGGTTCTGTTACGGTTTGAGTGCTGAACACTTGACGGTCCCACGGTTGGCAAGTTGGAACTGTGAGATTCACTACGTGCACCACTGGTGTTTTGTGGAAAAGCACATGTAAGATTCTGCAACAGTCTCTGCTGATACTCCTGCATGCGTGCATCCCTTTTTATGGCAGGAATAATTTCTGCAAATTTACTTTTGTACCGGGGATCTAACAGTGTGGCAACCCAGTAGTCAGGATTATTTCTAATTCTCACAATTCGAGGGTCATGTTGCAGGTAGTGCAGCAAGAAGGCACTCATGTGTGTTGCGCATCCAGGAGCACCAAGTCCCTGTTGTGTTGGTGGCGAGGTAACAATCATGCTTCCTTCCTCTGTCCTCTCCCCCCAACCTCGCACAACAGAAATGTGATCAAGGTCTCCCTCATCTGATGAGTCTTCCATCAGTTCGTCCTCCACTTCTTCCTGGGCTCCTGCACCTTCCTCACTAGTTTGGCTGCTACCATGCGCCCTGGTAAAACCATCTCCCCCACCCTCACATGCCTTCCGCCTTGGTGCTGCCGACCGTCTGGACCTTGCAGATGTTAGCCCTTCCGCATACAACTCCTCCTCCTCTACTTCCTCCACCTCCTCTTGTGCCACCACCTGACTCCGAATTCTGTTTAACATGTGCTCCAGCATGTAAATCACCGGAATAGTCATGCTGATAATGGCATCGTCAGCACTAAACATCTTCGTCGCCATTTCAAAACTGTGCAGAAGGGTGCATAGGTCCCTGATCTGAGACCACTCCTCCAGCGTGATTTGCCCCACCTCTGGATCTCGTTGGCCCAGGCTATACGTCAGAACGTATTGCACCAGGGCTTGTCGGTGATGCCACAGTCGCTGCAACATGTGCAGAGTTGAATTCCACCGGGTAGGCACATCGCATTTTAGCCGGTGAAGTGGCAGGCCCAACGACTTCTGTAGAGATGTAAGTCGCTGAGCTGCGGGATGCGAACGGCGGAAGTGAGCACACAGCGACCGTGCCCTCTGCAGAAGGCCATCTAGTCTGGGATAGTGGGCTAAAAATTGCTGGACAACCAGGTTCAACACGTGAGCCATACAAGGCACGTGTGTGACATTGCCCCGGCGAAGGGCCGCACCCAGGTTTGCAGCATTGTCGCACACGGCCTTCCCTGGTTTCAGGTCCAGTGGAGACAACCATTCATGAAATTGGTTCTCCAGAGCTGACCACAACTCCTCAGCTGTGTGACTCACATTTCCCAGACATTTCAAAGTAAAAACCGCCTGATGACGTTGAGCCCTACTGCCAGCATAGTAAGGAGGTGTGCAGGATCCCTTCTGCGCAGTTAGAAAGCTTGTGGCATGACCAGACAGGATTTGGGTGCAGGTGGAAGACCGAGAGGAGGTTGAGGAGGCAGAAGCAGTGGAGGAACTTTGACATAAAGAGGATTGACGCACAACTCGTGGGGACGGCAAGACTTGGACAGCAGCCCCTTGTCCTGCTGTCACCATAGTTACCCAGTGCCCAGTCAGCGACATGTAACGCCCCTGTCCATGCCTACTCGTCCAAGTGTATGTGGTGAAATGCACCCTGTCACACACAGAGTTTCTCAAAGAAGCGGTGATGTTGTGTGCGACATGCTGGTGGAGCGCAGGCACACCTTTCTTTGAGAAGTAGTGCCGACTGGGCATCTGGTACTGGGGCACTGCGACGGACATAAGGTCTCGAAAATCCTCTGTGTCCACCAGGCGGAAAGGCAGCATTTCTGTAGCCAAGAGCTTGCAGATGGTAAAATTCAACCTCTTAGCTTTCTCATGGCTAGGAGGAAATGGTCTTTTACTTGTCCACATCTGAGGGACCGAGGGCTGGCTATTGTGCTTAGACGGGGTTGATAAGGGTGTCCCCGGCAAACTGCCGGTCTGTGAGGAAGATGCAGGCGGACATGTTAGGTTGCCTTGATCCAAAGGTGGTGCTATCGATGTCGGACAGCGCTCAACACCAGCTGGTGTTACCACCTCCAAAGAAAATGATGACCTGCCAATCACGCTGGCTGTTGCGGGTAAAGAGGTGGCAGGTCTGCGCCCCAAAACAGGTGTGACTGCTGTCCCCCCAGTCACAGAGGATGAAGAGGCCGCGAATGCACAAGATATGGCAGATGGTGGTTGGCCCGGCCGGCTAGGCCGCATTGTAGCACACTGAGCTTCCCACTGCAACTTATGCTTCATGTCCATGTGCCGGTTCATGCATGAAGTACTCAAACTATGTATTTTTTGGCCTCTACTTAGCTTTTGCTGACAAATGTTACAGATAACACGAGTTGGGTCATCTTTATCGATCTGAAAAAATGCCCAGGCTACGCAAGGCTTAGCACCCATGCGACCTGAAGAGCCACCACGACTTGTGGTGAGAGGCAGAGTTGTGTTTGAGGATGCAGTTGTTGACGTGCTTCCAGTACTACGTCTCTGTCCAGGAAGGCGCAACCTGACCTCGTCGTCACTAGCATCTTCCTCCACCTCCTCTGCTGACCTCATCTCTTGGCTGACTGTGGGTTGACAGTAAGTGGGATCTCCAACCTCATCATCATCACCCTGTGCGTTATCACACCCGTCGTCCTCAGAGCCAACCTGTTCCTGCCCTGACAAAAAACTAAAGTTGTCGCTCCAATCAGGTATTTGAGTCTTATCATCGTCTTCCTCATTGTCTCCACCAACAGGAGTTACAGTTTGGGAATGAGGGTCTACATTATGATCAGAACCTTCTGCGTCTGGTCCTGGATCCGATTCATAAAGATTCTGGGCATCAGTGCAGATCATTTCCTCGTCTGGATTCACAGAAGCGCTGGTGTCGACCTCTGATTCCCAGGCTATAGTAGGATTAAACAGCTCTGCAGACTCAACCATCTGTTCTACCTCATACTCAGACGGGCAGCTGGAGATTTGGGAGCTGTGAGGAAGCAAGTGCGATTGGGGTGACACCTTTGAGGACTGGAGTATTTGTGATGTTGAAGTTGATGTGGAGGAGAGCCCACTTAAAGGAGCACTTGATATCCGTTGAAGCACCTGCTGTTTTTGTGCCTCATCTGGAATTTGTAGCGATTGGCGTGGCCGTAAGAAAGGGATCTTATCACATTGTCCGCTAAAAGAAGTAGACATTTTAGTTTGGCTGGAAGATGGTCTTTCTTCTGCAGATGTTACTGTTGCTTTAACACCTACCCCATGGACACAACCTTTTTTCCCCTTCCCAACACGCCTATTCCCCTTTCCACCAGCAGCAGGCCTTTTTCCACTCATTTTGGTGGTTAACTAATTCACAACTCTGGAGTTGTTTGCACAAAAAAACAATGGATGGGAACCGAGCAGAGCTGAGTGGCCAAACTGTGGTATTAGGCCAAAACTATTGGCTAGGTTAGATGCAGAAAAAAATTATATTCAATTTGCAACCTGATGGAGGTCAGTATAGATGGACTAATAGAGAAAGTCCCACACACAGCTAGAAGCCCAAATATTTTTTCAGAGGTAGATGCAGAAAAAAAATATATTCAGTTTGCAACCTGATGGAGGTCAGTATAGATGGACTAATAGAGAAAGTCCCACACACTGCTAGAAGGCCAAATATTTTTTCAGAGGTAGATGCAGAAAAAAATTATATTCAGTTTGCAACCTGATGGAGGTCAGTATAGATGGACTAATAGAGAAAGTCCCACACACTGCTAGAAGGCCAAATATTTTTTCAGAGCTAGATGCAGACAAAAAATTATTTTCAGTTTGCAACCTGATGGAGGTCAGTATAGATGGACTAATAGAACTAGTCACACACACAGCTAGAAGCCCAAATATTTTTTCAGAGGTAGATGCAGAAAAAAATTATATTCAGTTTGCAACCTGATGGAGGTCAGTATAGATGGACTAATAGAACAAGTCCCACACACTGCTAGAAGGCCAAATATTTTTTCAGAGGTAGATGCAGAAAAAAAATATATTCAGTTTGCAACCTGATGGAGGTCAGTATAGATGGACTAATAGAGAAAGTCCCACACACTGCTAGAAGGCCAAATATTTTTTCAGAGGTAGATGCAGATAAAAATTTATTTTAATTTGCAACCTGATGGAGGTCAGTATAGATGGACTAATAGAGAAAGTCCCACACACTGCTAGAAGGCCAAATATTTTTTCAGAGCTTGATGCAGACAAAAAATTATTTTCAGTTTGCAACCTGATGGAGGTCAGTATAGATGGACTAATAGAACAAGTCCCACACACAGCTAGAAGCCCAAATATTTTTTCAGAGGTAGATGCAGAAAAAAATTATATTCAGTTTGCAACCTGATGGAGGTCTGTATAGATGGATTAATAGAACAAGTCCCACACACAGCTAGAAGCCCAATATTTTTTCAGAGGTAGATGCAGAAAAAAAATATATTCAGTTTGCAACCTGATGGAGGTCAGTATAGATGGACTAATAGAGAAAGTCCCACACACTGCTAGAAGGCCAAATATTTTTTCAGAGCTAGATGCAGACAAAAAATTATTTTTAATTTGCAACCTGATGGAGGTCAGTATAGATGGACTATTAGAGAAAGTCCCACACACAGCTAGAAGCCCAAATATTTTTTCAGAGCTAGATGCAGAAAAAAATTATATTCAGTTTGCAACCTGATGGAGGTCAGTATAGATGGACTAATAGAACAAGTCCCACACACAGCTAGAAGCCCAAATATTTTTTCAGAGGTAGATGCAGAAAAAAATTATATTCAGTTTGCAACCTGATGGAGGTCTGTATAGATGGATTAATAGAACAAGTCCCACACACAGCTAGAAGCCCAATATTTTTTCAGAGGTAGATGCAGAAAAAAAATATATTCAGTTTGCAACCTGATGGAGGTCAGTATAGATGGAGTAATAGAACAATTCCCACACACAGCTAGAAGCCCAATATTTTTTCAGAGGTAGATGCAGAAAAAAAATATATTCAGTTTGCAACCTGATGGAGGTCTGTATAGATGGATTAATAGAACAAGTCCCACACACAGCTAGAAGCCCAATATTTTTTCAGAGGTAGATGCAGAAAAAAAATATATTCAGTTTGCAACCTGATGGAGGTCAGTATAGATGGACTAATAGACCAAGTCCCACACACTGCTAGAAGGCCAAATATTTTTTCAGAGCTAGATGCAGACAAAAAATTATTTTTAATTTGCAACCTGATGGAGGTCAGTATAGATGGACTAATAGAGAAAGTCCCACACACTGCTAGAAAGCCAAATATTTTTTCAGAGCTGGATGCAGATAAAAATTATTTTTAATTTGCAACCTGATGGAGGTCAGTATAGATGGACTAATAGAGAAAGTCCCACACACTGCTAGAAGGCCAAATATTTTTCAGAGCAAGATGCAGAAAAAAATTATATTCAGTTTGCAACCTGATGGAGTTCAGTATAGATGGACTAATAGAACAAGTCCCACACACAGCTAGAAGCCCAAATATTTTTTCAGAGGTAGATACAGATAAAAATTATTTTTAATTTGCAACCTGATGGAGGTCAGTATAGATGGACTAATAGAACAAGTCCCACACACAGCTAGAAGCCCAAATATTTTTTCAGAGGTAGATGCAGAAAAAAATTATATTCAGTTTGCAACCTGATGGAGGTCTGTATAGATGGATTAATAGAACAAGTCCCACACACAGCTAGAAGCCCAATATTTTTTCAGAGGTAAATGCAGAAAAAAAATATATTCAGTTTGCAACCTGATGGAGGTCAGTATAGATGGACTAATAGAGAAAGTCCCACACACTGCTAGAAGGCCAAATATTTTTTCAGAGCTAGATGCAGAAAAAAATTATATTCAGTTTGCAACCTGATGGAGCTCAGTATAGATGGACTAATAGAACAAGTCCCACACACTGCTAGAAGCCCAAATATTTTTTCAGAGCTAGATGCAGAAAAAAATTATATTCAATTTGCAACCTGATGGAGGTCAGTATAGATGGACTAATAGAATGATGCTATGCCCAAAAGATTTTACTTCACTAGGTGCAGTAAAAAATTGGTATTCTATACACAGGTGGTATATCTTGCAACACAGATAGGCTACTCCACTGACTAACACACTCTGCAATAGGCCAAAAAGGATTAGCTTTGCTAGATTCAGCCAAATGCTGTGAAAAAAACTTGCACAGCACTGGCACAGACCTGCCTGGCAAAAACTGATAGGAACTGATGTAACCTAGTCCTGAAAAGGACTGCAATTACAATTAGTCTTTACTCCCACAATCTATCTATTTAAGAGCACAGACCTGCCTGATAAAAGTCGTAGGAAATGCTGTTACCTAGTCCTTAAAAGGACTGCAATCACAACTATTCCCTACTCCCAAGCTATCTGTAGATTTGTGCGAAAATTGGCTTGAAATTAACAAGGTATAGCGCACACAGCAACAGCGGTGCCGTCTAACACGCAGCTGCAGCAGTGAGAAAATGGTGGCGACGGGGAAAATGGCTTGGTCTTATAGGGCAAGGACATGTGACATACACTGTCAATGACACATGCCCTTGCTTGTGTGAAAAAAGCACTTCGCTCCGTGTGTGCGCTGCTGATAGGCTGACAGATTGCACCTCCCCACTGTAAATGCGGGAAAGAGAAAAAAAAAATGGAGATCTTCATTGTTCCTGCAGAGATCCATCCCCTGCCCCTCCCCCCCACCCCGCTGTACACTCAAACTGCGTATTAACATTAATTTTCATCATTACTGAGAAAAAATCCAGTTATGAGTTTGGTGCACGAACAGTTATCGAACATAACCTCGAACAGCCGAATTTTTCTCAAATCGTTCGTGTTCGCCGAACGGCTCGAACACCGCCCAAAACAGCTCGAATTTGAGATTGGCGAACAGTTCGAGTAGAACAACGCTCATCTCTACTCAACACTATTCAAGAGACACGACCCAGCAACATCAACAATCTAAAGGAGGTGCTGAAGACACTGTGGGAAAACATGGACTCCACATACTTAGCCAGCCTTGCTGAGTCCATGCCTAAACGACTGCAGATGGTGATAAAATGTAAGGGTGACATGACAAAATACTAATTGTAATAAAATATCCACAATAAAACACTTGAATCCACTTGAATATTAAGATTTTGTGGTTTCATTGAACTTGTAAAGATTTTTTTTGCCGGCACTGTAACAAGGTAAAACAAACAGGGCTAAAGGAAAATACCATTCATACAAATATATGCACACAAACAACAGAGGTTAACACCAGTTGAGGATGGTGAAAAACCAAAATAGGAGAAGAAGAGGATTACACACAACCTAAACCACACCACAGTCTTAGCTTAAATCCTCCAAACGCATTCTCAAACAAACAACCCTCTGCCACACTCGTAGCACCATGCAGCATAAGCTAGCTCTGGCAATGACGACAAGCCAAAGCCCAGAATATATAGGAGCGGGGACTGGCTAACATTGGACAGCTAAGAGCCTTAATGCAGGTAAGCATCTAAGAGCTCACTACTAACCCCTGCACTGCTGAAAGAAACCTGCACCATTTAATATGAAGATGAAAGGCTTCTAGTGAGTGCAGGAGTGTGAGGAATCAGACCCTGCGGTCTTTTGTAAACCCGTGACAGTGTGGGCCTGCAGCATTTTAGATGTGTTATGAGGTTCTGCAGTATCTGAGCTGGGTAATGATAAGAAACATTTATGTGAATTGTTGCATTGATCTGATTATGTAGCATTATAGCATTATTAATGTTACCATTATTTGATATTTGGGAGGAGGAGTGGCATTTTAATTTTCTACTGGCCAATTTTTCTAGTAACTGTCCTAGTTGTAATGTCTCAAATATTTGTATCATCAAATTCTCAATTTATTTAGAGTATTCCTCCCCTAAGACTACATTCTGATGATGATTATTTGGTCTGTTTTTAATATTGCAGATTTTCTGCAGCGTTTCTGCACCTACTAGGTAAATTAGGTTACTTGCACTTTTTTTTATTTCATTTTTAAGTGCGATTTTTTTACATGCCTTTTTATTGTGTTTTTGACACTTTGGCTTTTGTCTCTAACTCTCTATTTGATTTGTAATGTTTTTGATACTTCCTGGTATTTGGCTTTCACAAAGTTTTGTAACGGGAATGTATTGAAAATGCATGTGGATTTTCCGCATCTAATGCAAGTCTATGGGGAAAATCCACACATAAAACTCAGCGTACTTGCAAGAGAAATTGATATTTTGTGGATTTCAAACATGCAACGCAGGTTGTCTCTGCGTAGGAAAAAAGTGGCCAGGAGATTACTATAAATCCCTTCCACTTTGCTGAAACTGTTAGATGCTGCTTTATTGTGCAAAAAAAAATACACAGCATCTAAAACTCACAGAAAAACTGATTATGGGAACTAACCCTTAACTGTTCTCTTATCATATACTATTAGGGATCGTTCTGCTTCAGGAAAGCAGCTGTAACTGAGGGTGCAGGAAATAATTGAAGAAGAGTTCATGTAAGAATATGGATGATGTGTCTGAACTATAAAAGTCAGGAAGTAGAACTAATAGAGAGAAAAGTATAATACAAAGATTCACATATGGTCCTTGTTATGGAGCCGCTCTGGCTTTTGGCTTATAAATATTGATGAAATACAGACTAACAACACTGATAGATGAATAAGACGTTACAAGAAAGTTCTTTAAGCAATCAGACTGTTAGTGTGAGTGTTTACTAACAGCTTTGGAGACTAACTTATGTCTCTATGAGAATTTTATGAGTCCATAAAATTCCCATGCTCTATAGCTCCCATATGACCCAATCATGCCAATTCCTCCATATTGGAAACTTTTCTTCTTTGATTCTCCATTCTAGCTAGTAAAAAAGGATTGTTCTAATGGAACAATTACCTAACAAATATTATGGCATTCCTTATTCTACTTTCCACCCAGCCTTGGACTGACTCATAGGGAAACAGAATAATCCCTCAGCGGGCCCCTGTGCAAAAGCAAGCCACTTACGACAAAACAAGAGCAATATCTGAATTATTATTATTATTATTTTACAGAATCAGAGGTAAATTTGCGAATTCTGTGTGGTAGCATGATATTTGCATGTATCTACCCAGTGGCCCCCAGAGTCAATGTTACTGGTGGGCCCTTGCCACCCCAGTCCGACACTGATTCTACTCCAGACATCTGTGTAGGTTTCTTCTTTTTGTCTCCATGCATTGTTGCAGACAATGGTTTAACAGTGAGAAATATTTGTTTGGATAGTTATTATGCAGCATTATTAATGTGAACATTATTTGCCATGATGCTGTTTCTAATTTTCTAATGAGTTCATCATGGCTTGCTATATACTGTAAACCCAGTTAAATCTCACACTCTTGTGCCGAGTCCACGGATTTGCTTGTGGTGCGCTACCACCACCAGTCTGAGACAATTCTTTAATCTAGGTATTCTATGCAGCCATATCCACATCTCCGTACAGAGGTTATAGCTGGTTTATTTGTCCTGCTCAGATGTGAATGAGGCCGGCTGCAGCAAGGCCTTAGAAGCCACTGAGCCACCTTCATGCCCAAGAAAATGACAAATATGGAAAGCAAAAGAATCAATACAAATATACAGTGCAAATAGAAACACAACATTTCAAAACAATATTCAATGCTGATAAAGACAGAAAGTGGTGTTAAGATTAAAGTAGAAAGTGTGAAAGTGTGACTATAAGATCCAGTGTAAGTGTATGTGCCCATGGTCAGGAGCTGCCTGCGCCCCCGATGCTGCGGAACAGCTGCATGGCTTCCACTCTCATTATGCAAATGAGCGGCGCAATTTTTTTTTTACATGTGGACTTTCCTCATTGATGTTAGTCTATGGGTAAAGTCCACATACAGACTAGAGATGAGCGTTGTTCTACTCGAACTGTTCGCCAATCTCAAATTCGAGCTGTTTTGGGCGGTGTTCGAGCCGGTCGGCGAACACGAACAATTTGAGAAAAATTCGGCTGTTCGAGGTTATGTTCGATAACTGTTCGTGCACCAAAATCATAACTGGATTTTTTCTCAGTAATGATGAAAATTAATGTTAATACGCAGTTTGAGTGTACAGCGGGGCGGGGGGAGGGGCAGGGGATGGATCTCTGCAGGAACAATGAAGATCTCCATTTTTTTTTCTCTTTCCCGCATTTGCAGTGGGGAGGTGCAATCTGTCAGCCTATCAGCAGCGCACACACGGAGCGAAGTGCTTTTTTTCACACAAGCAAGGGCATGTGTGATTGGCAGTGTATGTCACATGTCCTTGCCCTATAAGACCAAGCCATTTTCCCCGTCGCCACCATTTTCTCACTGCTGCAGCTGCGTGTTAGATGGCACCGCTGTTGCTGTGTGCGCTATACCTTGTTAATTTCAAGCCAATTTTCGCACAAATATACAGATAGCTTGGGAGTAGGGAATAGTTGTGATTGCAGTCCTTTTAAGGACTAGGTTACAGCATTTCCTACGACTTTTATCAGGCAGGTCTGTGCTCTTAAATAGATAGATTGTGGGAGTAAAGACTAATTGTAATTGGAGTCCTTTTCAGGACTAGGTTACATCAGTTCCTATCAGTTTTTGCCAGGCAGATCTGTGCCAGTGCTGTGCAAGTTTTTTTCACAGCATTTGGCTGAATCTAGCAAAGCTAATCCTTTTTGGCCTATTGCAGAGTGTGTTAGTCAGTGGAGTAGCCTATCTGTGTTGCAAGATATACCACCTGTGTATAGAATACCAATTTTTTTACTGCACCTAGTGAAGTAAAATCTTTTGGGCATAGCATCATTCTATTAGTCCATCTATACTGACCTCCATCAGGTTGCAAACTGAATATAATTTTTTTCTGCATCTAGCTCTGAAAAAATATTTGGGCTTCTAGCAGTGTGTGGGACTTGGTTAATTAGTCCATCTATACTGACCTCCATCAGGTTGCAAATTAAAAATAATTTTTTTCTGCATCTAGCTCTGAAAAAATATTTGGGCTTCTAGCAGTGTGTGGGACTTGGTCTATTAGTCCATCTATACTGACCTCCATCAGGTTGCAAATTAAAAATAATTTTTTTCTTCATTTAGCTCTGAAAAAATATTTGGGCTTCTAGCAGTGTGTGGGACTTGTTCTATTAGTCCTTCTATACTGACCTCCAGCAGGTTGCAAATTGAATATAATTTTTTTCTGCATCTAGCTCTGAAAAAATATTTGGGCTTCTAGCGGTGTGTGGGACTTGGTCTATTAGTCCATCTATACTGACCTCCATCAGGTTGCAAATTAAAAATAATTTTTTTCTGCATCTAGCTCTGAAAAAATATTTGGGCTTCTAGCGGTGTGTGGGACTTGGTCTATTAGTCCATCTATACTGACCTCCATCAGGTTGCAAATTAAAAATAATTTTTTTCTTCATTTATCTCTGAAAAAATATTTGGGCTTCTAGCAGCGTGTGGGACTTGTTCTATTAGTCCATCTATACTGACCTCCATCAGGTTGCAAATTAAAAATAATTTTTTTCTGCATGTAGCTCTGAAAAAATATTTGGGCTTCTAGCAGTGTGTGGAACTTGGTCTATTAGTCCATCTATACTGACCTCCATCAGGTTGCAAATTAAAAATAATTTTTTTCTGCATCTAGCTCTGAAAAAATATTTGGGCTTCTAGCAGTGTGTGGGACTTGGTCTATTAGTCCATCTATACTGACCTCCATCAGGTTGCAAATTGAATAAAAACATTTTCTGCATCTAGCTCTGAAAAAATATTTGGGCTTCTAGCAGTGTGTGGGACTTGGTCTATTAGTCCATCTATACTGACCTCCATCAGGTTGCAAATTGAATAAAAAAAATTTCTGCATCTAGCTCTGAAAAAATATTTGGGCTTCTAGCGGTGTGTGGGACTTGGTCTATTAGTCCATCTATACTGACCTCCATCAGGTTGCAAATTAAAAATAATTTTTTTCTGCATCTAGCTCTGAAAAAATATTTGGGCTTCTAGCAGTGTGTGGGACTTGGTCTATTAGTCCATCTATACTGACCTCCATCAGGTTGCAAATTAAAAATAATTTTTTTCTTCATTTCTCTCTGAAAAAATATTTGGGCTTCTAGCAGCGTGTGGGACTTGTTCTATTAGTCCATCTATACTGACCTCCATCAGGTTGCAAATTAAAAATAATTTTTTTCTGCATCTAGCTCTGAAAAAATATTTGGGCTTCTAGCAGTGTGTGGGACTTGGTCTATTAGTCCATCTATACTGACCTCCATCAGGTTGCAAATTAAAAATAATTTTTTTCTGCATCTAGCCCAGCCAATAGTTTTGGCCTAATACCACAGTTTGGCCACTCAGCTCTGCTCGGTTACCATCCATTGTTTTTTTGTGCAAACAACTCCAGAGTTGTGAATTAGTTAACCACCAAAATGAGTGGAAAAAGGCCTGCTGCTGGTGGAAAGGGGAATAGGCGTGTTGGGAAGGGGAAAAAAGGTTGTGTCCGTGGGGTAGGTGCAGAAGAAAGACCATCTTCCAGCCAAACTAAAATGTCTACTTCTTTTAGCGGACAATGTGATAAGATCCCTTTCTTACGGCCACGCCAATCGCTACAAATTCCAGATGAGGCACAAAAACAGCAGGTGCTTCAACGGATATCAAGTGCTCCTTTAAGTGGGCTCTCCTCCACATCAACTTCAACATCACAAATACTCCAGTCCTCAAAGGTGTCACACAAATCGCACTTGCTTCCTCACAGCTCCCAAATCTCCAGCTGCCCGTCTGAGTATGAGGTAGAACAGATGGTTGAGTCTGCAGAGCTGTTTACTCATACTATAGCCTGGGAATCAGAGGTCGACTACAGCGCTTCTGTGAATCCAGACGAGGAAATGATCTGCACTGATGCCCAGAATCTTTATGAGTCGGATCCAGGACCAGACGCAGAAGGTTCTGACCATAATGTAGACCCTCATTCCCAAACTGTAACTCCTGTTGGTGGAGACAATGAGGAAGACGATGATAAGACTCAAATACCTGATTGGAGCGACAACTTTAGTTTTTTGTCAGGGCAGGAACAGGTTGGCTCTGAGGACGACGGGTGTGATAACGCACAGGGTGATGATGATGAGGTCGGAGATCCCACTTACTGTCAACCCACAGTCAGCCAAGAGATGAGGTCAGCAGAGGAGGTGGAGGAAGATGCTAGTGACGACGAGGTCAGGTTGCGCCTTCCTGGACAGAGACGTAGTACTGGAAGCACGTCAACAACTGCATCCTCAAACACAACTCTGCCTCTCACTACAAGTCGTGGTGGCTCTTCAGGTCACATGGGTGCTAAGCCTTGCATAGCCTGGGCATTTTTTCAGATCGATAAAGATGACCCAACTCGTGTTATCTGTAACATTTGTCAGCAAAAGCTAAGTAGAGGCCAAAAAATACATAGTTTGAGTACTTCATGCATGAACCGGCACATGGACATGAAGCATAAGTTGCAGTGGGAAGCTCAGTGTGCTACAATGCGGCCTAGCCGGCCGGGCCAATCACCGTCTGCCATATCTTGTGCATCCGCGGCCTCTTCATCCTCTGTGACTGGGGGGACAGCAGTCACACCTGTTTTGGGGCGCAGACCTGCCACCTCTTTACCCGCAACAGCCAGCGTGATTGGCAGGTCATCATTTTCTTTGGAGGTGGTAACACCAGCTGGTGTTGAGCGCTGTCCGACATCGATAGCACCACCTTTGGATCAAGGCAACCTAACATGTCCGCCTGCATCTTCCTCACAGACCGGCAGTTTTCCGGGGACACCCTTATCAACCCCGTCTAAGCACAATAGCCAGCCCTCGGTCCCTCAGATGTGGACAAGTAAAAGACCATTTCCTCCTAGCCATGAGAAAGCTAAGAGGTTGAATTTCACCATCTGCAAGCTCTTGGCTACAGAAATGCTGCCTTTCCGCCTGGTGGACACAGAGGATTTTCGAGACCTTATGTCCGTCGCAGTGCCCCAGTACCAGATGCCCAGTCGGCACTACTTCTCAAAGAAAGGTGTGCCTGCGCTCCACCAGCATGTCGCACACAACATCACCGCTTCTTTGAGAAACTCTGTGTGTGACAGGGTGCATTTCACCACAGACACTTGGACGAGTAGGCATGGACAGGGGCGTTACATGTCGCTGACTGGGCACTGGGTAACTATGGTGACAGCAGGACAAGGGGCTGCTGTCCAAGTCTTGCCGTCCCCACGAGTTGTGCGTCAATCCTCTTTATGTCAAAGTTCCTCCACTGCTTCTGCCTCCTCAACCTCCTCTCGGTCTTCCACCTGCACCCAAAGCCTGTCTGGTCATGCCACAAGCTTTCTAACTGCGCAGAAGGGATCCTGCACACCTCCTTACTATGCTGGCAGTAGGGCTCAACGTCATCAGGCGGTTTTTACATTGAAATGTCTGGGAAATGTGAGTCACACAGCTGAGGAGTTGTGGTCAGCTCTGGAGAACCAATTTCATGAATGGTTGTCTCCACTGGACCTGAAACCAGGGAAGGCCGTGTGCGACAATGCTGCAAACCTGGGTGCGGCCCTTCGCCGGGGCAATGTCACACACGTGCCTTGTATGGCTCACGTGTTGAACCTGGTTGTCCAGCAATTTTTAGCCCACTATCCCAGACTAGATGGCCTTCTGCAGAGGGCACGGTCGCTGTGTGCTCACTTCCGCCGTTCGCATCCCGCAGCTCAGCGACTTACATCTCTACAGAAGTCGTTGGGCCTGCCACTTCACCGGCTAAAATGCGATGTGCCTACCCGGTGGAATTCAACTCTGCACATGTTGCAGCGACTGTGGCAGCACCGACAAGCCCTGGTGCAATACGTTCTAACGTATAGCCTGGGCCAACGAGATTCAGAGGTGGGGCAAATCACGCTGGAGGAGTGGTCTCAGATCAGGAACCTATGCACCCTTCTGCACAGTTTTGAAATGGCGACAAAGATGTTTAGTGCTGACGATGCCATTATCAGCATGACTATTCCGGTGATTTACATGCTGGAGCACATGTTAAACAGAATTCGGAGTCAGGTGGTGGCACAAGAGGAGGTGGAGGAAGTAGAGGAGGAGGAGTTGTATGCGGAAGGGCTAACATCTGCAAGGTCCAGACGGTCGGCAGCACCAAGGCGGCAGGCATGTGAGGGTGGGGGAGATGGTTTTACCAGGGCGCATGGTAGCAGCCAAACTAGTGAGGAAGGTGCAGGAGCCCAGGAAGAAGTGGAGGACGAACTGATGGAAGACTCATCAGATGAGGGAGACCTTGATCACATTTCTGTTGTGCGAGGTTGGGGGGAGAGGAAAGAGGAAGGAAGCATGATTGTTACCTCGCCACCAACACAACAGGGACTTGGTGCTCCTGGATGCGCAACACACATGAGTGCCTTCTTGCTGCACTACCTGCAACATGACCCTCGAATTGTGAGAATTAGAAATAATCCTGACTACTGGGTTGCCACACTGTTAGATCCCCGGTACAAAAGTAAATTTGCAGAAATTATTCCTGCCATAGAAAGGGATGCACGCATGCAGGAGTATCAGCAGAGACTGTTGCAGAATCTTACATGTGCTTTTCCACAAAATACCAGTGGTGCACGTAGTGAATCTCACAGTTCCAACTTGCCAACCGTGGGACCGTCAAGTGTTCAGCACTCAAACCGTAACAGAACCACACTATCTGCTGGTAACATCAATTTTGCGGAATCATTTCACCACTTTTTTAGCCCATCCTTTGCAAGGCCACAGGAGACAAGAAGTCTGACACATAGTCAACGCCTAGAGACGATGGTACAGGAGTATCTCCAAGTAAACATTGAAGCCACGACTGTGTCACTGGACCCTTGCTCTTTTTGGGCTTCCAATCTGGATAAATGGCCGGAGCTAGCCACTTACGCCTTGGAGATCTTGTCATGCCCCGCAGCCAGCGTTCTGTCTGAACGTGTGTTCAGCGCTGCTGGTGGTGTGCTGACAGATAGGCGCACGCGGCTCTCCACTGATAATGTAGACAGACTCACGTTCATAAAGATGAACAAATCATGGATCCGAAACGACTTTTCTACCCCTGTGTCATCCTGGGGAGAGTAAAAGCTTGATGATTGGTTAAAATCACCCTACCAACCGTTTTAAGCTTTCAAATTACTAATCATGTTTATCTGTATCTTGACTGGAAAATAATTTGGGCTTTGTAGCAGTGTGCAGCACTGATCCTATTAGGCCATCTATAATAAGCTTCACCAGATTTAAAATTAAAAATAATTTTTAGCTGCATCTAGCCCGGAAAATAATTTTGGGGCTCCGAGATGCGCAAGACACATAAGTGCCTTCTTGCTGCACTACCTGCAGCATGACCCTCATATTGTCAGAATTCGAAGTAATCATGACTACTGGGTTGCCACACTCTTAGATCCCCCAAACTTTTCGATCAACCTTTTCATTTTAATAAAGACCAAAAAAATGGTCATTTTTGAAATTATAAGCATTAGCAGGTTGTTAGAAACTGAAATCAAACAGTTTTCAACTCAAAACTTTATTCTAGGTGATGTTACATTTTCACATAGGACCCCTTGTTCGAAAGGAGCTTCTGAACTCTCTCGTCCATTGAATTTGTCAGGTTTTGGATGGTTTCTGCTTCAATTGTTTTGCATGAGGACAGAATACCCTCCCAGAGCTGTTGCTTAGATGTGAACTGCCTCCCGCCATCATAGACACTCCTTTTAATGATGCTCCAAAGGTTCTGAATGGGGTAGAGGTCAGGGGAGCATGGGGGTCACACCATAAGTTTGTCCCCTTTTATGCCCATATCAGCCAGAGATGCAGATGTTTTATGTGCAGCATGAGATGGTGCATTATCATGCAGAAAAATGATCTTGCTGTGAAATACACGGTTCTTCTTCTTGAACCATGGCAGGAAGTGCTGTTTGAGAAAATCCACATACATTATGGAGTTCATCTTTAGCGCCTTCAGGGATCCTAAAGGGGCCGACAATCTCTCTCCCCATGATTCCAGCCCAAAACATTACTCCACCTCCTCCTTGTTGGCGCTGTAGCCGTGTTTGCGTGGGGTGTCCATCAACCAGCCATCCTCCACTCCATTCATCTGGACCATCGAGCGCTGCACGGCACTCATCCGTGAACAAAACAGTTTTGAAATCAGTCTTCATGTAATGTTTGGCCCACTGGAGCCGTTTCTGCTTGTGTGAAGTGGATAGAGGAGGTCGACAGGATGGCATATGCACAGCTGCAAACCTCTGAAGGACCCTGCATCTTGTTGTTCGGGGGACGTTGGAGGCACAAGCAGCTTCAAAAACTTGTCTGCTGCTATGACAAGGCTTTTTTGCCGCTGCTGTTTCAACCTGACGTAATTGCCTGTAGGAAAGAGTCCTCAATTTGCCCTTATCAGCACGCACACGTGTGTACTGTGAATCAGCTACATACTTCTTGATTGCCAAGACACTTCATCCTGATCATCGCACAATGTTGATTGTAGTCATGCCTTGACCTAAACACTCCACAATTTGTTGCTTCTCAGCAGCCGACACATCCTTTTTCTTTCCCATTTTGGCAGAAAATGTAGGCTGCTTAATAATGTGAGAGAGCCTTCTTAAGTAGTCTTGCCTTTCATTGGACACACCTGCCAAACTAATTAGCACAGGTGTCTGCAATTGCTTACAGTGATATAAAGAGCCCTGACACACATCACCATCAATGAGTTTAACTGACAAACAAACAAATTCTTCCCTTATCACTCCTAAACACTTTTTGCATAATAATTTGGAACGCGGTGTACATGTGCTTTTCCACAAAACACCAGTGGTTCACGTAGTGAATCTTACAGTTCTAACTTGCCAACCGTGGTCTGTATGGAATTGTTCAATAAAGGGCCCAAAATTAAGATAACATAGATGGGAGAGGTCTCTATGAATAGGAATTCCTAAGTATTTGATACCCTGTGAGGGCCAGGCAAAGGGAAAGTTGGACTGGATGGAATCCTATATGGATTTAGGGAGGGAGACATCGAGGGCCTCAGACTTCGCTGCATTGATTTTAAAATTTTACCATGTAACAAAGTGATCTATTTCAGCCATAACAGCAGGGATGGATATATGTGATTGAGTGATATATACTAGGACATCATCAGCAAATAGAGAGCACTTGTACTCGGTGCCTCCCACCTCAATCCACCTAATATTGGGGTTATGGCGAATTGATGAGAGCAGGTGCTCCGTCACTAGGATGTATAAGAGAGGGGACAGAGGACATCCCTGCCTTGTCCCATTGGTGATTGTGAAAGGTGATGAAAATGTTCTGACGCACCCCCTGGGCCTTGGGACACCCGGAGCCGGACCCTTTTTGGTGGATGCTGGTGGTTGTAGTCTTCGTGGCGGCGATCCGGTTCCGTGGCTCAGGGCGGTCAAACCAGTGGCGGAACTATTTATGTGGTTTTGATGTTTAAATGTCTGACTACGCCACCCGTGGATTGCGGTCAGAGTGAACCGCCGCTACAGGGCAGACCGCTAAGGCTGGTGTTGTGGGTGCAGCAGAGCGTAGCATAACTCCCCACGGGAGGAGTATAGCCTCAGGGCAGTGTATGCGGAGGATGGGGGTGATGGTGCAGGGCAGCAGCAGTAACGACACGGAGTCAGTGATGCAGTTCAGGGCCTTTACTCACAGTTCTTATTATCCAGACCACGTCTGCAGGTAACGGCTGCCCACGTCGTACTGTGCTCACCAGGTGAGGGGCTCAGACAACTCCCAGATAACTTTGGAGCGCTTCACAGGACCCCCTTTGTGTGTCCTTTGTCTGGCCTTTCTTACCAACACTTCTGTCCGGCTGCCTCGGGCCTCCTCTTGGTAAACTTGGCGCCAGTTTCCCTGACCCTATGTGGTGCCTTCCTAGCGGGTGGAGCAAGGGGCTGCGCCACATAAAATGTCAGAGCCTCCGGTTTCTAGCTGAGGGTCGTTTCCTGCCTCCACTAGTTCGGGGACCGGTCTCCCCCTTTGGCCTGACCCCTCCACGCAGGTGGATTCGGGCGTGCGGTGGCGACTCGCCCGTCCGCACCCCTGGGATCCCTTCATTCCTCGTTCCTGGAGCCTTCTCCGCTCCTCTTCCTTCCTTCTCCCTCTTGCAGGCCTGGGCCTCTGTTACTAGGCCCGCCTCCGGAGCAGAGCTCATGCAGAGCCCCTGCTCCCTGCCACTTCTGCTCAGACTTCTCTGCACTGAACTAAGATGGTGCCCACCTTTTATACTCCCTTCTCAATGCACCCAGGAACTGCTTCCTCCCTGCTCCTGCACTGCAGGGTTCCCCTTCCTCAGTGTTCCCTCCCCCCACTCCAGCCAGGGACAGGGACTGTCGTGCCCATCTCAGGGGCATATTGGTCGCCCTGCCCCACGGCAATGTGGTGTAATGCATGCAGGTGTCGGGTCCTGATCCACACTCCATCCTTATCTGAGAGTGAGATATCACACCTCTGGGTGAGGTGCAATACGTCTGTAGCAACCAAGCGCTCGGTGCTACATTTCCATTTATCTTCAGCCTAGGTGACGTATTGTGATACAGGGCCGTGATTTTGGCTATAAAAGGGTCCCCTAGACCCCTACCCCAAGCTTTTTAAGAGAATCATATATGGCGTGCCAGGAGACTCTATGGAATGCTTTCTCAGCATCCAACGAGAGTATCTACTTACAAATTTTTAACTGCATCTAGCCCAGGAAATACTTTGTGCCTAGTAGCAGTGTCTGCTAGTCAGCGGATTATCCCGGCTGTTAAGCAAGCTACACCACCTGTAGTTTGGAAACTTAATTTTTTCAAAGGAAATGCTTCGGGACCACGGGATACTTAGTGAAGAGCATCAGGAGGCACCCCAAGGCATAGGGGCTGGGACTGGCACTAGGATGCCTTGCGGTGGACAGCCGAGCTCGATCCTTATAAAAGCTTTTTAACTGCAGCAGCTTTAGTGGACGCTACTGGAGCTGGAATTACGCGGCTGCTGGCATGAGACTTGCCCTCCAATAGATCCTTGTAAATGGATTTAAAGTGTATTCATTCAAATTAGAGGGACAATTTAAATTAAAAAGCTTAGAGCTGCCTCCACCACAGGGGGGCTCTCTCGACCCACCAGCGGACAGGCACCAGTATTGGGAGAGGGGGGCTGGCCGTCAGGGTTCACCGCGGCTCTGGCACAAACCCGGCGACACGGAGGTGGCACGGGCAGGAGCGGACTGGCCGTCTCGGCTTCTCACTTTTTGGATTTTAGAAGGGCATGACATGCCTATATCTGTGTCTCCCCCTCCTTTTACTCCTCCACCTCTTTTCTTTTCGCATGACTATATGTACTTGTCACTTTTCCATGTGTTAGTTGTGTCTTCTGAGCAGTTTGTCAGCTTTTGGACACCTTTGAAGGTGTTTTCTATGTGTTTCTATGTGTTTTTGTTTGCCTGCCATTGGTTTTAACGGTGTTCGAAGGTGTTCGACGAACAGTTCGACGAACAGTTCGGCGAACACACGGGTGTTCGACGAACCGAACCGAACTCGAACACTACGGGGGTGGCTCAACACTAATACAGACCCGCAAGAAAAATTGAGATGCTGCGGATCTGAAAGACGGGCCACATGTCAGTGTCCACGGGTGATCCGCAGGTGCACAGAGACGCATTATGGACATGGGCTTTCTAGAAATACAATCCACTATGCTGTAACATCTGGCTGCTGCGGAATACATTTTTTGAAGAAAGAAAAATTCCAGCATAGAAAACTTCATAAAAACTGTAATTATTATTCCTTTAAAATATCATGTACAAACATATAGAGACAAAACATATTTATAAATATACAGGTCAGGGGACGCTAGTAGTGGCAAATCCGTTTTGGAAAATATTCCTTATTTATTGCATGCCTCAACCTTGTGTATACACAAAAACACACCTGTAACAATTCTAAATGTTAGAAAAAGACAAACAATGAAAGAACTAAAAGGAAAATATACATTATTCATAATGATATATCAGATCGTGCTTAATATTCATACCAAATGGGAATCTAGTACCAAGTTCATATATCCACCAGGATTCACGATTTAGTAATTTCCTCTGGTGGTCTCCTCCTCTAAGAGGTTTTTTAACCCGTTCCATACCAATAACCATACAAGCAGAAGTATCCCCATTGTGTTCTATGGAGAAATGTCTCGTAGCTGCTGAGCATTTAGACACTAACTTATTAGCGACATCAGACAAATGCCTTCTAATTCTAACTTTCAGAGGGTTAGACGTACATCCTACGTATTGGATATCACAGATTTTACAGGTGAATAAAAATGTAATTAATTACATTTTTTATGGGATCTGATTTTTTTGTGACAAATTAAGTAAAATTCGTTGTGTTTTCTATGAAAAACACTATGGCCACATTTATAAAATCCTATTGTATTCAACCAAGTATTTTTGCTACAAGAATTATTTAAATAAAAACTCAGGGACAATATATTCCCCGTTCTAGGTGCTTTCTTAACTGAAAATCTGACAGGGTCAGAAAGAACATTTTTTAATTTTATGTCTTGGTACAAATTGGGAAGATGATTATTCACTATTTGTTTAATTGCAGTAAACTGCGGACTATAGATGGACTCAAAATTAACAACATGTGGTTTAGATTCTAATTTAATATCTTTTCTTTTAATAGGTCAGTTCTTGTTATTTCATTAACTATAGTATCTTTATATAATATATATACTTAATCCAACATGGTTATTGTTTCAAACCAACAGGATAAAAGAGACTCTAGATTAATTAAAAACATAATTTTATTGAAGATATATAATTATAAAAACAGAGACCGGATGGGAACAGGAAACCTCCAATGCAGAGAAATGGGGTGTCAAGCTAAGTCATATCTCAATTCATATGATATTCCAAAAATCAATTAGAATACCTTTGTCAGGTAAGGTCAGACTACATGAAAAATATGGAAAATATTTAATGAAAAAAGTGCCAATAGTGCAAAGAGAATTAATCAATTCACATTAATGGGACCAGGTATTAAATCAAAATAAACATAAAGTGCTAAGTGCTTATATTATTTGGAGAAAATACCTAGGCTGCCATATTCCAGGTAGTTAAACTGAAATCAGATTACTGCTTGCTGACACAAAGGTAACATATTGGTGGAATAGATAGAGACTGACCACTGAATCAAACCTCTCAGAACCCCTACGCCGTTTCACTATCACGCTTCTTCTGGGGGGTGTCTTTCAAATAAGTGGCTTATGTATATATACGATGGTGTAGCCAATTACATTATTTAATACATGGGAGGAGGAGTGTAAAAAAAAGGAGGAAAGCAGAAAGGTGCCTTGTGATAGGTGAAATATCAAGGGGGCAGTCTGCAACATAATGTCACATTAATTATTCACTGGCCGTGAAGATGCTTTGGTGGAGAATCGCGTGCATGCACAGTCCCCATAGTCAAAAGGGAGTTCCAGGATGGCGCACAGTGGAACGCATGTGTCGAACGCATGCGAACCACATGACCACACCGGAAGTCAGTAGGTGACGTCACGCGGGGGTGCGCACAGCTCCTATAGGCCATTAACCATGGTTGCTACAACAAAATGCTGAGTTACCAGAGACATGCAGGGGAATAATAGCGTAAGTCTCTGAGGGGGGTAAGAGACAAGATTCTAAGTTAAAAATATAGGAATGAGAAACTATATATAGAAGGGTCAAGTGAGGAAACTATCAGGGGAAAGAAAACTGATAGTGAGAATATACGATAACCTAAGAAACAATATATAAAGGGGCCAAGTGGAAAAACTATCAGGAAAAATAAATTGTTGCAAGATTGTGAGTCAAAAATATAAAAATAAACAGATAATAACATAAGAAAAAATATTTAAAAAAATGAAGGGACCAAGTTTAAGAACTACAAGAAGAAAAGGGAAACTACAAAATATAATTACACTGGTGACACTAAATGCTCACGGAAAAATAGGAAAGCAAGTGACTGGAATATTGAAGAAAAACAAGGGGATTTTCCCTCAAAGTGTATTTAAATATATATAAATATTAATGAATAAAATAGATATATGCAGGTGAAGAAAATATATCTAATGGTCATAAAAAATATATAGGATATTATCATTAAGCTGAAAGCTGAGGTAATCAAAAAGTGATATTGAAAGGTATTATTCAAATGCAATATAGATAAATACATGAATACAGGGTTGTTGCTCCCCTATTGACCATTATGTACAAAATGTATATTTCTCCCATATGAAACCCTTTCAAATATTAAACATAATGCAGACCATATGATTGCAAGTTTTCACTTGCATAAAGGGGCATAAGGAAAAGCTATAGCCCACTTCTGTAAATAATAGTCCACTTTTGTAAATAAGTCATTCTTTTGATTTTTCTTAGTTGTTAACATCCATCGCCATCTACATCTCCGCGGGCTCATGCATTAGAATTTCGGAAGTTGTTCCATCCGAAGTAAGCTCCTCTTTGTGTATCAACTGGATCATCATTTCACAGGTCAACCTCTACTCCGAAAGTCCAAGGTGAACGGTAAATGAAAGATAGTGAATGTAAATACGCTTCAGTCTGTAGTGTAAAAATATATACAAAATAGTAAACTGTAGAGATTACAGCAAAAATGGCTAAAATAGAAAATGGATGTGACTATAGAGGACGAGCTATAGTACGAATTACAACATTATACCTGACTGCCATTTATCAAAACTCATAGGCACCAAAAGAAATTATTAAAAAAATATATAAAAACAAGGGAATTTTTAAAATGGTACTCCAATTACCATGCAGTTAAACCCAAATAAAATAAAACAGCCACCTAAGAAGACATGAAACCTAATGATTATGAGATATATTAAAAAAATTATCCAAAAACCTGTGGCTTCGTTCAAACCCTCTGGATTCAGGGTACCAAGCCGAAAAAATCAACGGCTTTCCAACTGAGCTAATGCTTTTCCAAGGTCCTCTACCCTTGGACCCAAATCAATTTGATCAATGGCAAAAACTTTAAAGCCTTTCGGGAAACAATTGTGATATAATTTACAATGACGTGGAATGGTTTTGAGCAGCGTGGGGTCATCGATGCTGGTTGTTTTCTCGATGTCCCGCACGTGTTTCAATTCTCTCGTAGTAATACTGATGTAGAAGTTCCAGCAGGGGCATTCAGCATAATAAATGACTCCCTTTGAGCTGCAATTTAGATGTTTGCATATCTGGAAAGTTTTGGTACCATCAAAATTGAAAAAGACCTTGGCTTTTACCAAATTCCAGCAGGCCTTGCAATGACCACATGGGAAAAAGCCATATGGAATGGTAGAAGATTTTTTATTGTTGGAAGCTGGATCATAATAGCTATGCACTAATATGTCCCTCAAATTTCTGCATCTCTTTGCCACCATGGATGGAGCTGTAGGAAGGGTTTTGGACAGGATGGGATCTGTAAACAGGACTTTCCAATGTTTATTGATAATTGATGTTAATTCATCCCATTGGTTGTTGTACGTAGATATAAAACTTACTGCATTGTCATTCTTTGTATTGACCCTTTAAGGCACATTATGCATTATCGGCTCTCTTGATGCCTTTCTAGCTCGCATATACCCTGGTCTAATCTGTCTTCGACTATAGCCCCTATTCAGGAAACATTGGGCAAGATTAGTGGCCTGGTACTCAAAATCATGTTCTTCTGTACAGATCCGCTTAGCCTTAAGAAACTGGCCAATAGGGATCCCCCTAATGGTGGAGGGCAGATGGGAGGATTCTGCATGAAGCAGTGAATTAGTGGCCGTGGATTTCCGATATATGTCAGTAATGACACATCCATCCCTAGAGATATGAATTTTGAGATCCAAAATGTTTTATAGAAGTATATAGGGCTTCTACATCTGCCGTTACCACGATGGCTTGGTCAGGAATATAGAGATGGTTCAATCGTTGGAGGGCGGCATTGGTATCCTGGATGAATGAAGGTAGGGTGAATATGATGGGCTTTAAATAATGGTCAATAACATCGGAGATGACCTCGCATAAACCGCCATTGCCCCATACAATGAGCCTGCCTGGAAGGGTCAGTGGGGTTTTTGTGGAATTTTGGAATGAGATACAAAGTAGGAAGTTTGGGATGAAAATTGTTAACAGTATCAAACATTTTTTTGTTAATAATGCCCTTCTCTTAACCTTCTCCAATATAAGGATTAAAAGAATTAATTCATTATGGAAGGTAGGGACCGGATTAGATGCCAGTATTTTATAGCACGATGGTACATTCAAAAGCTTATCGGCTTGTTTTTCATACAAATGGATGGGCCATACTATCAAATTGCCCCCTTTGTCTGCTAGTTTATATACGACATCGGGGAGGGACTGTAATTCCTTAATAGATGCTCTGTCAAGTTTGTTAAGATTAGACTTCCAAAATGGACAGCCTGGGAGAGACTAAATATCATTGGTAACTAGTAGTGATGAGCGAGCATGCTTGCCACTGCTCGGTACTCACTCAAGCATCTCAGTACTCGAGATGCTCGGAGCTCGCCGAGTACTTGCACGATGCTCAGGCGGTAGCTCGGGTCCCCGTCCTGCATGTCTGGCGCTGTTTAGAGCACCAATCATGCAGGGATTGTCTGCCACTCACTGTAATGCCACAGCCATGGTGGTTGTGGCATTACAGTGATTGCATAAAATTGATGGGAACAGTGCTCACAGTGAAACATGAAAAGCCGGCAATTCAGCAGCGGCATACACCGGTACCTGACAATTTAGAACAGAAAGAATAGAGCATCACACATAGATTAGATCTATAGAAACATGTCAGTCACATATATAAGAAGTACAGTGACAGTGTTGGATACTGCACTTGTCATTTACTGTTAAAGGATTTATTAAAAAAAAATAATAGTGTTTTCATGCACCTGTCTCTTTAAAAAAGCCGGCCGGCAATTCATCATCGGTACCGACAATTTAGAACAGAAAGAATAGAGCATCACACATAGATTAGATAGATAGAAACATGTCAGTCACATATATAATAAGTACAGTGATAGTGTTGGTTATTGTACTTGTCATTTAGTGTTAATATAAAGGATTTATTAAAAAAAAAATTGGCGTGGGGTTCCCCGTAATTTTAGTCTCTAGCAGAGGTTAAGCAGACAGCTGGGGCAGATGTTTGAAGCCTGGGAAGGGGGTAATACCCACGGAGCTTCCCAGGCTACTAATATCAGCCCCAAGCTGAATACCTAGCCTTTACTATTAAAATGGGGGACCCAAAAAAAAATGACGTGGGGTCCCCCCTATTTTAATAGCTAGCAAAGACTAGGCAGACAGATGGGGGCTGATATTAATAGCCCAGGAAGGGTGTCATGAATATTGGCCCCCTCCCAGGCTAGAAACACCAGCCGTCAGCCGCCCCAGAAATGGCACATCCATAGTTTAGTAAAATTGTCGACGGCCGGACATGTGCTCAGAGGGGGAAATTTCTTGGATTTATATTTTGTCTGGCTAATGTCACTTTCCCACTTATCAATGTCTTTATTTATGTCAGTCATAAGTTTTTCAAGATTTTTACCCGTAATCTCCTTATGAATCGTTTTCTCCAATATTTCCAGCTCATCCTTCAGGTCACCGAGAATTTTGGTATTTTTCTCAATAATAATCTGGATAAAATCCAGCGAACATGAGGTTGCGGCCTTAGTCCATTTTTTAGTCAGAGTTTTATCATCTAGGACAAGGGATGGATATACTTGTATACGCAAGCCACGTGGAATAATCTTTTTTGTATGGTAGTTCTCTAAGGATGTTTTTGTTCCACCATACTTTTGTTTTTTTATACAATGCAGTCCTATATTGTCGGATCAATTCTTTATTATTCATAGAGGTTTCACACTGAAAGTTCCCTGTTTAAACAAATCTGAAGCCTTTGTTTGCCAGGCATTCACTCTGGCTTTTAAATCCATTTTAAATAGAATGAGTGGACTGATCTGTTTGAAAACAGCAAGCATAATTATTCATCAATGTCCAAAGAAAAGTTCCAAAAGACACTAGATACTGTAGCAATACAATATATACTTAATCCGACATGATTATAGTTTGAAACCAACAGGAGACTCTGTCAGAATCAGCGGTCAGAGAATCACAGCTGGGGACATTGGACAGGTGAGTATATGGTTTTTATTATTTTATTCTTATTTTACACAGGGACACTGCAGGAGCAGACTACTACTGCCCTCATAATTGTCCCTGCTGGTGCTGATCGCAGCGCCGGCAGGAACCATGATGAGGGCAGCACTCAGCACCCGGCGCTTGGGAACAGCACTAACTGTAGCGCTGATTCCCAGGCACTGGTACGTGTCACACTGATGCGACATACGGTTGTCACACGTGTGACACACACGGAAACATGGGACACGGATATCTCCCGTACCGGAAAAATACGGATGTGTGAAACCGGCCTAAGTCTGCATGCATGCTACCACCGGGATCCCTGAGGTGGGGCCTGAGCTCAGGACTTACTGTCTGTAAACTAATCACTAATTAGGCTGCCTGATCATCCGTTCGGCCATTTAGTTGGGCGACCGAGAAGTGGATCCTGGACTATTGTATGTTTATTGTTTTGCAATATTAACTGTTTCCTGAATACTGTGAATAGGAGGAGGGCGTCCTCTGTGGGTTGCATCAGGTCACCTGCATTGCAACAGCAGTGTGGCATCAAAAGGTGCAGATAGACATAACCATCACTCTGCACACTTTTCCAAACTTGAATGAGGTGGTGCAAAGCGGTCATCGAGAGACTAAACGGACCTCTTGAGCACTGATTGGTCGGTCGGATGTCATCGTTCGATTGCACTGATCAGCACCGTGGGCACTGACGCTACTGTTGCCTAGCACCAGCCGATGAGTGGTGCAGTTATGTCACCGATCACTGCTGGACATCAATGTTTTGGGCACTTTTATTTGCTGTACTATTAACCCCTTTCTGACGTTGTATGTAATAATATGTCCTTGTGCTCTGGCACTTATGGACCAGGTATGTATTATAACGTCTCATCCTTAATGCGGCACCGCGACCAAAGTCACTGTGATCACATCAATATTCCGGCGCCATCTTACATCTCAGTAGATAGCGTCATTGTCCTGGGGAGTTTCGCCACTCCTGCCTGCAAGTATGATCTCTGTGATTGGCTATTCAATTCTGAACAGCCAATCGCAGCATTTCTCAGTGTTTCAAGCAATCAGGTTGCCTGAAACATTGAGGTCCAGCCTAGCATCGATGCTGTAAGAGCACCGATCCTAGGCTGGTGCCTGGCAATGCCAGGCCTCACGCGAGATCGCTCTGATTGGTGCAATCGATGATGACATCGATCACACCAATCAGAGCACAAAGATGCGGTGTGACCGTGCTGTGACCGCCGTTTGACCGCCCTGTACGTCCTCATAGTAATTGAGGATTTGTACAGGGTGGTCACACTGTCTGATCTGCGTTGTGCTGGGCCTTGTGGTGCCGCAGAAGCCTGTGACACCACAATCCCTGCTCCTGCAGCCTGTTGCCTGCTACTGGTGAAGAAAGAAGATAGAAGAAAGAAGAGAAAAGACATTTGTAAGAAGATCTTTGCCTGATCTCTCCTCATCCACCCCATTCCCCCTCTCCCCCCTTACACCCTCTTTTTACACCCTGCCCCTCTCTTTACCCCACTCCCCACCCTCCCTTTCTGCCACCGAGAGCGGACCAATACTTGATTGCTTGATTTTTGGCAGGTTTTTGTTTTTGTGCGTTCTGCAGAGGCTGAGTGTCAGATTCAATTAATTGCTGTGAAGCACGTGAAGGGTTAATAAACTTCTTGAATGTGGTTTTGAGCACCTTGAGGGGTGCAATCTTTAAAATGGAGTATATTTTGGGTGGTTCTGTCATATAGACCCCTCAAAGTGACTTCAAATGTGATGTGGTCCCTAAAAAACATGGTTTTGTAAATTTTGTTGGAAAAATGAGAAATTGCTGGTCAATTTTAACCCTTTTAACTTCTTAACAAAAATGTTGGTTCCCAAATTGTGCTGCTGTAAAGTAGACATGTGGGAAATGTTATTTATTAAATATTTTGTGTGACATACAGTACAGACCAAAAGTTTGGACACACCTTCTCATTTAAAGATTTTTCTGTATTTTTATGACTTTGAAAATTGCACATTCACACTGAAGGCATCAAAACTATGAATTAACACATGTGGAATTATATACTTAACAGAAAAGTGTGAAACAACTGAAAATATGTCTTATATTCTAGGTTCTTCAAAGTAGCCACCTTTTGCTTTGATGACTGCTTTGCAGACTCCTGGCATTCTCTTGATAAGCTTCAAGAGGTAGTCACGGAAATGGTTTTCACTTCACAGGTGTGCCCTTTCAGGTTTAGTAAGTGGAATTTCTTGCCTTATAAATGGGGTTGGGACCATCAGTTGTGTTGTGCAGAAGTCTGGTGGATACACAGCTGATATTCCTACTGAATAGACTGTTAGAATTTGTATTATGACAAGAAAAAAGCAGCTAAGTAAAGAAAAATGAGTGGCCATTATTACTTTAAGAAATGAAGGTCAGTCAGTCTGAAACATTGGGCAAACTTTGAAAGTATCCCCAAGTGCAGTTGCAAAAATCATCAAGCGCTACAAAGAAACTGGCTCACATGAGGACCGCCCCAGGAAAGGAAGACCAAGAGTCACCTCTGCTTCTGAGGATAAGTTTATCCGAGTCACCAGCCTCAGAAATCGCAGGTTAACAGCAGCTCAAATTAGAGACCAGGTCAATGCCACACACAGTTCTAGCAGCAGACACATCTCTACAACAACTGTTAAGAGGAGACTTTGTGCAGCAGGCCTTCATGGTAAAATAGCAGCTAGGAAACCACTGCTAAGGACAGGCAACAAGCAGAAGAGACTTGTTTGGGCTGAAGAACACAAGGAATGGACATTAAACCAGTGGAAATCTGTGCTTTGGTCTGATGAGTCCAAATTTGAGATCTTTGGTTCCAACCACCGTGTCTTTGTGCGACGCAGAAAAGGTGAACGGATGGTCTCTACATGCCTGGTTCCCACCGTGAAGCATGGAGGAGGAGGTGCGATGGTGTAGGGGTGCTTTGTTGGTGGCACTGTTGTGGATTTATTCAAAATTGTAGGCATACTGAACCAGCATGGCTACCACAGCATCTTGCAGCAAAATGCTATTCCATGCGGTTTGCGTTTAGTTGGACCATTATTTATTTTTCAACAGGACAATGACCCCAAACACAACTCCAGGCTGGGTAAGGGCTATTTGACCAAGAAGGAGTCACCAGACCTGAACCCAATTGAGATGGTTTGGGGTGAGCTGGACCGCAGAGTGAAGGCAAAAGGGCCAACAAGTGCTAAGCATCTCTGGGAACTCCCTCAAGATTGTAGGAAAACCATTTCCGGTGACTACCTCTTGAAGATCATCAAGAGAATGCCAAGAGTGTGCAAAGCAGTCATCAAAGCAAAAGGTGGCTACTTTGAAGAACCTAGAATATAAGACATATTTTCAGTTGTTTCACACTTTTTTGTTAAGTATATAATTCCACATGTGTTAATTCATAGTTTTGATGCCTTCAGTGTGAATGTACAATTTTCAGTCATAAAAATACAGAAAAATCTTAAAATGAGAAGGTGTGTCCAAACTTTTGGTCTGTACTGTATTTCTCTGATTTAAGGGCATGAAAATTCAAAGTTGGAAAATTGCTAAATTTTCAAAATTTTGACCAAATTTCCGATTTTTTTTCACAAATAAATGCAAGTGATATCGAAGAAATTTTACCACTATCATGAAGTACAATATGTCACGAAAACACAATCTCAGAATCAGGGGGATCCGTTGAAGCGTTCCAGAGGTATTACCGCACAAAGTGACAGTGGTCAGAATTGTAAAAATTGGCTTGGTCATTAACGTGCAAACCACCCTCGGGGCTAAAGGGGTAGGAAGTGAAACTAGACTAGTCTCATCTCTCTCTATGGTCCCCGGCTGGCTCTTCAAAGAGTTTTCTCTGAAACAGCAATAATTAAGAGACAAGTTCTCTTTAAGGTCCATTACATACGTATTGAGGATGTAAATTTCCAGAATGATGCATTGTCTGTACGTATGACTAAAATTACAGGTTAAAACAGTAAGATGTGTACTAAGTGTCAGCTGAATAAGGGTTTCCCCTTTTTTAATGCAGCAAAGATACTCTAGGAACAAAGATGTTTTCCAGTGATAAGAACATTTTTTCCCACACAAAACCAAAATTTAAGATGTCTTTAGGAATTGTAGGCGGACTATGCAAATAAGATAATACTGCGAATTTAAAGCATGTTGCCATGTTAGGCAGCAATTACTTCAGAGATCTGATAGTAAGGATGCTGGCTTACATCTTACTGTTGTCTGCACTCTTTGGTGTGAGAGGGGCACTGGCCAATCCTTGCGTTGTTGGCGAAGCCAGTATATTAACAGGAAAAATAAAGGAGGTAAAAGATGTCATTTATTTGTCTGGTATTTAGGAATTTGAAATACAAAAATGTAAATTACTTTCATCTTTACTTTTTCTTCTTTCAGCTTAATATGAGATGTCCATGTAATGAAACGTCTGGATTAAATGTAAGTATATCACATGAAGGATCTTTAACTTTCTTTTTCAATCCAACTGCATTCATGACTTAGAAAACACGATAATAGAAAAAGCAAGAACTGTTGTAAAACGCATTATGTCTTATTCCAGTGATGTCGCCTGCTACTGATAGATAATGGGACTGCTTTCACAATGTGTAGATATTATCATATTCTGTATTTCACGTGATATAAAACGCTGTGAAAAGCTTTTAAAAAACGATTTAAGCCAGAGCTAGTGATACTGAGTAGAGATGTTCATTTATTCCTCTATCATTTATCTTGTTCAGTAAGCAAAAATTACTTTCACGAGTTCCAGTCAGACAGATAGACTTGTCTATCATGCTTTTTCTGTATATTACCTCATGGGAATATCAATTTTATGGCTTTCAATAACATATCATTATTAGATCCGTTTTTTTAACTAATTCTGTTAATCAGTTATCTATTCTCCTATCAGTCTAATATGTCCAGGAACTGTTGCTATTTTCATGCTTTGTAACTTGCCATCTTCTGTGGGAATTTTGTTTTCATCAGCATTCTGCCAGCACTCTTGGTGCTAGGTCCAGCTTTCCCTCACTTCCTAGTAAGCATATATCCTGTCATTGTTCAATGGCTTTCCTGCTTGTAAAGGGAACCTGTCAGGCGATTAATGCTCCCCAAACTGTGGGCAGAATGAATGGCAGCCTGATTGCAGCCAGGTATACCATTCTCTCATACACTGCAGCCTTTCAGAGTAAATATAATTTGAAGATCTGGGGCCGTATACCATATGGCCTGGTCAGGAAGGTGAAAACTATCTTCAGGGGTACAGGGGTGTAAATTAAAACTAGATTAGTTTCACTAGTTCTTGTAATAAAAAAATCCTTCACACTTGTAAAACATTTCCATGTATATATTAGTTTTTTCTCATTTAGAGCTCCCAATCCTCCACATAAAGATAGATTTAAAAGCTAAAATGCTCTATCTACAGACACCACTAAACAGAGTATGAATGCTTCCTGCATTATCGCTATTTAGTTAATTTTATACCTGTATACAGAAGGTTCCCATGCGCCCTCTTGTGGTGCCTGCAGGTAGACAGAAAATTTTCTCTGTGCAGGTAATGGAAGCTCCGTAAAAGAGGAAAATCTCTGATTAATTTAAAGAGAATCTGTCAGTAGCAATAACCCTTATAAGCCGTCTACATGGGCATATTATAGAATCACAGAATGTTAGAGTTGGAAGGGACCAGCAGGGTCATCTGGTCCAACTCCCTGCTCAATGCAGCATTCACTAAACCATCTTAGACAGATGTCTGTGGAGCCTCTATTTGAAGACTTACATTGAATGAGAACTCACCACTACTGATGAGCGAGTATGTTCTGTTAACCCTTTCGGCGAGCATGCTCGGGTGCTCACCGAGTATCTTCAGCGTGCTCGGGTGTTATGTTTTAGTCACTCCGTGCTCGTGATTTGCGACTGTTTGACAGCTTTAATACATGTGAGGAATGCCTAAGAAACAGGCATTCCTCATATGTATTAAAGCTGTCAAACAGTCGCAAATCATGAGCATGGGGTAACTAAAACACAACATCCGAGCATGCTGAAGATACTCAGAAAACACCCAAGCATGCTCGTAAATCTCGAGTAACGAGCATGCTCGCTCATCACTAGTTACTACCTCTCGTGGCAGCCTGTTCCACTCATTGATCACCCTCACTGTCTAAAAGTTTTTCTAATATCTAATCTGTATCTTCTCCCATTCAGTTTCATCCCATTGCTACTAGTCTTTCTTTGTGCAATATGAGAATAAAGCTGATCCCTCTACAGTGTGACAGCCCTTAAGATATTTGTAGACAGCTACTAAGTCTCCTCTCAGTCTTCTCTTTTGCAAGCTAAATATTCCCAAATCCTCTAACAATTCCTCATAGGACATTGTTTGCAGACCGGTCACCATTTTGGTCGCTCTTCTCTGAACTTGCGCCAGTTTCTTCATGTCATTTTTTTTAAATGTGGTTCCCAGAACTGGACACAGTATTCCTGATGACGTCTTACCAAAGAGGAGTAGAGGGGGATAATTACTTCACGTGATCTAGACTGTATGCTTCTGTTAATGCAACCCAGAATTAGGTTTTCCTTTTTTTCTGCTGCATCACACTGTTGACTCATGTTCAGTCTGTGATCTATTAGTATACCTAAGTCTTTTTCACATGTGCTGTTACTTAGCCCTATACCTCCCATTCTTTATGTACTTTTTTCTTTTTTCTTGCCCAGATGTAGGACTTTGCATTTCTCCCTGTTAAAAACCATTCTGTTGGTTGCTGCCCACTGCTCCAGTTTATTTAGGTCTTTTTGAATCCTCTCTCTCTCTTCTCTAGTATTAGCTATCCCTCCTAGCTTTGTGTCATCAGCAAATTGAATCAGTTTACCCTCAATTCCTTCATCTAAATCATTGATAAAGATGTTGAACAACATAGGGCCCAAGATAGAGCCTTGTGGTACCTTACTGGAGACATTCTTCCAACTGGATGTGCAAGCATTCATTACTACTCTTTGGTTCCGATCACTAAGCCAGTTATTATTCCACCTAACAGTTGCCTTATCCATTCCATACTTGGTCATTTTTTCAATAAGGATGGTATGAGATACTTTTCAAATGCTGAAGTTAAGATATACTATATCTACTGCATTTCCCTGATCCATCCAGTCTGTGATTCTGTCATAGAACGAAATTAAGTTAGTCTGACATGACTTGTTAGTTACAAACACATGCTGGCTCTGGTTAATCACGTCATTCTCAAAAAAATACTTGCATACATGCTGTTTAATAATTTGTTCAAAGATCTTTCCTGGTATAGAAGTAAGGCTCACAGGCCTACAGTGAAGGAAATAATTATTTGCTATTTTTGTAAGTTTGCCCACTGACAAAAACATGAACTATCTATAATTTTAAGGATAGGTTAATTTTAACATTGAGAGAAGGAATGTCCAAAAAAAATCAAGTAAATTAGATTGTATACATTTTTTGCATTTTGCAGTGAGAAATAAGTATTTGATTACTCTGGCAAACAACACTTAATACTTGGTGGCAAAACCCTTGTTGGCAAGCACAGCAGTCAGACGTTTTTTGTAGTAGATGATGAGGGTTGCCCACATGTTAGAAGGAATTTTGATCCACTACTCTTTGCAGATCATCTCTAAATCATTCAAATGTTGAGGTTGTCACTTGGCAACTTGGAGCTTTAACTCCCTCTATAAGTTTTCTATGGGATTAAGGTCTGGGGACTGGCTAGGCCACTCCATGACCTTACTGTGCTTCTTTCTGAGCCACTCCTTTGTTTCCTTGGCTGTATGTTTTGGGTCATTGTCTTGCTGGAAGACAATGAGCCATTTTTAATGTCCTAGTGGAGGTAAAGAAGTTGTCACTCAGGATTTTACAGTACATGGCTCCATCCATTCTCCCATTGATGCGTTGAAGTAGTCCTGTGCCCTTAGCAGAGAAACACCCCCAAAACATAATGTTTCCACCTCCATGCTTGACAGTGGGGATGGTGTTCTTTGGGTCATAGGCAGCATTTCTCTTGCTCCAAACACAGCAAGTTGAGTTAATGCCAAGGAGCTCAATTTTTGTCTCATCTGACCACAGCTCCTTCTCCCAATAACTCACAGAATCATCCAGGCGTTCATTGGCAAATTTCAGATGGGCCTACACATGTGCCTTCTTGAGCAGGTGGACCTTGCGGGCTCTGCTGGATTTTAAACCTTTAAGGCGTAATGTGTTACCAATGGTTTTCTTGGTGACTGTGGTCCAGGCTGCCTTGAGATCATTAACAAGTTCCCCCCGTGTAGTTTTAGGCTGATCTCTCACCTTCCTCATGATCAAGGATACCCCATGAGGTGAGATTTTGTATGGTGCCCCAGATCGATGTTGATTGACAGTCATTTTGTATTTCTTCTATTTGCTTACTATTGCACCAACAGTTGTCTCCTTCTCACCCAGCGTCTTACTTATGGTTTTGTAGTCCATTCCAGCTTTGTGAAGGTCTATAATCTTGTCCCTGACATCCTTAGAAAGCTCTTTGGTCTTGCCCATGTTGTAGAGGTTAGAGTTTGACTGATTAATTGAGTCTGTGGACAGGAGTCTTATATACAGGTGACTATGTAAGACAGCTGTCTTTAATGCAGGTAACGAGTTGATTAGAAGCGTCTAACTGGTCAGTAGGAGCCAGAACTCATAATAGTTTGTATGGGACCAAATACTTATTTCTCACTGCAAAATGCAAATAAATTTATTTAATTTATACCATACAATTTTTTTTTTTTTTTTTTCATATTCTAACTCTCAATGTTAAAATTAACCTACCCTTAAAATTATAGACTGTTCATGTCTTTGTCAGTGGGCAAACTAACAAAAACAGCAAGGGATCAAATAATTATTTCCTTCACTGTATGGTTCCCTGGGTCCACCTTCTTCCCCTTTTTGAAGAATAGGGACAACATTCGCTCTTCTCCAGTCTTCTGGAACTTCTCCTGTTCTCCAAGAATTTTCAAAGATTATGGAGAATGGTTCAATAATTGACTCTGCTATCTCCTTCAGTACCCTAGGATGTAATTCATCTGAACCTGGAGTCTTGAATTCATTTGTTAGCTAAGTATTCCCTCACAATCTCTCTGTTTATAGATAGTGTGGATTCTTCTATTCCTTCAATAGTACAGTAAAGGAATAGAATGTTGAATGAAATATGTAGAATACATGTTGAATAAAATGATACATTGATATCTGCAATCTGATGTCTTTTTCTATAGAAATCCACGTTTTACTTATATGTACAGTACATGAGCTGTTCAGGATACTAATCTCCATGAGACTCTGCCTCCAGAGATTATTGTAATTGAAAGGAGGAGTTACTAGTGTGAACCAAGTAATGATCGACACTATATTATTATGTGTAATATAATATTATATATATTGATTTTTAAAAATGCTATAACACACATGATCTGAAAATGGTAAATAGTTAAAGGGGTTGTGTCCTTTCAGAAATAGTTTTCCTCCTAGGCTGCAGTAGAGTGTTTACACCGCCGCCTCAATCTCCATTGCTTGGCTGCCATGGTGGCTAAAGCCAATTACTAAGCTCAGTGACTCTGGGCAGCTCATACCATCTACACACGCAGAGCAACTGAGCTCAATGATTGGCTATGGCGATGACGATGTGGCGTCACCATTGCAGACAAATAATAGAGAGTGTCAGAGTCACAGCGCTGGACCCTGGGAGGGTAAGTAAAGCACAGTTTGTTTTGTTTTTTTACATAGAATTGTGCAGATAAGGAAAAGCTTTCTGACAGAAGATAACCCATTTAATGGTTCTGTCTTTTTTATTTTATTAGATTGACCACAAGCAAAATGAATGCAACTGTTTTCGAATTCCAACAATGGTTAGTATTAATTATATAATACTGATATCAGCCAGAAAAGAAGTATGAGCGTGAGAATTTACCATTGCATTTATTATTGGGCTCCATTTTCTTTACTCACTTTGGGATATTTATCATCCCCTCACCACCAGTTGTCTGCTAGCAAATTATGTAGTAACATTTGTGTGAAATGATGTTACTTTTTGTACTTTTGAGTCAGCCCAAACTTAGCAATCTGAGGCATGCCATAATGCAAGGTGACAAATTTGTGATAATGTACAGTGGTGTTAAAAAGGGTTTGTCCCCTTCCTGATTTCTTATTCTTTTGTGTGTTTCTCACACTTAAATGTTCCAGATCAGAAAACAAATTGAAATATTAGACAAATATAACACAAGTAAACACAAAATGCAGTTTTCAAATGAAGGTCTTTATTATTAAGGGAGAAAAAAATCTAAACCTACAGGGAGCTGTGTGAAAAAGTGATTGCCCCCCCCCCCCTTAAAACATAAATTAACTGCGGTTTATCACATCTTTGGGAAGCTGAGTTCAATTTCCCTAACCACACACAGACCTGATTACTGCCACACCTGTTCTCAATTAAAAATCACTTAAATAGGACCTGCCTCACAAAGTGAAGTAAACCAAAAGATCCTGAAAAGCGAGACATCATGCTACCATCCAAAGAAATTCAAGAACAAATGAGAAACAAAGTAATTGCGATCTGTCAGTCTGGAAAAGGTTATAAAGCCATTTCTAAAGATTTGGGACTCCAGCAAACCACAGTGAGAGCCATTATCCACAAATGGTGAAAACATGGAACAGTGTTTTCACCATCCAAAATTACCCCAAGAGTGCAGCAATGACTCATCCAAGAAGTCACAAAAGACACCACAACAACATCCAAAGAACTGCAGGCCTCACTTGCTTCACTTAAGCTCAGGGTTCATGACTCCCCCATAAGAAATACAATCGGCAAAAATAGCTTGCATGGCAGAGTTCCAAGACGAATACCACTGCTCAGCAAAAAGAACTTAGAAAAAAAGGGTAGAATCGGCACAACCAACCAGGACATATAAAAGGACATTTTTTTTTATTTTTTCCCTTTTATATGTCCTGGTTGGATGTGCCGGTTCTACTCTTTTTTTCTTCATTCATGGTCTGTGATCGCCGATGGGTGCAGCACCCACAGGATTTCTCCAGCGGAAGGCATTTCTTCTCTCAAAGTGGTAAGCCTCCAACCTTTTTCTGAGACCCGTAACACTTTTATTTTTCCATCAGTAGATCTGTGTAAGAGCTTGGGGTTTTCTTTTGCACAGCAGGCAGGCTGTTTCCCTGATGCCAATTTGGGGTACATATGACATTTTTTAGCGATGTGTGGTGACTAAAAACCACAATTATTGCATTTGGATTTGTTTTTTCATTTTATGGTGTTTAGTGTATCAATTAATTCATCTCATATTGTAATAGACCAAACTTTTACAAACATGGTTATAATAAATATGTAAAAAAAATGTAATGGGTCAAAAGTGATGTGGTTCCAATTTTTTATCTTTTGATACTTTTGAAAAAAATAATTTCTTTCTTTGTTGTTATATCTTTGATTTTCTATTTTTTTTTCAGAAACTGCAATAATCTGATCTCTTATACTATATACTGTACTGCACTAGCCTCTATGTCTCAGATAATATATCAACATATAGCTAGATAAATGTGAAAAATTACACTACAAAAAGTATACATATAGACTGTGCATGAGACCTCTACACCCACACTTCCAGCACTATAATCACATCATAATTTGTGTAGTAGTGGTAGTAGTAGTGGTAGTAATAGTAGTAGTAGTAGTAGTGGTAGTAGTAGTAGTGGTAGTAGTAGTGGTAGAAGTAGTAGTGGTAGTAGTAGTAGTAGTAGTGGTAGTAGTAGTAGTGGTAGTAGTAGTAGTGGTAGGAGTGGTAGTAGTGGTATCAGTAGTAGTAGTAGTAGTAGTGGTAGGAGTGGTAGTAGTGGTAGTAGTAGTGGTAGTGGTAGTAGTAGTAGTAGTAGTAGTAGTAGTAGTAGTGGTAGTAGTAGTAGTGGTAGGAGTGGTAGTAGTGGTATCAGTAGTAGTAGTAGTAGTGGTAGGAGTGGTAGTAGTGGTAGTAGTAGTGGTAGTGGTAGTAGTAGTAGTAGTAGTAGTAGTAGTAGTAGTAGTAGTCATTTATCATTGATAAACGCCATATTTGTTGCAGTATCCAATGGCAGTCCATCTAGCTTGCAATTTTAGATGTTCTGAATTTCTTGATGTTAAGAAATCTTTTTTTCTGTTTTAGTCACAAAATTGCAATTTGTCCTGCTTTCAAGATGGGATCAATGTATATAACGGAGAAGGAAATAAAGGAGAAATTGATAAATTGACCTCGAATATTACAAAATTTTTTAAGAGAAGCTTTCAAAGCCACGTTAAATTTTGTAATAATGTAAGTGTTTTATTATTAGTTAGAATATTTGAATCAGGTAAATATTACACATGTATTGGTGGGGTGAATCTGTCTATGCACCCAAGACCGTCAGGCAGTGATCGGACTTAAGACATAGGAAAATAAAACTTATTTGTATGTGTTATGTTCTCCAAACCTTGTATTTCCTGGGTATCCATGTGTAATATAATGCAATAGACATCATATCTCATTTTAGTTCTATTACTTCTGCTTTTTCCCAACAGAAGCGCTCCTTCTATCAAAGTTTTTATCCTCTTAATACATTGCAATCATCATATTATATATCACTGTGTACTTACAATTGCTCATTTTGCCTTTCTACTCAGCTACATCTTCTCTTTTCTCTGCTCTATGTAGAAACAGGAAGTCTCTTTTCCCTGCATTTATCATTCTCCTCTTCAACTCCTGACCCAGCTGTTCCCTCCTCCCCCTGCCAGGGACATTGGTAATGACTTATTAGTCATTCAGGGAGAATTGACCTCCTGTTTCTACAGAGCTTAGAAGGATTCAGCTAGTCAGTTTATATTCATGTGATGTCATAGACCTAATGGAAAAAAGAAGAATTAATTGGGTAGAAGGACAAAATGAGCAATTCTAACTACACAGTGCTATATAACGTGATGATTGCAATATATTAAGAGGATAACAATTTTGACCGGGGTGCTTCTTTAATCTTCAGTCTTTAAAGACATTGTCTAGGACATTTTATTTTTTTTTTACTATGGGCCTAAAAACAAATAGGCGGGTAGATGCTAACAGAGGCAACTACCTGCTTGTTCAACCTGTCGGTGATTCGGCTGCTCCACATCAACAGAGCAGCTCTTCTTCTTCTTCTATTAGACTGGTCTGTCAACTGGGCATGACTACCGACGTCAGGCTGATTGACAATGGCTATCCGCAATTAGGCAGCTGAGAGGTGACTGTCAATCAGCCTGAAATCAGCAGCCATGCCCTGTCAACAAAGCAGAGCAGATGAGAAGCCGCTGATCTGTTGACATGATGTCAGCAAAAGCCAATGGAGCAGTCTGTGTAATGTGTTCATTCTTCAGCCCACAGTGAAAACATTTAATAGTCCTGGGTAACCCGTTAAAGTACACAATGGCAAAAAGCACATCCTATAGGGTTATTTCCATCTTAACAAGATATCACCTATCCACAGATCCCGCAATGCCATCATAATAATGTGTGCCAAATATATCGAAGGATTGTACTCTCCGGAATCAGTTGTCAGATGTAGGATTGTTCATTTCTTCTGCATCACTACCACAGGAGAGAATAAGCATTACAATGTTCCTATGGAATGCAGGTCCACCTCATCGAAAGATAATGGTCTCCATTCATTAAGACTGGCATTTCATACGCCAGTCTTAATGAAGGGCAAGAAGGAATAAAAAGTGTCAAATTTATTAAGATTCATTAATGAAATAGGCGCATCTTATCGTAGACCAGGCACCCCTCCAGTCCAGGGACTGGAGTAATTTTTCCAGCATAAGAAACACTGCCACTACTGAATAATTTAATGAATGGGCATTGCCATGTCCAATTCCGTCCAATCTCCTACTTCTGCAGAGCTAGACTTAAGTGGCGTGACAATGCTAAGTCACAAAACTTTGTGCATCTTCATGTTGCGACTTTTCAAATTGTTTTGCACCTGAATTGTGACATAAACTTGAAAGCCTATGTTTGTAGCTGCTCTCTTCTCTGGGTGATGGATGTGATCTTGAATGTGGGATCTCTATTCTCCAAGAGTGTTTTCATACTGTGTATTTTATAGCATTTTCATTGTTCTTTAACCACATCTGCATTTATTAAAGAGTTGAAAACAAGTAACAAAGTACAGACATGCAGAATAAAGTCCAAATGCACTTTTAAACTTGACAGTTCTTGATAATTGCATGTATAGACAGTATTGTGTATAGAATGTCAAATATCCATCAGAAGCTAGAGAGACGAGTGTAAGTTTATGTACTATTATATAAAAGTTCAGCTGTAATTAAAGGGAATCTGTCAACATATTACTGATATGTAATTAGTCAGCAGCACGAAGTAGGGGCAGAGACCCTGATTCCAGTGATGTATCAGTTAGTTTGCTGAGTGCAGCAGCTATGACACAACCACAGTTTTCTTTGCTTGCAGATCTGGAGCTCAGATGTTGAGCTGTGTATAACCTCACTCATGCAGCTATCTGTGTACATTGTATAGTGACAGAAAGCTGCTAATCAGTACTTTGGGCGTGGTTGGACTAGGAGGCACTAGGCCAGTTGTCGTATAGTGATGATCGCCTGCTGATGAAACAGTGATTGTATTGAAGCAGCAAAACACAGCTTAGTAAGTGACACATCACTGTAATCAAGAGCTCTTCTCCTATATTATGGTGCTCTCTGCTTACATAGCAAAAACCTGCTGACAGTTTTAGATAACCTGGATGGATAAAAGTTTTAATAGCATATCTTCAATGTCAAAGTGTCAAAGGGGTGGTCCAAAACTTACAATGATTTTAATCCTAAATATCTATTTATTGTTATAATCTAATGACTTTTTAATATTCTTTAATTAAAAAGCCTCTACCGTTCCCTCTCTACTCTTATCTAAATGATTTTTTTATTTACTTAATTCCGTTTTGATGACATTTTGCTTAATTATCCCCAGTGCATGCTGGGATACTGAAACAGAACGTCGTCAGGAGGCAGAAGTCACTGCCACAGCCTCTGCACCCGCCCTGAAATGAAGCGTGGTCAGTGACATCCGTTTCAAGGGCTGGGCTAGTCCCTGCTCCACTGAGCATGTGTTGGTTATCAATTCTGATGTATGAGCTCCCTTGTCACTGTGCAATATTCTTTTCAATGCACAGTGACAATGCGCTCCCTTGCCGGCTCTAATGAGGAGTGATGAGCTGGCAAGAGAGTGCACTGTCAGTGCGCATTGTAAGTAGAAAATGCAGCAAGCAGAAACCAGCCTCACCCTCGAATGTGACGACTGTTTTGGGTGGCAAGACTGGTCTCTGCTCTCTTTGCTTGCTGCGTTCTCTCCTTACAATATGCACTGACAGTGTGCCCTCTCCATGGGGGACCACAGCCTCTGCCCCTGATGATGTCTCCTTTGAGTATCCCAGCATGCACTAGGGATTCTCAAATGAAATGTCATGAAAATGGAATTAGGTAAAAGATAAATAAATAAAGCAGTTAGTGTAGAGAGGGAACGGTAGGAACTTTTTAATGAAAGTATATTAGAAAAGCGATTAGATTATTACAATAGACATTTAGAATTAAAATCATTATTAGTTTCAAACCGCCCCTTTAATAAAAAAAGGAACATCAATTAGTTACAAAATAATAGTCTAGGTTAAATGATTTTATATACAAATTATAATTGGATATGGGAGATGGGGATGAAAAAGGGAAAAAAAAGATGAGGGAAAGAATAAAAAGTAAGAGAGAAAAAGAGTTAAAGAGCAGGTAGTTAAAATATATTGAAGCTTTTTTGTGACAAAAATGCTGTGGTCAAATAATGCTGTCTGTATGTCAATTATTTATAAAATACACTACAAGCAGGCCTTTTTCGCTGCTATTTTTTTCCAATTTTTTATTTTTTTAAGAATAGTACAAATATTGAATTTAATAATTAAATAAATAATGTATATGTAACATGTGTTTCGTTTTAGATTCCATGTGTTCATCCATGTGACGAAATGAAAAAGGTTAATGCAATCAAGTTTTGGGAACGACTTCAAGGAACTTATCAAAACATAAACAGCCAAAAAAAGATTACAACAAAGCTGAACAAAGTTTAAACGATTATCTATATTTTTATTTAATTTATTAAATATTTATTTTTCTATCTTAAATATTTTTGTAATATAAAAATATTTTACTTCATAGGAAGAAACCTCAGGGTGATACTGCTTTTCTTAAAAAAGACTCTTGAGAACAGTAAAAAGCAATTTTAAAATATTAATTTATACATTATTTTTCTATGTAAAATATGTTTTTTACTATTAAAATGTTTTACTTTACCTAATGTGTAAATACCTTGAGGTTATGTTGCTTAACTCAAAAAGTACTCCAGACAATAAGGAATTCTGACTATGCTTTTATGGGGTGCAGAGGAGTGTTATATGGTAGCCGGACCCTCCAGTTTCCATTCCAGGTACGCGAACAGCTAAGCGTTACATTGATTTGGTCGTGGAATCGGCAGTATGCTCTCCAAAGTGTCACAGGAGCTGTTTTTCGCATTGACAAAGTCAGGCTGTATGTTGCTCATGTTACTGTGAGCAGATTTGTGGCCTCAACATGCTGCCATGGACTGCAGCGTCTTTGGGCTTTTTTCCCATTGAGCACATCTCAGTCGTCATTGTTGGAAATTATGAAGGAAGCTGACAGCAAAGGATCTTGATGATTTGTTCAAGTGCCTTCATCATAGTAGAATATTCCTCAGACAATCATTAATAATCTCACTGATAGCAGCCAAGGTGTGTAAGTGGGAGGATTTCTGCACATGGAGCTTTCCATAGTTCCATAACTTTTCCTTCTTGGTGTTGCTACTTCAATGTTGAGGTGTGTAATATCTCATCTATTGTATATAGCATTTACTTGAAAGATATGGTAGTCAAGAAGGGTACTGGATGTCACCAGGAGGTGGTTTAAATATCAGACAAAGTTAGAGGCACATAACCTAAAGTGTATATATAGAGGAGACAACAGACCGTCTAAATATCAGATGTGAAACGATCCCTATTTACTGCAATAGTAACAATCCCCTACCTTGGCATCCTATGGGAAACAATGTGGTGCCCCTGATCTACAATGACTGTCTGTGGAATAGCACAAGTATATCCCTACAAGTCCTGATAAAAATGGAAATATCACAGACATGACATATTGCTTAGCCTATCAAAATCTTTAGATAAAATTCCTCTACAATAAGTGATTGCTATCTATAGTGTATGGAACCTCTCAATCAGCTGAAAGATGGTTATCTCTTCTGACTACTCCATACACAGGAGCCATATTTCACCTTGTCAGTTAGTGCTGCTGAAATTCAGCTGTGTGCAGAGCTGGTGCAGAGTAAAAAATCAAATTTTTTGTTGCTAATAGCGTGCTCCTACCACAGTATCTGAGCAACATGAGTGGGAAAAAGCGAGGTCATGGTGAAAGGGGGAATAGGCTTGGTGTTCAAGGTTTATATAGGGTAGGTTGTAATGTTAGTGAAAGCACTAGAGAATCAACACTGTCACATCCTTTTCGAACAACTGACAACTTCTGTTACTGGACGGGCTACGGCTCTCCCTTTCTTTGGCAGCCGCAGAGTGATACGCTTTGTTGATGAGGGCCAGAATGAGCATGTGCTCTAGTGGATGGCAAGTGCTGCTTCAAGTAGCCTCTCCTTCCTCCACCCCAACATCACACACAGTACAGTCCACAGAGGTTTCACCCCAATTACCCTTGCTTCCCCCGAGTCACAACTGTTCAACCACCCAACTGACTGTAGGGAACCACAGTTGGGTGAGTCTGCAGAACTGTTCACACATTCTGTGCCATGGGCATCAGAAGTGTACGCCAAAGATTCACAGAGTCCAGAGGAGCAAAGCAGCTACATCGATCCTCAACATTTTTTTAGGTTGGATTCAGGGCAGGACAAAGTAGGGTCCAAGCAGCTTCCTGACCCTCGCTACCAGACGTTAACCCCCGAGGAAAGAGGTGATCCTGATGAGAATCAGATACCTGAGGCTCACATGGACTGTACTGTGCTGTCAGGGCAAGAAGAGGTGGAGGTTGACTTGGGCGAAGAATGGGATAACAAATTGGATGATGATGAGGTTGTCGATCCCACTTGATGTGAATCCAGAGGCACGCAGCTGAGTATATCATCTGAGGAGGTGGAGGAGGAAGACGAGGAGGTTACATTTCGCCCCACGTCGCAGACACGGAGTGATGCAAGAACAAGGAGCACTGCATCCTTAGCCACTACTGTTACAATGGCCAGCAGAGGTCACAGGTCTGCAGCTCGGAGGGGAGGCAAGGATTGCCTAGCCTGGGCCTTTTTTGACACCGCAAAGGATGAGCCAGCTCACGTTATCTATCAGATAACAACCAAAGAAAATACAAAAAGCTGCTGTGAAACTGTACGGAATACTAACCTACAGAAGATGACACAGCAAATATTCAAACATGTAAAGAGTTTATTGAAAACTAAATAACATGTACAAAATATAAAAGCAAAGAATAACACAGGGGAAAGACACTATATGGGAAACACCCACGCACTGGATGAGTAGATGTAATAAAAACTACATGGTATTGTAAAAGTACATATAAAATAGCAGCTAGAGCCACAAAATTCCACAATCCATGAAGGTAGAAATTAAGGTGCTAGTATGGTGGCTGGGTAGATAAATAAACATCAGTAATCTACATAGCAATAAAAAAGATGATAATAAATACTGAAAAATAGCTAGCAATATTAAGTTAAATATAAAGTTCCCAAGTGCAAAAGATGATGTAAACAAAGGGCAAATGAGCAGATGGAAATAAAATGACACGGCATAATAACTATAGCTAGCGATACATATAGTAAAAATAAAGTGACCAGATGCATGGAAGGCTGCGGACCACAGTGCGAATGAGCATGACAGGTTAGGATAACATACCATATACAGTGAGTGTCCCAGAAACCTTCATGGATTGTGGACTTTTTTGGATCTAGCTGCTATTTCATATTTACTTTTACAATACCATGTAGTTTTTATTACATCTACTCATCCAGTGCGTGGGTGTTTCCCATATAGTGTCTTTCCCCTGTGTTATCCTTTGCTTTTTTATTTTGTATATGTTATTCTGTTTTCAATAAACTCTTTACTTGCTTGAATATTTGCTGTGTCATCTTCTGTAGGTTAGAACTCACGTTATCTGCCAAATTTGCAAGAAAAAACTCAGTAGAGGAGAAAAGTGCAATAATTTGACTACTATATACATGAACCTTCACATGTGCAATCAACATGCATTACTTTGGCAATCTCACTGCGATACAATGCGGACCAGAGGACCTCAACAACTATCCGACGCCCTATTAACCGCATCTGCTGCTTCTTCCTCCTCCTCTGTTACCATGCCAAGTATTGTCACGCAGGTCTCCGACGCAGAACCTCCGGTTGTTTACCCGCTCCAATCAGGCTGAGTGAGAGACCGTCAGCTGTAATGGAAGTAGACATGCCTGCTGTTTTTGACCAATCTCTGAGAACAAGCACACTACATCTCCGCCTACACCTCATTCACTGTCCAGCAGTTTGTCCAGTTCACCATACTCCACCCTCTCTCAGCACTGCAGCCAGCACTCGGTCCCGCAGTTGTGGTCACGTAAAACATTGTTTCCTCCTACACATGACAAAGCGAAGAGGTTGAACTCCACCTTCTCCAATCTGTTGGCCACGGAAATGCTGCTTTTCCACCTGGCAGATAAAGACAGTTTCTGAAAGCTGATGGCTGTCGCAGTCCCCCAGTACCAGTTGCCCATTCGCCATTGCTTCTCTAAGAAAGCTGTGCCTGCGCTACACCAGCATGTCGCAGACAACATCACCCGTTCCTTGACTAAATCTATATCTGCCAGGGTGCATTTCACCACAGACACCTGGATGATTAAGCATGGCCAAGGGCATTACATCTAGCTGACTGGACACTGGGTGACAATGGTGGCTGTGGGTGCAGGCGGGGAAATGGCTGCTCCACAATTCTTGGAACCCCCAAGGCTTGCAGGACAATCCTCTGCATTTCACACTCTCGCTTCTGCTTCTGCCTCCTCCAGCTCCTCTAGGGCCTCCATCTGCACCCTCAAACTCAGCCTTAATGAGACACGCGTTTTAACACTGTAGAGCGAATCCCCACCACCTCCATACTGTGCAGCCAGGACTCACCGCAATCAGGTAGTGTTAAAATTAATATGCCTTGAAGATCGCAGTCATACAGCTGAAGATTTGTGGACAGCTCTCCAGGCCGAGTTTGAGCAATGGATGCCTCCGCTGAACCTGGATCCAGGGAAGGCCGTGTCTAATAACGATGTGAACCTGGTGGCGGCCCTACGCCAAGGCAAGCTCACACATATGCCTTGATCGCTCATGTCCTCAACCTGGTGGTACAGCAATTTCTCCACCATTATCCCAGCATGGATGAGCTGCTGGAGAAAGAACGGAAGCTGTGTACTCACTTCCGCTGTTCGCACCCCTCAGGTCATCAACTTGCATCGATACAGAGGTCTTTGTCCATGCCAGTTAATAGGTTGATATGTGATGTACCGACAAGGTGGAACTCCACTCTGCACATGTTACAGCGATGGCGGCAGCAACGAGCCCTGACGCAGTATGTCATGATGTATGGCCTATGCAGTATGGACGTTGGGCATATGATGTTTATGGAGTGGGCACAGATTAAGGACCTCTGCACCCTTCTGCACAATTTCGAAATGGCTACTAAGATGGTTAGCGCTGATGATGCCATCATCAGCATCACTATCACTGTTCCGGTCATCTAGATGCTGGAGCAGACTTTGAATAGCCTGCAGGAGAAGGTGGTGGTCCCAAATTAAAAGGAAGATGCGGAAGGGATAAGAATTTCTCAAAGTTCCAGACTGTCATCACACAGGTGCATGCCAAGGTATGGTGGATTACTGCGATTGAGGGGGCTGGTGATATCAAACAAACTGTTAGTAAAGGTGCAAGAGCCGAGGAACAAATGGAGGAGTAAGAGATGATGGGCGAATAACTGTCAGGAGATGAAGAGGATAATCATCCCCTCTCTGTGGTTCGTGATTGGCGGGTGGGGACGGAGGAAACCAGCATCAATGTGTTATGATCTACAACAAGTACTAAGGAAAGAAAGGGGAAAGCTTTCCCTAATACCAGACTAAGCTGAGTCCCTACGATGTAGCAGGCTGTCTGTTCCTTGCGAACGGACCCACCTTCATCCTCGGCTAGTCTGAACAAAGACCAATAGAATAAAGGGAAGGAGTCCCTAATAGATCTAAGGACTGGGACAAAAAATGGGAGACCTCCTGAACAGAAAAGGTTGTTGCAGAACACAAAAAGAGAAACTGACATAAAGTACTAGAAGTCCCAGAAGGACCAAAGCAAACTGACAGAGATAGGCACAAAAGCACCTGGCTAGCAAAACAGTCAAACAACACTGAAGTCCAGCACAGCCAAAAAGGTGGAGCTGGAATATAAAGGCTGATGGTCACGTGACCGCAAAACACAAGATGGAATCAACAAACAGGAGAGTTCTAACAGTACCCCCTCTTTTATGAGGATCCTCTGGATCCTCCAGGCCCAGGCCTATCCAGAAACCTCCTGTGGAAAGCTCTAACAAGCCTAGGAGCAGAGAAATCATCCGTCCTTACCCAGGAGTTATCTTCAGGACCGAAACACTTCCAGGAGACGAGATACTGTAATCTCCCTCTATGCCATCTAAAATTCAAGACACGCGATATTTCATATTCACCGTCCTCCACCACATGAGGAACTGTGACAGTAGCATCCCTATCTGACACATTCGCCTTTTTCAACAAGGAAACATGAAACACAGGGTTAATCTTCCAGGAAGTAGGGACATCCAACCTAACCGCAGACGGGTTAACAACCTGAAGCACTTTAAATGGACCCACAAACTTAGGACCCAGTTTTTTAGAGGGAACCTCAACCGCAGATTCCTTGAGGACAACCAAACCATGTCACCTACAGCAAACAAAATCTCCTTACGTTTCCTGTCAAAATATTTCTTAGACTTCTTGTTAGCCCCTTGAAGGTTGCGATGTACAGTACAGACTACCTCTTGAAGCTCATCAAGAGAATACCAAGAGTGTGCAAAGTAGTCATAAAAGCAAAAGGTGGCTATTTTGAAGAACCTAGAATATAAGACATATTTTCAGTTGTTTCACAATTTTTTGTTAAGTATATAATTCCACATGTGTTAATTCATAGTTTTGATGCCTTCAGTGTGAATGTACAATTTTCATAGTCATAAAAATACAGAAAAATCTTTAAATGAGAAGGTGTGTCCAAACTTTTGGTCTGTACTGTATCTCTCTGATTTAAGGGCATGAAAATTCAAAGTTGGAAAATTGCAAAATTTTCAAAATTTTGACCAAATTTCCGATTTTTTTTCACAAATAAATGCAAGTGATATCGAAGAAATTTTACCACTATCATGAAGTACAATATGTCACGAAAAAACAATCTCAAAATCAGTGGGATCTGTTGAAGCATTCCAGAGGTATTACCGCACAAAGTGACAGTCATGAAAATACAGAGAAATCTTTAAATGAGAAGGTGTGTCCAAACTTTTGGTCTGTACTGTACATTAGTCCAAACTCTCTCCAAATCACCGGAAAAATTCTCCTCCAACGACACCGCCGACCCCAATTTGGAGAACGAACCAAAAGACGGATGTCTCCCAGTACAACAAAAAAAAGAGAACACCCAGCTGAGGAGGATGTATGACTGTTAAGAGCAAATTCTGCAAGGGGCAGAAACTCAGGCCACACCTCTTGATTGTCCGCCACAAAACATCGCAAAAACTGTTCTACATCCTGTTTCTTTCTCTCAGTCTGTCCAATAGACTTAGGATGATACCCAGATGAAAATGACAAATGGACTCCCAACCTGACACAAAAAGCACGCCAAAAGCGAGCCACAAACTGAGGTCCCCTATCAGAAACAATATCTGTGGGAACACCATGAAGCTTGACAATCTCCTTAACAAAAGCCTTAGCGAGTGTCTTGGCGCAGGGCAACTTAATGAATGGAACCAAATGAGACATCTTACTAAAACGGTCCACGACCACCCAGATGACAGTAAAACCCTCAGACACGGGCAGATCAGTAATAAAATCCATTGTGAGATGCGTCCAAGGCGAACTAGGAACTTCCAGAGGGCAACCCAGCAGCAGGAGCATGTGAAGCCTTTGACCTTGCACACACCGTACATTGACACACCCACTTGATGACTTCTTTCTGCCATCCAGGCCACCAAAAACTGCAACTGATAAGTCTCTTAGTTTCAGAAATTCCTGGATGACCCGCCAACCGAGACTCATGACACTCCACAAACAAGTCTCTCCTAAAGGTTCTAGGCACAAACAACTTCCCATGGGGAGTGTTAGATGGAGCATCAACTTGAGCTTTTAGAATACTGTCACACCCCAGGAGTCCGGTTGCCACAGTGGCATTGCCTCCCTCATAGGGGGTGATGCCATGCCTGGAAGCAAGGAGGGGTCCCCTAATCAGGCATACAAGCATACAACACTTTCCTGGCTCCAGACCAGAAAGGGGAGCTCCTCCCCTTAGCAACTGGAATCTGGAGGCGGGGTTAGTAAGAGTAAGTGAGAGGAGTTGAAGTCAGGACAGCGACAAGGAAAGACCTGGGGAGTGGAGCTGTAAGGCAGCTCACCCCAGAGAGAAGTGCAGAAGAACCGGACACCGGAGTCTGAGGTTGTGGGGCACTGAAGGCCCAGCAGCAGAACACAGAGGGCAGGGGACTGCAGGTCTCCTGGCCCCATCAGAGGCTCAGCAGCACATAGGGCCCAGCACTGCCACATGGGAGCGACACTCCAAGAAGGCCCGAGCTGCCTGCCATACGGGTGAGCACAAAGACGTTTTACTCAGGGTAAAGGGCCGCAGCACAGCTATAAGCAGCAGAGCCAAAGAGATTAGCGCAGATGGAAGGCCTACAACTTCACCTGGCGAGGTGGATTCCCAACTTGCTTCCAGGCCGCCCGGACCTCTACTACCAGCTAGTACCCATGCCCCGGTCTGCCTAATAATTGCAAGTAAAGATAAGAGGAAACTGCCCTTAAGTTGTGGATTGGTCATTATCTGTGCCATCACCTGCACTACACCACACCAACAACATCTACCCCATCAAGTCATCACTACCCTGCCCTAGAGCTTAGCTCTGCCTGTGGAGAGCTGAACCAACTCTGCTGCGTCACCATCAGCTCCAGAGGATCTGCACCGCAGCAGCGGCCCCATATAGCCGCATACCACAGGTGGCGTCATGAATATTATATATATAAAAACTTTATTCCCCTTTCTTCATTCCCCTTTTATTGACCGCCCTGGATCACGGACCGGGTCTCTGCCACTGTGACATCCCCCAGCACCGACAGGCCCGGCTACCGAGTACCCCACGGCCCGGGGGGCGTGTCAAACGACATCATGAACAAGATTCACGAAGCCCGGTATAACTGGGTACTGTGTGCCATAGACTATACTGAACTGTGTCCTCACGTCAATTGCCATCAGCCGAGGGGAAGCAGGAGGCCCCGGTTCGGAACCGCCGGGGAAGCGATCCCTTTCGCCGGCAGAGCAGCATACTGGTACGTCAGCAAACACCCAGGACCTGGCTGAGGTTCACTAGGGGGGAGGAAGATGCCCAAACATGGGAGAGGATTCAGCCGTGGGCGCGGCCGCCGCCACTGTAATGCCGTTATTAATGCCATATATACCAGGGGCGGCGAGGTTGCCCCAGTACTCGGGGGAGTCACACACCCTGAGCGACTTTGAGGAGAGACTGCGCAGTTTGTTTAAAGTGTACCCCCTGTCTGAGGAGCAAAAAGTCAGCGTCCTCATAGGCCAGCTAATCGGTGCAGCCCAGAGAGAAGTGAAGTCCTGGCCGGGCAGGGATAAAGGCACTGTCAAGGAGATACTGGCCCAGTTGAAGGATACCTTTGACACCCGCACAGCAGCAGAAATTAATATGAAGTTCTACGGGTGCAAACAAAGGGTGCTGGACAGTGTGCGGGACTATGCTCTAAACCTGCAGGAGGCGCTGCGGGCCATCAAACAGGTAGGCCCTGACAGTGTGCGAGACGAGGACAGATTGCTAACTGAACAGTTTATTGAGGGGCTCCTGTCTAATGCTCGCCGGGCACAGCTGCGCATTATGGCTCTGCAAAACCCTGATCTGGACTTTGCACAATTTAAAGACCGAGCCATCTGGGTGCTGCGAGAACCAACCCCAGGTGGCACTGCACCCCTCCGGCGCCCAGCTATCACATACCACCAGGAGGTGGCGTCCTTTTCCCCGGCACCTGTGGAGGCTGACGCGCAGACCCTAGATAATGATCCGTCTGTAGACCTACGCCTTCAGGTCCAGGAGCTGACCAAAAGTGTGGCTACACTAACGAAAACCGTGCAGGCCATGCTAGTGTCTCCAAAGGAAAAGATCCAGCTGGCTTCCAGTCCAGATGTTGTCCCATGGCGACGACAGAGAAGAATTCCACCGACCAGAGGGAGAAACAGCGATCGCTACGACCAGGACAGACAACCCATCTGTCGCAGCTGTCAAAAGGCGAGACACCTCATGAGATTCTGCAATTTAAACGAGCAACCCCTGGTTTGAGGGCCAACCCCCAGGAGTAAGGTGATCAGGCCCACAAAGCTGGCGAGACAAGTACGTGGGAGGACGACCGGTTCTACCTGTCGTGCTTGATGGCATCCCGATGAACGCATTGTTGGACACTGGTTCCCAGGTGACAACAATGCCATATATCCTTTATAAACAATACTGGACTGATTCAGACATTACCCACAGTCCAGATGAACATCTTAGCATCTATGCCAGCAATGGTCAGCCCTTGCCTCAAGTGGGGTATAAAGAGGTGACCCTAAAAGTTGGCCGAGTAGAATTGCCAGCACAAGGAATGATTATAGTTGATATTGATCGCCGAGAAAGTCATCCTATGATAACTATAGGCACCAATGTGATAGAGAATTGTCTTGGGGAAATTATTGTTTTGTTGCAACAGGTCGCAGAGACTGCCAGTTCCAGTCAGCAGCGAGTTCTGCAGAAGGAGATCAGAGCCCTGATGCAAAGACAACAGTTAGAGCTGTCTGGAGGAGAAGTCGGCAGTGTTAGAATGAGTGATCCATTCCCCATTGCAATGCCCCCTAGGAGTGAACTGATAATATGGTGTCGGGCAGCAATAGGTCTCAGGGGTCAAGACTATCAGGCCCTGGTAGAACCCGTGTACTCTGATAGTAGGACCACCATCTTGACAACCAGGGGGGTAGTCGATGTTCGCAAGGGGAGAGTACCAATACGCATCCTGAATTGTGGGGAAAAAGAGGTCCATTTACCCCGGTATGCCACCCTTGCTAAGCTGTTCACTGTCAGTAACAATGTAATTAAGGCAGTGGAACCCTTGCCTCCGTCCAAACCGGCGAAGGATAATGGCTTCAAGGGGCAGATGGAGGATTGGTGTCAGAAGCTATAGGTAGGCACTGACTCCACCCCTTTTCACCAAAAGCATGGGGTGTACCGGGTGGTCCAAGAATATGAGCGAGTCTTTAGCAAACACCCACTAGACTTTGGGCAGGTAAAAGGGGTCCAACATCATATCCCCACTGGAGATCATCCGCCCATTAAAGAGAGGTACCGGCCTGTACCCCCAGCTCACTATCAATGTGCCAAAGGAATGTTACGGGAGATGAAGGAGGCTGGGGTGATCAGAGATAGTTGTATCCCCTGGGCTGCTCCATTAGTTCTCGTTAGAAAGACGGATGGTACAATGAGGATGTGTGTTGATTACAGGCAGATTAACCGCATTACACATAAGGAAGCCTACCCATTACCCAAAATTGAGGAATCATTAGCTGCACTAAGATCCGCTAATTATTTCTCCACTTTGGATCTCACCAGTGGGTATTGGCAGGTTCCCGTGGCAGAGGTGGACAGAGAAAAGACCGTGTTTACGACACCAATGGGCCTCAGCGAGTTCAACTGCATGCCATTCGGGCTCTGCAACGCCCCAGGAACTTTCCAGCGGTTAATGGAGTGTTGCCTGGGACAAAAAAACTTCAAAACCGTCCTGCTGTACCTAGACGACATAATCGTCTACTCAAAGACATATGAAGACCACCTGGAGCACCTGGCCGAGGTGTTCGAAGCCCTATCTGGTTATGGCCTGAAAGTACAGCCGTCCAAATGCCACCTGTTGAAGCCCAAGGTGCAGTACCTAGATCATGTGGTAAGCACCGAAGGTGTAGCACTAGACCCTGAAAAAGTGACAGTGATCAAGGACTGGCCAAGACCCTCCACTATCAAGGATTTGCGGCAGTTTCTCGGGCTGGTAGGCTACTACAGGAGATTCATAAGGCTGCGTGCCCACGTTGCGGATTACAAGCGTTTTTGCTGCGGATTTTCCGCAGCGTAAACGCTTGTTAAACGCTAGGTAATCCGCACCCCATGGTCCCCAAGGGGATTCCGCATGTTCTATGCACATGCTGCGGATTTTTCCGCAGCGTTTGTGCTGCGTACAAAAATCCGCAGCATGTCATTTAATTTTGCGGAAACGCAGCGGAACTCCCGCCATTGACTTGCATTGAGACGCACAGAAACCGCGACTGTACATTTTTACAAGCGGCTTCTATGCGTCTCTATGTGCGGATGATACCCAGTTCTGGAGGAGAGGAGACTCTCATCCAGACCTGGGTACCATTGTACCTGTAAAAAAAGAATAAAATAACAAATAAAGTTTATACTCACCTTTCCGAAGGCTTCTCTCTGAATGCCAGCAGCGCTGAAGGACCTTCGGTGACGTCACAGTCATGTGACCGCAGGCCCTTCACCGCTCTGTCTCGCGATATGCCGGCAGCCGGGAACCAGACAGGAACGAGCGCTGCAGCACACGCCGGGACCTCGGGGGTGAGTATAGCTTTATTTGTTTTAATTTTTACGGTTCACACTGTATAAATCCATGCTGTTTGCATGGATTTATACAGTGTGACCTAGTTGTCAAGCACTTTCCAAGTGATGCTATCGCCTGGAAAGCGCTTGTCAATCTGCATGCGGAAACGCATGTGAATCCGCATGTGGATCCGCATGTATTCTGCAGGAAAAATGCATGCACAATCTGCATGCGTTTTTTCTGCCAGGGAGATGCAGAAATGCTGCAGAAATTTTCTGCTTCATTTCTGCATCGTGGGCACATAGCCTAAAGGGTTTCACCAAGATAGCGGCACCAATACAGGACCTCTTAGTGGGCCAGTCCAAGAAGACCAAGAACCCGAATCCTCCGTTCAAGTGGAGTAAAACAGAAGAAGAATCCTGCACTCGACTGAAAGTGGCTCTTACGGGAGACGAAGTCCTGGCCTACCCAGACTATGGCCAACCCTTTGTACTCTATATGGATGCCAGCAACGTGGTTTTGGGAGAGGTGCTGTCCCATGTACAGCAGGGCAGAGAGAGAGTCATTGCCTACGCCAGCAGGAAGCTCCCGCCCACAGAAAGGAACCCCGACAACTATAGTTCCTTTAAGCTGGAGTTTCTAGCCATAGTCTGGGCTGTAACAGAGCGCTTTAAACATTACCTCGCCTCCTCCAGATTCAGTCTTCACGGATAACAACCTGCTAATGCACCTGGAGACTGCGAAGCTTGGTGCCCGAGAACAACGGTGGATGGCCCAACTGTCTAACTACGAGTTTTCCATCAAGTATCGGGCGGGTCATAAAAACACTAATGCTGATGCGCTGTCCAGGATGCCCAACTTGCCAGATGGAGGAGAAGACTCGGAAGAGCTGGAGGAGATAGAGCTTCCCACTTTCCATCATCACGGGGTGACCCAGTGCTCCCATTGTGTGAGGGACAAGTGCTCCGCCAACAGAGAGGCCACGCTTAACCCATTGCCCCACCATGGATGGGCAGAGACGCAGGATAGCGACCCGGCTGTCCGCCTGGTAAAGGAGTTGCTGATACAAGCTGACTCACACCCTGACCCAGATGCTCCACAGGAGACCCAACAGTTGTGGAAAGAGAAGAGCAAACTGTTCATCTACGAGGGAAAGCTGTGTCGAAGAAGCATCAACTTCCGGACGCACAAACTGGTCTGGCAGGAGGTAGTCCCAAGGCGGCATGCGCCAATGGTCTTAGAAGCGTACCACGATGGAGCAGGACACTTCGGGTGGAAGAAGTTGGAAACCAGATGCGGATTGGGATATTGAGCAGCAGCAACAATACCGCAAGGTGCAAGAATGTGCTGAGAAAAGTTTGTCTCAGGCAAGGCAGAGGCAGGAGAAAACTTATAATCAGCACGCACCTGCCGTTCCCTTATCACCTGGAGAACAGGTACTCAAGAGGAAAAGACGAGTCCACAAATTAGATGACCAGTGGGAGGTTGAGCCATACACTGTCTTACCTTTGAATTTCGATAACACCAAGGTGTGCCTCATCAGTAGTGTTGAGCCACCCCCGTAGTGTTCGAGTTCGGTTCGGTTCGTCGAACACCCGTGTGTTCGCCGAACTGTTCGTCGAACTGTTCGTCGAACACCTTCGAACACGGTTAAAACCAATGGCAGGCAAACAAAAACACATAGAAACACATAGAAAACACCTTCAAAGGTGTCCAAAAGCTGACAAACTGCTCAGAAGACATAACTAACACATGGAAAAGTGACAAGTACATATAGTCATGCGAAAATAAAAGAGGTGGAGGAGTAAAAGGAGGGGGAGACACAGATATAGGCATGTCATGCCCTTCTAAAATCCAAAAAGTGAGAAGCCGACACGGCCAGTCCGCTCCTGCCCGTGCCACCTCCGTGTCGCCGGGTTTGTGCCAGAGCCGCGGTGAACCCTGACGGCCAGCCCCCCTCTCCCAATACTGGTGCCTGTCCGCTGGTGGGTCGAGCGAGCCCCCCTGTGGTGGAGGCAGCTCTAAGCTTTTTAATTTAAATTGTCTCTCTAATTTGAATGAATACACTTTAAATCCATTTACAAGGATCTATTGGAGGGCAAGTCTCATGCCAGCAGCCGCGGTAATTCCAGCTCCAGTAGCGTCCACTAAAGCTGCTGCAGTTAAAAAGCTTTTATAAGGATCGAGCTCGGCTGTCCACCGCAAGGCATCCTACTGCCAGTCCCAGCCCCTATGCCTTGGGGTGCCTCCTGATGCTCTTCACTAAGTATCCCATGGTCCCGAAGCATTTCCTTTGAAAAAATTAAGTGTCTAAACTACAGGTGGTGCAGCTTGCTTAACAGCCGGGATAATCCGCTGACTAGCAGACACTGCTACTAGGCACAAAGTATTTCCTGGGCTAGATGCAGTTAAAAATTTGTAATTAGATACTCTCGTTGGATGCTGAGAAAGCATTCCATAGAGTCTCCTGGCACGCCATATATGATTCTCTTAAAAAGCTTGGGGTAGGGGTCTAGGGGACCCTTTTATAGCCAAAATCACGGCCCTGTATCGCAATACGTCACCTAGGCTGAAGATAAATGGAACTGTAGCACCCTGAGGGCTCGGTTGCTACAGACGAATTGCACCTCACCCAGGTAAGGATGGAGTGTGGATCAGGACCCGACACCTGCATGCATTACACCACATTGCCGTGGGGCAGGGCGACCAATATGCCCCTGAGATGGGCACGACAGTCCCTGTCCCTGGCTGTAGTGGGGGGAGGGAACACTGAGGAAGGGGAACCCTGTAGTGCAGGAGCAGGGAGGAAGCAGTTCCTGGGTGCATTGAGAAGGGAGTATAAAAGGTGGGCACCATCTTAGTTCAGTGCAGAGAAGTCTGAGCAGAAGTGGCAGGGAGCAGGGGCTCTGCATGAGCTCTGCTCCGGAGGCGGGCCTAGTAACAGAGGCCCAGGCCTGGAAGAGGGAGAAGGAAGGAAGAGGAGCGGAGAAGGCTCCAGGAACGAGGAATGAAGGGATCCCAGGGGTGCGGACGGGCGAGTCGCCACCGCACGCCCGAATCCACCTGCGTGGAGGGGTCAGGCCAAAGGTGGAGACCGGTCCCCGAACTAGTGGAGGCAGGAAACGACCCTCAGCTAGAAACCGGAGGCTCTGACATTTTATGTGGCGCAGCCCCTCGCTACACCCGCTAGGAAGGCACCACATAGGGTCAGGGAAACTGGCGCCAAGTTTACCAAGAGGAGGCCCGAGGCAGCCGGACAGAAGTGTTGGTAAGAAAGGCCAGACAAAGGACACACAAAGGGGGTCCTGTGAAGTGCTCCAAAGTTATCTGGGAGTTGTCTGAGCCCCTCACCTGGTGAGCACAGTACGACGTGGGCAGCCGTTACCTGCAGACGTGGTCTGGATAATAAGAACTGTGAGTAAAGGCCCTGAACTGCATCACTGACTCCGTGTCGTCACTGCTGCTGCCCTGCACCATCACCCCCATCCTCCGCATACACTGCCCTGAGGCTATACTCCTCCCGTGGGGAGTTATGCTACGCTCTGCTGCACCCACATTACCAGCCTCAGCGGTCTGCCCTGTAGCGGCGGTTCACTCTGACCGCAATCCACGGGTGGCGTAGTCGGACATTTAAACATCAAAACCACATAAATAGTTCCGCCACTGGTTTGACCGCCCTGAGCCACGGAACCGGGTCGCCGCCACGAAGACTACAACCACCAGCATCCACCAAAAAGGGTCCGGCTCCGGGTGTCCCAAGGCCCAGGGGGTGCGTCAGAACATTTTCATCACCTTTCACAATCACCAATGGGACAAGGCAGTGATGTCCTCTGTCCCCTCTCTTATACATCCTAGTGACGGAGCACCTGCTCTCATCAATTCGCCATAACCCCAATATTAGGTGGATTGAGGTGGGAGGCACCGAGTACAAGTGCTCTCTATTTGCTGATGATGTCCTAGTATATATCACTCAATCACATATATCCATCCATGCTGTTATGGCTGAAATAGATCACTTTGTTACATGGTAAAATTTTAAAATCAATGCAGCGAAGTCTGAGGCCCTCGATGTCTCCCTCCCCAAATCCATATAGGATTCCATCCAGTCCAACTTTCCCTTTGCCTGGCCCTCACAGGGTATCAAATACTTAGGAATTCCTATTCATAGAGACCTCTCCCATCTATGTTATCTTAATTTTGGGCCCTTTATTGAACAACTCCATACAGACCACGGTTGGCAAGTTAGAACTGTAAGATTCACTACGTGAACCACTGGTGTTTTGTGGAAAAGCACATGTACACTGCGTTCCAAATTATTATGCAAAAAGTGTTTAGGAGTGATAAGGGAAGAATTTGTTTGTTTGTCAGTTAAACTCATTGATGGTGATGTGTGTCAGGGCTCTTTATATCACTGTAAGCAATTGCAGACACCTGTGCTAATTAGTTTGGCAGGTGTGTCCAATGAAAGGCAAGACTACTTAAGAAGGCTCTCTCACATTATTAAGCAGCCTACATTTTCTGCCAAAATGGGAAAGAAAAAGGATGTGTCGGCTGCTGAGAAGCAACAAATTGTGGAGTGTTTAGGTCAAGGCATGACTGCAATCAACATTGTGCGATGATCAGGATGAAGTGTCTTGGCAATCAAGAAGTATGTAGCTGATTCACAGTACACACGTGTGCGTGCTGATAAGGGCAAATTGAGGACTCTTTCCTACAGGCAATTACGTCAGGTTGAAAGAGCAGCGGCAAAAAAGCCTTGTCATAGCAGCAGACAAGTTTTTGAAGCTGCTTGTGCCTCCAACGTCCCCCGAACAACAAGATGCAGGGTTCTTCAGAGGTTTGCAGCTGTGCATGCACCATCCTGTCGACCTCCTCTATCCACTTCACACAAGCAGAAACGGCTCCAGTGGGCCAAACATTACATGAAGACTGATTTCAAAACTGTTTTGTTCACGGATGAGTGCCGTGCAGCGCTCGATGGTCCAGATGGATGGAGTGGAGGATGGCTGGTTGATGGACACCCCACGCAAACACGGCTACAGCGCCAACAAGGAGGAGGTGGAGTAATGTTTTGGGCTGGAATCATGGGGAGAGAGATTGTAGGCCCCTTTAGGATCCCTGAAGGCGCTAAAGATGAACTCCATAATGTATGTGGATTTTCTCAAACAGCACTTCCTGCCATGGTTCAAGAAGAAGAACCGTGTATTTCACAGCAAGATCATTTTTCTGCATGATAATGCACCATCTCATGCTGCACATAAAACATCTGCATCTCTGGCTGATATGGGCATAAAAGGGGACAAACTTATGGTGTGACCCCCATGCTCCCCTGACCTCTACCCCATTCAGAACCTTTGGAGCATCATTAAAAGGAGTGTCTATGATGGCGGGAGGCAGTTCACATCTAAGCAACAGCTCTGGGAGGGTATTCTGTCCTCATGCAAAATAATTGAAGCAGAAACCATCCAAAACCTGACAAATTCAATGGACGAGAGAGTTCAGAAGCTCCTTTCGAACAAGGGGTCCTATGTGAAAATGTAACATCACCTAGAATAAAGTTTTGAGTTGAAAACTGTTTGATTTCAGTTTCTAACAACCTGCTAATGCTTATAATTTCAAAAATGACCATTTTTTTGGTCTTTATTAAAATGAAAAGGTTGATCGAAAAGTTTGGGGGATCTAAGAGTGTGGCAACCCAGTAGTCATGATTACTTCGAATTCTGACAATATGAGGGTCATGCTGCAGGTAGTGCAGCAAGAAGGCACTTATGTGCCTTGCGCATCTCGGAGCCCCAAAATTATTTTCCGGGCTAGATGCAGCTAAAAATTATTTTTAATTTTAAATCTGGTGAAGCTTTAGTATAGATGGCCTAATAGGATCAGTGCTGCACACTGCTACAAAGCCCAAATTATTTTCCAGTCAAGATACAGATAAACATGATTAGTAATTTGAAAGCTTAAAACGGTTGGTAGGGTGATTTTAACCAATCATCAAGCTTTTACTCTCCCCAGGATGACACAGGGGTAGAAAAGTAGTTTCGGATCCATGATTTGTTCATCTTTATGAACGTGAGTCTGTCTACATTATCAGTGGAGAGCCGCGTGCGCTTATCTGTCAGCACACCACCAGCAGCGCTGAACACACGTTCAGACAGAACGCTGGCTGCGGGGCATGACAAGATCTCCAAGGCGTAAGTGGCTAGCTCCGGCCATTTATCCAGATTGGAAGCCCAAAAAGAGCAAGGGTCCAGTGACACAGTCATGGCTTCAATGTTTACTTGGAGATACTCCTGTACCATCGTCTCTAGGCGTTGACTATGTGTCAGACTTCTTGTCTCCTGTGGCCTTGCAAAGGATGGGCTAAAAAAGTGGTGAAATGATTCCGCAAAATTGATGTTACCAGCAGATACTGTGGTTCTGTTACGGTTTGAGTGCTGAACACTTGACGGTCCCACGGTTGGCAAGTTGGAACTGTGAGATTCACTACGTGCACCACTGGTATTTTGTGGAAAAGAACATGTAAGATTCTGCAACAGTTTCTGCTGATACTCCTGCATGCGTGCATCCCTTTCTATGGCAGGAATAATTTCTGCAAATTTACTTTTGTACCGGGGATCTAACAGTGTGGCAACCCAGTAGTCAGGATTATTTCTAATTCTCACAATTCGAGGGTCATGTTGCAGGTAGTGCAGCAAGAAGGCACTCATGTGTGTTGCGCATCCAGGAGCACCAAGTCCCTGTTGTGTTGGTGGCGAGGTAACAATCATGCTTCCTTCCTCTGTCCTCTGCCCCCAACCTCGCACAACAGAAATGTGATCAAGGTCTCCCTCATCTGATGAGTCTTCCATCAGTTCGTCCTCCACTTCTTCCTGGGCTCCTGCACCTTCCTCACTAGTTTGGCTGCTACCATGCGCCCTGGTAAAACCATCTCCCCCACCCTCACATGCCTGCCGCCTTGGTGCTGCCGACCGTCTGGACCTTGCAGATGTTAGCCCTTCCGCATACAACTCCTCCTCCTGTACTTCCTCCACCTCCTCTTGTGCCACCACCTGACTCCGAATTCTGTTTAACATGTGCTCCAGCATGTAAATCACCGGAATAGTCATGCTGATAATGGCATCGTCAGCACTAAACATCTTCGTCGCCATTTCAAAACTGTGCAGAAGGGTGCATAGGTCCCTGATCTGAGACCACTCCTCCAGCGTGATTTGCCCCACCTCTGAATCTCGTTGGCCCAGGCTATACGTCAGAACGTATTGCACCAGGGCTTGTCGGTGCTGCCACAGTCACTGCAACATGTGCAGCGTTGAATTCCACCGGGTAGGCACATCGCATTTTAGCCGGTGAAGTGGCAGGCCCAACGACTTCTGTAGAGATGTAAGTCGCTGAGCTGCGGGATGCGAACGGCGGAAGTGAGCACACAGCGACCGTGCCCTCTGCAGAAGGCCATCTAGTCTGGGATAGTGGGCTAAAGGTTTGCAGCATTGTCGCACACGGCCTTCCCTGGTTTCAGGTCCAGTGGAGACAACCATTCATGAAATTGGTTCTCCAGAGCTGACCACAACTCCTCAGCTGTGTGACTCACATTTCCCAGACATTTCAATGTAAAAACCGCCTGATGACGTTGAGCCCTACTGCCAGCATAGTAAGGAGGTGTGCAGGATCCCTTCTGCGCAGTTAGAAAGCTTGTGGCATGACCAGACAGGCTTTGGGTGCAGGTGGAAGACCGAGAGGAGGTTGAGGAGGCAGAAGCAGTGGAGGAACTTTGACATAAAGAGGATTGACGCACAACTCGTGGGGACGGCAAGACTTGGACAGCAGCCCCTTGTCCTGCTGTCACCATAGTTACCCAGTGCCCAGTCAGCGACATGTAACGCCCCTGTCCATGCCTACTCGTCCAAGTGTCTGTGGTGAAATGCACCCTGTCACACACAGAGTTTCTCAAAGAAGCGGTGATGTTATGTGCGACATGCTGGTGGAGCGCAGGCACACCTTTCTTTGAGAAGTAGTGCCGACTGGGCATCTGGTACTGGGGCACTGCGACGGACATAAGGTCTCGAAAATCCTCTGTGTCCAGCAGGCGGAAAGGCAGCATTTCTGTAGCCAAGAGCTTGCAGATGGTGAAATTCAACCTCTTAGCTTTCTCATGGCTAGGAGGAAATGGTCTTTTACTTATCCACATCTGAGGGACCGAGGGCTGGCTATTGTGCTTAGACGGGGTTGATAAGGGTGTCCCCAGCAAACTGCCGGTCTGTGAGGAAGATGCAGGCGGACATGTTAGGTTGCCTTGATCCAAAGGTGGTGCTGTCGATGTCGGACAGCGCTCAACACCAGCTGGTGTTACCACCTCCAAAGAAAATGATGACCTGCCAATCACGCTGGCTGTTGCGGGTAAAGAGGTGGCAGGTCTGCGCGCCAAAACAGGTGTGACTGCTGTCCCCCCAGTCACAGAGGATGAAGAGGCCGCGGATGCACAAGATATGGCAGACAGTGGTTGGCCCGGCCGGCTAGGCCGCATTGTAGCACACTGAGCTTCCCACTGCAACTTATGCTTCATGTCCATGTGCCGGTTCATGCATGAAGTACTCAAACTATGTATTTTTTGGCCTCTACTTAGCTTTTGCTGACAAATGTTACAGATAACACGAGTTGGGTCATCTTTATCGATCTGAAAAAATGCCCAGGCTATGCAAGGCTTAGCACCCATGCGACCTGAAGAGCCACCACGACTTGTGGTGAGAGGCAGAGTTGTGTTTGAGGATGCAGTTGTTGACGTGTTTCCAGTACTACGTCTCTGTCCAGGAAGACGCAACCTGACCTCGTTGTCACTAGCATCTTCCTCCACCTCCTCTGCTGACCTCATCTCTTGGCTGACTGTGGGTTGACAGTAAGTGGGATCTCCGACCTCATCATCATCACCCTGTGCGTTATCACACCCGTCGTCCTCAGAGCCAACCTGTTCCTGCCCTGACAAAAAACTAAAGTTGTCGCTCCAATCAGGTATTTGAGTCTTATCATCGTCTTCCTCATTGTCTCCACCAACAGGAGTTACAGTTTGGGAATGAGGGTCTACATTATGGTCAGAACCTTCTGCGTCTGGTCCTGGATCCGACTCATAAAGATTCTGGGCATCAGTGCAGATCATTTCCTCGTCTGGATTCACAGAAGCGCTGGAGTCGACCTCTGATTCCCAGGCTATAGTATGAGTAAACAGCTCTGCAGACTCAACCATCTGTTCTACCTCATACTCAGACGGGCAGCTGGAGATTTGGGAGCTGTGAGGAAGCAAATGCGATTTGGGTGACACCTTTGAGGACTGGAGTATTTGTGATGTTGAAGTTGATGTGGAGGAGAGCCCACTTAAAGGAGCACTTGATATCCGTTGAAGCACCTGCTGTTTTTGTGCCTCATCTGGAATTTGTAGCGATTGGCGTGGCCGTAAGAAAGGGATCTTATCACATTGTCCGCTAAAAGAAGTAGACATTTTAGTTTGGCTGGAAGATGGTCTTTCTTCTGCAGATGTTACTGTTGCTTTAACACCTACCCCACGGACACAACCTTTTTTCCCCTTCCCAACACGCCTATTCCCCTTTCCACCAGCAGCAGGCCTTTTTCCACTCATTTTGGTGGTTAACTAATTCACAACTCTGGAGTTGTTTGCACAAAAAAACAATGGATGGTAACCGAGCAGAGCTGAGTGGCCAAACTGTGGTATTAGGCCAAAACTATTGGCTGGGTTAGATGCAGAAAAAAATTATTTTGAATTTGCAACCTGATGGAGGTCAGTATAGATGGATTAATAGAACAAGACCCACACACAGCTAGAAGCCCAATATTTTTTCAGAGGTAGATGCAGGAAAAAAATATATTCAGTTTGCAACCTGATGGAGGTCAGTATAGATGGACTAATACAACAAGTCCCACACACAGCTAGAAGCCCAAATATTTTTTCAGAGGTACTGTAGATGCAGATAAAAATTAGTTTTAATTTGCAACCTGATGGAGGTCAGTATAGATGGACTAATAGAGAAAGTCCGACACACTACTAGAAGGCCAAATATTTTTTCAGAGGTAGATGCAGAAAAAAATATATTCAGTTTGCAACCTGATGGAGGTCAGTATAGATGGACTAATAGAGAAAGTCCGACACACTACTAGAAGGCCAAATATTTTTTCAGAGCTAGATGCAGAAAAAAATTATATTCAGTTTGCAACCTGATGGAGGTCAGTATAGATGGATTAATAGAACAAGACCCACACACAGCTAGAAGCCCAGTATTTTTTCAGACGTAGATGCAGAAAAAAATATATTCAGTTTGCAACCTGATGGAGGTCAGTATAGATGGACTAATACAACAAGTCCCACACACAGCTAGAAGCCCAATATTTTTTCAGAGGTAGATGCAGAAAAAAATATATTCAGTTTGCAACCTGATGGAGGTCAGTATAGATGGACTAATACAACAAGTCCCACACACAGCTAGAAGCCCAAATATTTTTTCAGAGGTACTGTAGATGCAGATAAAAATTAGTTTTAATTTGCAACCTGATGGAGGTCAGTATAGATGGACTAATAGAGAAAGTCCGACACACTACTAGAAGGCCAAATATTTTTTCAGAGCTAGATGCAGAAAAAAATTATATTCAGTTTGCAACCTGATGGAGGTCAGTATAGATGGATTAATAGAACAAGACCCACACACAGCTAGAAGCCCAATATTTTTTCAGAGGTAGATGCAGAAAAAAATATATTCAGTTTGCAACCTGATGGAGGTCAGTATAGATGGACTAATACAACAAGTCCCACACACAGCTAGAAGCCCAATATTTTTTCAGAGGTAGATGCAGAAAAAAATATATTCAGTTTGCAACCTGATGGAGGTCAGTATAGATGGACTAATACAACAAGTCCCACACACAGCTAGAAGCCCAAATATTTTTTCAGAGGTACTGTAGATGCAGATAAAAATTAGTTTTAATTTGCAACCTGATGGAGGTCAGTATAGATGGACTAATAGAGAAAGTCCGACACACTACTAGAAGGCCAAATATTTTTTCAGAGCTAGATGCAGAAAAAAATTATATTCAGTTTGCAACCTGATGGAGGTCAGTATAGATGGACTAATAGAGAAAGTCCGACACACTACTAGAAGGCCAAATATTTTTTCAGAGCTAGATGCAGAAAAAAATTATATTCAGTTTGCAACCTGATGGAGGTCAGTATAGATGGATTAATAGAACAAGACCCACACACAGCTAGAAGCCCAATATTTTTTCAGAGGTAGATGCAGGAAAAAAATATATTCAGTTTGCAACCTGATGGAGGTCAGTATAGATGGACTAACACAACAAGTCCCACACACAGGTAGAAGCCCAAATATTTTTTCAGAGGTACTGTAGATGCAGATAAAAATTAGTTTTAATTTGCAACCTGATGGAGGTCAGTATAGATGGACTAATAGAATGATGCTATGCCCAAAAGATTTTACTTCACTAGGTGCAGTAAAAAAATTGGTATTCTATACACAGGTGGTATATCTTGCAACACAGATAGGCTACTCCACTGACTAACACACTCTGCAATAGGCCAAAAAGGATTAGCTTTGCTAGATTCAGCCAAATGCTGTGAAAAAAACTTGCACAGCACTGGCACGGACCTGCCTGGCAAAAACTGATAGGAACTGATGTAACCTAGTCCTGAAAAGGACTCCAATTACAATTAGTCTTTACTCCCACAACCTATCTATTTAAGAGCACAGACCTCCCTGATAAAAGTCGTAGGAAATGCTGTAACCTAGTCCTTAAAAGGACTGCAATCACAACTATTCCCTACTCCCAAGCTATCTGTATATTTGTGCGAAAATTGGCTTGAAATTAACAAGGTATAGCGCACACAGCAACAGCGGTGCCATCTAACACGCAGCTGCAGCAGTGAGAAAATGGTGGCGACGGGGAAAATGGCTTGGTCTTATAGGGCAAGGACATGTGACATACACTGCCAATGACACATGCCCTTGCTTGTGTGAAAAAAAGCACTTCGCTACCGTGTGTGCGCTGCTGATAGGCTGACAGATTGCACCTCCCCACTGCAAATGCGGGAAAGAGAAAAAAAAATGGAGATCTTCATTGTTCCTGCAGAGATCCATCCCCTGCCCCTCCCCCCACCCCGCTGTACACTCAAACTGCGTATTAACATTAATTTTCATCATTACTGAGAAAAAATCCAGTTATGATTTTGGTGCACGAACAGTTATCGAACATAACCTCGAACAGCCGAATTTTTCTCAAATTGTTCGTGTTCGCCGAACGGCTCGAACACCGCCCAAAACAGCTCGAATTTGAGATTGGCAAACAGTTCGAGTAGAACAACGCTCATCTCTACTCATCAGTAAACATGGAGGGGAAACTTCAGCGGCAGTCTCAAGAGACCACCTGAAGATATGCCCTGAACCATTGAAACACAAAGAAGAAGGCCAAGACAGCCCTCAGCCCACAGAAAAAGTGGAAGAAACGGTCCAGACAGTCCTTGGAGCATTTCCCCGGTCTTGGACGCAGGTGAACCAAGCAATCGTGATACCTGTCCTGACCTTTCTCCAAGCGGCCTCATCGAAAGCTGCAGAGGCTCCAGAACATCTGGAAGACCAGTCAGCCCCAGAGACAGATGCTTCATCAGCAGCAGATCAAGAGAATCTACCCTCTGCTAGCGGTGAACCTGTCATACCCATGGTGAGTCAAAGAATTCGTAGGAGATTACCCAGCCTACCGGTGTTACCTCAGACTAACCGTAGTGTAGTTCACACTGAGCCCACCACACCAGCGGTAGACACTAGGGACCAGGGTAGGTCAGTGACAACAAATGTACTACGTAGATCAACCCGTAGCACTAGAGGTCAGCTCCCTGCACGCTGGAGGAACTAAAGTGTAAGAGAATAAAAGTATGTTATATAGTTGTAACCGTTAAGTAATCTTGGATATATATAGTTATTAAATTTATGGACTAATGGACCACAGGACTAGGTGTGGTCAGGACAATGTTGAAAATAGTTATTAATTGGCCTTGAAAATAAACCGCAGGCGTGGCCGAAGACCAGGCCCACCGACAGAGTGCCCTGAAGCCACGCACAGGGACGATACACAAAGTGGGTTGATGCGGCTTCCACCAACCAAACTTCAGTTATCCGGAAAAAGACAATTCCCGGATAGCGGCATAAAGACTAAGCGCCGCAGTGACTGCTACCAATTTTTGTTGGGTTTTTGTGATTTTTGAGACTTTGTAAATTGTTGTTAATTGTTAATTCTAAAAGGTATCTGTGACACCCCAGGGGTCTGGTTGCCACAGTGATAGAGATATTACGTCTGAGAGCAGGTGGGAGGGCTCTTGGTCAGGAATCCTATGCATGCCACACCTCCTGCCCAGTCCTGGGAGGGGAAGAACTTCCCCTATATAAACCTAGGGCTGAGGCAGGGTTAGTGAGTAGAGAAGAAGTAGAGACAGAGAAAAGAAGCAAATATAGGAACAGAACATCAGGAGCTCTGTGGGAGCAGTGTTACAAGGAGTCAGGGGCTGGCAGCTGCAGAGCTCGCCCTGACTGAGAAGATTTCTTACCGGACCCGGAGTCCGAGGCTGTAGGGACTAATCTCTACCCAGCAGCAGAAACCGACCGGCAGGGGATTGCAGGTCCTCTGGCCCAGAAACCCGAAGGCACGGTCACACGCGTGGGACCAGCACCGCCATCGTGGAGCGGAAGCCATTAGAAGGCCCCGAGTCACCGGCCATACGGGTGAGCACCACACGGTACACTCAGGGACGTGGGCTACTTTTACCCGCCTCTAGCAAGGTAGCCAGAAGAGTACAGTTAGTTGGGAAGGCCTACAACTCCGCCTGGCCAGGGGAGATCCCATCTGCTCAAGGACTGACCAGGCCCCGATTGCTAGCAAGTACTCCGGGAGGGTCTATCTTTGTCACCAGTAAAGACCCTGAACTACACCGCATCGTCTCTGAGTGGTTCCTGCTACCCCCATCATCCACGTCGGCTGCCCTGAGGCCATACCCCTCCCGTTGGGGGTTATAACATTCCACGCTGCACCATCCTTCCACCGGCCTCAGCGGTCTGCCCTGCAGCGGCAGCTCCATAGCTGCATTCAACGGGTGGCGTAGTCATCCACCATCTACTGCTAATAGACTGCCACTTAGTCTGACTCCCTGGGCACGGACCGGGTCATCGCCACGAGACTACTACCCCCATCTGATCCGGCTCCGGGTAGGCTTCCGCGTGCGCAACGCAGCGCGACTCAGGCCCAGGGGCGCGTCAACTTTTGGCGTAGTCGGCAGGATCTCGTGCCCGCAACCACCGGGTACTGCGTGCCTGAAAAAGAGACTTTTAAAACTTACCATCCGTGAAGTTTTCCTGCCATCCGGCGCCATCTTCAGCCTTCTTCCCGCCATCCGTGAAGATTCCCGCCGTCCGGCGCCATCTTCAGCCTTCTTCCCGCCATCCGTGAGGTTTTCCCGCCATCCGGCGCCATCTTCAGCCTTCTTCCCGCCATCTGTGGAGTTTTCCCGCCGTTGGCCGCCATCTTGAAGACGCCGCGCGGGAAGAAGAGGGGCGTGGACTCCGAAAGCGCGCGAGAACTGAAGCCCCGCCTCACGTCCGGACGTTGCGTAAGGTCCTGGAAGGAGCCCAGCAGACGCCGACGTCACAGGAGCGCGACGGAAGGTCCTCAACCCTGACGATCCACTGCGGAGCCGCGGCCTATGGAAGAGGATCATCGCAAGGTAGGCCACGGTCCACTAGGGGGGAGAAGGATGTCGGATACGGAGGAGAGCTTCACCGCTCCAACCCCCGCCAGCGCCTTTCACCATGCCCTATATCCCGGGGGCAGCCTGGCTACCCCAGTACTCAGGGGAGTCACATACCCTGCAGGACTTTGGAGAAAAACTGGATAGCCTCTTTCAGGTGTACCCCCTCACAGAAGAGCAAAAAGTAAGCATCCTGGTGGCCCAATTAACCGGGGCAGCCCAAAGGGAGGTAAAGTCCTGGCCACCTGGGGGGAGGACTGTCGCAGGGATACTAACCCGGCTGAGGGACACCTTTGATACCCGCACCTCAGCCGAGATCAAGCTCAGATTCTACGGGTGCAAACAGCGGGCACATGAGAGTATAAGGGACTATGCATTAAACCTACAAGAAGCCCTGAGAGCCATTAAGCAGACCGACCCTGACGGCGTGGGAGACGAGGACAGGCTGTTAACTGAACAATTTATAGAGGGTTTATATTGCAATGCCCACCGAACCCAGTTGCGGGCAATGGCCTTACAGGACCCTCATCTGGGATTTGCACAGTTCAAGGACAGAGCCATCCGGGTGCTCCGAGAACCGGCACCAGGTGGCGTTGTGACCCACAGACGCCCCACTACCACTTACCACCAGGAGGCGGCGCCCTTGTCGGCAGGGCCTGTGGGAGCTGATGCGCAGGCTTTGAACAATGACTCGGCTCCAGACCTGCACCATCAGGTCCAAGAGCTAGCTAAAAGCGTTGCTGCGCTAACCCGACCTGTGCAGTCTTTACAGGTTTCCACTCCAGGGAAGCTCCAGCTGGCATCCGGACCGGAGGACATCCCGTGGCGTCGACCAAGGAGGACCCCACCGGCCAGAGGAAGACCCAGCGACCGATACAACGAGGACGGACGACCCATCTGCCGCCGCTGTAATCAACCCGGACATATGGCAAGGTACTGTCCTTTAAACTGGCACAACCTAGGGTAGAGGGCCAACCCCTAGGAAAAAGATCATCAGGCCCATCGAACTGGCGCGACAAATATGTGGGAGGACGTCCAGTCTTGCCTGTGGTACTGGATGGCATTCCTATGAGTGCCCTACTGGACACCGGGTCACAGGTCACCACCATCCCGTACGTGCTCTTCAAGCAGTACTGGAATGACTCGGATATTACCCGCTACCCTGACGACGACTTGAGTATCATCGCCAGCAATGGTCAGCCCGTGCCACAGATCGGATTTAAAGAGGTGACCATTAAAATTGGTAGAGTTGAACTGGCAGCACAGGGACTGATCATTGTAGACATTGACAAACACGAGAGTCACCCAAAGATAACTCTAGGAACTAATGTAATTGAAAATTGTCTTGCAGAGGTGATTTTCCTTTTACAGCAGGTTGCCAAGACCGCCAGCTCCGGCGAGCAGCGAGTGCTCCAAAAAGAGATCCGGGCACTGATGCGACGGCAACAGGTGGAACTCTCCGGCGGTGAGATTGGTAGCGTGAGAATGTGTGACCCTTTCCCTATTGCCATGCCCCCAAAAAGTGAAATGATGATTTGGTGCCGGGCAGCTATTGGTCTGAGAGGTAGAGATTACCAGGCAATGGTAGAACCAGTTTACTCAGACAGTAGGCCCACCATCTTGACAGCACGGGGGGTGGTTAATGTACGCCATGGGAGGGTGCCCGTTCGCATAATCAATATCGGGAAGAGGGAAGTGTACCTGCCCCGGTATGCCACGCTAGCCAAATTATATACCATTAACCAAAATGCTATACAATCTGTGGAACCCTTGCCTCCATCTCACCCGGAGGAAGGTAACGGCTCTAAGAAAACAATGGAGGACTGGTGTCAGCAACTACATTTGGGTACTGACTCCACTCCCTCACACCAGAAACAGGGAGTCTATCGGGTGGTTCAAGAGTACGAGAGAGTGTTTAGTAAACACCCGTTAGACTTCGGGCGAGTCAAGGGGGTAGAACACCACATCCCCACGTGAGACCATCCTCCCATAAAAGAGAGGTATCGACCCGTACCCCCTGCACACTACCAACACGCCAAAGGGATGCTTAGAGACATGAAGGAGGCTGGGGTGATCAGGGATAGCTGTAGCCCCTGGGCAGCTCCACTAGTCTTAGTCAAAAAGAAAGACAACACCATGAGGATGTGTGTAGATTACCGGAAAATCAACCGTATCACACACAAGGATGCGTACCCCTTACCAAGGATAGAGGAGTCTTTGGCTGCTTTAAGATCTGCTAACTTCTTCTCTACCTTGGATCTCACTAGTGGGTACTGGCAGGTTCCTGTAGCAGAGGCGGACCGGGAGAAGACCGCATTCACCACCCCGATGGGACTTAGCGAGTTTACCTGTATGCCGTTCGGACTCTGCAACGCACCAGGAACCTTCCAACGATTAATGGAGTGCTGTCTGGGCCACAGAAACTTCGAGACGGTCCTGTTGTACCTGGACGATGTCATCGTATATTCTAAGACTTATGAGGACCACCTGAAACACCTGGCGGAAGTGTTCGAAGCTCTGGCAAGCTACGGCCTAAAGGTGAAACCCTCCAAGTGTCACCTCCTGAAACCAAAGGTGCAGTACCTGGGACACGTGGTGAGTGCTGACGGAGTGGCTCCCGACCCTGATAAGATCACCGCAATTAAGGAATGGCCAAGTCCCTCCAGTGTAAAGGAAGTGCGGCAGTTCCTCGGGTTGGTAGGCTACTACCGCAGGTTCATCCCCGGTTTCACCAAAAAGGCAGCTCCTATGCAAGACCTCCTGATAGGCCAGTCCCGGAAGGCCAAGAACCAGAAGCCGCCCTTCAAATGGGAGAAGTTGGAAGAAGAGTCTTTCCGCCAGCTGAAGATGGCCCTCACGGGGGATGAAATCCTGGCGTACCCGGATTACAGCCAGCCCTTTATCCTCTACACCGACGCAAGTAACATCGGGCTAGGAGCCGTGCTGTCCCAGATCCAGCAGGGGAAAGAGCGAGTAATCGCTTACGCCAGCCGAAAACTGCGACCCACCGAAAGAAACCCTGAGAATTACAGCTCATTTAAGCTAGAGTTCCTGGCAGTGGTGTGGGCAGTCACCGAACGCTTTAAGCACTACCTCGCTTCTTCCCGGTTCGTCGTGTACACGGATAACAACCCGTTGACACACCTGGACACGGCAAGACTCGGTGCCCTAGAGCAGAGATGGATGGCCCGCCTGTCCAACTACAAGTTCACCATCAAATACCGGGCAGGACGCTCCAATACCAACGCGGACGCCCTGTCCAGGATGCCAAACCTACCGGACGTAGGAGAAGATCCAGAGGGACTGGAAGAAGTCGAACTCCCCGCGTTTCACCGTCGTGGGACTATCCAGTATTCCCATCGGGTAAGGAGTAAGCAAGGCGCTACGCTTAACCCCTTACCTCACTACAACTGGGCGGAAACGCAGGACAGTGACCCTGCCGTCCGACTGGTGAAGGAGATGCTGACTCGGCCAGAGGCTCGCCTTGACCCAGACGCTCCGGAGGAAGCCAAGCAACTGTGGGCAGAAAAGAGTAGACTGTTCCTTTACAAGGGGAAGTTGTGCCGCAGAATGGTTAACTCCCGGACGCATGAACTAATCTGGCAAGTAGTGGTGCCACGAAGAGACGCAGCCATGGTGATGGAGGCATACCACGACGGGGCTGGACACTTCGGATGGAAGAAGCTGGAGTTCCTGCTGCGCGAGCGGTTCCACTGGGTAGGCATGAGGGGAACCATCGAGAGGTGGTGCAGAGACTGTGGCCCGTGCAACCTAAGAAGGAAGGACCGTGCCAGCCAGAAGACTCCCCTGCAGTCCATCGTCACCCGGCAGCCGTTGGAACTGGTAGCCTTGGATCATGTAAAACTGACCCCAAGCAGAAGTGGCTACGTCTACGCACTAACCATCGTGGATCACTACTCCCGGTTCTTGGTTGTCGTCCCCGTCAAGGACTTAACAGCTCGAACAGCAGCTAGAGCCTTCCAGCAGCATTTCTGCCGTCCACACGGGTACCCGGACCAAGTGTTGACAGACCAGGGACCTGCCTTTGAAGCGGAGGTCTTCCAAGAATTCTGCACTCTGTATGGCTGCCGGAAGATAAGGACGACACCCTATCATCCGCAAACTAATGGACTTTGTGAGAAAATGAACCAGGTGGTAATGGATCTTCTGAAAACGTTGCCCCTGGAAGAACGCGGTCTGTGGCCTGAGAAGCTGCCCGATCTGGTTGACCTATACAACCACATCCCGGTAGGTTCCACCAACTGTACCCCGGCTTACCTAATGAGGGCGAGACCTGGTAAGTTACCTGTTGACCTGGAAATGGGAGTCCTGACACCCGAGGACACTTCACCAGAAGCAGACTGGGACACAGAGAGGCAGCAGCAGTACCGGAGAGTACAGGAGAGCGTGGAGCGAAGTCTCTGTCAGGCTAGGGAAAGACAAGAGAAAACTTACAACCAGTATGCTCCCGCTGTTCCCCTGGTACCCGGAGAGCAGGTCTTGAAGAGAAAAAGATGGCTCCACAAGTTGGACGACCAGTGGGAGAAGGACCCGTACACCGTACTGTCCTCAAGCCACGACAACCCAAAGGTCTGTACCATCAGTAAAGACGGAGGTGAAACCACAACCATTGTATCCCGGGATCACCTGAAGAAGTGTCCCGAACAGCTACGGAACCCTGAAGAGGAACAAGAAGACCCTCGACCCGTAGAGGAAAGGGAAGACATGGTTAGTACTGTGCTCGGAGACTTCCCTCCGTCTTGGACTCAAGTCAATGGCGCAGTTGTGGTACCCGTACTCACCTTCCTCCAACCAGCATCCCAAGCACCTACGGAGCGACAGGTAGAGCTGGAAGAGCAGCCGGTCCAGGAGGCAGAAGACTCCACACAAGCAGAACAGGAGGATCAACCCTCTGCTTATAGTGAGCCTGCCGTACCCCTAGTGAGCCAAGGAGCCGGTAGACAGCTGCCCAGTTTACCCTTGACAGCTCCTACACCCTGTAGTTCAGGGCTAGACAGTCAGCTCCATAGGTCCACTAGGGCCACTAGAGGCCAGTTACCCGCACGTTGGAGGATTTGAAATGTATAAATTGTTTTATTTGTGGTTACCTGTTTTTCTTGTTGCTTGTGTATAATTATGTGTTTCTAGTTGTTTATAGGAGTCTTTGGTGGATTTACCGGGAATCCTTTGTACATAGTTGGAGCGTAACCCAGGACGGACTAAAGACTGTTAAGGACTCGGGGCAGGACAGACCCCTACCTGGTTACGTCTCCCTGTTTTGGTGAAATGGACACCTTGCTTTTCTTCAAAGACTGCACCCGGTTGCGGACACGCCGTAACCATCTTTATGTGTTTTTCTTATTGTATTATTATTGTTTATACCTTGCTATGTTTTTCTAAAAATATGTTTAGTCCCGGAGTACTAAATTTCACTAGGGGGGAATGTGACACCCCAGGGGTCTGGTTGCCACAGTGATAGAGATATTACGTCTGAGAGCAGGTGGGAGGGCTCTTGGTCAGGAATCCTATGCATGCCACACCTCCTGCCCAGTCCTGGGAGGGGAAGAACTTCCCCTATATAAACCTAGGGCTGAGGCAGGGTTAGTGAGTAGAGAAGAAGTAGAGACAGAGAAAAGAAGCAAATATAGGAACAGAACATCAGGAGCTCTGTGGGAGCAGTGTTACAAGGAGTCAGGGGCTGGCAGCTGCAGAGCTCGCCCTGACTGAGAAGATTTCTTACCGGACCCGGAGTCCGAGGCTGTGGGGACTAATCTCTACCCAGCAGCAGAAACCGACCGGCAGGGGATTGCAGGTCCTCTGGCCCAGAAACCCGAAGGCACGGTCACACGCGTGGGACCAGCACCGCCATCGTGGAGCGGAAGCCATTAGAAGGCCCCGAGTCACCGGCCATACGGGTGAGCACCACACGGTACACTCAGGGACGTGGGCTACTTTTACCCGCCTCTAGCAAGGTAGCCAGAAGAGTACAGTTAGTTGGGAAGGCCTACAACTCCGCCTGGCCAGGGGAGATCCCATCTGCTCAAGGACTGACCAGGCCCCGATTGCTAGCAAGTACTCCGGGAGGGTCTATCTTTGTCACCAGTAAAGACCCTGAACTACACCGCATCGTCTCTGAGTGGTTCCTGCTACCCCCATCATCCACGTCGGCTGCCCTGAGGCCATACCCCTCCCGTTGGGGGTTATAACATTCCACGCTGCACCATCCTTCCACCGGCCTCAGCGGTCTGCCCTGCAGCGGCAGCTCCATAGCTGCATTCAACGGGTGGCGTAGTCATCCACCATCTACTGCTAATAGACTGCCACTTAGTCTGACTCCCTGGGCACGGACCGGGTCATCGCCACGAGACTACTACCCCCATCTGATCCGGCTCCGGGTAGGCTCCCGCGTGCGCAACGCAGCGCGACTCAGGCCCAGGGGCGCGTCATATCCTCAGTCTGGGAGTACTGAATTTAACTAGGGGGGAATGTGGCACCCCACGAGTCCGGTTGCCACAGTGGCATTGCCTCCCTCATAGGGGGTGATGCCATGCCTGGAAGCAAGGAGGGGTCCCCTAATCAGGCATGCAAGCATACAACACTTTCCTGGCTCCAGACCAGAAAGGGGAGCTCCTCCCCTTAGCAACTGGAATCTGGAGGTGGGGTTAGTAAGAGTTAATGAGAGGAGTTGAAGTCAGGACAGCGACGAGGAAAGACCTGGGGAGTGGAGCTGTAAGGCAGCTCACCCCAGAGAGAAGCGCAGAAGAACCGGACCCTGGGGTCCGAGGTTGTGGGGCACTGAAGGCCCAGCAGCAGAACCCAGAGGGCAGGGGACTGCAGGTCTCCTGGCCCCATCAGACGCCCGGAGGCTCAGCAGCACATAGGGCCCAGCACGGCCACGTCACCACAGGGGGTCTTACATGCAGTCTCAGATGAAGGCTTCTAGAATATTCTTCATTGTTTTTAGCTAACAGTAAATGCTTAAGGGGGAGGGTGATCACTTCTGACCTGGCAGGGGACTGATCCCAGCGAAAGAAAGGACAGACATGTTTTAGTCAAAGTTGTGTGAAAGAATTGAAGGAAGAGGATGGAGACCGTGGACTTGGAAGGATGGATGGATAAACATGTTACCATTATGGATTATGTCGTTTGGATTTAAACTTTCTTAAAAGGACTGCTGCTACTGGATACCTGCGGTTTCATAATTTTATCTGCCGTCTAGAGGATCATGGACTGTGGCTACAGACTATACTGGCTGGTGATACGAAATCTGTGGGCCAACCAAAAGTTGAGTATGGCCTTATACAAAGCCAGTGGAACTACTGAACCCAGATTGGGAACTTGAGGACTGAGAGAACTGTATTTTGGCCATTTACCTGGATTTGTTTATTACCATGGCTGTGATCAATAAAATATTGTTGCATCGTTAACCTGCCTAGGTGATTACTTACAACCCACAACCTCAGATATATACCCTGTGTTCCAAATTATTATGCAAATAATATTTTCTCAGATTTTCCCAAATTACCTATATGAATTGCAGTCATTGTAATTTTCCAGTCAAATAACTATTAGAGTACAATTGAAAGGTTTTTGTATAAACTGCCTATGATAACAGTATATTTTAAAAAAAAATTAAAAAGTCAAACTGCACTCAAAAAGCATGTTCCAAATTATTATGCACATCAGAGTTTTCAACCTTTTCATTTTAATAAAGAACAAAAAAATGGTCATTTTTGAAATTATAAGCATTAGCAGGTTAATACAAACTGAAATCAAACAGTTTTCAACTCAAAACTTTATTCTAGGTGATGTTACATTTGCACATAGGACCCCTTGTTCGAAAGGAGCTTCTGAACTCTCTCGTCCATTGAATTTGTCAGGTTTTGGATGGTTTCTGCTTTAGTTGTATTGCATGAGGACAGAATACCCTCCCAGAGCTGTTGCTTAGATGTGAACTGCCTCCCGCCATCATAGACACTCCTTTTGATGATGCTCCAGAGGTTCTCAATGGGTAGTACTGTCTATAGCGCATGAAACTAGCTCCTGTTCTTCCTCCTCCTCCTCCTCTTCCTCATTGTCACCCAATCCATATTGGGATGAGATGAGGCTGGGCTGTGTGTAGTCACCCTGTATGGTTCCTTACTCCATCTCATCGTGTTCCACCTGCAATGCATCCTCTTTGATTGTGAGCAGAGAGCGTTTCAGAAGACAGAGAAGCGAGATGGTGACGCTAATTATGGCGTCATCGCCGCTCACCATCTTGGTGGAGTTCTCAAAGTTTTGGAGGATGGTACATATGTCTGACATCCATGTCCACTCCTGAGATCTTATGTGTGGAGTCTGAACTGAATACCGATGGCCTTGTTGATGCTGGTACTCAGCAACTTCCCTCTTCTGCTCACAAATCCTTTCCAACATCTGCAATGTAGAGTTCCAATGTGTGGGGACATCACACACCAGTCTGTGAGCAGGAAGCTGCAAACGCTGCTGAAACACGGCTAGGGCGGCGGAAACTGTAGGTGACTTTTTAAAATGGGCACACAGGCTGCGCACTTTGACAATCAGATCCGGCATCTCCGGGTAGGTTTTGAGAAACCACTGAACCATGAGGTTAAGCACATGGGCCAGGCATGGTACATGTGTGAGCTCGCCTCGCCTCAGATCCGCCATCAGGTTCTGTCCATTGTCACACACGACCATGCCTGGCTGTAGCTTTAGTGGTGTCAGCCACAGATCTGCCTGCTCTTTCAGAGCTGTCCACAACTTTTCAGCATTGTGCGGTTTGTCTCCTAAGCATATTAGCTTCAGCACAGCCTGTTGCCACTTGGCTGAGGCAGTGCTTCCAGCTGGTGACTGATGTGGTCATTTTGGAGATGGAGGCTGAAGAGGAGGAGGATGAGGTGCAGGAGCTGTAGACTGTGGGGGTAACCCCGATTGACCTAGGGCCCGCAATCCTCGGCGTCAGGAGGACGTGTTCCGTCCCAAGGTCCCACTGGGTCCCAGCTTCCACTATGTTAACCCAGTGTGCCGTCAGCGAGATGTACCTTCCCTGCCCACAAGCAGTTGTCCACGTGTCTGTGGTTAGGTGGACTTTCCCAGTAAATGCATTGTTGAAGGCACGGCTAATGTTGTGTTACACGTGCTTGTGTAATACGGGGACGGCACACTGGGAGAAATGGTGGCGGCTGAGTACCGAGGGATGGCCGCCGCCATCAAGTTGCGGAAAGCTTCCGTCTCCATGAGCCTAAAAGGCAACATTTCGAGCGCAAGCTGTTGCGAAATGTGTGAATTTAGTAGTGTGGCCTGTGGGGTGTTGTCTGTGTATTTGTGCTTGCGTTTCATGGACTGGGGTAGGGAAAACTGAACGCTGTGCTGGGACAAGGACATGGACGTGCTTGCTGATGGTGCTAGTTGACAGTGTGCAACGACAGGTGCAGGGCAGGAGGCATCTTTGCATGCGCCATGGACAGGGGATTGGCTTGCACGCACAACAGCGGAAAAAGCAGTGATGCCACCCGCAGACACTGTTCCTGAACCCTGGGGTTCGGCCCATAAAGTCAGGTGCTTTGCTGTCATGTGACTGATCATGCTGGTATTGGTAAGGCTGGCAATTTTGCTACCCCTGCTGATGCTGGCCTGGCATGGGGTGCAAATGGCCTATTTGGGGTCATTGGCAGAGTCTTTAAAAAACAACCAGACTTGGGAAGACCTAACAGTTGTACTGGCAACTTCCATCATATTGGTGTTTCAGGTTGCCCGCCTTCTGTCTGTGGCCACCACACTGCTTCTTCCTGCCTGTTGTGGTGCTACACCTCCCTCCCCCTGTGTGCTGCTGTCCTCGCTCAGTATGTCCCCCTGCCACGTTGAGTCAGTTACTATATCATCCACCACCTCGTCTTCCACTTCCGCACCCTGGTCCTCCTCCTGACTTTCTGGCAATTGTGTCTCATCATTGTCCACCTCTCATGACACTTTCCCACCGTCGCCTTCATGTGACCGTGGCTGCTCAAATATTTGGGCATCGCTACATACAATCTCCTCTTGCCCCGCTTTAAGTGGACCGGGCGAGAGACCCGAATCTATAAATGGAAAAGTGAACAGCTCTTCGGAGTGTGCAAGTGTGGGATCAGTTGTCTCCGGGCACTCGGAATGGTGGGTGGAAGGAGGATCAGGGTGAGGAATATGCAATCCAGGCTCACGACTACTGAGACTTGATCGTGTAGAAGGCAGGGTGGTCGTGGTTGCGCCTAAGTGACTGGAAGCATTATCTGCTATCCAACCAATAACCTTTTGACACTGCTCTGTGTTCAATAGTGATGTTCTGCGGTCCCCTATTAATTGGGACAGGAAGGTCGAGCGAGAATTTGTGGGTGTTTTTTGTGGCACAATTTCAGCTAGCCCACGGCCTCAGCCTCGCCCTCTGCATGCACCATCATCACCATCACGTCCCTTGCCACGCGCCTTGCCAATTTTAAATGGAAAACAGTATTTTTAACGTTAACTACAAATGGCTGGATTTGAACCGCAGTGATATGTGATACGTGTGACAGAAAACCACAGTTTTAAACAGCTGGCCTGTAGGTAACTATTTTTAACAGCGAACTGGTGTAAATAACTTCGTTAACACACTGCAATAAAATTTAAATGGAGGCCAGAAATGGCAGAATCTTGAGCGCATTTATATGTGATCCGTGTGACGGACAAACCACAGTTTTAAATAGCTGGCCTGTAGGTAACTATATTAAACAGCAAACTGGTGTCAATAACTTCGCTAACACACTGCAACAAAATTTAATTGGAGGCCAGAAATGGCAGAATTTTGAGCTCACTTATATGTGATACGTGTGAAGGACAAACCACAGTTTTAAATAGCTGGCCTGTAGGTAACTATTTTTAACAGTGAATTGGTGTCAATAACTTCGCTAACACACTGCAACAAAATTTTAATGGAGGCCAGAAATGGCAGAATTTTGAGCGCACTCTTATGTGATCCGTGGGACGAACAAACCACAGTTTTAAATAGATGGATTTTTAGCACTGTAATGTGGAAAGGATCTGGCTGTATTCTGCAGTGCCAACAAGCAAATGGAGCAGAAAAACTGTGTTTTCTGGATTGTTTTTAAGCAATTAATCAGAATTAAGATCCCCCAAAAAAATATTCCTGGCCCCTGATACCTGGGGCTATGTCTAAAAATATCTGTAAAAGCACCAGCAGCAGACAGAACCGGAATGGACCCTCATGCTATATGCACTGCAGTCTGCCACATACACTGCCTGCCTGCCTAGCACTGATATCAATGCAGCTGGATTAGACCTCAGAAGGACTGTTAGTTGAGATGGATATGTGTATAATATATTGTGGTATACGTATGTAGCACCCTGAGGATTCGGCTGCTACAGGGGTATTGCACCTCAACCCAGAGGTGTGATATTCCACTCCCGGGCAAGGATGGAGAGTGGAACTGAGCTCGGTAGGCTGCATGCACTACACACATCCCATTTCCGGGGAACAGACCAACGGTACTCCCACTTAGAAATGTGCAGGTACGACCGAGTCTGTTCCTGGCTGGAGTGGGAGGGGGGTGGTACATCCCATGTAGTGTAGGGGCAGATAGGGGGAGCAGCCTGGGTAAAGATAGGAGCTCATTGGGTGCTGGTCACCTGAGCTCACACATAGAGGGATATATAAGGTGGGCACCAACTAGAATCAGGGTCAGTCTGTCAGAATCAGGAAGAGGAGCAGAGCAGAGCCCTAGAGAGAGAGAGAGTGGAGCAGAGAAAGAGAGACCCAGAGGGGGAAGCAGAAGAGAGGACTCCAAGATCCCAAATTAAAACAACGGGTGAAGAGCCGGCATCAGGGTACCGGAACCCAAGCTGGTGGGGGCAGAAACACACCCCAGCCAGAGACCGGAGGTCGTGGGCAGCGTCTGCCACGGCCACCCACCACATCCACCCCGAAGGCATACCACGCGGAGGGTCAGGGAACCCAAGGCCAAGGGTCACCCAACAGAAGGCCCGAGGGAGCTGGACCTGGGTGGATCACTAGTGGGGACGGCCAGAGAAAGGACAGAAGGAGAGCTCAGGGTCACGCTCCGGACTCGCTTGGGGGTTGGCTGGATCCAGGACCTGGTGGACGCAGCACGGCTCGGGTGGTCACTAGCAGCTGGAGTGACCGGAACATCAGCAGTGAGTAAATACCCTAAACTGCACAACCCGACTCTGTCTTCCTTTAACATCTATGCTGCACCACCACAACCCCCATCCTCTGCACCTGACCCCCTGAGGCTATACCCCACCCGTTGGGGGTTATACCATCAAAAGCTGCACCTACACCATCAGCCTCAGCGGACCCTGCTGCAGCGGCGGCCATAGTGACCGCAATACAACGGGTGGCGTAGTCGACACAAAAGAACTTTAGTAACATCTGTAGAACTGCCACATCACACTGAGCTTGACGCCCTGGGCACGGGACCGGGTCACAGCCGCTCGGAGACTACAACCCCCCATCTGATCCGGTGCCGGGTATTCCCCTCAAAAAGGAATATGTCCCAGGGGGCGCGTCAACTTTGGCGTAGTCGGCAGGATTACGTGCCCGCAAAACCCGGGTACTTCGTGCCTGAAGAAAAGTGCAAGTTTACCTCAGAAAGAAGTCTCCCGCCGGTTCCGGAGGGTCCATGCCATCGGACTCCATCACCAGTCGTTTCCCGCCGATTGTCCGCCATTTCCAGCTTGTTCCCGCCATCTGCAGAGTTTCCCGCCACTGGGCGACGCTTCCCGCCAAAACCGCAGATTTCCCGCCTTGGAAGAGCAGCGGACGCCATTATGGGCGTGCCAAAGGAGGGCAAGAGGCCACCTCCCATCGTGGGCCGGGACAGAAAATGGCGCCAAAAGTGGAAACCGCCCCCACCAACAGAGACTGTGATGTTGGAGGTGTCTGTCAGCGTGAAAGAACTACCCCTGGAGCTGACAGTCACCGAGTTGCCCCGGGACCGCCCTCGAAGTGGGAGGAGACGAAAGAAAAGAACGAAGATGGGTGCCGCCTGGAGGAGTCTGGAGCGAGCGGACCCGGAGGCAAGAGGTCTAACGAGGACTAGCGGAGGAGCTCACCCGGAGATGGAGAGAAAGCAGAACAGCACCGGCCCGCTGGCCAGGAGTCTGCTAGAGACCGAGGAAGGAGGGCAGAGCAGCACCGGCCCGCTGGCCAGGAGCCTGCCGGAAGAAGAGCAGAGCAGCACCGACCCGATGGTCAGGAGCCTGCTAGAGTCCACAACCCCGCTAGGTCTAGCGGAGATCTTAGCGCAGCTCCCCCGAGACCGGGAGTGTGCACAAACTGCCTTGGAGGGCCTCGCAAGGAGGATGGCCCGGGTACAGCGAGAGATACTGGCGGAGTGGAGCCGGGAGATGGCCCAGCAAGCTGGAACCCGTCCACGGAGCATGCTCCCCTGGGAGAGGACACCAACTGCCTCTACGGATGACGCGGGAGGACCCAAGGTCGGAGACGGCGCTGAGAAGGGAGCCGAACGTATGAAGGCAGGTAAAGGGGACGCTTATACCCCATACCGAGAGACCGCCCACCTGCCCCGGTTCCCCGTCGCAGAGCCCGAAAGTCCCCCGTCCGTGCCAGTAACCGCCATGTCACCGCTAATGACTAGGCCCCGACCAGAAGCCGCCGCCGCGACCCCTGTGACGTCACACGCACCGACCCGGAGCGTGACCAAGCAGGAAGAGCCTCCGGCCTGGTCGCAAGGCCCGGTACTCCCGGGCCCCGCATCACCAACAGCGCCCCCTACCTCCGCGGAGCCTCCGGCCTGGCCGCAAGGCCAGGTAGCCCAGGGCGCCGCCGTCCTAACGGTGCCCTTCACCTTCCAGGTGCCCCAGGCCTGGCCGCAAGGCCTGGGCAACCCGGGCGCCACCACCACCGCGCCCGCACCCGTAAAACCAAGGGTGCCGAGTTTGGGAAAGGACCTCTTCAGCCAGCTCACATGGCCGGACGGGCGGCCCTTTATCTGGCCCGAGGAGTTTTGTGAGCTGGAGCGGCAACAAAGACTAGGGCCCTTGTGTGAGCCCCTGATCCCGGCTCCGAAGCCCGTGACTCGGGTCTCGCCTCCTTTAGAAGAAGCCCAATTTGTGTGGGACCCCACGGGAGAAGATTTGATGGGGTTCACCGGAGAAACTCGGGCAGTCGCCGCTGAGCGTACTGAGTGTTGTCGTCAGCAGCTAGCAGAGTTTGCGAGAGAACGGGAGGAGAGGCGGGTCAGAGAACAACAGGCCCAAATCCGGAGCGCGGAGCAGAAGAGCCGGACTAGGAGGAACCCCCGTGCAGCGCACTGTCCCCGCACCATCGGGACGGTGATAAAGTTCAACCCGCAGCATGGGTGGGGCTTTATTCGGGACCGTAACAACCGCGGTGACATTTTTGTGACCCGCAGAGACGTCGAGTCCCACCTGCCGGAAGGTCACAAAGGCCGTGACCTCTACGTAGGAGACGAGGTCACTTTCACCCGGCACAAGTGTGCCAAAGGACCTTACGCCCTCCACGTACACCGCTTGACGGAGGAGGAGTTGCGGTGCGAGGAGGAGGAGCAAGAGGACCCGGACGGGTCTGAAGCAACACCATATCACCAAGAAAAAGCAGGAGGGAGCCGTCGTTAAGGACGGGGGTAGAGACTGTATATAGTTGCCCGTCGGGGCACAGTGAACCGTTGCTGCTAAAATAGTCCCCGTTGGGACCAGTGAACTGTTTACCCGTTAACCCCTTCATCCTACAGGCTGAGGACTGTGAGCAGCCATTCCCTTCCCTCTACCTGGCCGAGGACTGAGAGCGGCCAACTTCCCCTGTAAATAGTTGCGCGTCCTAAAGCGCCCCCTACCGGTTTTATAGAAAACCAGTTTTTCAAAGAGACTGTCGCACTTTTCCCGGACACACGTTGCACAGTGACCGGAGGAGGAGCCAGAGGCGACGAGAAAGTTTTATATGAAAAGTTTTATTAATATATATATATATGATGTTTTATATGTTTATGCAAAAATTTGTATGTTTTTGGTGTTTTGTTCTTACAGCCCGAGGACGTGCTGTGATTTACCAGGGGGGAATGTAGCACCCTGAGGATTCGGCTGCTACAGGGGTATTGCACCTCAACCCAGAGGTGTGATATTCCACTCCCGGGCAAGGATGGAGAGTGGAACTGAGCTCGGTAGGCTGCATGCACTACACACATCCCATTTCCGGGGAACAGACCAACGGTACTCCCACTTAGAAATGTGCAGGTACGACCGAGTCTGTTCCTGGCTGGAGTGGGAGGGGGGTGGTACATCCCATGTAGTGTAGGGGCAGATAGGGGGAGCAGCCTGGGTAAAGATAGGAGCTCATTGGGTGCTGGTCACCTGAGCTCACACATAGAGGGATATATAAGGTGGGCACCAACTAGAATCAGGGTCAGTCTGTCAGAATCAGGAAGAGGAGCAGAGCAGAGCCCTAGAGAGAGAGAGAGTGGAGCAGAGAAAGAGAGACCCAGAGGGGGAAGCAGAAGAGAGGACTCCAAGATCCCAAATTAAAACAACGGGTGAAGAGCCGGCATCAGGGTACCGGAACCCAAGCTGGTGGGGGCAGAAACACACCCCAGCCAGAGACCGGAGGTCGTGGGCAGCGTCTGCCACGGCCACCCACCACATCCACCCCGAAGGCATACCACGCGGAGGGTCAGGGAACCCAAGGCCAAGGGTCACCCAACAGAAGGCCCGAGGGAGCTGGACCTGGGTGGATCACTAGTGGGGACGGCCAGAGAAAGGACAGAAGGAGAGCTCAGGGTCACGCTCCGGACTCGCTTGGGGGTTGGCTGGATCCAGGACCTGGTGGACGCAGCACGGCTCGGGTGGTCACTAGCAGCTGGAGTGACCGGAACATCAGCAGTGAGTAAATACCCTAAACTGCACAACCCGACTCTGTCTTCCTTTAACATCTATGCTGCACCACCACAACCCCCATCCTCTGCACCTGACCCCCTGAGGCTATACCCCACCCGTTGGGGGTTATACCATCAAAAGCTGCACCTACACCATCAGCCTCAGCGGACCCTGCTGCAGCGGCGGCCATAGTGACCGCAATACAACGGGTGGCGTAGTTGACACAAAAGAACTTTAGTAACATCTGTAGAACTGCCACATCACACTGAGCTTGACGCCCTGGGCACGGGACCGGGTCACAGCCGCTCGGAGACTACAACCCCCCATCTGATCCGGTGCCGGGTATTCCCCTCAAAAAGGAATATGTCCCAGGGGGCGCGTCACGTACACTAACTAAGAAACAAGCAAATGTCTCCCTAGCTGAGCAGCACCTCTCCCTACATTGTCTGATTCTGGAGTAGACTGTGACGAGCATGGCAGCGCCAGGTCTGATATAGACCTGATGATGCTGTGCGGCCAGCCAATCACTGTAATGCCACAACCAACATGGCTGCGGCATTACAGTGTGTGGCAGACAATACCTGCATGTTCATTGGCTCTCTAAAGAGCGGCAAACATGCAGGGAGGGGAACTGAGCTCCCGCCGAGCCACCCCGGAAATACTCGGTGAGCTCCGAGCATCTCGAGCAGTAGCGAGCATCGTTCATCACTAGTAATAATCTCTGCAGCTCCAACGTAATCCATTGGGGTTCCCACGACGTCCCGTGATTCTGTACAGCAACCTATGGAGCATCGAGAACGACGCTTCATAGGTCACTCCCAGTCTTGTTTCACAAGTGATGATGTTACTGAGTTACAGACCTTGCTAGCCTGATAATATAAGCCCACACCTGTCTGCATTACCTGGGCTGGTTATAAACAATGGGGGGAACCCACGTCATTTTTTAAAATCATTTATGTTGTTAATACACGTACGCAAGGTACTAATTGATCTCACAAATATGTATCCCATATCTATCTAAACTTTACAAACATTCATACGTCAAAAACACATGCGATTTTGCTGCCTACAAAAATGCATTAAAAACGCAAGTGATCGCAGGTGCGGAATTCATGCGGAAATTCACGTACGTCATTGCCTCAAAAAAAACTGATCATGTGCACATACCCTTAGACTTAGAGCAGCAAATCCAGAAAGGGACACATGTGGAAACAAAGTGTAAAAAAGCACGTGTGAAATAAAGCAAAATATGTGCTCCTGGCTTATGAAGGGTGGCATTGTTGAGTCTGAGCAAGTTTCATTTACCCCTGTGGCCATTTTGATTTAAAGGATGCTTGAGACAATACCTAGGATGTGTAAAGGTTTAGCACATATCCTGGTTTGTTTTTCGTGTGTTTCTTTACTAGTTTCAGTTTGTGTTTCTTTGTGGTTTGGCTGCCTTCCGTCTGAATCTACAATGATCACATTCCAATAAAATGAAGGAAAATTATTGCATGAACTGTTGTGTTCGAACATTTTATTGGTACTGTACATGAGCATCCCTTTATAGGGAACCCTTTAGATGCTGTTACTTTTTCTTCTGTTTGTAACTTAGTACTCAAGAGCTGTCCTCTTTTCTCCTATATGCTAAAGTTCTAGATGTAAAATTTCCTTGGTTTCATGTCTATGTATGTGAATGGTTAAAGTGAATCTGTCACCAAATTTCACCATCCTTCCTGTACTGCTGCTGGTGACATGTGACACTGCTAAATGCAAGCAGATATATTGTCATCTATTTGGTTCTTCCTGAACCTTGGTCTGTGGTTGTTCTCCCTATGGTCAGAATGCATCTTCGTGTTTCTAGGGTCTCGACTGATGTAATATATATTTTTTCTTTCCTTTAAAAGGTACCTATGACGTTAAAAAACTCTATTAATCTGCAGATATGGGGTTAATCTGCAGTGTTTTGAAGCTGCCCGGCACTTAGACACCTGCTGTCGGGAGAAAATGAAAATGATTCCATCCAGTAGCGTTCTGGTTTCAATCTCGGGGGCGTTGCCGACATGGGTTCAGTCACCGCTCTATGTATAGAGAGAGTCGGCTTAACCACACCCCCGACACTGAGTGACAGCCGGCCCCAATACTGAGCTGCTGTCAGTCAGTGCCGGGGGCGTTTGTACAGCCACCAATCACTATACACAGAGCGGTGACTGAACCCGTGTCGGCGCCACTCCCGAGACTGAAGCCGAGTCGTTAACAGGAAAAATAAAGTTCTAAGTGCCAGTCCTGGGCAGGTTCAAAACAGTATTAACCTGGGAATTATTACCATATCTGCAGCCTAATTGCGTTTTTACTAGTGTTGAGCGAGCATGCCCGACACTGCTCGTTACTCGCCCAAGCATAACGCTACTCGGGATGTTCAGTGAGCACCGAGCATTTCCGGGTTACTCGGCCGGAGCTTGGGTCTCCGCCCTGCACGTTTGGCGCTCTTTACAGAGCCAATGAACATACAGGGATTGCCAGCCAGTCACTGTAATGCCGCAGCCATGTTGTTTGTGGGCATTACAGTGATTGGCTGGCCGCACAGCGTCACCTCGAGTATTTAAAACCGGGCGCCGCGGTCTTGGACACAGTCGCTCCGGATCAACCAGTGTAGGGTCAGTGCTGCTGAGTTAGGAAGAGATATAAAGTGCGAAATAGGTTGTGTAGGGTCTCTAAAGCCTGCCAAATCAAACAAACAGTCCTTCTCAGGACTAATATCCATCCCAGATATCAGGCAGGCATGCAGGCTGTATAGGATACACAGTGGTTATACCAGCAAACGCTGCATTACAGTCCTGTGTGCTCCTGTTGGTCAAATTGCTAGACATATCACCCCGGTCTCAGGGGCCAGGAAAAAATTTTTTTTTTTCATCTAAATCCTGTATTTTTTTTTTCCTCAGTCAGACTGTCCAAATATGCGTCTTATTAACCTTTTGGTATTCCGCCCCCCCCAAAAAAAGTAATTGAGTGTGTCTGTGACTGTTCAGACACCAATATATCTGTTTAAAAGAGTCTGGTGTAGGCCAGAAAAATAGAACTGTGGTTTTGCAGTTCCACGGGTCAAATCTCTGTATTATCCTGTTTTTGCCATTTTTTGCCATAAAAAAACTGCAAAAGTGTCTCCCTGACTGGTCAGACACCAATATATCTGTTTAAAAGAGTCTGGTGTACTCCACATAACTATAACTGTGGTTTTGCAGTTCTATGGGTCAAATCTCTGTATTATCCTGTTTTTGGCATTTTTTGCCTTAAAAAAAACTGTAATAGTGTCTCCCTGACTGTTAAGACACCAATATATCTGTTTAAAAGAGTCTGGTGTAGGCCAGAAAAAATAGAACTGTGGTTTGGCAGTTCCACTGGTCAAATCTCTGTATTATCCTGTTTTTGGCATTTTTTGCCTTAAAAAAAAACTGTAATAGTGTCTCCCTGACTGGTCAGACACCAATATATCTGTTTAAAAGAGTCTGGTGTACGCCACATAAATATAACTGTGGTTTTGCAGTTCCACGGGTCAAATCTCTGTATTATCCTTCTTTTGGCATTTTTTGCCATAAAAAAAACAGTAATAGTGTCTCCCTGACTGTTAAGACACCAATATATCTGTTTAAAAGAGTCTGGTGTAGGCCAGAAAAAATAGAACTGCGGTTTTGCAATTCCACGGGTCAAATCTCTGTATTATCCTGTTTTTGGCATTTTTTGCAGTAAAAAAAAACTGTAATAGTGTCTCCCTGACTGGTCAGACACCAATATATCTGTTTAAAAGAGTCTGGTGTACGCCACATAACTATAACTGTGGTTTTGCAGTTCCACGGGCCAAATCTCTGTATTATCCTGTTTTTGGCATTTTTTGCCATAAAAAAAAACATTAATAGTGTCTCCCTCACTGTTCAGACACCAATATATCTGTTTTAAAGAGTCTGGTGTAGGACAGAAAAATAGAACTGTGGTTTTGCAGTTCCACTGGTCAAATCTCTGTATTATCCTGTTTTTGGCATTTTTTGCCGTAAAAAAAACTGTAATAGAATCTCCCTGACTGGTCAGACACCAATATATCTGTTTAAAAGAGTCTGGTGGAGGCCAGAAAAATAGAACTGTGGTTTTTCAGTTCCACTGGTCAAATCTCTGTATTATCCTGCTTTTGGCATTTTTTGCCGTAAAAAAAAACTGTAATAGTGTCTCCCTGACTGTTCAGACACAAATATATCTGTTTGAAAGATTCTGGTGTATGCCACATAACTATAACTGTGGTTTTGCAGTTCCACGGGTCAAAGCTCTGTATTATCCACTTTTGGGTCTTTTTTACATAAAAAAAACAGTTTGAGTGTGTCGCTGACTGTTCAGCCCCAAATATATCTATTTAAAAAAGTCTGGTATATGCCAGTAAATTAGAACTGTGGTTTGCAGTTCCATGGTTCAAATCTCTGTATTATCCAGCTTTTGGCTTGTTTTACGTAAAAAAAACAGTTATAGTGTCTCCCTGTCTGTTCAGTCACAAATATATCTGTATAAAAGATTCTGGTGTAGGCCAGACAAATAGAACTGTGGTTTTCCTCTTCCACGGTTCTAATCTACTTTTTATTACCCTTTTTCCATTGATAGTGCGAGTGTAAGCTATTTTACTTCATTTACAATGGGCAAGGCGCGTGGCAAGGGACGTGGAACTGGACGTTCTGGTGATGGTGCGTGTAGAGAACGGGGCCGTGGCCAAGGTGAAAATGTGCCACAACCAACAGCCACATCTTCTCGCTCCCACTTCTTGACCGAATTACTTGGGAAGCACACTACAACACCAGTATTGCAACCTGATCAGTGAGAACAGATTATTAATTGGATAGCAGATAATACATCCAGTTACCTGGGCACCACCACCTCCGGTCTGTCTTCCACACGGTCAAGTTTTAGTAGCCGTGAGTCTCGACCGCATACTCCTCCTCACCCTGATGCTACTTCCTCCCACCATGACGAGTGTCGTCAGACAGCAACTGATCCCACAGTTGGACACTCTGAAGAGCTGTTCATTGGTCCATTTCCAGATTTGTGCCCCTCGCCTGCTCCGCTTGAAGTGGTGGAAGAGGAGATCCCATGTAGCGATGCCCAAATATTTGAACAGCCACGGCCACAGGAAGTCGACGCTGGCAATTTGTCACAAGAGGTGGACGATGACGAGACACAATTGCCACGAAGTGAGGAGGAGGATCGTGGTGCGCAAGTGGAAGAGGAGGAGGTGGTGGATGATCTAGTAACTGGCCCAACGTGGCAGGAGGACATGCAGAGCGAGGCCAGCAGCACACAGGGGGAGGGAGGCAGAGTACCCCAACAGGCAGGAAGAAGCAGTGTGGTGGCCGCACACAGAAGGCGGGCAACAGTTCCCCGTAACACCAACATGAGGGACGTTGCCAGTACAACCGGTAGATCTTTCAGAGTCTGGAATTTTTTTAAAGACTCTGCTGATAACCCCAAAAAGGCCATTTGTACCACCTGCCATGCCAGCATCAGCAGGGGTGACAAAACTACCAGCCTGACCACGACCAGCATGATCAGGCACATGGCAGCAAAGCACCCGACTTTGTGGGGCGAACCCCAGGGTCCATGACCAGTGTCAGCGGGTGTCACCACTACTTCTTCCGCTGTTGTGCGTGTGATAGAACCCCCTGTTGTGCGTGCAAGGCAATCCCCTGTCCATACTGCATGCAAAGATGCCCCCTCCTCTCTGTCTTCATTTGTTATTGCAGTTTCTCAAGAAACAGCATCAACGTTCACATCCACGTTCCACCGCAGCGTTCAATTGTCCATATCCCAGAGCTTTGAACGAAAGTGCAAATTCGCAGCCAACGCCCCACAGGCCACAGTCCTAAATTCGCACATTTCACGACAGCTTGCATTGGAAATGCTGCCTTTTAGGCTGGTGGAGACAGAATCCTTCCGCAACCTTATGGCGGTGGCCGTCCCTCGGTACTTGGTCCCCAGCCGACACTATTTTGCCCGGTGTGCCATCCCCGCACTACACAAGCACGTGTCCCAAAACATCTGCTGTGCCCTCAACAACGCAGTTACTGGGAGAGTCCACCTGACAACAGACACGTGGACAAGTGCTTGTGACCAGGGACGGTACATCTCCCTGACGGCACACTGGGTAAACATAGTGGAAGCCGAAACCCAGTCGGACCTTGGGACGGAACACATCCTCCCCACACCGATGATTGCGGGCCCTATGTCAGTCAGAGTTACCCCCACAGTGTACAGCTCCTGCGCATCATCCTCCTCCTCCTCCTCATGTTCAGCCTCCATCTCAGATATCACCACATCAGTTACAAGCTGGAAGCACTGCAGTACTGCCTCAGCCAAGCGGCAACAGGCTGTGCTGAAACTCATAAGCTTAGGTGATAAAACTCACACTGCTTGTGAGTTGTTGTCAGCTGTGAAAGAGCAGGCAGATCTGTGGCTGAGATGACTGAACCTACATCCAGGCATGGTCGTGTGTGACAATGGCCGTAACCTGGTGGCGGCTCTGAGGCAAGGCGAGATCACACACCTTCCATGCCTGGCTCATGTGCTTAACCTCGTGGTTCAGCGGTTTCTTAAATTGTACCCCGAGTTGCCAGATCTGCTCTTCAAAGTATGCCGCCTGTCAGCTCATTTTGGAAGTCGGCTACAGCTTCCACCGCCCTTGCTGTGTTGCAGCAGTGTTGACAGCTTCCGACACACCGACTGGTGTGTGATGTCCCCACACGTTAGAACTCTAACCTCCACATGTTGCAAAGGATTTGTGAGCAGAAGAGAGCAGTTGTGGAGTACCATCTGCAACAAGGCCGTCGATATTCAGGTCAGACTCCACACAAAAGACCTCAGGAGTGGACCTGGATGTCTGGAATATGTACCATCCTGACAAACTTTGAGGAGTCCACCAAGATGGTGAGTGGCGATGATGCCATCATTAGCGTCAGCATCCCACTTGTCTGTCTTTTGCAATGCTCTCTGCAGAGAATTAAAGAGGAGGCATTGCAGCCAGAGTATGATGAGATGGATCAAGAAGCCGTAGCGGGCGATTACACACAGCCCAGCCTCATCTCATCCCAATGTGCATTGGGGGACAATGAGGGAGAGGAGGAGGAGGTGGAGGATGAAGAACAGGAGCTGGTATCATGCGCTGTAGACGGTAGTACCTGTTCAACTGTCATACCGTCAGTTCAGCGTGGGTGGCCTGATGATAGGGGGGAGGAGGAGGAGGAGGAGGAGGAGAGCATGGTCAGTCGTCATCTTGGTGAGGACATGGAAGTCTTGCCCGTTACCAGTCTGGCACGCATGGCTGACTTTATGTTGCGCTGCCTTAACCGTGAACCTCGCGTTGTCAAAATGTTGGGTGACAGTCATTAATGGTTGGTGACACTTTTAGACCCCCGCTACAAGGAGAACTTTCACTCTCTTATTCCTGAGGTGGAGAGGTCTACAAAAATGGGGCAGTACCAGAAGGCCCTTGCTGCAAAACTGTTAAAAATATTCCCATCTGAACACGCTAGCGACAGAGGTCACAGTTCGTTGCCCAACCAAGGCGTACAGGCGAGAGAGATGCAACTCCAATCCAGCAGAGGCAGGGGAACACTGTCAGCGTTCTGAGACCGTTTTCTGAGACCCGCCCAGTTTACAGGCCCTGAGGCGTGGGGTACTCTCACAAGGAGTGGAAAGTTTCAAAAGATGGTGAGGGAATACCTTGCCGACCGTATCAGCGTCCTCCATGATTCCTCTGTGCCTTGGACACTTGGAATGAGCTCGCTCTGTACGCCTTGGAGGTCCTGGCCTGCCCTGCCGCTAGCGTGTTATCGGAGCGTGTTTTTAGTGCCGCTGGGGGAATTATAACAGGTAAGCGCACTCGCCTGTCAACTGACAATGCTGACAAGCTGACCCTTATCAAAATAAACAAGGGCTTGATTGGGCCAGCCTTCTCATCACCACCAAAGGACAGCAGAGTAACATAAAGTCAAATCCACTGTGTTATTTCGGGAGGTGTATTCCCATGCACCGCTTCACACTCACACATGGGTATACGCTTCCTCATTTCGGCTGTATTTTGCTCTTCTCCTTATCCTCAGCCTCCACCACCCCTATACCACCAGGGTGACCTTGGTCCGTGTTGCCAGCATTGCAAGTTCCTCCGTCCTAATTTTTGGCAGCTTTTGCTTGGAAGGCATAGGCAAAGACTATGGGAGACCCACTCCCCAATAATGGGAATAATGTTTTTAAGATGCTGTACTGCATGGCTCTTGTTTGCCAGGATTGCAAGTTCCTCCGTCCTAATATTTGGCAGCTTTTGCTTGGAAGGCATAGGCAAAGACTATAGGAGACCCACTCCCCAATAATGGGAATAATGTTTTTAAGATGCTGTACTGCATAGCTCTTCAAAGGGGTATTTAAAACGTCTTGTTAAGCTACTGCAACCTCCACGTCTCTTCCAAGGGGCATTAAAACCGTCTTGTTAAGCTACTGTGACCTCCACCACTTTTCCCAGGGGCATTGATATTGTCTTTTTATTCCACTGCGACCTCCACCATTCTTCCAAGGGGCATTAAAACCGTCTTGTTAAGCTACTGCAACCTCCACGTCTCTTCCAAGGGGCATTAAAACTGTCTTGTTAAGCTACTGCGACCTCCACGTCTCTTCCAAGGGGCATTAAAACCGTCTTGTTAAGCTACTGCGACCTCCACGTCTCTTCCAAGGGGCATTAAAACCGTCTTGTTAAGCTACTGCGACCTCTACCACTTTCCCCAAAAGGCATTAAAACCGTCTTGTTAAGCTACTGCGACCTCCACCATTCTTCCAAGGGGCATTACAACCGTCTTGTTAAGCTACTGCGACCTCCACCACTTTTCCCAAGGGCATTGTTATGTTTTTTTATTCCACTGCGACCTCCACGTCTCTTCCAAGGGGCATTAAAACCGTCTTGTTAAGCTACTGCAACCTCCACGTCTCTTCCAAGGGGCATTAAAACCATCTAGTTAAGCTACTGCAACCTCCAACACTTTTACCAGGGGCATTGATATTGTCTTTTTATTCCACTGCGACCTCCACGTCTCTTCCAAGGGGCATTAAAACGGTCTTGTTAAGCTACTGCAACCTCCACGTCTCTTCCAAGGGGCATTAAAACCATCTTGTTAAGCTACTGCGACCTCCACCACTTTCCCCAGGGGCCTTAAAGCCGTCTTGTTTAGCTACTGGGACCACCACCATTCTTCCAAGGGGCATTGAAACCGTCTTGTTAAGCTACTGCAACCTCCACGTCTCTTCCAAGGGGCATGAAAACTGTCTTGTTAAGCTACTACAACCTCCACGTCTCTTCCAAGGGACATTAAAACTGTCTTGTTAAGCTACTGCGACCTCCAACACTTTCCCCAGGGGCATTAAAACCATCTTGTTAAGCTACTGCGACCTCCAACATTCTTCCAAGGGGCATTAAAACCGTCTTGTTGAGCTACTGCGTCCTCCACCACTTTTCCCATTGGCATTGATACTGTCTTTTTCTTCCACTGCGACCTCCAGGTGTCTTCCAAGGGGCATTAAAACCATCTTGTTAAGCTACTGCAACCTCCACGTCTCTTCCAAGGGGCATTAAAACCGTCTTGTTAAGCTACTGTGACCTCCACGTCTCTTCCGAGGGGCATTAAAACCGTCTTGTTAAGCTACTGGGACCTCCACCATTCTTCCAAGGGGCATTAAAACCGTCTTGTTAAGCTACTGCGACCTCCACCACTTTTCCCATTGGCATTGATATTGTCTTTTTCTTCCACTGCGACCTCCACGTGTCTTCCAATGGGCATTAAAACCATCTTGTTAAGCTACTGCAACCTCCACGTCTCTTCCAAGGGGCATTAAAACCATCTAGTTAAGCTACTGCGACCTCCACCACTTTTCCCAGGGGCATTGATATTGTCTTTTTATTCCACTGCAACCTCCATGTCTCTTCCAAGGGGCATTAAAACCATCTTGCTAAGCTACTGCAACCTCCACGTCTCTTCCAAGGGGCATTAGAACCATCTTGTTAAGCTGCTTCAACCTCCACGTCTCTTACAAGGGGCATTAAAACCGTCTTGCTAAGCTACTGCAAACTCCACGTCTCTTCCAAGGGGCATTAAAACCATGTTGTTAAACTACTGCGACCTCCACCACTTTCCCCAGGGGCATTAAAACCGTCTTGTTTAGCTACTGCAACCTCCACGTCTCTTCAAAGGGGCATGAAAACTGTCTTGTTAAGCTACTGCAACCTCCACGTCTCTTCCAAGGGGCATTAAAACCATCTTGTTAAGCTACTGCGACCTCCAACACTCTCCCCAGGGGCATTAAAACCGTCTTCTTAAGCTACTGCGACTAGTGTTGAGCCACCCCCGTAGTGTTCGAGTTCGGTTCGGTTCGTCGAACACCCGTGTGTTCGCCGAACTGTTCGTCGAACTGTTCGTCGAACACCTTCGAGCACCATTAAAACCAATGGCAGGCAAACAAAAACACATAGAAACACATAGAAAACACCTTCAAAGGTGTCCAAAAGCTGACAAACTGCTCAGAAGACATAACTAACACATGGAAAAGTGACAAGTACATATAGTCATGCGAAAAGAAAAGAGGTGGAGGAGTAAAAGGAGGGGGAGACACAGATATAGGCATGTCATGCCCTTCTAAAATCCAAAAAGTGAGAAGCCGACACGGCCAGTCCGCTCCTGCCCGTGCCACTTCCGTGTCGCCGGGTTTGTGCCAGAGCCGCGGTGAACTCTGACGGCCAGCCCCCCTCTCCCAATACTGGTGCCTGTTCGCTGGTGGGTCGAGCGAGCCCCCCTGTGGTGGAGGCAGCTCTAAGCTTTTTCATTTAAATTGTCTCTCTAATTTGAACGAATACACTTTAAATCAATTTACAAGGATCTATTGGAGGGCAAGTCTCATGCCAGCAGCCGCGTAATTCCAGCTCCAGTAGCGTCGACTAAAGCTGCTGCAGTTAAAAAGCTTTTATAAGGATCGAGCTCGGCTGTCCACCGCAAGGCATCCTACTGCCAGTCCCAGCCCCTATGCCTTGGGGTGCCTCCTGATGCTCTTCACTGAGTATCCCGTGGTCCCGAAGCATTTCCTTTGAAAAAATTAAGTGTCCAAACTACAGGTGGTGTTGCTTGCTTAACAGCCGGGATAATCCGCTGACTAGCAGACACTGCTACTAGGCACAAAGTATTTCCTGGGCTAGATGCAGTTAAAAATTTGTAATTAGATACTCTCTTTGGATGCTGAGAAAGCATTCCATAGAGTCTCCTGGCACGCCATATGTTATTCTCTTAAAAAGTTTGGGATAGGGGTCTAGGGGACCCTTTTATAGCCAAAATCACGGTCCTGTATCGCAATACGTCACCTAGGCTGAAGATAAATGGAACTGTAGCACCCTGAGGGCTCGGTTGCTACAGAGGTATTGCACCTCACCCAGAGGTGTGATATCTCACTCTCAGGTAAGGATGGAGTGTGCATCAGGACCCGACACCTGTATGCATTACACCACATTGCCATGGGGCAGGGCGACCAATATGCCCCTGAGATGGGCACGACAGTCCCTGTCCCTGGCTGGAGTGGGGGGAGGGAACACTGAGGAAGGGGAACCCTGTAGTGCAGGAGCAGGGAGGAAGCAGTTCCTGGGTGCATTGAGAAGGGAGTATAAAAGGTGGGCACCATCTTAGTTCAGTGCAGAGAAGTCTGAGCAGAAGTGACAGGGAGCAGGGGTTCTGCATGAGCTCTGCTCCGGAGGCGGGCCTAGTAACAGAGGCCCAGGCCTGGAAGAGAGAGAAGGAAGGAAGAGGAGCGGAGAAGGCTCCAGGAACGAGGAACGAAGGGATCCCAGGGGTGCGGACGGGCGAGTCGTCACCGCACGCCCGAATCCACCTGCGTGGAGGGGTCAGGCCAAAGGGGGAGACCGGTCCCCGAAACTAGTGGAGGCGGGAAACGACCCTCAGCTAGAAACCGGAGGCTGTGACATTTCATGTGGCGCAGCCCCTCGCTACACCCGCTAGGAAGGCACCACATAGGGTCAGGGAAACTGGCGCCAAGTTTACCAAGAGGAGGCCCGAGGCAGCCGGACAGAAGGGTTGGTAAGAAAGGCCAGACAAAGGACACACAAAGGGGGTCCTGTGAAGCGCTCCAAAGTTATCTGGGAGTTGTCTGAGCCCCTCACCTAGTGAGCACAGTACGACATGGGCAGCCGTTACCTGCAGACGTGGTCTGGATAATAAGAACTGTGAGTAAAGGCCCTGGACTGCATCACTGACTCCGTGTCATTACTGCTGCTGCCCTGCACCATCACCCCCATTCTCCGCATACACTGCCCTGAGGCTATACTCCTCCCGTGGGGAGTTATGCTACGCTCTGCTGCAACCACAACACCAGCCTCAGCGGTCTGCCCTGCAGCTTCGGTTCACTCTGACCGCAATGCACGGGTGGCGTAGTCGGACATTTAAACATCAAAACCACATAAATAGTTCCGCCACTGGTTTGACCGCCCTGAGCCACGGAACCGGGTCGCCGCCAAGGAGACTACAACCACCAGCATCCACCAAAAAGGGTCCGGCTCCGGGTGTCCCAAGGCCCAGGGGGCGCGTCAGAACATTTTCATCACCTTTCATAATCACCAATGGGACAAGGCAGGGATGTCCTCTGTCCCCTCTGTTATACATCCTAGTGACAGAGCACCTGCTCTCATCAATTCGCCATAACCCCAATATTAGGTGGATTGAGGTGGGAGGCACCGAGTACAAGTGCTCTCTATTTGCTGATGATGTCCTAGTATATATCACTTAATCACATATATCCATCCCTGCTGTTATGGCTGAAATAGATCACTTTGTTACATGGTCAAATTTTAAAATCAATGCAGCGAAGTCTGAGGCCCTTGATGTCTCCCTCCCCAAATCCATACAGGATTCCATCCAGTCCAACTTTCCCTTTGCCTGGCCCTCGCAGGGTATCAAATACTTAGGAATTCCTATTCATAGAGACCTCTCCCATCTATGTTATCTTAATTTTGGGCCCTTTATTGAACAACTCCATACAGACCACGGTTGGCAAGTTAGAACTGTAAGATTCACTACGTGAACCACTGGTGTTTTGTGGAAAAGCACATGTACACTGTGTTCCAAATTATTATGCAAAAAGTGTTTAGGAGTGATAAGGGAAGAATTTGTTTGTTTGTCAGTTAAACTCATTGATGGTGATGTGTGTCACGGCTCTTTATATCACTGTAAGCAATTGCAGACACCTGTGCTAATTAGTTTGGCAGGTGTGTCCAATGAAAGGCAAGACTACTTAAGAAGGCTGTCCCACATTATTAAGCAGCCTACATTTTCTGCCAAAATGGGAAAGAAAAAGGATGTGTCGGCTGCTGAGAAGCAACAAATTGTGGAGTGTTTAGGTCAAGGCATGACTACAATCAACATTGTGCGATGATCAGTATGAAGTGTCTTGGCAATCAAGAAGTATGTAGCTGATTCACAGTACACACGTGTGCGTGCTGATAAGGGCAAATTGAGGACTCTTTCCTACAGGCAATTACGTCAGGTTAAAAGAGCAGCGAAAAAAAAAAGCCTTGTCATAGCAGCAGACAAGTTTTTGAAGCTGCTGGTGCCTCCAACGACCCCCGAACAACAAGATGCAGGGTCGTTCAGAGGTTTGCAGCTGTGCATACGCCATCCTGTCGACCTCCTCTATCCACTTCACACAAGCAGAAACGGCTCCAGTGGGCCAAACATTACATGAAGACTGATTTCAAAACTGATTTGTTCATGGATGAGTGCCGTGCAACGCTCGATGGTTCAGATGGATGGAGTGGAGGATGGCTGGTTGATGGACACTCCACGCAAACACGGCTACAGCACCAACAAGGAGGAGGTGGAGTAATGTTTTGGGCTGGAATCATGGGGAGAGAGATTGTCGGCCCCTTTAGGATCCCTGAAGGGGTAAAGATGAACTCCATAATGTATGTGGAGTTTCTCAAACAGCACTTCCTGCCATGGTTCAAGAAGAAGAACCGTGTATTCCACAGCAAGATCATTTTTATGCATGATAATGCACCGTCTCATGCTGCACATAACACATCTGCATCTCTGGCTGATATGGGCATAAAAGGGGACAAACTTATGGTGTGACCCCCATGCTCCCCTGACCTCTACCCCATTCAGAACCTCTGGAGCATCATCAAAAGGAGTGTCTATGATGGCGGGAGGCAGTTCACACCTAAGCAACAGCTCTGGGAGGGTATTCAGTCCTCATGCAAAACATTGCAGCAGAAACCATCCAAAACCTGACAAATTCAATGGACGAGAGAGTTCAGAAGCTCCTTTCGAACAATGGGTCCTATGTGCAAATGTAACATCACCTAGAATAAAGTTTTGAGTTGAAAACTGTTTGATTTCAGTTTCTAATAACGTGCTAATGCTTATAATTTCAAAAATGACCATTTTTTTGGTCTTTATTAAAATGAAAAGGTTGATCGAAGAGTGTGGGGGATTACTTCGAATTCTGACAATCTGAGGGTCATGTTGCAAATAGTGCAGCAAGAAGGCACTTATGTGTCTTGCGCATCTCGGAGCCCCAAAATTATATTCCGGGCTAGATGCAGCTAATAATTATTATTAATTTTAAATCTGGTGGAGCTTAGTATAGATGGCCTAATAGAATCAGTACTGCACACTGCTACAAAGCCCAAATTATTTTCCAGCCAAGATACAGATAAACATGATTAGTAATTTTAAATCTGGTGGAGCTTAGTATAGATGGCCTAATAGAATCAGTACTGCACACTGCTACAAAGCCCAAATAATTTTCCAGCCAAGATACAGATAAACATGATTAGTAATTTGAAAGCTTAAAATGGTTGATGAGGTGATTTTAACCAATCATCAAGCTTTTACTCTCCCCAGGATGACACAGGGGTAGAAAAGTCGTTTCGGATCCATGATTTGTTCATCTTTATAAACGTGAGTCTGTCTACATTATCAGTGGAGAGCCGCGTGCGCTTATCTGTCAGCACACCACCAGCAGCGCTGAACACACGTTCAGACAGAACGCTGGTTGCGGGGCATGACAAGATCTCCAAGGCGTAAGTGGCTAGCTCCAGCCATTTATCCAGATTGGAAGCCCAAAAAGAGCAAGGGTCCAGTGACACAGTCATGGCTTCAATGTTTACTTGGAGATACTCCTGTACCATCGTCTCTAGGCGTTGACTATGTGTCAGACTTCTTGTCTCCTGTGGCCTTGCAAAGGATGGGCTAAAAAAGTGGTGAAATAATTCCGCAAAATTGATGTTACCAGCAGATACTGTGTTTCTGTTACGGTTTGAGTGCTGAACACTTGACGGTCCCACGGTTGGCAAGTTGGAACTGTGAGATTCAGTACGTGCACCACTGGTGTTTTGTGGAAAAGCACATGTAAGATTCTGCAACAGTCTCTGCTGATACTCCTGCATGCGTGCATCCCTTTCTATGGCAGAAATAATTTCTCCAAATTTACTTTTGTACCGGGGATCTAACAGTGTGGCAACCCAGTAGTCAGGATTATTTCTAATTCTCACAATTCGAGGGTCATGTTGCAGGTAGTGCAGCAAGAAGGCACTCATGTGTGTTGCGCATCCAGGAGCACCAAGTCCCTGTTGTGGTGGTGGCGAGGTAACAATCATGCTTCCTTCCTCTGTCCTCTCCCCCCAACCTCGCACAACAGAAATGTGATCAAGGTCTCCCTCATCTGATGAGTCTTCCATCAGTTCGTCCTCCACTTCTTCCTTGGCTCCTGCACCTTCCTCACTAGTTTGGCTGCTAACATGCGCCCTGGTAAAACCATCTCCCCCACCCTCACATGCCTGCCGCCTTGGTGCTGCCGTCCGTCTGGACCTTGCAGATGTTAGCCCTTCCGCATACAACTCCTCCTCCTCTACTTCCTCCACCTCCTCTTGTGCCACCACCTGACTCCGAATTCTGTTTAACATGTGCTCCATCATGTAAATCACCGGAATAGTCATGCTGATAATGGCATCGTCAGCACTAAACATCTTCGTCGCCATTTCAAAACTGTGCAGAAGGGTGCATAGGTCCCTGATCTGAGACCACTCCTCCAGCGTGATTTGCCCCACCTCTGGATCTCGTTGGCCCAGGCTATACGTCAGAACGTATTGCACCAGGGCTTGTCGGTGCTGCCACAGTCGCTGCAACATGTGCAGAGTTGAATTCCACCGGGTAGGCACATCGCATTTTAGCCGGTGAAGTGGCAGGCCCAACGACTTCTGTAGAGATGTAAGTCGCTGAGCTGCGGGATGCGAACGGCGGAAGTGAGCACACAGCGACCGTGCCCTCTGCACAAGGCCATCTAGTCCGGGATAGTGGGCTAAAAATTGCTGGACAACCAGGTTCAATACGTGAGCCATACAAGGCACGTGTGTGACATTGCCCCGGCGAAGGGACGCACCCAGGTTTGCAGCATTGTCACACACGGCCTTCCCTGGTTTCAGGTCCAGTGGAGACAACCATTCATGAAATTGGTTCTCCAGAGCTGACCACAACTCCTCAGCTGTGTGACTCACATTTCCCAGACATTTCAAAGTAAAAACAGCCTGATGACGTTGAGCCCTACTGCCTGCATAGTAAGGAGGTGTGCAGGATCCCTTCTGCGCAGTTAGAAAGCTTGTGGCATGACCAGACAGGCTTTGGGTGCAGGTGGAGGACCGAGAGGAGGTTGAGGAGGCAGAAGCAGTGGAGGAACTTTGAGATAAAGAGGATTGACGCACAACTCGTCGGGACGGCAAGACTTGGACAGCAGCCCTTGTTCTGCTGTCACCATAGTTACCCAGTGCCCAGTCAGCGACATGTAACGCCCCTGTCCATGCCTACTCGTCCAAGTGTCTGTGGTGAAATGCACCCTGTCACACACAGAGTTTCTCAAAGAAGCGGTGATGTTGTGTGTGACATGCTGGTGGAGAGCAGGCACACCTTTCTTTGAGAAGTAGTGCCGACTGGGCATCTGGTACTGGGGCACTACGACGGACATAAGGTCTCGAAAATCCTCTGTGTCCACCAGGCGGAAAGGCAGCATTTCTGTAGCCAAGAGCTTGCAGATGGTGAAATTCAACCTCTTAGCTTTCTCATGGCTAGGAGGAAATGGTCTTTTACTTGTCCACATCTGAGGGACCGAGGGCTGGCTATTGTGCTTAGACGGGGTTGATAAGGGTGTCCCCGGCAAACTGCCGGTCTGTGAGGAAGATGCAGGCGGACATGTTAGGTTGCCTTGATCCAAAGGTGGTGCTATCGATGTCGGACAGCGCTCAACACCAGCTGGTGTTACCACCTCCAAAGAAAATGATGACCTGCCAATCACGCTGGCTGTTGCGGGTAAAGAGGTGGCAGGTCTACGCCCCAAAACAGGTGTGACTGCTGTCCCCCCAGTCACAGAGGATGAAGAGGCCGCGGATGCACAAGATATGGCAGACGGTGGTTGGCCCGGCCGGCTAGGCCGCATTGTAGCACAGTGAGCTTCCCACTGCAACTTATGCTTCATGTCCATGTGCCGGTTCATGCATGAAGTACTCAAACTATGTATTTTTTGGCCTCTACTTAGCTTTTGGTGACAAATGTTACAGATAACATGAGTTGGGTCATCTTTATCGATCTGAAAAAATGCCCAGGCTATGCAAGGCTTAGCACCCATGCGACCTGAAGAGCCACCACGACTTGTGGTGAGAGGCAGAGTTGTGTTTGAGGATGCAGTTGTTGACGTGCTTCCAGTACTATGTCTCTGTCCAGGAAGGCGCAACCTGACCTCGTCGTCACTAGCATTCTCCTCCACCTCCTCTGCTGACCTCATCTCTTGGCTGACTGTGGGTTGACAGTAAGTGGGATCTCCAACCTCATCATCATCACCCTGTGCGATATCACACCCGTCGTCCTCAGAGCCAACCTGTTCCTGCCCTGACAAAAAACTAAAGTTGTCGCTCCAATCAGGTATTTGAGTCTCATCATCGTCTTCCTCATTGTCTCCACCAACAGGAGTTACAGTTTGGGAATGAGGGTCTACATTATGGTCAGAACCTTCAGCGTCTGGTCCTGGATCCGACTCATAAAGATTCTGGGCATCAGTGCAGATCATTTCCTCGTCTGGATTCACAGAAGCGCTGGAGCCGACCTCTGATTCCCAGGCTATAGTATGAGTAAACAGCTCTGCAGACTCAACCATCTGTTCTACCTCATACTCAGATGGGCAGCTGGAGATTTGGGAGCTGTGAGGAAGCAAGTGCGATTGGGGTGACACCTTTGAGGACTGGAGTATTTGTGATGTTGAAGTTGATGTGGAGGAGAGCCCACTTAAAGGAACACTTGATAGCCGTTGAAGCACCTGCTGTTTTTGTGCCTCATCTGGAATTTGTAGCGATTGGCGTGGCCGTAAGAAAGGGATCTTATCACATTGTCCGCTAAAAGAAGTAGACATTTTAGTTTGGATGGAAGATGGTCTTTCTTCTGCAGATGTTATTGTTGCTTTAACACCTACCCCACGGACACAACCTTTTTTCCCCTTCCCAACACGCCTATTCCCCTTTCCACCAGCAGCAGGCCTTTTTCCACTCATTTTGGTGGTTAACTAATTCACAACTCTGGAGTTGTTTGCACAAAAAAACAATGGATGGGAACCGAGCAGAGCTGAGTGGCCAAACTGTGGTATTAGGCCAAAACTATTGGCTGGGTTAGATGCCGAAAAAAATTATATTCAATTTGCAACCTGATGGAGGTCAGTATAGATGGACTAGTAGAACAAGTCCCACACACTGCTAGAAGGACAAATATTTTTTCAGAGCTAGATGCAGAAAAAAATTATATTCAATTTGCAACCTGATGGAGGTCAGTATAGATGGACTAATAGAACAAGTCCCACACACTGCTAGAAGGCCAAATATTTTTTCAGAGCTAGATGCAGACAAAAAATTATTTTTAATTTGCAACCTGATGGAGGTCAGTATAGATGGACTAATAGAACAAGTCCCACACACTGCTAGAAGGCCAAATATTTTTTCAGAGCTAGATGCAGATAAAAATTATTTTTAATTTGCAACCTGATGGAGGTCAGTATAGATGGACTAATAAAACAAGTCACACACACTGCTAGAAGGCCAAATATTTTTTCAGAGCTAGATGCAGAAAAAAATTATATTCAGTTTGCAACCTGATGGAGGTCAGTATAGATGGACTAGTAGAACAAGTCCCACACACTGCTAGAAGGACAAATATTTTTTCAGAGCTAGATGCAGATAAAAATTATTTTTAATTTGCAACCTGATGGAGGTCAGTATAGATGGACTAATAAAACTAGTCCCACACACTGCTAGAAGCCCAAATATTTTTTCAGAGCTAGATGCAGAACAAAATTATATTCAGTTTGCAACCTGATGGCGGTCAGTATAGATGGGCTAGTAGAACAAGTCCCACACACTGCTAGAAGGACAAATATTTTTTCAGAGCTAGATGCAGATAACAATTATTTTTAATTTGCAACCTGATGGAGGTCAGTATAGATGGACTAGTAGAACAAGTCCCACACACTGCTAGAAGGACAAATATTTTTTCAGAGCTAGATGCAGATAAAACTTATTTTGAATTTGCAACCTGATGGAGGTCAGTATAGATGGATTAGTAGAACAAGTCCCAAACACTGCTAGAAGGACAAATATTTTTTCAGAGCTAGATGCAGAAAAAAATTATATTCAATTTGCAACCTGGTGGAGGTCAGTATAGATGAACTAATAGAATGATGCTATGCCCAAAAGGTTTTACTTCACTAGGTGCAGTAAAAAAATTGGTATTCTATACACAGGTGGTGTATCTTGCAACACAGATAGGCTACTCCACTGACTAACACACTCTGCAATAGGCCAAAAAGGATTAGCTTTGCTAGATTCAGCCAAATGCTGTGAAAAAAACTTGCACAGCACTGGCACAGACCTGCCTGGCAAAAACTGATAGGAACTGCTGTAACCTAGTCCTTAAAAGGACTGCAATCACAACTATTCCCTACTCCCAAGCTATCTGTAGATTTGTGCGAAAATTGGCTTGAAATTAACAAGGTATAGCGCACACAGCAACAGCGGTGCCGTCTAACACGCAGCTTCAGCAGTGAGAAAATGGTGGCGACGGGGAAAATGGCTGGGTCTTATAGGGCAAGGACATGTGACATACACTGAAAATGACACATGCCCTTGCTTGTGTGAAAAAAAGCACTTCGCTCCATGTGTGCGCTGCTGATAGGCTGACAGATTGCACCTCCCCACTGTAAATGCGGGAAAGAGAAAAAAAAATCGAGATCTTCATTATTCCTGCAGAGATCCATCCCCTGCCCCTCCCCCCGCCCCGCAGTACAATCAAACTGCGTATTAACATTAATTTTCATCATTACTGAGAAAAAATCCAGTTATGATTTTGGTGCACGAACAGTTATCGAACATAACCTCGAACAGCCGAATTTTTCTCAAATCATTCGTGTTCGCCGAACGGCTCGAACACCGCCCAAAACAGCTCAAATTTGAGATTGGCGAACAGTTCGAGTCGAACAACGCTCATCTCTAACTGCGACCTCCACCATTCTTCCAAGGGGTATTAAAACCGTGTTGTTAAGCTACTGCTCCCTCCACCAATTTTCCCATTGGCATTGATATTGTATTTTTCTTCCACTGCAACCTCCATGTCTCTTCCAAGGTGCATTAAAACCATCTTGTTAAGCTACTGCAACCTCCACGTCTCTTCCAAGGGGCTTTAGAACCATCTTGTTAAGCTTCTTCAACCTCCACGTCTCTTCCAAGGGGCATTAAAACCGTATTGTGAAGCTACTGCAACCTCCACGTCTCTTCCAAGGGGCATTAATACCGTCTTGTTAAGCTACTGCAACCTCCACGTCTCTTCCAAGGGGCATTAAAACCGTCTAGTTAAGCTACTGCAACCTCCACATCTCTTCCAAGGGGCATTAAAATCGTCTTGTTAAGCTACTGCGTCCTCCACAACTTTTCCCAAGGGCATTGATATTGTCTTCTTATTCCACTGCGACCTCCACGTCTCTTCCAAGGGGCATTAAAACCGTCTTGTTAAGCTACTGCAACCTCCACGTCTCTTCCAAGGGGCATAAAAACCGTCCTGTTAAGCTACTGCGACCTCCACGTCTCTTCCAAGGGGCATTAAAACCATCTTGTTAAGCTACTGAAACCTCCACGTCTCTTCCAAGGGGCATTAAAACCATCTTGTTTAGCTGCTGCGACTTCCACTATTCTTCCAAGGGGCATTAAAACTGTCTTGTTAAGCAACTGCATCCTCCACGTCTCTTCCAAGGTGCATTAAAACCGTCTTGTTAAGCTACTGCAACCTCCACATCTCTTCCAAGGGGCTTTAAAACCGTCTTGTTAAGATACTGCACCCTCCACCACTTTTCCCAGGGGCATTAAAACCGTCATGTTAAGCTACTGCGACCTCCACCATTCTTCCAAGGGGCATTAAAACCGTCTTGTTAAGATACTGCACCCTCCACCACTTTTCCCAGGGGCATTGATATTGTCTTTTTCTTCCACTTTGACCTCCACGTGTCTTCCAAGGGGCATTAATACAGTCTTGTTAAGCTACTGCGACCTCCACGTCTCTTCCAAGGGGCATTAAAACCGTCTAGTTAAGCTACTGCGACCTTCATCACTTTTCCTAGGGGCATTGATATTGTCTTTTTATTGCACTGCAACCTCCACGTCTCTTCCATTGGGCATTAAAACCGTCTTGTTAAGCTACTGCAACCTCCACGTCTCTTCCAAAGGGCATTAAAACCATCTTGTTAAGCTACTGCATCCTCCATGTCTCTTCCAAGGGGCATTAAAACAGTCTTGTTAAGCTAATGCAACCTCCACGTCTCTTCCAAGGGGCATTAAAACCGTCTTGTTAAGCTACTGCGACCTCCACCACTTTCCCCAGGGGCATTAAAACTGTCTTGATTAGCTACTGCGAACTCCACCATTCTTCCAAGGGGCATTAAAACCCTCTTGTTAAGCTACTACAACCTCCACGTCTCTTCCAAGGGGCATTAAAACCATCTTGTTAAGCTACTGCAACCTCCACATCTCTTCCAAGGGGCATTAAAACCGTCTAGTTAAGCTACTGCAACCTCCACATCTCTTCCAAGGGGAATTAAAATCGTCTTGTTAAGCTACTGCGTCCTCCACAACTTTTCCCAAGGGCATTGATATTGTCTTGTTTTTCCACTGAGACCTCTACGTCTCTTCCAAGGGGCATTAAAACCGTCTTGTTAAGCTACTGCAACCTCCACGTCTCTTCCAAGGGGCATAAAAACCGTCTTGTTAAGCTACTGCGACCTCCACGTCTCTTCCAAGGGGCATTAAAACCGTCTTGTTAAGCTACTGAAACCTCCACGTCTCTTCCAAGGGGCATTAAAACCATCTTGTTTAGCTACTGCGACTTCCACTATTCTTCCAAGGGGCATTAAAACTGTCTTGTTAAGCAACTGCATCCTCCACGTCTCTTCCAAGGTGAATTAAAACCGTCTTGTTAAGCTACTGCAACCTCCACATCTCTTCCAAGGGGCATTAAAACCGTCTTGTTAAGATACTGCACCCTCCACCACTTTTCCCAGGGGCATTAAAACCATCATGTTAAGCTACTGCGACCTCCACCATTCTTCCAAGGGGCATTAAAACCATCTTGTTAAGATACTGCACCCTCCACCACTTTTCCCAGGGGCATTGATATTGTCTTTTTCTTCCACTTTGACCTCCTCGTGTCTTCCAAGGGGCATTAAAACAGTCTTGTTAAGCTACTGCAACCTCCACGTCTCTTCCACGGGGCATTAAAACTGTCTAGTTAAGCTACTGCGACCTCCACCACTTTTCCTAGGGGCATTGATATTGTCTTTTTATTGCACTGCAACCTCCACGTCTCTTCCATGGGGCATTAAAACCGTCTTGTTAAGCTACTGCAACCTCCACGTCTCTTGCAAGGGGCATTAAAACCATCTTGTTAAGCTACTGCATCCTCCATGTCTCTTCCAAGGGGCATTAAAACCATCTTGTTAAGCTACTGCAACCTCCACGTCTCTTCCAAGGGGCATTAAAACCGTCTTGTTAAGCTACTGTGACCTCCAACACTTTCCCCAGGGGCATTAAAACAGTCTTGTTAAGCTACTGCGACCTCCACCATTCTTCCAAGGGGCATGAAAACCATTTTGTTAAGCTACTGCGCCCTCCACCACTTTTCCCATTGGCATTGAAATTGTCTTTTTCTTCCACTGCGACCTCCACGTCTCTTCCAAGGGGCATTAAAACCGTCTAGTTAAGCTACTGCGACCTCCACCACTTTTCCCAGGGGAATTGATATTGTCTTTTTATAGCACTGCGACCTCCACGTCTCTTCCAAGGGGCATTAAAACCGACTTGTTAAGCTACTGCAACCTCCATGTCTCTTCCAAGGGGCATTATAAGCATCTTGTTAAGCGACTGCAACCTCCACATCTCTTCCAAGGGGCATTAAAATCGTCTTGTTAAGCTACTGCGTCCTCCACCACTTTTCCCAAGGGCATTGATATTGTCTTCTTATTCCACTGCGACCTCCACGTCTCTTCCAAGGGGCATTAAAACCATCTTGTTAAGCTACTGCAACCTCCACGTCTCTTCCAAGGGGCATTAAAACCGTCTTGTTTATTTACTGCGACCTCCACTATTCTTCCAAGGGGCATTAAAACCGTCTAGTTAAGTTACTGCATCCTCCACGTCTCTTCCAAGGTGCATTAGAACCGTCTTGTTAAGCTACTGCAACCTCCACATCTCTTCCAAGGGGCATTAAAACCGTCTTTTTAAGCTACTGCGACCTCCAACACTTTCCCCAGCGGCATTAAAACCGTCTTGTTAAGCTACTGCGACCTCCACCATTCTTCCAAGGGGCATTAAAACCGTCTTGTTAAGCTACTGCACCCTCTACCACTTTTCCCAGGGGCATTGATATTGTCTTTTTCTTCCACTGCGACCTCCACGTGTCTCCCAAGGGGCATTAAAACCGTCTTGTTAAGCTCCTGCAACCTCCACGTCTCTTCCAAGGGGCATTAAAACCGTCTAGTTAAGCTACTGCGACCTCCACCACTTTTCCTAGGGGCATTGATATTGTCTTTTTATTCCACTGCGACCTCTACGTCTCTTCCATGGGGCATTAAAACCGTCTTGTTAAGCTACTGCAACCTCCATGTCTCTTCCAAGGGGCATTAAAACCGTCTTGTTAAGCTACTGCAACCTCCACGTCTCTTCCAAGGGGCATTAAAACCGTCTTGTTAAGCTACTGCTGTTAGAACCTTGCTCTTAGGTTTTTTCCTTTGCTGGTCACATGACCTTGTTGGCCTATTTAATCCTGCTCCGCCCTTCTGGCTTTGCTGGACTTCATTGCATAACTACTTTCTAGCTAGCCTGTGCTCTGTATCTAACTCTGTTAGTTTGCTTGGACTACAGACCTCTATGTTCTATATATTTTGTTTGTTCGTCTGTCTGCTACTATTTCTGTTAGGAGGTGTCCCATTTTCCTCCCAGTCCTTAGTACTTGTAGGGATTCCTTCCCCACATCTATAGGTCTCCGTACAGACTAGCTTAGGACTTTAGCAGGTCTGATCGCAGGATCAGGTTCCCTGTTACATCGTAGGGATTCAGCTGAGTTCTATCGTAGGGACAGATCTCCTCTCTTTCCTTAGCTCTGGTAGCAGAACATAACAGTAAGTCCAGCCTGCAAATTCTCTAAGGAAAGATTTTTCTGTTCCATCATGGTGTCGGTTCAGGATTTGGCTCATCGCCTGCAGGGACTCTCTCTGGAGGTGGCCGAGCTCCGTCAGCACGTGAGTAACTGTCCTGGAGCACATTTCTTGGAGCCTAAGGTATGTTTGCCGGATTTATTTTTTGGTAAACACCGAGAATTTTTTTCATTTAAAAATGCTTGCTTATTGTATTTTCGTTTGAGACCCAAGTCCTCTGGGGATGAATCCCAGCGCATAGGGTTCATAATGTCACTTTTGCGCAAAGAGCCTCAGGAGTGGGCCTTTTCTTTGCAACCTAGTGATACATGCTTCAGATCAGTGGATAGTTTTTTTTCTGCTTTGGGACTATTATATGATGATCCTGACCATGTCGCATCAGCTGAGACTGAGTTGAGACGTTTGAAACAGGGATCAGGTAATGTGGAAAAATATTATAATCATTTCCGTCGTTGGTCTACTCAAACAGGGTGGAACGATTCTGCTCTGAAAAGTCTATTTCTTGCTGGGCTCAATGAAAGGGTTAAAGACCTGCTAATTGCTTATCCTACACCTGAAGATTTGCAACAGGCTATGCAATTAGCTATACGGGTGGATAGGAGACTGCGTGCAAGGGTTAATGAGAGCAAATCCTCTGCTATGTCAGTTTCTGGTTATGAGAATGTGTGTACTAACAGTGGTGAACCAATGGAGATTGGATCGGTGGCACCTCGCTCTCAAGAAAAAGACCGTAGATTTTCTGAAGGCTTGTGTTTCTATTGCGGAAAATCTGGTCATTTGATTAAAGGCTGTGAGCTTCGTATGAAGAAAGAAAAAAAAATGGTCAGTCATGCCCGTATTGCCTGTTTAAATTCCAAGGGTGTATTTTTAGCTGCTTCCACGATTGCTCAGGAAAAATTAATGGAATTTCGGGTGTTTGTTGATTGTGGGTCTACTCTGAATGTAATTGATGGGGGATTCTTGGAAAGACTCAATTTAAAACCCGAACCTTTATCATCCCCCATTGCTGTGGTTTCTGTGGATGGTTCCCCTTTGAAGAATATTACTCTCAAGGTCTGTGAATTTCCTCTCACTATTAATGGTGTTCACCATGAGAAATTGGATTTGGTAGTTTTGAATAACTTGCCTTCTCCAGTAATATTGGGATTGCCCTGGTTAAAATTTCACAATCCTGTACTGGATTGGTCTACCAGTGAAATTAAATCCTGGAGCCATAAATGTTATGACAAGTGTTGTAACGGGCGTATTGCAGCTTTGGATAGGGGAGAATTGCCTGTTCCTATTCAGGATTTTTGGAGAGTTTTTTCTAAGAAGGAATCGCAGGTTTTGCCTCCCCATAGATACTATGATTGTTCTATTGAATTTGTCCCTGGAGCGACTCTTCCTAAAAGTCGTTTATTTAACCTTACTATTCCTGAGAGGAAGGCTTTGGAGGAATACATACAGACAAGTTTGGCCGCCGGTCACATTAGGCCCTCTAAGTCTCCTGTGGCGGTTGGATTTTTTTTTGTAAAAAAAAAGGACGGCGGTTTACGTCCTTGTCTGGATTTTCGTGAGATTAACAAAATTACTGTACGCAATCCTTACCCACTGCCATTGATTCCTGATCTGTTTAACCAGTTAATGGGGGCCAAGTGGTTCTCTAAAATTGACCTTAAGGGGGCATACAATCTGTTCCGCATGAAGGAGGGTGACGAATGGAAGACTGCTTTTAACACTCCTGTGGGTCATTTTGAGAATCTGGTTATGCCTTTTGGTCTTACTAATGCTCCTGCATTTTTTCAGAATCTTATTAATGACATCCTTAGACCTTTGATCGGCAAAAATGTGGTTGTGTATTTGGATGACATTTTGATTTATTCGCCAGATCTGGAGTCTCATTGGCGGAGCATACGTGAGGTATTACAGTTATTAATGGACAATTCGCTTTTTGCTAAGCTGGAGAAATGTGAGTTCGCTGTACAGAGAATTAGTTTTTTGGGTTACATTATCTCCAGCGAAGGTTTTGAGATGGACCCGGTTAAAGTTCAAGCTGTACAGGAATGGCCTAGGCCTATTGGTTTGAAATCGATACAGAGGTTTTTAGGTTTCGCCAATTATTACAGAAAATTCATAAAAAAAATTTCTAGTATTGTCAAACCTCTGACCGATCTCACCAGGAAAGGTGCTGATGCGGTTCAGTGGTCTTCTGAGGCCATTGAAGCTTTTGTGTATCTCAAGGAGAGGTTCACCTCTGCTCCCATCCTTATGCAGCCTGATGTGACTAAGCCGTTTTTGGTTGAGGTTGATGCTTCCTCTGTGGGGGTTGGCGCAGTATTGTCTCAGGATAACGGGGATGGATTACATCCCTGTGCCTTTTTTTCAAAAAAATTTTCGGAGACTGAACTGAATTACGATATTGGTAATCGGGAATTATTGGCTATTAAACTCGCATTTGAACACTGGCGCCACTTCTTGGAAGGTGCGAAATTTCCCGTTCAGGTTCTTACGGATCATAAAAATCTGATATATCTTGATGCTGCCAAGCGCCTGAATGCCCGTCAGGCTAGGTGGGCACTGTTTTTCTCGCGGTTTAATTTCTCCGTTACTTACATCCCTGGTACTAAGAATGTTAAGGCGGATGCCTTGTCTCGCAGTTTTTCTCCCATAGTCGGTGCTGAGAAAGAGGAGAACATTTTACAAGAAGGTGTTGTGATAGCTGCTTTGGACTCCATTTTGGAAGATGAGATTCTTAAAGCACAAGAGAATGCCCCATCTAACACTCCTCATGGGAGGTTGTTTGTGCCTGTGACCTTTAGGAGAGATTTGTTTGTTGAGTGTCACGAATCTCGGTTGGCAGGTCATCCCGGAATCTCTGAGACCAAGAGACTGGTGGGTCGCAGTTTTTGGTGGCCTGGATGGCAGAAGGAAGTCATTAAGTGGGTGCGTCAATGTACTATATGTGCTAGATCTAAGTCCTCACATACTCCTGCTGCGGGGTTGCTTTGTCCTTTGGAGGTTCCCAGTGCTCCTTGGACACATTTGGCTATGGACTTTATAACTGACCTTCCCCACTCTGAGGGTTTTACTGTCATCTGGGTGGTCGTGGACCGTTTTAGCAAGATGTGTCACTTGGTTCCCTTCGTCAAACTGCCCTGCGCTAAAACTATCGCTAAGGCCTTTGTCAAGGAAATTGTCAGACTTCATGGCGTTCCTACTGACATTGTTTCTGATAGGGGTCCTCAGTTCGTGGCTCGTTTTTGGCGTGCCTTTTGTGACAGGTTGGGAGTTCATTTGTCGTTCTCGTCCGGATATCATCCTGAATCTAATGGCCAGACAGAAAGGAAAAACCAGGATGTTGAGCAGTTCTTGCGTTGTTTTGTGGCAGACAATCAAGAGGGGTGGTCTGAGTTTCTGCCACTTGCTGAATTTGCTCTGAACAATCATATATCTTCTTCTGCTGGTTGTTCGCCTTTTTTTTGTTGTTCTGGGAGACATCCGTCGTTTGGGTCGTTCTCCAAGTTGGGATCTGCCGTGCCTGAGGAGGAGAATTTTTCCGGTGATTTGGAGAGAGTTTGGACGGATGTGCGTGGTAATCTTCAGGAGGCCAACAGAAAATCTAAAGACTACTTTGATAGGAAACGACAGGAGGTTTTGTTCGCTGTTGGTGACATGGTTTGGTTGTCCTCTAGGAATCTGCGGTTGAGGATTCCTTCTAAGAAATTGGGTCCCAAGTTTGTAGGGCCCTTTAAGGTGCTTCAGGTTGTCAACCAATCTGCTGTTAGGTTGGAGGTTCCTACCTCCTGGAGAATTAATCCGGTATTTCATGTCTCTCTGTTAAAAAAAGCTGTTGTGTCAGATGGTGACGCCTCTGCCTCTGTTCCTCCGGTGGTGGAGGACGGGGAATATGAAATTTCTCGCATCCTTAACTCTAGACGGTATAGAGGTAGTTTGCAGTATCTTGTGGCCTGGAAAGGTTTCGGACCCGAGGATAACTCTTGGGTGAGGTCAGATGATGTTTCCGCGTCCAGACTTATCAGAGCGTTTCACAGGAGATTTCCTGATAAGCCTGGTCCTAGGGGATCCGGAGGAACCTCTTAGAAGGGGGGGTACTGTTAGAACCTTGCTCTTAGGTTTTTTCCTTTGCTGGTCACATGACCTTGTTGGCCTATTTAATCCTGCTCCGCCCTTCTGGCTTTGCTGGACTTCATTGTATAACTACTTTCTAGCTAGCCTGTGCTCTGTATCTAACTCTGTTAGTTTGCTTGGTCTACGGACCTCTATGTTCTATATATTTTGTTTGTTCGTCTGTCTGCTACTATTTCTGTTAGGAGGTGTCCCATTTTCCTCCCAGTCCTTAGTACTTGTAGGGATTCCTTCCCCACATCTATAGGTCTCCGTACAGACTAGCTTAGGACTTTAGCAGGTCTGATCGCAGGATCAGGTTCCCTGTTACATCGTAGGGATTCAGCTGAGTTCTATCGTAGGGACAGATCTACTCTCTTTCCTTAGCTCTGGTAGCAGAACATAACAACTGCGACCTCCACCACTTTCCCCAGGGGCATTAAAACCATCTTGTTTAGCTACTGCGACCTCCACCATTCTTCCAGGGGGCATTAAAACCGTCTTGTTAAGCTACTACAACCTCCACGTCTCTTACAAGGGGCATTAAAACCATCTTGTTAAGCTACTGCAACCTCCACGTCTCTTCCAAGGGGCATTAAAACCGTCTTGTTAAGCTACTGCAACCTCCACGTCTCTTCCAAGGGGCATTAAAACCGTCTTGTTAAGCTACTGCGACCTCCAACACTTTCCCCAGCGGCATTAAAACCGTATTGTTAAGCTACTGCGACCTCCACCATTCTTTCAAGGGGCATGAAAACCATTTTGTTAAGCTACTGCGCCCTCCACCACTTTTCCCATTGGCATTGATATTGTCTTTTTCTTCCACTGCGACCTCCACGTCTCTTCCAAGGGGCATTAAAACCGTCTTGTTAATCTACTGCAACCTCCACATCTCTTCCAAGGGGCATTAAAACCGTCTAGTTAAGCTACTGCGACCTCCACCACTTTTCCCAGGGGTATTGATATTGTCTTTTTATAGCACTGCGACCTCGACGTCTCTTCCAAGGGGCATTAAAACCGTCTTGTTAGCTACTGCAACCTCCATGTCTCTTCCAAGAGGCATTAAAACCATCTTGTTAAGCTACTGCAACCTCCACGTCTCTTCCAAGGGGCATTAAAACCGTCTTGTTAAGCAACTGCAACCTCCACGTCTCTTCCAAGGGGCATTAAAACCGTCTTGTTAAGCTACTGCAACCTGCACGTCTCTTCCAAGGGGCATTAAAATCGGCTTGTTAAGCTACTGCTTCCTCCACCACTTTTCCCAAGGGCATTGATATTGTCTTCTTATTCCACTGCGACCTCCACGTCTCTTCCAAGGGGCATTAAAACCGTCTTGTTAAGCTACTGCGACCTCCACCATTCTTCCAATGGGTATTAAAACCGTCTTGTTAAGCTACTGCAACCGACATGTCTCTTCCAAGGGGCATTAAAACCATCTTGTTAAGCTACTGCAACCTCCACGTCTCTCCCAAGGGGCATTATAACCGTCTTGTTAAGCTACTGCGACCTCCACCACTTTCCCCAGAGGCATTAAAACCATCTTGTTAGGCTACTGCGACCTCCACCATTCTTCCAAGGGGCATTAAAACAGTCATTTTAAGCTACTGCAACCTCCACGTCTCTTCCAAGGGGCATTAGAACCATCTTGTTAAGCTACTGTAACCTCCACGTCTCTTCCAAGGGGCATTAAAACCGTCTTCTTAAGCTACTGCGACCTCCACGTCTCTTCCAAGGGGCATTAAAACCGTCCTGTTAAGCTACTGCGACCTCCACCATTCTTCCAAGGGGCATTGATGTTGTCTTTTTATTCCACTGCGACCTCCACCATTCTTCCAACGGGCATTGCATTTCCTCCTAATTTTAGTCAGCTTTTGCTTTTCAATGCATAGGCGAACACTAAGGGAGACCCACTCCCCAATAATGGGTAGAAGGTTTTTAGTATGCTGTAATTCATTTCTGTTTCAAGGGGCATTGCAGTTCCTCATAGTTTTTGGAAAGCCTTCCATTCACTGCTTAGGCCAACAGTGCACAGGAGACCCAGTTGCTTTAAATGGAAAAAACGGTTTAGTTAAGGCCCTCTGACCTCCATGTCACTTCCCAGGGGCATTGGAGTACCTCAAAATTTTTGTTAGGCATTGCACTCACTGCATGCCCTATAACTGTGTAGCCGAACCGCTCCTTTTGGTACAGAAACATATCCTACAAGACATGTGTGGTTGACAAACCAGGGGAGGAGTCCTGAGGAGATAATTTGCATATTCCCACTGCATTTTGGGGTAAGTGAAGAGTCTCCGCGAGCTCAAAGAACACTGGATTTTGGCTGTTGGAGCTGAAAAGAGGACATCGGTAAACCAGGGGAGGAGTCCTGAGGAGATAATTTGCATATTCCCACTGCATTTTGGGGTAAGTGAAGAGTCTCCGCGAGCTCAAAGAACACTGGATTTTGGCTGTTGGAGCTGAAAAGAGGACATCGGTAAACCAGGGGAGGAGTCCTGAGGAGATAATTTGCATATTCCCACTGCATTTTGGGGTAAGTGAAGAGTCTCCGCGAGCTCAAAGAACACTGGATTTTGGCTGTTGGAGCTGAAAAGAGGACATCGGTAAACCAGGGGAGGAGTCCTGAGGAGATAATTTGCATATTCCCACTGCATTTTGGGGTAAGTGAAGAGTCTCTGCGAGCTCAAAGAACACTGGATTTTGGCTGTTGGAGCTGAAAAGAGGACATCGGTAAACCAGGGGAGGAGTCCCGAGGAGATAATTTGCATATTCCCACTGCATTTTGGGGTAAGTGAAGAGTCTCCGCGAGCTCAAAGAACACTGGATTTTGGCTGTTGGAGCTGAAAAGAGGACATCGGTAAACCAGGGGAGGAGTCCTGAGGAGATAATTTGCATATTCCCACTGCATTTTGGGGTAAGTGAAGAGTCTCCGCGAGCTCAAAGAACACTGGATTTTGGCTGTTGGAGCTGAAAAGAGGACATCGGTAAACCAGGGGAGGAGTCCTGAGGAGATAATTTGCATATTCCCACTGCATTTTGGGGTAAGTGAAGAGTCTCCGCGAGCTCAAAGAACACTGGATTTTGGCTGTTGGAGCTGAAAAGAGGACATCGGTAAACCAGGGGAGGAGTCCTGAGGAGATAATTTGCATATTCCCACTGCATTTTGGGGTAAGTGAAGAGTCTCCGCGAGCTCAAAGAACACTGGATTTTGGCTGTTGGAGCTGAAAAGAGGACATCGGTAAACCAGGGGAGGAGTCCTGAGGAGATAATTTGCATATTCCCACTGCATTTTGGGGTAAGTGAAGAGTCTCCGCGAGCTCAAAGAACACTGGATTTTGGCTGTTGGAGCTGAAAAGAGGACATCGGTAAACCAGGGGAGGAGTCCTGAGGAGATAATTTGCATATTCCCACTGCATTTTGGGGTAAGTGAAGAGTCTCCGCGAGCTCAAAGAACACTGGATTTTGGCTGTTGAAGCTGAAAAGAGGACATCGGTAAACCAGGGGAGGAGTCCTGAGGAGATAATTTGCATATTCCCACTGCATTTTGGGGTAAGTGAAGAGTCTCCGCGAGCTCAAAGAACACTGGATTTTGGCTGTTGGAGCTGAAAAGAGGACATCGGTAAACCAGGGGAGGAGTCCTGAGGAGATAATTTGCATATTCCCACTGCATTTTGGGGTAAGTGAAGAGTCTCCGCGAGCTCAAAGAACACTGGATTTTGGCTGTTGGAGCTGAAAAGAGGACATCGGTAAACCAGGGGAGGAGTCCTGAGGAGATAATTTGCATATTCCCACTGCATTTTGGGGTAAGTGAAGAGTCTCCGCAAGCTCAAAGAACACTGGATTTTGGCTGTTGGAGCTGAAAAGAGGACATCGGTAAACCAGGGGAGGAGTCCTGAGGAGATAATTTGCATATTCCCGCTGCATTTTGGGGTAAGTGAAGAGTCTCCGCGAGCTCAAAGAACACTGGATTTTGGCTGTTGGAGCTGAAAAGAGGACATCGGTAAACCAGGGGAGGAGTCCTGAGGAGATAATTTGCATATTCCCACTGCATTTTGGGGTAAGTGAAGAGTCTCCGCGAGCTCAAAGAACACTGGATTTTGGCTGTTGGAGCTGAAAAGAGGACATCGGTAAACCAGGGGAGGAGTCCTGAGGAGATAATTTGCATATTCCCACTGCATTTTGGGGTAAGTGAAGAGTCTCCGCGAGCTCAAAGAACACTGGATTGGCTGTTGGAGCTGAAAAGAGGACATCGGTAAACCGCGCGCCACCGGCGCGCGCATTTTGAAGCTTTTTTCACTGTTTTCAGAACATTAACAATAAGAACATGGAAGAGTCCAGGAGCCATTTGGTGAGCTGCATATCCTGCTACATGTTCACAGACTTGCCAGTGGAAAAGCCAAACTTCACATGCCAGAAATGCAAGCTTGTGTCCCTGTTGGAGGAAAAGTTGCGAAATCTAGAAGAGAGGTTAACTACCTTGAAAATCATTAAGGAAGGTGAAGCGTTCTTAGACAGAGCAGAATTATCTCTTCATGATTCAGAAAGAGAAGAAATTCGAACTGCACCTGACGAAACAGAGGAATGGAAGCATGTGACCCACAGAAGCAGGAGGATCGAGAGGCAGTCAGCACCCATACTGCTCTGGAACCAGTACCAGGCTCTCACGCAGAACCATGAAGAAATACAGCGAAATAAGACTTTGCCAGCAATGAATAACCTTGTAAGCCCTCAGAATCCTCCTGGATGGAGAAAGAAGAATGTTGTGAAGAAAAAACGGAGAGTGGTGGTCATGGGGGATTCCCTGTTAAGAGGAACAGAGGCCGCTATCTGCAGACCAGACATAACCTCAAGAGAAATGTGCTGTCTTCCAGGAGCAAAAATTAAAGATGTGTCTGACAGGATATCAAGACTCTTCAGACCTACAGATCACTACCCATTCCTGCTAATACATGTGGGGACAAATGACACCGCAAGAAAGGACCTGGAAACCATCTGCAGTGACTTTGAAGACTTAGGCAAGAAAGTGAAAGAATTGGGAGCGCAGGTGGTCTTCTCATCCATCCTCCCAGTGGATGGCCATGGAACAATGAGGTGGAATAAGATTCTACAGGTGAACAACTGGCTACGTCGATGGTGCCGTCAACAAGGATTTGGATTTCTGGATCACGGAATGAATTACCTATACGATGGACTACTTGCTAGAGATGGGGTGCACCTTACGAAGACTGGAAAACATGTATTTGGAAGTCGCCTTGCTACACTCATCAGAAGAGCTTTAAACTAGAACAATGTGGGAAGGGAAGCAAAAGGCCAGAAAAAGCCATACAGCTGACAAATACTATTGAGATCTCTGCTACTGGAAGTGGAAAGGAAGAACAAAGACAAAAAAATCTAAATAATAAAAATATGGGAGGAAGAGAAACCAATCACAAACTAAAATGTTTTTATACAAATGCACAAAGCATGGGCAACAAACAAGGAGAATTGGAACTACTAATGCAGGAAAAGGAATATGATGTCATTGGAATCACTGAAACTTGGTGGGACGATACACATGATTGGAATAAAAGGCTAAAAGGATACAACTTATTTGCAAGAAACAGACTTGATAAACGAGGAGGAGGTGTCGCATTGTATGTTAGAAAAGCGTATATCTGCACAGAGATTGAAGCTTCAGAGACTGGGAGTTCTGTGGAAACTGTTTGGGTAAGAATACAAGGAGAGAACAACGGAAAGGACACCATTGTAGGCATTTACTACAGGCCACCTGGGCAAGCTGAAGATATGGATGAACTCTTTATATATCAAATGACCAAGTTCTCCAAAAAATATGACGTAGTGGTCATGGGAGATTTCAACTATCCAGACATTTGTTGGGAATCTCTCTCAAGTAAAACTAACAGGTCAAGCAAATTCTTATCCTCTCTTGCTGACAACTTTATCTTCCAAAAGGTAGGGGAGAAAACAAGGGGATCTGCTACTTTGGATCTAATCCTTATAAACAGGGAGGAAATGGTTGAGGAGGTAAAGGTGGCTGGGACCCTAGGAGGCAGCGATCATGCTATTATAGAATTTTGGATAACTAGAGGAGGAAGACATGTGAAGACTCAAACTTCAAGGTTAGATTTTAGAAAGGCAGATTTTAAGAGACTCAGAAAGAGAATAGGAGGGATCCAATGGCTGGATGTCCTTAAGGACAAAAATGTCCAGGAAGGATGGGAAATTTTTAAAAATGAGATTCTCAAAGCACAATCGTTAACAATCCCGAAAAGTAGGAAGAATGGGAAGCATTTAAGGAAACCAGGATGGATGAACACAGAACTTAAACACATGCTAAAAAGAAAGAAAGAAATGTTTATTAAATGGAAAGAGGGAGGCATATCTAAAGAAGATTATAATGCAGTCTGCAGATCCTGCAGGGCACGTATCAGGTTAGCTAAAGCTGACAATGAATTAAGGCTTGCAAGAGATGTCAAAAGCAATAAAAAAGGATTTTGGGGGTATGTCAAAAGTAAAAGAAAAGTCAAAGATGCTATAGGATTTTTACAGGATGAAAATGGAGAAATGGTAAGAGAGGATGTTGAGAAGGCCGAACTTTTTAATTCCTATTTTGCATCTGTTTTCTCTCAGAAAGAAAATGTAACATCAACTGATCTTCACTGTCCTTTTAAAGGAATAGAGGAATCCAAGTTATCTGTAAACAGAAAGATTGTGAGGGAATATTTAGCTAACATAAATGAGTTCAAGTCTCCAGGTCCAGATGAATTACACCCCAGAGTACTGAAGGAGATCGTAGAAGAAATTTTAGAACCACTCTCCATAATCTTTGAAAATTCTTGGAGAACAGGAGAAGTCCCAGAAGACTGGAGAAGAGCAAATGTTGTTCCTATCTTCAAAAAGGGGAAGAAGGTGGACCCAGGGAACTATAGGCCGGTGAGTCTGACTTCTATACCAGGAAAGATCTTTGAACAAATTATTAAACAACATGTATGTAAGTACATGGATAAGAATGAAGTGATTAACCAGAGTCAGCATGGGTTTGTAACTAACAAGTCATGTCAGACTAACTTAATTTCCTTCTATGACAGAATCACTGACTGGGTGGATCAGGGAAATGCTGTAGATATAGTATATCTTGACTTCAGCAAAGCATTTGACAAAGTATCTCACACCATCCTTATTGAAAAAATGACCAAGTATGCAATGGACCAGGCAACTGTTAGGTGGATTCAAAACTGGCTTAGTGATCGGACTCAAAGGGTGGTTGTAAATGGCTTCACATCCAGCTGGATGAATGTCTCAAGTGGGGTACGACAGGGCTCCGTCCTGGGACCTGTATTGTTCAACATCTTTATCAATGATTTAGATGAAGGAATTGAGGGTAAACTGATTAAATTTGCTGATGACACAAAGCTAGGAGGGATAGCTAATACTAGAGAAGAGAGAGAGAGGATTCAAAAAGACCTAAATAAACTGGAGCAGTGGGCAGCAACCAACAGAATGGTTTTTAACAGGGAAAAATGCAAAGTACTACATCTGGGCAATAAAAATAAAAAAAGCATATACAGAATGGGAGGAATAGAGCTAAGCAACAGTACATGTGAAAAAGACTTAGGTATACTAATAGATCATAGACTGAACATGAGTCAACAGTGTGATGCAGCAGCAAAAAAGGCAAATACAATTCTGGGATGTATTAACAGAAGCATACAGTCTAGATCACGTGAAGTCATTATCGGTCTTTACTCCTCTTTGGTCAGACCTCATCTGGAATACTGTGTACAGTTTTGGGCACCACATTTTAAAAAAGACATAGACAAACTGGAGCAAGTTCAGAGAAGAGCGACCAGAATGGTGACTGGTCTGCAAACCATGTCCTATGAGGAACGGTTGCAGGATTTGGGAATGTTTAGCTTGCAAAAAAGAAGACTTAGAGGAGACTTAATAGCTGTCTACAAATATGTCAAGGGCTGTCACATTGTAGAAGGATCATCTTTATTCTCATTTGCACAAGGAAAGACTAGAAGCAATGGGATGAAACTAAATGGGAGGAGACACAGATTAGATATTAGAAAAAACTTTTTGACAGTTAGGGTGATTAATGAGTGGAACAGGCTGCCACGAGAGGTGGTGAGTTCCCCTTCAATGGACGTCTTCAAACAGAGGCTGGACAGACATCTGTCTGAGATGATCTAGTGAATCCTGCTTTGAGCAGGGGGTTGGACCAGATGACCCAGGAGGTCCCTTCCAGCTCTACCATTCTATGATTCTATGATTCTATGACCTGATATTGATGTGAATGGTCCCTGTTCCTCCTGCTCTTTCTCCTTTGCCACCACCTCATTCATCATTCAACATCTGAAGCTTTGTTTTAACGTTAGTCATAGAACTGGGATAGTAGCAGGAAAACATCCAGCAATCCTCGGAGGAGGTAGGATATGTGCCAAAACGCTGACCATCTCAGGCCTAGCCGCTAGTACATACATGCGCTTGCATTCCAAGAAAACAAAGCAGACGCTAACTTCTATCATCATCATCATGCTCCTTACCTTGGCACTCTCAACTCCCCTGATGGAGAAGCCAGGGCCCACCGGAGGAGTCTGGTTCTCTGGTGGGCTCGTCCAATGCTGCCCTAAAGCCGGCCAGGCTAAGAAAAGTGTGGGGAAGTTTCAAGGAGAAATAGGGGTGGTTGGGGACCGTTTATGGACACCCGGCCGCCCCCAGGCGGCTGGGGACCGAGCGTGGACACCCGGCCGCCGGGCGGCTGGGGACTGAGTATGGATACCTCACTGCCGAAGCAGCCATGAGGTAGTGGCCAGCTTCGGCCTCCTCCAAACTAAAAGGCCCCATTTCAAGTGCAAGCTAGCAGTATGGTATTGCAGCCTGGGGGTGGGTGGGTGGCAGGTTGCACAATTACGCTTGCATTCCAATAAAACAAAGCAGATGCTAACTTCTATCATCATCATCATGCTCCTCTCCTTGGCACTCTCAACTCCCCTGATGGAGAAGCCAGGGCCCACCGGAGGAGTCTGGTTCTCTGGTGGGCTCGTCCAATGCTGCTCTAAAGCAGGCCAGGCTAAGGAAAGTGTGGGGGAAGTTTCAAGGGGAAATAGGGTCGGCTGGTGACCGTTTATGGACACCCAGCCACCCCCAGGCGGCTGGGGACCGTGTGTGGACACCCGGCCACGGGCGGCTGGGGATTGAGTATGGATACCTCGCTGCCGAAGCAGCCATGAGGTAGTGGCCAGCTTCGGCCTCCTCCAAACTAAAAGGCCCCATTTCAAATGCAAGCTAGCAGTATGGTATTGCAGCCTGGGGGTGGGTGGGTGGCAGGTTGCACAATTACGCTTGCATTCCAATAAAACAAAGCAGATGCTAACTTCTATCATCATCATCATGCTCCTCACCTTGGCACTCTCAACTCCCCTGATGGAGAAGCCAGGGCCCACCGGAGGAGTCTGGTTCTCTGGTGGGCTCGTCCAATGCTGCTCTAAAGCAGGCCAGGCTAAGGAAAGTGTGGGGGAAGTTTCAAGGGGAAATAGGGTCGGCTGGTGACCGTTTATGGACACCCAGCCACCCCCAGGCGGCTGGGGACCGTGTGTGGACACCCGGCCACGGGCGGCTGGGGATTGAGTATGGATACCTCGCTGCCGAAGCAGCCATGAAGTAGTGGCCAGCTTCGGCCTCCTCCAAACTAAAAGGCCCCATTTCAAGTGCAAGTGAGCAGTATGGTATTGCAGCCTGGGGGTGGGTGGGTGGCAGGCTGCATACTTGCGCTTGCATTGCAAGGAATGGGGGAGGTACAATTGAACACTGCCCTGGGACAAGGACTTGCATAGGGATAGTTGCAAATCTGCATCTTCTGATGCGGCAAGGATAACTTCTGATGGGCACACTTTTAGGCAGTGACCTGGGTGTCAGAGATGCTTCCAGGGGTCTTCCCCTTGCTGTTCCCATGTCTTTTCAGCACTATATGCATGTGTCACACAGCACATGGCCAGATAAGATTGTAAAATGTAAAAATGACATTTCCCGGTGAATGCATTTGTCACGGTTGAAAGCAATACAAAAGTGCAAAAATGCATAAAAAATGCTACTTGTGAACATAGCCCAAGGTATGGAGGAGTATTTTTGTTTTTGGTTGTTTATTTTACCTTATACACAAGTCTTTACCCTGGAAACGAAGTTCCTTAACATATTTCACAGGAAAACCGTTTCAGTTTCGTTTTTGAACGTTTTATTGTGTGCCCGTTAAAGTGGCTTAATACCTCTGACCACGTTGTTGATAGCAGTGACCTGGGAGTCAGAAATGCTTCCTGGGGCGATGCCCATGCTGTCCCCATGTCTTTTGAGCACTGTTACTATCGTTTTGGGCACTTTTTAGGCTTTCTACAGACTGCCGGGGGTGCCGCCGCAAAAATGCTCGGGTCTCCCATAGACTAACATTGGGCTCGTTGCTCGGGTCGAGCACCCGAGTAGCACGGTGAGCTCGGCCTGAGCTTCGAGCACCTGAGCATTTTAGTGCTCGCTCAACACTAGTTTTACACGTCACAGGTTCCCTTTAAGGGAAGAAACTTTTTTTTATTCTAGTTAATATTTCTTGCATGCATGTAGTAATGTGTTTTTTTCCTAATTCTGCAGTACTAGTGGACCGTCTAAAGATCGGAGAAATGCAACACCAAATTCAGATAACGATAATTCTGAAGGTATGATGAAATATGTGACTTTATAGTTTATTCATTCCACATTTTTAGGTTTTATAAAGGGTGCATATAAACAATGGTTTGATACCAGCAATAAAATCTTAAAGGAAATCTGTCAGCAGGTTTTACTACCTCATCTCACAGCAGCCTGATATAGGCAAAGAGAAGCTGAATCCAACCTTGTATCACTTAGTTTACTGGGTACAGCTGTTCTGACAAATCAGAGCTTTTAGGTTCAGAATGAAGCAGAGCTGAGAAAGCTGCCCCTGCCCACACCAGGCTCTCCATGTACAAAGTCCATAAATGGTGTGCTGCTTATCACAGGAGGGGGCATTGCTGGACTTAGGGCCCCGTCACACTAAGCGATGCAGCAGCGATCCCGACAACGATACGACCTGTCAGGGATCGTTGCTGCATTTCTAATACATCGCTGGTGAGCTGTCAAACAGGCAGGCTCACCAGCGATCAGGGGAGCAGCGATATCGTGGAAAGGATCGCGTTACTAAGTGCGCGTGTGCCCCTTGTAACCCGCTGTTTACCATGGATACCACTCTGCTACGGTGCGCGGGAGCCTCCGCTTACCGTAGCAGAGTGGTATCCATGGTAAACAGTGGGTTACTAAGTGCGCGCGTGCCACTAGTAACCCGATGTTTACCATAGTTACCAGCCAGATCGTTGGTCCCGCTGGTCACACACAGCGATGTGTGCTGGTGTAGCGCCCCGAGGGTTCGGCCGCTACAGGGGTATTGCACCTCTGCCAGAGGTGTGATATTCCATTCCCAGGTAAGGATGGAGTATGGACCAGGGCTCAGTTAGCTGCATGCAGCACACACATCCCATTTCCCAGGGACAGCTCAACGGTGCTCCCACTAGACAGAAGTGCAGGCACGACCGACCATGTCCCTGCTGGAGTGAGGAGGGAGGGGTGGAACACCCAGTGCGGTAGGGACAGATAGGGGGCGGTTCCTGAGTGTAGGAAGGAGCTCATTGGTTGCTGGTCACCTGGGCTCATGGTCAGAGGGAGGTATAAAAGGTGGGCACCATCTTAGAACAGTGTTCAGTTCAGTCTGTGAGGAGAGGAGAGCTGACAGGGAGCAGCAGCTCAGGCTGAGTGCTGCTCCAGAGGCAGGCCTAGAGAAGAGGCCGGGGCCTGAGAGGAGAAGGAGAAGTGGGCCTGGAGAAGAGGCCAAGGGAAGGAGGAGAAGACAGAACAGGAGAGAAGGAGAAGAGGCAGAGAAACAGAAGGGCTCAGGAACAAGAAGGTGGAAGGGACCCTAAGAACCCACGAGAATCCAGGGTGAAGGGTCAGGCAGATTAAGGGTACCGGATCCCAAGTTGGTGGAGGAGAAACTACCCTCAGCCAAAGACCGGTCGTCGTGATCATATATTGGTGCGACACCTCATCAAACCTGCTAGGAAGGCACCATATAGGACAGCGGAGGACGGGGCCCACGTTTACCCGCACAGGTCCGCGGCAGCTAGACAAAAGTGGGTCACTGGTGAGGCAGGCCAGAGAAAGGATAAAAGGGGGTCCTGTGCCATGCTCCTGAACTGCCTGGGAGTTGACCGAGCCCCTCACCTGGTGGACGCAGCACGGCTCGGGCGGTCACTGCTGGCCGAAGTGACCTGGAACAAACGAACTGTGAGTAAAGACCCTGGACTGTAACTTGTCGTCTGTGTGCTCATTCGCGCCTCCAGCACTATTAGTACCGGGACTCACACCACCATCACTCCCACCATCCACTACACTGCCCTGGGGCCGCACTCTTCCCGTGGGGAGTCTCATCACCTCAGCTGCACCCATCATCAGCCCCAGCGGACTGCCTTGCAGCGGCGGTTCCTAATAACCGCAATCCACGGGTGGCGTAGTCGGACATTATCTAAAGCGCGTAGCAGACTACCATTGGTCTGACCACCCTGAGCCGCGGGACCGGGCCGCCACTACTACCCCCAACGTCTCCCTATCGCCCGGTTCCGCGTGCCCCACGGCCCAGGGGGCGAGTCAGCTTTGGCGTAGTCGGCAGGATCGTGACCAACCCGCCACAAACGGGTATTGCGTGCCTGAAGAAAATTGCACATGTACCTTAAAAAGAAGTTTCCTGCCGTCCGGAGTCGTTTCCCGCCATCCGGAGCCGATTCCCGCCATCAGACGCCATCTTGGACCGTTTCCCGCCATCTTCATCTGTTTTTCCCGCCCTGGCAGAATGGACGCCATTATGTGTGCACCAAAAGACAGCAGGAAGCCACCTCCCATCGTGGGCCAGGTCCCAGAATGGCGCCAAAGAAGGAGCCCGCCCCCACCAGCCATGAATGCAGCAGTGGAGATGTCCATCAACATGGGGGGGCTGCCCCTGAAAGTGATTGTCACCAAGTTGCCCCGGGGCCGCCCCCAATGGGGGTGGGAAGAGAAGAAAACTTCGGGACAGGGGGTGGTCTGGATCAGTCCAGACAGACCGCACCCGGGAATGGACTACCTGAGCAGCACCAGTCTCCTGGCCCGAAGCCTGCTGCAGGCCGAACCGCTCTGCAGCCTAGCAGAAGTCCTGGCGCAGCTCCCCAGAGATCTGGAGCGTGCGCAAGCTGCACTGGAGGACCTGGAGCGGAGGATGGTCCGGGCGCAGCAAGATGCACTCACAGAGTGGAGAAAAGAACTGGCCCGGCAGGCCGAGACCCACCAGCGACAGACTTCAGCCGCACCCCGCGGTTTGCCTGCCTCGGAGGACGGCGCAAGAGGAGAGAGGACCGGAGGCGACGCCGCGGAGGGAGCCACGAGGACTGAGGCAAGTGAAGGGGACGTCACCACCCCAAGCCCAGCAACCGCAAGCCTGCCCCAGCCCCCAGTCGCGGCACCCGAAGCCCCACTCACAGCGCCTGTTGCCGCGCCGCCACTACTTCCAGCTAGGCCTCAAGCGGTGAGCGCCGCGGCCACGCCCCGCCCCTCGCCACACCCCTTGACCCCGGGCGCCGTAAAACGAGAAGCGTCATCGGCCCGGTCGCAAGGCCTGGATGACCCGGGCGCCATCGCTAAGCCTGCGCCCCTGTCCCGGACGGGACTGCCACCTAGCGCGACCGAGAGACCCCTGGCCTGGTCGTAAGGCCGAGTGCCCCCGGGCGCTGCCCCCAGATCAAGTCCCTCTACCATACCACGACTGGGTGTGGACTTGATTGCCCATCATACCGGTCCGGATGGACTGCCCCTGGAGTGGCCGGCCGAAGTCATCAGCAATCAGCCATGGAAGGCCCAGCCCCCGCGCGAGCCTCTGATACCGGCTCCAGAACCCGTGGAGGTCCCCCTACCCCCACTGGAGGACGTCCAATTTGCGTGGGACCCCACCGGCGAGAACTTGATGGGGTTCTCCCAAGAGACTCGGGCAGACGCGGTCCGTCGTCTGGAGGCCTGTCATCAGCAACTGGCGACCTTTGAGCGGGAGCGACGAGAGAGACGCGTCAGAGAGAAACGGCTCCAAGCTCAGAGTGCTGAACAAAAACGTAAGGCCCGCCAAGACCCCCAAGCAGCCCGTGGTCCCCGAATCACCGGGACCATAGTCAAGTTTCACATGGAGAACGGCTGGGGTTTCATCAGGGGCCCAGAAACCGCAGGCGACGTCTTTGTGACCCGCAGGGACGTCGAAAGTCATCTACCTGAGGGGCATCGTGGCCGTGACTTGTACCCTGGTGATGTGGTCACCTTCACCCGCCACGTAGGTGCAAAAGGACCATATGCCCTACATGTCCATCGGCTCACTGAGGAGGAGCTACAACACCGCGGCTATGAGGAGAGCCAAGAGGACCCGGACAGGTCTGAAGAGCCATATGAGGAGGAAGAAGGAGCCTATGGAGGACACCGCTACAAGTAAGTAGCAAAGTACCTGTGTACATAGTTACCCGTCAGGGTGCAAAGGAACTGTGTGGGACTGTTACAGATTGAAGTGTGGTCCCCGTTGGGACTGATATAGAACTGTGTGAACGTTATTCCCTATCCCCTAAGTAGCCTGGCTGAGGACTGAGAGCAGCCATCCCTCTTCCCCTAACAGACTGAGTACTGTGAGCAGCCATTCCCCTATCCCCACCGGCCGAGGACTGGGAACGGCCAATGCCATGTATATAGTTGCGCTTCTTAAAGCGCCCCCTACTGGTTTTATACAAGAACCGCAACGTCTACCTCGAAGTTAAAATGGACTGTTGCACCTTTAAAAAGAAAGAGCACCTGGTCGCAAGTTGCACCGCAACCAAGAATACAAGAATGTGCTTTAATTAAAAGTGTTTTATATGAAAAGTTTTTATATGCTGCTAGATATTGATGTGAATGTTTTCTATAGTGTGATATGTCAAAAGAGTTCCAGAAGTATTAGTACGTGTTTTATAATAGTGTAACAAGAAAAGGAGAGTGTTTCCCATAAAGGGAATTGAACCAAGTTACCTGTTTCCTGATGTGAAAAGTTTTAAAAAGTTTTGCATGTCCTGTAATTACCTGTTTTTGCTCTTTTCCAGCCTGAGGACGTGCTGTGCTTTACCAGGGGGGAATGTAGCGCCCCGAGGGTTCGGCCACTACAGGGGTATTGCACCTCTGCCAGAGGTGTGATATTCCACTCCCAGGTAAGGATGGAGTATGGACCAGGGCTCAGTTAGCTGCATGCAGCACACACACCCCATTTCCCAGGGACAGCTCAACGGTGCTCCCACTAGACAGAAGTGCAGGCACGACCGACCATGTCCCTGCTGGAGTGGGGAGGGAGGGGTGGAACACCCAGTGCTGTAGGGGCAGATAGGGGGCGGTTCCTGAGTGTAGGAAGGAGCTCATTGGTTGCTGGTCACCTGGGCTCATGGTCAGAGGGAGGTATAAAAGGTGGGCACCATCTTAGAACAGTGTTCAGTTCAGTCTGTGAGGAGAGGAGAGCTGACAGGGAGCAGCAGCTCAGGCTGAGTGCTGCTCCAGAGGCAGGCCTAGAGAAGAGGCCGGGGCCTGAGAGGAGAAGGAGAAGTGGGCCTGGAGAAGAGGCCAAGGGAAGGAGGAGAAGACAGAACAGGAGAGAAGGAGAAGAGGCAGAGAAACAGAAGGGCTCAGGAACAAGAAGGTGGAAGGGACCCTAAGAACCCACGAGAATCCAGGGTGAAGGGTCAGGCAGATTAAGGGTACCGGATCCCAAGTTGGTGGAGGAGAAACTACCCTCAGCCAAAGACCGGTCGTCGTGATCATATATTGGTGCGACACCTCATCAAACCTGCTAGGAAGGCACCATATAGGACAGCGGAGGACGGGGCCCACGTTTACCCGCACAGGTCCGCGGCAGCTGGACAAAAGTGGGTCACTGGTGAGGCAGGCCAGAGAAAGGATAAAAGGGGGTCCTGTGCCATGCTCCTGAACTGCCTGGGAGTTGACCGAGCCCCTCACCTGGTGGACGCAGCACGGCTCGGGCGGTCACTGCTGGCCGAAGTGACCTGGAACAAACGAACTGTGAGTAAAGACCCTGGACTGTAACTTGTCGTCTGTGTGCTCATTTGCGCCTCCAGCACTATTAGTACCGGGACTCGCACCACCATCACTCCCACCATCCACTACACTGCCCTGGGGCCACACTCTTCCCGTGGGGAGTCTCATCACCTCAGCTGCACCCATCATCAGCCCCAGCGGACTGCCTTGCAGCGGCGGTTCCTAATAACCGCAATCCACGGGTGGCGTAGTCGGACATTATCTAAAGCGCGTAGCAGACTACTATTGGTCTGACCACCCTGAGCCGCGGGACCGGGCCACCAATACTACCCCCAACGTCTCCCTATCGCCCGGTTCCGCGTGCCCCACGGCCCAGGGGGCGAGTCACTGGCCAGCGGGAGGCCAACGACCAAAAAATGGTCCAGGACACTTTGCAGCGATCAGCGACCTCACAGCAGGGGCCTGATCGTTGCAAAGTGTCACACACAGCGACATCGCTGGTGAGGTCGCTGGTGAGTCACCAAAACCGTGACTCAGCAGCGATATCGCTAGCGATATCGCTATGTGAGATGGGGGCTTAAGTGTAGTCTGGCAATGTTAATCTCTTAGTGATAAATCCTTCACAGTAATCAACACCACGCACTTTGACAAGTGACACATCCCTGAATTTTGTGTTTCAGCCTCTATCTCCTGCTGTCTTCAAATTACATAGCAAAAACCTGCTGACAGATTCCCTTAAAGAGAGAACATGGATCAGAGGTCAACAATTAGTTTTCTCAAGGGCTCATATAAGAGACTGTGACTGTTGTGCAGGGCTAAACCAACACACTGAATTTAAGAATATTACAATATAAGTTTCTCAATCGGTGCATATTAAAGATTATATATAATACTCAGTGGCTAGCACCTAATGGTGGAAGTATTGGTTAAGTCGCTCAACATAGATATATACTTGAAGAAAAAAATACGACCATATCAACCCAAAATAATGATAAAAAATAACTTTTATTCATAAATAGTATAAAAAATATCAGGCACAGTACAAAAATGCAGAAAAGCTCATATCATGTTGGATAACCATTTCACTGAAGGGACGATCCGGTCCACATGTTATAGGGTCCGAGGCACCACAGCAAAAAAGTATATATATAGTCCTTCATATAATAGACCAATAGGGAGGATCACCAAATGACCACAGCACAATATCCATAATAATACCCATATGGTAGTGCATATAACAAGTATATATATAGAAATAATTTTAAATACTTTGCAATACCTCATAGGGAACTTATAACCTATACTGTCAAGGTGCCATGTATCAGCAGCTAGGATATACATTCACCATATCAAATGCCACATAAGGGACACTAATAATAGCCACTATTGCACCTAATGTAGTCCACGTGAGGGTGCCCTGACAGCACAGCTTTTGGCCCAGGTAATTTCCTTTACATAACGAAGCACTTGCTCTTTACTTACCCATCGTTATGCTTGTCTGGAATGCACTCTGTTAACATAGTTCCATTATTTGAACCCCTCTAGCTGTCATACTTTGACTACATTAGGTGCAATAGTGGCTATTATTAGTGTCCCTTATGTGGCATTTGATATGGTGAATGTATATCCTAGCTGCTGATACATGGCACCTTGACAGTATAGGTTATAAGTTCCCTATGAGGTATTGCAAAGTATTTAAAATTATTTCTATATATATACTTGCTATATGCACTACCATATGGGTATTATTATGGATATTGTGCTGTGCTCATTTGGTGATCCTCCCTATTGGTCTATTATATGAAGGACTATATATATACTTTTTGCTGTGGTGCCTCGGACCCTATAACATGTGGACCGGATCGTCCCTTCAGTGAGATGGTTATCCAACATGATATGTGCTTTTCTGCATTTTTGTACTTGTTAGAACCTTGCTCTTAGGTTTTTTTTCCTTTGCTGGTCACATGACCTGGTTGGCCTATTTAATCCTGCTCCGCCCTTCTGGCTTTGCTGGACTTCATTGTATATCTACTTTCTAGCTAGCCTGTGCTCTGTGTCTTGCTCTGTTAGTTTTCTTGGTCTACTGACCTCTATGTTCTATATATTTTGTTTGTTCGTCTGTCTGCTACTATTTCTGTTAGGAGGTGTCCCATATTCCTCCCAGTCCTTAGTACTTGTAGGGATTCCTTCCCCACATCTATAGGTCTCCGTACAGACTAGCTTAGGACTTTAGCAGGTCTGATCGCAGGATCAGGTTCCCTGTTACATCATAGGGATTAAGCTGAGTTCTATCGTAGGGACAGATCTCCTCTCTTTCCTTAGCTCTGGTAGCAGAACATAACAGTAAGTCCAGCCAGCAAATTCTCTAAGGAAAGATTTTTCTGTTCCATCATGATGTCGGTTCAGGATTTGGTTCATCGCCTGCAGGGACTCTCTCTGGAGGTGGCCGAGCTCCGTCAGCACGTGAGTAACTGTCCTGGAGCACATTTCTTGGAGCCTAAGGTATGTTTGCCGGATTTATTTTTTGGTGAACACCGAGAATTTTTTTCATTCAAAAATGCTTGCTTATTGTATTTTCGTTTGAGACCTAAGTCCTCTGGGGATGAATCCCAGCGCGTAGGGTTCATAATGTCACTTTTGTGCAAAGAGCCTCAGGAGTGGGCCTTTTCTTTGCAACCTAGTGATACATGCTTCAGATCAGTGGATAGTTTTTTTTCTGCTTTGGGACTATTATATGATGATCCTGACCGTGTCGCATCAGCTGAGACTGAGTTGAGACGTTTAAAACAAGGATCAGGTAATGTGGAAAAATATTGTACTCATTTCCGTCGTTGGTCTACTCAAACAGGGTGGAACGATTCTGCTCTGAAAAGTCTATTTCTTGCTGGGCTCAGTGAAAGGGTTAAAGACCTGCTAATTGCTTATCCTACACCTGAAGATTTGCAACAGGCTATGCAATTAGCTATACGGGTGGATAGAAGACTGCGTGCAAGGGTTAATGAGAGCAAATCCTCTGCTATGTCAGTTTCTGGTTATGAGAATGTGTGTACTAACAGTGGTGAACCGATGGAGATTGGATCGGTGGCACCTCGCTCTCAAGAAAAAGACCGTCGATTTTTTGAAGGCTTGTGTTTCTATTGCGGAAAATCTGGTCATTTGATTAAAGGCTGTGAGCTTCGTATGAAGAAAGAAAAAAAAATGGTCAGTCATGCCCGTATTGCCTGTTTAAATTCCAAGGGTGTATTTTTAGCTGCTTCCACGATTGCTCAGGAAAAATTAATGGAATTTCGGGTGTTTGTCGATTGTGGGTCTACTCTGAATGTTATTGATGGGGGATTCGTGGAAAGACTCAATTTAAAACCTGAACCTTTATCATCCCCCATTGCTGTGGTTTCTGTGGATGGTTCCCCTTTGAAGAATATTACTCTCAAGGTCTGTGAATTTCCTCTCACTATTAATGGTGTTCACCATGAGAAATTGGATTTGGTAGTGTTGAATAACTTGCCTTCTCCAGTAATATTGGGATTGCCCTGGTTAAAATTTCACAATCCTGTACTGGATTGGTCTACCAGTGAAATTAAATCCTGGAGCCATAAATGTTATGACAAGTGTTGTAATGGGCGTATTGCAGCTTTGGATAGGGGAGAATTGCCTGTTCCTATTCAGGATTTTTGGAGAGTTTTTTCTGAGAAGGAATCGCAAGTTTTGCCTCCCCATAGAGACTATGATTGTTCTATTGAATTTGTCCCTGGAGCGACTCTTCCTAAAAGTCGTTTATTTAACCTTACTATTCCTGAGAGGAAGGCTTTGGAGGAATACATACAGACAAGTTTGGCCGCCGGTCACATTAGGCCCTCTAAGTCTCCTGTGGCGGTTGGATTTTTTTTTGTAAAAAAAAAGGACGGCGGTTTACGTCCTTGTCTGGATTTTCGTGAGATTAACAAAATTACTGTACGCAATCCTTACCCACTGCCATTGATTCCTGATCTGTTTAACCAGTTAATGGGGGCCAAGTGGTTCTCTAAAATTGACCTTAAGGGGGCATACAATCTGTTGCGCATGAAGGAGGGTGACGAATGGAAGACTGCTTTTAACACTCCTGTGGGTCATTTTGAGAATCTGGTTATGCCTTTTGGTCTTACTAATGCTCCTGCATTTTTTCAGAATCTGATTAATGACATCCTTAGACTTTTGATCGGTAAAAATGTGGTTGTGTATTTGGATGACATTTTGATTTATTCGCCGGATCTGGAGTCTCATTGGCGGAGCGTGCGTGAGGTATTACATTTATTAATTGACAATTCGCTTTTTGCTAAGCTGGAGAAATGTGAGTTCGCTGTACAGAGAATTAGTTTTTTGGGCTACATTATCTCCAGCAAAGGTTTTGAGATGGATCCGGTTAAGGTTCAGGCTGTGCAGGAATGGCCTAGGCCTATTGGTTTGAAATCGATACAGAGGTTTTTGGGTTTCGCCAATTACTATAGCAAATTCATAAAAAAAATTTCTAGTATTGTCAAACCTCTGACTGATCTCACCAGGAAAGGTGCTGATGCGGTTCAGTGGTCTTCTGAGGCCATTGAAGCTTTTGTGTATCTCAAGGAGAGGTTCACCTCTGCTCCCATCCTTATGCAGCCTGATGTTACTAGGCCGTTTTTGGTTGAGGTTGATGCTTCCTCTGTGGGGGTTGGCGCAGTATTGTCTCAGGATAACGGGGATGGATTACATCCCTGTGCCTTTTTTTCAAAAAAATTTTCGGAGACTGAACTGAATTACGATATTGGTAATCGGGAATTATTGGCTATTAAACTCGCATTTGAACACTGGCGCCACTTCTTGGAAGGTGCGGAATTTCCCGTTCAGGTTCTTACGGATCATAAAAATCTGATATATCTTGATGCTGCCAAGCGCCTGAATGCCCGTCAGGCTAGGTGGGCACTGTTTTTCTCGCGGTTTAATTTCTCCGTTACTTACATCCCTGGTACTAAGAATGTTAAGGCGGATGCCTTGTCTCGCAGTTTTTCTCCCATAGTCGGTGCTGAGAAAGAGGAGAACATTTTACAAGAAGGTGTTGTGATAGCTGCTTTGGACTCCGTTTTGGAAAATGAGATTCTTAAAGCACAGGAGAATGCCCCTTCTAACACTCCTCATGGGAGGTTGTTTGTGCCTGGGACCTTTAGGAGAGATTTGTTTGTTGAGTGTCACGAATCTCGGTTGGCAGGTCATCCCGGAATCTCTGAGACCAAGAGACTGGTGGGTCGCAGTTTTTGGTGGCCTGGATGGCAGAAGGAAGTCATTAAGTGGGTGCGTCAATGTACTATGTGCTAGATCTAAGTCCTCACATACTCCTGCTGCGGGGTTGCTTTGTCCTTTGGAGGTTCCCAGTGCTCCTTGGACACATTTGGCTATGGACTTTATAACTGACCTTCCCCCCTCTGAGGGTTTTACTGTCATCTGGGTGGTCGTGGACCGTTTTAGCAAGATGTGTCACTTGGTTCCTTTCGTCAAACTGCCCTGCGCTAAAACTCTCGCTAAGGCCTTTGTCAAGGAAATTGTCAGACTTCATGGCGTTCCTACTGACATTGTTTCTGATAGGGGTCCTCAGTTCGTGGCTCGTTTTTGGCGTGCCTTTTGTGATAGGTTGGGAGTTCATTTGTCGTTCTCGTCCGGATATCATCCTGAATCTAATGGCCAGACAGAAAGGAAAAACCAGGATGTTGAGCAGTTCTTGCGTTGTTTTGTGGCAGACAATCAAGAGGGGTGGTCTGAGTTTCTGCCACTTGCTGAATTTGCTCTGAACAATCATACATCTTCTTCTGCTGGTTGTTCGCCTTTTTTTTGTTGTTCTGGGAGACATCCGTCGTTTGGGTCGTTCTCCAAGTTGGGATCTGCCGTGCCTGAGGAGGAGAATTTTTCCGGTGATTTGGAGAGAGTTTGGACGGATGTGCGTGGTAATCTTCAGGAGGCCAACAGAAAATCTAAAGACTACTTTGATAGGAAACGACAGGAGGTTTTGTTCGCTGTTGGTGACATGGTTTGGTTGTCCTCTAGGAATCTGCGTTGAGGATTCCTTCAAAGAAATTGGGTCCCAAGTTTGTAGGGCCCTTTAAGGTGCTTCAGGTTGTCAACCAATCTGCTGTTAGGCTGGAGGTTCCTACCTCCTGGAGAATTAATCCGGTATTTCATGTCTCTCTGTTGAAAAAAGCTGTTGTATCGGATTGTGACGCCTCTGCCTCTGTTCCTCCGGTGGTGGAGGACGGGGAATATGAAATTTCTCGCATCCTTAACTCTAGACGGTATAGAGGTAGTTTGCAGTATCTTGTGGCCTGGAAAGGTTTCGGTCCCGAGGATAACTCTTGGGTGAGGTCGGATGATGTTTCCGCGTCCAGACTTATCAGAGCGTTTCACAGGAGATTTCCTGATAAGCCTGGTCCTAGGGGATCCGGAGGATCCTCTTAGAAGGGGGGGTACTGTTAGAACCTTGCTCTTAGGTTTTTTTTCCTTTGCTGGTCACATGACCTGGTTGGCCTATTTAATCCTGCTCCGCCCTTCTGGCTTTGCTGGACTTCATTGTATATCTACTTTCTAGCTAGCCTGTGCTCTGTGTCTTGCTCTGTTAGTTTTCTTGGTCTACTGACCTCTATGTTCTATATATTTTGTTTGTTCGTCTGTCTGCTACTATTTCTGTTAGGAGGTGTCCCATATTCCTCCCAGTCCTTAGTACTTGTAGGGATTCCTTCCCCACATCTATAGGTCTCCGTACAGACTAGCTTAGGACTTTAGCAGGTCTGATCGCAGGATCAGGTTCCCTGTTACATCGTAGGGATTAAGCTGAGTTCTATCGTAGGGACAGATCTCCTCTCTTTCCTTAGCTCTGGTAGCAGAACATAACAGTAAGTCCAGCCAGCAAATTCTCTAAGGAAAGATTTTTCTGTTCCATCATGATGTCGGTTCAGGATTTGGTTCATCGCCTGCAGGGACTCTCTCTGGAGGTGGCCGAGCTCCGTCAGCACGTGAGTAACTGTCCTGGAGCACATTTCTTGGAGCCTAAGGTATGTTTGCCGGATTTATTTTTTGGTGAACACCGAGAATTTTTTTCATTCAAAAATGCTTGCTTATTGTATTTTCGTTTGAGACCTAAGTCCTCTGGGGATGAATCCCAGCGCGTAGGGTTCATAATGTCACTTTTGCGCAAAGAGCCTCAGGAGTGGGCCTTTTCTTTGCAACCTAGTGATACATGCTTCAGATCAGTGGATAGTTTTTTTTCTGCTTTGGGACTATTATATGATGATCCTGACCGTGTCGCATCAGCTGAGACTGAGTTGAGACGTTTAAAACAAGGATCAGGTAATGTGGAAAAATATTGTACTCATTTCCGTCGTTGGTCTACTCAAACAGGGTGGAACGATTCTGCTCTGAAAAGTCTATTTCTTGCTGGGCTCAGTGAAAGGGTTAAAGACCTGCTAATTGCTTATCCTACACCTGAAGATTTGCAACAGGCTATGCAATTAGCTATACGGGTGGATAGAAGACTGCGTGCAAGGGTTAATGAGAGCAAATCCTCTGCTATGTCAGTTTCTGGTTATGAGAATGTGTGTACTAACAGTGGTGAACCGATGGAGATTGGATCGGTGGCACCTCGCTCTCAAGAAAAAGACCGTCGATTTTTTGAAGGCTTGTGTTTCTATTGCGGAAAATCTGGTCATTTGATTAAAGGCTGTGAGCTTCGTATGAAGAAAGAAAAAAAAATGGTCAGTCATGCCCGTATTGCCTGTTTAAATTCCAAGGGTGTATTTTTAGCTGCTTCCACGATTGCTCAGGAAAAATTAATGGAATTTCGGGTGTTTGTCGATTGTGGGTCTACTCTGAATGTTATTGATGGGGGATTCGTGGAAAGACTCAATTTAAAACCTGAACCTTTATCATCCCCCATTGCTGTGGTTTCTGTGGATGGTTCCCCTTTGAAGAATATTACTCTCAAGGTCTGTGAATTTCCTCTCACTATTAATGGTGTTCACCATGAGAAATTGGATTTGGTAGTGTTGAATAACTTGCCTTCTCCAGTAATATTGGGATTGCCCTGGTTAAAATTTCACAATCCTGTACTGGATTGGTCTACCAGTGAAATTAAATCCTGGAGCCATAAATGTTATGACAAGTGTTGTAATGGGCGTATTGCAGCTTTGGATAGGGGAGAATTGCCTGTTCCTATTCAGGATTTTTGGAGAGTTTTTTCTGAGAAGGAATCGCAGGTTTTGCCTCCCCATAGAGACTATGATTGTTCTATTGAATTTGTCCCTGGAGCGACTCTTCCTAAAAGTCGTTTATTTAACCTTACTATTCCTGAGAGGAAGGCTTTGGAGGAATACATACAGACAAGTTTGGCCGCCGGTCACATTAGGCCCTCTAAGTCTCCTGTGGCGGTTGGATTTTTTTTTGTAAAAAAAAAGGACGGCGGTTTACGTCCTTGTCTGGATTTTCGTGAGATTAACAAAATTACTGTACGCAATCCTTACCCACTGCCATTGATTCCTGATCTGTTTAACCAGTTAATGGGGGCCAAGTGGTTCTCTAAAATTGACCTTAAGGGGGCATACAATCTGTTGCGCATGAAGGAGGGTGACGAATGGAAGACTGCTTTTAACACTCCTGTGGGTCATTTTGAGAATCTGGTTATGCCTTTTGGTCTTACTAATGCTCCTGCATTTTTTCAGAATCTGATTAATGACATCCTTAGACTTTTGATCGGTAAAAATGTGGTTGTGTATTTGGATGACATTTTGATTTATTCGCCGGATCTGGAGTCTCATTGGCGGAGCGTGCGTGAGGTATTACATTTATTAATTGACAATTCGCTTTTTGCTAAGCTGGAGAAATGTGAGTTCGCTGTACAGAGAATTAGTTTTTTGGGCTACATTATCTCCAGCAAAGGTTTTGAGATGGATCCGGTTAAGGTTCAGGCTGTGCAGGAATGGCCTAGGCCTATTGGTTTGAAATCGATACAGAGGTTTTTGGGTTTCGCCAATTACTATAGAAAATTCATAAAAAAATTTTCTAGTATTGTCAAACCTCTGACTGATCTCACCAGGAAAGGTGCTGATGCGGTTCAGTGGTCTTCTGAGGCCATTGAAGCTTTTGTGTATCTCAAGGAGAGGTTCACCTCTGCTCCCATCCTTATGCAGCCTGATGTTACTAGGCCGTTTTTGGTTGAGGTTGATGCTTCCTCTGTGGGGGTTGGCGCAGTATTGTCTCAGGATAACGGGGATGGATTACATCCCTGTGCCTTTTTTTCAAAAAAATTTTCGGAGACTGAACTGAATTACGATATTGGTAATCGGGAATTATTGGCTATTAAACTCGCATTTGAACACTGGCGCCACTTCTTGGAAGGTGCGGAATTTCCCGTTCAGGTTCTTACGGATCATAAAAATCTGATATATCTTGATGCTGCCAAGCGCCTGAATGCCCGTCAGGCTAGGTGGGCACTGTTTTTCTCGCGGTTTAATTTCTCCGTTACTTACATCCCTGGTACTAAGAATGTTAAGGCGGATGCCTTGTCTCGCAGTTTTTCTCCCATAGTCGGTGCTGAGAAAGAGGAGAACATTTTACAAGAAGGTGTTGTGATAGCTGCTTTGGACTCCATTTTGGAAAATGAGATTCTTAAAGCACAGGAGAATGCCCCTTCTAACACTCCTCATGGGAGGTTGTTTGTGCCTGGGACCTTTAGGAGAGATTTGTTTGTTGAGTGTCACGAATCTCGGTTGGCAGGTCATCCCGGAATCTCTGAGACCAAGAGACTGGTGGGTCGCAGTTTTTGGTGGCCTGGATGGCAGAAGGAAGTCATTAAGTGGGTGCGTCAATGTACTATGTGCTAGATCTAAGTCCTCACATACTCCTGCTGCGGGGTTGCTTTGTCCTTTGGAGGTTCCCAGTGCTCCTTGGACACATTTGGCTATGGACTTTATAACTGACCTTCCCCCCTCTGAGGGTTTTACTGTCATCTGGGTGGTCGTGGACCGTTTTAGCAAGATGTGTCACTTGGTTCCTTTCGTCAAACTGCCCTGCGCTAAAACTCTCGCTAAGGCCTTTGTCAAGGAAATTGTCAGACTTCATGGCGTTCCTACTGACATTGTTTCTGATAGGGGTCCTCAGTTCGTGGCTCGTTTTTGGCGTGCCTTTTGTGATAGGTTGGGAGTTCATTTGTCGTTCTCGTCCGGATATCATCCTGAATCTAATGGCCAGACAGAAAGGAAAAACCAGGATGTTGAGCAGTTCTTGCGTTGTTTTGTGGCAGACAATCAAGAGGGGTGGTCTGAGTTTCTGCCACTTGCTGAATTTGCTCTGAACAATCATACATCTTCTTCTGCTGGTTGTTCGCCTTTTTTTTGTTGTTCTGGGAGACATCCGTCGTTTGGGTCGTTCTCCAAGTTGGGATCTGCCGTGCCTGAGGAGGAGAATTTTTCCGGTGATTTGGAGAGAGTTTGGACGGAGGTGCGTGGTAATCTTCAGGAGGCCAACAGAAAATCTAAAGACTACTTTGATAGGAAACGACAGGAGGTTTTGTTCGCTGTTGGTGACATGGTTTGGTTGTCCTCTAGGAATCTGCGTTGAGGATTCCTTCAAAGAAATTGGGTCCCAAGTTTGTAGGGCCCTTTAAGGTGCTTCAGGTTGTCAACCAATCTGCTGTTAGGCTGGAGGTTCCTACCTCCTGGAGAATTAATCCGGTATTTCATGTCTCTCTGTTGAAAAAAGCTGTTGTATCGGATTGTGACGCCTCTGCCTCTGTTCCTCCGGTGGTGGAGGACGGGGAATATGAAATTTCTCGCATCCTTAACTCTAGACGGTATAGAGGTAGTTTGCAGTATCTTGTGGCCTGGAAAGGTTTCGGTCCCGAGGATAACTCTTGGGTGAGGTCGGATGATGTTTCCGCGTCCAGACTTATCAGAGCGTTTCACAGGAGATTTCCTGATAAGCCTGGTCCTAGGGGATCCGGAGGATCCTCTTAGAAGGGGGGGTACTGTTAGAACCTTGCTCTTAGGTTTTTTTTCCTTTGCTGGTCACATGACCTGGTTGGCCTATTTAATCCTGCTCCGCCCTTCTGGCTTTGCTGGACTTCATTGTATATCTACTTTCTAGCTAGCCTGTGCTCTGTGTCTTGCTCTGTTAGTTTTCTTGGTCTACTGACCTCTATGTTCTATATATTTTGTTTGTTCGTCTGTCTGCTACTATTTCTGTTAGGAGGTGTCCCATATTCCTCCCAGTCCTTAGTACTTGTAGGGATTCCTTCCCCACATCTATAGGTCTCCGTACAGACTAGCTTAGGACTTTAGCAGGTCTGATCGCAGGATCAGGTTCCCTGTTACATCGTAGGGATTAAGCTGAGTTCTATCGTAGGGACAGATCTCCTCTCTTTCCTTAGCTCTGGTAGCAGAACATAACAGTACTGTGCCTGATATTTTTTATACTATTTATGAATAAAAGTTAATTTTTATCATTATTTTGGGTTGATATGGTCGTATTTTTTTCTTCAAGTATATACAGTCATATGAAAAAGTTTGGGCACCCCTATTAATCTTAAGCTTAATTTTTTATAAAAATTAGTGTTTTTGCAACAGCTATTTCAGTTTGATATATGTAATAACTGTTGGACACAGTAATGTTTCTGCCTTGAAATGAGGTTTATTGTACTAACAGAAAATGTGCAATCTGCATTCAAACAAAATTTGACAGGTGCATAAGTATGGGCACTCTTATCATTTTCTTGTTTTAAATACTCCTACCTACTTTTTACTGACTTACTAACGCACTTTTTTTTGTTTTGTAACCTCAATGAGCTTTGAACTTCATAGCCAGGTGTATGCAATCATGAGAAAAGCTACTTAAAGTGGCCACTTGCAAGTTGTTCTCCTGTTTGAATCTCCTCTGAAGAGTGGCATCATGGGCTCCTCAAAACAACTGTCAAATGTTCTGAAAACAAAGATTATTCAACATAGTTGTTCAGGGGAAGGATACAAAAAGCTGTCTCAGAGATTTAACCTGTCAGTTTCCACTGTGAGGAACATAGTAAGGAAATGGAAGAACACAGGGACAGTTCTTGTTAAGGCTAGAAGTGGCAGGCCAAGAAAAACATCAGAGAGGCAGAGAAGAAGAATGGTGAGATCAGTCAAGGACAATCCACAGACCACCTCCAGAGAGCTGCAGCATCAACTTGCTGCAGATGGTGTCACTGTGCATCGGTCAACTATACAACGCACTTTGCACAAGGAGAAGCTGTATGGGAGAGTGATGCAAAAGAAGCCGTTTCTGCAAGCACGCCACAAACAGAGTCGGCTGAGGTATGCAAAAGCACATTTGGAGAAGCCAATTTCTTTTTGGAAGAAGGTCCTGTTGACTGATGAAACCAAGATTGAGTTGTTTGGTCATACAAAAAGGCGTTATGCATGGCAGCAAAAACACACAGCATTCCAAGAAAAACACTTGCTACCCACAGTAAAATTTGATGGAGGTTCCATCATGCTTTGGGGCTGTGTGGCCAATGCCGGCACTGGGAATCTTGTTAAAGTTGAGGGACGCATGGATTCCACTCAGTATCAGCAGATTCTTGACAATAATGTTCAAGAATCAGTGATAAAGTTGAAGTTACGCAGGGGATGGATCTTTCAGAAAGACAATAATCCAAAACACTGCTCCAAATCTACTCAGGCATTCATGCAGAGGAACAATTACAATGTTCTGGAATGGCAATCCCAGTCCTCAGACCTGAATATCATTGAACATCTGTGGGATCATTTGAAGAGGGCTGTCCATGCTCGGCGACCATCAAACTTAACTGAACTGGAATTGTTTTGTAAAGAGGAATGGTAAAAAATACCTTCATCCAGGATCCAGGAAATCATTAAAAGCTACCGGAAGCGACTAGAGGCTGTTATTTTTGCAAAAGGAGGATCTACTAAATATTAATGTCACTTTTCTGGTGAGGTGCCCATACTTATGCACCTGTCAAATTTTGTTTGAATGCAGATTGCACATTTTCTGTTAGTACAAAAAACCTCATTTCAAGGCAGAAACATTACTGTGTCCAACAGTTATTACACATATCAAACTGAAATAGCTGTTGCAAAAACACCAATTTTTATAAAACATTAAGCTTAAGATTAATAGGGGTGCCCAAACTTTTTCATATAACTGTATTTAAGAATATTAGTAGAAATATTAAAGGGAATCTGTCACCCCCTGGGCGATATCAGACCTCTACTATGGGCATACAGGTGATAGAAAAGTAAATCTATACTTACCTTTGGCCCATAGCAGAGGTCTGATTGCAGAGAAATCTGGTTTTATAAAGTCTGTTTTCCAGAGGCTTGGTGTCCGGGCACACCAAGCAAACCCCTCCTGTTTACTATTCCCCTAAATCGCCGCCTCTGTGCCAAATTACCATATTCCCCCCTCCCCTGCACGTCACAGGGCCCTGAGACAGGCCCTGTGACGTACCTTGCTCTGCCCCCCTCCCGCGCATGCGCAAAGCGCCGCTTCCATGGAGCGCGCTTTGTTTCCCTCCGTCCCCGTTTGGCTGCGTACTGCCAGCAGAGCGTAAGTCTGACTCATCGTCTCTTGCGCAATACAAGGCTGCGGTGCAGTACGCAGCCAAATAGTGTCGGAGGGGAGGCAGAGCAGGGCACCTCACGTGCAGGGGAGGGGGGGGCATGGTAATTTAGCACAGAGGCGGCGACTTAGGGGAATAGTAAGCAGATAGGAGGGGTTTGCTTGGTGCCAAGCCTCTGGAAAACACACTTTATAAAACCTGATTTCTCTGCAATCAGACCTCTGCTATGGAGCATACAGGTAAGTATAGATTTACTTTTCTATACTCTGTATGGCCATAGTAGAGGTCTGATATCGCCCAGGGGGTGACAGATTCCCTTTAATTGCAGTTATATTATTTTTTAACTTTTTCTGATCAGAATTAAAGTATGTTTATCAACTACCACTGTTAATAGAGCTTATTGTAATGTGCTCTAACTAGGAGCAGCCAGTCAAAACCATATATTTGATTGATTTTTATAACTTCCCATGCCCCAAAGCCCCCTCACACACATCATGTAATGGCTATCACAGCCACCAAACACATAGTATGATGCCCCACAGCATGATGACTAAACTGTTCACTCTACACATTTTATGGTACCCCCACAGTCCTCCCCATACAGTATAATTCCCAAAGTTCCCCCCAGACACACACAAGGTACGATGCCAAACAGCTCCCCCTCACACAAATAGCCTCTCGCAGCCACCATATTCACAGTATGTTGCCCACAAAATGTGTTGGCTCAACATCGTCCCCATTCAGTATGATTGCCCCACTGTACCTCTGTCACTGTTTGATCCCAACCGAAACACTCTATGGGGAAATTCTGAAAAGACAAGTTAAGAATCGCTCTACATTCAGGCTCTAAAAAGGTCATTCTGGAAGAATGGAAAAAGATAGATGATACAATGTGTTACCAACATATTCCATGCGTAGAAGACTTGGTGCTGTCCTTAACAAAGTTGATGTATTGATGTGGGGTGTATTTATTTTAGCATCAACTAATTTGTGTAAAATTTAAGATTTTGTAATGAAAGTTATAATATTAACCTTACTTTCATGCTATGGGTCAAAAAATGTTCTGTGAAACTCTGTCTTGTCAGCATTTTGGAAATTGTTCTTGTGCTCAGTGAGGTATTAATTAAAATGCTACTTTTTGAAGGGGTTGTAGTAATTTTATGCCGAGTAGTGAAAAAAAATTATATTTATACATACATAAATATATCACACACCTACATGTTGCATATATTATTTTATCACTCTGACTAATCAGTATTTTCTTTAATTTCTATACAGACGAGGAACATAAGGACCCTGGTATGTACTGCACTTTATCATTCCATATTTCATAATTCTGTCTTATGGTAATCAGCATTCACCTTACTGACAGCCCCACTTTTCAAGTCTGACATGTCACTTTATGTGGTAATGACTTTGAACTGCTTCTGCCAGTGATTCTGAGATTGTGACTTTCTATTCGCAAGACATTGTACCTGTTGCTACTGGTAAGTTTAGATTAATATGTTTTGCCGTTATTTATGAAAATGTCTAAAATTTTCAGAAGATGTTGAAAAATTAGCAATTGTGAAACTGAATTGTATGCCCTTAATGCACACAAGCGGTGCGGGGCGATTTGCGCCGGGTGTCAGCTGATTGTCAAAGCTGACACCCGGTGATATGTGCCAGGAGTGGTCCTGCGAAGTCGATCGCAGCATTGCGGGGGCAAGGGGAGGTAAGCGCCGATACTTACCTCCTCTGCCGGTGTCCCGCGCTGTCTGCAGCGGCTCCCCGATGTTGTCATGGTGACCCGATGTCGTCATGACAACATCCGGGTCACCAGACAGCAGGAAATGACTTTCATCATGCACAGTGCATGACCAAAGTAACTTCTCCCTGTGCAGCGCTGACAGGCTGCATGGCATAGGGAGCTGCTGCTCTCCATGCTATACAGCCGATCAGGCTGCAAAAAGTGAAAGTCCCATAGTTTAAAAGTAAAAAAAAGTGCCAGAAAGTGAAAAAAAAATAATAAAAAAAATATAATGAAAAAAATAATCCCCAAAAAATAAAAGTATATTGTACCCATAATATTTATTTATTATGAACAAAAAAACTTAAACAATAAAAGTACACATATTTGGTATCGCCGCGTCCGGAACTACCTGACCTATAAAACTCCCACTAGTTAACCCCTTTAGTGAACATGGTAAAAGAAGAAATAAAAAACGTAGCAAAATTGCTTTATCATCATACCGCCAAACAAAAAATGGAATAACATGCGATCAAAAAGATGAATGTAAATAAAAATGGTACCACTGAAAACGTCATCTTGTCCCGCAAAAAACAAACCGCCATACAGCTCCATCACCGAAAAATAAAAGTTAAAGCTCTCAGAATAAAGCGATAAAAAAAAGTATTTTTTCCATAAAATACTTTTTATTGTGTAAAAGCGCCAAAACATAACAATACAATATAAATGCGGTACCGCTGTAAACGTACTGACCCAAGGAATAAAGCTGCCTTTCTCAATTTTACCACACGCGGAATGGCAAAAGAAAAAAAAAATTGTGAATTGTTGGTTTTTGTTCATTTAAACTCCTAAAATTCGGAATAGAAAGCAATCAACAAATGTCACATGCCCGAAAATGGTACCAATAAAGACGTCAATTTGTCCCGCAAAAAAAAAAACAGGCATCATATGACTCTGTCGGCTGAAATATGGAAAAATTATAGCTCTCAAAACATGGCAATGCAAAAGCTAGTCTTTGCAAAAAAAAAAGCTTCTTTTAGTGTGTGACAGCTGTCAATCATAAAAACCCGATATGAATCTGGTATCGCTGTAATCGCACCGACCCGAAAAATAAAGTCGTCTAATGACTTATACCACACGAGGAACGGAGTAAAAAATGAACATTAGGGTTGTGCTAGAGTTAGAGTTGTGATAGTGTTGGGATTGTGTTAGGGTTAGGTCTGTGCTAGGGTTGGGTTTTTCAAAAGTAAAGAAAAAAAAAATGATGACGATATGGTGACTAGTGTTGAGCGCAAGTGCTCGCTACTTGAGTATGCATCGGGTGCTTGAGTATGCACTGAGTATCGCGGGTGCTCAAGTGACATGCTCAAGTCTCCGCCCTACATGCTTCGCGGCCAAAAAAAACGTTGCTGGGATTGCCATGCACGAGCGATCCCCTTATGTTTTTTTTCGGGTGTCTAACAACTGTGAAACATGCGGGGCGGGGACTCGAGCATGTCACCCGAGTACCCGATGCAAACTCAAGTAGCGAGCACTTGCGCTCAAGACTAATGACAACTTATTCAATATGATGACCTAATGTTATCAAATTCTGTCGTACATCTGGGTTCAAAATGTACATTATACCACTTGATAAAATCCTTGAGGGGTCTAGTTTCCAAAATGGGGTCAATTTTGGATGGTTTCCACTATTTAGGCACATCAGGGGCTTTCCAAACTCGACATGATGTCCGCTCTTGATTCCAGGCAATTTTTCTTTCAAAACGTCACATAGTGCTCCTTCCCTTCTGAACCCTGCCGTGCTCCCAAACAGTGTATCTTCCCCACATATGGGGTATCGGCAAACTCAGGAGAAATTGTAAAACAGTTTTTAGGTTCCATTTTCTCCTCTTACCCTTGTGAAAATAAAAAATTGGGGCTAAAAGTTCATTTTTGTGGAAAATTTAGATTTTTTAATTTCCACAGCTCTAAGTTATAAACTTCTGTGAAGCATCTGGGGTTCCGGGTGCTCACCATACATCTAGATAAGTTCCCTGAGAGATCTAGTTTCCAAAATGGTGTCACTTGTGGGGGTTTCCACTGCTTAGGCACATCAGTAGCTCTCCAAACGCAACTTGGAGTCCGCTAATTATTCAAGCAAATTTTACATTCAAAAAGTCAAATGGCGCTCCTTCCTATTTGAACCCTGCCGTGCGCCCAAGCAGTGTTTTTTCCCCCCATATGGGGTATCTGCGTGCTCAGGTGAAATTGCACAACAAGTTTTGTGGTCCAATTTTTCCTGTTACCCCTGCGAAAATAAAAAATGTGGGTCTTAAGTAACATTTTTGTGAAAAAAGTTAAATGTTAATTTTTTTTCTTCCCCATTCCAAAAATTCCTGTGAAGCACCTAAAGGGTTAATAAACTTCTTGAATGTGGTTTTGATCACCTTGAGGGGTGCAGTTTTAGAATGGTGTCACTTTTGGGTATTTTCTGTTATATAGGCCCCTGAAAGTCAGTTCAAATGTGATGTGGTCCCTAAAAAAATGGTTTTGTAAATTTTGTTGTAAAAATGAGAAATCACTGGTCAACTTTTAACCCTTATAGCTCCCTAATAAAAAAAATTTGGTTCCAAAATTGTGCTGATTTAAATTAGACATGTGGGAAATGTTATTTAAAAAACTATTTTGTGTAACATATCTAATTTAAGGGTATGAAAATTAAAATTTTCAAAATTGCTAAATTTTCAAATTTCAGCTTTTTTCACACTTAAACCCAAGTGATATCGAAGAAATTTTACCACTGTCATTAAGTACAGTATGTCACAAAAAACAGTCTCAGAATCAGTGGGATCCGTTGAAGCGTTTCAGAGTTATTACCTCATAAAGTGACAGTCGTCAGAATTGTAAAAATTGGCCCGGTCATTAACGTGCAAACCACCCTCAGATGTAAATGGGTTAAACTGGATTTACTTTTAGGAGATTACAATAAAGAAGCCCTTCAAAGTCAATGCAAAAGTGAATAGGTCCCTAAATTGCCATTTATATTTACATTTCTTTGTAAATATGAAAAATTGTTGCTAAAATGAAATGTTAAGGATATTTGACAAGTAATGTCATCATAAAATAGACATGTGGTAAAGATGACAGCTATCTCTTTACCCCTCAGTCTTCATTTAGTCGTACAGCATGTTTCAAGGTATCTATTATATATATATGCTTTTAGCTCTTTACTCTCTTTTACTGTCATGTGATATACTGTTTCTATATAAAGGTTCTCTATTTTTGGGATTCTCTATTCTCTGAGCTCTTGATTTCATAATTGTGGTATTATCTGAGTTATATCTATTATTTTTGAGTTACATCTGTGTGACTTTCAGTATTTCTTGTGACATGCAATTATATTGATATCATATACTAATTATTTTCCTATTTTTGCTAGTGCCACATTACTATTGTAAACTGATGGCTACAAAATGTGGAAGGGGGGGGGGGGACAAATGCTTCTTGTATCAGGGAGACTTTTGGTCCCTTTTGTGGACTTCTCCCTGATACTTATCTTTTTAGTTTGGTTTCTTATATTATTATTATATTGTTATAATTTTTTTTTTTTTTTACAAATCCAATATTAAGGTATGTGCACACAGCCTCGCAGTTGCCACGTTTTCCCAATTGAAGCCGCTTCAGGAGAACACCGGCAATTGTTTTCCTAAAGCAGTTTTCGCTACCATTTTTGCTTTGAACACTGAATATAGAGCACATGTGGCTTCCTAACAGAAAAAAAAACAGCTCACCTGGACGTGTTGTGATTGTAGAAGCAGGGGAAAATGTGTGGCCACATGTTGTGAATCCCAGTAACAAAGAAAAAGAATCATTAAAATGCTCAACGTCAAAAAACCATGGTGAGGTCTGTACTTAGTAACGACGCGTTTCAAATGCACTGTGGTGTTCTTTCTTGAAGCTGAAGCCTCGCTACTAACTACAGATCACACCATGGTTTCTTGACATTGAGCATTTTAATGAGAATTTTGCACTAAATAAACTTGGGAAATTTTAGAAGCTGGATATGACTCGCCCCCTGGGCCGTGGGGCACTCGGAGCCGGGCAATAGGGAGACGATGGGGATAGTAGTGGCAACCCGGTCCGTGGCTCAAGATGGTCAGACCAGTGGCAGTCCTTTATAAGTTTTTAAGTAATGTCCGACTACGCCACCCGTGGATTGCGGTCAGTGATAACCGCTGCTGCAGTGCAGACCTCTGGGCAGATGTAAATGTGCAGCTCCAAATAGTACAAGTCCCCACGGGAAGAGTAGGGCCCCAGGGCAGTGTATGATGGATGATGGAGGGGATGATTTCAACTGCGTTAGCCAGGAAACGGAGGCCTTTTAAACAGTTCAGGGTCTTTATTAGAACAGGTAATATGACCCAGAAACAGGCCCGGCTAGGAGGGGGCCTGGATGTCTGAGAGCAAGTGGGAAGCTGGCCCTGGTCAGTGTGAGGGTGTAGGCCTACCGTGCTCTCTGTGCTCCTTCTGGCTATTTCCCTTCTGGTAATGTAACAGCCCACGTTCCTGAGCTCACCGTGTCCTCTCGCCCGTATGGCTTGCAACTTGGGTCCCTTGCTACTCCCGGCCTGGTACGGCTCTGCTGGTCCCTTCTGCTGTGGCGGAGCCTCCGGGCTTCTTAGGCCAAGGAACATACAGTCCCCTGCGGACTGGTTATCTGCTGCAGGATGTGGAATCCTCACAGCCTCAGACACCAAAGTCTGGTAGATTAGTCTCTTTATCTGCCAGGACAGACTCACTTCGCCTTTTGTCCCTGGCTCGTGGCTCTCCTACTGCCACACGTCCTCTTTGGCTGCAACACAACTGTCTGTCCCGGCTCTGGGACACCTCTCAATCCAGAGACAGGTTGTCCAGTTCTCTCTAACCCTGCCCCCAGTTCCAGCTTTTATAGGGGCAGCCTGCTCCCCCTACTGGCCTGTGACAGGAGGTATTGCATGCTAATGGCCCTTGACTAGAGGACCTCCCCCTTGCTCTCAGACACAGCTTTATTATATTTGTGGCATCCAGGCCAGGGTGACACAGATACTTTTTCTTTCTCAGCTTCCCAACACAGACCCGCCCAAAGATTGAATATATTACTTCTTTTAACCACTTCAAGATTTACGAACCCTGAAACAGTTAAAATAGGTGAGCTAAGGCATAACGTGCACAGCAATGTTGACATTACTGTGCATAATGCTCATTTTACGGGATGCCTAGCAGCGCTTTTTCAAGTAAATTCTGTGCTGATTCCATCTGAAAAAGACATTTTGTGCAAATAGCCTTAACTGTTTTTTGTCCCATTTGGTTTGTTTTGGGTTTAGTTCATCTCATCTGGGGTCTTGTAGTGTGGTTTGGAGGTGTAGGCCACAGTTCAGTATTTACTATTTGTAAGGAGTGGGTGAAAATGCAGAATTGTTGCATGTGTTTCTATTAAACTACGTTTCCACAATGAGCTTTTACTGTTTTTTTGACACTTCATATTTTCCTTGCTTAAAATACGCAACATCTTACAGTTCCAGCAAAGTGCTTGGGATATCTTGAAATCTCGTGCTCACTGTGCTTCTTCTTTACATTGTGTAAGCTGACACGTGGTGCGTTTTTCAAATCCGCGACATGTCAAATTCGCTTGAGGGTACGTTGAGTTTTGTGTGCAGATTTTCATAGACTTACGTTAGATTCGGAAAATCCGCAGGTAGAAAACGCACATGTGTTTTTAGTACATTTACATGGCGGGAACCCATCAAAAACACATGTAATCCGCACCTAAGTATATGAATAATGTTCAGTAAAATAAAAATACCAGGAAATTTCAAAAACAAGGCAGCTTTATTTAGAGAATGACACACGAAACAAAGACAAGAGCCACTGCGTCAAAAACGTGATAAAAGCGCATGATAAATAACGCACACAGAAACGCAAGTAGCCTAATTTAAATAATAGATGTGGAAATTCTGCAATATCAAAAACTCCTCAAAATCTCATCGTGTGAACGCAGCCTGATACTTTTCCCCTGATTGTTCTACTCCTGGTTTTGGCTTACAAATACTGAGTTAAATTACTCATCGAATACTTCACGTGTACACGTGGCCTTATTGTTCCGTTCCTGATTTTAGCTTACTGATGTAAAATACTGACTAAATGCTGAACTTGTTCTTAATGTAGGTTTAATTCTGCAAAAGTTATCCATTAACTATCTTATGTGAAATAACTATCTGTTTTAAAGGTATACAAATTCACATTTTCAAAATTGTTAAAGGGGTATGCCCATCTCCAACATCCTATCCCAGTATGTAGTAGGGGTAATAATAATATTAGCAAATACCTCCAATTTGAAATGTTGTATAGTTCTTCAGATTTGCTATGCCAGTTATCTCATTCAGGGCATCGCAGTTGCTTTCATATCCATGGATTAAGAGCTGTCTAACTAACTAACTGTCATTATATGAGTAGACATAACCATGGATACCTAAGCTACTGCAATGCCCTACATGAGGTTAGTGAAGAACTATACTAAATTTCTAATTGCAGGTATTTGCTTATATTATTATTACACCTACTACATACTGTGGCCTTTCATAAAAGTTGTGTATATACTGACAAACCATGTGACATTTAGATTGCACACAGGGGGGCTTCCTTCTCTAAACATGTGACTTATGAAGGTAATTGCTTGCATCAGAAATTTTTAGAGGCTTCATCGTAAAAGGGGTATATATATGCAGATGCCATTTCTTAGTTATTTGATCCCATAAATTTAACTTACCCCTATATTGTTCTCACTTCACTTCACCAATTTAGACTATTTAGCGCTGATGCATCACACACAAATTGAATTACAAAAATATTTAAACACAGGTTGTAATGTAACAAATTAGGTTAAAAGCTAAGGGTTAATATGTTATTCCTGTAATCGCAGTGACCCAAAGAATAAAGTTGTATACTCACTTATACCGCACAAAGAATGGCATAAAAAAAAATAAAACCAATTATTTACCAACTATTGATTTTTTTCTTGATCACATTCAGCCTCGGATTACATATATCCTGCGCTCTATGCTGAGCGCTTACACCAGGGTTTCCATGTAAATTTTTTAAGTACGTAATTCAAATGGAGCACCCAATTGAAGGATGCCCTGTAATGAGGCAGATGGAGGCAGTGTGGATGCCGTCTGGCTTATGATCCGCTGATATCCGTCTTTTTAGGCGCACATAAAAGAGCGGTCAGCCACAGTTTTGTGCACTCCTGGAAAGCCGGATACTGCCGAACAGAAGCCAGATGGAATCCAGAGTAAGGTGGCTGCCTCAATAGTGAATGCATTCCTAGGTGGTTTCATCCGAATCATGCATTTTGAAGACTTTAGGTGGAAACCCCAATGTAAGTGCTCAGCGTACAGCACAGGATTAATGGGATCCAAAATATTCTGTACCCCAAAATGCCAATGTGACACTCGGTTGTGAGGCGCTGGAAAGCCCTACCCTGGGAGATGGGGGACTCAGAGCCGGGTCCTTGATGTTGTAGATGGGGTGCAGCCGTGGCCCGGACCGGCTCCGTGCCCAGGGCCATCACATTAAAAAGAGATGGTATGGGCTTATCCGGGTTGAGTGGCTGATCTCGACTACGCCACCTGTGACACCTGGTGAAGGCCACCAGCACTCCTGCAGTCCGCTGAGGCATGTTGTTATCGCAGCCATCATTGTTACTGCTCCCCACAGGCAGAGCAGGGCCTCAGGGCAGAGGGACAGAATGGAGGGGGCAGTAGTCTAGGAGGTCTGGTGCTGCGTAGTGCGGTGTAGTGCAGAATAAGAGTCCGGAGGCCATAGGGGTTAACTTCCAGGGTTGTTACTCACGATGGAGATGTAGGAAGGTGTCTCCCTGCTCCTCGCGGAGTTCTGCGGTCACCAAAGACGGGGGTCCGACAACCTCCGAGTAAGTCCAGTGCTAAATCAGGACCCTGCAACAGAGTGTTCCTAGACTTCAGACCGGGTCCTTTCCTGTCTGTGTGTGTGTGGATAGGCCGGGTCTCCCTCTGAACTTCACTCAGAAAAAGGGTACGGGTGGCAGCTCTGCTCTTTCCGTTACCCGGAAGGAGTCTGTCTGCTGCAAGTCTGCAGGGACCAATGTCTCTAGAAACCCGGGAAAAGCAAATTAAAACATAAACATAAGCATTTCAACTCTAAACAAGTTACAGCCGCCGGGACTGCCTAAATATCGGGTTCCTTCCTGGGAAAAGGCTCATTCCTCCCGACGGAGGCTGACCGGTCCCCCGAGGCTGAGCGTGAGGGGGCGTCGCTCCCGGACACCTTGTGGAGATCCAGGGCATACCAACCCCGCACCCCGTGGTGGTGGGTGTACGTAACAAAGTCACCCGGGTAGAGGTTCCGGCCAGGGTGTCCCTTTTTCAGACGCGGCTCGACGTCCCGCCTGCTGACGAAGACGTCGTCCTGATACTGGGGACTCCTTATGAACCCCCACCCCGCCTCATGGTGGAAGCGGACAACTTGCCCTTCCACACGGGGGCTTGGACGGGTAGCTTCCTCCTGTCGGGCCCGGGACTTTGCAGCCTTGGCGCGCACCTCGAGGCGCTCGCAGCGGACCTCCCTCTGGCGTTGCTCCCGGTTGAGTTGGAGAATCTGCTCACGGCACCGCTCGCTCCTCCTCTGTGCTTCAGCCCGGGTCTCCCGGGGGAAGCCCATCAGGTCACCCCCCCTGGTTGTCACAGGCCCACTCCTCAGCCGCCGGCCAGGTGACTGTCGGTGCGGGTAGAGGTGTCATAAGGGGTTGCTGCGGGTCCTCTGCAAGTGCGGACCAGCCCGGGTTGGGGATGGTGGATACCCCAGCAGCCTCAGGCGCTTCCGATTCGGGAGTTGGGCGACAATGCAGGTCTCCACCTATAGCTGAAGCTTGCTGCTCCGGGGCAAAGACCTGCTCCCAGGTGACCGCGCCGGGCAGGAGATACTCGGCCATGAGGTCGAGTATGGGTACGGTAGGTTCAGCAGGGGTAGTACACTCACCCGCCTCTGGGCCGCTCGTGACCTCTGTCACCGCTTCTCCCTGAGCTTCAGCTCCTTGGCGGTGGGTCCGGATTCGCGGCAGCATTTCTTCCCGCCACGCAGCAGACGCTGCCTTCTGGGCCTCATCCAGTCTCCGTGCAAGACCTGGGGCTTCCTGGTGGAGAAATGCAATATCTCCCGCTGTTATTCTTGTGCCGACTTGCTCCCTGCCGGGGGAAGGACCTGGGCCGGGTTCGGAAGGTTAAGTTTGGTGTGCTCCAGCAGCGTCCATGTCCGCTCCTGAAGGTAACCAAACTCCAACTGCTATGGCCGCACCTTGTTGTTTTTCTTTTTCCTCCTCTTTCGGAGCGGCTCCTGGGCGGTATGCTGACAGGCATGCCTTCGTTCAGCCCATCCATTTTGACGGGCATTACCCCGCGGACAGTCTCTGATGGAAGGGGCGGTCCGCACTTTTGGCGCCACGTGGGAGTCTGGCCCACGATAGGAGCTGTTAGAAGATCATCTTTCTGATACACTATGGCGCCTGTTCTTCTTGGGCGGGCGCAATTTTAAGTGGAAACGACAGTCGAAGGTGTAAGGCACACAGTACCCGGTAGCAATGGGTAATTCCTTCCTTTGCGGCGGGCACTCGATCCTGCCGACTACACCAAGTGATGTGACGCTCGGTTGTGAGACTCTGGAAAGCCCTACCCTGGGAGATGGGGGACTCAGAGCCGGGTCCTTGATGTTGTACATGGGGTGCAGCCGTGGCCCAGACCCGCTCCGTGCCCAGGGCCGTCACATTAAAAAGAGATGGTATGGGCTTATCCGGGTTGAGTGGCTGATCTCGACTACGCCACCTGTGGCACCTGGTGAAGGCCATCAGCGTTGCTGCTGTCCGCTGAGGCACGGTGTTATCGCAGCCGTCGTTGTTACTACTAGAGATGAGCGGTGTTCTACTCGAACTGTTCGCCAATATCAAATTGGAGCTGTTTTGGGTGCTGTTCGAGCCATTCGGCGAACACGAACAATTTGAAAAAAAATCGGCTGTTCGAGGTTATGTTCGATAACTGTTCGTGCACCAAAATCATAACTGGATTTTTTCGCAGTAATGCTGAAAATTAATGTTAATACGCAGTTTGACTGTACAGCGGGGCGGGGGGAGGGGCAGGGGATGGATCTCTGCAGAAATAATGAAGATCTCCATTTTTTTTTCTCTTTCCCGCATTTACAGTGGGGAAGTGCAATCTGTCAGCCTATCAGCAGCGCACACACGGAGAGAAGTGCTTTTTTTCACACAAGCAAGGGCATGTGTCATTGGCAGTGTATGTCACATGTCCTTGCCCTATAAGACCCAGCCATTTTCCCCGTCGCCACCATTTTCTCACTGCTGCAGCTGCGTGTTAGACGGCACCGCTGTTGCTGTGTGCGCTATACTTTGTTAAATTCAAGCCAATTTTCGCACAAATCTACGGATAGCTTGGGAGTAGGGAATAGTTGTGATTGCAGTCCTTTTAAGGACTAGGTTACATCATTTCCTACGACTTTTATCAGGCAGGTCTGTGCTCTTAAATAGATAGGTTGGGAGAAAAGACTAATTGTAATTGCAGTCCTTTTCAGGGCTAGGTTACATCAGTTCCTATCACTTTTATCAGGCAGGTCTGAGCTCTTAAATAGATAGGTTGGGAGTAAAGACTAATTGTAATTGCAGTCCTTTTGATGGCTAGGTTACATCAGTTCCTATCACTTTTTGCCAGGCAGTTCTGTTTTAGTGCTGTGCAAGTTTTTTTCACAGCATTTGGCTAAATCTAGCAAAGCAAATCCTTTTTGGCCTCTTGCAGTGTGTGTCAGTCACTGGAGTAGCCTACCTGTGTTGCAAGCTACACCACCTGTGTATAGAATACCAATTTTTTTAACTGCACCTAGTGAAGTAAAACCTTTTGGGCATAGCATCATTCTATTAGTCCATCTATACTAACCTCCACCAGGTAGCAAATTCAAAATAAATTTTATCTGCTTCTAGATCTAAAAAAAAATTTCGGCTTGTAGCAGTGTGTGGAACTTGTTCTATTAGTCCATCTATACCAACCTCCACCAGGTTGCAAATTCAATATAATTTTTTTCTGCATCTAGCTCTGAAAAAATATTTCGGCTTGTAGCAGTGTGTGGGACTTGTTCTATTAGTCCATCTATACAAACCTCCACCAGGTTGCAAATTCAATATAATTTTTTCTGCATCTAGCTCTGAAAAAATATTTCAGCTTGTAGCAGTGTGTGGGACTTGTTCTATTAGTCCATCTATACTAACCTCCACCAGGTTGCAAATTCAATATAATTTTTTTCTGCATCTAGCTCTGAAAAAATATTTTGGCTTGTAGCAGTGTGTGGGACTTGTTCTATTAGTCCATCTATACTAACCTCCACCAGGTTGCAAATTCAATATAATTTTTTTCTGCATCTAGCTCTGAAAAAATATTTCGGCTTGTAGCAGTGTGTGGGACTTGTTCTATTAGTCCATCTATACTAACCTCCACCAGGTTGCAAATTCAATATAATTTTTTTCTGCATCTAGCTCTGAAAAAATATTTCGGCTTGTAGCAGTGTGTGGGACTTGTTCTATTAGTCCATCTATACTAACCTCCACCAGGTTGCAAATTCAATCTAATTTTTTTCTGCATCTAGCTCTGAAAAAATATTTCAGCTTGTAGCAGTGTGTGGGACTTGTTCTATTAGTCCATCTATACTAACCTCCACCAGGTTGCAAATTCAATATAATTTTTATCTGCATCTAGCTCTGAAAAATATATTGGCTTGTAGCAGTGTGTGGGACTTGTTCTATTAGTCAATCTATACTAACCCTCACCAGGTTACAAATTCAATATAATTTTTATCTGCATCTAGCTCTGAAAAAATATTTCGGCTTGTAGCAGTGTGTGGGACATGTTCTATAAGTCCATCTATACTAACCTTCACCAGGTTGCAAATTCAATATAATTTTATTCTGCATCTAGCTCTGAAAAAATATTTTGGCTTGTAGCAGTGTGTGGGACTTGTTCTATTAGTCCATCTATACTAACCTCCACCAGGTTGCAAATTCAATATAATTTTTTGCTGCATCTAGCTCAGAAAAAATATTTCAGCTTGTAGCAGTGTGTGGGACTTGTTCTATTAGTCCATCTATACTAACCTCCACCAGGTTGCAAATTCAATATAATTTTTATCTGCATCTAGCTCTAAAAAATATATTGGCTTGTAGCAGTGTGTGGGACTTGTTCTATTAGTCCATCTATGCTAACCTCCACCAGGTTGCAAATTCAATATAATTTTTATCTGCATCTAGCTCTGAAAAAATATTTCGGCTTGTAGCAGTGTGTGGGACTTGTTCTATTAGTCCATCTATACTAACCTCCACCAGGTTGCAAATTCAATATAATTTTTATCTGCATCTAGCTCTAAAAAATATATTGGCTTGTAGCAGTGTGTGGGACTTGTTCTATTAGTCCATCTATGCTAACCTCCACCAGGTTGCAAATTCAATATAATTTTTATCTGCATCTAGCTCTGAAAAAATATTTCGGCTTGTAGCTGTTAGAACCTTGCTGTTAGGTTTTTTTTCCTTTGCTGGTCACATGACCTTGTTGGCCTATTTAATCCTGCTCCGCCCTTCTGGCTTTGCTGGACTTCATTGTATATCTACTTTCTAGCTAGCCTGTGCTCTGTATCTAACTCTGTTAGTTTGCTTGGTCTACGGACCTCTAGGTTCTATCTATTTTGTTTGTTCGTCTGTCTGCTGCTATTTCTGTTAGGAGGTGTCCCATATTCCTCCCAGTCCTTAGTACTTGTAGGGATTCCCTCCCCAAATCTATAGGTCTCCGTACAGACTAGATTAGGACTTTAGCAGGTCTGATCGCAGGATCAGGTTCCCTGTTACATCGTAGGGATTCAGCTGAGTCTTATAGTAGGGACAGATCTCCTCTCTTTCCTTAGCTTTGGTAGCAGAACATAACAGTAAGTCCAGCCTGTAAATTCTCTTAGGAAAGATTTTTTTTTTTGTTCCATCATGGTGTCGGTTCAGGATTTGGCTAAACACCTGCAGGGACTCTCTCTGGAAGTGGCCGAGCTCCGTCAGCACGTGAGTAACTGTCCTGGAGCATATTTCTTGGAGCCTAAGGTATGTTTGCCGGATTTATTTTTTGGTGAACATCGAGAATTTTTTTCATTTAAAAATGCTTGCTTATTGTATTTTCGTTTGAGACCCAAGTCCTCTGGGGATGAATCCCAGCGCGTAGGGTTCATAATGTCACTTTTGCGCAAAGAGCCTCAGGAGTGGGCCTTTTCTTTGCAACCTAGTGATACATGCTTCAGATCAGTGGATAGTTTTTTTTCTGCTTTAGGACTATTATATGATGATCCTGACCGTGTGGCATCAGCTGAGACTGAGTTGAGACGTTTAAAACAAGGATCAGGTAATATGGAAAAATATTGTACACATTTTCGTCGTTGGTCCACTCAAACAGGGTGGAACGATTCTGCTCTGAAAAGTCTATTTCTTGCTGGGCTCAGTGAAAAGGTTAAAGACCTGCTAATTGCTTATCCTACACCTGAGGATTTGCAACAGGCTATGCAATTAGCTATACGGGTGGACAGAAGACTGCGTGCTAGGGTTAATGAGAGCAAATCCTCTGCTATGTCAGTTTCTGGTTATGATAATGTGTGTACTAACAGTGGTGAACCGATGGAGATTGGATCGGTGGCACCTCGCTCTCAAGAAAAACACCGTCGTTTTTCAGAAGACTTGTGTTTCTATTGTGGAAAATCTGGTCATTTGATTAAAGGCTGTGAGCTTCGTATGAAGAAAGAAAAAAAAATGGTCAGTCACGCCCGTATTGCCTGTTTAAATTCCAAGGGTATATTTTTAGCTGCTTCCACGATTGCTCAGGAAAAATTAATGGAATTTCGGGTGTTTGCTGATTGCGGGTCTACACTGAATGTTATTGATGGGGGATTCGTGGAAAAACTTAATTTAAAACCTGAACCTTTATCATCCCCCATTGCTGTGGTTTCTGTGGATGGCTCCCCTTTGAAGAATATTACTCTCAAGGTCAGTGAATTTCCTCTCACTATTAATGGTGTTCACCATGAGAAATTGGATTTGGTAGTGTTGAATAACTTGCCTTCTCCAGTAATATTGGGTTTGCCCTGGTTAAAATTTCACAATCCTGTACTGGATTGGTCTACCAGTGAAATTAAATCCTGGAGCCATAAATGTTATGACAAGTGTTGTAACGGGCGTATTGCAGCTTTGGATAGGGGAGAATTGCCTGTTCCTATTCAGGATTTTTGGAGAGTTTTTTCTGAGAAAGAATCGCAGGTTTTGCCTCCCCATAGAGACTATGATTGTTCTATTGAATTTGTCCCTGGAGCGACTCTTCCTAAAAGTCGTTTATTTAACCTTACTATTCCTGAGAGGAAGGCTTTGGAGGAATACATACAGACAAGTTTGGCCGCCGGTCACATTAGGCCCTCTAAGTCTCCTGTGGCGGTTGGATTTTTTTTTGTAAAAAAAAAGGACGGCGGTTTACGTCCTTGTCTGGATTTTCGTGAGATTAACAAAATTACGGTACGCAATCCTTACCCACTGCCATTGATTCCTGATCTGTTTAACCAGTTATTGGGGGCCAAGTGGTTCTCTAAAATTGACCTTAAGGGGGCATACAATCTGTTGCGCATGAAGGAGGGTGATGAATGGAAGACTGCTTTTAACACTCCTGTGGGTCATTTTGAGAATCTGGTTATGCCTTTTGGTCTTACTAATGCTCCTGCATTTTTTCAGAATCTGATTAATGACATCCTTAGACCTTTGATCGGTAAAAATGTGGTTGTGTATTTGGATGACATTTTGATTTATTCGCCAGATCTGGAGTCTCATTGGCGGAGCGTGCGTGAGGTATTACAGTTATTAATGGACAATTCGCTTTTTGCTAAGCTGGAGAAATGTGAGTTCGCTGTACAGAGAATTAGTTTTTTGGGCTACATTATCTCCAGCAAAGGTTTTGAGATGGATCCGGTTAAGGTTCAGGCTGTGCAGGAATGGCCTAGGCCTATTGGTTTGAAATCAATACAGAGGTTTTTGGGTTTCGCCAATTACTATAGAAAATTCATAAAAAATTTTTCTAGTATTGTCAAACCTCTGACTGATCTCACCAGGAAAGGTGCTGATGCGGTTCAGTGGTCTTCTGAGGCCATTGAAGCTTTTGTGTATCTCAAGGAGAGGTTCACCTCTGCTCCCATCCTTATGCAGCCTGATGTTACTAGGCCGTTTTTGGTTGAGGTTGATGCTTCCTCTGTGGGGGTTGGCGCAGTATTGTCTCAGGATAACGGGGATGGATTACATCCCTGTGCATTTTTTTCAAAAAAAATTTTCGGAGACTGAATTGAATTACGATATTGGTAATCGGGAATTATTGGCTATTAAACTCGCATTTGAACACTGGCGCCACTTCTTGGAAGGTGTGGAATTTCCCGTTCAGGTTCTTACGGATCATAAAAATCTGATATATCTTGACGCTGCCAAGCGCCTGAATGCCCGTCAGGCTAGGTGGGCACTGTTTTTCTCGCGGTTTAATTTCTCCGTTACTTACATCCCTGGTACTAAGAATGTTAAGGCGGATGCCTTGTCTCACAGTTTTTCTCCCATAGTCGGTGCTGAGAAAGAGGAAAACATTTTACAAGAAGGTGTTGTGATAGCTGCTTTAGACTCCGTTTTGGAAGATGAGATTCTTAAAGCTCAGGAGAATGCCCCATCTAACACTCCTCATGGGAGGTTGTTTGTGCCTGGGACCTTTAGGAGAGATTTGTTTGTTGAGTGTCACGAATCTCGGTTGGCAGGTCATCCCGGAATCTCTGAGACCAAGAGACTGGTGGGTCGCAGTTTTTGGTGGCCTGGATGGCAGAAGGAAGTCATTAAGTGGGTGCGCCAATGTACTATATGTGCTAGATCTAAGTCCTCACATACTCCTGCTGCGGGGTTGCTTTGTCCTTTGGAGGTCCCCAGTGCTCCTTGGACACATTTGGCTATGGACTTTATAACTGACCTTCCCCCCTCTGAGGGTTTTACTGTCATCTGGGTGGTCGTGGACCGTTTTAGCAAGATGTGTCACTTGGTTCCCTTCGTCAAACTGCCCTGCGCTAAAACTCTCGCTAAGGCCTTTGTCAAGGAAATTGTCAGACTTCATGGCGTTCCTACTGACATTGTTTCTGATAGGGGTCCTCAGTTCGTGGCTCGTTTTTGGCGTGCCTTTTGTGACAGGTTGGGAATTCATTTGTCGTTTTCGTCCGGATATCATCCTGAATCTAATGGCCAGACAGAAAGGAAAAACCAGGATGTTGAGCAGTTCTTGCGTTGTTTTGTGGCAGACAATCAAGAGGGGTGGTCTGAGTTTCTGCCACTTGCCGAATTTGCTCTGAACAATCATACATCTTCTTCTGCTGGTTGTTCGCCTTTTTTTTGTTGTTCTGGGAGACATCCGTCGTTTGGGTCGTTCTCCAAGTTGGGATCTGCCGTGCCTGAGGAGGAGAATTTTTCCGGTGATTTGGAAAGAGTTTGGACGGATGTGCGTGGTAATCTTCAGGAGGCCAACAGAAAATCTAAAGACTACTTTGATAGGAAACGACAGGAGGTTTTGTTCGCTGTTGGTGACATGGTTTGGTTGTCCTCTAGGAATCTGCGGTTGAGGATTCCTTCTAAGAAATTGGGTCCCAAGTTTGTAGGGCCCTTTAAGGTGCTTCAGGTTGTCAACCAATCTGCTGTTAGGTTGGAGGTTCCTACCTCCTGGAGAATTAATCCGGTCTTTCATGTCTCTCTGTTAAAAAAAGCTGTTGTGTCGGATGGTGACGCCTCTGACTCTGTTCCTCCGGTGGTGGAGGACGGGGAATATGAAATTTCTCGCATCCTTGACTCTAGACGGTATAGAGGTAGTTTGCAGTATCTTGTGGCCTGGAAAGGTTTCGGACCCGAGGATAACTCTTGGGTGAGGTCAGATGATGTTTCCGCGTCCAGACTTATCAGAGCGTTTCACAGGAGATTTCCTGATAAGCCTGGTCCTAGGGGATCCGGAGGATCCTCTTAGAAGGGGGGGTACTGTTAGAACCTTGCTGTTAGGTTTTTTTTCCTTTGCTGGTCACATGACCTTGTTGGCCTATTTAATCCTGCTCCGCCCTTCTGGCTTTGCTGGACTTCATTGTATATCTACTTTCTAGCTAGCCTGTGCTCTGTATCTAACTCTGTTAGTTTGCTTGGTCTACGGACCTCTAGGTTCTATCTATTTTGTTTGTTCGTCTGTCTGCTGCTATTTCTGTTAGGAGGTGTCCCATATTCCTCCCAGTCCTTAGTACTTGTAGGGATTCCCTCCCCAAATCTATAGGTCTCCGTACAGACTAGATTAGGACTTTAGCAGGTCTGATCGCAGGATCAGGTTCCCTGTTACATCGTAGGGATTCAGCTGAGTCTTATAGTAGGGACAGATCTCCTCTCTTTCCTTAGCTTTGGTAGCAGAACATAACAGTAGCAGTGTGTGGGACTTGTTCTATTAGTCCATCTATACTAACCTCCACCAGGTTGCAAATTCAATATAATTTCTTTCTTCATCTAGCTCTGAAAAATTATTTTGGCTTGTAGCAGTGTGTGGGACATGTTCTATAAGTCCATCTATACTAACCTCCACCAGGTTGCAAATTCAATATAATTTTATTCTGCATCTAGCTCTGAAAAATATATTGGCTTGTAGCAGTGTGTGGGACTTGTTCTATTAGTTCATCTATACTAACCTCCACCAGGTTGCAAATTCAATATAATATCTTTCTGCATCTAGCTCTGAAAAATTATTTTGGCTTGTAGCAGTGTGTGGGACATGTTCTATAAGTCCATCTATACTAACCTTCACCAGGTTGCAAATTCAATATAATTTTATTCTGCATCTAGCTCTGAAAAAATATTTTGGCTTGTAGCAGTGTGTGGGACTTGTTCTATTAGTCCATCTATACTAACCTCCACCAGGTTGCAAATTCAATATAATTTTTTGCTGCATCTAGCTCAGAAAAAATATTTCAGCTTGTAGCAGTGTGTGGGACTTGTTCTATTAGTCCATCTATACTAACCTCCACCAGGTTGCAAATTCAATATAATTTTTATCTGCATCTAGCTCTAAAAAATATATTGGCTTGTAGCAGTGTGTGGGACTTGTTCTATTAGTCCATCTATGCTAACCTCCACCAGGTTGCAAATTCAATATAATTTTTATCTGCATCTAGCTCTGAAAAAATATTTCGGCTTGTAGCAGTGTGTGGGACTTGTTCTATTAGTCGATCTATATTAACCTCCACCAGGTTTCAAATTCAATATAATTTCTTTCTGCATCTAGCTCTGAAAAATTATTTTGGCTTGTAGCAGTGTGTGGGACATGTTCTATAAGTCCATCTATACTAACCTCCACCAGGTTGCAAATTCAATATAATTTTATTCTGCATCTAGCTCTGAAAAAATATTTCGGCTTGTAGCAGTGTGTGGGACTTGTTCTATTAGTCCATCTATACTAACCTCCACCAGGTTGCAAATTCAATATAATTTTTTTCTGCATCTAGCTCTGAAAAAATATTTTGGCTTGTAGCAGTGTGTGGGACTTGTTCTATTAGTCCATCTATACTAACCTCCACCAGGTTGCAAATTCAATATAATTTTTTTCTGCATCTGGCTCTGAAAAAATATTTCGGCTTGTAGCAGTCTGTGGGACTTGTTCTATTAGTCCATCTATACTAACCTCCACCAGGTTGCAAATTCAATATAATTTTTTTTCTGCATCTAGCTCTGAAAAAATATTTTGGCTTATAGCAGTGTGTGGGACTTGTTCTATTAGTCCATCTATACTAAACTCCACCAGGTTGCAAATTCAATATAATTTTTATCTGCATCTAGCTCTGAAAAAATATTTCGGCTTGTAGCAGTGTGTGGAACTTGTTCTATTAGTCCATCTATACTAACCTCCACCAGGTTGCAAATTCAATATAATTTTTTTCTGCATCTAGCTCTGAAAAAATATTTCGGCTTGTAGCAGTGTGTGGGACTTGTTCTATTAGTCCATCTATACTAACCTCCACCAGGTTGCAAATTCAATATAATTTTTTTCTGCATCTAGCTCTGAAAAAATATTTTGGCTTGTAGCAATGTGTGGGACTTGTTCTATTAGTCCATCTATACTAACCTCCACCAGGTTGCAAATTCAATATAATTTTTTTCTGCATCTAGCTCTGAAAAAATATTTTGGCTTGTAGCAGTGTGTGGGACTTGTTCTATTAGTCCATCTATACTAACCTCCACCAGGTTGCAAATTTAATATAATTTTTTTCTGCATCTAGCTCTGAAAAAATATTTCGGCTTGTAGCAGTGTGTGGGACTTGTTCTATTAGTCCATCTATACTAAACTCCACCAGGTTGCAAATTCAATATAATTTTTTTCTGCATCTAGCTCTGAAAAAATATTTTGGCTTGTAGCACTGTGTGGGACTTGTTCTATTAGTCCATCTATACTAACCTCCACCAGGTTGCAAAATCAATATAATTTTTTTCTGCATCTAGCTCTGAAAAAATATTTCGGCTTGTAGCAGTGTGTGGGACTTGTTCTATTAGTCCATCTATACTAACCTCCACCAGGTTACAAATTCAATATAATTTTTATCTGCATCTAGCTCTGAAAAAATATTTCGGCTTGTAGCAGTGTGTGGGACTTGTTCTATTAGTCCATCTATACTAACCTCCACCAGGTTGCAAATTCAATATAATTTCTTTCTGCATCTAGCTCTGAAAACTTATTTTGGCTTGTAGCAGTGTGTGGGACATGTTCTATAAGTCCATCTATACTAACCTCCACCAGGTTGCAAATTCAATATAATTTTATTCTGCATCTAGCTCTGAAAAAATATTTTGGCTTGTAGCAGTGTGTGGGACTTGTTCTATTAGTCCATCTATACTAACCTCCACCAGGTTGCAAATTCAATATAATTTTTTTCTGCATCTAGCTCTGAAAAAATATTTCGGCTTGTAGCAGTGTGTGGGACTTGTTCTATTACTCCATCTATACTAACCTCCACCAGGTTGCAAATTCAATATAATTTTTTTCTGCATCTAGCTCTGAAAAAATATTTCGGCTTGTAGCAGTGTGTGGGACTTGTTCTATTAGTCCATCTATACTAAACTCCACCAGGTTGCAAATTCAATATAATTTTTTTCTGCATCTAGCTCTGAAAAAATATTTCGGCTTGTAGCAGTGTGTGGGACTTGTTCTATTAGTCCATCTATACTAACCTCCACCAGGTTGCAAATTCAATCTAATTTTTTTCTGCATCTAGCTCTGAAAAAAATTTTCGGCTTGTAGCAGTGTGTGGTACTTGTTCTATTAGTCCATCTATACTAACCTCCACCAGGTTGCAAATTCAATCTAATTTTTTTCTGCATCTAGTTCTGAAAAAATATTTCAGCTTGTAGCAGTGTGTGGGACTTGTTCTATTAGTCCATCTATACTAACCTCCACCAGGTTGCAAATTCAATATAATTTTTTTCTGCATCTAGCTCTGAAAAAATATTTTGGCTTGTAGCAGTGTGTGGGACTTGTTCTATTAGTCCATCTATACTAACCTCCACCAGGTTGCAAATTCAATATAATTTTTTTCTGCATCTGGCTCTGAAAAAATATTTCGGCTTGTAGCAGTCTGTGGGACTTGTTCTATTAGTCCATCTATACTAACCTCCACCAGGTTGCAAATTCAATATAATTTTTTTTCTGCATCTAGCTCTGAAAAAATATTTTGGCTTATAGCAGTGTGTGGGACTTGTTCTATTAGTCCATCTATACTAAACTCCACCAGGTTGCAAATTCAATATAATTTTTATCTGCATCTAGCTCTGAAAAAATATTTCGGCTTGTAGCAGTGTGTGGAACTTGTTCTATTAGTCCATCTATACTAACCTCCACCAGGTTGCAAATTCAATATAATTTTTTTCTGCATCTAGCTCTGAAAAAATATTTCGGCTTGTAGCAGTGTGTGGGACTTGTTCTATTAGTCCATCTATACTAACCTCCACCAGGTTGCAAATTCAATATAATTTTTTTCTGCATCTAGCTCTGAAAAAATATTTTGGCTTGTAGCAATGTGTGGGACTTGTTCTATTAGTCCATCTATACTAACCTCCACCAGGTTGCAAATTCAATATAATTTTTTTCTGCATCTAGCTCTGAAAAAATATTTTGGCTTGTAGCAGTGTGTGGGACTTGTTCTATTAGTCCATCTATACTAACCTCCACCAGGTTGCAAATTTAATATAATTTTTTTCTGCATCTAGCTCTGAAAAAATATTTCGGCTTGTAGCAGTGTGTGGGACTTGTTCTATTAGTCCATCTATACTAAACTCCACCAGGTTGCAAATTCAATATAATTTTTTTCTGCATCTAGCTCTGAAAAAATATTTCGGCTTGTAGCACTGTGTGGGACTTGTTCTATTAGTCCATCTATACTAACCTCCACCAGGTTGCAAAATCAATATAATTTTTTTCTGCATCTAGCTCTGAAAAAATATTTCGGCTTGTAGCAGTGTGTGGGACTTGTTCTATTAGTCCATCTATACTAACCTCCACCAGGTTACAAATTCAATATAATTTTTATCTGCATCTAGCTCTGAAAAAATATTTCGGCTTGTAGCAGTGTGTGGGACTTGTTCTATTAGTCCATCTATACTAACCTCCACCAGGTTGCAAATTCAATATAATTTCTTTCTGCATCTAGCTCTGAAAAATTATTTTGGCTTGTAGCAGTGTGTGGGACATGTTCTATAAGTCCATCTATACTAACCTCCACCAGGTTGCAAATTCAATATAATTTTATTCTGCATCTAGCTCTGAAAAAATATTTTGGCTTGTAGCAGTGTGTGGGACTTGTTCTATTAGTCCATCTATACTAACCTCCACCAGGTTGCAAATTCAATATAATTTTTTTCTGCATCTAGCTCTGAAAAAATATTTCGGCTTGTAGCAGTGTGTGGGACTTGTTCTATTACTCCATCTATACTAACCTCCACCAGGTTGCAAATTCAATATAATTTTTTTCTGCATCTAGCTCTGAAAAAATATTTCGGCTTGTAGCAGTGTGTGGGACTTGTTCTATTAGTCCATCTATACTAAACTCCACCAGGTTGCAAATTCAATATAATTTTTTTCTGCATCTAGCTCTGAAAAAATATTTCGGCTTGTAGCAGTGTGTGGGACTTGTTCTATTAGTCCATCTATACTAACCTCCACCAGGTTGCAAATTCAATCTAATTTTTTTCTGCATCTAGCTCTGAAAAAATTTTTCGGCTTGTAGCAGTGTGTGGTACTTGTTCTATTAGTCCATCTATACTAACCTCCACCAGGTTGCAAATTCAATCTAATTTTTTTCTGCATCTAGTTCTGGAAAAATATTTCAGCTTGTAGCAGTGTGTGGGACTTGTTCTATTAGTCCATCTATACTAACCTCCACCAGGTTGCAAATTCAATATAATTTTTATCTGCATCTAGCTCTGAAAAAATATTTCGGCTTGTAGCAGTGTGTGGGACTTGTTCTATTAGTTCATCTATACTAACCTCCACCAGGTTGCAAATTCAATCTAATTTTTTTCTGCATCTAGCTCTGAAAAAATATTTCAGCTTGTAGCAGTGTGTGGGACTTGTTCTATTAGTCCATCTATACTAACCTCCACCAGGTTGCAAATTCAATATAATTTTTTTCTGCATCTAGCTCTGAAAAAATATTTCGGTTTGTAGCAGTGTGTGGGACTTGTTCTATTAGTCCATCTATACTAACCTCCACCAGGTTGCAAATTCAAAATTATTTTTTTCTGCATCTAGCTCTGAAAAAATATTTTGGCTTGTAGCAGTGTGTGGGACTTGTTCTATTAGTCCTTCTATACTAACCTCCACCAGGTTGCAAATTCAATATAATTTTTTTCTGCATCTAGCTCTGAAAAAATATTTCGGCTTATAGCAGTGTGTGGGACTTGTTCTATTAGTCCATCTATACTAACCTCCACCAGGTTGCAAATTCAATATAATTTTTTTCTGCATCTAGCTCTGAAAAAATATTTCGGCTTGTAGCAGTGTGTGGAACTTGTTCTATTAGTCCATCTATACTAACCTCCACCAGGTTGCAAATTCGATCTAATTTTTTTCTGCATCTAGCTCTGAAAAAATATTTCGGCTTGTAGCGGTGTGTGGGACTTGTTCTATTAGTCCATCTATACTAAACTCCACCAGGTTGCAAATTCAATATAATTTTTTTCTGCATCTAGCTCTGAAAAAATATTTCGGCTTGTAGCACTGTGTGGGACTTGTTCTATTAGTCCATCTATACTAACCTCCACCAGGTTGCAAAATCAATATAATTTTTTTCTGCATCTAGCTCTGAAAAAATATTTCGGCTTGTAGCAGTGTGTGGGACTTGTTCTATTAGTCCATCTATACTAACCTCCACCAGGTTACAAATTCAATATAATTTTTATCTGCATCTAGCTCTGAAAAAATATTTCGGCTTGTAGCAGTGTGTGGGACTTGTTCTATTAGTCCATCTATACTAACCTCCACCAGGTTGCAAATTCAATATAATTTCTTTCTGCATCTAGCTCTGAAAAATTATTTTGGCTTGTAGCAGTGTGTGGGACATGTTCTATAAGTCCATCTATACTAACCTCCACCAGGTTGCAAATTCAATATAATTTTATTCTGCATCTAGCTCTGAAAAAATATTTTGGCTTGTAGCAGTGTGTGGGACTTGTTCTATTAGTCCATCTATACTAACCTCCACCAGGTTGCAAATTCAATATAATTTTTTTCTGCATCTAGCTCTGAAAAAATATTTCGGCTTGTAGCAGTGTGTGGGACTTGTTCTATTACTCCATCTATACTAACCTACACCAGGTTGCAAATTCAATATAATTTTTTTCTGCATCTAGCTCTGAAAAAATATTTCGGCTTGTAGCAGTGTGTGGGACTTGTTCTATTAGTCCATCTATACTAAACTCCACCAGGTTGCAAATTCAATATAATTTTTTTCTGCATCTAGCTCTGAAAAAATATTTCGGCTTGTAGCAGTGTGTGGGACTTGTTCTATTAGTCCATCTATACTAACCTCCACCAGGTTGCAAATTCAATCTAATTTTTTTCTGCATCTAGCTCTGAAAAAATTTTTCGGCTTGTAGCAGTGTGTGGTACTTGTTCTATTAGTCCATCTATACTAACCTCCACCAGGTTGCAAATTCAATCTAATTTTTTTCTGCATCTAGTTCTGAAAAAATATTTCAGCTTGTAGCAGTGTGTGGGACTTGTTCTATTAGTCCATCTATACTAACCTCCACCAGGTTGCAAATTCAATATAATTTTTATCTGCATCTAGCTCTGAAAAAATATTTCGGCTTGTAGCAGTGTGTGGGACTTGTTCTATTAGTTCATCTATACTAACCTCCACCAGGTTGCAAATTCAATCTAATTTTTTTCTGCATCTAGCTCTGAAAAAATATTTCAGCTTGTAGCAGTGTGTGGGACTTGTTCTATTAGTCCATCTATACTAACCTCCACCAGGTTGCAAATTCAATATAATTTTTTTCTGCATCTAGCTCTGAAAAAATATTTCGGTTTGTAGCAGTGTGTGGGACTTGTTCTATTAGTCCATCTATACTAACCTCCACCAGGTTGCAAATTCAAAATAATTTTTTTCTGCATCTAGCTCTGAAAAAATATTTTGGCTTGTAGCAGTGTGTGGGACTTGTTCTATTAGTCCATCTATACTAACCTCCACCAGGTTGCAAATTCAATATAATTTTTTTCTGCATCTAGCTCTGAAAAAATATTTCGGCTTATAGCAGTGTGTGGGACTTGTTCTATTAGTCCATCTATACTAACCTCCACCATGTTGCAAATTCAATATAATTTTTTTCTGCATCTAGCTCTGAAAAAATATTTCGGCTTGTAGCAGTGTGTGGAACTTGTTCTATTAGTCCATCTATACTAACCTCCACCAGGTTGCAAATTCGATCTAATTTTTTTCTGCATCTAGCTCTGAAAAAATATTTCGGCTTGTAGCAGTGTGTGGAACTTGTTCTATTAGTCCATCTATACTAACCTCCACCAGGTTGCAAATTCGATCTAATTTTTTTCTGCATCTAGCTCTGAAAAAATATTTCGGCTTGTAGCAGTGTGTGGCACTTGTTCTATTAGTCCATCAATACTAACCTCCACCAGGTTGCAAATTCAATATAATTTTTTTCTGCATCTAGCTGTGAAAAAATATTTCGGCTTGTAGCAGTCTGTGGGACTTGTTCTATTAGTCCATCTATACTAACCTCCACCAGGTTGCAAATTCAATATAATTTTTTTCTGCATCTAGCTCTGAAAAAATATTTCGGCTTGTAGCAATGTGTGGGACCTGTTCTATTAGTCCATCTATACTAACGTCCACCAGGTTGCAAATTCAATATAATTTTTTTCTGCATCTAGCTCTGAAAAAATATTTCGGCTTGTAGCAGTGTGTGGGACTTGTTCTATTAGTCCATCTATACTAACCTCCACCAGGTTGCAAATTCAATATAATTTTTTCTGCATCTAGCTCTGAAAAAATATTTCGGCTTGTAGCAATGTGTGGGACTTGTTCTATTAGTCCATCTATACTAACCTCCACCAGGTTGCAAATTCAATATAATTTTTTTCTGCATCAAGCTCTGAAAAAATATTCTGGCTTGTAGCAGTGTGTGGGACTTGTTCTGTTAGTCCATCTATACTAACCTCCACCAGGTTGCAAATTCAAAATAATTTTTATCTGCATCTAGCTCTGAAAAAATATTTCGGCTTGTAGCAGTGTGTGGGACTTGTTCTATTAGTCCATCTATACTAACATCCACCAGGTTGCAAAATCAATATAATTTTTTTCTGCATCTACCTCTGAAAAAATATTTCGGCTTTTAGCAGTGTGTGGGACTTGTTCTATTAGTCCATCTATACTAACCTCCACCAGGTTGCAAATTCAATATAATTTTTATCTGCATCTAGCTCTGAAAAAATATTTTGGCTTGTAGCAGTGTGTGGACTTGATCTATTAGTCCATCTATACTAACCTCCACCAGGTTGCAAATTCAATATAATTTTTTTCTGCATCTAGCTCTGAAAAAATATTTCGCCTTGTAGCAGTGTGCGGGACTTGTTCTATTAGTCCATCTATACTAACCTCCACCAGGTTGCAAATTCAATATAATTTTTTTCTGCATCTAGCTCTGAAGAAATATTTCGGCTTCTAGCAGTGTGTGGGACTTGTTCTATTAGTCCATCTATACTAACCTCCACCAGGTTGCAAATTCAATATAATTTTTTTCTGCATCTAGCTCTGAAAAAATATTTCGGCTTGTAGCAATGTGTGGAACTTGTTCTATTAGTCCATCTATACTAACTTCTACCAGGTTGCAAATTCAGTATAATTTTTTTCTGCATCTGGCTCTGAAAAAATATTTCGGCTTGTAGCAGTCTTTGGGACTTGTTCTATTAGTACATCTATACTAATCTCCACCAGGTTGCAAATTCAATATAATTTTTTTCTGCATCTATCTCTGAAAAAATATTTTGGCTTGTAGCAGTGTGTGGGACTTGTTCTATTAGTCCATCTATACTAACCTCCACCAGGTTGCAAATTCAATATAATTTTTATCTGCATCTAGCTCTGAAAAAATATTTCGGCTTGTAGCAGTGTGTGGGACTTGTTCTGTTAGTCCATCTATACTAACCTCCACAAGGTTGCAAATTAAATATAATTTTTTTCTGCATCTAGCTCTGAAAAAATATTTCGGCTTGTAGCAGTGTGTGGGACTTGTTCTATAAGTCCATCTATACTAACCTCTACCAGGTCGCAAATTCAATATCATTTTTTTCTGCATCTAGCTCTGAAAAAATATTTCAGCTTGTAGCAGTGTGTGGGACTTGTTCTATTAGTCCATCTATACTAACCTCCACCAGGTTGCAAATTCAATATAATTTTTTTCTGCATCTAGCTCTGAACAAATATTTCGGCTTGTAGCAGTGTGTGGTACTTGTTCTATTAGTCCATCTATACTAACCTCCACCAGGTTGCAAATTCAATATAATTTTTTTCTGCATCTAGCTCTGAAAAAATATTTTGGCTTGTAGCAGTGTGTGGGACTTGTTCTATTAGTCCATCTATACTAACCTCCACCAGGTTGCAAATTCAATATAATTTTTTTCTGCATCTAGCTCTGAAAAAATATTTCGGCTTGTAGCAGTGTGTGGGACTTGTTCTACTAGTCCATCTATACTAACCTCTACCAGGTTGCAAATTCAATATAAATTTTTTCTTCATCTAGCTCTGAAAAAATATTTCGGCTTGTAGCAGTGTGTGGGACTTGTTCTATTAGTCCATCTATACTAACCTCCACCAGGTTGCAAATTCGATCTAATTTTTTTCTGCATCTAGCTCTGAAAAAATATTTCGGCTTGTAGCAGTGTGTGGAACTTGTTCTATTAGTCCATCTATACTAACCTCCACCAGGTTGCAAATTCAATATAATTTTTTTCTGCATCTAGCTCTGAAAAAATATTTCGGCTTGTAGCAATGTGTGGGACCTGTTCTATTAGTCCATCTATACTAACGTCCACCAGGTTGCAAATTCAATATAATTTTTTTCTGCATCTAGCTCTGAAAAAATATTTCGGCTTGTAGCAGTGTGTGGGACTTGTTCTATTAGTCCATCTATACTAACCTCCACCAGGTTGCAAATTCAATATAATTTTTTCTGCATCTAGCTCTGAAAAAATATTTTGGCTTGTAGCAATGTGTGGGACTTGTTCTATTAGTCCATCTACACTAACCTTCACCAGGTTGCAAATTCAATATAATTTTTTTCTGCATCAAGCTCTGAAAAAATATTTTGGCTTGTAGCAGTGTGTGGGACTTGTTCTGTTAGTCCATCTATACTAACCTCCACCAGGTTGCAAATTCAAAATAATTTTTATCTGCATCTAGCTCTGAAAAAATATTTCGGCTTGTAGCAGTGTGTGGGACTTGTTCTATTAGTCCATCTATACTAACCTCCACCAGGTTGCAAATTCAATATAATTTTTTTCTGCATCTGGCACTGAAAAAATATTTTGGCTTGTAGCAGTGTGTGGGACTTGTTCTATTAGTCCATCTATACTAACCTCCACCAGGTTGCAAATTCAATATAATTTTTTTCTGCATCTACCTCTGAAAAAATATTTCGGCTTTTAGCAGTGTGTGGGACTTGTTCTATTAGTCCATCTATACTAACCTCCACCAGGTTGCAAATTCAATATAATTTTTATCTGCATCTAGCTCTGAAAAAATATTTTGGCTTGTAGCAGTGTGTGGACTTGATCTATTAGTCCATCTATACTAACCTCCACCAGGTTGCAAATTCAATATAATTTTTTTCTGCATCTAGCTCTGAAAAAATATTTCGCCTTGTAGCAGTGTGCGGGACTTGTTCTATTAGTCCATCTATACTAACCTCCACCAGGTTGCAAATTCAATATAATTTTTTTCTGCATCTAGCTCTGAAGAAATATTTCGGCTTCTAGCAGTGTGTGGGACTTGTTCTATTAGTCCATCTATACTAACCTCCACCAGGTTGCAAATTCAATATAATTTTTTTCTGCATCTAGCTCTGAAAAAATATTTCGGCTTGTAGCAATGTGTGGAACTTGTTCTATTAGTCCATCTATACTAACTTCTACCAGGTTGCAAATTCAGTATAATTTTTTTCTGCATCTGGCTCTGAAAAAATATTTCGGCTTGTAGCAGTCTTTGGGACTTGTTCTATTAGTACATCTATACTAATCTCCACCAGGTTGCAAATTCAATATAATTTTTTTCTGCATCTAGCTCTGAAAAAATATTTTGGCTTGTAGCAGTGTGTGGGACTTGTTCTATTAGTCCATCTATACTAACCTCCACCAGGTTGCAAATTCAATATAATTTTTATCTGCATCTAGCTCTGAAAAAATATTTCGGCTTGTAGCAGTGTGTGGGACTTGTTCTGTTAGTCCATCTATACTAACCTCCACCAGGTTGCAAATTAAATATAATTTTTTTCTGCATCTAGCTCTGAAAAAATATTTCGGCTTGTAGCAGTGTGTTGGACTTGTTCTATAAGTCCATCTATACTAACCTCTACCATGTCGCAAATTCAATATCATTTTTTTCTGCATCTAGCTCTGAAAAAATATTTCAGCTTGTAGCAGTGTGTGGGACTTGTTCTATTAGTCCATCTATACTAACCTCCACCAGGTTGCAAATTCAATATAATTTTTTTCTGCATCTAGCTCTGAACAAATATTTCGGCTTGTAGCAGTGTGTGGTACTTGTTCTATTAGTCCATCTATACTAACCTCCACCAGGTTGCAAATTCACTATAATTTTTTTCTGCATCTAGCTCTGAAAAAATATTTCGGCTTGTAGCAGTGTGTGGGACTTGTTCTATTAGTCCATCTATACTAACCTCCACCAGGTTGCAAATTCAATATCATTTTTTTCTGCATCTAGCTCTGAAAAAATATTTTGGATTGTAGCAGTGTGTGAAACTTGTTCTATTAGTCCATCTATACTAACCTCCACCAGGTTGCAAATTCAATATAATTTTTTTCTGCATCTGGCTCTGAAAAAATATTTCGGCTTGTTGCAGTCTTTGGGACTTGTTCTATTAGTCCATCTATATCAACCTCCACCAGGTTGCAAATTCAATATAATTTCTTTCTGCATCTAGCTCTGAAAAATTATTTTGGCTAGTAGCAGTGTGTGGGACATGTTCTATAAGTCCATCTATACTAACCTCCACCAGGTTGCAAATTCAATATAATTTTATTCTGCATCTTGCTCTGAAAAAATATTTTGGCTTGTAGCAGTGTGTGGAACTTGTTCTATTAGTCCATCTATACTAACCTCCACCAGGGTGCAAATTCAATATAATTTTTTTCTGCATCTGGCTCTGAAAAAATATTTTGGCTTGTAGCATTCTGTGGGACTTGTTCTATTAGTCCATCTATACTAACCTCCACCAGGTTGCAAATTCAATATAATTTTTTTCTGCATCTAGCTCTGAAAAAATATTTTGGCTTGTAGCAGTGTGTGGGACATGTTCTATTAGTCCATCTATACTAACCTCCACCAGGTTGCAAATTCAATATAATTTTTATCTGCATCTAGCGCTTAAAAAATATTTCGGCTTGTAGCAGTGTGTGGGACTTGTTCTTTTAGTCCATATATACTAACCTCCACCAGGTTGCAAATTCAATATAATGTTTTTCTGCATCTAGCTCTGAATAAATATTTTTGCTTGTAGAAAGTATATGGGACTTGTTCTATTAGTCCATCTATACTAACCTCCACCAGGTTGCAAATTCGATATAATTTTTTTCTGCATCTAGCTCTGAAAAAATATTTCGGCTTGTAGCAGTGTGTGGGACTTGTTCTATTAGTCCATCTATACTAACCTCCACCAGGTTGCAAATTCAACATAATTTTTTTCTGCATCTAGCTCTGAAAAAATATTTCGGCTTGTAGCAATGTGTGGGACCTGTTCTATTAGTCCATCTATACTAACGTCCACCAGGTTGCAAATTCAATATAATTTTTTTCTGCATCTAGCTCTGAAAAAATATTTCGGCTTGTAGCAGTGTGTGGGACTTGTTCTATTAGTCCATCTATACTAACCTCCACCAGGTTGCAAATTCAATATAATTTTTTCTGCATCTAGCTCTGAAAAAATATTTCGGCTTGTAGCAATGTGTGGGACTTGTTCTATTAGTCCATCTATACTAACCTCCACCAGGTTGCAAATTCAATATAATTTTTTTCTGCATCAAGCTCTGAAAAAATATTCTGGCTTGTAGCAGTGTGTGGGACTTGTTCTGTTAGTCCATCTATACTAACCTCCACCAGGTTGCAAATTCAAAATAATTTTTATCTGCATCTAGCTCTGAAAAAATATTTCGGCTTGTAGCAGTGTGTGGGACTTGTTCTATTAGTCCATCTATACTAACATCCACCAGGTTGCAAAATCAATATAATTTTTTTCTGCATCTACCTCTGAAAAAATATTTCGGCTTTTAGCAGTGTGTGGGACTTGTTCTATTAGTCCATCTATACTAACCTCCACCAGGTTGCAAATTCAATATAATTTTTATCTGCATCTAGCTCTGAAAAAATATTTTGGCTTGTAGCAGTGTGTGGACTTGATCTATTAGTCCATCTATACTAACCTCCACCAGGTTGCAAATTCAATATAATTTTTTTCTGCATCTAGCTCTGAAAAAATATTTCGCCTTGTAGCAGTGTGCGGGACTTGTTCTATTAGTCCATCTATACTAACCTCCACCAGGTTGCAAATTCAATATAATTTTTTTCTGCATCTAGCTCTGAAGAAATATTTCGGCTTCTAGCAGTGTGTGGGACTTGTTCTATTAGTCCATCTATACTAACCTCCACCAGGTTGCAAATTCAATATAATTTTTTTCTGCATCTAGCTCTGAAAAAATATTTCGGCTTGTAGCAATGTGTGGAACTTGTTCTATTAGTCCATCTATACTAACTTCTACCAGGTTGCAAATTCAGTATAATTTTTTTCTGCATCTGGCTCTGAAAAAATATTTCGGCTTGTAGCAGTCTTTGGGACTTGTTCTATTAGTACATCTATACTAATCTCCACCAGGTTGCAAATTCAATATAATTTTTTTCTGCATCTATCTCTGAAAAAATATTTTGGCTTGTAGCAGTGTGTGGGACTTGTTCTATTAGTCCATCTATACTAACCTCCACCAGGTTGCAAATTCAATATAATTTTTATCTGCATCTAGCTCTGAAAAAATATTTCGGCTTGTAGCAGTGTGTGGGACTTGTTCTGTTAGTCCATCTATACTAACCTCCACAAGGTTGCAAATTAAATATAATTTTTTTCTGCATCTAGCTCTGAAAAAATATTTCGGCTTGTAGCAGTGTGTGGGACTTGTTCTATAAGTCCATCTATACTAACCTCTACCAGGTCGCAAATTCAATATCATTTTTTTCTGCATCTAGCTCTGAAAAAATATTTCAGCTTGTAGCAGTGTGTGGGACTTGTTCTATTAGTCCATCTATACTAACCTCCACCAGGTTGCAAATTCAATATAATTTTTTTCTGCATCTAGCTCTGAACAAATATTTCGGCTTGTAGCAGTGTGTGGTACTTGTTCTATTAGTCCATCTATACTAACCTCCACCAGGTTGCAAATTCAATATAATTTTTTTCTGCATCTAGCTCTGAAAAAATATTTTGGCTTGTAGCAGTGTGTGGGACTTGTTCTATTAGTCCATCTATACTAACCTCCACCAGGTTGCAAATTCAATATAATTTTTTTCTGCATCTAGCTCTGAAAAAATATTTCGGCTTGTAGCAGTGTGTGGGACTTGTTCTACTAGTCCATCTATACTAACCTCTACCAGGTTGCAAATTCAATATAAATTTTTTCTTCATCTAGCTCTGAAAAAATATTTCGGCTTGTAGCAGTGTGTGGGACTTGTTCTATTAGTCCATCTATACTAACCTCCACCAGGTTGCAAATTCGATCTAATTTTTTTCTGCATCTAGCTCTGAAAAAATATTTCGGCTTGTAGCAGTGTGTGGAACTTGTTCTATTAGTCCATCTATACTAACCTCCACCAGGTTGCAAATTCAATATAATTTTTTTCTGCATCTAGCTCTGAAAAAATATTTCGGCTTGTAGCAATGTGTGGGACCTGTTCTATTAGTCCATCTATACTAACGTCCACCAGGTTGCAAATTCAATATAATTTTTTTCTGCATCTAGCTCTGAAAAAATATTTCGGCTTGTAGCAGTGTGTGGGACTTGTTCTATTAGTCCATCTATACTAACCTCCACCAGGTTGCAAATTCAATATAATTTTTTCTGCATCTAGCTCTGAAAAAATATTTTGGCTTGTAGCAATGTGTGGGACTTGTTCTATTAGTCCATCTACACTAACCTTCACCAGGTTGCAAATTCAATATAATTTTTTTCTGCATCAAGCTCTGAAAAAATATTTTGGCTTGTAGCAGTGTGTGGGACTTGTTCTGTTAGTCCATCTATACTAACCTCCACCAGGTTGCAAATTCAAAATAATTTTTATCTGCATCTAGCTCTGAAAAAATATTTCGGCTTGTAGCAGTGTGTGGGACTTGTTCTATTAGTCCATCTATACTAACCTCCACCAGGTTGCAAATTCAATATAATTTTTTTCTGCATCTGGCACTGAAAAAATATTTTGGCTTGTAGCAGTGTGTGGGACTTGTTCTATTAGTCCATCTATACTAACCTCCACCAGGTTGCAAATTCAATATAATTTTTTTCTGCATCTACCTCTGAAAAAATATTTCGGCTTTTAGCAGTGTGTGGGACTTGTTCTATTAGTCCATCTATACTAACCTCCACCAGGTTGCAAATTCAATATAATTTTTATCTGCATCTAGCTCTGAAAAAATATTTTGGCTTGTAGCAGTGTGTGGACTTGATCTATTAGTCCATCTATACTAACCTCCACCAGGTTGCAAATTCAATATAATTTTTTTCTGCATCTAGCTCTGAAAAAATATTTCGCCTTGTAGCAGTGTGCGGGACTTGTTCTATTAGTCCATCTATACTAACCTCCACCAGGTTGCAAATTCAATATAATTTTTTTCTGCATCTAGCTCTGAAGAAATATTTCGTCTTCTAGCAGTGTGTGGGACTTGTTCTATTAGTCCATCTATACTAACCTCCACCAGGTTGCAAATTCAATATAATTTTTTTCTGCATCTAGCTCTGAAAAAATATTTCGGCTTGTAGCAATGTGTGGAACTTGTTCTATTAGTCCATCTATACTAACTTCTACCAGGTTGCAAATTCAGTATAATTTTTTTCTGCATCTGGCTCTGAAAAAATATTTCGGCTTGTAGCAGTCTTTGGGACTTGTTCTATTAGTACATCTATACTAATCTCCACCAGGTTGCAAATTCAATATAATTTTTTTCTGCATCTAGCTCTGAAAAAATATTTTGGCTTGTAGCAGTGTGTGGGACTTGTTCTATTAGTCCATCTATACTAACCTCCACCAGGTTGCAAATTCAATATAATTTTTATCTGCATCTAGCTCTGAAAAAATATTTCGGCTTGTAGCAGTGTGTGGGACTTGTTCTGTTAGTCCATCTATACTAACCTCCACCAGGTTGCAAATTAAATATAATTTTTTTCTGCATCTAGCTCTGAAAAAATATTTCGGCTTGTAGCAGTGTGTTGGACTTGTTCTATAAGTCCATCTATACTAACCTCTACCATGTCGCAAATTCAATATCATTTTTTTCTGCATCTAGCTCTGAAAAAATATTTCAGCTTGTAGCAGTGTGTGGGACTTGTTCTATTAGTCCATCTATACTAACCTCCACCAGGTTGCAAATTCAATATAATTTTTTTCTGCATCTAGCTCTGAACAAATATTTCGGCTTGTAGCAGTGTGTGGTACTTGTTCTATTAGTCCATCTATACTAACCTCCACCAGGTTGCAAATTCACTATAATTTTTTTCTGCATCTAGCTCTGAAAAAATATTTTGGCTTGTAGCAGTGTGTGGGACTTGTTCTATTAGTCCATCTATACTAACCTCCACCAGGTTGCAAATTCAATATAATTTTTTTCTGCATCTAGCTCTGAAAAAATATTTCGGCTTGTAGCAATGTGTGGGACTTGTTCTACTAGTCCATCTATACTAACCTCTACCAGGTTGCAAATTCAATATAAATTTTTTCTTCATCTAGCTCTGAAAAAATATTTCGGCTTGTAGCAGTGTGTGGGACTTGTTCTATTAGTCCATCTATACTAACCTCCACCAGGTTGCAAATTCAATATCATTTTTTTCTGCATCTAGCTCTGAAAAAATATTTTGGATTGTAGCAGTGTGTGAAACTTGTTCTATTAGTCCATCTATACTAACCTCCACCAGGTTGCAAATTCAATATAATTTTTTTCTGCATCTGGCTCTGAAAAAATATTTCGGCTTGTTGCAGTCTTTGGGACTTGTTCTATTAGTCCATCTATATCAACCTCCACCAGGTTGCAAATTCAATATAATTTCTTTCTGCATCTAGCTCTGAAAAATTATTTTGGCTAGTAGCAGTGTGTGGGACATGTTCTATAAGTCCATCTATACTAACCTCCACCAGGTTGCAAATTCAATATAATTTTATTCTGCATCTTGCTCTGAAAAAATATTTTGGCTTGTAGCAGTGTGTGGAACTTGTTCTATTAGTCCATCTATACTAACCTCCACCAGGGTGCAAATTCAATATAATTTTTTTCTGCATCTGGCTCTGAAAAAATATTTTGGCTTGTAGCATTCTGTGGGACTTGTTCTATTAGTCCATCTATACTAACCTCCACCAGGTTGCAAATTCAATATAATTTTTTTCTGCATCTAGCTCTGAAAAAATATTTTGGCTTGTAGCAGTGTGTGGGACTTGTTCTATTAGTCCATCTATACTAACCTCCACCAGGTTGCAAATTCAATATAATTTTTATCTGCATCTAGCGCTTAAAAAATATTTCGGCTTGTAGCAGTGTGTGGGACTTGTTCTTTTAGTCCATATATACTAACCTCCACCAGGTTGCAAATTCAATATAATGTTTTTCTGCATCTAGCTCTGAATAAATATTTTTGCTTGTAGAAAGTATGTGGGACTTGTTCTATTAGTCCATCTATACTAACCTCCACCAGGTTGCAAATTCAATATAATTTTTTTCTGCATCTAGCTCTGAAAAAATATTTCGGCTTGTAGCAGTGTGTGGGACTTGTTCTATTAGTCCATCTATACTAACCTCCACCAGGTTGCAAATTCAACATAATTTTTTTCTGCATCTAGCTCTGAAAAAATATTTCGGCTTGTAGCAGTGTGTGGGACTTCTTCTATTAGTCCATCTATACTAACCTCCACCAGGTTGCAAATTCAATATCATTTTTTTCTGCATCAAGCTCTGAAAAAATATTCTGGCTTGTAGCAGTGTGTGGGACTTGTTCTGTTAGTCCATCTATACTAACCTCCACCAGGTTGCAAATTCAAAATAATTTTTATCTGCATCTAGCTCTGAAAAAATATTTCGGCTTGTAGCAGTGTGTGGGACTTGTTCTATTAGTCCATCTATACTAACATCCACCAGGTTGCAAAATCAATATAATTTTTTTCTGCATCTACCTCTGAAAAAATATTTCGGCTTTTAGCAGTGTGTGGGACTTGTTCTATTAGTCCATCTATACTAACCTCCACCAGGTTGCAAATTCAATATAATTTTTATCTGCATCTAGCTCTGAAAAAATATTTTGGCTTGTAGCAGTGTGTGGACTTGATCTATTAGTCCATCTATACTAACCTCCACCAGGTTGCAAATTCAATATAATTTTTTTCTGCATCTAGCTCTGAAAAAATATTTCGCCTTGTAGCAGTGTGCGGGACTTGTTCTATTAGTCCATCTATACTAACCTCCACCAGGTTGCAAATTCAATATAATTTTTTTCTGCATCTAGCTCTGAAGAAATATTTCGGCTTCTAGCAGTGTGTGGGACTTGTTCTATTAGTCCATCTATACTAACCTCCACCAGGTTGCAAATTCAATATAATTTTTTTCTGCATCTAGCTCTGAAAAAATATTTCGGCTTGTAGCAATGTGTGGAACTTGTTCTATTAGTCCATCTATACTAACTTCTACCAGGTTGCAAATTCAGTATAATTTTTTTCTGCATCTGGCTCTGAAAAAATATTTCGGCTTGTAGCAGTCTTTGGGACTTGTTCTATTAGTACATCTATACTAATCTCCACCAGGTTGCAAATTCAATATAATTTTTTTCTGCATCTATCTCTGAAAAAATATTTTGGCTTGTAGCAGTGTGTGGGACTTGTTCTATTAGTCCATCTATACTAACCTCCACCAGGTTGCAAATTCAATATAATTTTTATCTGCATCTAGCTCTGAAAAAATATTTTGGCTTGTAGCAGTGTGTGGGACTTGTTCTGTTAGTCCATCTATACTAACCTCCACAAGGTTGCAAATTAAATATAATTTTTTTCTGCATCTAGCTCTGAAAAAATATTTCGGCTTGTAGCAGTGTGTGGGACTTGTTCTATAAGTCCATCTATACTAACCTCTACCAGGTCGCAAATTCAATATCATTTTTTTCTGCATCTAGCTCTGAAAAAATATTTCAGCTTGTAGCAGTGTGTGGGACTTGTTCTATTAGTCCATCTATACTAACCTCCACCAGGTTGCAAATTCAATATAATTTTTTTCTGCATCTAGCTCTGAACAAATATTTCGGCTTGTAGCAGTGTGTGGTACTTGTTCTATTAGTCCATCTATACTAACCTCCACCAGGTTGCAAATTCAATATAATTTTTTTCTGCATCTAGCTCTGAAAAAATATTTTGGCTTGTAGCAGTGTGTGGGACTTGTTCTATTAGTCCATCTATACTAACCTCCACCAGGTTGCAAATTCAATATAATTTTTTTCTGCATCTAGCTCTGAAAAAATATTTCGGCTTGTAGCAGTGTGTGGGACTTGTTCTACTAGTCCATCTATACTAACCTCTACCAGGTTGCAAATTCAATATAAATTTTTTCTTCATCTAGCTCTGAAAAAATATTTCGGCTTGTAGCAGTGTGTGGGACTTGTTCTATTAGTCCATCTATACTAACCTCCACCAGGTTGCAAATTCGATCTAATTTTTTTCTGCATCTAGCTCTGAAAAAATATTTCGGCTTGTAGCAGTGTGTGGAACTTGTTCTATTAGTCCATCTATACTAACCTCCACCAGGTTGCAAATTCAATATAATTTTTTTCTGCATCTAGCTCTGAAAAAATATTTCGGCTTGTAGCAATGTGTGGGACCTGTTCTATTAGTCCATCTATACTAACGTCCACCAGGTTGCAAATTCAATATAATTTTTTTCTGCATCTAGCTCTGAAAAAATATTTCGGCTTGTAGCAGTGTGTGGGACTTGTTCTATTAGTCCATCTATACTAACCTCCACCAGGTTGCAAATTCAATATAATTTTTTCTGCATCTAGCTCTGAAAAAATATTTTGGCTTGTAGCAATGTGTGGGACTTGTTCTATTAGTCCATCTACACTAACCTTCACCAGGTTGCAAATTCAATATAATTTTTTTCTGCATCAAGCTCTGAAAAAATATTTTGGCTTGTAGCAGTGTGTGGGACTTGTTCTGTTAGTCCATCTATACTAACCTCCACCAGGTTGCAAATTCAAAATAATTTTTATCTGCATCTAGCTCTGAAAAAATATTTCGGCTTGTAGCAGTGTGTGGGACTTGTTCTATTAGTCCATCTATACTAACCTCCACCAGGTTGCAAATTCAATATAATTTTTTTCTGCATCTGGCACTGAAAAAATATTTTGGCTTGTAGCAGTGTGTGCGACTTGTTCTATTAGTCCATCTATACTAACCTCCACCAGGTTGCAAATTCAATATAATTTTTTTCTGCATCTACCTCTGAAAAAATATTTCGGCTTTTAGCAGTGTGTGGGACTTGTTCTATTAGTCCATCTATACTAACCTCCACCAGGTTGCAAATTCAATATAATTTTTATCTGCATCTAGCTCTGAAAAAATATTTTGGCTTGTAGCAGTGTGTGGACTTGATCTATTAGTCCATCTATACTAACCTCCACCAGGTTGCAAATTCAATATAATTTTTTTCTGCATCTAGCTCTGAAAAAATATTTCGCCTTGTAGCAGTGTGCGGGACTTGTTCTATTAGTCCATCTATACTAACCTCCACCAGGTTGCAAATTCAATATAATTTTTTTCTGCATCTAGCTCTGAAGAAATATTTCGGCTTCTAGCAGTGTGTGGGACTTGTTCTATTAGTCCATCTATACTAACCTCCACCAGGTTGCAAATTCAATATAATTTTTTTCTGCATCTAGCTCTGAAAAAATATTTCGGCTTGTAGCAATGTGTGGAACTTGTTCTATTAGTCCATCTATACTAACTTCTACCAGGTTGCAAATTCAGTATAATTTTTTTCTGCATCTGGCTCTGAAAAAATATTTCGGCTTGTAGCAGTCTTTGGGACTTGTTCTATTAGTACATCTATACTAATCTCCACCAGGTTGCAAATTCAATATAATTTTTTTCTGCATCTAGCTCTGAAAAAATATTTTGGCTTGTAGCAGTGTGTGGGACTTGTTCTATTAGTCCATCTATACTAACCTCCACCAGGTTGCAAATTCAATATAATTTTTATCTGCATCTAGCTCTGAAAAAATATTTCGGCTTGTAGCAGTGTGTGGGACTTGTTCTGTTAGTCCATCTATACTAACCTCCACCAGGTTGCAAATTAAATATAATTTTTTTCTGCATCTAGCTCTGAAAAAATATTTCGGCTTGTAGCAGTGTGTTGGACTTGTTCTATAAGTCCATCTATACTAACCTCTACCATGTCGCAAATTCAATATCATTTTTTTCTGCATCTAGCTCTGAAAAAATATTTCAGCTTGTAGCAGTGTGTGGGACTTGTTCTATTAGTCCATCTATACTAACCTCCACCAGGTTGCAAATTCAATATAATTTTTTTCTGCATCTAGCTCTGAACAAATATTTCGGCTTGTAGCAGTGTGTGGTACTTGTTCTATTAGTCCATCTATACTAACCTCCACCAGGTTGCAAATTCACTATAATTTTTTTCTGCATCTAGCTCTGAAAAAATATTTTGGCTTGTAGCAGTGTGTGGGACTTGTTCTATTAGTCCATCTATACTAACCTCCACCAGGTTGCAAATTCAATATAATTTTTTTCTGCATCTAGCTCTGAAAAAATATTTCGGCTTGTAGCAATGTGTGGGACTTGTTCTACTAGTCCATCTATACTAACCTCTACCAGGTTGCAAATTCAATATAAATTTTTTCTTCATCTAGCTCTGAAAAAATATTTCGGCTTGTAGCAGTGTGTGGGACTTGTTCTATTAGTCCATCTATACTAACCTCCACCAGGTTGCAAATTCAATATCATTTTTTTCTGCATCTAGCTCTGAAAAAATATTTTGGATTGTAGCAGTGTGTGAAACTTGTTCTATTAGTCCATCTATACTAACCTCCACCAGGTTGCAAATTCAATATAATTTTTTTCTGCATCTGGCTCTGAAAAAATATTTCGGCTTGTTGCAGTCTTTGGGACTTGTTCTATTAGTCCATCTATATCAACCTCCACCAGGTTGCAAATTCAATATAATTTCTTTCTGCATCTAGCTCTGAAAAATTATTTTGGCTAGTAGCAGTGTGTGGGACATGTTCTATAAGTCCATCTATACTAACCTCCACCAGGTTGCAAATTCAATATAATTTTATTCTGCATCTTGCTCTGAAAAAATATTTTGGCTTGTAGCAGTGTGTGGAACTTGTTCTATTAGTCCATCTATACTAACCTCCACCAGGGTGCAAATTCAATATAATTTTTTTCTGCATCTGGCTCTGAAAAAATATTTTGGCTTGTAGCATTCTGTGGGACTTGTTCTATTAGTCCATCTATACTAACCTCCACCAGGTTGCAAATTCAATATAATTTTTTTCTGCATCTAGCTCTGAAAAAATATTTTGGCTTGTAGCAGTGTGTGGGACTTGTTCTATTAGTCCATCTATACTAACCTCCACCAGGTTGCAAATTCAATATAATTTTTATCTGCATCTAGCGCTTAAAAAATATTTCGGCTTGTAGCAGTGTGTGGGACTTGTTCTTTTAGTCCATATATACTAACCTCCACCAGGTTGCAAATTCAATATAATGTTTTTCTGCATCTAGCTCTGAATAAATATTTTTGCTTGTAGAAAGTATGTGGGACTTGTTCTATTAGTCCATCTATACTAACCTCCACCAGGTTGCAAATTCAATATAATTTTTTTCTGCATCTAGCTCTGAAAAAATATTTCGGCTTGTAGCAGTGTGTGGGACTTGTTCTATTAGTCCATCTATACTAACCTCCACCAGGTTGCAAATTCAACATAATTTTTTTCTGCATCTAGCTCTGAAAAAATATTTCGGCTTGTAGCAGTGTGTGGGACTTCTTCTATTAGTCCATCTATACTAACCTCCACCAGGTTGCAAATTCAATATCATTTTTTTCTGCATCTAGCTCTGAAAAAATATTTTGGCTTGTAGCAGTGTGTGGGACTTGTTCTATTAGTCCATCTATACTAACCTCCACCAGGTTGCAAATTCAATATAATTTTTTTCTGCATCTAGCTCTGAAGAAATATTTCGGCTTCTAGCAGTGTGTGGGACTTGTTCTATTAGTCCATCTATACTAACCTCCACCAGGTTGCAAATTCAATATAATTTTTTTCTGCATCTAGCTCTGAAAAAATATTTCGGCTTGTAGCAATGTGTGGAACTTGTTCTATTAGTCCATCTATACTAACTTCTACCAGGTAGCAAATTCAGTATAATTTTTTTCTGCATCTGGCTCTGAAAAAATATTTCGGCTTGTAGCAGTCTTTGGGACTTGTTCTATTAGTACATCTATACTAATCTCCACCAGGTTGCAAATTCAATATAATTTTTTTCTGCATCTAGCTCTGAAAAAATATTTTGGCTTGTAGCAGTGTGTGGGACTTGTTCTATTAGTCCATCTATACTAACCTCCACCAGGTTGCAAATTCAATATAATTTTTATCTGCATCTAGCTCTGAAAAAATATTTCGGCTTGTAGAAGTGTGGGACTTGTTCTGTTAGTCCATCTATACTAACCTCCACCAGGTTGCAAATTAAATATAATTTTTTTCTGCATCTAGCTCTGAAAAAATATTTCGGCTTGTAGCAGTGTGTGGGACTTGTTCTATTAGTCCATCTATACTAACCTCCACCAGGTTGCAAATTCAATATAATTTTTTTCTGCATCTAGCTCTGAACAAATATTTCGGCTTGTAGCAGTGTGTGGTACCTGTTCTATTAGTCCATCTATACTAACCTCCACCAGGTTGCAAATTCAATATAATTTTTTTCTGCATCTAGCTCTGAAAAAATATTTCGGCTTGTAGCAGTGTGTGGGACTTGTTCTATTAGTCCATCTATACTAACCTCCACCAGGTTGCAAATTCAATATAATTTTTTTCTGCATCTAGCTATGAAAAAATATTTCGGCTTGTAGCAGTGTGTAGGACTTGTTCTACTAGTCCATCTATACTAACCTCTACCAGGTTGCAAATTCAATATAAATTTTTTCTACATCTAGCTCTGAAAAAATATTTTGGCTTGTAGCAGTGTGTGGGACTGGTTCTATTAGTCCATCCATACTAACCTCCACCAGGTTGCAAATTCAATATCATTTTTTTCTGCATCTAGCTCTGAAAAAATATTTCGGATTGTAGCTGTGTGTGAAGCTTGTTCTATTAGTCCATCTATACTAACCTCCACCAGGTTGCAAATTCAATATAATTTTTTTCTGCATCTGGCTCTGAAAAAATATTTCGGCTTGTTGCACTCTTTGGGACTTGTTCTATTAGTCCATCTATACTAACCTCCACCAGGTTGCAAATTCAATATAATTTCTTTCTGCATCTAGCTCTGAAAAATTATTTTGGCTAGTAGCAGTGTGTGGGGCATGTTCTATAAGTCCATCTATACTAACCTCCACCAGGTTGCAAATTCAATATAATTTTATTCTGCATCTAGCTCTGAAAAAATATTTTGGCTTGTAGCAGTGTGTGGAACTTGTTCTATTAGTCCATCTATACTAACCTCCACCAGGTTGCAAATTCAATATAATTCTTTTCTGCATCTAGCTCTGAAAAAATATTTCGGCTTGTAGCAGTGTGTGGGACATGTTCTATTAGTCCATCTATACGAACCTCCACCAGGTTGCAAATTCAATATAATTTTTTTCTGCATCTAGCTCTGAAAAAATATTTTGGCTTGTAGCAGTGTGTGGGACTTGTTCTATTAGTCCATCTATACTAATCTCCACCAGGTTGCAAATTCAATATAATTTTTTTCTGCATCTGGCTCTGAAAAAATATTTCGGCTTGTAGCATTCAGTGGGACTTGTTCTATTAGTCCATCTATACTAACCTCCACCAGGTTGCAAATTCAATATAATTTTTTTCTGCATCTAGCTCTGAAAACATATTTTGGCTTGTAGCAGTGTGTGGGACTTGTTCTATTAGTCCATCTATACTAACCTCCACCAGGTTGCAAATTCAATATAATTTTTATCTGCATCTAGCGCTTAAAAAATATTTCAGCTTGTAGCAGTGTGTGGGACTTGTTCTATTAGTCCATCTATACTAACCTCCACCAGGTTGCAAATTCAATATAATTTTTTTCTGCATCTAGCTCTGAATAAATATTTTTGCTTGTAGAAAGTGTGTGGGACTTGTTCTATTAGTCCATCTATACTAACCTCCACCAGGTTGCAAATTCAATATAATTTTTTTCTGCATCTAGCTCTGAAAAAATATTTCGGCTTGTAGCAGTGTGTGGGACTTGTTCTATTAGTCCATCTATACTAACCTCCACCAGGTTGCAAATTCAATATAATTTTTTTCTGCATCTAGCTCTGAAAAAATATTTCGGCTTGTAGCAGTGTGTGGGACTTGTTCTATTAGTCCATCTATACTAACCTCCACCAGGTTGCAAATTCAAAATAATTTTTATCTGCATCTAGCTCTGAAAAAATATTTCGGCTTGTAGCATTGTGTGGGACTTGTTCTATTAGTCCTCCTATACTAACCTCCACCAGGTTGCAAATTCAATATAATTTTTTTCTGCATCTGGCACTGAAAAAATATTTCGGCTTGTAGCATTCTGTGGGACTTGTTCTATTAGTCCATCTATACTAACCTCCACCAGGTTGCAAATTCAATATAATTTTTATCTGCATCTAGCGCTGAAAAAATATTTCGGCTTGTAGCAGTGTGTGGGACTGTTTCTATTAGTCCATCTATACTAACCTCCACCAGGCTGCAAATTCAATTTAATTTTTTTCTGCATCTAGCTCTGAATAAATATTTTTGCTTGTAGAAAGTGTGTGGGACTTGTTCTATTAGTCCATCTATACTAACCTCCACCAGGTTGCAAATTCAATATAATTTTTTTCTGCATCTAGCTCTGAAAAAATATTTCGGCTTCTAGCAGTGTGTGGGACTTGTTCTATTAGTCCATCTATACTAACCTCCACCAGGTTACAAATTCAACATAATTTTTATCTGCATCTAGCTCTGAAAAAATATTTCGGCTTGTAGCAGTGTGTGGGACTTGTTCTATTAGTCCATCTATACTAACCTCCACCAGGTTGCAAATTCAATATAATTTTTTTCTGCATCTAGCTCTGAAAAAATATTTTGGCTTGTAGCAGTGTGTGGGACTTGTTCTATTAGTCCATCTATACTAACCTCCACCAGGTTGCAAATTCAATCTAATTTTTTTCTGCATCTAGCTCTGAAAAAATATTTTGGCTTGTAGCAATGTGTGGGACTTGTTCTATTAGTCCATCTATACTAACCTCCACCAGGTCGCAAATTCAAGATAATTTTTTTCTGCATCAAGCTCTGAAAAAATATTTTGGCTTGTAGCAGTGTGTGGGACTTGTTCTATTAGTCGATCTATACTAACCTCCACCAGGTTGCAAATTCAAAATAATTTTTATCTGCATCTAGCTCTGAAAAAATATTTCGGCCTGTAGCATTGTGTGGGACTTGTTCTATTAGTCCACCTATACTAACATCCACCAGGTTGCAAAATCAATATAATTTTTTTCTGCATCTAGCTCAGAAAAAATATTTTGACTTGTAGCAGTGTGTGGGACTTGTTCTATTAGTCCTCCTATACTAACCTCCACCAGGTTGCAAATTCAATATAATTTTTTTCTGCATCTGGCACTGAAAAAATATTTCGGCTTGTAGCATTCTGTGGGACTTGTTCTATTAGTCCATCTATACTAACCTCCACCAGGTTGCAAATTCAATATAATTTTTATCTGCATCTAGCGCTGAAAAAATATTTCGGCTTGTAGCAGTGTGTGGGACTGTTTCTATTAGTCCATCTATACTAACCTCCACCAGGCTGCAAATTCAATTTAATTTTTTTCTGCATCTAGCTCTGAATAAATATTTTTGCTTGTAGAAAGTGTGTGGGACTTGTTCTATTAGTCCATCTATACTAACCTCCACCAGGTTGCAAATTCAATATAATTTTTTTCTGCATCTAGCTCTGAAAAAATATTTCGGCTTCTAGCAGTGTGTGGGACTTGTTCTATTAGTCCATCTATACTAACCTCCACCAGGTTACAAATTCAACATAATTTTTATCTGCATCTAGCTCTGAAAAAATATTTCGGCTTGTAGCAGTGTGTGGGACTTGTTCTATTAGTCCATCTATACTAACCTCCACCAGGTTGCAAATTCAATATAATTTTTTTCTGCATCTAGCTCTGAAAAAATATTTTGGCTTGTAGCAGTGTGTGGGACTTGTTCTATTAGTCCATCTATACTAACCTCCACCAGGTTGCAAATTCAATCTAATTTTTTTCTGCATCTAGCTCTGAAAAAATATTTTGGCTTGTAGCAATGTGTGGGACTTGTTCTATTAGTCCATCTATACTAACCTCCACCAGGTCGCAAATTCAAGATAATTTTTTTCTGCATCAAGCTCTGAAAAAATATTTTGGCTTGTAGCAGTGTGTGGGACTTGTTCTATTAGTCGATCTATACTAACCTCCACCAGGTTGCAAATTCAAAATAATTTTTATCTGCATCTAGCTCTGAAAAAATATTTCGGCCTGTAGCATTGTGTGGGACTTGTTCTATTAGTCCACCTATACTAACATCCACCAGGTTGCAAAATCAATATAATTTTTTTCTGCATCTAGCTCAGAAAAAATATTTTGACTTGTAGCAGTGTGTGGGACTTGTTCTATTAGTCCATCTATACTAACCTCCACCAGGTTGCAAATTCAATATAATTTTTTTCTGCATCTGGCACTGAAAAAATATTTTGGCTTGTAGCAGTGTGTGGGACTTGTTCTATTAGTCCATCTATACTAACCTCCACCAGGTTGCAAATTCAATATAATTTTTTTCTGCATCTAGCTCTGAAAAAATATTTCGGCTTTTAGCAGTGTGTAGGACTTGTTCTATTAGTCCATCTATACTAACCTCCACCAGGTTGCAAATTCAATATAATTTTTATCTGCATCTAGCTCTGAAAAAATATTTCGGCTTATAGCAGTGTGTGAACTTGTTCTATTAGTCCATCTATACTAACCTCCACCAGGTTGCAAATTCAATATAATTTTTTTCTGCATCTAGCTCTGAAAAAATATTTCGGCTTGTAGCAGTGTGTGGAACTTGTTCTATTAGTCCATCTATACTAACCTCCACCAGGTTGCAAATTCAATATAATTCTTTTCTGCATCTAGCTCTGAAAAAATATTTTGGCTTGTAGCAGTGTGTGGGACTTGTTCTATTAGTCCATCTATACTAATCTCCACCAGGTTGTAAATTCAATATAATTTTTTTCTGCATCTGGCTCTGAAAAAATATTTCGGCTTGTAGCATTCTGTGGGACTTGTTCTATTAGTCCATCTATACTAACCTCCACCAGGTTGCAAATTCAATATAATTTTTTTCTGCATCTAGCTCTGAAAAAATATTTTGGCTTGTAGCAGTGTGTGGGACTTGTTCTATTAGTCCATCTATACTAACCTCCACCAGGTTGCAAATTCAATATAATTTTTATCTGCATCTAGCGCTTAAAAAATATTTCGGCTTGTAGCAGTGTGTGGGACTTGTTCTATTAGTCCATCTATACTAACCTCCACCAGGTTGCAAATTCAATATAATTTTTTTCTGCATCTAGCTCTGAATAAATATGTTTGCTTGTAGAAAGTGTGTGGGACTTGTTCTATTAGTCCATCTATACTAACCTCCACCAGGTTGCAAATTCAATATAATTTTTTTCTGCATCTAGCTCTGAAAAAATATTTCGGCTTGTAGCAGTGTGTGGGACTTGTTCTATTAGTCCATCTATACTAACCTCCACCAGGTTGCAAATTCAATATAATTTTTTTCTGCATCTAGCTCTGAAAAAATATTTCGGCTTGTAGCAGTGTGTGGGACTTGTTCTATTAGTCCATCTATACTAACCTCCACCAGGTTGCAAATTCAAAATAATTTTTATCTGCATCTAGCTCTGAAAAAATATTTCGGCTTGTAGCATTGTGTGGGACTTGTTCTATTAGTCCTCCTATACTAACCTCCACCAGGTTGCAAATTCAATATAATTTTTTTCTGCATCTGGCACTGAAAAAATATTTCGGCTTGTAGCATTCTGTGGGACTTGTTCTATTAGTCCATCTATACTAACCTCCACCAGGTTGCAAATTCAATATAATTTTTATCTGCATCTAGCGCTGAAAAAATATTTCGGCTTGTAGCAGTGTGTGGGACTGTTTCTATTAGTCCATCTATACTAACCTCCACCAGGTTGCAAATTCAATTTAATTTTTTTCTGCATCTAGCTCTGAATAAATATTTTTGCTTGTAGAAAGTGTGTGGGACTTGTTCTATTAGTCCATCTATACTAACCTCCACCAGGTTGCAAATTCAATATAATTTTTTTCTGCATCTAGCTCTGAAAAAATATTTCGGCTTGTAGCAGTGTGTGGGACTTGTTCTATTAGTCCATCTATACTAACCTCCACCAGGTTACAAATTCAACATAATTTTTTTCTGCATCTAGCTCTGAAAAAATATTTCGGCTTATAGCAGTGTGTGGGACTTGTTCTATTAGTCCATCTATACTAACCTCCACCAGGTTGCAAATTCAATATAATTTTTTTCTGCATCTAGCTCTGAAAAAATATTTTGGCTTGCAGCAGTGTGTGGGACTTGTTCTATTAGTCCATCTATACTAACCTCCACCAGGTTGCAAATTCAATCTAATTTTTTTCTGCATCTAGCTCTGAAAAAATATTTTGGCTTGTAGCAATGTGTGGGACTTGTTCTATTAGTCCATCTATACTAACCTCCACCAGGTCGCAAATTCAATATAATTTTTTTCTGCATCAAGCTCTGAAAAAATATTTTGGCTTGTAGCAGTGTGTGGGACTTGTTCTATTAGTCCATCTATACTAACCTCCACCAGGTTGCAAATTCAAAATAATTTTTATCTGCATCTAGCTCTGAAAAAATATTTTGACTTGTAGCAGTGTGTGGGACTTGTTCTATTAGTCCATCTATACTAACCTCCACCAGGTTGCAAATTCAATATAATTTTTTTCTGCATCTGGCACTGAAAAAATATTTTGGCTTGTAGCAGTGTGTGGGACTTGTTCTATTAGTCCATCTATACTAACCTCCACCAGGTTGCAAATTCAATATAATTTTTTTCTGCATCTAGGTCTGAAAAAATATTTCGGCTTTTAGCAGTGTGTGGGACTTGTTCTATTAGTCCATCTATACTAACCTCCACCAGGTTGCAAATTCAATATAATTTTTATCTGCATCTAGCTCTGAAAAAATATTTCGGCTTGTAGCAGTGTGTGAACTTGTTCTATTAGTCCATCTATACTAACCTCCACCAGGTTGCAAATTCAATATAATTTTTTTCTGCATCTAGCTCTGAAAAAATATTTCGGCTTGTAGCAGTGTGAGGGACTTGTTCTATTAGTCCATCTATACTAACCTCCACCAGGTTGCAAATTCAATATAATTTTTTTCTCCATCTAGCTCTGAAAAAATATTTCGGCTTCTAGCAGTGTGTGGGACTTGTTCTATTAGCCCATCTATACTAACCTCCACCAGGTTGCAAATTCAACATAATTTTTTTCTGCATCTAGCTCTGAAAAAATATTTCGGCTTGCACCAGTGTGTGGGACTTGTTCTATTAGTCCATCTATACTAACCTCCACCAGGTTGCAAATTCAATATAATTTTTTTCTGCATCTAGCTCTGAAAAAATATTTCGGCTTGTAGCAGTTTGTGGGACTTGTTCTATTAGTCCATCCATACTAACCTCCACCAGGTTGCAAATTCAATCTAATTTTTTTTCTGCATCTAGCTCTGAAAAAAATATTTTCGCTTGTAGCAGTGTGTGGGACTTGTTCTATTAGTCCATCTATACTAACCTCCACCAGGTTGCAAAATCAATATAATTTTTTTCTGCATGTAGCTCTGAAAAAATATTTTGGCTTGTAGCAGTGTGTGGGACTTGTTCTATTAGTCCATTTATACTAACCTCAACCAGATTGCAAATTCAATATAATTTTTTTCTGCATCTGGCACTGAAAATATATTTTGGCTGGTAGCAGTGTGTGAGACTTGTTCTATTAGTCCATCTATACTAACCTCCACCAGGTTGCAAATTCAATATAATTTTTATCTGCATCTAGCTCTGAAAAAATATTTCGGCTTGTAGCAGTGTGTGGACTTGTTCTATTAGTCCATCTATACTAACCTCCACCAGGTTGCAAATTCAATATAATTTTTTTCTGCATCTAGCTCTGAAAAAATATTTCGGCTTGTAGCAGTGTGAGAGACTTGTTCTATTAGTCCATCTATACTAACCTCCACCAGGTTGCAAATTCAATATAATTTTTTTCTGCATCTAGCTCTGAAAAAATATTTCGGCTTCTAGCAGTGTGTGGGACTTATTCTATTAGTCCATCTATACTAACCTCCACCAGGTTGCAAATTCAATATAATTTTTTTCTACATCTAGCTCTGAAAAAATATTTCGGCTTGTAGCAGTGTGTGGAACTTGTTCTATTAGTCCATCTATACTAACTTCTACCAGGTTGCAAATTCAGTATAATTTTTTTCTTCATCTGGCTCTGAAAAAATATTTCGGCTTGTAGCAGTCTTTGGGACTTGTTCTATTAGTCCATCTATACTAATCTCCACCAGGTTGCAAATTAAATATTTTTTTCTGCATCTAGCTCTGAAAAAAATATTTTCGCTTGTAGCAGTGTGTGGGACTTGTTCTATTAGTCCATCTATACTAACCTCCATCAGGTTGCAAATTCAATATAATTTTTATCTGCATCTAGCTCTGAAAAAATATTTCGGCTTGTAGCATTGTGTGGGACTTGTTCTATTAGTCCACCTATACTAACATCCACCAGGTTGCAAAATCAATATAATTTTTTTCTGCATGTAGCTCTGAAAAAATATTTTGGCTTGTAGCAGTGTGTGGGACTTGTTCTATTAGTCCATCTATACTAACCTCCACCAGGTTGCAAATTCAATATAATTTTTTTCTGCATCTGGCACTGAAAAAATATTTTGGCTTGTAGCAGTGTGTGAGACTTTTTCTATTAGTCCATCTATACTAACCTCCACCAGGTTGCAAAATCAATATAATTTTTTTCTGCATGTAGCTCTGAAAAAATATTTTGGCTTGTAGCAGTGTGTGGGACTTGTTCTATTAGTCCATCTATACTAACCTCCACCAGGTTGCAAATTCAATATAATTTTTTTCTGCATCTGGCACTGAAAAAATATTTTGGCTTGTAGCAGTGTGTGAGACTTTTTCTATTAGTCCATCTATACTAACCTCCACCAGGTTGCAAATTCAATATAATTTTTATCTGCATCTAGCTCTGAAAAAATATTTCGGCTTGTAGCAGTGTGTGGACTTGTTCTATTAGTCCATCTATACTAACCTCCACCAGGTTGCAAATTCAATATAATTTTTTTCTGCATCTAGCTCTGAAAAAATATTTCGGCTTGTAGCAGTGTGTGGAACTTGTTCTATTAGTCCATCTATACTAACTTCTACCAGGTTGCAAATTCAGTATAATTTTTTTCTGCATCTGGCTCTGAAAAAATATTTCGGCTTTTAGCAGTCTTTGGGACTTGTTCTATTAGTCCATCTATACTAATCTCCACCAGGTTGCAAATTCAATATTTTTTTTCTGCATCTAGCTCTGAAAAAAATATTTTCGCTTGTAGCAGTGTGTGGGACTTGTTCTATTAGTCCATCTATACTAACCTCCACCAGGTTGCAAATTCAATATAATTTTTATCTGCATCTAGCTCTGAAAAAATATTTTGGCTTGTAGCAGTGTGTGGGACTTGTTCTATTAGTCCATCTATACTAACCTCCACCAGGTTGCAAATTCAATATAATTTTTTTCTGCATCTAGCTCTGAAAAAATATTTCGGCTTGTACCAGTGTGTGGGACTTGTTCTATTAGTCCATCTATACTAACCTCCACCAGGTTGCAAATTCAACATAATTTTTTTCTGCATCTAGCTCTGAAAAAATATTTCGGCTTGTAGCAGTGTGTGGGACTTCTTCTATTAGTCCATCTATAATAACCTCCACCAGGTTGCAAATTCAATATAATTTTTTTCTGCATCTAGCTCTGAAAAAATATTTCGGCTTGTAGCAGTGTGTAGGACTTGTTCTATTAGTCCATCTATACTAAACTCCATCAGGTTGCAAATTCAATCTAATTTTTTTCTGCATCTAGCTCTGAAAAAATATTTTGACTTGTAGCAATGTGTGGGACTTGTTCTATTAGTCCATCTATACTAACCTCCACCAGGTGGCAAATTCAATATAATTTTTTTCTGCATCAAGCTCTGAAAAAATATTTCGGCTTGTAGCAGTGTGTGGGACTTGTTCTATTAGTCCATCTATACTAACCTCCACCAGGTTGCAAATTCAAAATAATTTTTATCTGCATCTAACTCTGAAAAAATATTTCGGCTTGTAGCATTGTGTGGGACTTGTTCTATTAGTCCAACTATACTAACATCCACCAGGTTGCAAAATCAATATAATTTTTTTCTGCATCTAGCTCTGAAAAAATATTTCGGCTTGTAGCATTGTGTGGGACTTGTTCTATTAGTCCAACTATACTAACATCCACCAGGTTGCAAAATCAAAATAATTTTTTTCTGCATGTAGCTCTGAAAAAATATTTTGGCTTGTAGCAGTGTGTGGGACTTGTTCTATTAGTCCATCTATACTAACCTCCACCAGGCTGCAAATTCAATATAATTTTTTTCTGCATCTGGCACTGAAAAAATATTTTGGCTTGTAGCAGTGTGTGGGACTTGTTCTATTAGTCCATCTATACTAACCTCCACCAGGTTGCAAATTCAATATAATTTTTTTCTGCATCTAGCTCTGAAAAAATATTTTGGCTTTTAGCAGTGTGTGGGACTTGTTCTATTAGTCCATCTATACTAACCTCCACCAGGTTGCAAATTCAATATAATTTTTTTCTGCATCTAGCTCTGAAAAAATATTTCGGCTTCTAGCAGTGTGTGGGACTTGTTCTATTAGTCCATCTATACTAACCTCCACCAGGTTGCAAATTCAATATAATTTTTTTCTGCATCTAGCTCTGAAAAAATATTTCGGCTTGTAGCAGTGTGTAGAACTTGTTCTATTAGTCCATCTATACTAACTTCTACCAGGTTGCAAATTCAGTATAATTTTTTTCTGCATCTGGCTCTGAAAAAATATTTCGGCTTGTAGCAGTCTTTGGGACTTGTTCTATTAGTCCATCTATACTAATCTCCACCAGCTTGCAAATTCAATATATTTTTTTTCTGCATCTAGCTCTGAAAAAAATATTTTCGCTTGTAGCAGTGTGTGGGACTTGTTCTATTAGCCCATCTATACTAACCTCCACCAGGTTGCAAATTCAACATAATTTTTTTCTGCATCTAGCTCTGAAAAAATATTTCGGCTTGTACCAGTGTGTGGGACTTGTTCTATTAGTCCATCTATACTAACCTCCACCAGGTTGCAAATTCAATATAATTTTTTTCTGCATCTAGCTCTGAAAAAATATTTCGGCTTGTAGCAGTTTGTGGGACTTGTTCTATTAGTCCATCTATACTAACCTCCACCAGGTTGCAAATTCAATCTAATTTTTTTTCTGCATCTAGCTCTGAAAAAAATATTTTCGCTTGTAGCAGTGTGTGGGACTTGTTCTATTAGTCCATCTATACTAACCTCCACCAGGTTGCAAAATCAATATAATTTTTTTCTGCATGTAGCTCTGAAAAAATATTTTGGCTTGTAGCAGTGTGTGGGACTTGTTCTATTAGTCCATCTATACTAACCTCAACCAGGTTGCAAATTCAATATAATTTTTTTCTGCATCTGGCACTGAAAATATATTTTGGCTGGTAGCAGTGTGTGAGACTTGTTCTATTAGTCCATCTATACTAACCTCCACCAGGTTGCAAATTCAATATAATTTTTATCTGCATCTAGCTCTGAAAAAATATTTCGGCTTGTAGCAGTGTGTGGACTTGTTCTATTAGTCCATCTATACTAACCTCCACCAGGTTGCAAATTCAATATAATTTTTTTCTGCATCTAGCTCTGAAAAAATATTTCGGCTTGTAGCAGTGTGAGAGACTTGTTCTATTAGTCCATCTATACTAACCTCCACCAGGTTGCAAATTCAATATAATTTTTTTCTGCATCTAGCTCTGAAAAAATATTTCGGCTTCTAGCAGTGTGTGGGACTTATTCTATTAGTCCATCTATACTAACCTCCACCAGGTTGCAAATTCAATATAATTTTTTTCTGCATCTAGCTCTGAAAAAATATTTCGGCTTGTAGCAGTGTGTGGAACTTGTTCTATTAGTCCATCTATACTAACTTCTACCAGGTTGCAAATTCAGTATAATTTTTTTCTTCATCTGGCTCTGAAAAAATATTTCGGCTTGTAGCAGTCTTTGGGACTTGTTCTATTAGTCCATCTAAACTAATCTCCACCAGGTTGCAAATTCAATATTTTTTTCTGCATCTAGCTCTGAAAAAAATATTTTCGCTTGTAGCAGTGTGTGGGACTTGTTCTATTAGTCCATCTATACTAACCTCCATCAGGTTGCAAATTCAATATAATTTTTATCTGCATCTAGCTCTGAAAAAATATTTCGGCTTGTAGCAGTGTGTGGGACTTGTTCTATTAGTCCATCTATACTAACCTCCACCAGGTTGCAAATTCAATATAATTTTTTTCTGCATCTAGCTCTGAAAAAATATTTCGGCTTGTACCAGTGTGTGGGACTTGTTCTATTAGTCCATCTATACTAACCTCCACCAGGTTGCAAATTCAACATAATTTTTTTCTGCATCTAGCTCTGAAAAAATATTTCGGCTTGTAGCAGTGTCTGGGACTTGTTCTATTAGTCCATCTATACTAACCTCCACCAGGTTTCAAATTCAATCTAATTTTTTTCTGCATCTAGCTCTGAAAAAATATTGTGACTTGTAGCAATGTGTGGGACTTGTTCTATTAGTCCATCTATACTAACCTCCACCAGGTGGCAAATTCAATATAATTTTTTTCTGCATCAAGCTCTGAAATAATATTTCGGCTTGTAGCAGTGTGTGGAACTTGTTCTATTAGTCCATCTATACTAACCTCCACCAGGTTGCAAATTCAAAATAATTTTTATCTGCATCTAGCTCTGAAAAAATATTTCGGCTTGTAGCATTGTGTGGGACTTGTTCTATTAGTCCACCTATACTAACATCCACCAGGTTGCAAAATCCATATAATTTTTTTCTGCATGTAGCTCTGAAAAAATATTTTGGCTTGTAGCAGTGTGTGGGACTTGTTCTATTAGTCCATCTATACTAACCTCCACCAGGTTGCAAATTCAATATAATTTTTTTCTGCATCTGGCACTGAAAAAATATTTTGGCTTGTAGCAGTGTGTGAGACTTTTTCTATTAGTCCATCTATACTAACCTCCACCAGGTTGCAAATTCAATATAATTTTTATCTGCATCTAGCTCTGAAAAAATATTTCGGCTTGTAGCAGTGTGTGGACTTGTTCTATTAGTCCATCTATACTAACCTCCACCAGGTTGCAAATTCAATATAATTTTTTTCTGCATCTAGCTCTGAAAAAATATTTCGGCTTGTAGCAGTGTGTGGAACTTGTTCTATTAGTCCATCTATACTAACTTCTACCAGGTTGCAAATTCAGTATAATTTTTTTCTGCATCTGGCTCTGAAAAAATATTTCGGCTTTTAGCAGTCTTTGGGACTTGTTCTATTAGTCCATCTATACTAATCTCCACCAGGTTGCAAATTCAATATTTTTTTTCTGCATCTAGCTCTGAAAAAAATATTTTCGCTTGTAGCAGTGTGTGGGACTTGTTCTATTAGTCCATCTATACTAACCTCCACCAGGTTGCAAATTCAATATAATTTTTATCTGCATCTAGCTCTGAAAAAATATTTTGGCTTGTAGCAGTGTGTGGGACTTGTTCTATTAGTCCATCTATACTAACCTCCACCAGGTTGCAAATTCAATATAATTTTTTTCTGCATCTAGCTCTGAAAAAATATTTCGGCTTGTACCAGTGTGTGGGACTTGTTCTATTAGTCCATCTATACTAACCTCCACCAGGTTGCAAATTCAACATAATTTTTTTCTGCATCTAGCTCTGAAAAAATATTTCGGCTTGTAGCAGTGTGTGGGACTTCTTCTATTAGTCCATCTATACTAACCTCCACCAGGTTGCAAATTCAATATAATTTTTTTCTGCATCTAGCTCTGAAAAAATATTTCGGCTTGTAGCAGTGTGTAGGACTTGTTCTATTAGTCCATCTATACTAAACTCCATCAGGTTGCAAATTCAATCTAATTTTTTTCTGCATCTAGCTCTGAAAAAATATTTTGACTTGTAGCAATGTGTGGGACTTGTTCTATTAGTCCATCTATACTAACCTCCACCAGGTGGCAAATTCAATATAATTTTTTTCTGCATCAAGCTCTGAAAAAATATTTCGGCTTGTAGCAGTGTGTGGGACTTGTTCTATTAGTCCATCTATACTAACCTCCACCAGGTTGCAAATTCAAAATAATTTTTATCTGCATCTAGCTCTGAAAAAATATTTCGGCTTGTAGCATTGTGTGGGACTTGTTCTATTAGTCCAACTATACTAACATCCACCAGGTTGCAAAATCAATATAATTTTTTTCTGCATCTAGCTCTGAAAAAATATTTCGGCTTGTAGCATTGTGTGGGACTTGTTCTATTAGTCCAACTATACTAACATCCACCAGGTTGCAAAATCAAAATAATTTTTTTCTGCATGTAGCTCTGAAAAAATATTTTGGCTTGTAGCAGTGTGTGGGACTTGTTCTATTAGTCCATCTATACTAACCTCCACCAGGCTGCAAATTCAATATAATTTTTTTCTGCATCTGGCACTGAAAAAATATTTTGGCTTGTAGCAGTGTGTGGGACTTGTTCTATTAGTCCATCTATACTAACCTCCACCAGGTTGCAAATTCAATATAATTTTTTTCTGCATCTAGCTCTGAAAAAATATTTTGGCTTTTAGCAGTGTGTGGGACTTGTTCTATTAGTCCATCTATACTAACCTCCACCAGGTTGCAAATTCAATATAATTTTTATCTGCATCTAGCTCTGAAAAAATATTTCGGCTTGTAGCAGTGTGTGGACTTGTTCTATTAGTCCATCTATACTAACCTCCACCAGGTTGCAAATTTAATATAATTTTTTTCTGCATCTAGCTCTGAAAAAATATTTCGGCTTGTAGCAGTGTGAGGGACTTGTTCTATTAGTCCATCTATACTAACCTCCACCAGGTTGCAAATTCAATATAATTTTTTTCTGCATCTAGCTCTGAAAAAATATTTCGGCTTCTAGCAGTGTGTGGGACTTGTTCTATTAGTCCATCTATACTAACCTCCACCAGGTTGCAAATTTAATATAATTTTTTTCTGCATCTAGCTCTGAAAAAATATTTCGGCTTCTAGCAGTGTGTGGAACTTGTTCTATTAGTCCATCTAAACTAACTTCTACCAGGTTGCAAATTCAGTATAATTTTTTTCTGCATCTGGCTCTGAAAAAATATTTTGGCTTGTAGCAGTCTTTGGGACTTGTTCTATTAGTCCATCTATACTAATCTCCACCAGTTTGCAAATTCAATATATTTTTTTTCTGCATCTAGCTCTGAAAAAAATATTTTCGCTTGTAGCAGTGTGTGGGACTTGTTCTATTAGTCCATCTATATTAACCTCCACCAGGTTGCAAATTCAATATAATTTTTATCTGCATCTAGCTCTGAAAAAATATTTCGGCATGTAGCAGTGTGTGGGAATTGTTCTATTAGTCCATCTATACTAACCTCCACCAGGTTGCAAATTCAATATAATTTTTTTCTGCATCTAGCTCTGAAAAAATATTTCGGCTTGTAGCAGTGTGTGGGACTTGTTCTACTAGTCCATCTATACTAACCTCTACCAGGTTGCAAATTCAATATAATTTTTTTCTGCATCTAGCTCTGAAAAAATATTTTGGCTTGTAGCAGTGTGTGTAACTTGTTCTATTAGTCCATCTATACTAACCTCCACCAGGTTGCAAATTCAATTTAATTTTTTTCTGCATCTAGCTCTGAAAAAATATTTTAGCTTGTAGCAATGTGTGGGACTTGTTCTATTAGTCCATCTATACTAACATCCACCAGGTTGCAAAATCAATATAATTTTTTTCTGCATCTAGCTCTGAAAAAATATTTTGGCTTGTACCAGTGTGTGGGACTTGTTCTATTAGTCCATCTATACTAACCTCCACCTGGTTGCAAATTCAATATAATTTTTTTCTGCATCTAGCTCTGAAAAAATATTTCGGATTGCAGCAGTGTGTGAAACTTGTTCTATTAGTCCATCTATATTAACCTCCACCAGGTTGCAAATTCAATATAATTTTTTTCTGCATCTAGCTCTGAAAAAATATTTCGGCATGTAGCAGTGTGTGGGAATTGTTCTATTAGTCCATCTATACTAACCTCCACCAGGTTGCAAATTCAATATAATTTTTTTCTGCATCTAGCTCTGAAAAAATATTTCGGCTTGTAGCAGTGTGTGGGACTTGTTCTACTAGTCCATCTATACTAACCTCTACCAGGTTGCAAATTCAATATAATTTTTTTCTGCATCTAGCTCTGAAAAAATATTTTGGCTTGTAGCAGTGTGTGTAACTTGTTCTATTAGTCCATCTATACTAACCTCCACCAGGTTGCAAATTCAATTTAATTTTTTTCTGCATCTAGCTCTGAAAAAATATTTTAGCTTGTAGCAATGTGTGGGACTTGTTCTATTAGTCCATCTATACTAACCTCCACCAGGTGGCAAATTCGATATAATTTTTTTCTGCATCAAGCTCTGAAAAAATATTTTGGCTTGTAGCAGTGTGTGGGACTTGTTCTATTAGTCCATCTATACTAACCTCCACCAGGTTGCAAATTCAAAATCATTTTTATCTGCATCTAGCTCTGAAAAAATATTTCGGCTTGTAGCATTGTATGGGACTTGTTCTATTAGTCCATCTATACTAACATCCACCAGGTTGCAAAATCAATATAATTTTTTTCTGCATCTAGCTCTGAAAAAATATTTTGGCTTGTACCAGTGTGTGGGACTTGTTCTATTAGTCCATCTATACTAACCTCCACCTGGTTGCAAATTCAATATAATTTTTTTCTGCATCTAGCTCTGAAAAAATATTTCGGATTGCAGCAGTGTGTGAAACTTGTTCTATTAGTCCATCTATACTAACCTCCACCAGGTTGCAAATTCAATATAATTTTTTTCTGCATCTGGCTCTGAAAAAATATTTTGGCCTGTAGCAGTCTTTGGGACTTGTTCTATTAGTCCATCTATACTAACCTCCACCAGGTTGCAAATTCAATATAATTTTTTTCTGCATCTAGCTCTGAAAAAAATATTTTGACTTGTAGCAGTGTGTGGGACTTGTTCTATTAGTCCATCTATACTAACCTCCACCAGGTTGCAAATTCAATATAATTTTTTTCTGCATCTAGCTCTGAAAAAATATTTCGGCTTGCAGCAGTGTGTGGGACTTGTTCTATTAATCCATCTATACTAACCTCCACCAGGTTGCAAATTCAATATAATTTTTTTCTGCATCTAGCTCTGAAAAAATATTTCGGCTTGTAGCAGTGTGAGGGACTTGTTCTATTAGTCCATCTATACTAACCTCCACCAGTTTGCAAATTCAATATAATTTTTTTCTGCATCTAGCTCTGAAAAAATATTTCGGCTTCTAGCAGTGTGTGGGACTTGTTCTATTAGTCCACCTATACTAACCTCCACCAGGTTGCAAATTCAATATAATTTGTTTCTGCATCTAGCTCTGAAAAAATATTTCGGCTTGTAGCAGTGTGTGGAACTTGTTCTATTAGTCCATCTAAACTAACTTCTACCAGGTTGCAAATTCAGTATAATTTTTTTCTGCATCTGGCTCTGAAAAAATATTTTGGCTTGTAGCAGTCTTTGGGACTTGTTATATTAGTCCATCTATACTAGTCTCCACTAAGTTGCAAATTCAATACATTTTTTTTTCTGCATCTAGCTCTGAAAAAAATATTTTCGCTTGTAGCAGTGTGTGGGACTTGTTCTATTAGTCCATCTATATTAACCTCCACCAGGTTGCAAATTCAATATAATTTTTATCTGCATCTAGCTCTGAAAAAATATTTCGGCATGTAGCAGTGTGTGGGACTTGTTCTATTAGTCCATCTATACTAACCTCCACCAGGTTGCAAATTCAATATAATTTTTTTCTGCATCTAGCTCTGAAAAAATATTTCGGCTTGTAGCAGTGTGTGGGACTTGTTCTACTAGTCCATCTATACTAACTTCTACCAGGTTGCAAATTCAATATAATTTTTTTCTGCATCTGGCTCTGAAAAAATATTTTGGCTTGTAGCAGTGTGTGGAACTTGTTCTATTAGTCCATCTATACTAACCTCCACCAGGTTGCAAATTCAATCTAATTTATTTCTGCATCTAGCTCTGAAAAAATATTTTAGCTTGTAGCAATGTGTGGGACTTGTTCTATTAGTCCATCTATACTAACCTCCACCAGGTGGCAAATTCAATATAATTTTTTTCTGCATCAAGCTCTGAAAAAATATTTTGGCTTGTAGCAGTGTGTGGGACTTGTTCTATTAGTCCATCTATACTAACCTCCACCAGGTTGCAAATTCAAAATCATTTTTATCTGCATCTAGCTCTGAAAAAATATTTCGGCTTGTAGCATTGTGTGGGACTTGTTCTATTAGTCCATCTATACTAACATCCAGCAGGTTGCAAAATCAATATAATTTTTTTCTGCATCTAGCTCTGAAAAAATATTTTGGCTTGTAGCAGTGTGTGGGACTTGTTCTATTAGTCCATCTATACTAACCTCCACCAGGTTGCAAATTCAATATAATTTTTTTCTGCATCTGGCACTGAAAAAATATTTCGGCTTGTAGCAGTGTGTGGACTTGTTCTATTAGTCCATCTATACTAATCTCCACCAGGTTGCAAATTCAATAAATTTTTTTTCTGCATCTAGCTCTGAAAAAAATATTTTCGCTTGTAGCAGTGTGTGGGACTTGTTCTATTAGTCCATCTATACTAACCTCCACTAGGTTGCAAATTCAATATAATTTTTATCTGCATCTAGCTCTGAAAAAATATTTCGGCTTGTAGCAGTGTGTGGGACTTGTTCTATTAGTCCATCTATACTAACCTCCACCAGGTTGCAAATTCAATATAATTTTTTTCTGCATCTAGCTCTCAAAAAATATTTTCGCTTGTAGCAGTGTGTGGGACTTGTTCTATAAGTCCATCTATACTAACATCCACCAGGTTGCAAATTCAATATCATTTTTTTCTTCATCTAGCTCTGAAAAAATATTTCAGCTTGTAGCAGTGTGTGGGATTTGTTCTATTAGTCCATCTATACTAACCTCCACCAGGTTGCAAATTCAACATAATTTTTTTCTGCATCTAGCTCTGAACAAATATTTCGGCTTGTAGCAGTGTGTGGGACTTGTTCTATTAGTCCATCTATACTAACCTCCACCAGGTTGAATATTCAATATATTTTTTTTCTGCATCTAGCTCTGAAAAAATATTTCGGCTTGTAGCAGTGTGTGGGACTTGTTCTATTAGTCCATCTATACTAACCTCAACCAGGTTGCAAATTCAATATAAATTTTTTCTACATCTAGCTCTGAAAAAATATTTTGGCTTGTAGCAGTGTGTGGGACTTGTTCTACTAGTCCATGTATACTAACCTCTACCAGGTTGCAAATTCAATATATATTTTTTCTGCATCTAGCTCTAAAAAAATATTTTGGCTTGTAGCAGTGTGTGGGACTGGTTCTATTAGTCCATGTATACTAACCTCCACCAGGTTGCAAATTCAATATAATTTTTTTCTGCATCTAGCTCTGAAAAAATATTTCGGCTTGTAGCAGTGTGTGGGACTTGTACTAATAGTCCATCTATACTAACCTCCACCTGGTTGCAAATTCAATATAATTTTTTTCTGCATCTAGCTCTGAAAAAATATTTCGGATTGCAGCAGTGTGTGAAACTTGTTCTATTAGTCCATCTATACTAACCTCCACCAGGTTGCAAATTCAATATAATTTTTTTCTGCATCTGGCTCTGAAAAAATATTTTGGCCTGTAGCAGTCTTTGGGACTTGTTCTATTAGTCCATCTATACTAACCTCCACCAGGTTGCAAATTCAATATAATTTTTTTCTGCATCTAGCTCTGAAAAAAATATTTTGGCTTGTAGCAGTGTGTGGGACTTGTTCTATTAATCCATCTATACTAACCTCCACCAGGTTGCAAATTCAATATAATTTTTTTCTGCATCTAGCTCTGAAAAAATATTTCGGCTTGCAGCAGTGTGTGGGACTTGTTCTATTAATCCATCTATACTAACCTCCACCAGGTTGCAAATGCAATATCATTTTTTTCTGCATCTAGCTCTGAAAAAATATTTTGGCTTGTAGCAGTGTGTGGGACTTGTTCTATTAGTCCATCTATACTAGCCTCCACCAGGTTGCAAATTCAATATCATTTATTTCTGCATCTAGCTCTGAAAAAATATTTCGGCTTGTAGCAGTGTGTGGGACTTGTTCTATTACTCCATCTATACTAACCTCCACCAGGTTGCAAATTCAATATAATTTTTTTCTGCATCTAGCTCTGAACAAATATTTCGGCTTGTAGCAGTGTGTGGGACTTGTTCTATTAGTCCATCTATACTAACCTCCACCAGGTTGCAAATTCAATATAATTCTTATCTGCATCTAGCTCTGAAAAAATATTTCGGCTTGTAGCAGTGTGTGGGACTTGTTCTATTAGTCCATCTATACTAACCTCCACCAGGTTGCAAATTCAATATAATTTTTTTCTGCATCTAGCTCTGAAAAAATATTTCGGCTTGAAGCAGTGTGTGGGACTTGTTCTATTAGTCCATCTATACTAACCTCCACCAGGTTGCAAATTCTATATAATTTTTATCTGCATCTAGCTCTGAAAAAATATTTCGGCTTGTAGCAGTGTGTGGGACTTGTTCTATTAGTCCATCTATACTAACCTCCACCAGGTTGCAAATTCAATATAATTTTTTTCTGCATCTAGCTCTGAAAAAATATTTCGGCTTGTAGCAGTGTGTGGACTTGTTCTATTAGTCCATCTATACTAACCTCCACCAGGTTGCAAATTCAATATAATTTTTTTCTGCATCTAGCTCTGAAAAAATATTTCGGCTTGTAGCAGTCTTTGGGACTTGTTCTATTAGTGCATCTATACTAATCTCCACCAGGTTGCAAATTCAATATATTTTTTTTCTGCATCTAGCTCTGAAAAAAATATTTTCGCTTGTAGCAGTGTGTGGGACTTGTTCTATTAGTCCATCTATATTAACCTCCACCAGGTTGCAAATTCAATATAATTTTTATCTGCATCTAGCTCTGAAAAAATATTTCGGCATGTAGCAGTGTGTGGGACTTGTTCTATTAGTCCATCTATACTAACCTCCACCAGGTTGCAAATTCAATATAATTTTTTTCTGCATCTAGCTCTGAAAAAATATTTCAGCTTGTAGCATTGTGTGGGACTTGTGATATTAGTCCATCTATACTAACATCCACCAGGTTGCAAAATCAATATAATTTTTTTCTGCATCTAGCTCTGAAAAAATATTTTGGCTTGTAGCAGTGTGTGGGACTTGTTCTATTAGTCCATCTATACTAACCTCCACCAGGTTGCAAATTCAATATAATTTTTTTCTGCATCTGGCACTGAAAAAATATTTTGGCTTGTAGCAGTGTGTGGCACTTGTTCTATTAGTCCATCTATACTAACCTCCACCAGGTTGCAAATTCAATATAATTTTTATCTGCATCTAGCTCTGAAAAAATATTTCGGCTTGTAGCAGTGTGTGGACTTGTTCTATTAGTCCATCTATACTAATCTCCACCAGGTTGCAAATTCTATAAAAAAATTTTCTGCATCTAGCTCTGAAAAAAATATTTTCGCTTGTAGCAGTGTGTGGGACTTGTTCTATTAGTCCATCTATACTAACCTCCACCAGGTTACAAATTCAATATAATTTTTATCTGCATCTAGCTCTGAAAAAATATTTCGGCATGTAGCAGTGTGTGGGACTTGTTCTATTAGTCCATCTATACTAACCTCCACCATGTTGCAAATTCAATATAATTTTTTTCTGCATCTAGCTCTGAAAAAATATTTCGGATTGTAGCAGTGTGAGGGACTTGTTCTATTAGTCCATCTATACTAACCTCCACCAGGTTGCAAATTCAATATAATTTTTTTCTGCATCTAGCTCTGAAAAAATATTTCGGCTTCTAGCAGTGTGTGGGACTTGTTCTATTAGTCCATCTATACTAACCTCCACCAGGTTGCAAATTCAATATAATTTTTTTCTGCATCTAGCTCTGAAAAAATATTTCGGCTTGTAGCAGTGTGTGGAACTTGTTCTATTAGTCCATCTAAACTAACTTCTACCAGGTTTCAAATTCAGTATAATTTTTTTCTGCATCTGGCTCTGAAAAAATATTTTGGCTTGTAGCAGTCTTTGGGACTTGTTCTATTAGTCCATCTATACTAATCTCCACCAGGTTGCAAATTCAATATATTTTTTTTCTGCATCTAGCTCTGAAAAAAATATTTTCGATTGTAGCAGTGTGTGGGACTTGTTCTATTAGTCCATCTATATTAACCTCCACCAGGTTGCAAATTCAATATAATTTTTATCTGCATCTAGCTCTGAAAAAATATTTCGGCATGTAGCAGTGTGTGGGACTTGTTCTATTAGTCCATCTATACTAACCTCCACCAGGTTGCAAATTCAAAATCATTTTTATCTGCATCTAGCTCTGAAGAAATATTTCGGCTTGTAGCATTGTGTGGGACTTGTTCTATTAGTCCATCTATACTAACATCCACCAGGTTGCAAAATCAATATAATTTTTTTCTGCATCTAGCTCTGAAAAAATATTTTGGCTTGTAGCAGTGTGTGGGACTTGTTCTATTAGTCCATCTATAATAACCTCCACCAGGTTGCAAATTCAATATAATTTTTATCTGCATCTAGCTCTGAAAAAATATTTCGGCTTGTAGCAGTGTGTGGACTTGTTCTATTAGTCCATCTATACTAATCTCCACCAGGTTGCAAATTCAATAAAAAAAATTTCTGCATCTAGCTCTGAAAAAAATATTTTCGCTTGTAGCAGTGTGTGGGATTTGTTCTATTAGTCCATCTATACTAACCTCCACCAGGTTGCAAATTCAACATAATTTTTTTCTGCATCTAGCTCTGAACAAATATTTCGGCTTGTAGCAGTGTGTGGGACTTGTTCTATTAGTCCATCTATACTAACCTCCACCAGGTTGCAAATTCAATATATTTTTTTTCTGCATCTAGCTCTGAAAAAATATTTCGGCTTGTAGCAGTGTGTGGGACTTGTTCTATTAGTCCATCTATACTAACCTCAACCAGGTTGCAAATTCAATATAAATTTTTTATACATCTAGCTCTGAAAAAATATTTTGGCTTGTAGCAGTGTGTGGGACTTGTTCTACTAGTCCATCTATACTAACCTCTACCAGGTTGCAAATTCAATATATATTTTTTCTGCATCTAGCTCTAAAAAAATATTTTGGCTTGTAGCAGTGTGTGGGACTGGTTCTATTAGTCCATGTATACTAACCTCCACCAGGTTGCAAATTCAATATAATTTTTTTCTGCATCTAGCTCTGAAAAAATATTTCGGCTTGTAGCAGTGTGTGGGACTTGTACTAATAGTCCATCTATACTAACCTCCACCTGGTTGCAAATTCAATATAATTTTTTTCTGCATCCAGCTCTGAAAAAATATTTCGGATTGCAGCAGTGTGTGAAACTTGTTCTATTAGTCCATCTATACTAACCTCCACCAGATTGCAAATTCAATATAATTTTTTTCTGCATCTGGCTCTGAAAAAATATTTTGGCCTGTAGCAGTCTTTGGGACTTGTTCTATTAGTCCATCTATACTAACCTCCACCAGGTTGCAAATTCAATATAATTTTTTTCTGCATCTAGCTCTGAAAAAATATTTCGGATTGCAGCAGTGTGTGAAACTTGTTCTATTAGTCCATCTATACTAACCTCCACCAGATTGCAAATTCAATATAATTTTTTTCTGCATCTAGCTCTGAAAAAATATTTCGGCTTGCAGCAGTGTGTGGGACTTGTTCTATTAATCCATCTATACTAACCTCCACCAGGTTGCAAATGCAATATCATTTTTTTCTGCATCTACCTCTAAAAAATTATTTTGGCTTGTAGCAGTGTGTGGGACTTGTTCTATTAGTCCATCTATACTAACCTCCACCAGGTTGCAAATTCAATATCATTTATTTCTGCATCTAGCTCTGAAAAAATATTTCGGCTTGTAGCAGTGTGTGGGACTTGTTCTATGAGTCCATCTATACTAACCTCCACCAGGTTGCAAATTCAATATAATTTTTTTCTGCATCTAGCTCTGAACAAATATTTCGGCTTGTAGCAGTGTGTGGGACTTGTTCTATTAGTCCATCTATACTAACCTGCACCAGGTTGCAAATTCAATATAATTCTTATCTGCATCTAGCTCTGAAAAAATATTTCGGAGTGTAGCAGTGTGTGGGACTTGTTCTATTAGTCCATCTATACTAACCTCCACCAGGTTGCAAATTCAATATAATTTTTTTCTGCATCTAGCTCTGAAAAAATATTTCGGCTTGAAGCAGTGTGTGGGACTTGTTCTATTAGTCCATCTATACTAACCTCCACCAGGTTGCAAATTCTATATAATTTTTTTCTGCATCTAGCTCTGAAAAAATATTTTGGCTTGTAGCAGTGTGTGGGACTTGTTCTATTAGTCCATCTATACTAACCTCCACCAGGTTGCAAATTCAATATCATTTTTTTCTGCATCTAGCTCTGAACAAATATTTCGGCTTGCAGCAGTGTGTGGGACTTGTTCTATTAATCCATCTATACTAACCTCCACCAGGTTGCAAATGCAATATCATTTTTTTCTGCATCTACCTCTGAAAAATTATTTTGGCTTGTAGCAGTGTGTGCAACTTGTTCTATTAGTCCATCTATACTAACCTCCACCAGGTTGCAAATTCAATATCATTTATTTCTGCATCTAGCTCTGAAAAAATGTTTCGGCTTGTAGCAGTGTGTGGGACTTGTTCTATTAGTCCATCTATACTAACCTCCACCAGGTTGCAAATTCAATATAATTTTTTTCTGCATCTAGCTCTGAACAAATATTTCGGCTTGTAGCAGTGTGTGGGACTTGTTCTATTAGTCCATCTATACTAACCTGCACCAGGTTGCAAATTCAATATAATTCTTATCTGCATCTAGCTCTGAAAAAATATTTTGGCTTGTAGCAGTGTGTGGGACTTGTTCTACTAGTCCATCTATACTAACCTCTACCAGGTTGCAAATTCAATATATATTTTTTCTGCATCTAGCTCTAAAAAAATATTTTGGCTTGTAGCAGTGTGTGGGACTGGTTCTATTAGTCCATGTATACTAACCTCCACCAGGTTGCAAATTCAATATAATTTTTTTCTGCATCTAGCTCTGAAAAAATATTTCGGCTTGTAGCAGTGTGTGGGACTTGTACTAACAGTCCATCTATACTAACCTCCACCTGGTTGCAAATTCACTATAATTTTTTTCTGCATCTAGCTCTGAAAAAATATTTCGGATTGCAGCAGTGTGTGAAACTTGTTCTATTAGTCCATCTATACTAACCTCCACCACATTGCAAATTCAATATAATTTTTTTCTGCATCTGGCTCTGAAAAAATATTTTGGCTTGTAGCAGTCTTTGGGACTTGTTCTATTAGTCCATCTATACTAACCTCCACCAGGTTGCAAATTCAATATAATTTTTTTCTGCATCTAGCTCTGAAAAAAATATTTTGGCTTGTAGCAGTGTGTGGGACTTGTTCTATTAGTCCATCTATACTAACCTCCACCAGGTTGCAAATTCAATATAATTTTTTTCTGCATCTAGCTCTGAAAAAATATTTCGGCTTGCAGCAGTGTGTGGGACTTGTTCTATTAATCCATCTATACTAACCTCCACCAGGTTGCAAATGCAATATCATTTTTTTCTGCATCTACCTCTGAAAAATTATTTTGGCTTGTAGCAGTGTGTGGGACTTGTTCTATTAGTCCATCTATACTAACCTCCACCAGGTTGCAAATTCAATATCATTTATTTCTGCATCTAGCTCTGAAAAAATATTTCGGCTTGTAGCAGTGTGTGGGACTTGTTCTATGAGTCCATCTATACTAACCTCCACCAGGTTGCAAATTCAATATAATTTTTTTCTGCATCTAGCTCTGAACAAATATTTCGGCTTGTAGCAGTGTGTGGGACTTGTTCTATTAGTCCATCTATACTAACCTGCACCAGGTTGCAAATTCAATATAATTCTTATCTGCATCTACCTCTGAAAAAATATTTTGGCTTGTAGCAGTGTGTGGGACTTGTTCTATTAGTCCATCTATACTAACCTCCACCAGGTTGCAAATTCAATATAATTTTTTTCTGCATCTAGCTCTGAAAAAATATTTCGGCTTGAAGCAGTGTGTGGGACTTGTTCTATTAGTCCATCTATACTAACCTCCACCAGGTTGCAAATTCTATATAATTTTTTTCTGCATCTAGCTCTGAAAAAATATTTTGGCTTGTAGCAGTGTGTGGGACTTGTTCTATTAGTCCATCTATACTAACCTCCACCAGGTTGCAAATTCAATATAATTTTTTTCTGCATCTAGCTCTGAACAAATATTTCGGCTTGCAGCAGTGTGTGGGACTTGTTCTATTAATCCATCTATACTAACCTCCACCAGGTTGCAAATGCAATATCATTTTTTTCTGCATCTACCTCTGAAAAATTATTTTGGCTTGTAGCAGTGTGTGGGACTTGTTCTATTAGTCCATCTATACTAACCTCCACCAGGTTGCAAATTCAATATCATTTATTTCTGCATCTAGCTCTGAAAAAATATTTCGGCTTGTAGCAGTGTGTGGGACTTGTTCTATTAGTCCATCTATACTAACCTCCACCAGGTTGCAAATTCAATATAATTTTTTTCTGCATCTAGCTCTGAACAAATATTTTGGCTTGTAGCAGTGTGTGGGACTTGTTCTATTAGTCCATCTATACTAACCTCCACCAGGTTGCAAATTCAATATAATTTTTTTCTGCATCTAGCTCTGAAAAAATATTTCGGCTTGAAGCAGTGTGTGGGACTTGTTCTATTAGTCCATCTATACTAACCTCCACCAGGTTGCAAATTCTATATAATTTTTTTCTGCATCTAGCTCTGAAAAAATATTTTGGCTTGTAGCAGTGTGTGGGACTTGTTCTATTAGTCCATCTATACTAACCTCCACCAGGTTGCAAATTCAATATAATTTTTTTCTGCATCTAGCTCTGAACAAATATTTCGGCTTGTAGCAGTGTGTGGGACTTGTTCTATTAGTCCATCTATACTAACCTCCACCAGGTTGCAAATTCAATATAATTCTTATCTGCATCTAGCTCTGAAAAAATATTTCGGCTTGTAGCAGTGTGTGGGACTTGTTCTATTAGTCCATCTATACTAACCTCCACCAGGGTGCAAATTCAATATAATTTTTTTCTGCATCTAGCTCTGAAAAAATATTTCGGCTTGAAGCAGTGTGTGGGACTTGTTCTATTAGTCCATCTATACTAACCTCCACCAGGTTGCAAATTCTATATAATTTTTATCTGCATCTAGCTCTGAAAAAATATTTCGGCATGTAGCAGTGTGTGGGACTTGTTCTATTAGTCCATCTATACTAACCTCCACCAGGTTGCAAATTCAATATAATTTTTTTCTGCATCTAGCTCTGAAAAAATATTTCGGCTTGTAGCAGTGTGTGGGACTTGTTCTACTAGTCCATCTATACTAACCTCTACCAGGTTGCAAATTCAATATAATTTTTTTCTGCATCTGGCTCTGAAAAAATATTTTGGCTTGTAGCAGTGTGTGGAACTTGTTCTACTAGTCCATCTATACTAACCTCCACCAGGTTGCAAATTCAAAATCATTTTTATCTGCATCTAGCTCTGAAAAAATATTTCGGCTTGTAGCATTGTGTGGGACTTGTTCTATTAGTCCATCTATACTAACATCCACCAGGTTGCAAAATAAATATAATTTTTTTCTGCATCTAGCTCTGAAAAAATATTTTGGCTTGTAGCAGTGTGTGGGACTTGTTCTATTAGTCCATCTATACTAACCTCCACCAGGTTGCAAATTCAATATAATTTTTTTCTGCATCTGGCACTGAAAAAATATTTTGGCTTGTAGCAGTGTGTGGGACTTGTTCTATTAGTCCATCTATACTAACCTCCACCAGGTTGCAAATTCAATATCATTTTTTTCTGCATCTAGCTCTGAAAAAATATTTTGGCTTGTAGCAGTGTGTGGGACTTGTTCTATTAGTCCATCTATACTAACCTCCACCAGGTTGCAAATTCAATATAATTTTTTTCTGCATCTAGCTCTGAAAAAAATATTTTGGCTTGTAGCATTGTGTGGGACTTGTTCTATTAGACCATCTATACTAACCTACACCAGGTTGCAAATTCAATATAATTTTTTTCTGCATCTAGCTCTGAAAAAATATTTTGGCTTGTAGCAGTGTGTGGGACTTGCTCAATTAGTCCTTCTATACTAACCTCCACCAGGTTGCAAATTCAATATCATTTTTTTCTGCATCTAGCTCTGAAAAAATATTTTGGCTTGTAGCAGTGTGTGGGACTTGTTCTATTAGTCCATCTATACTAACCTCCACCAGGTTGCAAATTCAATATAATTTTTTTCTGCATCTAGCTCTGAACAAATATTTCAGCTTGTAGCAGTGTGTGGGACTTGTTCTATTAGTCCATCTATACTAACCTCCACCAGGTTGCAAATTCAATATAATTTTTTTCTGCATCTAGCTCTGAAAAAATATTTCGGCTTGTAGCAGTATGTGGGACTTGTTCTATTAGTCCATCTATACTAACCTCCACCAGGTTGCAAATTCAATATAATTTTTTTCTGCATCTAGCTCTGAAAAAATATTTTGACTTGTAGCAGTGTGTGGGACTTGTTCTATTAGTCCATCTATACTAACCGCCACCAGGTTGCAAATTCAATATAATTTTTTTCGGCATCTAGCTCTGAAAATATATTTCGGCTTGTAGCAGTGTGTGGGACTTGTTCTATTAGTCCATCTATACTAACCTCCACCAGATTGCAAATTCAATATAATTTTTTTCTGCATATAGCTCTGAAAAAATATTTTGGCTTGTAGCAGTGTGTGGGACTTGTTATATTAGTCCATCTATACGAACCTCCACCAGGTTGCAAATTCAATATATTTTTTTCTGCATCTAGCTCTGAAAAAATATTTCGGCTTGTAGCAGTGTGTGGGACTTGTTCTATTAGGCCATCTATACTAACCTCCACCAGGTTGCAAATTCAATATAATTTTTTCTGCATCTAGCTCTGAAAAAATATTTCGGCTAGTAGCAGTGTGTGGGACTTGTTCTATTAGTCCATCTATACTAACATCCACCAGGTTGCAAAATCAATATAATTTTTTTCTGCATCTAGCTCTGAAAAAATATTTCAGCTTGTAGCAGAGTGTGGGACTTGTTCTATTAGTCCATCTATACTAACCTCCCCCAGGTTGCAAATTCAATATAATTTTTTTCAGCATCTAGCTCTGAAACAATATTTTGGCTTGTAGCTGTGTATGGGTCTTGTTGTATTAGTCCATCTATACTAACCTCCACCAGGTTGCAAATTCAATATAATTTTTTTCTGCATCTAGCTCTGAAAAAATATTTCGGCTTGTAGCAATGTGTGGGACTTGTTCTATTAGTCCATCTATACTAACCTCCACCAGGTTGCAAATTCAATATAATTTTTTTCTGCATCTAGCTCTGAAAAAATATTTTGGCTTGTAGCAGTGTGTGGGACTTGTTCTATTAGTCCATCTATACTAACCTCCACCAGGTTGCAAATTCAATATAATTTTTTTATGCATCTAGCTCTGAAAAAATATTTTGGCTTGTAGCAGTGTGTGGGACTTGTTCTATTAGTCCATCTATACTAACCTCCACCAGGTTGCAAATTCAATATAATTTTTTTCTGCATCTAGCTCTGAAAAAATATATTGGCTTGTATCAGTGTGTGGGACTTGTTCTATTAGTCCTTCTATACTAACCTCCACCAGGTTGCAAATTCAATATATTTTTTTTCTGCATCTAGCTCTGAAAAAGTATTTCGGCTTGCAGCAGTCTGTGTGACTTAATCTATTAGACCATCTATACTAACCTCCACCAGGTTGCAAATTCAATATAATTTTTTTCTGCATCTAGCTCTGAAAAAATATTTTGACTTGTAGCAGTGTGTGGGACTTGTTCTATTAGTCCATCTATACTAACCTCCACCAGGTTGCAAATTCAATTAAAAAAATTTCTGCATCTAGCTCTGAAAAAATATTTTGGCTTGTAGCAGTGTGTGGGACTTGTTTTATTAGTCCATCTATACTAACCTCCACCAGGTTGCAAATTCAATATATTTTTTTCTGCATCTAGCTCTGAAAAAATATTTCGGCTTGTAACAGTGTGTGGGACTTGTTCTATTAGTCCATCTATACTAACCTCTACCAGGTTGCAAATTCAATATAATTTTTTCTGCATCTAGCTCTGAAAAAATATTTGGGCTAGTAGCAGTGTGTGGGACTTGTTCTATTAGTCCATCTATACTAACATCCACCAGGTTGCAAATTCAATATATTTTTTTCTGCATCTAGCTCTGAAAAATATTTCGGCTAGTAGCAGTGTGTGGGACTTGTTCTATTAGTCCATCTATACTAACATCCACCAGGTTGCAAAATCAATATAATTTTTTTCTGCATCTAGCTCTGAAAAAATATTTCGGCTTGTAGCAGAGTGTGGGACTTGTTCTATTAGTCCATCTATACTAACCTCCCCCAGGTTGCAAATTCAATATAATTTTTTTCTGCATCTAGCTCTGAAACAATATTTTGGCTTGTAGCAGTGCATGGGTCTTGATCTATTAGTCCATCTATACTAACCTCCACCAGGTTGCAAATTCAATATAATTTTTTTCTGCATCTAGCTCTGAAAAAATATTTCGGCTTGTAGCAATGTGTGGGACTTGTTCTATTAGTCCATCTATACTAACCTCCACCAGGTTGCAAATTCAATATAATTTTTTTATTGCATCTAGCTCTGAAAAAATATTTCGGCTTGTAGCAGTGTGTGGAACTTGTTCTATTAGTCCATCTATACTAACCTCCACCAGGTTGCAAATTCAATATAATTTTTTTCTGCATATAGCTCTGAAAAAATATTTTGGCATTGTAGCACTGTGTGGGACTTGTTCTATTAGTCCATCTATACTAACCTCCACCAGGTTGCAAATTCAATATAATTTTTTTATGCATCTAGCTCTGAAAAAATATTTCGGCTTGTAGCAGTGTGTGGGACTTGTTCTATTAGTCCATCTATACTAACATCCACCAGGTTGCAAATTTAATATATTTTTTTCTGCATCTAGCTCTGAAAAAATATTTCGGCTAGTAGCAGTGTGTGGACTTGTTCTATTAGTCCATCTATACTAACCTCCACCAGGTTGCAAATTCAATATCATTTTTTTCTGCATCTAGCTCTGAAAAAGCATTTCGGCTTGCAGCAGTCTGTGTGACTTATTCTATTAGACCATCTATACTAACCTCCACCAGGTTGCAAATTCAATATAATTTTTTTCTGCATCTCGCTCTGAAAAAATATTTTGACTTGTAGCAGTGTGTGGGACTTGTTCTATTAGTCCATCTATACTAATCGCCACCAGGTTGCAAATTCAATATAATTTTTTTCTGCATCTAGCTCTGAAAAAATATTTCGGCTTATAGCAGTGTGTGGGACTTGTTCTATTAGTCCTTCTATACTAACCTCCACCAGGTTGCAAATTCAATAAAAAAAATTTCTGCATCTAGCTCTGAAAAAATGTTTTGGCTTGTAGCAGTGTGTGGGACTTGTTTTATTAGTCCATCTATACTAACCTCCACCAGGTTGCAAATTCAATATATTTTTTTCTGCATCTAGCTCTGAAAAAATATTTCGGCTTGTAACAGTGTGTGGGACTTGTTCTATTAGTCCATCTATACTAACATCCACCAGGTTGCAAATTCAATATATTTTTTTCTGCATCTAGCTCTGAAAAAATATTTCCGCTAGTAGCAGTGTGTGGGACTTGTTCTATTAGTCCATCTATACTAACATCCACCAGGTTGCAAAATCAATATAATTTTTTTCTGCATCTAGCTCTGAAAAAATATTTCGGCTGGTAGCAGTGTGTGTGACTTATTCTATTAGTCCATCTATACTAACCTCCACCAGGTTGCAAATTCAATATAATTTTTTTCTGCATCTAGCTCTGAAAAAATATTTCGGCTTGTAGCAATGTGTGGGACTTGTTCTATTAGTCCATCTATACTAACCTCCACCAGGTTGCAAATTCAATATAATTTTTTTATGCATCTAGCTCTGAAAAAATATTTCGGCTTGTAGCAGTGTGTGGAACTTGTTCTATTAGTCCATCTATACTAACCTCCACCAGGTTGCAAATTCAATATAATTTTTTTCTGCATCTAGCTCTGAAAAAATATTTTGGCTTGTAGCAGTGTGTGGGACTTGTTCTATTAGTCCATCTATACTAACCTCCACCAGGTTGCAAATTAAATATAATTATTTTATGCATCTAGCTCTGAAAAAATATTTTGGCTTGTAGCAGTGTGTGGGACTTGTTCTATTAGTCCATCTATACTAACCTCCACCAGGTTGCAAATTCAATATAATTTTTTTCTGCATCTAGCTCTGAAAAAATATATTGGCTTGTATCAGTGTGTGGGACTTGTTCTATTAGTCCTTCTATACTAACCTCCACCAGGTTGCAAATTCAATATAATTTTTTTCTGCATCTAGCTGTGAAAAAGTATTTCGGCTTGCAGCAGTCTGTGTGACTTATTCTATTAGACCATCTATACTAACCTCCACCAGGTTGCAAATTCAATATAATTTTTTTCTGCATCTAGCTCTGAAAAAATATTTTGACTTGTAGCAGTGTGTGGGACTTGTTCTATTAGTCCATCTATACTAATTGCCACCAGGTTGCAAATTCAATATAATTTTTTTCGGCATCTAGCTCTGAAAAAATATTTCGGCTTATAGCAGTGTGTGGGACTTGTTCTATTAGTCCATCTATACTAACCTCCACCAGGTTGCAAATTCAATAAAAAAAAATTCTGCATCTAGCTCTGAAAAAATATTTTGGCTTGTAGCAGTGTGTGGGACTTGTTTTATTAGTCCATCTATATTAACCTCCACCAGGTTGCAAATTCAATATATTTTTTTATGCATCTAGCTCTGAAAAAATATTTCGGCTTGTAGCAGTGTGTGGAACTTGTTCTATTAGTCCATCTATACTAACCTCCACCAGGTTGCAAATTCAATATAATTTTTTTCTGCATCTAGCTCTGAAAAAATATTTTGGCTTGTAGCAGTGTGTGGGACTTGTTCTATTAGTCCATCTATACTAACCTCCACCAGGTTGCAAATTCAATATAATTTTTTTATGCATCTAGCTCTGAAAAAATATTTCGGCTTGTAGCAGTGTGTGGGACTTGTTCTATTAGTCCATCTATACTAACCTCCACCAGGTTGCAAATTCAATATAATTTTTTTCTGCATCTAGCTCTGAAAAAATATATTGGCTTGTATCAGTGTGTGGGACTTGTTCTATTAGTCCTTCTATACTAACCTCCACCAGGTTGCAAATTCAATATAATTTTTTTCTGCATCTAGCTCTGAAAAAGCATTTCGGCTTGCAGCAGTCTGTGTGACTTATTCTATTAGACCATCTATACTAACCTCCACCAGGTTGCAAATTCAATATAATTTTTTTCTGCATCTAGCTCTGAAAAAATATTTTGACTTGTAAGCAGTGTGTGGGACTTGTTCTATTAGTCCATCTATACTAATCGCCACCAGGTTGCAAATTCAATATAATTTTTTTCTGCATCTAGCTCTGAAAAAATATTTCGGCTTATAGCAGTGTGTGGGACTTGTTCTATTAGTCCATCTATACTAACCTCCACCAGGTTGCAAATTCAATAAAAAAAATTTCTGCATCTAGCTCTGAAAAAATATTTTGGCTTGTAGCAGTGTGTGGGACTTGTTTTATTAGTCCATCTATACTAACCTCCACCAGGTTGCAAATTCAATATATTTTTTTCTGCATCTAGCTCTGAAAAAATATTTTGGCTTGTAACAGTGTGTGGGACTTGTTCTATTAGTCCATCTATACTAACCTCCACCAGGTTGCAAATTCAATATAATTTTTTCTGCATCTAGCTCTGAAAAAATATTTCGGCTAGTAGCAGTGTGTGGGACTTGTTCTATTAGTCCATCTATACTAACATCCACCAGGTTGCAAATTCAATATAATTTTTTTCTGCATCTAGCTCTGAAAAAATATATTGGCTGTATCAGCGTGTGGGACTTGTTCTATTAGTCCTTCTATACTAACTAGAGATGAGCGTTGTTCTACTCGAACTGTTCGGCAATCTCAAATTCGAGCTGTTTTGGGCGGTGTTCGAGCCGTTCGGCGAACACGAACAATTTGAGAAAAATTCGGCTGTTCGAGGTTATGTTCGATAACTGTTCGTGCACCAAAATCATAACTGGATTTTTTCTCAGTAATGATGAAAATTAATGTTAATACGCAGTTTGAGTGTACAGCGGGGTGGGGGGAGGGGCAGGGGATGGATCTCTGCAGGAACAATGAAGATCTCTATTTTTTTTTCTCTTTCCCGCATTTACAGTGGGGAGGTGCAATCTGTCAGCCTATCAGCAGCGCACACACGGAGCGAAGTGCTTTTTTTCACACAAGCAAGGGCATGTGTCATTGGCAGTGTATGTCACATGTCCTTGCCCTATAAGACCAAGCCATTTTCCCCGTCGCCACCATTTTCTCACTGCTGCAGCTGCGTGTTAGACGGCACCGCTGTTGCTGTGTGCGCTATACCTTGTTAATTTCAAGCCAATTTTCGCACAAATATACAGATAGCTTGGGAGTAGGGAATAGTTGTGATTGCAGTCCTTTTAAGGACTAGGTTACAGCATTTCCTACGACTTTTATCAGGCAGGTCTGTGCTCTTAAATAGATAGGTTGTGGGAGTAAAGACTAATTGTAATTGGAGTCCTTTTCAGGACTAGGTTACATCAGTTCCTATCAGTTTTTGCCAGGCAGGTCTGTGCCAGTGCTGTGCAAGTTTTTTTCACAGCATTTGGCTGAATCTAGCAAAGCTAATCCTTTTTGGCCTATTGCAGAGTGTGTTAGTCAGTGGAGTAGCCTATCTGTGTTGCAAGATATAGCACCTGTGTATAGAATACCAATTTTTTTACTGCACCTAGTGAAGTAAAATCTTTTGGGCATAGCATCATTCTATTAGTCCATCTATACTGACCTCCATCAGGTTGCAAACTGAATCTAATTTTTTTCTGCATCTAGCTCTGAAAAAATATTTGGCCTTCTAGCAGTGTGTCGGACTTTCTCTATTAGTCCATCTATACTGACCTCCATCAGGTTGCAAATTCAAAATAATTTTTATCTGCATCTACAGTACCTCTGAAAAAATATTTGGGCTTCTAGCTGTGTGTGGGACTTGTTGTATTAGTCCATCTATACTGACCTCCATCAGGTTGCAAACTGAATATAATTTTTTTCTGCATCTAGCTCTGAAAAAATATTTGGCCTTCTAGTAGTGTGTCGGACTTTCTCTATTAGTCCATCTATACTGACCTCCATCAGGTTGCAAATTAAAAATAATTTTTATCTGCATCTACAGTACCTCTGAAAAAATATTTGGCCTTCTAGCAGTGTGTCGGACTTTCTCTATTAGTCCATCTATACTGACCTCCATCAGGTTGCAAATTCAAAATAATTTTTATCTGCATCCACAGTACCTCTGAAAAAATATTTGGGCTTCTAGCTGTGTGTGGGACTTGTTGTATTAGTCCATCTATACTGACCTCCATCAGGTTGCAAACTGAATATATTTTTTTCTGCATCTACCTCTGAAAAAATATTGGGCTTCTAGCTGTGTGTGGGTCTTGTTCTATTAATCCATCTATACAGACCTCCATCAGGTTGCAAACTGAATATAATTTTTTTCTGCATCTAGCTCTGAAAAAATATTTGGCCTTCTAGCAGTGTGTCGGACTTTCTCTATTAGTCCATCTATACTGACCTCCATCAGGTTGCAAATTCAAAATAATTTTTATCTGCATCTACAGTACCTCTGAAAAAATATTTGGGCTTCTAGCTGTGTGTGGGACTTGTATTAGTCCATCTATACTGACCTCCATCAGGTTGCAAACTGAATATATTTTTTTCTGCATCTACCTCTGAAAAAATATTGGGCTTCTAGCTGTGTGTGGGACTTGTTGTATTAGTCGATCTATACTGACCTCCATCAGGTTGCAAACTGAATATATTTTTTTCTGCATCTACCTCTGAAAAAATATTGGGCTTCTAGCTGTGTGTGGGACTTGTTGTATTAGTCCATCTATACTGACCTCCATCAGGTTGCAAACTGAATATAATTTTTTTCTGCATCTAGCTCTGAAAAAATATTTGGCCTTCTAGTAGTGTCGGACTTTCTCTATTAGTCCATCTATACTGACCTCCATCAGGTTGCAAATTAAAAATAATTTTTATCTGCATCTACAGTACCTCTGAAAAAATATTTGGCCTTCTGGCAGTGTGTCGGACTTTCTCTAATAGTCCATCTATACTGACCTCCATCAGGTTGCAAATTCAAAATAATTTTTATCTGCATCTACAGTACCTCTGAAAAAATATTTGGGCTTCTAGCTGTGTGTGGGACTTGTTGTATTAGTCCATCTATACTGACCTCCATCAGGTTGCAAACTGAATATATTTTTTTCTGCATCTACCTCTGAAAAAATATTGGGCTTCTAGCTGTGTGTGGGTCTTGTTCTATTAATCCATCTATACAGACCTCCATCAGGTTGCAAACTGAATATAATTTTTTTCTGCATCTAGCTCTGAAAAAATATTTGGCCTTCTAGCAGTGTGTCGGACTTTCTCTATTAGTCCATCTATACTGACCTCCATCAGGTTGCAAATTCAAAATAATTTTTATCTGCATCTACAGTACCTCTGAAAAAATATTTGGGCTTCTAGCTGTGTGTGGGACTTGTTGTATTAGTCCATCTATACTGACCTCCATCAGGTTGCAATCTGAATATATTTTTTTCTGCATCTACCTCTGAAAAAATATTGGGCTTCTAGCTGTGTGTGGGACTTGTTGTATTAGTCCATCTATACTGACCTCCATCAGGTTGCAAACTGAATATATTTTTTTCTGCATCTACCTCTGAAAAAATATTGGGCTTCTAGCTGTGTGTGGGACTTGTTGTATTAGTCCATCTATACTGACCTCCATCAGGTTGCAAACTGAATAGATTTTTTTCTGCATCTACCTCTGAAAAAATATTGGGCTTCTAGCTGTGTGTGGGTCTTGTTCTATTAATCCATCTATACAGACCTCCATCAGGTTGCAAACTGAATATAATTTTTTTCTGCATCTAGCTCTGAAAAAATATTTGGCCTTCTAGCAGTGTGTCGGACTTTCTCTATTAGTCCATCTATACTGACCTCCATCAGGTTGCAAATTCAAAATAATTTTTATCTGCATCTACAGTACCTCTGAAAAAATATTTGGGCTTCTAGCTGTGTGTGGGACTTGTTGTATTAGTCCATCTATACTGACCTCCATCAGGTTGCAAACTGAATATATTTTTTTCTGCATCTACCTCTGAAAAAATATTGGGCTTCTAGCTGTGTGTGGGACTTGTTGTATTAGTCCATCTATACTGACCTCCATCAGGTTGCAAACTGAATATATTTTTTTCTGCATCTACCTCTGAAAAAATATTGGGCTTCTAGCTGTGTGTGGGACTTGTTGTATTAATCCATCTATACTGACCTCCATCAGGTTGCAAACTGAATATATTTTTTTCTGCATCTACCTCTGAAAAAATATTGGGCTTCTAGCTGTGTGTGGGACTTGTTGTATTAGTCCATCTATACTGACCTCCATCAGGTTGCAAACTGAATATAATTTTTTTCTGCATCTAGCTCTGAAAAAATATTTGGCCTTCTAGTAGTGTGTCGGACATTCTCTATTAGTCCATCTATACTGACCTCCATCAGGTTGCAAATTAAAAATTATTTTTATCTGCATCTACAGTACCTCTGAAAAAATATTTGGCCTTCTAGCAGTGTGTCGGACTTTCTCTATTAGTCCATCTATACTGACCTCCATCAGGTTGCAAATTCAAAATAATTTTTATCTGCATCCACAGTACCTCTGAAAAAATATTTGGGCTTCTAGCTGTGTGTGGGACTTGTTGTATTAGTCCATCTATACTGACCTCCATCAGGTTGCAAACTGAATATATTTTTTTCTGCATCTACCTCTGAAATAATATTGGGCTTCTAGCAGTGTGTGGGTTTTGTTCTATTAATCCATCTATACAGACCTCCATCAGGTTGCAAACTGAATATAATTTTTTTCTGCATCTAGCTCTGAAAAAATATTTGGCCTTCTAGCAGTGTGTCGGATTTTCTCTATTAGTCCATCTATACTGACCTCCATCAGGTTGCAAATTCAAAATAATTTTTATCTGCATCTACAGTACCTCTGAAAAAATATTTGGGCTTCTAGCTGTGTGTGGGACTTGTATTAGTCCATCTATACTGACCTCCATCAGGTTGCAAACTGAATATATTTTTTTCTGCATCTACCTCTGAAAAAATATTGGGCTTCGAGCTGTGTGTGGGACTTGTTGTATTAGTCGATCTATACTGACCTCCATCAGGTTGCAAACTGAATATATTTTTTTCTGCATCTACCTCTGAAAAAATATTGGGCTTCTAGCTGTGTGTGGGACTTGTTGTATTAGTCCATCTATACTGACCTCCATCAGGTTGCAAACTGAATAGATTTTTTTCTGCATCTACCTCTGAAAAAATATTGGGCTTCTAGCTGTGTGTGGGTCTTGTTCTATTAATCCATCTATACAGACCTCTATCAGGTTGCAAACTGAATATAATTTTTTTCTGCATCTAGCTCTGAAAAAATATTTGGCCTTCTAGCAGTGTGTTGGACTTTCTCTATTAGTCCATCTATACTGACCTCCATCAGGTTGCAAATTCAAAATAATTTTTATCTGCATCTACAGTACCTCTGAAAAAATATTTGGGCTTCTAGCTGTGTGTGGGACTTGTTGTATTAGTCCATCTATACTGACCTCCATCAGGTTGCAAACTGAATATATTTTTTTCTGCATCTACCTCTGAAAAAATATTGGGCTTCTAGCTGTGTGTGGGACTTGTTGTATTAGTCCATCTATACTGACCTCCATCAGGTTGCAAACTGAATATATTTTTTTCTGCATCTACCTCTGAAAAAATATTGGGCTTCTAGCTGTGTGTGGGACTTGTTGTATTAATCCATCTATACTGACCTCCATCAGGTTGCAAACTGAATATATTTTTTTCTGCATCTACCTCTGAAAAAATATTGGGCTTCTAGCTGTGTGTGGGACTTGTTGTATTAGTCCATCTATACTGACCTCCATCAGGTTGCAAATTGAATATAATTTTTTTCTGCATCTAACCCAGCCAATAGTTTTGGCCTAATACCACAGTTTGGCCACTCAGCTCTGCTCGGTTGCCATCCATTGTTTTTTTGTGCAAACAACTCCAGAGTTGTGAATTAGTTAACCACCAAAATGAGTGGAAAAAGGCCTGCTGCTGGTGGAAAGGGGAATAGGCGTGTTGGGAAGGGGAAAAAAGGTTGTGTCCGTGGGGTAGGTGTTAAAGCAACAGTAACATCTGCAGAAGAAAGACCATCTTCCAGCCAAACTAAAATGTCTACTTCTTTTAGCGGACAATGTGATAAGATCCCTTTCTTACGGCCACGCCAATCGCTACAAATTCCAGATGAGGCACAAAAACAGCAGGTGCTTCAACGGATATCAAGTGCTCCTTTAAGTGGGCTCTCCTCCACATCAACTTCAACATCACAAATACTCCAGTCCTCAAAGGTGTCACCCAAATCGCACTTGCTTCCTCACAGCTCCCAAATCTCCAGCTGCCCGTCTGAGTATGAGGTAGAACAGATGGTTGAGTCTGCAGAGCTGTTTACTCATACTATAGCCTGGGAATCAGAGGTCGACTCCAGCGCTTCTGTGAATCCAGACGAGGAAATGATCTGCACTGATGCCCAGAATCTTTATGAGTCGGATCCAGGACCAGACGCAGAAGGTTCTGACCATAATGTAGACCCTCATTCCCAAACTGTAACTCCTGTTGGTGGAGACAATGAGGAAGACGATGATAAGACTCAAATACCTGATTGGAGCGACAACTTTAGTTTTTTGTCAGGGCAGGAACAGGTTGGCTCTGAGGACGACGGGTGTGATAACACACAGGGTGATGATGATGAGGTTGGAGATCCCACTTACTGTCAACCCACAGTCAGCCAAGAGATGAGGTCAGCAGAGGAGGTGGAGGAAGATGCTAGTGACGACGAGGTCAGGTTGCGCCTTCCTGGACAGAGACGTAGTACTGGAAGCACGTCAACAACTGCATCCTCAAACACAACTCTGCCTCTCACCACAAGTCGTGGTGGCTCTTCAGGTCGCATGGGTGCTAAGCCTTGCATAGCCTGGGCATTTTTTCAGATCGATAAAGATGACCCAACTCGTGTTATCTGTAACATTTGTCAGCAAAAGCTAAGTAGAGGCCAAAAAATACATAGTTTGAGTACTTCATGCATGAACCGGCACATGGACATGAAGCATAAGTTGCAGTGGGAAGCTCAGTGTGCTACAATGCGGCCTAGCCGGCCGGGCCAACCACCGTCTGCCATATCTTGTGCATCCGCGGCCTCTTCATCCTCTGTGACTGGGGGGACAGCAGTCACACCTGTTTTGGGGCGCAGACCTGCCACCTCTTTACCCGCAACAGCCAGCGTGATTGGCAGGTCATCATTTTCTTTGGAGGTGGTAACACCAGCTGGTGTTGAGCGCTGTCCGACATCGATAGCACCACCTTTGGATCAAGGCAACCTAACATGTCCGCCTGCATCTTCCTCACAGACCGGCAGTTTGCCGGGGACACCCTTATCAACCCCGTCTAAGCACAATAGCCAGCCCTCGGTCCCTCAGATGTGGACAAGTAAAAGACCATTTCCTCCTAGCCATGAGAAAGCTAAGAGGTTGAATTTCACCATCTGCAAGCTCTTGGCTGCAGAAATGCTGCCTTTCCGCCTGGTGGACACAGAGGATTTTTGAGACCTTATGTCCGTCGCAGTGCCCCAGTACCAGATGCCCAGTCGGCACTACTTCTCAAAGAAAGGTGTGCCTGCGCTCCACCAGCATGTCGCACACAACATCACCGCTTCTTTGAGAAACTCTGTGTGTGACAGGGTGCATTTCACCACAGACACTTGGACGAGTAGGCATGGACAGGGGCGTTACATGTCGCTGACTGGGCACTGGGTAACTATGGTGACAGCAGGACAAGGGGCTGCTGTCCAAGTCTTGCCGTCCCCACGAGTTGTGCGTCAATCCTCTTTATGTCAAAGTTCCTCCACTGCTTCTGCCTCCTCAACCTCCTCTCGGTCTTCCACCTGCACCCAAAGCCTGTCTGGTCATGCCACAAGCTTTCTAACTGCGCAGAAGGGATCCTGCACACCTCCTTACTATGCTGGCAGTAGGGCTCAACGTCATCAGGCGGTTTTTACTTTGAAATGTCTGGGAAATGTGAGTCACACAGCTGAGGAGTTGTGGTCAGCTCTGGAGAACCAATTTCATGAATGGTTGTCTCCACTGGACCTGAAACCAGGGAAGGCCGTGTGCGACAATGCTGCAAACCTGGGTGCGGCCCTTCGCCGGGGCAATGTCACACACGTGCCTTGTATGGCTCACGTGTTGAACCTGGTTGTCCAGCAATTTTTAGCCCACTATCCCAGACTAGATGGCCTTCTGCAGAGGGCACGGTCGCTGTGTGCTCACTTCCGCCGTTCGCATCCCGCAGCTCAGCGACTTACATCTCTACAGAAGTCGTTGGGCCTGCCACTTCACCGGCTAAAATGCGATGTGCCTACCCGGTGGAATTCAACTCTGCACATGTTGCAGCGACTGTGGCAGCACCGACAAGCCCTGGTGCAATACGTTCTGACGTATAGCCTGGGCCAACGAGATTCAGAGGTGGGGCAAATCACGCTGGAGGAGTGGTCTCAGATCAGGAACCTATGCACCCTTCTGCACAGTTTTGAAATGGCGACGAAGATGTTTAGTGCTGACGATGCCATTATCAGCATGACTATTCCGGTGATTTACATGCTGGAGCACATGTTAAACAGAATTCGGAGTCAGGTGGTGGCACAAGAGGAGGTGGAGGAAGTAGAGGAGGAGGAGTTGTATGCGGAAGGGCTAACATCTGCAAGGTCCAGACGGTCGGCAGCACCAAGGCGGCAGGCATGTGAGGGTGGGGGAGATGGTTTTACCAGGGCGCATCGTAGCAGCCAAACTAGTGAGGAAGGTGCAGGAGCCCAGGAAGAAGTGGAGGACGAACTGATGGAAGACTCATCAGATGAGGGAGACCTTGATCACATTTCTGTTGTGCGAGGTTGGGGGGAGAGGACAGAGGAAGGAAGCATGATTGTTACCTCGCCACCAACACAACAGGGACTTGGTGCTCCTGGATGCGCAACACACATGAGTGCCTTCTTGCTGCACTACCTGCAACATGACCCTCGAATTGTGAGAATTAGAAATAATCCTGACTACTGGGTTGCCACACTGTTAGATCCCCGGTACAAAAGTAAATTTGCAGAAATTATTCCTGCCATAGAAAGGGATGCACGCATGCAGGAGTATCAGCAGAGACTGTTGCAGAATCTTACATGTGCTTTTCCACAAAATACCAGTGGTGCACGTAGTGAATCTCACAGTTCCAAATTGCCAACCGTGGGACCGTCAAGTGTTCAGCACTCAAACCGTAACAGAACCACAGTATCTGCTGGTAACATCAATTTTGCGGAATCATTTCACCACTTTTTTAGCCCATCCTTTGCAAGGCCACAGGAGACAAGAAGTCTGACACATAGTCAACGCCTAGAGACGATGGTACAGGAGTATCTCCAAGTAAACATTGAAGCCACGACTGTGTCACTGGACCCTTGCTCTTTTTGGGCTTCCAATCTGGATAAATGGCCGGAGCTAGCCACTTACGCCTTGGAGATCTTGTCATGCCCCGCAGCCAGCGTTCTGTCTGAACGTGTGTTCAGCGCTGCTGGTGGTGTGCTGACAGATAAGCGCACGCGGCTCTCCACTGATAATGTAGACAGACTCACGTTCATAAAGATGAACAAATCATGGATCCGAAACGACTTTTCTACCCCTGTGTCATCCTGGGGAGAGTAAAAGCTTGATGATTGGTTAAAATCACCCTACCAACCGTTTTAAGCTTTCAAATTACTAATCATGTTTATCTGTATCTTGACTGGAAAATAATTTGGGCTTTGTAGCAGTGTGCAGCACTGATCCTATTAGGCCATCTATAATAAGCTCCACCAGATTTAAAATTAAAAATAATTTTTAGCTGCATCTAGCCCGGAAAATAATTTTGGGGCTCCGAGATGCGCAAGACACATAAGTGCCTTCTTGCTGCACTACCTGCAGCATGACCCTCATATTGTCAGAATTCGAAGTAATCATGACTACTGGGTTGCCACACTCTTAGATCCCCCAAACTTTTCGATCAACCTTTTCATTTTAATAAAGACCAAAAAAATGGTCATTTTTGAAATTATAAGCATTAGCAGGTTGTTAGAAACTGAAATCAAACAGTTTTCAACTCAAAACTTTATTCTAGGTGATGTTACATTTTCACATAGGACCCCTTGTTCGAAAGGAGCTTCTGAACTCTCTCGTCCATTGAATTTGTCAGGTTTTGGATGGTTTCTGCTTCAATTGTTTTGCATGAGGACAGAATACCCTCCCAGAGCTGTTGCTTAGATGTGAACTGCCTCCCGCCATCATAGACACTCCTTTTAATGATGCTCCAAAGGTTCTGAATGGGGTAGAGGTCAGGGGAGCATGGGGGTCACACCATAAGTTTGTCCCCTTTTATGCCCATATCAGCCAGAGATGCAGATGTTTTATGTGCAGCATGAGATGGTGCATTATCATGCAGAAAAATGATCTTGCTGTGAAATACACGGTTCTTCTTCTTGAACCATGGCAGGAAGTGCTGTTTGAGAAAATCCACATACATTATGGAGTTCATCTTTAGCGCCTTCAGGGATCCTAAAGGGGCCGACAATCTCTCTCCCCATGATTCCAGCCCAAAACATTACTCCACCTCCTCCTTGTTGGCGCTGTAGCCGTGTTTGCGTGGGGTGTCCATCAACCAGCCATCCTCCACTCCATCCATCTGGACCATCGAGCGCTGCACGGCACTCATCCGTGAACAAAACAGTTTTGAAATCAGTCTTCATGTAATGTTTGGCCCACTGGAGCCGTTTCTGCTTGTGTGAAGTGGATTGAGGAGGTCGACAGGATGGCGTATGCACAGCTGCAAACCTCTGAAGGACCCTGCATCTTGTTGTTCGGGGGACGTTGGAGGCACCAGCAGCTTCAAAAACTTGTCTGCTGCTATGACAAGGCTTTCTTGCCGCTGCTCTTTTAACCTGACGTAATTGCCTGTAGGAAAGAGTCCTCAATTTGCCCTTATCAGCACGCACACGTGTGTACTGTGAATCAGCTACATACTTCTTGATTGCCAAGACACTTCATCCTGATCATCGCACAATGTTGATTGTAGTCATGCCTTGACCTAAACACTCCACAATTTGTTGCTTCTCAGCAGCCGACACATCCTTTTTCTTTCCCATTTTGGCAGAAAATGTAGGCTGTTTAATAATGTGAGAGAGCCTTCTTAAGTAGTCTTGCCTTTCATTGGACACACCTGCCAAACTAATTAGCACAGGTGTCTGCAATTGCTTACAGTGATATAAAGAGCCCTGACACACATCACCATCAATGAGTTTAACTGACAAACAAACAAATTCTTCCCTTATCACTCCTAAACACTTTTTGCATAATAATTTGGAACGCAGTGTACATGTGCTTTTCCACAAAACACCAGTGGTTCACGAAGTGAATCTTACAGTTCTAACTTGCCAACCGTGGTCTGTATGGAATTGTTCAATAAAGGGCCCAAAATTAAGATAACATAGATGGGAGAGGTCTCTATGAATAGGAATTCCTAAGTATTTGATACCCTGTGAGGGCCAGGCAAAGGGAAAGTTGGACTGGATGGAATCCTATATGGATTTGGGGAGGGAGACATCGAGGGCCTCAGACTTCGCTGCATTGATTTTAAAATGTAACAAAGTGATCTATTTCAGCCATAACAGCAGGGATGGATATATGTGATTGAGTGATATATACTAGGACATCATCAGCAAATAGAGAGCACTTGTACTCGGTGCCTCCCACCTCAATCCACCTAATATTGGGGTTATGGCGAATTGATGAGAGCAGGTGCTCCGTCACTAGGATGTATAAGAGAGGGGACAGAGGACATCCCTGCCTTGTCCCATTGGTGATTGTGAAAGGTGATGAAAATGTTCTGACGCACCCCCTGGGCCTTGGGACACCCGGAGCCGGACCCTTTTTGGTGGATGCTGGTGGTTGTAGTCTTCGTGGCGGCAACCCGGTTCCGTGGCTCAGGGCGGTCAAACCAGTGGCGGAACTATTTATGTGGTTTTGATGTTTAAATGTCCGACTACGCCACCCGTGGATTGCGGTCAGAGTGAACCACCGCTACAGGGCAGACCGCTGAGGCTGGTGTTGTGGGTGCAGCAGAGCGTAGCATAACTCCCCACGGGAGGAGTATAGCCTCAGGGCAGTGTATGCGGAGGATGGGGGTGATGGTGCAGGGCAGCAGCAATAACGACACGGAGTCAGTGATGCAGTCCAGGGCCTTTACTCACAGTTCTTATTATCCAGACCACGTCTGCAGGTAACGGCTGCCCACGTCGTACTGTGCTCACCAGGTGAGGGGCTCAGACAACTCCCAGATAACTTTGGAGCACTTCACAGGACCCCCTTTGTGTGTCCTTTGTCTGGCCTTTCTTACCAACACTTCTGTCCGGCTGCCTCGGGCCTCCTCTTGGTAAACTTGGCGCCAGTTTCCCTGACCCTATGTGGTGCCTTCCTAGCGGGTGTAGCGAGGGGCTGCACCACATAAAATGTCAGAGCCTCCGGTTTCTAGCTGAGGGTCGTTTCCTGCCTCCACTAGTTCGGGGACCGGTCTCCCCCTTTGGCCTGACCCCTCCACGCAGGTGGATTCGGGCGTGCGGTGGCGACTCGCCCGTCCGCACCCCTGGGATCCCTTCATTCCTCGTTCCTGGAGCCTTCTCCGCTCCTCTTCCTTCCTTCTCCCTCTTCCAGGCCTGGGCCTCTGTTACTAGGCCCGCCTCCGGAGCAGAGCTCATGCAGAGCCCCTGCTTCCTGCCACTTCTGCTCAGACTTCTCTGCACTGAACTAAGATGGTGCCCACCTTTTATACTCCCTTCTCAATGCACCCAGGAACTGCTTCCTCCCTGCTCCTGCACTACAGGGTTCCCCTTCCTCAGTGTTCCCTCCCCCCACTCCAGCCAGGGACAGGGACTGTCGTGCCCATCTCAGGGGCATATTGGTCGCCCTGCCCCACGGCAATGTGGTGAAATGCATGCAGGTGTCGGGTCCTGATCCACACTCCATCCTTACCTGAGAGTGAGATATCACACCTCTGGGTGAGGTGCAATACGTCTGTAGCAACCGAGCCGTCAGGGTGCTACAGTTCCATTTATCTTCAGCCTAGGTGACGTATTGCGATACAGGGCCGTGATTTTGGCTATAAAAGGGTCCCCTAGACCCCTACCCCAAGCTTTTTAAGAGAATCATATATGGCGTGCCAGGAGACTCTATGGAATGCTTTCTCAGCATCCAACGAGAGTATCTAATTACAAATTTTTAACTGCATCTAGCCCAGGAAATACTTTGTGCCTAGTAGCAGTGTCTGCTAGTCAGCGGATTATCCCGGCTGTTAAGCAAGCTACACCACCTGTAGTTTAGACACTTAATTTTTTCAAAGGAAATGCTTCGGGACCATGGGATACTTAGTGAAGAGCATCAGGAGGCACCCCAAGGCATAGGGGCTGGGACTGGCAGTAGGATGCCTTGCGGTGGACAGCCGAGCTCGATCCTTATAAAAGCTTTTTAACTGCAGCAGCTTTAGTGGACGCTACTGGAGCTGGAATTACCGCGGCTGCTGGCATGAGACTTGCCCTCCAATAGATCCTTGTAAATGGATTTAAAGTGTATTCATTCAAATTAGAGAGACAATTTAAATTAAAAAGCTTAGAGCTGCCTCCACCACAGGGGGGCTCGCTCGACCCACCAGCGGACAGGCACCAGTATTGGGAGAGGGGGGCTGGCCGTCAGGGTCCACCGCGGCTCTGGCACACACCCGGCGACACGGAGGTCGCACAGGCAGGAGCGGACTGGCCGTGTCGGCTTTGCACTTTTTTGGTTTTAGAAGGGCATGACATGCCTATATCTGTGTCTCCCCCTCCTTTTACTCCTCCACCTCTTTTCTTTTCACATGACTATATGTACTTGTCACTTTTCCATGTGTTAGTTGTGTCTTCTGAGCAGTTTGTCAGCTTTTGGACACCTTTGAAGGTGTTTTCTATGTGTTTCTATGTGTTTTAGTTTGCCTGCCATTGGTTTTAACGGTGTTCGAAGGTGTTCGACGAACAGTTCGGCGAACATACAGGTGTTCGACGAACCGAACCGAACTCAAACACTACGGGGGTGGCTCAACACTAATTATAAGCTGACATCAACCCCAGCCCTATTACCCCACTGCCACTGCTACAGGGCAGTGGGAAGAGCGAGGCTACATAGAACAGGTGGGCGGATCGGGTGTTTCATTCGGGGACTGCTGGTGTGGTCTCACTAGCTGAGCGCCATCACACAGCTGTCCTTTAATTTCCCTGCAGCCAATTAGCTGCACAGACACATAAAAGGCCTCACAGTCATTTACTCTGTACCCTCTCTGAAGAAGCAACTACGCGAAACGCGCATTGAAGGGGCGGCAGCTTAAGTCCTGGTAAATATACAATGTTTGAATGATTTGAAATGTTTTCATTAAGAAGGGCATACTAGCTTTTGAATTATTCCTATAAGGTATATCTAATGTACTTTGCACTTTATATTTATATACTTATCCACACTAACCGAATAATCTCATATGACGAGTATTTACATTGTGTTCCTTCTATCAGACATACAGGTTTGTAGCTGCCACTGTTTTTTCACTTTTTAAATCTGACTGTTTTTCCATTGTGATTCCACTGGATGGGGATATTGTCCAATAGATTGATGTTGTGTATTATTTATTATTATTTGTATTTTCTTGCTGCAATCATCCATTTATCTTGAGCATATACTTCTCCAAATGGACTCATATGTATTTTGACACTTATCTGAGCATTTTTTGACCATCATTTACCTGTGACTTGTTTATTTGCAGTAGATCCCCTTTTTTACCTGTTTTTATCCAGTATGTTATTTGAATATATGTTCAATAAACATACTTTATTTTATCTAGATCTCTTTCTATTCATGGGAGTATTCTTTTTGGCTTTAGGATTGATTTCACACTCCCATAGACTTATAAAACCTTCTTAGGCTATTAGTATATACTTTGTAGTAATGGGAACAGATACCAGCTTTACTACCATGTCTGCGTGCAGTGCTTGGTGCTGGTGACATGAGGTGATCTCTCCTCATCAACAGTAGGTACTTAGACTGTATCACTTAGTGATGGGTCATTTGAGACACCCCAGTCAGAGTCACTGAATTCTCTTAATGGCTCTCACTGGGCGTAAAATTCCAATGTTCGGTGGATTAATCCCGCCCACCCACACCAAAATATCGTCCACCCACACCAAAATCCCGTCCATCCACACCAAAATCCCGTCCACCCACACCAAAATCCCGTCCACCTGAACTAAACCCCACCCACTCAGAAATTTAATTGGCTAATTGCCAGTGGGAGTGGTTTTGGCCATGAGTGGGTGGGGTTTCGATTGTGTTAACGTCATATGTGTTTACCCAGGGTGAACACATTTAATACGGATCAATTTAGGATCCAAAAGAGCTGGCTGTTTTTGGTGACTGCAGCCAAGAGAGCCAGATCACCAAAAAGAGCCAGACTGCCCATCAAGTGTCACTGGTAATAGGAAGCTGCAGATTGAAGATAGAGGAAGGAGGGTGGGGTTTGAGTGGGGTTTTGAGTGGGTTTGATAGGTTCTAGTTTTCAAGCCACTGCAATTGCATGATGGAAAGTGTAGTAATAGAACACAGAGGAAGTTATCCGTCAGCCAGCAAAGAGGAAAAGCATGATAAAAGGTAAATACTGCTAAAATAAGATTATAGATCTTAAAGAAACCTTTCCTATTTAGCTGCCAGAATCACCTTTCCTCTACATCAGGGATGTCAAACTCAAATACACAGAGGGTCAAAATGAAAAACTTGGACAAAGTTGTGGGCCAATCAGTATACAGTATAATGGGGACCACAAAGTCCTCCATAAAGAATAATGGGCAACATATAGTCCTCCATACAGAATAATGGGCCCCACATAGTCCTCCATACAGAATAATGGCCCCACATAGTCCTCCATACAGTATAATGGGCCCCACATAGTCCTCCATACAGTATAATGGGCCCCACATAAGGGTGGTGGTTCTGGTGTCGCAGGCCAACTCTAACCACCCAGCTGGCTAGATTTGGCCCGCGGGCCAGAGTTTGACACGTATGCTCTACATGTATTGAATGTCCTAAGGTCCTTAGAAGGAATAAATTATGTGCCAGTTCTTTGTATTGAAGGAAATGTATATATAACAGGTGGACCCAAAAGTCACTGGACCATTTTAAAATATAATAACTTTACTGCTATTAATTTTTTCTTTTTTTTTTTTTCAGATTATTTATATGTGTGACGCTGAGTCACTTCTCACGGACAAGCTGTGAGGCGGGAAAGTGAAGGAGTCTGAGGTCAAATGCCAGGAGGGTACGTCAAAGACGAAAGGGATAAGACAAATGAATAGTCAAAAGCAAAGGTACGGGGTCGGTCAGAGTATGTCAAAGGTCAGAGTACATCAAAGGCAAAAGGGGAAATACAAATGAGTAGTCAAAAAGGCAAATCCGAGGTCGGCAACAAATATCAGAATATCAGAACACAAAGCAAAGATACCACCAAGTAAGGCTACGACTGGCAATGGTATGACCATTGCCAGCCAGCTAAATAGCCAGATAATCATCCTGAATGGGTGACACCTGGAGGAAAGAGATCGGGCAGCTGAGTTGTCACTCACAATACTGACTTCCCTGCACGCCCCTGATCGTATAGAGCTGCTGAGCTGTCACTCACAGCATCTTTAGGACCCAGTGGTGGAATTGTGACAATGTGTAATTCTTGGAAAATAGTTATGAAGAAATTCATAATAGAACAACTTGCTTTAATTTTATCTACAAAAAAATGAAATCTCCTCTGTGATGTCTTTTTTCTAAGGTAAACAAGCCCAACTTTTCTAACCTCTCATCATAGGAGATGCCTTGCATTCCATTCAGCAATTCAGTTGCCCGCAGTTTTACTAACGCTAAGGGCTCATACCCATATGTGTGAAAAAAAACGTTCCGTATTTTGGATCGAAAAAACAGAAGAGTGTCATGCGAGTGCTATGCGAGTGTCATGTGAGTACTATGCGATTTTTATGCACCCGTCTCTTTAAAAGCCGGCAATTCTTCAGCCGCATACAGTAACAATACATCGGTACCCGGTACAACTGTACTCCTCAGTATCACTGCACAGTGGGAGGCTGGATGGTTGTGTCCTGCTACTATCCAGCCTACCATCTAGATGTAGCAGAGCTGAAGCCTTTGTGGGACACTTGGATTCTGTTCTTCACGTCGGAAAGGTAAGGATGAGGTTGGTTAATTATTTTACTTTTATTACAGGTGACAATTAGTGATGAGCGAGCATGTTCGCTACTGCTCGGTGCTCACCCGAGCATCTCACTGCTCGACATGCTCGGCGCTCTCCGAGTATTTTCGGGGTTGCTCGGCGGGAGCTCAGGTCTCCTCCCTGCATGTTTGGCGCTCTTTAGAGCACCAATAAACAAGCAGGGATTGCCTGCCACACACTGTAGTGCCGTAGCCATCTTGGTTGTGGCATTACAGTGATTGGCTGGCCGCACAGCGTCATCAGGTCTATATCTGACCTGGTGCCGCCATGCTCGTCACAGTCACTCCGGAATCAGACAGTGTAGGGAGAGGTGCTGCTGAGCTAGGGAGAGATTTGCTTGTTTCTAGTTAGTGTAGATATACAGACTATATTAGAGACACATATCCATCTCAACTAACAGTCCCTCTGAGGACTAATCCATCTGCTGAGATATCAGGGAGGCAGTGTATATAGGCAGGCAGGCAGGGTATATAGCAGACTGCAGTGCACATAGGATAAGAGGCTCCATTCCAGTTCTGCCTTCTGCTGCTGTTAGATATTTCTAGACAAAGGCCCAGGTCTCAGGGGCCAGGAATATTTTTTTTCTATCTTAATCCTCATTATTTGCTTAAGAAGCAATCCAGAGAACACCATTTTTCTGCGCCATTTGCTTGCTGCTACTGCAGAATACAGCCTGATCCTTTCCATATTACAGCGCTAAAAATCCAGCTATTTAAAACTGTGTTTTCTCTGTCACACGGATCACATAATTTTTCAGAAAATACGGACATTTATGGCCTCAATTAAAAAATGTTTTCAGTGTGTCAGTGAAGCAATTGACACCAGATTGCTGTTCAAAATAGTTACCTAAGGGCCAGGTATTTAAAACTGTGTTTTCTCCGTCACACGGATCACATACATTTTCAGAAAATACTGCCATTTATGGCCTCCATTAAAAAATGTTTTCAGTGTGTCAGTGAAGCAATTGACACCAGATTGCTGTTCAAAATAGTTACCTACAGGCCAGGTATTTCAAACCGTGTTTTCTCCGACACATGGATCACATATACGTTTTCAGAAAACACTGCCATTTCTGGCCTCCATTAAAAAGAAATTTCAGTGTGTCAGTGAAGCAATAGACACCAGATTGCTGTTCAAAATAGTTACCTACAGGCCAGGTATTTAAAACTGTGTTTTCTGCGTCACACGGATCACATATACGTTTTCAGAAAATACTGCCATTTCTAGCCTCCATTAAAAATTTGTTTCAGTGTGTCAGTGAAGCAATTGACACCAGATTGCTGTTCAAAATAGTTACCTACAGGCCAGGTATTTAAAACTGTGTTTTCTCCGTCACACGGATCACATATACGTTTTCAGAAAATACTGCCATTTCTGACCTCCATTAAAAAATTTTCAGTGTGTCAGTGAAGCAATCGACACGAGATTGCTGTTCAAAATAGTTACCTACAGGCCAGGTATTTAAAACTGTGTTTTCTCCGTCACACGGATCACATATACGTTTTCAGAAAATACTGCCATTTCTGACCTCCATTAAAAATTTGTTTCAGTGTGTCAGTGAAGCAATTGAAACCAGTTTGCTGTTAAAAATAGTTACCTACAGGCCAGGTATTTAAAACTGTGCTTTCTCCGTCACACGGATCACATATAAGTTCGCTCCACATTCAGTCATTTGTAGTGAGCGTGGAAGATATTGTCCTCTATTTAAAATGGGCAAGGGACTGGGAACTGGACGTGATGGTGATGATGGTGCATGCAGATGGCGAGGCCGTGGGCAAGCTGAAATTGTGCCACAACAAACACCCACATCTTCACGCTCGACTTTCCTGTCCCAATTAATAGGGGACGGCAGAACACCACTATTGAACACAGAGCAGTGTCAAAAGGTTATTGGTTGGATAGCAGATAATGTTTCCAGTCACTTAGCCACCACCACCTTGTCTTCCACACGATCAAGTCTCAGTAGCTGTGAGTCTGGACCGCATATTCCTCACCCTAAACCTCCTTCCTCCCACCATGCCAAGTGCCCAGACAACTGATCCCACACTTGGACACACCGAAGAGCTGTTTACTTTGCCATTTATAGATTCGGGCCTCTCGCCCGGTCCACTTGAAGCGGGGCAAGAGGAGATCACATGTAGCGATGCCCAAATATTTCAGCTGCCACGGTCACATGAAGGCGACGGTGGGAAAGTGTCCCAAGAGGTGGATGATGATGAGACACAATTGCCAGAAAGTCAGGAGGAGGACCAGGGTGTGGAACTGGAAGACGAGGTGGTGGATGATATAGTAACTGACCCAACCTGGCAAGAGGACATGCAGAGTGAAGACAGCAGTAACCCAGTGAAAGGCTGGAACACCCGGTCAGAGTACACACACATAGGTTAATTAAGTCAGCTGTATGAATTAAGCATCCTAGTAGGCTAAATGATAGATAATAATTAGTGTTGAGCGAGCACTAAAATGCTCGGGTGCTCGAAGCTCGGGCCGAGCTTGCCGTGATACTCGGGTGCTCGACCCGAGCAACGAGCCCAATGTTAGCCTATGGAAGACTCGAGCATTTTTGCGGTGGCACCCTCGGCAGTCTTTTAAAAGCCTAACAAGTGCCCAAAACGATAGTGACAGTGCTCAAATGACATGGGGACAGCATGGGGATCGCCCCAGGAAGCATTTCTGACCCCCAGGTCACTGCTGTCAACAACGTGGTCAGAGGTATTAAGCCACTTTTACGGGCTCACAATAAAACGTTCAAAAACGAAAGTGAAACTTTTTTCCTGTGAAATATGTTAAGGAACATCCTTTCCAGGGAAAAGACTTGTGTATAAGTTAAAATAAATGACCAAAAACAAAAATACTCCTCCACACCTTCGGCTATGTTCACAAGTAGCATTTTTTATGCGTTTTTGCACTTTTGTATTGCTTTCAACTATGACAAATGCATTCACCGGGAAATGTCATTTTAACATCGGTGGAGTTGAGAGTGCCAAGGTGAGGAGCATGATGATGATGACAGAAGTTAGCATCTGCTATGTTTTCTTTTAATGCAAGTGTAAGTGTGCAGCCTGCCACCCACCCACCGCCAGACTGCAATTCCATACTGCTAGCTTGCACTTGAAATGGGGCCTTTTAGTTTGGAGGAGGCCGAAGCTGGCCACTACCTCATGGCTGCTTCGGCAGCGAGGTATCCATACTCAGTCCCCAGCCGCCCCTATTTGTCCTGGTGCGCCTTATACATAAGATTAAGCGCGTATACCAAAACATTACCTGTGCCCTCCCCTGTGCATTTAGTGGGAAGGAGAGCCTATTCCGCTGTAGTGTGTGCATGCCAAACCCCTGTTCATGATACATGCGAAGATGCCTCCCACCTTGCACATGTCGTTGCAGACTTGCAACTATCCCCATTCAAGTCCTTGTCCCAGGGCAGTGTTCAATTGTACCTCTCCCATTCCTTGCAATGCAAGCACAAGTATGCAGCCTACCACCCACCCACCCCCAGGCTGCAATACCATACTGCTTGCTTGCTTGCACTTTAAATTGGGCCTTTTAGGCATGTGGAGGCGGAATCTGGCCACCACGCCATGGTGGTGTCGGCGGCCTGGTATCCATACTCAGTCCCCAGCCGCCTGGTGGCCGGATGTCCCCGCTTTCTCCCCAGCCTCCAGGGAGTGGCCGGGTGTCCATACTCGGTCCCCAGCCACCCCTATTTGTCCTGGTAACCTTTCCCACACTTTTCTTAGCCTGGCCTGCTTTAGGGCAGCATTGGCCGAGTCCACCGGACTATCAGACTCCTCCGGTGGGCCCTGGCTTCTCCATCAGGGGAGTTGAGAGTGCTAAGGTGAGGAGCATGATGAGGATGATAGAAGTTAGCATCTGCTTTGTTTTGTTGTAATGCAAGCGCATGTATGTAGTAGCGGCTAGGCCTGAGGTGGTCAGCGTTTTGGCGCATATCCTACCTCCTCCGAGGATTGCTGGATGTTTTCCTACTACTATCCAAGTTCTATGACTCCCGTTAAAACAAAGCTTCAGGTGATAAATGATGGATGAGGTAGTGGCAAACTAGAAAGAGCAGGAGGAACAGGGACCATTCACATCAATATCAGGCCAGTCAACCAGATATGTCTTGTAGGATATGTTTCTGTAACAAAAGAAGCGGCTCGGCTACACAGTTATAGGGCATACAGTGAGTGCAATGCCTACCAAAAATTTCGAGGCACTCCAATGCCCCTTGGAAATGACATGGAGGTCAGAGGGCGTTAACTAAACCTTTTTTTCCATTTATAGCAACTGGGTCTCCTGTGCACTGTTGGCCTAAGCAGTGAATGGAAGGCTTTCCAAAAATTATGAGGAACTGCAATGCTCCTTACAAGAGCCATGTGTGGCACCCCAGGGGTCTGGTCACCACAGTAATAGAGATATTAGGTCGGAGAGCAAGTGGGAGGTTTCCTGGTCAGGATCCCTTAAACATGCAACATCCTCCTGCCCCAGTCCTGGGAGGGGAGAATTTTGCCCTTATAAACTGGATCTGGGGCGGGGTTGAGTGAGTCAGAGAACAGAGAACAGTCAGAGTCAGAGTGAGAGCAAGGGAAAGTAACAGCAAGGAGCTCTGTAGGAGCTAGGAGCTAAAGACCAGGGGCTGGAAGCTGAGCAGAGCTCGCCCTGGCAGAAGACAATAGGAACCGGACACAGGAGTCCGAGGCTGTGAGGACTTATATATCCAGCAGCAGAAACCAGCCGGCAGGGGATTTCAGGTCCTCTGGCCATAGAAGCCCGGAGGCTCAGTCACAAGCAAGGGACCAGCACCGCCGTCGTGGAGCGGAGGCTAACAGAAGGCCCCAAGTCACCAGCCATGCGGGTGAGCACTACACGGTACACTCAGGGACGTGGGCTACTTCTACCCGCTTACAGCAAGGTAGCCAGGAAGAGTGCAGACAGACGGGGAGGCCTACAACTCCACCTGGCCAGAGGAACTCCTGCTTGCTCACAGAATGACCAGGCCTCTTTTGCTAGCCAGTACTCCCGGGAGGGTCTACCTTATAATCATCAGTAAAGACCCTGAACTGCACTGCAAAGACTCTGAGTCATTCCTGCTGCGCTCGTGCACCATCACCCCCATCATCCACACTCACTGCCCTGAGGCTATACTCCTCCCGTGGGGAGTTATCCCATTCTCTGCTGCGCACACAACACCAGCCTCAGCGGTCTGCCTCGCAGCGGTGGTACTCCCTGACCGCAATCCACGGGTGGCGCAGTCGGACAATTAACCTCAAAACCTAAGAAAGACTGCCACTGGTTTGACCAGCCTGAGCCACGGGACCGGGTCACCGCCACAGAGACTACAGACCCGAGACCCGGCACCGGGTATCCCACACACGTGTACACACGGCCCAGGGGACGCGTCACATGCAGTACAACAGATTACAAACATAAGTCCCATTATTGGGGAGTGGGTCTCCCACAGTATTTGCTTATGCCTTGCAAGCAAAAGCTGCCAAAAATTAGGATGGAGCAACTTGCAATGCCCCTTACAAGAGCCATGCAGTACCGCATATTACAAACATAAGTCCCATTATTGGGGAGTGGGTGTCCCAAAGTATTTGCTTATGCCTTGCAAGCAAAATCTGCCAAAAATTAGGACGGAGCAACTTGCAATGCCCCTTACAAGAGCCATGCAGTACAGCATATTACAAACATAAGTCCCATTATTGGGGAGTGGGTGTCCCATAGTATTTGCTTATGCCTTGCAAACAAATGCTGCCAAAAATTAGGACGGAGCAACTTGCAATGCCCCTTACAAGAGCCATGCAGTACAGCATATTACAAACATAAGTCCCATTATTGGGGAGTGGGTCTCCCATAGTATTTGCTTATGCTTTCCAAGCAAAAGCTGCCAAAAATTAGGACGGAGCAACTTGCAATGCCCCTTACAAGAGCCATGCAGTACAGCATATTACAAACATAAGTCCCATTATTGGGGAGTGGGTGTCCCATAGTATTTGCTTATGCCTTGCAAGCAAAAGCTGCCAAAAATTAGGACGGAGCAACTTGCAATGCCCCTTACAAGAGCCATGCAGTACAGCATATTGCAAACATAAGTCCCATTATTGGGGAGTGGGTCTCCCATAGTATTTGCTTATGCTTTCCAAGCAAAAGCTGCCAAAAATTAGGACGGAGCAACTTGCAATGCCCCTTACAAGAGCCATGCAGTACAGCATATTACAAACATAAGTCCCATTATTGGGGAGTGGGTGTCCCATAGTATTTGCTTATGCCTTGCATGCAAAAGCTGCCAAAAATTAGGACGGAGCAACTTGCAATGCCCCTTACAAGAGCCATGCAGTACAGCATATTACAAACATAAGTCCCATTATTGGGGAGTGGGTGTCCCATATTATTTACTTATGCCTTGCAACCAAAAGCTGCCAAAAATTAGGATGGAGCAACTTGCAATGCCCCTTACAAGAGCCATGCAGTACAGCATATTACAAACATAAGTCCCATTATTGGGGAGTGGGTCTCCCATAGTATTTGCTTATGACTTGCAAGCAAAAGCTGCCAAAAATTAGGACGGAGCAACTTGCAATGCCCCTTACAAGAGCCATGCAGTACAGCATATTACAAACATAAGTCCCATTATTGGGGAGTGGGTGTCCCATATTATTTACTTATGCCTTGCAACCAAAAGCTGCCAAAAATTAGGACGGAGCAACTTGCAATGCCCCTTACAAGAGCCATGCAGTACAGCATATTACAAACATAAGTCCCATTATTGGGGAGTGGGTCTCCCATAGTATTTGCTTATGACTTGCAAGCAAAAGCTGCCAAAAATTAGGACGGAGCAACTTGCAATGCCCCTTACAAGAGCCATGCAGTACAGCATATTACAAACATAAGTCCCATTATTGGGGAGTGGGTGTCCCATAGTATTTGCTTATGCCTTGCAAGCTAAAGCTGCCAAAAAATAGGACGGAGCAACTTGCAATGCCCCTTACAAGAGCCATGCAGTACAGCATATTACAAACATAAGTCCCATTATTGGGGAGAGGGTCTCCCATAGTATTTGCTGATGCTTTTCAAGCAAAAGCTGCCAAAAATTAGGACGGAGCAACTTGCAATGCCCCTTACAAGAGCCATGCAGTACAGCATATTACAAACATAAGTCCCATTATTGGGGAGTGGGTCTCCCATAGTATTTGCTTATGCCTTGCAAGCAAAAGCTGCCAAAAATTAGGACGGAGCAACTTGCAATGCCCCTTACAAGAGCCATGCAGTACAGCATATTACAAACATAAGTCCCATTATTGGGGAATGGGTGTCCCATAGTATTTGCTTATGCCTTGCAAGCAAAAGCTGCCAAAAATAAGGACGGAGGAACTTGCAATGCTGGCACCCTGGTGGTATAGTGGTGGTGGAGGCTGAGGATAAGGAGAAGAAGATAAAACAGCCGAAACGAGGAAGCATATACCCATGTGTTGGTGTGAAGCGGTGCATGTGAATACACCTCCCGAAATAACACAGTGGATTTGACTTTATGTTACTCTGCTGTCATTTGGTGGTGATGAGAAGTCTGGCCCAATCCAGCACTTGTTCATTTTGATAAGGGTCAGCTTGTCAGCATTGTCAGTTGACAGGCGAGTGCGCTTATCAGTTATAATTCCCCCAGCGGCACTAAAAACACGCTCCGATAACACGCAAGCGCCAGGGCAGGCCAGGACCTCCAAGGCGTACAGAGCGAGTTCATTCCAAGTGTCCAGCTTGGATACCCAATAATTAAAAGGCACAGAGGAATCACGGAGGACGCTGGTATGGTCGGCAAGGTACTCCCTCACCATCTTTTGAAACTTTCCACTCCTTGTGAGAGTACCCCGCACCTCAGGGCCTGTAAGCTGGGCTGGTGTCAGAAAACTGTCCCAGAACGTTGACAGTGTTCCCCTGCCTCTGCTGGATTGGAGTTGCATCTCTCTCGCCTGTATACCTTGGTTGGGCAACGAACTGTGACCTCTACCGCTAGTGTGTTCAGATGGGAATTATTTTAAGAGTTCTGCACCAAGGGCCCTCTGGTACTGCCCCATTTTTGTAGACCTCTCCACCTCAGGAATAAGAGAGTGAAAGTTCTCCTTGTAGCGGGGGTCTACAAGTGTCACCAACCAGTAATGACTGTCACCCAACATTTTGACAACGCGAGGGTCACGGTTAAGGCAGCGTAACATAAAGTCAGCCATGCGTGCCAGACTGGTAAGGGGCAAGATTTCCGTATCCTCACCAAGATGAAGATTGACCATGCTCTCCTCCTCCTCCTCTTCCTCCTCCCCCCTGTCCTCAGGCCACCCACGCTAAACCGACGGTATGACACTTGTACAGGTACTACCGTCTACAACGCATGATAGCAGCTCCTGTTCTTCCTCCTCCTCCTCCTCTCCCTCATTGTCCCCCAATGCACGTTGGGATGAGATGAGGCTGGGCTGTGTGTAATCGCCCGCTATGGCTTCTTGATCCATCTCATCATACTCTGGCTGCAATGCCTCCTCTTTAATTCTCTGCAGAAGACAGACAAGTGGGATGCTGACACTAATGATGGTGTCATAGCCACTCACCATCTTGGTGGCCTCCTCAAAGTTTGTCAGGATGGTACATATGTCAGACATCCAGGTCCTCTCCTGAGGTCTTATGTGTGGAGTCTGACCTGAATATCGACGGCCTTGTTGAAGCTGGTACTCCACAACTGCTCTCTTCTGCTCACAAATCCTTTGCAACATGTGGAGGGCAGAGTTCCAACGTGTGGGGACATCACACACCAGTCGGTGTGCCGGAAGCTGAAAACGCTGCTGCAACACAGCAAGGACGGCGGAATCTGTAGCCGACTTGCGAAAATGAGCTGACAGGTGGCGTACTTTCACGAGCAGATCTGGCAACTCGGGGTACGATTTAAGAAACTGCTGAACCACGAGGTTAAGCACATGAGCCAGGCATGGTACGTGTGTGATCTCACCTCGCCTCAGAGCCGCCACCAGGTTACGGCCATTGTCACACACGACCATGCCGGGATGTAGGTTCAGCGGTCTCAGCCACAGATCTGCCTGCTCTTTCACAGCTGTCCACAACTCACAAGCAGGGTGAGGTTTATCACCTAAGCTTATGAGTTTCAGCACAGCCTGTTGCCGCTTGGCGGAGGCAGTACTGCAATGCTTCCAGCTTGTAACTGATGTGGTGATATCTGAGATGGAGGCTGAACATGAGGAGGAGGAGGAGGAGGATGCGCAGGAGCTGTACACTGTGGGGGCAACTCTGACTGACATAGGGCCCGCAATCCTCGGTGTGGGGAGGATGTGTTCCGTCCCAAGGTCCGACTGGGTCCCGGCTTCCACTATGTTTACCCAGTGTGCCGTCAGAGAGATGTACCATCCCTGGCCACAAGCACTTGTCCACGTGTCCGTTGTCAGGTGGACTCTCCCAGTAACTGCGTTGTTGAGGGCACGGCAGATGCTTTGGGACACGTGCTTGTGTAGTGCGGGGATGGCACACCGGGCAAAATAGTGTCGGCTGGGGACCGAGTACCGAGGGACGGCCACCACCATAAGATTGCAGAAGGATTCCGTCTCCACCAGCCTAAAAGGCAGCATTTCCAACGTAAGCAGTCGTGAAATGTGCGAATTTAGGACTGTGGCCTGTGGGGCGTTAGCTGCAAATTTCCGCTTTCGTTCAAAGGTCTGGGATATGGACAATTGAACGCTGCGGTGGGACGTGGACGTGGACGTTGATGCTGTTTCTTGAGAAACTGCCATAACAAGTGAAGACTGAGAGGAGGGGGCATCTTTACATGCAGTATGGACATGGGATTGCCTTGCACACACAACAGGGTGTTCTACTGCACGCACAACAGTGGAAGAAGCAGTGGTGACACCCGCTGACACTGGTCGTGGACCCTGGGTTTCGCCCCACAAAGTCGGGTGCTTTGCTGCCATGTACCTGATCATGCTGGTGGTGGTCAGGCTGGTAGTTTTGTCACCCCTGCTGATGCTGGCATGGCAGGTGGAACATAAGGCCTTTTTGGGGTAATCAGCAGAGTCTTTAAAAAAATTCCAGACTCTGGAAGACCTACCGCTTGTACTGGCAACGTCCCTTGTGTTGGTGTTACGGGGAACGGTTGCCTGCCTTCTGTCTGCGGCCACCACACTGCTTCTTCCTGCCTGTTGGGGTACTCTGCCTCCCTCCCCCTGTGTGCTGCTGGCCTCACTCTGCATGTCCTCCTTCCACGTTGGGTCAGTTAATAAATCATCCACCACCTCCTCCTCTTCCACTTGCGCACCACGATCCTCCTCCTCACTTCCTGGCAATTGTGTCTCGTCATCGTCCACCTCTTGTGACAGATTGCCAACGTCAACTTCCTGTGGCCGCGGCTGTTCAAATATTTGGGCATCGCAACATGGGATCTCCTCTTCCACCACTTCAAGCGTATCAGGCGAGGGGCCCAAATATGGAAATGGACCAGTGAACAGCTCTTCAGAGTGTCCAAGTGTGGGATCACTTGCTGTCTGACGACACTCGGCATGGTGGGAGGAAGGAGCATCAGGGTGAGGAGGAGTATGCAGTCGAGACTCACGGCTACTAAGAGTTGACCGTGTGGAAGACAGACCGGAGGTGGTGGTGACCAGGTAACTGGAAGTATTATCTGCTATCCAATTAATAACCTGTTCACACTGATCAGTTCTCAATACTGGTGTTGTTCTGTGCTTCCCTAGTAATTCGGTCAAGAAGTGGGAGCGAGAAGATGTGGCTGTTGGTTGTGGTACATTTTCACCTTGGCCACGGCCCCTTCCTCTGCACGAACCATCACCAGAACGTCCACTTCCACGTCCCTTGCCACGCGCCTTGCCCATTGTAAATGAAGTAAAATAGCTTACACTTGCACTATCAATGGAAAAAGGGTAATAAAGAGTAGATTAGAACCATGGAAGAGGAAAACCACAGTTATTGTTTACTGGGGTATACCACACTTTTTTAAATAGAGATATTTGCGGCTGAACAGTGAGCGACAGACTCAAACTGCTTTTTTTTTAGATACCAAAGACCCAAAACTGGATAGTACAGCGATTTGACCCGTGGAACTGCGAAACCACACTGGGATGTCGGGCCTACACAAGACTATTTTCAACAGATATATTTTTGTGTCACAACAGTCAGGAGACACTACTGTTTTTCTTTACGGAAAAAACAACCAAAAGCTGAATAATAGAGATTTTTTACCGTGGGATGGCAAAACCACAGTTATTGTTTACTGGGGTATACCACACTTTTTTAAATAGAGATATTTGCAGCTGAACAGTGAGCGACACACTCAAACTGCTTTTTTTTTAGATATCAAAGGCCCAAAACTGGATAGTACAGCGATTTGACCCGTGGAACTGCGAAACCACACTGGAATGTCGGGCCTACACAAGACTATTTTCAACAGATATATTTTTGTGTCACAACAGTCAGGAGACACTACTGTTTTTCTTTACGGAAAAAACTACCAAAAGCTGAATAATAGAGATTTTTTAACGTGGGATGGCAAAACCACAGTTATTGTTTACTGGGGTATACCACACTTTTTTAAATAGAGATATTTGCGGCTGATCAGTGAGTGACACTCAAACTGCTTTTTTTTTAGATACCAAAGGCCCAAAACTGGATAGTACAGCGATTTGACCCATGGAACTGCGAAACCACACTGGGATGTCGGGCCTACACAAGACTATTCTCAACAGATATATTTTTGTGTCACAACAGTCAGGAGACACTACTGTTTTTCTTTACGGAAAAAACTACCAAAAGCTGAATAATAGAGATTTTTTACCGTGGGATGGCAAAACCACATTTATTGTTTCCTGGGGTATACCACACTTTTTTAAATAGAGATATTTGCGGCTGAACAGTGAGCGACACACTCAAACTGCTTTTTTTTTAGATATCAAAGGCCCAAAACTGGATAGTACAGCGATTTGACCCGTGGAACTGCGAAACCACACTGGGATGTCGGGCCTACACAAGACTATTTTCAACAGATATATTTTTGTGTCACAACAGTCAGGAGACACTACCGTTTTTCTTTACGGAAAAAACTACCAAAAGCTGAATAATAGAGATTTTTTACCGTGGAATGGCAAAACCACAGTTATTGTTAACTGGGGTATACCACACTTTTTTAAATAGAGATATTTGCGGCTGAACAGTGAGCGACACACTCAATCTGCTTTTTTTTTTAGATACCAAAGGCCCAAAACTGGATAGTACAGCGATTTGACCCATGGAACTGCGAAACCACACTGGGATGTCGGGCCTACACAAGACTGTTTTCAACAGATATATTTTTGTGTCACAACAGTCAGGAGACACTACTGTTTTTCTTTACGGAAAATATACCAAAACCTGAATAATAGAGATTTTTTACCGTGGGATGGCAAAACCACAGTTATTGTTTACTGGGGTATACCAGACTTTTTTAAATATATAGATTTGCGGCTGATCAGTGAGCGACACACTCAAACTGGTTTTTTTTTTTAAATACAAATGGCCCAAAATGGATAATACAGAGGTTTGAACCGTGGAAGTGCAAAACAACACTTCTGTTTCTCTAGCCTACACCAGACTATTTTCAACAGTTATATTTGTGTCTGAAAAATCAGAGACACGCTTTTTTTGGGGGGGACGGGACACACCAAAAGGTTAATAAGACGGGTATTTGTACAGTGTGAAGGAGGAAAAAAAAAGGAGGATTTCGATGAAAAAAAAAAGGATTTTTCCTGGCCCCCGACACCTGGTGCTAAGTCCAGCAATTTCAGCAACATGAGCACACAGGACTGTAATGCAGCGTTTGCTGGTATAACCACTGTGTCTCCTATACAGCCTGCCTGCCTGGTATCTGGGATGGATATTAGTCCTGAAAAGGACTGTTTGTTTCTTCTGGCAGCCTTTACAGACCCTACACTAACTATTTCGCAGTTTATATCTCTCCCTAAATCAGCAGCGCTGTCCCTACACTGTCTAATCCGGAGCGACTGTGTCCAAGATGGCGGCGCCCGGTTTTAAATACTCGAGGTGACGCTGTGCGGCCAGCCAATCACTGTAATGCCCACAACCAACATGGCTGCAGCATTACAGTGACTGGCTGGCAATCCCTGCATGTTCATTGGCTCTGTAAAGAGCGCCAAACATGCAGGGCGGAGACCCGAGCTCCCGCCCGAGTAACCCGGAAATGCTCGGTGCTCGCCGAACATCCTGAGTAGCGTGATGCTCGGGCGAGTACCGAGCAGTGTCGAGCATGTTCGCTCAACACTAATAATAATATGCCAAATATGATATGCCAAAGGATTAATAATCACATAAGAGCTTCATGCAGCATGCTTTTGCTCATATCAGATGATGACACACAGGTATAGATGAAAAGCCCATACAGTAATCATGATAATGGTACATATCGCTAGAGTATAGGTATAAAGGAAAGGGCTCCATCCTGCGTTCATAAAGATCAGCTCAAAAGCAAACAATAACTCATACCCATGTGTGCAGAAGTCTGCGCCGGGTCCCCAGCCAAGCCCCAGCTCCAAATGCACGCTTTCGCCATCTGGCTTCCTCAGAGGGCATGGTTAAACACATACCCATCCTGTGTTTTTAACTGCAAGGACCTTCTGCACACATGTTGAGACTCTGGGGCCTGTATACCCAGGCCTGTTTCCTGTGACTTCTAGTCTGTTTCCGCCTCTGGGGGCTGTATACCAAGGCCTGTTCTTGTATCTCCTTGCAGTAGCAGTTCCTGTCTGAACTGCATTCTAGCCTGTTATCTGTTTGTCTCTATGTCCGTACCTTCCCTTTTCCTGCAGTATCTGAACCTGCACCTAACTCCAACTTGTTGTCTCTGTACTTCTGTTTGTGAGTTTTGTGTCCACTCGCTACTTCATAGTAAGTACCTTGTGTGTATCTGGTTCTGCTTGTCCCTTTTCCCTTTCTCTGTATCTCCCTGTATTTTCCAGTCTGTTCCATGTGAACAGAGCCCTGTCCTCTCTGCCTTGTCCACCGCACTTGCGGTTTCGCTCCGCTCTGTCTTGCCCACCACTCCAGCGGTTTCTCTCTGCTCTGACTTGCCCACCGCTCTGGCGGTTTCTCTCTGCTCTGACTTGCCTACCGCATCTGCGGCTCTGTACTTGTCTCCCAGTCTGTACTGGACCCTATCCAGCCTGCGCTCCAACCTGCTAGTACCTCCCGATCTTCACTCCAGCCGTGCTTGCCAGTATCTCCCTGTCGGCATACCAGCCGTGCTTGCCAGTGCCCACCTGTCTGCATACCAGCCATACTTCCCAGTACCCACCTGTCTGCATACCAGCCGTACTTGCCAATACCCACCAGCCTGTATGCCAGTCTACCTGCCTGTTCCTGCATTCCCCGGTGTGGGTCAACAACTGTGACCGGGGTCTGACCTGGAGTCGCACCTGGTCCCTCTGCTCGGTTCATCCTTGGTTCACGGAGTCGTTAGCCACCGTGCGACCTTGGTCGGATCGGGTAGATACTTAGTTACGCCCCTCCAGGCACTCCTCGGTTCATGGTACAGTGGGATCACTAATCACGCTCACGCCAGTCAGTCTGGGCGCGAGCGTGACAGGAAGTTTGTTAATGGCAAACATACTGGTAGACCAAGAAAGACATCAAAGCGTCAAGACCGGAAACTTAAAGCAATATGTCTCCAAAACAGGAAATGCACAACAAAACAAATGAGGAACGAATGAGAGGAAACTGGAGTCAATGTCTGTGACCGAACTGTAAGAATCCACCTAAAGGAAATGGGATTTACATACAGAAAATCTAAACATAAGCCATCATTAACACCTAAACAGAAAAAAACAAGGTTACAATGGGCTAAGGAAAAGAAATCGTGAACTGTGGATGAGTGGATGAAAGTCATAATCAGTGATGAATCACGAATCTGCATTGGGCAAGGTGATGATGCTGGAACTTTTGTTTGGTGCCGTTCCAATGAAATTTATAAAGATGACTGCATGAAGAGAGCATGCAAATTTCCACAGTCATTGATGATATGGGGCTGCATGTCAGGTAAAGGCACTGGGGAGATGGCTGTCATTAAATCTTCAATAAATGCACAAGTTCACACTTTTCTTATCCCATCAATTAAAAGAATGTTTGGGGATGATGACATCATTTTTCAATATGATAATGCATCCTACCATAGAGCAAAAACTGTGAAAACATTCCTTGAAAGATGACTCGCCCAGGGGGGATATAGGGGACTCGGTACCCAGGCCTTCACCTTCTTTGTAGGATATCACGACAGTCGGCTCCCGGGCCCTTCCTCTGGGGTCACTCTTTAAAAAGGGGTTTTGTTAACAGTTTGTCTCGTGACGCCACTTGTGGTTTCTAGTAATAGTTACAAGCGCTGCTGCAGATCTCCAGGGGATGATGGGATGGCAGCTGGGATGTTTTTGCTCCCCACAGGCGGAGCGGACCCCTGGGGCGGGGTTGATGGAAGGAATGCAGGGCGTTGCAACGTAGGAGGGATGATGGTGCAGGGCAATAACCGACAGAGACAGTGGAGTGCAGTCGTCTGATTTTACTCACAGTTCTTTTTAGATTCCTCAGGTACACTGTAGAGGTTACCGGCGTTCACCAAGCAGGGGTTCAGAAGTCCCTCCGGCAATTCGAGAGTACTTATCGGGACCCCCTTTCTATATGTTCCTTTCCACAGCCAACTTTCCGCTCTGGGTATCTCCCTCCTGCCCTGCGCCTCACAAACTGAGTCCCAAGATGGTGTCCTCGGATCCCTCAGGGTCACCTGGAGTTCCCTGATCCTACACGGCTACCTTTCTTGGCTACTCGGATGCGAGTATGGCAACTGCACCATAAAAGTCAGAAGCCTCCGGTTTCCTAGCCGAGGCTTGAAGCGACCCGACTAGCCCAGGGACCGGTTCCCTTCTTGCGGCATGGTCCCTCTGACACTTGACTGATTAGAGCATACGGGTGACTTCCTGCTCTTTCCGTACCCCTGGTACCCCTTCAGTTACCGGAGCCTTCCTCCTCTGCTCCCCTCCTCTTCTCTCCTCTGCTGGGCCTCATTCACTAGGCCCGCTCTGGAGCAGAGCTCCTGAAGAGACTCTGCTCCTCTCTTGCTTACTGTACACACACTCACTCACTTACTTACTACTAACTAAGATGGATCCCCTATTTATACACCTAACAAATACTCCCCTAAACTCCTTCCTCCACCCACACCCACTACTTGGTTCCCCCTCACTCTGGTTCCCCCCACTCCAGGCAGGGACAGGGCTCAGCAGAACACAGTGCATCTTGCCCTTCCAGCCGGCCTGGAGCAGTGTAGTGTTGCATGCAGGTGTTGGGGTCCCGGGCTGTACCCTTTCCTTACCAGAGAGTGAGGCACCATGGATGCAGTACCTCTGTGGCGACTGAACCCGCAGGGGAGCCACAAAGACACATAAGGTCAATGTCATGGTCTGCAAATAGTCCGGATCTCAATCCAATTGAAAATCTTTGGTGGAAGTTGAAGAAAATGGTCCATGACAAGGCTCCAACCTGCAAAGCTGATCTGGCAACAGCAGTAAGAGAAAGTTGGAGCCAGATTGATGAAGAGTACTGTTTGTCAATCATTAAGTCCATGCCACAGAGACTGCAAGCTGTTATTAAAGCCAGAGGTGGTGCAACAAAATACTAGTGATGTATTGGAGTGTTTTTTTGTGTGTTTGTTTTTCATGATTCCATAATTTTTTCCTCAGAATTGAGTGATTCCATAATTTTTCCCTCTGCTTGGTCTGAAAAAAATTACCCTTACTGAGTACCATATTTTTAATCTTGATTTCTTTTAGGACAACATCTGGAAGGAGTTTGTATGTTCTCCCCGTGTTTGTGTGGGTTTCCTCCGGGTTCTCCGTTTTCCTCCCACACTCCAAAGACATACTGATAGGGAAATTAGATTGTAAGCCCCAAGGGGGACAGTGCCGATAATGTGTCTGAATTGTAAAGCGCTGCGGAATATGTTGACGCTATATACAGTACAGACCAAAAGTTTAGACACACCTTCTCATTTAAAGATTTTTCTGTATTTTCATGACTATGAAAATTGTACATTCACACTGAAGGCATCAAAACTATGAATTAACACACGTGGAATTACATACTTAACAAAAAAGTGTGAAACAACTGAAAATATGTCTTATATTCTAGGTTCTTCAAAGTAGCCACCTTTTGCTTTAATGACTGCTTTGCACACTCTTGGCATTCTCTTGATGAGCTTAAAGAGGTAGTCACCGGAAATGGTCTTCCAACAATCTTGAAGGAATTCCCAGAGATGCTTAGCACTTGTTGTCCCTTTTGCCTTCACTCTGCGGTCCAGCGCACCCTAAACCATCTCGATTGGGTTCAGGTCTGGTGACTGTGGAGGCCAGGTCATCTGGCGTAGCACCCCATCACTCTCCTTCTTGGTCAAATAGCCCTTACACAGCCTGGAGGTGTGTTTGGGGTCATTGACCTGTTGAAAAATAAATGATGGTCCAACTAAACGCAAACCGGATTAAATAGCATGCCGCTGCAAGATGCTGTGGTAGCCATGCTGGTTCAGTATGCCCTCAATTTTGAATAAATCCCCAACAGTGTCACCAGCAAAGCACCCCCACACCATCACACCTTCTCCTCCGTGCTTCACGGTGGGAACCAGGCATGTAGAGTCCATCCGTTCACCTTTTCTGGGTCGCACAAAGACACAGTGGTTGGAACCCAAGATCTCAAATTTGGACTCATCAGACCAAAGCACAGATTTCCACTGGTCTAATGTCCATTCCTTGTGTTCTTTAGTCCAAACAAGTCTCTTCTGCTTGCTGTCTGTCCTTAGCAGTGGTTTCCGAGCAGCTATTTTACCATGAAGGCCTGCTGCACAAAGTCTCCTCTTAACAGTTGTTGAAGAGATGTGTCTGCTGCTAGAACTCTGTGTGGCATTGACCTGGTCTCCAATCTGAGCTGCTGTTAACCTGCGATTTCTGAGGCTGGTGACTCGGATAAACTTATCCTCAGAAGCAGAGGTGACTCTTGGTCTTCCTTTACTGGGGCGGTTCTCATGTGAGACAGTTTCTTTGTAGCGCTTGATGGTTTTTGCAACTGCCCTTGGGGATACTTTCAAAGTTCTCCCAATTTTTCGCACTGACTGACCTTCATTTCTTAAAGTAATGATGGCCACTCGTTTTTCTTTACTTAGCTGCTTTTTTCTTGCCATAATACAAATTCTAACAGTCTATTCAGTAGGACTATCAGCTGTGTATCCACCAGACTTCTGCACAACACAACTGATGGTCCCAACCCCATTTATAAGGCAAGAAATCCCACTTGTTAAACCTGACAGGGCACATCTGTGAAGTGAAAACCATTTCCGGTGACTACCTCTTGAAGCTCATCAAGAGAATGCCAAGAGTGTGCAAAGCAGTCATCAAAGCAAAAGGTTGCTACTTTAAAGAACCTAGAATATAAGACATTTTTCAGTTGTTTCACACTTTTTTGTTAAGTATATAATTCCACATGTGTTAATTCATAGTTTTGATGCCTTCAGTGTGAATGTACAATTTTCATAGTCATGAAAATACAGAAAAATCTTTAAATGAGAAGGTGTGTCCAAACTTTTGGTCTGTACTGTAAATAAAAAGATTATTATTATTATTTAGTGTTTCTTAAAGCCCTAAAGTTGCCATTTGAAATGACTTTAGTTTTGTGCCATGTCTGTGATTTGCTTTTTTTCAAAACATTAAACAACTGAATGAACATCCTCCGAGCACGGTGATTCCATAATTTTTGCCAGGGGTTGTAGGTGTGTAGATCTGTTCTTTCTATTCTATATTGTCGGGTACCGATGTATTGTAACTGTATGCGGCTGATGAATTGCCGGCTTTGCCGTGCGTGAAAATCTGATGGCACTTGCATGGTCCAAGTGCCATGCGATTTTTTTCACGCATCCATTGACTTGCATTGGCGAGTCTCGTCCGAGATACTTGGCAAATCACAGCATGCTGCAATTTGTTTCTCAGCCCGATTTGAGGTGAGAAAAAAATTGCAAATGAGTTGTTACTCATTGATTAACATTGGTCCGAGTGCAATCTGATGTTTTATCTATTTTCTTTTCTGTGATGCCGCCTGTGTGGTATCTGGATGTACTTGTTTATTTATGATGCTGCCTGCGTCACATCATTGCTGTGGTTTCTGTATGGTCCACAGTCTGTTAATAGCTGTAGGTTCATGCAATACAAATGTATATGTAGATAACCAGACATTACAATTAATCTCTATACTAAAGTTTGTTCTTGTAGTCAAGTACTGATGGTGGTTCTGGTCCTGTATTATTGTGCTGTTAGAAGCTGGTGAAGTATACATGTGCTGATGATGGTACTGGTGCCTTATTTATTATTAATATCTCCGGTGTCATATTTATCTACCCATGATTCCTTTGTTGTGGTGTTCATATAATGATGATGGTTCTGGTACATCACCAGAATCATTATCACTATATGAATACATCTCCAGAGCCACCAGTAGTACATTAATATGTCACCAGAGCCATCATCAGTACATGAATACTGCACAAGACTCACCATCAGTTTTGTCACAAAGTATATTTGTCCCATGACGGATGCAAATACCATGAGACGTATCCCTTTATCTATATTAGGGTTTGTTTAGTTTCCATTAGGTCATCCATCAAATGATGGATACCTTAAATGAAACCAAATAACCCCCATTATCATCCCCTTATACAAGAAGGAGATGAGCAAACTGTACTTCCTATGGAAACTAAGCTCATTTAATGTGTGCAGCAAAATATTAGAAATGTTCTACCAGTCCGTAGTGTCAAGTGCCATATTTTTCGCAATCATATGCTGGGAAAGTAGTGTGTGGGTGTCTGATGCTAATAATTTAAATAAGCTTATAAAGAAGACAAGCTCCGCTGTTGGCTGCCATCTTGCCACTTTTGAGGAAGTAGTGGAGGAAAGAATTCAGAAGAAGTGTTTGGGATTAGTGAGCAATAATGCACACCCATTACATGAGCTGTTCATGAGGCAGAGGAGCACCTTCATGAACCCTCTAATCCTACAAAGGTGTAAGAAGGAAAGGTACAGGAAATCAGGAAATTGTTTGTGCCGGTTGCTATGGGAATGTACAACAACTATGTAAGTGTGAAATTCTCCAAGTTACTGGTGTATTATTGGAGTTCTAATTGTATATCGTACTAACCGGTCATGAATAGGAATGTATGAGATTATACCTGAAACATTCTAATGTTATGTTGCACTTCATGTCTATGTTCTGCTGCTGTGATACTGTAATTTCCCTCAGGATCAATAAAGTGTATCGCATCATATTTTAAGCTATATCAGTTTCCATGACTTTCCTTGGGTTTGACATTTAAAATATTGGAGGTCAGGGATGAATAAAGATACTGTATGTTTACCTGTAATTGTTAAGCCACATCCCTAAATTACACCACTTTTTTTTACTTTTACTGGTATTTTTTGATGAAAAAGGTAACAATTGTAGTGGAAGTGGTTATCAAAACTTATTACCTGACCCATCTGAGGAGTGGGGGTGATGCTTTAGGGGTTATCTTATTCTCTGATCTATTCCTTTGCTTGGGGATTTGCGCCATTGGCCTCATCTTCCTAGGGCTCCAAAATGCCTTGTCCTGGCCCCACCATTCTGTATTTCTGTCCCAAACACAATTAAAGTCCCTAAGTCAAATCACCAGTGGATTGTTATGCTGTGCCATAAATGTAATTTATAAGCTTTACGTACAATTTCAGACATAAAAGGAGAGAGAGTATATATTCCTAACAGCATAGGAACTAATAGGTTGAGCTCACATCAGTATACTCTACTGGCCCTCCCATTAACACCTACGAGTGATGTAGTGAATTCAGCAGCAACAACATTAAAATTATCCCTAACCCCAATCTCCTTCCCCCACTGAAACCAGTAAGACATGCATCCCAAGCCAAAGCAATATACAACATCCAGTTAAATCTAAGTAAAGGTAAAAGGTCTACAACAAGAATGGAGAAGCTCTGCCAAGTTATATACAGTAGTCTCCATCCAATTATGCACTTATTGAGGAGTATGGAAGAAGAGCGACTGGTTAGCATTGAAAACATTCAGCCAGGAAGGGTAGAACATTGCACACTTAATGTTGAGTTTTATAAGAGTTTTTTTTTTAAACCAAGGTAAATTTGGCCCTCATGCATTATAATTCAACTGAGATGTCTAAGTAGATATGGATATGGACAGTCTCTAATGGGATCAGGCCCTTTTACCGAGCTAGGCTAAGGAGAATATCTCTATCGCTATACTTGAGAAACTTTACAATAAAGGTACAAGAGAGTGACGTTGGAATTAAAGGTTTAGTGGGGATATGATGTACACTTTCCACGGTGAACACACAGTGACTGAGAAATTATCTCACCCATAGATGTTGATCAGTAGGTTCTCCAGAAATTGCTGTGGATCATTCCCCTCTGCTCACTTCAGAAGGCAAACAAAACTCAGGTTGCAACGGCATAGTGTTTTCTCCTGGTCCATCATTCTGTCATGTATGAAGTCCATCATGGTTTTGACAGTGGATAAAGTTGATCCTATAGGAGTTATACAGTCCTCTATGGAGCTTATTTGTTGTTATGCTTCCATCAGACAGTCTCTCGTTTTCTGGGCACCTTAATTTAGGATCTAGATCAATTCTCAAGCTTCGAGCTGCCAGACATTGGTGGTTGACCTGTAGAACGCGAAACATTTAGCGAAGGTTCACCCTTAAGGTCTTGATGTTGGGATGAGGCCACAACCTCAGTGGCAAGGACCCTATTATACTTGTTCAGCTTCTCCACCAAGTCTTGGTGTCTTTTTTGTTGAGAGCTGCTGTTTATAAGGCATGATACAAGCAAATATGTAAAGCACGATTTAAGTATATAATAAGCAAAGTCAACTGTGTTCACAATAAAGAGAATGCCGGGGGTCAGCAGCTTAAATCTATGTTTTTATCTTCTCCTTTAATTGTGGTATACTCAAAAGGGGAAAGATGGTGAAGGATGTAGGCCCCACAATGTGACCAGGTGCAGCCAATTCCATCAGCCCAGGAAATATATATAGAAAAGAGAGGTTTCATGGGTGGTCACTCAGGCAGCCTGGGAGACTGCCTCAGGACTGGTGTGTAGCAATAATAACACCTACATGAGGCTCATGTAGGCAGGGACGTATATTCCACTAGGCATTGACGGTCTAGTGCCTAGGGTACAGGGTTGTGGGGAGCAGCACTGGCTTGCTAAAAGTAAAAAAAAAAAAAAAAATACATTTTCTCTGTCCTACACCACATCGGCAGCTTTACTGGGGTATGGCTGGGGGAGCAGTATAAGAAATTTCTGGCATTCGTTTGTAGTTGCGAATACAGATAAATATGGAAGTGCTGGTACTTCTGGGATTAGCATCCTGCCTGACATGTGGCACAATGAGATCATCTCATCATGCTGCAGACGTCATCATCAGTGCACCGCAGAGGATGGGTACGACATGGGAGCAGCATCCGGAAGATGGTAAGCACTCGCAGAGCTGAAGATATGGGCTTATAGAGGCTTAATATGGAGAGAGGTCAGCATGAATGAGGTGATCTGAGCATGGAGATGAGGCAGTATAGCTAGTGTTAGGGTGACTCTTTATGAAGATGAGGCAATAAAGTGGGGGTGTTCTCAGTATGGATATGAGCCTGTATTGGGGGACTCTGTGTGGCAATGGGGTAGTATAAAGGAATCCCTATGGAGATGAGGCAGTATGGGGGGCTCGAAATGGAGATGGTTTAGTATGGACTCTGGCAATGTGTCAGTCTAGAGAATCTTTGTAAGGAGATGGGGTTGTGTAGGGGCTGTCTTTAAGGAGATGGGCAGTATATGGGCTCTTTGTATGGAGATGGGGCAGAATAGGGAGCTCTGAATGGATATGGGGGGCTATGTATGGCAATGAAGCAGTATAGGGGCACTCTGTATGGAGATGGGGAAATATAAGGTGTTCAATATGGAAATTGGGCAGTACGGGTGTGCTCTTTGTGGAGGTGGGAAATTATGATATATTTCTGTATGGATATGGGGAAGTATAGGGGCACTCAGTATGGTGATGCGGCAGGATAGGGGATCTCTGCATGGATATGGGGCAGTATAGGGAATCTTTATAAGGAGATGGGGCGGTATAGGGGCTTGCTTTCTGTATGGAGATAGGGCAGTATATGAGCTCTCTGTATGGATATGGGGCAATATAGGGAGCCCTGAATGGATATGAAGCAGTATAGCGGGCTCTGTATGGAGATGGGACAGTATAGGGGGTGTGGAGACATGAGGGTCAGTGGGTGCTCTCATCTGCTGGCCTGGCTGTCTTTACAAAGACCTCATGGACCAGGGCTCATCCTATTGAACGCCCGTGAGCAGAATACTACTCAGACAACACAGGGTGAGAGTAACACAGTGGGGTGATACTTTATTGGATTACCAACAGTCAAAAACATATAGTACAGTCCCAGCAAGTACATAAAATGGTGCAAATGACAGAGTCTCACCCTTCCACTGGTTCGCTGAGAATTAGAACATATGTAATGCGACTTTAGAGCTTCCAGGGTCAACTATCCCAACAAGTAGCACCCCAATGTTGGTGGGCACCTACATAGACTGGGTAGCATAAAGCTTAGGAAGCTGACAGCATCCATTGATGTATGAGGCTGGATTCTCCAAACATCTTCATGGGTTCAGTGATGGACAGTGAATCAAATTTGTATTCCTCTGGTTGGAGCTATGGTGCCTTAGCTGCTGTCCTTTAGAGTCTCTCTGTAGAAGGAGAGAGGTTCCTTTTTATACCCATAGCTGTCCTTCAGGCCATTACCCACAGGTTTGGGGGGAAGAGGGATGAGGTCATCTCTCATTGTTCGAGTGTTCAAATAGCCGGCATATTTTGTCCGTCAGTGTTTGCAGAATAACAAGGTGCATGGACTGATGCAATAGGTAGTGAGAAGTTATTCACCAAATTAACAATGCACCTTTGTCCCTCAAGGATAGCAGAACAATAAGCTGTAAGGAGTGATACAATAGGTTGTCAGCAACCATTCAACAAATCAACAAACATCAATTCAACCTACAACAAGAGTCAACGTTCAGACTCATATGAACAGTAGCTCATGTCCCTGGGCCTACTGAATAATATGTCTGGCATAATTAAGAATAAACGCAGTGTTGTCACAGGGGGGCTATGTATGGCAATGTGGCAGTGTAGGGGGACTCTTTATGGAGATGGGGAAGTATAAGGGGTTCAATATACACTGTGTGCAGAATTATTAGGCAAGTTGTATTTTAGAGGATTATTTTTATTATTGATCGACGACTATGTTCTCAATCAACCCAAAAGACTCATAAATATCCAAGCTTAATATTTTTGGAAGTTGGAGTGTTTTTTTTTTAGATTTGGCTATCTAAGGAGGATATCTGTTTGTGCAGGTAACTATTACTGTGCAGAATTATTAAGCAAATAAAAACCAAATATAATCCCATCTCACTTGTTTATTTTCATCAGTTAAATGAATATCCGTGCACAAAATTTAGAAATAAACATTTCTAACATGCAAAAACAAAAAACAAAAAAAAATTGTGATTAATATAGCCACCTTTCTTTATGATGACACTCAAAAGCCTTCCATCCATAGATTCTGTCAGTTGCTTGATCTGTTTTCGATCAACATTGCGTGCAGCAGCCACCACAGCCTCCCAGACACTGTTCTGAGAGGTGTACTGTTTTCCCTCCCTGTAGATCTCACATTTTATGATGGACCACAGGTTCTCTATGGGGTTCAGATCAGGTGAACAAGGGGGCCATGTCATTATTTTTTCTTCTTTTAGGCTTTTACTGGCCAGCCAAGCTGTGGAGTAGTTGGATGCATGTGATGGAGCATTGTCCTGCATGAAAATGATGTTTTTCTTGAACAATACCGACTTCTTCCTGTACCACTGCTTGAAGAAGTTGTCTTCCAGAAACTGGAAGTAGGTCTGGGAGCTGAGCTTCACTCCATCCTCATCCTGAAAAGGTCCCACAAGTTCATCTTTGATGATACCAGCCCATACCAGTACCCCACCTCCACCTTGCTGGCGTCTGAGTCGGAGTGGAGTTCTCTGCCCTTTATTGATCCAGCCCCTGGCCCATCCATCTGGCCCATCAAGAGTCACTCTCATTTTATCAGTCCATAAAACATTTGAAAAATCAGTCTGAAGATATTTCTTGGCCCATTCTTGACATTTTATCTTATGTTTCTTTTTCAAAGGTGGTCGTTTTTCAGCCTTCCTTACCTTGGCCATGTCCCTGAGTATCGCACACCTTGTGCTTTTTGATACTCCAGTAACGTTGCAGCTCTGAAATATGGCAAAACTGGTGGCAAATGGCATCTTGGCAGCTTCACGCTTGATTTTCCTCAATTCATGGGCAGTTATTTTGCGCCTTTTTTGGCCAACACGCTTCTTGCGACCCTGTTGGCTATTTGCCATGAAACGCTTGATTGTTCAGTGATCACTCTTCAAAAGTTTGGAAATTTCAAGACTGATGCATCCCTCTGCAAGACATCTCACAATTTTGGACTTTTTAGAGCCTGAAAAATCTCTCTTCTGACCCATTTTGCCAAAGGAAAGGAAGTTGCCTAATAATTAAGCACACCTTATATAGGGTGTTGATGTCAGTACACAGGGGCCCATCACCAGATTTACTTAATTGGTAGTTGGCTCTGAAGCCTATGCAGCTTGGAGTAGGACAACATGTATAAAAAATATCATGTGATCAAAATACTCATTTGCTTAATAATTCTGCACACAGTGTAGAAATTGGGCAGTAATTTGCCTAATAATTCTGCACACAGTGTAGAAATTGGGCAGTATAGGTGGGCTCTTTATGGAGATGGGGAAGTATGGTGTAGTTCTTTATGGAGATGTGTGTCAGGATTTCTGTTGCCCTTCTACAGTTTGACCACTAGTGGCCACTATTGTTCAAACTGTATAAGGGCAACAAAAATCCTGACAATGGGGCAGTATAGAGGCTCAGTATGGAGATGGGACAGCAGAGGTGGGCTCTATATAGAGATGGGGCAGTCTTGTGTCCCTCTGTGGAGATGAGACAGCATGGATGGGCTCTCTATGGAGATGGGGTAGTATTGGTTGGTTCTATATAGAGATGAGGCAATGTTGGTGTCTTTCTGTGGAGATGAGGCTCGCTATGGAAATATGGCAGTACAGGGGGATGCTGTATGGAGATGTGCCAGCATGGGGGGCTCTATATAAAGATGGGGCAGTGTTGGAGTCTCTTTGTAGAGATGGGGTAGTATGGGAAGGGGGCTCAGAATGAAGATGGGGCAGTATGGTTCTTTATTTAGATGGGCCAATATACAAGGACTCAGTGTGGAGATAGGGCAATTTGAGGTCTCTGTATGGAGATGGGGAATTATGGGGAGATGGGGCACTATGGAGGGGCTCTCTATGGAGATGGATCATTATGAAAAGTCTGTGAATGGAGATGGGGCAGCATGGGGGGGCTGACTATGAATAAGGGGAATTATGGAAAGTCAGTATGGAGAAGAGGCTCAGTATGGAGGGGGAGGGACAGTGTAAAGATGGGCCTCAATATGGAGTGGGGACACAGTTTGAAGAGGGAGCTCAATATGGAGTGGGGGACCAGCAAGGGGGGGATATGCAGGTCATAGTTCATAAAGAAGGAAGGTGTGATGAGTATAACTCATAAAGGAGGACAGTGGCAGCTGTAAATCACCAAGACATACAGTATGGTTCTGGTCATAGTATAAAAGGGGGGAAGGTGTGGTGTGAATATTTTATAGGAGAGGACAGTGTGCACACTGTTTAACATAAGAGATACAATGTGGAGGTAATTTTTTTGTACAAGCAGCACAATGAGGAGGCAATTATTTACTTTGGGGCACAGGATAGGGATTATTTAAGGCACAGTATGGATGGTTATTTTTATTCAAGAGCATTTTAATCACGCTGATATTTTTAATGCCACTGTCCTGGGATGTAATGCAGAAGACCGGAGAAGAGGGAAGTCTTCAGAGGTGAGTTCTGACTGTGAAAAGTCATCCTGGTATTTAGACCAGATGAAGAAGAAAAAGTGAGAATGACTCCAATCAGAGAAGACGTCACCTATAAGGTACCTAGATGGAAGGGTGCATTACATTGACCAATCCGCAAGTTAATAGTGTTGGGAACCTGCTCGGCGCCAGCACTTCGACTCACGCTGCTGGGAGGAAATTAACTTTATTCCCTCCTGCAGCCTTCAGGTTCCAGTCATAAGGGAGTCATAGCCCCAAATTTTGCATTTTCACTAGGGTAACAGGAAAAATTGCACCATACAATTTGTTGTGCAATTTCTCCTGAGTACACAGATACCCAATGTGTGGAGGAAAACTACTGTTTGGGTACTCAACAGGGCTTGGAGCTAAAGGAGTGCTATTTGACTTTTTGAATGTAAAATTTGCTGGAATTAGTAGAGGACACCATGTCGCATTTGGAGAGCCCCTGATGTGCCTAAACAGTGGAAACCCCGCACAAGTGACTCCATTTTGGAAGCTAGGCCCCTCAGGGAACTTATCTAGATGTGTGGTGAGCCGTGAAAATAAAAAAATCAAACTTTTTCCACAAAAAATATTTTTTAGCCCCAAATTTATTATTTTCACAAAGGTAAGAGGAGAAAATGGACCCCAAAAACTGTTGTGCAATATCTCCTGAGTACGCTGATGCCCCATATGTGGGTAAAAAACACTGCTTGTGCGCACGGCAGGGTTCAGAAAGGAAGGAGCACTGTGTGACTTTTTGAAAGCAAAATTGGCTGGAATCAAGAGCGGATGCCATGTGACATTTGGAGAGCCCCTGATGTATCTAAACAGTGGAAACCTCCTACAAGTGACCCCATTTTGGAAACTACACCCCTCAAGGATTTTATAAAGGAGTATAGAGAACATTTTGAACCCAGAGGTATGACACAGAATTTGATAACATTAGGTCATCATATTGAATATGTTGTCATTATTCTTGAGAGCAAGTGCTCGCTACTTGAATTTGCGTTGTGTACTCGGGTATGCACCAAGTATTGCGGGTGCTCGAGTCCCCACCCGACACGTTTCACGGTTGTTAGACACCCAAAAAAACATGCGGGAATTGCTCGTGTATGGCACGCAATCCCCATGTGTTTTCTTTGGCTGTATAACAGCCGCAAAACATATGGGGCGGCGACTCAAGCATGTCACTCAAGGACCCGCGATACTCAGTGCACACCTGAGCACCCGATGCAAACTCAAAAAGTGAGCACTTGCCCACAACACTAGTCGTCATATCGTCATCATTTTTTTTTTTACTGTTGAAAAAATCCTAATCCTAACGCAATTCTAATCCTAACCGTAATCCTAACCCTAAAACAACCCTAACCTTAAAACAACCCTAACACAACCCTAACCTTAATCCTAACCCTAACACAACCCTAACCCTAAACCTAACACAACCATAGCCCTAACACCACCCTAACCCTATCCTGAGAAATCCATTCACCATAATGAAGCAGCGGTATAAATGATAAGACGACTTTATTCTTCGGGTCGGTGTGATTACAGCGATACTACATTTATATCAGGCTTTTATGATTGGCACCTGTCACACACTAAAAGACACTTTTTATTGTATTATTGTTTTATTTTGCATCACCATATTTTGATAGCTATAATTTTTCCATATTACTTCTGACAGAGTCATGTGACAGCTTGTTTTTTGCGGGACGAGTTGACATTTTTATTGGTATCATTTTCGGGCAAATTACATTTTTTGATCGCCTTCTATTCCGTTCCGAATGAACAAAATACCAGCAATTCAGGAATTGTTTTTTGGGGATTTTTTTAATGCCGTTCCGTGTGTGGTAAAATTGATAAGGCAGCTTTATTCTTCGAGTCAGTACAATTACAGTAAAACTACATTTATATCATTTTTTTTTTAGGTTTTGTTGCTTTTACACAATAAAAACTATTTTACAGAAAAAAAAATTATTTTTGCATCATTTTATTCTGAGAGCTGTAACTTTTTTATTTTTCCACTGACAGAGCTGTATGGCAGCTTGTTTTTTGCAGGACAAGATGACGTTTTCAGTGGTATCATTTTTATTTACATGCATCTTTTTGATCATGTTTTATTCCACTTTTTGTTCAGCGGCATCATGATAAAGCATCATTTTTTACTTTGTTTTTCCTTTATTTTTTTTATGGTGTTCACTGAAGGGGTTAACTAGTGGGACAGTTTTATAGGTCGGGTCATTACGGACGTGTCGATACAAAAATATTTTTTACACAGATAAATGTATTTATTGGATCAATAATTTTTTCTTTTTTTGTTCTTTATTTTGTGATTTTTTAAAAATATTTTTACAATTTTTATTAACTTTTTTTACTTTTTCAGATTGTCCCAGGATGGGACATCAACTTTATACAGTCAGATCAGCGATCTGGTGCACTGCAGTGCATCTGCACTGCATAGCATCAGAGCTGCGTCTGACAGGCAAGAAGGAGGCGTCTCAGCTTCTGTTCTCTGAGCAGGAGCTGACACAGCCACCTTCCTAAAGACCCCTGAAGGACACAGAGGCCATCTTGGGACCAGGGATCACTATGGAGACCATCAACACAAGGCGATCGCATCGCGTTGTGTTAGTAGCGTAGCTATTGGGGGGGCAGAGGGGGCGGTGGCTACACTCTGGGGCAGAGCAGGGAGACTCAATGTTCCTACACTGCCAGGCGGCCACTGTGGGGCCCTTGAGCAGGAGGGTGGGGGGCCCCCGGTGCCAGCATCGGGCTCCCCACCTACCACTGCAAGTTCAATGATGAGAGAGGGAGCACGATGCCCCCTGTCCCATCAGTCCTCCTCTGCATCTGACATCGATACTGACCGGGCGCGATGACGTCATCACTTGGTACTCTTGGCACTGTCCTGGGATGAGCAGGCGCTCGTAGCAGTGCGTGGAATAAGGAGGAGAGGTGAGTATTGTATTTGGTCATATTTTAAGGGGAGTGCATTATACTATATAGAGTCTGCATATGGGGGTGCATTATATTACAGAGGCATATGGAGGCATTTCTTTCAGTGTGTCAGCAAAATTTTTGACACTGGTTTGCTATTCAAAACAGTTACCTACAGGCCAGGTATTTAAAACTGTGTTTTCTCCGTCACACGGATTACATATATGTTTTCAGAAAATACTGCCATTTCTGGCCTACATTAAAAAAAATTTCAGTGTGTCAGTGAAGCAATTCACAGCAGTTTGCTGTTCAAACTACTTACCGACAGGCCAGGTTTTTAAAACTGTGTTTTCTCCGTCACACGGCTTACATATACGTTGTCAGAAAATACTGCCATTTCTGGCCTCCATTAAATATTTCTTTCAGTGTGTCAGCAAAGTTTTTGACACTGGTTTGCTGTTCAAAATAGTTACCTACAGGCCAGGTATTCAAAACTGTGTTTTCTGTGTCACATGGATCACATATACGTTTTCAGAAAATACTGCCATTTCTGGCCTCCATTAAAAAAAATTTCAGTGTGTCAGTGAAGCAATTGACACCAGATTGCTGTTCAAAATAGTTACCTACAGGCCAGGTATTCAAAACTGTGTTTTCTGCGTCACATGGATCACATATACGTTTTCAGAAAATACTGCCATTTCTGGCCTCCATTAAAAAATGTTTTCAGTGTGTCAGTGAAGCAATTTGTTATGATCTGCTACAAGCACTAAGGAAAGACAGGAGATCTGTCCCTACAATAGAACTAAACTGGATCCCTACGATGTAACGGGGAACCTGATCCTGCGATCAGACCCGCTAAAGTCCTCAGCTAGTCTGTACGAAGATCTATAGATGCAAGGGAGGGATCCCTACAAGAACTAGGGACTGGGATAAAGTTGGACACCTCCTAGCAGAAATTGTAGCAGTAAAAGACAAACACACAACATAGAACATAGAGGTCAGAAGACCTAGCAAAACTAACAGAGAAAGGTAACAGAGCACCAAGCTAGCTCAAGAGTAGTAATTACAATGAAGTCCAGCAAGGCCAGGAGGGCGGAGCCGGATTAAATAGGCAAAAAAGGTCATGTGACCAGCAAACAAGAAAAAAACCAACAGGAGAGTTCTAACAGTACCCCCTCTTCTAAGAGGATCCTCCGGATCCCCTAGGCCCGGGCTTATCAGGAAACCTCCTGTGAAACGCTCTGACAAGTCTGGAAGCAGAAACATCATCCGCCCTCACCCATTAGTTATCCTCGGGTCCGAAACCCTTCCAAGCGACGAGATACTGCAAACTCCCTCTATACCGCCTAGAATTTAGGATGCGGGAAATTTCATATTCCCCGTCCTCCACCACCGGAGGAACAGTGGCAGAGGCGTCACCAACCGACACATCAGCTCTTTTCAACAGAGTTACATGAAACACCGGATTAATCTTCCAGGAGGTAGGAACCTCCAACCTAACAGCAGATTGGTTAACTATCTGAAGCACCTTAAAGGGCCCTACAAACTTGGGACCCAATTTTTTAGAAGGAATCCTCAATCGCAGATTCTTAGAGGACAACCAAACCATGTCACCAATAGCAAACGAAACCTCTTGCCGTTTCCTATCAAAGTACCTCTTAGATTTTATGTTAGCCTCCTGAAGATTATCACACACATCCGTCCAAACTCTCTCCAAATCACCGGAAAAACTCTCCTCCTCAGGCACAGCCGATACCAATTTGGAGAATGACCCAAAAGACGGATGTCTCCCAGAACAACAAAAAAAGGCGAACACCCAGCAGAAGAGGATGTATGGTTGTTAAGAGCAAATTCAGCAAGAGGCAGAAACTCAGACCACCCCTCTTGATTGTCTGCCACAAAGCAACGCAAGAACTGCTCCACATCCTGGTTCTTTCTTTCTGTCTGGCCATTAGACTCAGGATGATATCCGGATGAAAACGACAAATGAACTCCCAACCTGTCACAAAAGGCACGCCAAAAACGAGCCACGAACTGAGGTCCCCTATCAGAAACAATGTCAGTAGGAACGCCATGTAGTCTGACAATTTCCTTGACAAAGGCCTTAATGAGTGTCTTAGCGCAAGGCAGTTTGATGAAGGGAACCAAGTGACACATCTTGCTAAAACGCTCCACGACCACCCAGATGACCGTGAAAGTCCATAGCCAGATGTGTCCAAGGTGCACTAGGAACCTCCAGAGGGCAAAGCAACCCCGCAGCAGGAGCATGCGAAGACTTAGATCTAGCACACACAGTACATTGACGCACCCACTTAATGACTTCCTTCTGCCATCCAGGCCACCAAAAACTGCGACCCACAAGTCTCTTGGTCTCAGAAATTCCTGGATGACCTGCCAACTGAGACTCATGACACTCAACAAACAAATCTCTCCTAAAAGGTACTAGGCACAAACAACCTCCCATGGGGAGTGTTAGATGGGGCATTCTCCTGAGCTTTAAGAATCTCATCCTCCAAAACGGAGTCCAAAGCAGCAATCACAACACCTTCTTGTAAAATGCTCTCCTCCTCCTCCTCAGCACTGACCATGGGAGAAAAGCTGCGAGACAAAGCACCCGCTTTAACATTCTTGGTACCCGGGATGTAAGTAATGGAAAAATTAAACCGTGAGAAAAAAAAGTGCCCACCTAGCCTGACAGGCATTCAAGCGCTTGGCAGCATCAAGATAGATCAGATTTTTATGATCAGTGAAAACCTGAATGGGAAATTCAGCACCTTCCAAGAGATGACGCCAGTGTTGAAATGCGAGTTTAATAGCCAGCAATTCCCGATTACCAATATCATAATTAAGTTCAGTCTCAGAAAATTTTTTTGAAAAAAAGGCACAGGGATGTACTCCATCCTTGCTTTCCTGAGACAACACCGCACCGACCCCCACAGAAGAAGCATCAACCTCAACCAAAAACGGCTTAGTCACATCAGGCTGCATAAGGATGGGAGCAGAGGTGAACCTCTCCTTTAGAAACACAAAAGCTTCAATGGCCACAGAAGTCCACTGAACCGCATTAGCACCTTTCCTGGTGAGATCGGTCAGCGGTTTGACAATAATAGAAAAAAATTTTATGAATTTTCTGTAATAATTGGCGAAATTGTAGCAGTAAAAGACAAACACACAACATAGAACATAGAGGTCAGAAGACCTAGCAAAACTAACAGAGAAAGGTAGCAGAGCACCAAGCTAGCTCAAGAGTAGTAATTACAATGAAGTCCAGCAAGGCCAGGAGGGTGGAGCCGGATTAAATAGGCAAAAAAGGTCATGTGACCAGCAAACAAGAAAAAAACCAACAGGAGAGTTCTAACACAATTCACAGCAGTTTGCTGTTCAAACTACTTACCTACAGGCCAGGTATTTAATACTGTGTTTTCTCCGTCACACGGCTCACATATACGTTGTCAGAAAATACTGCCATTTCGGGCCTCCATTAAAAATTTCTTTCAGTGTGTCAGCAAAGTTTTTGACACTGGTTTGCTGTTCAAAACAGTTACCTACAGGCCAGGTATTTAAAATTGTGTTTTCTCCGTCACACGGATTACATACACGTTTTCACAAAATACTGCCATTTCTGGCCGCCATTAAAAAAAAATTTCAGTGTGTCAGTGAAGCAATTCACAGCAGTTTGCTGTTCAAACTACTTACCTACAGACCAGGTATTTAAAACTGTGTTTTCTCCGTCAAACGGCTCACATAAAGTACAGACCAAAAGTTTGGACACACCTTCTCATTTAAAGATTTTTCTGTATTTTCATGACTATGAAAATTGTACATTCACACTGAAGGCATCAAAACTATGAATTAACACATGTGGAATTATATACTTAACAAAAAAGTGTGAAACAACTGAAAATATGTCTTATATTCTAGGTTCTTCAAAGTAGCCACCTTTTGCTTTGATGACTGCTTTGCACACTCTTGGCATCCTCTTGATGAGCTTCAAGAGGTAGTCACCGGAAATAGTCTTCCAACAATCTTGAAGGAGTTCCCAGAGATGTTTAGCACTTGTTGGCCCTTTTGCCTTCACTCTGCGGTCCAGCTCACCCCAAACCATATCGATTGGGTTCAGGTCTGGTGACTGTGGAGGCCAGGTCATCTGGCATAGCACCCCATCACTCTCCTTCTTGGTCAAATAGCCCTTACACTGCCCGGAGGTGTGTTTGGGGTCATTGTCCTGTTGAAAAATAAATGATGGTCCAACTAAACGCAAATCGGATGGAATAGGATGCTGCTGCAAGATGCTGTGGCAGCCATGCTGGTTCAGTATGCCTTCAATTTTGAATAAATTGCCAACAGTGTCACCAGAAAAGCACCCCCACACCATCACACCTCCTCCTCCATGCTTCACGGTGGGAACCAGGCATGTAGAGTCCATCCGTTCACCTTTTCTGCGTCGCACAAAGACATGGTGGTTGGAACCAAAGATCTCAAATTTGGACTCATCAGACCAAAGCACAGATTTCCACTGGTCTAATGTCCATTCCTTGTGTTCTTTAGCCCAAACAAGTATCTTCTGCTTGTTGCCTGTCTTTAGCAGTGGTTTCGTAGGAGCTATTTTACCATGAAGGCCTGCTGCACAAAGTCTCCTCTTAACAGTTGTTGAAGAGATGTGTCTGCTGCTAGAACTCTGTATGGCATTGACCTGGTCTCTAATCTGAGCTACTGTAAACCTGCGATTTCTGAGGCTGGTGACTCGGATAAACATATCCTCAGAAGCAGAGGTGACTCTTGGTCTTCCTTTCCTGGGGCGGTCCTCATGTGAGCCAGTTTCTTTGTAGCGCTTGATGGTTTTTGCAACTGAACCTGGGGACACTTTCAAAGTTTGCCCAATTTTTCAGACTGACTGACCTTCATTTCTTAAAGTAATGATGGCCACTCGTTTTTCTTTACTTAGCTGCTTTTTTCTTGCCATAATACAAATTCTAACAGTCTATTCAGTAGGACTATCAGCTGTGTGTCCACCAGACTTTTGCACAACACAACTGATGGTCCCAATCCCATTTATAAGGCAAGAAATCCCACTTATTAAACCTGACAGGGCACACATGTGAAGTGAAAACCATTTCCGGTAACTACCTCTTGAAGCTCATCAAGAGAATGCCAAGAGTGTGCAAAGCAGTCATCAAAGCAAAAGGTGGCTACTTTGAAGAACCTAGAATATAAGACATATTTTCAGTTGTTTCACACTATTTTGATAAGTATATAATTCCACATGTGTTAATTCATATTTTTGATGCCTTCAGTGTGAATGTACAATTTTCATAGTCATGAAAATACAGAAAAATCTTTAAATGAGAAGGTGTGTCCAAACTTTTGGTCTGTACTGTATAAGTTCGCTCCAAACTCAGTCATTTGTAGTGAGCGTGGAAGATACTGTCCTCCATTTAAAATGGGCAAGGCACGTGGCAAGGGACGGGGAACTGGACGTGATGGTAATGGTGCATGCAGAGGCCGAGGACAAGGCCGTGGGCAAACCGAAATTGTGCCACAACAAACACCCACATCTTCTCGCCTGACCTTCCTGTCCCAATTTCTAGGGGACCGCAGCACACCACTATTGAACCCAGAGCAGTGTCAAAAGGTTGTTGGTTGGATAGCGGATAATGCTTCCAGTCACTTAGCCACCACCACCCTGTCTTCCACATGGTCAAGTCTCAATAGCCATGAGTCTGGACCACATATTCCTCACCCTGATCCACCTTCCTCCCACCATGCCGAGTACCCAGAGACAACTGATCCCACATTTGGACACTCTGAAGAGCTGTTCACTTTTCCATTTATAGATTTGGGCCTCTCGCCCAGTCCACTTAAAGCGGGGCAAGAGGAGATCGCGTGTAGCAATGCCAAAATATTTGAGCAGCCACGGTCACACGGACATGACAGTGGGAAAGTGTCACAAGAGGTGGACGATGATGAGACACAACTGCCAGAAAGTCAGGAGGAGGACCAGGATGCGAAAGTGGAAGACGAGGTGGTGGACGATATAGTAACTGACCCAACCTGGCAGGAGGACATGCAGAGCGAGGACAGCAGCACACAGGGGGAGGGAGGCAGAGCACCCCAACAGGCAGGAAGAAGCAGTGTGGTGGCCGCAGACAGAAGGCAGGCAACCGTTCCCCGTAACACCAACACGAAGGAATTTGCCAGTACAACTGTTAGGTCTTCCCAAGTCTGGTTGTTTTTTAAAGACTCTGCCGATAACCCCAAAAAGGCCATTTGCACCAGCTGCCAGGCCATCTTCAGCAGGGATGGCAAAACGACCAGCCTGACCACCACCAGCATGATCAGGCACATGGTAGCAAAGCACCCGACTTTGTGGGCCGAACCCCAGGGTCCAGGAACAGTGTCTGCGGGTGGCACCATTGCTTCTTCCGCTGCTGTGGATGCAAGCCAATCCCCTGTCCATGGTGCATGCGAAGATGCTTCCTGCCCTGCACCTGTCATTGCACACTCTCAAGTAGCAGCATCAGGAAGCACGTCCATGTCCTTGTCCCAGCGCAGCATTCAGTTGTCCATACCCCAGTCCTTGGAACGCAAGTGCAAATATGCAGCCAAGGCCCCACAGGCCACACTACTAAATTCTCACATTTCACGACAGCTTGCGCTCGAAATGTTGCCTTTTAAGCTCGTGGAGACGGAAGCATTCCGCAACCTGATGGCGGTGGCCGTCCCTCGGTACTTGGTCCCCAGCCGCCACTATTTCTCCCGGTGTGCCGTCCCCGCATTATACAAGCATGTGTCCCAAAACATTAGCCGTGCTCTCAACAGCGCAGTAACCGGTAAAGTCCACCTAACCACGGACACGTGGACAAGTGCTTGTGGGCAGGGACGGTACATCTCGCTGATGGCACACTGGGTTAACATAGTGGAAGCCAGGACCCAGCCGGATGTTGGGACGGAACATGTCCTCCCGACGCCAAGGATTGCAGGCCCTAGGTCAATCAGGGTTGCCCCCATGGTCTACAGCTCCTGAACCTCAGCCTCCTCCTCTTCTGCCTCCATCTCCGAAATGACCACTTCAGTCGCAAGCTGGAAGCACTTCAGCACTGCCTCGGCCAAGCGGCAACAGGCTGTGCTGAAGCTAATATGCTTAGGTGAAAAACCGCACAATGCTGAAGAGTTGTGGACAGCTCTGAAAGAGCAGGCAGATCTGTGGCTCACACCGCTGAACCTACAGCCAGGCATGCTCGTGTGTGACAATGGGCGGAACCTGATGACGGAGAAATGACACCCGGGGTAGATACAGTTTCCCTCTATGCCAGTACATTCACTGAGCTAAAGAATATGGCTGTGGTGAAATTCAACTCCCACTGAGAAGCTGTTTCAGATTGAAAAACATTGTGCCCACCAGAGGATTTGACTCTGAGGGCTAACCTTTTTCCCCCGCTCAAGAGCCCCATAGCAGCTGCAAAGTTAGCACTATCATGAACTTTCCTGAGGTAGAAGCCAAGGCACACCAGAGGATTCTCTGGTGGGCCCGTCCAACCCTGCCAAAAAGCAGCCCTGGCTAAGAAAAGTTTGGGGGAAGGTTCCCGGACACTCTATGGCTGCTTTTTTAATGTGGATTGGCCATGCTTATGCATGTTATTTCTTAAACCGCACTACAGATCAGGCCATTGTCCAACTCTGTATTCAAGAAATTAAATGCGCAAAGAAAGATGTGTCTGTGTGTCAAAGCACCACGGACAAGGACGAGTTGATGTTGGACGGGCTGCCATTGCTTCTGCAACAAGCTGCATTACAGGACTTCCTGTGAGAAATGACATGCAGGGTAGATATGGTTTCCCTCTATGCCAGTCCTTTCACCGAGCTAAATACAACTGTCAGCAAAAAAAAGTTGTGGACTGGCTCCATACCGTCCCTGGCCACATTCACCTGTCCACGTGTTTGTGGTTAGACGGTCCTTCCCAGTAAGTGCACTGGAGAGGGCACGGGTAATGTTGTGGGACCCGTGCTTGTGGAAGGCAGAGGCGATACCGGGAAATATAGTGGCGGCTGGGTACCGAGTATGGACACCCTGCCGCCGCCGGCATGAGATTGTGAAAAGCTTCCGCCTCCTCGAGCTTAAAAGGTCATATTTCAAGTGCAAAAAGCTGCCCAGAAATCTGGCAGTTTAGTGTTGCAGCCTGTCGGTGGGTGGGTGGCTGGCTGCATACTTGCACTTGCATTCCAAGTAACAGAAAACTAAGCAGATGGTGGCCTCTATCATCATCATGGCCTTACCTCGGCACTATGAACTCTCCTGAAGGAGAAACCAGGGCCCGCCGGAGGAGTCTCCGGTTCTCTGGTGGGCCCGTCCAACCCTGCCGAAAAGCAGCCCTGGTTAAGAAAAGTGTGGGGGAAGGTTCCCGGACACTCTATGGCTGCTTTTTTAATGTGGATCAGCCATGCTTATGCATGTTATTTCTCAAACCGCATTACAGATCAGGCCATTGTCCAACTCTGTATTCAAGAAATTAAATGGGCAAAGAAAGATGTGTGTTTGTGTCAAAGCACCACCAACAAGGGTGAGTTGATGTTGGACGGGCTGCCATTGCTTCTGCAACAAGCTGCATTATAGGACTTCCTGTGAGAAACGACATGCAGGGTAGATAGGGTTTCCCTCTATGCCAGTCCTTTCACCGAGCTAAATACAACTGTCAGCAAAAAAAACTGTCCTTCCCAGTAAGTGCACTGGGGGGGGCACGGGTAATGTGGGACCCGTGCTTGTGGAAGGTGGAGGCGATACCGGGAAATATAGTGGCCGCTGGGGACCGAGTATGGACACCCGGCCGCTGCCGGCATGAGGTTGTGAAAATCTTCCGCCTCCACGAGCTTAATAGGCCACATTTCAAGTGCAAGCAGCTGTCAAAAATTTGGCAGTATAGTATTGCAGCCTGTGGGTGGGTGGGTGGGTGGCTGCCTGCACATTTGCACTTGCATTCCAAGGAATGGGGTAGGGACAACTGAATGCTGCAGTGGAACAAGGACGTGGACGGTGATTGTTGCAAGTCTGCAACGACAGGAGCATGGCGGAAGGCATCTTCGCATGCGCCAAGGATCACTTATGATGGGAACACTTTTAGGCAGTGACCTGGAAGTCAGAGATGCTTCCCATGTCTTTTCAGCACTGTATGCATGTGTCTGATGATGTGTCACACACCACATGGCCAGATAAGGTTGTAAAATGTTAAAATTACATTTCCTGGTGAATGCATTTGTCTTAGTTGAAAGCAATGCAAAAGTGCAAAAATGCATCAAAAACGCAACGTGTGAACATAGCCCAAGGTGTGGAGGAGTATTTTTGGTTTTGGTTATTTATTTTGCCTTCTATACAAGTCATTACCCTGGAAAGGATGTTCCTTAACATATTTCCCAGGAAAATCCATTTTGGTTTCGTTTTTGTATGTTTTATTGTGAGTCCGTAAAAGTGGTGTAATACTCTGACAACATTGTTAACAGCAGTGACCTGGGAGTCACAAATGCTTCCAATGGTCGAGCACCCGAGTATTCCAATTTGCTCGACCCGAGCAACGAGTACCCGAGCATTTTAGTGCTCGCTCATCACTAGTTACTATATATAGCTGTACTGTAATCTCTTATATGTTCTGCAGGACTGGCGTCTATCAGTATGTCACTATATAGCGGTAATATCAGTGTTGGTCTTTGTATAGAGGTTATTTTTAGTAACATCGGGGTCATCTGCTGAGGTTCTCCTATATACTCTATTAGGGTGCACCACCATAGCTGTAATCAGGGTTACCTGGTTAGGGGCCCACCCAGAAGTTTTGCCCCCTCTGAACCAAACCACTAGCTATGCCTTTTCGTTGTGTTGATGGAATCACAGAGGGAGCCCACACGATCACTGCGCAGTACATATACTGCTCTGCGGGAGCTGTCGCATGTCGGGAAGGGGTTAAAGAGCAACTAAACTTTTGGGAGATTTTTTATGTTTTAGGAAATGCACATCTCATTAAAAGGAAGAGCATACACAGCACAGAGCAGATGCAGTAGAAAGTTATAGTCCTGTCTCCTGAGCTCTACATTTCTAAAAGGTCTACTGAGCAATTGGTGGGAAACCCAGACCTGCACAAATTAATGGGCTTAAAACATACTGTATCTTATATGTCCAAAAACTTAAAGGGGTATTTCCATCTCCAAGATCCTATCCCAATATGTAGTAGGTGTAATAATAATATTAGCAAATAACTCCAATTAGAAATGTAGTATAGTATTTTTGATTCGCTATGCCACTTACCTCATGTGCAGGCAATACAGGACCTTGAGTATCCACGGTTACGACCACTAGCAGCTAGCTAACTAACTGTCACTTTAGCAGTGGACGTAACCATTGTGGTAAAACGTCTCACTCGGCCGCTTCTGGAAGTAGACTCAGGAACCGTGTTTTGTCTGCACGCTTTATTATGTGGCATAAAGGTCTGCACTCCAGCAAAATAAACACAGCCTTACTGGCAAAACAACAACGCAAAAAAAAGATAAATGATAACACAGCCCATAGCAGTGTGGGATTAGCCACACAGGTTGTATTTCCAGCTTCCAGCTCCTCTCTGAGCTGTGGCCTTCCAGTCTGGAGTCTTTGCCACTCCAAACTCCACAACAGAAAGAAAAATAGTAACTGAGCATTTAAACCTTGCTCAGCCACACACTGAGGCGGAGGTATGGGGAATGACTTCCCTCCCATCTCTACATCATTCCCATAAAACCACATCCTTTAAAAGAGTTAACCTCCAGCATATAACATGCTGGCAGAATGTCTATTGGTTTCAGTTCACATAGGCCAGCAACCTGCATGACACATACCTCCCCTCATATACCATACCAGTGACTCTGTCACACCATGGATACTTAAGGTCCTGCAGTGCCTGCACATAAGGAAAGAGACACAACGAATCAAAAATACTATACTACATTTCTAATTGTAGGTATTTGCTAATATTATTATTATTATTACACCTACTACAAATTGGGATAGGATCTTAGAGATGGGAATACCCCTTTAAGTTTCTTTTTAAATGTTTATTATCACTGATGCTTGTGTCTAATCAGTACTGTGGTTCTTGTATGGTCTGCAGTCTGATGATGGCTCGGAACAACTCCCAGTATCTCCTTAACGTTGTTAAATACTGGGAGTTGCATATTCATGCAATATAATTGTATATACTGAGGACTGACCTGACATTGCAGTTGATTGCTGTACTAAGCTTGGTACTTTATTTGTGCTCTAATGATAGTTCTGGTGCTGAAGTCATGTAGTGAGGGTTGTTTTGGTGATGTATTCATGTACTCAGGGCCGCCATAAGGGCATTATTGCCCTTAATGTTGTATGGGGCCCGGTGAACAGCAGTAAAGAGCAGGGGCCTGGGCCCAGTCCGGGGCCACCTTGCTCTTGTGCTTCTGCTCAGCGGGCCCTGGGGTATCGTGTGCCGCTGCTGTCGCTGTGTGCCTGCGTGCCGCCGCTGCTGTGTGCCTGCATGCTGCTGCCATCTCCTCCTCACAGGGAGCCTTGAAGCTGCATGACTGTCAAAACTGAATGGCCATGCAGCTCCAGGGGAGTCCCTCCTCCCCTTCAGTGACGCACTAGAGATGGCAGTACACGATGACGTCATCGCGTACTCACCGGCATCCAGCGCAAGGATGCTGTCAGGTCAGAAGTGGAGCTACATGGATCGCATAAGAGGTAAGTATGAAAACTTTTTTAAAGAATTAAATGGTCTTGGGGTATAGTACATGATGAACTGGGAGTGGGGGAGAGTTAATGATGAACTGGGAGTAGGGGGGGAGCTAATGATGAACTGGGAGTGGGGGGTGGGGAGAGCACATGAGGAACTGGCAGTAGGGGGGAGCTAATGATGAACTGGGAGTGGGAGGGTGGGGAGAGCACATGATGAATAGGGAGTGGGGAAGCAAATGACGAATTGGGAGAGGGGGTAGGGAGAGCTAATGATGAATTGGGAGTGTGGGTAGGGAGAGATAATCATGGAGTGGGAGTGGGAGTAGGGAGAGCTAATGATGATTTGAGACCGAGGTGTGGGGAGAGCACATGATGAACTGGGAGTGGGGGTGGTGTGACATGCAGAAGTAGTGCTGTTGTGCTTCAAAAGCATCCAGCAAATAGTGGGGTTAACACAGTAACAGGAGACAGTGTTTTAGCAGAGCCCCAGGGGGATTGTGGGGAACTTGTTATTGTAGTCTGACTGAAGCTGATGAGAAAGGTGGTGTGTTATCTGGATCTGAACGAAGGCAACTGAAGAGGATTCAGATCAGGAGAGAAACTAAACACAGGTCAGATAAACTCCCTGAACTAACAGTGCAGAGAATTATCGGGCAGGAAGATAAGGACTGGAATGAATTGTGTCACATAGATCATCTCCCTCATCAAACCCCCCCTCCATCTCCATGAAGGATAAAGAATGCTGTGTACTATTGTGTCCTTGTGAAGGAAAAGCCTGTGGTTGTGTATGCATAGAAGCGTGCTGCAAAGAGATCTAATCTATGCTGAATTATGCTACAGAAGAAACTGTAATACTGTGCCTTGTGAAGAAACTGCTGTATTGTTACTGGAGCCGGTTGCTCAAGAAACTCAGACTGTAATGTAATGAAGATTGTTGCTGTAATATCCCTGAATTACACTGGCCGTGCTTCAAATTAAATTCCACTGTTAAACTGTTGAAAAAGACTCTTGTCAGATGTGTCTGGTCAGCAATTGAATCTATTGTGTGCCTGAGAGAAGCTGCAGCCTATGGTCGCCCTGAATAATGGTACCCCCAGGATGCCATCGAATTCTTGTAACCGGTCTCTCCCCTATCTGAACTTAGACGATGTGTGTGTAATTTTGGTGCCCCGTACGGGGAATCCTGAGTGGGAATTAGCTTGTAGAGGGAGAAGAGGAAAAGTGTCTCCAAAAACACAGCAGCACAGCACCTCAACTCAACTCTGCTACACCAGTTAAAGGAGACAAGCCCTAAAGAAAAACTCACTAGCAGCAATGGATGTAGAAATACAAATGGACAGAATTAGTGAGAATTCATGAAACCCATCTCGCCCTATCTGAACCTAGAGGCATGCGTGTAACAGAGGGGAGAGCTAATGATGAATTGGGAGTGGGGGTGAAAAGAGCAAATGACAAAGTTGGGGTGGGGAGATGAATAATGATGACTTGAGGGTGGGGGACAAGGGGACAGCAAATGATGAATTGAAGGTGGGGGTGGAAAGAGCAAATGATGACTTGACAGTGTAGGAGGAGAGCAAATGATAATGAATTGAGGGTGGGGGACAACAAATGATGGTGAATTGGGGGTGGGGAGAGTAAATGATGATGACCTGGGGGTGGGAGAGAGAGAGAGGACATGACAAAATGAATTAGGGTGGAGGGGGCATGTGAATATAATGAATCGGGAGAATGGGGGGCGTTTAGGATGCAGGAGTGTGACTGGTAATGAATTGGGGGAAAGAGTACAGGTTCTAATTAATTTAGAACCACCACAATGTGGTGGCAATATGTGGTCTGGTCATGGTGTGACTGTATTTGTTCCTTGTATGTGGTGTTATTCAGTCACTATGTGGTGGTAATATGTGGTCTGGCCATGGTGTGACGGTATTTGTCCCTTGTATGTGATATTATTGGTCATTTTAAAAAATGGATGTGACACATTCCCTTAAAGAAAAATAAATAAAAATATACCTAAAAAGAGTACTGGATATTTTAAGAAATGTTTAATAGGTTAGAGTAGAGTAGGGCCCTGCCAGAAGAGTCTCTTTGTTGTGATGGAGGCTTAAAAAATCTTTCAGCAAAAACAAAAGCTGCTAGTTATGTATGTGATATGGTGTTCTATGTGAACTGTTAATGTGTGATTGGTGAGGACATGGTGCAGAAGTGGAGCTTTCCAAGAGTGGGCGGTGGGACTGTGGAACTTTCGATGGGTGGGGGCGAAGCTGGGGTGGAGCCTGGGCAGAGTCTCAAGGGAGCCCGAAAATTTTTCCAGTATGAGGCCCTGAAATTTCTAGTGGCAGCCCTGCATGTACTCATGGTGGTCCTGGTGATATATTTGTGTATAGATAGTGATTCTGGTGTCGTAACCATGCACTGATGGTGGTTCCGATGCTGTTTTCCCAGTATTGCTGATGGTGCTGGTGCTGTATTCCTGTACTGATGGTGATTCTGGTGATGTAGTCATGTACTGACAGTGGTCCTGGTGTAGACAGTGGTCATGTAGATGTAGTTATCTTTAATTTATTAAACTCAACACTGGATAATTATAGGGTCAGTGTGTTGGACTGAAAATATAGCCAACTGAATGCAGCCATATCAGTCTATGAAGGGTTTGACAGAAGCCGACATGCATTTTAGACAGCTGTCCAATCCGATCTCGCACAACTCTCCCATGTACTGCTGAGCACTCCTATGTTCATTATCAAAGAGCTTCTGATATCTCTGGTGACAGCTTATTTGCTAGAGAACAAAAGGATCAACAGTCTGAAATCGGACAGGCAAGATCCTTTTCTCCCCTGACAATCATCAATCATTTCTACTCATTAGACTGTCAGTTGACACCATCGATTTCAGCCATTTTGGCAAATTTTAATCCAATGTATTTGTTTGCCTTGATTACTATGTAAAGGGTATGTGCACATATCTTTAGGTGCTTGCAAAGCCAACAAGTTATTCAGGCAGAAGACTCTTTAGGATACCCCGGTGACTTTTGTCCCAAAGCAAATTTTTCTGCTTCTTTTCTGTCACTTATACCAAGATATTTTAGACAGTTTGTTTTATTTAAATTATATTCAATAAGTGAAGTATAAATTACTCAATTTTTTAACAGCTTGTTGTCTTTGGAAATTTTAAGAGAAAAGAAGTTCAACATATGCACAGCAAGTTGCTTTAAGGCTATGTGCCCATGATGCAGAAATGCTCCGGATTTTTCCTGAGCGTTTCTGCATCTCCCTGGCAGAAAAAACGCATGTGGATTTTACATGCGTTTTTTCAGCCAGGGAAAAGCGTTTGTCACGCGTTTTGCACATGCGATTTCGCATTCGGGTTGTCAAGCGCTTTCCAAGCGATTTTAGCATCACTTGGAAAAGTGCTTGACAACTTGGTCACACTATATAAATCCATGCAACCGGCTTGGATTTTATATAGTGTGACCAAGTTAGTTAAAAAAAAAGAATAAAAATGGTAAAAAATAAAAAAAAACATTATGCTCACCTTCCAATGGCCCCCGGTCTCCTTCTCGGTCTCCTCGGTAGCTCGCAGTGGTGTAAAAGGACCTTCCATGATGTAATTTAGTCATGTGACAGGTCACATGACTAAATGACATCATGGAAGGTCCTTTTAGACCATCGTGAGCTGCCGGGGAGCCAGGACGCATCACTAAGGAGACCAGGGGCCATCAGAAGGTAAGTATAATGTTTTTTTTATTTTAAATTCTTTTTTTTACAGGTACTATGGTACCCGGGTCTGGATGAGAGTCTCCTCTTCTCCAGACCCGGGTACCATCCGCACATTGAATCACTTAATATCTGCATGTGCACATGTAGTCATGCGGATATTAAGTGATTCAATGCAAGTCAATGGCGGCAAAAAACGCCACGCTTATGCAAAATAATTGGTAGTGCTGCGGATTTTTCCGCGGTGATAATCCACAGCGGAAATTTCCGCAGCATGTGCACAGCACATGCAGATTATCATTGGAGAACATTGCCGACCTTCTACCAAGCATTTTTTAAGTGTTTCTGCGGTGGAATTGCCGCTGCGGAAACGCTTAAAAAACACATAATGGGCACACAGCCTTACAATGCAGTGCATATGTTCATTCTTTGCAGTGCTTATTTCGCATTTTTTTCAATCGGGTTACAGAGTGGAATCGCCTAAAAAAGACATTGTATACGCATACCCTTTATAATAATAATCATTTTTATTTATATAGCGCCAATATATTCCACAGCACTTTACAATTAAGCGGGGACATAGACAGACAATAAATTCAATACAAGTTAAGAAAGTTTAAACAAGTAGATTAGGGGTGAGGTCCCTGCTCGCAAGTTTAAAATCTACACCATTGGTCTTATTTACCAGTAGGTAAAGTGCCTAGGGCAGCATTGACACCAAATAAGGCCCTGCATATAGGGTACATATAATGTCAGAAGTGTATCCACTTATACAAAGTCTTGTATAGCCAAGATAGAAGCAACAGATGTAAGACAGCAGTCCAGTGAATGTTGTTTATACACTAAAGTAGACGGTAGGTTAGTATCACAGCTCTACCACTAGATGGCAGGGGAGTCCCTTATATTTTGTGAGAAAAGGTATGTGCCCACGATGCAGATTTGAAGCAGAAATTTCCTGAGCGTTTTTGTCTCTCCTTGCCAGAAAAAACGCATGCAGTTTTTACATGTGTTTTTGACGCGTTTTTACATGCGTTTTTTTAAGCGTTTTTGAGCATCAACGAATGATTTTTGGAGCTACAAAGTTAGTGGGACATTGCTTAAGCCCTTGGATTACCATAGAACTGGGGTAAGTATATTATTTCATTTAAATGATAAAAAGTATGTGTGTGTTGTATTTCAAATAAAGTGTTTACACTGTGTCTGTCTGTTTCTTTACTTTGTTTGGTCATGAAAAGGTCTGATTGACACGTTGACATCACCAAACAAAAGAGCTGGTTGTCAGCTGATACCATTCACTCAATCTTCATTAACATTTCTATTCACGTAATTTATGCGGCTGTTGTGAGCTGGGTTTTTTTCTCAGCCTGGGAATGTGCCACTAGGCAAACATTTTCCCTGGCCATAATTAACATCTCCAACTGGTTTGTTAGCCCCTACGTCCCCCCGATCAGCACTCAGCAGCGCTTTGGACGCAGCGTATTTTTGTTGCATCCAAAACGCGGTGTTCTAATGCTGCATTTTTGTTGTCGGTACATGTGAATCTACTGCATATAACGACACTTCAATCGGTCAAAATCTGCAGCAGAGACTAGCGTGTCAGATACAGTAAATGACATGCTGTGGGTGAGTTTGGGTACGTGCCGACGATCCAGAGCCGCTGCAGGTTTGATGCTGCATATTTATACAGCCTCAAACCAGCAGCGTCCAGATGTTACAGCATAGTGGATGGATTTGTAGACATCTCATGTCCACTCTCAGTGCATCAGAGGCTGCGGATCATCCGTGGACACTGACATGCGGTGCGTCTTTCAGGACCACAGCATGTCAAATTCTCTTGTGGAGTCACCAGTGTCCGCAACAGAAATTTGACCACTAGAAAGTACAGAATGCGATAAATCCGCATGGTTCAGTGAACACATGTGGATCTACCTGCATTCAATAGAATGCAACGTTTTGGATGCATCAAAAATTTGCGCCCCAAAGCGCTGCTATGGCTGAATTATGATTACCAACCATACTGTTCCAAGATCAGTACAGAGAAGTGATGAAGGACCTGTGATGACATCAGCACCATGTGATCAGGGGGCGGAGCTGTACAGAAAAGTGATGAAGGACCTGTGATGAGGTCAGCACCATGTGATCAGGGGGCAGACCTGTACAGAGAAGTGATGAAGGACCTGTGATGAGGTCAGCACCATGTGATCAGGGGGCGGAGCTATACAGAAAAGTGATGAAGGACCTGTGATGAGGTCATCACCATGTGATCAGGGGGCGGAGCTGTACAGAGAAGTGATGAAGGACCTGTGATGAGGTCAGCACCATGTGATCAGGGGGCGGAGCTGTACAGAGAAGTGATGAAGGACCTGTGATGACATCAGCACCATGTGATCAGGGGGCGAAGCTGTACTGAGAAGTGATGAAGGACCTGTGATGAGGTCAGCACCATGTGATCAGGGGGTGGAGCTGTACAGAGAAGTGATCAAGGACCTGTGATGACATCAGCACCATGTGATCAGGGGGCCGAGCTGTACAGAGAAGTGATGAAGGACCTGTGATGAGGTCAGCACCATGTGATCAGGGGGCGGAGCTCTACAGAGTAGTGAAGGACCTGTGATGAGGTCAGCACCATGTGATCAGGGGGCGGAGCTGTATAGAGAAGTGATGAAGGACCTGTGATGACATCAGCACCATGTGATCAGGGGGCGGAGCTGTACTGAGAAGTGATGAAGGACCTGTGATGATGTCAGCACCATGTGATCAGGGGGCGGAGCTGTACTGAGAAGTGATGAAGGACCTGTGATGAGGTCAGCACCATGTGATCAGGGGGCGGAGCTGTACTGAGAAGTGATGAAGGACCTGTGATGAGGTCAGCACCATGTGATCAGGGGCGGAGCTCCGCAGAACATTGGGGAAGAGCCTATGATGACACTGTTCTGCAGAATGATACCTCTGCTTGACTGCATCATTTCCAGGTCACATGACATATGCGCGCCTGCGCACATCCGCAGATCGCTCCACCAATCACGCTCTGAGGGGACAGCCTCTCACAGGTCACTTTATGGGATCCAATGTGCCTGCGTTAACTCTGATACATGGGAAAGAGCATACAAATGCGCATGTCTGGATATCTCTGTCACCCATCTTATACATAAAGATTTTATCTTTTATATAGGGCTGGAAATAAGGAAGGTTTATTATTATGTATAACGCAAGACAGAACAGTTTGAATCTCATCTGTCAATAATCATAAGTGTAATCCTGTCACAAAAGACAATGTAAGATTGATATAACTGTAATACTGTCAAAAAATGACAATGGGGAGTCATTATAATAGTAAACCAAATAAAGTGCACATCACATCCTTAGCAAGAGTCTCCTCAGTGCAAATAAATCATCCTACAATTAATACCACTAATTATAATAGAAGCCATATCATGATGTCAAGCACAGCCCATATATACTATAGACTTATTCCAGAACGTTATTTCATTGTCCATTAATGTTGATGGCAGGACAACAAACCTTCATTCCTCATAAACTCAATACTCTGGCAATAACCATTAAAAAAGTATAAAAATAGACAATACTGAATCTAAAGAGATAAAATAGTCACCCATTCAATCGGGAAGGAAAGCGGAATATTAGGTATAGGTAGCGGTCGTACCTTGCTTACCTTAGGATAAATAGTAGTCATACAGATAGATGAAATGAGACATCAATGGATCCTCGATAGCTAGTCGTTATACTGACCTCTGCATACTTTTAAAGTTATATTCCTTTATAATAGTCAAATAAAAGTTATATTTTAAGGTCTTTAGGTTGGGGTTTTTGATGCCTTTGGCAAATAGTGTTTTTCTACGTCTGAATTATGGGCACAAAGCCTAAAATTTAAAAAAAAATTGGCGTGGGCTCCCTCGTCATTTTTATGATCAGCAGAGAAAAAGCCGACCGCTGGGGGCTGATATTATTAGCCATGGAAGGGGCTATTAGCCAACAATGTTCCCTGGCTATTAATATCAGCCCACAGCTGTTTGTTTAGCCTTTACTGGCTAGATTACAGGGGGACTCCAGAAAAAAATTGACATGGGGTCCCCCTATAAAACCGAGCCAGCAAAGGGTAAACTAGACAGCTGCGGGCTGATATTAATAGCCATGGAAGGGGCCATGAATACTAGCCCCCTCCGTGGCTATTAATATCACCCCTCAGCAGTCCCAGAAATGGCGCATCCATAAGATGCGCCAAATCTGGCGCTTAGCCTCCGCTTTTCCCACTGCCCTATAGCGGTGGCAGGGGGTAATGGGGTTGGGGTTCACGTCAGCCTTGTATTGGCTGCTGACGTGAAGTCCAGGTTAGTAATGGAGGGCGTCTATAAGAAGCCCCCATATCTAACCGCGTAGTAAAATGGTAAAGTATTTTAATGAAATAAAACACATGGTTCTACAATTTTTTTTATTACTTGCCTCCGCTAAGCCCTCGATCTTCTGAAAAAAATGTAAAAAAACAAACAATATTCCTCACCTCTCCGTCATCAATGACGTAATCCACGATCACGACTGTCCCACGACGATCCGGATCATTTCTACAGCTGTGACATCAGCCATCACTGATGTCACAGCTGCAGAATACAGCACTTTATACTCACAGGGGTGTAAAATCACCTCCTGTCAGTATACAGTGCTGCAGGGGGTCACTGGGGTTCATCAGCTGATGAGCCCCGGTGAGCTAGAGACCGTGGGAACCTTCTTGTGTAGGTTCCCACGGTAAGCATCAGATGGTCATGAGACCGATCAGCTAAATACCGGCTTCAGCAATCAACTGATGGTCACGTGCCCATCAGCTGATTGCTGCCGGTACTGACCACCTGATGGTCACGCGACCATCAGGTGATCTCTGATGTTACCGATCAGCTGATGGTTGCGTGACCATCAGGTGATCAGTGACGTCACCGCAAATCCTGGAAATACACTGCAGGGCACGAGCCGCCAACGGTGTGCAGCGAGCCGCCAACAGGACAGCATCGTCCAGGAGGACTCAGGGGGCCACCGGAGAGGTGAGTATGAAGGTTTATTTTAAATTTTTACTTTTTTATTCTTTTTCACACTGCCTCTGGCACGCGGGCTGGGAGAAGTTGCTGCTTCTCCCATCCATGTTGCTCTCGCTGTTATCAGCCAGAGCAGCGGTCGGGTGAGAGAAGTAGCAGCCTCCTCTCTCGACCCGTTTACCTGCCACAGCGCGATTCCAGTGTAATTTTGCGCCTATTGATTACACTAAAATGCAGCAAATCCGCATTATACATGCGGGTCTGCTGCGATTCAATGCAAGTCAATGGGCGCGATTTCGCCGCTAAATCGCACCTGAATTGGTTGTGCTGCGGTTTGTGCCACAATGATAATACCCAGCGGTAATTTCTGCATCATGTGCACAGCACATGCGGATTATCATTGGTATACATGCAGACCTCTTACCAAGCGTTTTTAATGCGTTTCCGCGGCGGAATAGCCGCCGCGGAAACGCATTAAAACCACATCATGTGCACTCAGCCTTAGACAGAACATAAAAAGGCTTTTAAAAATATCCCTGCGCATCAGAATTAAATACACTGTGTGCTGAATTATTAGGCAAATGAGTATTTTGATCACACGATACTTTTTATACATGTTGTCCTACTCCAAGCTGCATAGGCTTGAGAGCCAACTACCAATTAAGTAAATCTGGTGATGTGCATCTCTGTAATGAGGAGGGGTGTTGACTAATGACATCAACACCCTATATAAGGTGTGCTTAATTATTAGGCAACTTCCTTTCCTTTGGCAAAATGGGTCAGAAGAGAGATTTTTCAGGCTCTGAAAAGTACAAAATTGTGAGATGTCTTGCAGAGGGATGCAGCAGTCTTGAAATTTCCAAACTTTTGAAGCGTGATCACCGAACAATCAAGCGTTTCATGGCAAATAGCCAACAGGGTCGCAAGAAGCGTGTTGGCCAAAAAAGGCGCAAAATAACTGCCCATGAATTGAGGAAAATCAAGCGTGCCAAGATGCAATTCGCCACCAGTTTTGCCATATGTCAGAGCTGCAACTTTACTGGAGTATCAAAAAGCACAAGGTGTGTGATAAGATAAAACGTCAAGAATGGGCCAAGAAATATCTTAAGACTAATTTTTCAAAGGTTTTAAAGACTGATGAAATGAGAGTGACTCTTGATGGGCCAGATGGATGGGCCAGAGGCTGGATCTGTTAAGGGCAGAGAGCTCCACTCCGACTCAGACGCCAGCAAGGTGGAGGTGGGGTACTGGTATGGGCTGGTATCATCAAAGATGAACTTGTGGGACCTTTTCAGGTTGAGGATGGAGTGAAGCTCAACTCCCAGACCTACTGACAGTTTCTGGAAGACAACTTCTTCAAGCAGTGGTACAGGAAGAAGTCGGTATCGTTCAAGAAAAACATGATTTTCATGCAGGACAATGCTCCATCACATGCATCCAACTACTCCACAGCATGGCTGGCCAGTAAAGGTCTAAAAGAAGTAAAAATAATGACATGGCCCCCTTGTTCACCTGATCTGAACCCCATAGAGAACCTGTGGTCCATCATAAAATGTGAGTTTTACAGGGAGGGAAAACAGTACACCTCTCGGAACATTGTCTGGGAGGCTGTGGTGGCTGCTGCTCGCAATGTTGATCGAAAACAGATCAAGCAACTGAGAGAATATATGGATGGAAGGCTGTTGAGTGTCATCATAAAGAAAGGTGGCTATATTGATCACTAATTTTTTTTATTTTTTTTTTGCATGTCAAAAATGTTTATTTCTAAATTTTGTGCACTGATATTGGTTTACCTGGTGAAAAGGAGCAAGTGAGATGGGATTATATTTGGTTTTTATTAAGTTGCCTAATAATTTGGCACAGTAATAGTTAACTGCACAAACAGATATCCTCCTAAGACAGCCAATTGTAAAAAAAAAACACTCCAACTTCCAAAAATATTAAGCTTGGATATTTATGAGTCTTTTGGGTTGATTGAGAACATAGTTGTTGATAAATAATAAAAATAATCCTCTAAAATACAACTTGCCTAATAATTCTGCACACAGTGTACTTGCTTTTCTATGTAAAGGCTATGTGCCCACGATGCAGAAATGCTCAGGATTTTTTCCTGAGCGTTTCTGTATCTCCCTGGCAGAAAAAAACGCATGCGGATTGTACATGCGTTTTCCTGCCTGGGACATGCGGAAGTGAAGCGTTCTTCACATGCATTTCCGCATGCGGGTTGACAAGTGCTTTCCAAGCGATTTTAGCATCACTTGGAAAGTGCTTGTTAACTTGGTCACACTATATAAATCCATGCAAACGGCATAAATTTATATAGTGTGACCTAAAGAATGGTAAAAAATAAAGATATACTTACCCTCTGATGGCCCCCGGTGTCCTGCTTCCCTCCGTTCTCCCTTGCCGGCAGCGGTACACTGAAGGACCTGCCGACGTCAGCGTCGCGTCACCCGTCACATGACTATGACGTCAGCGCAGGTCCTTCAGTCCATCGCGAACTGCCGGCATGAGAGGAGGAGCGCATCGGGGGCCACCAGAAGGTAAGTATAATATTTTTTTTTATTATTTATTTTTTTTTACAGTTTCTATGGTACCCAGGTCCGGAGGAGAGTCTCCTGTCCTCTAGACCTGGGTACCATCCGCACATTAGAACGCATGGAATGCGCATCTACATATACAGTGATGCGTAATCCATGCGATCTAATGCAAGTCAATGGCGGCGAAAACGCAGCACTTCCGCAAAATAATTGGTAGTGCTGCGTTTTTTTTCCGCAATGATAATCCGCAGTGGAAATTTCCGCAGCATGTGCACAGCACATGCGAATTATCATTGGGGACCGTGGCAGGCCTTCTACCATGCATTTTTTAAGCATTTCTGCAGCGTTTTTGCCGCTGCGGAAACGCTAAAAAAAACGCATCGTGGGCACACAGCCAAATACTTTTATGCCCAAAAAAGATAAAAGTATTCTAGGAGTGTTACCTATATTGAATAACCAGAAAAATTATATTTGCAAACTTTCAGAGCTCAGAGGTTCCTTCATCAGGCAAGTGTACAAATTAATGACCGAGATAAAAGCACAACATTTAAGAGATGTAAACATAGGACATTTGTGCATGGGATGGATATGGTGATGACTCCTAGAGATAAGCCAAAGTTATAACGCTAAGGTTTTTACTGATAGGGAATTTAGATTGTGAGCCCCAATGGGGACAGCGATGATAATGTTTGTAAAGCGCTGCAGAATATGTTGGCGCTATATAAAAATAAAAGATTATTATTATTAAATGGAGAGGTGGTGGGAGTGATGGCTCAGGAGTTTAATGATCAGTTTAGTTAGTCTCCTGGAGGTGTGAAGTATGTCTACCAGAAGTGAGTCACAAATACAGGTGATAGATTGAGTCCTATTGTCAAAGACTTGAACATTCTTGTCAGATTGAATTCCCAGATTGTTCATTTGTCAATTATGCCAATGGATTGTGGTATTTGAACATTAAATGGAACCTGTCACATGAAAAAACACTATTTAACCTGCAGGTTAATAGCATTCTGAACCTGCCCATCGCCAGCACATAGACCCCCGCTGACAGGAGGAAATAAACTTTATTTCTCCCGATAGTGTTCAGGTTTCAGTCACGGGGGTGGTGCCAGCGTGGTTTCCGTTAAAGGGAACCTGTCTGCTTCCCCATGCCCTTCACCCCACCAACATTTGTGTATTTATTGCTAAATTCCCTGCTTAACCAACCCTTTACCCTCTTAGACACCTAAACACATGTTGAAAAAAAGTATTTATAAGCTCGGTTTTCTTTTATGCAAGTTAGTCCTTTGACTAGTCAATGGGGCATTTGTTTCCCCAGACTAATTCTTCTCATTACATGTTACCACGCCCCTGTGCGAAATTGACTGTGGCGAGCTGGGTCATTCCAGGAGGTCTCAGCGTCTGAACTGAGAGCAGTACTCCTCCACACTACGTTTTCCCTGAACCAAGCTGCGGATCATTGATTCAGCAACCACTTCTTGACGACCACTATGACAGGGTTGTCATAAATAAGCCCCAGAGCAGAGAAAAAAGTGTCTACTGAGTAAAGCACTGGAGAATCCTCAGGAAGAGAAAATGCTCAAGCTTGAGGATCTCCACAGAGCAACGACAGAACAATACCCACATGTTGACTATCATTTCCGGCTTAAAGAGGCCGGAGACGAAAAAACAATTTGCATGAAGAACGAAAAATTGAAAACTTAGTTCGGTCCCCGTCTAAACAATCCGGCAAATTTACATTAGGCTCTGAAGGCGGTTTTAGGTCTTGTAGAACAGGCGTAGCGGCGGCTAAAGCATACTGATATTACTGCATTCATGATGGCTACTCAGCACAAAAAAATGGAGTGGGCTGGTGATCATTTTATGACTGCACAAGCACATGAATAGCGTATCATGTGATTTTTAATTTTACCAATAAAAATGTGATGTTTTATGTACATATATCCCTTTTTCTCGTCTTTGTTTTTGAACTATAAACCTAGGTTCAGAACTGTGTTGAGCCCTGGCCGCGGAGGTTGGCACCCTAAGATAATAACATGCAAAAAACAAAGGGATATTTTCAGCTCAGCCTTGTGACTGAGTCAGGGGTGGATTAAGAGTAGCAAGGGCCCCGGCAGTTTAAAGGGCAGTTTAGAAGGCATGGCACCCCCCACACACACACACACCTGATGTATCACGTGACATGTCACATGATCCCCCTTTGATAGATCATGCGATAGTTCATGTGAAATTAATTCTGCTCAATATTAATATATTAATTATAATTATTTTTTTACATTAATTGTATGACTTAATATTGAGCACAATTAAGTATGCTGACATCCCCTATACAGTTAGGTCCATATATATTTGGACAGAGACAACATTTTTCTAATTTTGGTTCTAGACATTACCACAATGAATTTTAAACAAAACAATTCAGATGCAGTTGAAGTTCAGACTTTCAGCTTTCATTTGAGGGTATCCACATTAAAATTGGATGAAGGGTTTAGGAGTTTCAGCTCCTTAACATGTGCTACCCTGTTTTTAAAGGGACCAAAAGTAATTGGACAATTGACTCCAAGGCTATTTCATGGACAGGTGTGGGCAATCCCTTCTTTATGTCATTCACAATTAAGCAGGTAAAAGGCCTGGAGTTGATGTGAGGTGTGGTGCTTGCATTTGGAAGGTTTTGCTGTGAAGTAAACGTGGTCAAAGGAGCTCTCCATGCAGGTGAAACAAGCCATCCTTAAGCTGCAAAAACAGGAAAAACCCATCCGAGAAATTGCTACAATATTAGGAGTGGCAAAATCTACAGTTTGGTATATCCTGAGAAAGAAAGAAAGCACTGATGAACTCATCAATGCAAAAAGACCTGGGCGCCCACGGAAGACAACAGTGGTGGATGATCGCAGAATAATCTCCATGGTGAAGAGAAACCTCTTCACAACAGCCAACCAAGTGAACAACACTCTCCAGGAGGTAGGCGTATCAATATCCAAATCTACCATAAAGAGAACACTGCATGAAAGTAAATACAGAGGGTTCACTGCACGGTGCAAGCCACTCATAAGCATCAAGAATAAAAAGGCTAGACTGGACTTTGCTAAAAAAACATCTAAAAAAGCCAGCACAGATCTGGAAGAACATTCTTTGGACAGATGAAACCAAGATCAACCTCTACCAGAATGATGGAAAGAGAAAAGTATGGTGAAGGCGTGGTACAGCTCATGATCCAAAGCATACCACATCATCTGTAAAACACGGCGGAGGCAGTGTGATGGCTTGGGCATGCATGGCTGCCAGTGGCACTGGGTCACTAGTGTTTATTGATGATGTGACACAGGACAGAACCAGCCAAATGAATTCTGATGTATTCAGAGCCATACTGTGTGCTCTGATCCAGCCAAATGCAGCCAAACTGATTGGTCGTCGTTTCATACTACAGATGGACAATGACCCAAAACATAAAGCCAAGCAACCCAGGAGTTTATTGAATGGCCAAGTCAGTCACCTGATCTCAACCCAATTGAGCATGCATTTCACTTGTTAAAGACTAAACTTCAGACAGAAAGGCCCACAAACAAACAGCAACTGAAAACCACCGCAGTGAAGGCCTGGCAGTGCATCAAAAAGGAGGAAACACAGTGTCTGGTGATGTCCATGAGTTCAAGACTTCGGGCAGTCATTGCCAACAAACGGTTTTCAACCAAGTACTAGAAATGAACATTTTATTTACAATTATTTAATCTGTCCAATTACTTTTGGTCCCTTTAAAAACAGGGTGGCACATGTTAAGGAGCTGAAACTCCTAAACCCTTCATCCAATTTTAATGTAGATACCCTCAAATGAAAGCTGAAAGTCTGAATTTCAACTGCATCTGAATAGTTTTGTTTAAAATTCATTGTGGTAATGTCTAGAACCAAAATTAGAAAAATGTTGTCTCTGTCCAAATATATATGGACCTACCTGTATACAGTATGAGACCCTACATACTGTACAATATGAGCTGCCACAATCCTCCTATACACAGCAGGAGGACGCACGTAGCCATCGATACACAGCAGGAGGAAGCACATAGCCATCTATACACAGCGGGAGGCTGCACGTAGCCATCAATACACAGCGGGAGGCCGCATGTAGCCATCCATGCACAGCAGGAAGCCACACGTAGCCATCAATACAGTGCAGGAGGCCGCATGTAGCCATCTATACACAGCAGGAGGTCGCACTGCGCCATCTGTACACAGCAGGAGGCCGCACGGCGCCATCTATACACAGTAGGAGGCCGCATGGCGCCATCTATACACAGCAGGAGGCCGCAAGTAGCCATCTATACACAGCAAGAGGCTGCATGGCGCCATCTATACACAGCAGGAGGCCGCACACAGCCATCTATACACAGCAGGAGGCCGCACGTAGCCATCTATACACAGCAAGAGGCCGCACATAGCCATCTATACACATCATGAGGCCGCACATAGCCATCTATACACAACAGTAGGCCACACGGCACCCCCCAGATGCAGCAGGAGGCCGCACGGCTTCATCTATACATAGCAGGAGTCCGAACGGCGCAATCTATACACAACAGGAGGCCGCACGGCGCCCCTCAGATACTGCAGGAAGCCATACGGCGCCCCCAGATACAGCATGAGGCCGCACAGAGACATCTATACACAGCAGGAGGCCACACGGCGCCATCTATACACAGCGGGAGGCCGCACGACACCATCTATACACAGCGCGAGGCTGCACAGCTCCATCTGTACACAGCGAGAGGCTGCACGGCACTATCTATACACAGCGGGAGGCTGCACGGCTCCCACCAGATAACACGGGAGGCCGCCCAGCGCCCCCCAGACACAGCAGGAGGCCGCACGGCGTCCCCGAGATACAGCAGGAGGCCGCACGCAGTCACGCACACAAACAATCATATACAGACATATACAAAGACGTATACATACAACATAAACATATTTGAAACACAAAAATAAATATAAACAGACATCACACAATGATATCTGCACACACAAACACACTGTAACACTCACCATCCCCCGGCTCGGCTGCCGTCGTCCAGCTCCTCTCCAGTGGTAAGTAGCAGTGCAGGGCGCACTGCATGCCGTCACGCTAGCAGAACGGCCGTGCACAAGGCCGTGTCTCCTAGCTGTGACGTGGCCGGGCCAGCACACAAGCAAGTTTACAGGTGCAGTGCTGGCCCAGACGATGAAGAAGCAGGGGCCCTGCGCAGCTGCCGGTGGGAGCAGTCCGGGGCCCCCCCTCCTCTGCCTGCTGAGATATGTGTGCCGCATTGGCGCCGCACACATTATAATGAGGGCAATCTGCCCATGGGTCCCCCGGAGCCTTGGGCCCCAGGTGGTAGCCCAGATTTCCCTTATTATAATCCACCTATGGATTGAGTTCATCTGATCCATGAAGTGGAGTGCGGAGAAACGTCCCTGTCAGATGTGGTAAGCAGCTTGTAAGTTAAGAAAAAAATCCAGCTCCAGCAATATAAAATCAGAAGTATTCCTTTATTATAAAGTCCATTAAAATTGTAGGCAATTGTCAAAACCAATTCTTTCAATCATAGTGGAGGAAAATAGTTGCTTATAAATAACAACTGAATGCGTTTTGAGCACCCTGCGTGCTCTTAAACTCAGTTTGATGATACAGGAAACAGGTTTTTAAAATCCTGTGTGAACATGCTTAGTATAATTATACCTCATTATGCACCAGGTGAACAAGAAATCATTAAAATCATTATGCTGAAAATACAGATAAAATATTATCTAGAATCATCCGGAAAAAGTGTAAAGGAAGATATCAGCAATACACTGGTGTTATAAGATAAACACAGCCAGTGCATGATCTATCAATAGTGTAGCATGATTTCTATTTTTAGATTTAGACCTGCAGGAACATGGGTGTTTAATAGGTAAATCTAAAAGGCTAGATGCATCCCTAAGGAAGAGAACCGTAGTTCTTGAAACACGTTGGTCTTTTGGTCCCTGTAAGCCACCGTACCGGTACGGGTCACGTGCGCGCTGTCACGTGCACTGACGTCACGCAGGTCCTACTGCGTTGACACAAGGCACCTACTCAAGGTCCTTCCCGCCCTCCACAGACCGCCGATGGAGGACACTAAGCGCAAAGGAGAACAGCTGGTCACCGGCCGGGACCCTGTTACACTCTCTGTGCGACCCACCTCTACCCCCTACCGCCCCTTCTGCCCCCGCTGCCAGCTGAGACTCTGGGAGTACCTACAGTAAGACGCGAACGAGCCCCTGTCAGCAGAATCAGCCCTGACAGACAACCAACTGTAAGTAACTGAGCTCTGCTCCTACGGTGACATCCAGCATCTAAGACTGCACCACAGTGTGCACATTCTGTACACACACCAGACTGCACATCTCTCTTGATCGCAACTACCACCACGAAAAAGTTTAAGAGCATTAAGCAGATCCTCAGTACGCTAACATAGAGCACAGACACTGCTTCCCCACTGCTACCAACACTACCTGTGAGCCCAAGGAACAAGCAGATTTTCAGTGCTCTAATCTAGCAGGTAACATTTAATCATCTTACCTGCACTGTGCATGCCCTCCCCCTACCAATTAGGATCCATAGATACATCTATAGTATACTAACATTTATTTCAATAGTATCCTTCAAGCCTTTTTGATACATATACAGCTGTCCATCACCCAGCATTGGACAACATGCTTCAAGACCGTAGTCACTAGCACATGCTACCTTCGAACCTATACAGAACCTCGTACAGTTAAATACATATTTTCTCACCTGTGCCACAGGTATAACAAAACCCTTTTACTACTTGCCAGCAGCAGCAAGTAGCCTCAAGCACTGCGATCCACACTAGCTGTCCATCACCCAGAACCGGACAATAATCAAGATCGCAGACACCATCAAGTGCAGTCCTGAAACCTACACAGAACCCCCCTCCTTTACGGGTAAAAAACTGCATTCCTTCATATGTGCCATTTAGACCCTCTGCACAGGCATAACTAATATTACTCTATATCCATTAGCAGTACTTTCTAATCCCGCTGCCTAAACATCAAGAAACGACTATTACCCCAAGCACAAGCCATCCACTCCTGGAAATCTACTCAGATCGACAACAGGTAAATCATTTCTTCCACCAGTGAGATCAGCCACTCCAAGCCTACGGGGAACAATCTGGTCACTAACCCCTCCTTTCCCCTTCTCTCTCTCTTTTATACACCCAGGAACCATCCAGACTACAACCCTTCTAAAACTGGCCTAAAAACCCATGAGGCTACTATTACAAGGAACTCACACAAAGCCTCTACCCCAAAAGACCCACCATCTATCCCTATCTAATATTTTAATATTTTAACCTTCACTGTGATTTAACGTCATTTTTATGTGAGATTTACTATTCAAAATAAAAACTTTTTTATCATCTTCTCCTATTGTCCACATCTTGTCCTAAAAAAACCCTCCCCCTTCTTTTATACGGCCTAAACCTTACCAGCGCAGGATATTTTAATCATCTGTCAGATAATACTCAGTTTCTTCCTGAAAATGATTGCAATCACAAATTCTTTGGTATTATTATCTTCATTTAATTTGTCTTCAATGAAAAAACAGAAAAACAATTGTCCTAAAGCCAAATTGGATATAATTCCACACCAAACCTAAAAAGGGGTGGACAAAAGTATTGGCACTGTTTGAAAAATCATGTGATGCTTCTCTAATTCGAGTAATTAACAGCACCTGTAACTTACCTGTGGCACCTAACAGGTGTTGGCAATAACTAAATCACACTTGCAGCCAGTTAACATGGATTAAAGTTGACTCAACCTCTGCCCTGTGTCCTTGTGTGTACCACATTGAGCATGGAGAAAAGAAAGAAGACCAAAGAACTGTCTGAGGACTTGAGAAACCAAATTGTGAGGAAGCATGAGCAATCTCAAGGCTACAAGTCCATCAGCAAAGACCTTAATGTTCCTGTGTCTTCCGTGCGCAGTGTCATCAAGAAGTTTAAAGCCCATGGCACTGTGGCTAACCTCCCTAGATGTGGACGGAAAAGAAAAATTGACGAGAGATTTCAACGCAAGATTGTGCGGATGGTGGATAAAGAACCTCGACTAACATCCAAACAAGTTCAAGCTGCCCTGCAGTCTGAGGGTACAACAGTGTCAACCCGTACTATCCGTCGGCGTCTGAATGAAAAGGGACTGTATGGTAGGATACCCAGGAAGACCCCACTTCTTACCCCGAGACATAAAAAAGCCAGGCTGGAGTTTGCCAAAACTTACCTGAGAAAGCTTAAAACGTTTTGGAAGAATGTTCTCTGGTCAGATGAGACAATAGTAGAGCTTTTTGGGAAAAAGCATCAACATAGAGTGTACAGGAAAAAAAAAGAGGCATTGAAAGAAAAGAACACGGTCCCTACAGTCAAACATGGCGGAGGTTCCCTGATGTTTTGGGGTTGCTTTGCTGCCTCTGGCACTGGACTGCTTGACCGTGTGCATGGCATTATGAAGTCTGAAGACTACCAACAAATTTTGCAGCATAATGTAGGGCCCAGTGTGAGAAAGCGGGGTCTCCCTCAGAGGTCATGGGTCTTCCAGCAGGACAATGACCCAAAACACACTTCCAAAGGCACTATAAAATGGTTTGAGAGAAAGCACTGGAGACTTCTAAGGTGGCCAGCAATGAGTCCAGACCTGAATCCCATAGAACACCTGTGGAGAGATCTCAAAATGGCAGTTTGGAGAAGGCACCCTTCAAATATCAGGGACCTGGAGCAGTTTGCCAAAGAAGAATGGTCTACAATTCCAGCAGAGCATTGTAAGAAACTCATTGATGGTTACCAGAAGCGGTTGTTCGCAGTTATTTTGGCTAAAGGTTCTGCAACCAAGTATTAGGCTGAGGGTGCCAATACTTTTGTCTGGCCCATTTTTGGAGTTTTGTGTGAAATGATCAATGATTTGATTTTTGCTTCATTCTCTTTTGTGTTTTTTCCTTGTAAGCAAATTAAATGAAGATAATAATACCAAAGAATTTGTGATTGCAATCATTTTCAGGAAGAAACTGAGTATTATCTGACAGAATTGCAGGAGTGCCAATACTTTTGACCACCACTGTATGTTAGATACATTACGGTTGGAGGGTTGGCTTATATCATGCAAATGTTCTTTCACCCTAGTTTTCAGTTTTCTAGTTGTAGAGCCAACATATTTTAATGTACAAGCTAGGCAATCTATAATATATACTACTGATTCAGAGTTGCAATTCAGAAAGCCTTTAAGTTCCCTCTGAACATGAAAAAGTGGATGTTTTATGGGAAACTGTTCAAGTTTTAAAGGGGAACTGACCACACTTAATATAGCCTGAGACTGATAGCCAATGTTGTGGATGAGGTTTACTGTGAGAGACATTTAAGCTAGGTGATAGATGGCTACCAATAGTGGGAGCATGTCTAGAAACAATTCTAATACCTACGCTAAGGATTTTATCCATAATTTTGTCATTTCTCGGAATATGCAAATTGTGGCTTATTATATTAGAAATTGATCTGAAGTGAGAACTGTACGAAAGAACTAAAGTTGGTTTGTGTGATGATTTAAAATTTCTAGTTTTTACACCCTGGGACATCAAATTTTCTCTACTTTTAGAATCCGCTATATGAGTGGCTCGTTCTAAAGTCCAGTTTGGATAACATCTGGCTTTTAATCGATTTTTGATAGTACCCACTTCTTTGTTATATGCTGACATGCTATTGCAATTCCGTTTAGCTCTCGTTAACTCTTCCACTGGGATGGACCTAATAGTATGGGAGGGATGATAACTATTTGCTTGTAGGAGAGTGTTATTCGCAACTTTTTTCTATAAGTACAGCTAGTCAGGGCAGAGAAGTACGCCTGCGCAGGAGTGCGATGCCAGGGGACACTGTGTACATGACGTAGGACGAGTCATCCACATGAAGCACAGAAGAAGGACGGCATCGAAAGAAGAAGGGAGGTGACGGAGCAGGACCAGCGAAGCCCTCGGATCCGACCGCCTCGTAGGTGAGTATAATAAAAGTTGTTTTTCTTTTGATGTAGGCCTGATCAGGGGCATATATACAGCATAATAGAATGCTGTATATCAGAGCTGAAAGGTGGTGGCCTTATCTCACATGGGGAAAACCTGGTGACAAGTTCACTTTAAACACAACAAAATTTCTGTGCAAAAAAAAAACCAGCAGAAAAAACACATCATTTATGCTACATGTGGACACAGTCTAAATCTCTAAGCAAAGTGAATGCGATTTCATGAAATCTCCGCCCTCAGAACGTCTTAACGCTGAACTGTGCGGTTCTGGTGCTTTTTTTTCTCCATAGGCTTCTATGCGGAATCTGAAAAAAATGCAAGGAAAAAAAACGCTATTTCATTTTTTAAGGGCAGAATCAAATATTTTCTGTCTTATTAAAAAAGCATTAAAAATGTGGATTCACGTCTGCACCAAAAATGAATCAAATAAGGGGTAAAATGCATACAAGAAATGCAGCAAACGGGGGCGTGGCCTAGCTGCTCTGAGGAGAAGACGCACTCTCCATGAGCTCCTGATAAAACAAGAAAAAATTCTGAATAATTGAAAAACCCATCAGTTTTGAACTTCCCAGAGTCTGGCTGGAACCCCATCAGTCTTTGGGAGAGACCCTGGGATCACAGAAACTGCATTACCGGCCCTACAGACCGCAGTGGAGCTGAACAAGCGGGACCTACAGAATGAAGACGGACGCCATCTTCCTCCCTCATGCTCCTGTCAAATACAAGACCACAGAGACGGCGGGACTCTTATTGAGGTCCTGGCAAACCCCACAAATACAGCCAAAGCCACAGCCACCCCACATGGTCCCCAGGCTCTATTCTTCAGGCTACCGGATAATAATCTCCCCTCCAAAGTGCCCGCAGCTCCGGACACCGTGGTGCAAGCCTCCCCTGCTTGCCATCAACCTCGCTTTCCTCCCAGGATAAACAGGAGCGTGCACTCCGATTGACTGCGATCCGGTCTCCGGGTCTCCCTGCTGAGCTGTGCAGATTGTTAGGCTTGGCCAATCCTTTCCCCCGCTGCCTCGGGTAAAACGCCGGAGTCACCTGAGCCGCAGCTCTGACATTCCGGGCGCACCTCTCCTCTCACCGGTTCCATCTTAAGAGGCTGCAATCTGGCGGAGTGGCTGAATGCTCAGAGTCACTGCGAAGAGTCCTGCTCCCTGCACAGGAGACGCAGGGGACTTCGCGCTTCTCTTAGGCTCTCTTTTGCATGAGATCAGGGAGAAGGGGGTAAGTCAGACTAGGAGAGAAGAGAGAGGGAAGGAAAGGAGAAGGAAGGAAAAGGAGAGGAGACAAGACTGAAAGTACAAGAGGAATATAGATAAGAAGAGGAGTGAAAAAAGGACTAAGGAAAAAGGTGAAAAGCACATAAGTAAAAGAAGAAGAGGAGAGAAAAGGAAAAAAGGAAAAAAGGGAGGAACTGAATAAAGAAAGAGAAGTTAGTCCATTGGGGCTTGAGGGGTTACCTCACCAACCATCATCTTTTTCTATCATTACCATATTACACATATAAAGAACTTTACTGCCATCTGCTGACTTAATTGCAGGAGTTTATCTCTTGTTCTTGGGCATCATCTTGTGGACATTTAAGAAATGGCAGCAAAAAAAAAAGAAAGAGACACTGGATTATATGCCAAAAAGTATTATTTATCCTGAATGCCATCTTGTGGGCTGCAAAGAAATCACAGTCCAAACTCATAAAAGGAATCTACTACCTCTACTGAAGTTGTTGGCAGCTAAAACTCCTCACTAACTCTCTACAATATGTAAAACAAATGGACTATGTAAAGTAGTCAAAAATGAAGGAACTCTGACAATTATACGCACTACAGAAGCTGGATTTGAAACTTATATATATGTAAAATGGTCAAGATCGGAGGGGCCCTGCGAGAGAACTTGCTAACTCCTCTAAGACAACACTAAATGGGGGTGAAATATATAAAGAAAACCATGCACCAACCCCCTCTAAATAAAAATACACTAAACAAAGGCCTTGCAAGCAGTTCTAACACACTAGTAGAAGATACTGATGATAGTGATCAAGGAGACTTAGCTACAGATGCACTACCAGTTTCCTGCTCCTTTATATAAAGAACACTCAAGAAAGCACTGGAACCACTTATAAAAGAGGTACGAGACATCAAACAAGACATGAATCAGATTGGCGCAAGAATAGAAACACTGGAGGGGATATTATACAGCTGGTGAAAAAACAACACCTATATACTCCTCAGGAATTTTATATATAAATAGCCAGAGCACAATAAAACTTAACTTTTAATTACATATAACAAAAAACTATTTCATATAATAAAGTGCTCATGGTGCCAGTGTGCATTATAAAAAACGATTTCACCCATGGATTGATACATCAAACGGAACCAGGGTATCAGGTAGTTCATTCAGTTGCTGGAATCCAAAATAATGTTCCCTATGTAACCTGTCGTGCCCTGTAAATCTCCCGCTCTCACAAGAGCAGTCCCCAAGTGTGACCTGAGTGATAATTCAATTAACCCCTAGAAAAATGAAAATTGCCCTCCCAACGCGTTTCCGCTTCAATATCGAGGCTTCATCAGGGGGGTAAATGTTATATCCAAATCATTGACAGGACACTGTCCAGCACTGCATGGGGCAAAAAAATTGGAAACTATCAAAGAGTTCCCAGCTAAATATAAGCAGCAGATTCCAAGTGCTGCAGTGACTACTAGAGGCACCCGGTTGCTTTTTTGTTTAGTTTTGAAATGTAGGAGATGATTCCTTGATATTCTGATGGCTCTTGTAATCTGGTTCTCAATTGTTCTTGGATGGTAGCCCTGATTCAAAAAGATCTTTCTGAGGCCACCAAGGTGTTTGTATCTAAACAAGAAAGCAACCGGGTGCCTCTAGTAGTCACCTACAATCCAAATCTGGAGGCGATAAGGAGAGCTGCATTGAAACTACAACCCTTACTACAAAAAGATGCCCGATTACTATCCAGATTTCCAGACCCCCCACTTCTGTGTTTCAGGCAGCCCCCAAATCTAAGAAGCATCATTGTCAGAAGCTCCCTGTATCTCCACCAGCTACAGGTACCTTTCCCTGCAACCAGAAAAAATGTAAATCCTGTCCGTTTATAATGACAAGATAAAGATCCCCAATTCACATCAGGACTACAAGATTCCAGGTACTTTCAGCTGTATCACATCCAATGTATTGTACTTAATTATATGTACCCAATGTCCAGCTGGGGGTCTGTATGTAGGGGAGACAGGGCAAAAACTTAGGACAAGGATGAATCATCATTGCCACACAATAAAAGAAAAAATAATATATCTACCTGTGGCCAAGCATTTTTGTTTCCCTGATCACAGCACCACAGACATGAAATTATTGGTATTAAAAGGTAATTTCAAATCTCAGAGAGACAGAAAAGTTTGGTAATATAAACTTATGGTGACCTTTGACACCTTCAGAGCCGGAATGAATGTGTCATATGGATTTATGTCATTCTACATCAACTAAGGAATGTGGTCCTCAGAACTGCAGGGTCATCCCAACCCTTGACCAAACCTCAGTCAAAGGACAATAAAACTTTCACACCCCTTATCTATGAACTACTAAAATATGAACAGCCAGAACTGTTTATCTCTCTCCCATAGTAGTAGATTTGCTTTACATCACCTGTCTCATCTATTGCATTATTTCTGTGTCCTATTGTGTATAAATATATGAGTCTTCAGATTTTGTGTTATACTATGCCTGATGCTTGAGTAGTCTCGAAAGATTGCAACTTGTTACCATCTTTTAAGTTAGCCATTAAAAGGTATCAACCACTGAGGACACTCAAATTTAAATACTTTTCTGTCTTCTTCAAGAAACCTACTTTAGAGAAACACATATCTACCCAAAACTTTTTTCTCTTCTTGGTTCCACTGTCCATCTCAGTTTGGTAACTCTAAGGGAGTAAGCATTGGTATTAACTCACGGATACCCTTTGTGGTAAAAGATACATATAAGGATGATGAGGGCAGAATTACGCTTGTTAAGGGTCTCCTGGGAAACACACAGGTCACCATAGGGAACAAATATGCTCCGAATAAGAAACAAATAAAATGGCTCGTCACCATGCTGGGTACATGAAATGAATTTGCGGAGGGAATATTGATCCGTGGTGGTGAATTCAATGTAGCACTGGATCCCCAAATAGATAACTCAACAGGTAAATCGACAATCTCACACAAGGCATTTGGTAAAGCTTAAAACTAAACTTCATGAGACCCAACTCACCGACATTTGGAGACTGTCTAACCCTTCGGTAAAGGACTACACACATTTCTCTGCCCCACACCGTTCATATCAAAGAATAGATTATATCATGTTCCAGACAACATACCGTACTTAAAATACTATGCAAGCTCAAGAATTAAATCCCACATATTCTCAGATCACTCGCCCATTGAAGTCTCCTTTACAATACCTACTATCCCAAAACAGGAATATATTTGGAGATTCAATGACATTATTTTGAAGTCCCTGGAGAATGTAGAGAAAATAAAGCACAAACTGGAAGAGTATTTTCTTCATAATGACAATAATGAAGTTTCTCTGCAGACTCTATGGAAAGCACAAAAATCATATGTCCAAGGTGAGATTATAGCTACTACTACTAAAAGAAGGAAAAAGACATAGAGGCTGCATCTTTACAAAGGGAAATTAGTAAACTGGAAACACTACACAAAAGGTTGCTAAACCCTGATCACTTATCTCAACTTACCTTGGTAAGAACAAAACTGTGTAATTTAGTAAACATACAATCTGCCAAGAATTATCTTCATTCCAGATTTAAGTATTATGCACATGGAGACAAGCCAACCAAATTTATGATAGCTAGTCTAAGACAAAATAAAGTGAAATCTTTTATTAATAGAATTAAAAACAAAGCAAACCACATGCTATGCAAAACAGAAGAAATCACACATGAATTTATTAAATTTTACGAACAACTTTATAACCTAGACCCTCACCCATTGAAATCAAATACTAACAACAAAAAAGAAAAAAATAACACCTTTTTAAGTAATACAACATTACCCACCCTTACAGAGGACCAGATAAGGGCTCTGAGCTCTCCTATACTAGAACCAGAGATAGTAGAAGCACTATCCTCATCTCCAAAAAATAAATGCCTGGGCCCTGATGATTTTACTCCCTTCTTTTATGAAACCTTTAAAGAGACACTACTCCCCTATTTAATCAAATTGTATAATCAAGCACTCCATGGGACTCCATTTCCTATGCAAACACTCACAGCAACAATTTCAGTAATCCCAAAAAAAGGAAAGATCCCACTCTTTGCAATAATTATAAACCTATATCCCTCCTTAACTCGGACCTAAAAACTTATGCAAAAATACAAGCTTTAAGATTATGTAAGGTCTTACTCTCAATTATTAACCCCGATCAAGTGGGATTTGTACCCAATAGAGAGGGAGAAGATAATATTTTTAGAACCATACAGCTAATATATTATGCCCAAAAGTTTTCCATATCCCCCAAAGATTTATTGCAGCTGTGTTCTCGATGTACGAAAATCCTTCGGCACATGTACTGGTTAATGGCCAACTTTCTCATCCACTTCGCACTAACAATGGAACCCGCCAGGGTCTATATTCTTATCATAGAAACATTGTTGAAAAAATGAGGGAGGACATGAGTTTTGAAGGAGTAAGATGTGGGGGTAGGACGCACAAAACTGCAGCATACGCGGACGATTTGCTCTTGTTGATCACTAATCCCCAAAGGGCCTTTTCAAAAATTATAGATACACTTGATTTCTTAGGTAGCCTTTCCAATTTCAAGATCAACATGAGCAAGTCCAAAGCTCTAGATATTAATTTACTAAAAATATTAAACTACATTTAAATAAAGACTCCCCATTTGATTGGACTCCCAGCATTCATTTTCAGGGTATCAATATTTCCTCAAACTTGAAGGATCTATATAAAAGCAATTTCCCACCTCTGCTCTTAAATATTTCAAAACTGGTCTTTTCTTGGTCCACTCCCTATATTTCATGGATAGATCTCATGAAATGCATAATCTGGCCTGAAATCACTTATTTAATGCAGTCTTTACCTATATGTCTTCCTGGCTCCTTCTTTATTTAGAGAAACGCAAAAAATTTTATTAAGTCATGTATGGAACTCAAAAAAGACCCCAGTTTCCCAGCATATTGTAACCTTACTCCATCATAAAGGCGGGATAGACCTACTGTCCCCTCTCTATTTTCAACGTGCTGTTCATCTGCAAAGAATAGTGGATTGGATAAGGCATCCAGAACACAAATTCTGGGTTCACATAGAAGAGGAGAATGTTTCATTTCCACTGAGACAGTTGATCTTTTCCTTATGCGGGAAATTTAATAACTTCGAAACTATGAACCTGTGGCACCCCTGAGGGTTCAGTCGCCACAGAGGTACTGCACCTCACCCAGAGGTGTGGTGTCTCCTTCTCTCAGGTAGGGAGGGAGTGCTGCCCGGAACCCCAACACCCGCATTCAACACTACACTACTCCAGGCCGGCTGGAAGGGCAAGATGCACTGTGTTTCCTGCTGAGCCCTGTCCCTGGCTGGAGTGGGGGGAACCAAAGAGATGGGGAACCAGTAGTGGGTGTGGGTGGAGGATGTAGAGTAGGGGAGCACCATAATAGGAGGTATATAAAGGGAAGCCATCTTAGGGTGGCAGGTCAGGCTAGTCAGTGTGGATTCAGTAAGGAGAGGAGGGGAGCAGAGTCTCTTCAGGAGCTCTTCTCCACAAGTGGGGCCTAGTAATAGAGGCCCAGGAGGGGAGCAGAGGAGAAAGGCTCCGTTTTACAGAAGGGATCCTAGGGGGTACGGTGAGTACAGGACGGCACCCGTACGCCCCGAATCTGCCAGGTGTCAGAGGGATCAGGCCACAAGAAGGGACCGGTCCCTGGCACAGCCGTGTTACTCCAGGTCTCGGCTGGAAAAACCGGAGGCTTCTGCACCTCCAAGGTGCAGTTGCCACAGTCTCACCCTAGTCACCGTGAAGGGCATCAAGTAGATCCGGGAACTCCAGGTTGCCCTGAAGGGACTTCAGAGCACCCGATCGGGACTGTGTGTGGGAAGCGCAGGGCAGGAGGGAGAAGACCTAGCGCGGGAAGTCGGTCTAGTTAGGAACATAAAGAAAGCGGGGTTCTGTCAAGCACTCCTGACATATCTGAGGAAGAGCTGAATCCCTGTTCTGGTGGACGCAGTGCGAAACGGGAGGCTGACACCCGTACAGTGTACCTGAGAACCTTGAACAAGAACTGTGAGTAAAACTCGGATGACTGCACCGCACTGCCTCCTTCAGTTATTTCAGCTGCGCCATCCCGACTGCACTACAAGCCCACCATCAAACTCTACACTGCCCTGAGGCCTGCTCCACCTGTGGGGAGCTGTTCCATCCTACCTGCCCTATCAACTGCCTCAGAGGTCTGCAGCAGCGCTGATACAAATTACCAGAAACCACAGGTGGCGTCACGATCAAACTACAAATCCCATATAAACTATCCCCTTTTTGTTGACCGCCCTGGGCCACGGACCGGGCCAGCCACTGTGACATATTCCCCCCCAGCATCCATAGGCCCGGACACTGAGTACCCCACTGCCCTGGGGGCGCGTCATCTCCATTCACCTACTTTACACAGAAAGTATGGTCATTGAGCCATATTAGAGAAACCTAATCCTTCTCCGCTGTTGCAGATCAGAGACCTGTTTCTTTAGAGTACTTCAGTAACAAATGACACAGTTCGGCAGTCAATACAAACATCAGAAATTCTATTACACTCTCTTAGACACTGGTTTAATTCCTACATTGAACGAATAAAAAGAAAGACTAAATGTAGTGTCCCTAAACCCCCTCCTATATCATAGATTTCTACTTCATTACAACACTATCGTCAAACACAAGGATGTCAATAGACAACTTACATGGTTTAAGACTATTTTGGCGCAAGTTAAACCACAAAAGTAATTTGTTGCCACTTCGCACAAGCAAATAATTTTCCTTAGAGAGCCTAAAAAATTACCCTTCCTTTCCAAATGGGAACAATATATGGAAAAAACATTTGCAGAAATAAAAATAATCTCACTAGCCCCAAAACTTTCATCGAAGTGCATTTGTGGTGCCCTGCTGCGCATTGGTGCCATAGATCCCAGAGGGGTGCATGGACGGATTCCTCCACAAGAGGCCCTCATAGCATTCACACACCTCCACCTTCCACCTCAGACCAGCAGAGGGAGCCCGTTAGGGATATAAAAAGGGAAGGTGGAGCTAGGCAGTAGAGTCTGAAGTCTACAGTCTGGTCTGAAGTCAAGTCTGCAAGGAGTTCAGTTACAGTCTGTCTAAGTCTGGAGTCCACAGAGAGTGAAGTCTGTGAGAAAGTCAGTCCAGCCCAGACTCATTGAGCTCAGGTTAGTGAGCCTAAGGCGTGCCGACACCATAAGAACGGTGAAGAGTAGCGAGGCCCACTGCCAGTGTGAAGCCTAGTGAGGGTCCCGATCGTGGCCAAAGACAAGTGGAGTAAGCGAGCTACATAGAGGGCAGAGGAGCTTAGCCAGCTCACCCCAAGACCATATACCGGACACCGGGTCCGTGTCTGCAAGGATCTCTAGGACCAGCATAAACAACGGGAACCCCTGGTGAACTACATGTCCCAGGAACACCAGAAGCTGACCGTTATCCCAGGGTTAGGAATCACAGAGGCCCAAGAGACCAGAGAGTGTGATCTCCAACAGAAGGCCCTACCTCCAGGTCAGCAGGTGCAAGACAGAGACCAATATAGCCTAGCTCCAGGCAGGTCATAAACTTACCAGGAAAAGGCAAGAAACAGGAGGCCCCACACCCGCTCACTGGGGAGAGTCCTGAAATGTACCCTTCACCCTACAGTGCCCTAGATCGTGACTGAAACACCACCAGTAAAGGAACTGAAGTGAACTGTCGTGTGTGTGCCTATCCTTCCTCTGACCCGGCTGGGTCCCCTCTGTCCTGCATCCCTTTTCCTATGCTGCCCTGAGGCCCCACTCCACCAGTGGGGTGCCGCACCAACTTAGCTGCCTGACCACCGGCCTCGGAGGACTGCAGCAGCGCTGGTGATCCTCACCAGACACCACGGGTGGCGTCACGAACATTTTCCTATCCCATATAACTTTCCCCACCATTCCTTGCTTTTAAGAGTGACTCCAGGGTATGGGCCCGGGAGCCAGCCACCGCGACATCCCCAAAACCAACAACAGGGCCCGGGCGCCAAGTCGTCATCCCCATCCCCTGGGCGCGTCACATTCGTATACAAGAGAGTGAATGCAAAACATTAACTAGATGGCATGTAACCCCAGAAAAGCTTAATAAAATGAATGACTCATATGATTGCAGGTGTTGGAGGTGCAGAGCGAACCCCGGGACATACTTTCATATGTGATGGACCTGTTCAACAATTCAAAAATACTGGAAGAGTATCCTACACACTATCTCAAAGGTTCTCAACTTCTCACTTCCTGATACTGCGGAACTATGCTTACCCCATCTTTTCCCTGAAGGACTTGTGAAAAACAAGATTTTTCTCCATAGACATCTTTTGGCGACTGCTAGGATACTGATTCCTACAATGTGGAAATCAAAAATTGCCCTTACAGATGTCCAGTGGGAGCAAAGAGTGGAGCAGATATACACTGGAGGAACTGTTGAGTTGGGAGGAGAGGAAACACTTTCTCTTCAAAGAAGTTTGGTCCCCATGGCGTTCGTTGAGGTCTCCCTAGCTACAATTGTCATGTTGGCATCCCAACATAATGGTATCTTCTTGTCCTTCCCTCTTCCCGCTCCTTTCATTACATTACAAGAATTCTTAGTATGTCTCTATAATCAGAAATCATGCACTTAGAACAAAATACTCCAAAAAAAAAAAATCGCAACACTCACATTATTAATCCAATCCATTAAAACTGTCTGTCCAAAATACCTTTCTAGCACATCTAACTTCGTCCCCCCCCCTCCCCTTTCCCTTTCCCCTACCGTTTCCCCTTCCCCTTCCCCTTCCTGATTCCCAACCATAACACTTGCAGAGATGTTAATTTCTGTAAGCTTTTGTAGATCTGATTTACTGGTTCTATGTCTATAATTGAACATCCATGTATATTCCCGTTATGACAATTGTTTCTTGTAAACCCTTGACTGTTTTCAATATACACGTTGTAATGTACTCTTTATAAATGAAAATTAATAAAAAGATTTTGAAAAGAAAAAGAAAAATGCAGCAAACATGCAATAATCAGAGAAGACTGTTATTGCGTTGTGTGGTGCGGAGATCTACAGAAAACGTGCAGAAAAATGCAGTAGAAAATACATAGCATTTACGCTACATTTGAACACAGCCTCACAGTTACATTTTTATTATATCTTTTATGGGTTTAATAGAAAAAAAATCAATAATTTTTTTACACCAGATACTGAATCTGATTGCTGTGTTGTGCCAGTCATTACGATTACAGGGACACCAAATATGTCCATGTTATTTGCTGATTTGTGATGTTTATTGTTTTTTCTAAGAAAAAGCTAATTAAAACTGACATTATTGTAATTGTTTTTCATATATTTTTTAGCAATTTTATAGGCAGTAAAAAATCTCTTTTATTCTCCCTTTAGAATGCAGAGACATAAAAATACACTGTGTAGCATCGGCGTCTCTGCCCCCTGCCAGGCAGAGATGCCGTCTCTCTCACCTCCCCGCTCCCCGTGCGGCGTCCTCCTGCGCTCCGCTTCCTGCTGCTGCCGGCGCGCGCAGCTTCCCGGGCACTGTGCTTAGGGCGCGCGCGTGCTCCCTCTCTCTTAAAAGGCCGCACGCGCCGTCCTAATGAGTCCCCGGCCAATAGCCGAGGGTCCTCCCATATATAAGGCACCTCCTCCAAAATGGAGGTGCCCGAGGAAAAGTTGTTGCACAATACACTGTGTTCCAAATTATTATGCAAATAATATTTTCTCAGATTTTCCCAAATTACCTATATGAATTGCAGTCATTGTAATTTTCCAGTCAAATAACTATTAGAGTACAATTGAAAGGTTTTTGTACAAACTGCCTATGATAACAGTATATTTTTTAAAAAATAAAACACTCAAACTGCACTTAAAATGCATGTTCCAAATTATTATGCACAGCAGAGTTTTCAACCTTTTCATTTTAATAAAGAACAAAAAAATGGTCATTTTTGAAATTATAAGCATTAGCAGGTTATTACAAACTGAAATCAAACAGTTTTCAACTCAAAACTTTATTCTAGGTGATGTAACATTTGCACATAGGACCCCTTGTTCGAAAGGAGCTTCTGAACTCTCTCGTCCATTGAATTTGTCAGGTTTTGGATGGTTTCTGCTTTAATTGTTTTGCATGAGGACAGAATACCCTCCCAGAGCTGTTGCTTAGATGTGAACTGCCTCCCGCCATCATAGACACTCCTTTTGATGATGCTCCAGAGGTTCTCAATGGGGTTGAGGTCAGGGGAGCATGGGGGCCACACCATAAGTTTGTCCCTTTTTATGCCCACAGCAGCCAGAGATGCAGATGTGTTATGTGCAGCATGAGACGGGGCATCTATGATGGAGGGAGGCAGTTTACATCTAAGCAACAGCTCTGGGAGGGTGTTCTGTCCTCATGCAAAACAATTGAAGCAGAAACCATCCAAAACCTGACAAATTCAATGAATGAGAGAGTTCAGAAGCTCCTTTCGAACAAGGGGTCCTATGTGAAAATGTTACATCACCTAGAATAAAGTTTTGAGTTGAAAACTGTTTGATTTCAGTTTGTAATAACCTGCTAATGCTTATAATTTCAAAAATTACCATTTTTTTGTTCTTTATTAAAATGAAAAGGTTGAAAACTCTGCTGTGCATAATAATTTGGAACATGCATTTTGAGTGCAGTTTGAGTGTTTTATTTTTTTTTAAATATACTGTTATCATAGGCAGTTTGTACAAAAACCTTTCAATTGTACTCGAATAATTATTTGACTGTAAAATTACAATGACTGCAATTCATATAGATAATTTGGGAAAATCTGAGAAAATATTATTTGCATAATAATTTGGAACACAGTGTATACTTACCTCTGCTTCAGCCCTCAGGTCCAGTTGCCAGCCTGACTACTGTTCCAGTCCGCCAGTCTGACTACTCTCCAGCCCGACAGTCTGCCTTCCGTTCTACCCGCAAGTCTGTCTATGGGCAAGTCCGCCTGCTTACCAGGAAGCACCTGCCAGTTACCTGCCAGCTACCTGCCATGCCTGCTAGCCCGCTCACCTGGGAGTACTCGCCTGTCACCTGCCTGTTACCTGATAGCCTACCTGGAGGCTTCTGCTGTCACTTGCTGTGACCACCTGTCTGTTACCTAGAGACTTCAACCTGCTCTGCCGTCACGTGCCATGACCACCCGTCAACTATCCAGAGACTTCTGCCTGGCTGTTGTGTTCATCCGCTATACCGGTCAGTCCCAGTCTGCTGACCCGTGGGAGCCACCTGCTCTCTTACAAGGTCGTCCCCGGAGTAGCACCTGGTCCCTCTGCTCGGTCCCTCCCTGGTCACGGAGTCGTTAGCCGCCGTACGACCAGGGTCGGTCTGAGTTGATACTTAGTCACGCCCCTCTGGGTCCCTCCTTGCACATTGGCACAGAGGTTCCACCATCTGGATCCGTAACACACTGCTATGTACAGAGGTATCTCTATATAACCTCCCTGTGGAGTCAGAGCCTACAATACAGATCAAGTATACAAAATTCTCCCAATGACATCACCACAGCCTGTGGCTCAATAGCTTCAGCTCCTGTCTGTAATGTTGAAGGTTGTGCATTCAAGACATGGGGAGACTCACCAAAAAAGAGAAAATGACATTGTTGTAATTGCTTTTTATTATTTTTAGTAGTTTTATAGGAACAAAAAAATCATCTGACTTTTTCTTCATCTCAGTATAAAAGTACAAGGAAATACTCTGCTGTATACAATATACATGTATAATCTGCTTCTGGGTTCCCTGTTGGCAATACATCTCAAGATTACCAAATTCTCCTATGTGTATCATTATGGACTGTGGCTCCTAGATGGAGCTACTGCCTGAGAACATGGAAACGTCAGTTTGAGTCCTGGGAAGACCGGATCACAGGAGAAGAAGTGAATATTATAATTTAATTTATGTTAGTGCAGAGCGATGCGGCCCCACCCCACGAATAGGAGGAGCTATGGTGCAATGAAGATGTCAGAGAGAAGTGGCTAATAGGATCCTTAATGTGGCGGGACTGAGCCCTCAAACCAGGACAGTCCCACTGAATCCTGACAGTTAGGAATTATGCCTTTAATAATTGTCAGATGTCCCTTTCTTGGGGTACACTCTGTCTGGGTCCACATCTGCCATGAAGCAAGATGAGAGTTTTGCCTTAAGCAGTGGTGTGACTTATCTATAAGGGAGAGTGGCAGCATAGACACATGATCCTGTAGTATGACGTACAGCACAGGTGTTATGCTCCTGAGAGCAAGACACTATAACATGGCTATTGTCTTAGCATAATTTTTTGCCAATTAGAATACATTCATTGATCCGTTCTTGTGAGGTGTTAGTGGATGGAAGTGGTGCTCCAAAATACATAGAAAAGATTTCCACTAAGGCTACAGATCTACTAGAACAGCACGTTGTGCTGCACAGTTACTGATACTACCCCACAACTCTATACTCACAGTACTTCGACAGTTCGAGAAAGACTCAGTGAGTGGAAGCATCACCTATGGTCGCAAAGTAGTACAGTGGAATTTTTTTCACTGAGCATATACATATCAGTCAGTCTTTCTCCACTGACATACTGGGGAGAGGGGCCCAGTCTCACTGCGTGTGTCTAAGGATGCTGTTATAATCATTCTGTTTCTCCAACACAATACATTAGGTTAGGGTTGCCAGGATCCAAACTCACAACCTCTAGCATAGCAAACAGGAGCTTTAACATTGAGCTTCAATATGATTTCAGTATTAAGGGCTAATATGATCAGCCAAGGTATAATTTAAGGATTGTACACATACACGGCATATCTACATATGGGATCCCCCAAAATGCATGAAGTTCCACATGTATATCTTATCTGGTTTAATACACATATATATTTGTACCATTTAAAGAAATGGGTGTACATCAGAACCAACTCTAATTTAAATGATAACAAATATCACCAAAAAGAGGTAATTCATACAAGAGATTCATCTTTATTGAAAAGAGATTTAAAAATAAATTATATTTAAAAAATGGAAAAACCACCAAGTGGCACTACAACCCACATCATCATCACATATTATTAGTTTGTAGGTGATACCTACTATTGTAAACACAATGTACTGCTATCTATTCACTTGACTAATTTGAAACACAATATTGTACATTATAGGTCACCATACCCCCATCCCATGCAAAAACACCATAGGGGAGACTACTAGTGATGGGCGAACACTAAAATCCTCAGGTGCTCGATGCTCGGGTCGAGCAACGAGCCCAATGTAAGTCTATAGGCATTTTTCAGACGGCTCCCCCGGCGGTCTGCAGAGGGCCTAAAAATTGCCAAAATCAATGGGAACAGTGCTCAAATGACATGGAAACAGCATGGGGAAGACCCCTGGAAGCATTTCTGACTCCCAGGTCACTGCTGTCAACAACGTTGTCAGAGTATGACGCCACTTTTACGGACTCACAATAAAACATACAAAAACGAAACCAAAAATGGATTTTCCTGGGAAATATGTTAAGGAACATCCTTTCCAGGGTAATGACTTGTATAAAAGGCAAAATAAATATACAAAAACAAAAATGCTCCTCCACACCTTGGGCTATGTGCACACGTAGTGTTTTTGATGCGTTTTTGCACTTTTGCATTGCCAAGACAAATGCATTCATGAGGAAATGTAATTTTAACATTTTACAACCTTATCTGACCATGTGGTGTGTGACACATCATCAGACACATGCATACAGTGCTGAAAAGACATGGGAACAGCATGGGCAAGACCTCAAACATCTCTGACTCCCAGGTCACTGCCTAAAAGTGTGCCCATCTTAAGTGATCCCTGGCGCATGCAAAGATGCCTCCCGCCATGCACCTGTCGTTGCAGACTTGGAGGCAATACTATGCCCCTTGGAAGAGACGTAGAGGTCGGAGAGCCTCCTAAAAACAATGTTCCCATTATTAGGAAGTGGGTCTCCCATAGTGTTTGTCTATACAGTGAATGCAAAAGCTGCCAAAAATTTGGAAGCACCCCAATGCCCCTTGGAAGAGACATAGATGTCGGAGAGCCTCCTAAAAACAATGTTCCCATTATTAGGAAGTGGGTCTCCCATAGTGTTTGCTTATGCAGTGAATGCAAAAGCTGCCAAAAATTTGGAGGCACTCCAATGCCCCTTGGAAGAGACATAAAGGTCGGAGAGCCTCCTAAAAACAATGTTCCCATTATTAGGAAGTGGGTCTCCCATAGTGTTTGCCTATGCAGTGAATGCAAAAGCTGCCAAAAATTTGGAGGCACTCCAATGCCCCTTGGAAGAGATGTAGAGGTCGGAGAGCCTCATAAAAACAATGTTCCCATTATTAGGAAGTGGGTCTCCCATAGTGTTTTCCTATGCAGTGAATGCAAAAGCTGCCAAAAATTTGGAGGAACTCCAATGCCCCTTTCAAGACACGTTGAGGAGGTGATATGGTAGATATGGTGGTGAATGATATGGCGAAGGAGGATGATGAGGAGAAGGAGGAGGACAAGTGCAAATAGACAAAATCAGGAAGGGTATACCCATGTCTGGGTGTGAAGACAGAGGTGCATAGGAATAGAATTAGAACTCCCATAAAAAGACATTGTCTTTGAGTTTAGGTTACGCTGCTATCATTCGGTGGTGTTGAGAAGTCTGGCCCAATCCAGCCCTTGTTCATTTTTATAAGAGTCAGCCTGTCAGCATTATCAGTTGACAGGCGGATGCGCTTATCGGTTATAATTCCACCAGCGGCACTAAAAACCCGCTCTGATAAAATGCTAGCAGCAGGGCAGGCCAGGACCTCCAAGGCATAGAGAGCCAGTTCATTCCACGTGTCCAGCTTAGATACTCAGTAATCATAAGGCACAGAGGAATCACAGAGGACGTTGGTACGGTCTGTAAGGTACTCCCTCACCATCTTCCCAAACTTTGCACTCCTTGTGAGAGTACCCCGCTCCTCAGGGCCTGTAAGATGGGAGGGTCTGAGAAAACTGTCCCAGAACTTTGACAGTGTTCCCCTGCCTCTGCTGGATTGGAGTTGTGTCTCTCTCGTCTGTACTCCTTGGATGTCCAATGAACTGTGACCTCTGCCGCCAGCATTTTCAGTTGGGATTTTTTTTTAATAATTCCGCAACAAGGGCCTTCTGAGACTGCCCCATTTTAGTAGACCTGTCCACCTCGGGAATAAGAGATAGAAAGGTCTCATTGTAGAGTGGGTCTAGAAGTGTCACCAACCTGTAATGACTGTCACCCAAAATTTGGAGAACGCAAGCGTCACGGGAAAGGCAGCATAACATAAACTCAGCCATGCGTTCCAGACTTCCTCACCAAGAGGACGACTCACCATGCTCTCCTCCTACTCTCTGTCCTCAGGCCATGCACGCTGAACAGACGGTATGACAGTTGTGCAGGTAATACCGTCTATAGCGTATGAAACTAGCTCCTCCTCCTCCTCCTCTACCTCATTGTCACTCAATCCATGTTGGGATGAGATGAGGCTGAGCTGTGTGTAATCACCCTGTATGGTTCCTTGCTACATCTCATCGTGCTCCGCCTGCAATGCATCCTCTTTGATTGTGAGCAGAGAGCGTTTCAGAAGACAGAGGAGCGGGATGGTGACGCTAATTATGGCTCACCATCTTGGTGGAGTCCTTAAAGTTTTGGAGGATGGTACATATGTCTGACATCCATGTCCACTCCTGAGGTCTTATGTGTGGAGTCTGAACTGAATACCGACGGCCTTGTTGATGCTGGTAGTCAACAACTGCCCTCTTCTGCTCACAAATCCTTCCCAACATCTGCAATGTAGAGTTCCAATGCGTGGGGTCATCACACACCAGTCTGTGAGTAGGATGGTGGAAGCTGTAAGTGACTTTCTAAAATGGGCACACAGGCGGTGTACTTTGACAAGCAGATCCGGCAGCTCGGGTAGGTTTTGCGAAACCTCTGAACCATGAGGTTAAGCACATGGGCCAGGCATGGTACGTGTGTGAGCTTGCATCGCCTCAGAGCTGCCTCCAGGTTCCGGCCATTGTCACACATGACCATGCCTGGCTGTAGGTTCAGCGGTGTCAGCCACAGATCTGCCTGCTCTTTCTGAGCTGTCCACAACTCTTCAGCGTTGTGTGTTTTGTCACCTATGCATATTAGCTGCAGCACAGCCTGGCTGAGGCAGTGCTGCAGTGCTTCCAGCTTGTGACAGATGTGGTCATTTCGGAGATGGATGCTGAAGAGGATGAGGAGGTGCATGAGCTGTAGAATATGGTGGCAACCCTGATTGACCCAGGGCCTGCAATCCTTGGCGTCGGGAGGACGTGTTCCCTCCCAAGGTCCAACTGGGTGCTGGCTTTCACTATGTTAACCCAGTGTGCCGGCACACTGGGCACATGCACTTGCCCACAAGCACTTGGCCACGTGTCCGTGGTTAGGTGGACTTTCCCAGTAACTGCGCTGTTGATGGCATGGCTAACGTTGTGGGACACGTGCTCGTGTAATGCGGGGACGGCACACTCGGAGACATAGTGGCGGCTGGGGACCGAGTACCGATGGACACTGCCGCCATCAGGTTGCAGAAAGCTTCCGTCTCCACGAGCCTAAAAGGCAACATTTCGAGTGCAAGCACTCGAGAAATGTGTGAATTTAGTAGTGAGGTCTGTGGGATGTTGGCTGCGTATTTGCACTTGCGTTCCAAGGACTGGGGTAGGGACAACTGAATGCTGCGCAGGGACAAGGACGTGGACATGCTTGCTGATGGTGCTACTTGAGAGTGTGCAATGACAGGTGCAGGGCAGGAGGCATCTTCGCATGCGCCATGGACAGAGGATTGGCTTGCATGCACAGCAGCGGAAGAAGCAGTGGTGCCACCCGCAGACACTGTTCCTGGACCCTGGTGTTCGGCCCACTTAGTCGGGTGCTTTGCTGCCATGCGCCTGATCATGCTGGTGGTAGTCAGGCTACTAATTTTGCTACCCCTGCTGATGCTGGCCTGGCAGGTGGTGCAGATGACCTTTTTGGGGTTATCGTCAAAGTCTTAAAAAACAACCAGACTCGGGAAGACCTAACAGTTGTACTAGCAACTTCCGTCGTGTTGATGTTACGGGGAACAGTTGCCCGCGTTCTGTCTGCGGCCATAACACTGCTTCTTCCTGCCTGTTGTGGTGCTACACCTCCCTCCCCCTGTGTGCTGCTGTCCTCGCTCTGTATGTCCCCCTGCCAGGTTGGGTCAGTTGCTATATCATCCACCACCTCGTCTTCCACTTCTGCACCCTGGCCCTCCTCCTGACTTTCTGGCAATTGTGTCTCATCATCGTCCACCTCTTATGACACTTTCCCACCATCGCCTTCGTGCGACAGTGGCTGCTGAAATATTTGGGCATCGCTACATGCGATCTCCTCTTGCCTCGCTTCAAGTGGACTGGGCGAGAGGCCTGAATCTATAAATGGAAATGACGCGCCCCCACGGCCGTGGGGTACTCGGCAGCCGGGCCTCTGGATGCCGGTGGGGGATATCACGGTGGCTGACCCGATCCGTGGCCCAGGGAGGTCAACAAAAAGGGGATTTCTTTATAGGGGATTTGGAAAGTGTTTGTGACGCCACCTTTGGAGTGCGGCTAAAGGGAGCCGCCGCTGCGGAGCAGTCCTCTGAGGCAGATGTTAGGGCAGCTTATGATGGAACGGCTCCCCACAGGTGGAGTGGGCCTCAGGACAGCATGGGGTAATGGATGGTGGTACAGGGGAGAGACGGCCAGGGCGGTTCAGGAAGAAATGACGGACACTCACACGGGGGTTCGCTTCGATACCTTTACTGATGTAGATCCAGGTATAGTCCAGGGTACTCGGTACGCAGGGTGCACTTCTGGACTCTCTCCAGTGAGCGGGTATAGGGCCTCCTGATCCGTTGTTTTCACTTGCTAACCTTCTGACCTGCCTGGAGTTAGGCTTGGCTTTATTACTGTCTCTCTTTCTCTCTTGCACCTGCTGACCTGGTGGTGGGGCCTTCTCTTGGAGATCACTCTCCCTGGACGCTGGAGCCTCCGTGACTCCTAGCCCTGGTACTGTAGTCAGCGTTGGTTGGCCTGGGACTTGTAGTCCTCCAGGTATCCGGTGGTTCCTACTGGATGTAAAGGGTCCCTGTAGGCGCGGACCCGGTGTCCGGTGTATACTTCCGGGTGAGCCTGGTACGCTCCTCTGCCCCCTCAACTCCTCTCTCCTTTCCTCCTTTCCCTCGGCCGCACTCCGGTCCCTCACTACGGCAGCAGCAGACGAGCTGCGTCTTTGCTGCTCTCAGCGTCAGCATGCTCTCCACTCGTTTCTCACTGAACTAACTTCTGACTAACTGAGCTGCCTGGCTCCACCCTCCCTATATCTATCCCTAACAGGCTCCCTCTGCTGCTCTGAGGTGGTAAGGTGGAGGTGTGTGAATGTAATGAGGGCCTCTCGTGGAGAAGTCCATCCATGCACCCTACTGGGTTCTGTGGCACCTGTGCATAACAGGGCGCCACAGAAAAGTGAACAGCTCTTCGGAATGTCCAGACTCACGGCTACTGAGACTTGATCGTGTGGAAGATAGGATGGTGGTGGTGGTGGCTAAGTGACTGGAATCCTTATCTGCTATCCAACCAATAACTTTTTCACACTGCTCTGTGTTCAATAGTGGTGTTCTGCGGTCCCCTATTTTTGGGACAGAAAGGTCAATCGAGAAGATGTGGGTGTTTGTTGTGGCACAATTTCAGCTAGCCCACGGCCTCGACCTCATTCTCTGCATGCACCATCATCACCATCACGTCCATTTCCCCGTCCCTTGCCACGCGCCTTGCCCATTTTAAATGGAGGACAATATTTTCCACGTTCAGTAATAATGGCTGGATTTGAATCGCAGTGATATGTGATACGTGTAACGGAAAACCACAGTTTTAAATAGCTGGCATGTAGGTAACTATTTTTAACAGCGAGCTCATGTCAATAGGCTCCCTCTGCTGCTCTGAGGTGGTAAGGTGGAGGTGTGTGAATGTAATGAGGGCCTCTCGTGGAGAAGTCCATCCATGCACCCTACTGGGTTCTGTGGCACCTGTGCATAACAGGGCGCCACAGAAAAGTGAACAGCTCTTCGGAATGTCCAGACTCACGGCTACTGAGACTTGATCGTGTGGAAGATAGGATGGTGGTGGTGGTGGCTAAGTGACTGGAATCCTTATCTGCTATCCAACCAATAACTTTTTCACACTGCTCTGTGTTCAATAGTGGTGTTCTGCGGTCCCCTATTTTTGGGACAGAAAGGTCAATCGAGAAGATGTGGGTGTTTGTTGTGGCACAATTTCAGCTAGCCCACGGCCTCGACCTCATTCTCTGCATGCACCATCATCACCATCACGTCCATTTCCCCGTCCCTTGCCACGCGCCTTGCCCATTTTAAATGGAGGACAATATTTTCCACGTTCAGTAATAATGGCTGGATTTGAATCGCAGTGATATGTGATACGTGTAACGGAAAACCACAGTTTTAAATAGCTGGCATGTAGGTAACTATTTTTAACAGCGAGCTCATGTCAATAGGTTCACTGACACACTGCAACAAAATTTCAATGGAGGCCAGAAATGGCAACATTTTCAGCGCAATTATATGTGATCTATGTGACGGACAAACCACAGTTTTAAATAGATGGATTTTTAGCGCTGTGATATGGAAAGGATCTGGCTGTATTCTGCAATGCCAACAAGAAAATGGAGCAGAAAAACGGTGTTCTCTGGATTGCTTTTTAAGCAAATAATCAGGATTAAGATCCAAAAAAAATTATTCCTGGCCCCTGATACCTGGGCTAGTTCTAGAAATATCTGTTAATGCATCAGCAGACAGAACTGGAATTGACCCTCTTGCTATATGCACTGCAGTCTGCCACATACACTGCCTGCCTGCCTAGCACTGATATCTATGCAGCTGGATTAGTCCTCAAAAGGACTGTTAGTTGAGATGGATATGTGTAGAATATGTGGTGGTAAACCTACACTAATAAACAAGCAAATCTCTCCCTAGCTCAGCAGCAGCTCTCCCTACACTGTCTGATTCCAGAGTAGACTGTGACGAGCATGGCGGTGCCAGGTCTGATATAGACCTGATGACGCTGTGCGGCCAGACAATTACTGTAATGCCACAGCCAACATGGCTGCAGCATTACAGTGTGTGGCAGACAATCCCTGCATGTTTATTGGCGCTCTAAAGAGCGCCAAACATGCAGGGAGGGGACCCTAGCTCCCGCCGAGCAACCCCGGAAATACTCGGCGAGCACCAAGCATCTCGAGCAGTGAGATGCTCGGGCGAGCACCGAGCAGTAGCGAGCATACTCGCTCATCACTAGAGACTGCTAATGATTACCTGATGTGGGCTGGAAAGCGTCACATATCCTATGCACGTTTCGGCTCACTTAGCCTTTGTCTGGGGTACTGCCACATTTGAGAACGAGTCTTCTTAAGTTGTTCCCTGCAGCCAATCATACACATTCACACACACCAGACATCCACCATCATTAATCACTTCATAGGGCTGGGGGGTGTCATCCTTACTTTCCTATATTTCCCCCATATGCCCCTACCGACACTGAGAGCAGTGTGTGCCACAAAGGAGGGGGGCCGTCATCGCCACTTCTCCATGTTTCCCCCATATGTCCACGTCGGTGCCGAGAACGCCGCGCGTCCGCCCGCCTGCCCAGAGGGGCGCATCCAAGGGTTGAGTCAGGGAAGGCTGTCCAATGACTCCGCCCGAGACCACACCCAAATGGGAGACGCCCACTGATGTGCACATCGGAGCAGCAGGGAACGCGTGCATACAGCACCAGCGAGGCATGTGCACACCATACTGGCATGACGGGGCAATCTAATACATAGTTAGCAGATCCAGACACCCCATGGATCACTTAAGTAATTGATTCAAATAATTGTAGGACAATTTTGATGTTGATACATAGTGGAGAGCATATTCACACGGGATATAATAGTACCTGGTTCATCATAATACAACACTATATAGGTAAGTGACTATACAAGCTATTACAATTCCAAATATAGGTTCAGCATATTGATCATGGATATGCATTTTACAAACAGATGGATCTACTGTATATTCTACCAGCTCAAAAGTAAATCCTGCACAACATAAGTTTAAAAATCATGAGCGGCAGCATGTTAACTATAGGCATATATTCTATAACCTATATTTGAAATTGTAAAAGCTTGTACAGTCACTTATATAGTGTTGTATTATGATGAACTAGGTACCATTCGATCCCATGTGTATATGCCCTCCATTAGGAATCAACATCAAAATTGTCCTACAATTATTTGAGTTGATTACTTAAGTGATCCGTGGGGTGTCTGGATCTGCTAATCATGTATTAGATGTACTTGCCCCGTCATGCCGGTATGGTGCGCGCCTGCCTCGGTGGTGCTGTGCGCACGCGTTCCCTGTTGCTCCAATGAGCGCATTCGGGGGGTATCTCTGTGGGCGGCATTCCAATGACGCGATCCGATCTACGCCCATTTGGGCATTCCCCTGATGCGACCCTTGGATGCCCCCCTCTGGACAGGCGGGTGGACGCGCCGCTCTCGGCACCGGCGTGGATGTATGGGGGAAACATGGGGGAGTGGCGATGACAGCCCCCCGCCTCTCCTTTGTGGGGCACACTTCTCTCAGCGTCGGTAGGGGCATATGGGGGAAATATAGGAAAGTAAGGATGACGCCCCCAAGCCCTATGATGTGATTAATGATGATGGATGTCTGGTGTGTGTGAATGTGTACGATTGGCGGCAGGGAACAACTTAAGAAGACTTGTTTTCAAGTGTGGCAGTACCCCGGAAGAAGGCAAAGTGAGCCGAAACGTCAGGTAACCACATCAGGTAACCTGTTTCATTAGTAGTCTCCCCTATGGTGTTTTGGCATGGGAGGGGGTATGGTGACCTATAATGTACAATATTGGGTTTCAAATCAGTCAAATAAATGGCAGTACATTGTGTTTGCAATAATAGGTATCACCTACAAACTAATAATATGTGATGGTGATGTGAGTTGTAGTGCCACCTGGTGGTTTTCCTATTTTTTAAATGTAATGTATTTTTAAAACTTTTTTCAATAAGGATGAATCTCTTGTATGAATTGCCTCTTTTTGGTGGTATTTGTTATCATTTAAATTGGAGTTGGTTCTGATGTACACCTACAGTATTTCTTTATATGATATGAAGGTATGATTTTTGTAGGGTCTGATTATTTGAAATAGTATTAATATCAGCCCCTACAGTTATTACATTGGCCAGCAGAGGTCATATGTGTCACTGCAGAACAGTAGCAGCATCAGCATCTCGTGTCAGCCGCTCATATGAACTTTATAGGAATTCATTTAAATTGGTTTGTCTGGGCTACATGTAATGTTTCCTGGAGGTTTGAATTCGCAAAAAAATTCCAAAATCAATGAAACACACCTACTGTCACTGCCTACATTAAGCTGTCACCAGATGTGATGTCATCACCATTCACCTGTAATAGGATCACTACAGCCTGCATTGGGTGCAGCAATAAGGTGACTTAAACGGTACAATACCAGTAAGATATCTGATGATGCTCTATTCCATTTTCCTGACCGCTTTAGGTGAGGTTTTGGCTTTTTTTTTGTGTGCAGGAGTGATGGTTGGTATCAATTTATCACCTCAGCCAGGAGAAAAGCTAGAATTGGCCCTGATTCAGTCGCACACTGTGCTACCATGTATTTTCAGATTTGTGACTGGAACAGACTACACAAGAGTTTTGGAAGTGGATTGAGAAGTATTTTGCCCAAGTCCCAGCTTAGAAGAGATTTTGTTGGACACAAAGTCTTTGATATGCAGAACAGGTGACTTTAACCCCTTTACCCCTGAGGTTGGTTTGCACGTTAATGACCTGGCAATTTTTACAATTCTGACCACTATCACCTTATGAGGTAATAACTCTGGAACGCTTCAACGGATCCCCCTGATTCTGAGACTGTTTTTTCGTGACATATTGTACTTCAAGTTAGTGGTAAAATTTCTTCAATATCACTTGCGTTTATTTGCGAAAAAAATGGAAATTTGTTGAACAGTTTGAAAATTTAGCAATTTTCAAACTTTGAATTTTCATGCCCTTAAATCAAAGAGATACAGTATGTTCCACAAAATAGTTAATAAATAAAATTTACCACATGTCTACTTTACATCAGCACAATTTTGGAACCAAATTTTTTTTTTGTTAGAAAGTTATAAGGGTTAAAAGTTGACCAGTGATTTCTCATTTTTCCAACAAAATTTACAAAACCATTTTTTTAGGGACCACATCACATTTAAAGTGACTTTGAGGGGCCTTTATAACAAAAAATACCCAAACATGACACCATTCTAAAAACTGCACCCCTCAAGGAGCTCAAAACCACATTTAAGAAGTTTATTAACCCTTCAGGTGTTTCACAGGAATTTTTGGAATGGGGAAGAAAAAAATGAACATTTAATCTCTTTCACGCAAATGTTATTTTAGACCCCAATTTTTTATTTTCACAAGGGTAACAGGAAAAAATTGACCCCAAAATTTGTTGTGGAATTTCTCCTGAGCACGCCGATACCCAATATGTGGGGGAAAACCACTGTTTGGGCGCACGGCAGGGTTCGGAAGGGAAGGAGCGCCATTTGACTTTTTGAATGTAAAATTTGCTTAAATAATTAGCGGACACCATGTTGCGTTTGGAGAGCCCTTTATGTGCCTAAACAGTGGAAACTTCCCACACATGACACCATTTTGGAAACTAGATGCTTCAGGGAACTTATCTAGATGTGTGGTGAGCACCTTGAACTCCCAGGTGCTTCACAGAAGTTTATAACATTGATTCAATAAAATAAAATGTTCACATTTTTCCCACAAAAATGTTTTTCAGACCCCAATTTTGCATTTTCATAAGGATAACAGGAGAAATTGCACCATACCATTTGTTGTGCAAATTCTCCTCAGTAAGCTGATACCACATATGTGGGAGAAAACCACTGTTTGGGCGTACGGCAGAGTTTGGAAGCGAAGGAGCGCCATTTGACTTTTTGAATGTAAAATTTGCTTGAATAATTAGCGGAAGCCATGTTGTGTTTGGAGAGCCCCTGATGTGCCTAAACCGTGGCAACCCCCCACAAGTGACACCACTTTGGAAACTATATGCTTCAGGGAACTTATCTAGATGTGTGGTGAGTACCTTGATCCCCCAGGTGCTTCATAGAAGTTTATAACATTGAGCAGTAAAAATAAAATTTTCACATTTTTTCCACAAAAATGTTTTTCAGCCCCCAATTTTGCATTTTCATAAGGGTAACAGGAAAAATTGCACTATATCATTTGTTGTTCAATTTCTCCTGAGTAAGCAGATTCCCAATATGTGGGAGAAAACCACTGTTTGGGCGCATGGCAGGGTTCGGAAAGGAAGGAGAGCCATTTGACTTTTTTGAATCTAAAATTTGCTTGAATAATTAGCGGACGCTATGTTGAATTTGGAGAGCCACTGATGTGCCTAAACAGTGGAAACCCCCCACAAGTGACACCATTTTGGAAAGTTTCCCTCAGGGAACTTATCTAGTTGTGTGGTAAGCACCCTGGACCCCAGGTGCTTCACAGAAGTTTATAACATGGAGATGTGAAAATAAAAAAATCAAACATTTTCCATAAAAAATGATGTTTTAGACCCAAAGTTTTTATTTTCACACCGCTAAGAGGAGAAAATGGACCCCAAAAAATTTTGTGCAATTTCTCCTGAGTACGCCGATACCCCATATGTGTGGAAAATACACTGTTTGGGCGCACGGCAGGGTTCAGAAGGGAGGGAGCACTATGTGACTTTTTGAACAAACAAATGGCTGGAATTGAGAGCGGACGCCATGTCACGTTTGGAGAGCCCCTGATGCACCTAAATAGTGGAAATCCCCCAAAAATGACCCCATTTTGGAAACTAGACCCCTCAAGGATTTTATCGAGGGGTATAGTGAACATTTTGAACCCAGAGGTACGACATAAAATTTGATAACATTAGGTCCTCATATTGAATAAGTTGTCATTAGTCTTGAGTGCAAGTGCTCGCTACTTGAGTTTGCATAGGGTACTCGGGTATGCACCATGTATCGCGGGTGCAAGAGTGACATGCTCGAGTCTCCACTCCGCATGTTTCATGGTTGTTAGACACCCAAAAAAAACATGCCAGGATCGCTTGTGCATGGCAGGAAATTCATGCAATGTTTTTTTGGCCACAAAGCATATGAGGCGGAGACTTGATCACCCGCAATACTCGGTGCATACCCGAGCACCCGGTGCAAACTCAAGTAGCGAGCACATGCACTCAACACTGTCATCATTTTTTTTCTTTACTTTTGAAAAAATCCCAACCCTAGCACAACCCTAACTCTAGCACAATCCTAACCCTAGTGTAACGTGTCTGGGAGGCGGAACCTCTGAGCAACTTATACAAGGGGGCGGTCCTTGTAAGGAAGCGGGTGGCGATCAGGGAAGACAGGCAGGTAGTCACAGCAGGTGAACGGGACAGTCTCTTGGTAAACGGGCAGGAGGTCACGGCAAGTGACCGGGACAGTCTCTGGGTGAACGGGCAGGAGGTCACAGCAAGTGACTGGGGCAGTCTCTGGGTGAACGGGCAGGAGGTTACGGCAAGTGACCGGGACAGTCTCTGGGTAAATGGGCAGGAGGTCACAGCAAGTGACCGGGGCAGTCTCTGGGTGAACGGGCAGGAGGTCACGGCAAGTGACCGGGACAGTCTCTGGGTAAAGGGTAGGTACGACCTGTGACGGCTGAGCCTCCAGGTAGGCTAGCAGACAGATGGCAGATGTGTGCTCCCAGGTGAGCAGGCGAGAGTCTCTGGATAAGCAGGTGGTCACAGCATGTGACGGCGGAGCCTCCAGGTAGGCTAACAGGCAGGTAGCAGATGAGCGCTCCCAGGTGAGCGGGCAAGAGTCTCTGGACTGGCAGGTGGTCACAGCACGTGACGGCGGAGCCTCCAGGTAGGCTAACAGGCAGGTAGCAGATGAGCGCTCCCAGGTGAGCGGGCAAGAGTCTCTGGACTGGCAGGTGGTCACAGCACATGACGGCGGAGCCTCCAGGTAGGCTAACAGGCAGATAGCAGATGAGCGCTCCCAGGTGAGCGGGCAAGAGTCTCTGGACTGGCAGGTGGTCACAGCACGTGACGGCGGAGCCTCCAGGTAGGCTAGCAGACAGGTAGCAGGTGAGCGCTCCCAGGTGAGCGGGCAAGCTGGTCCATAGACAGACTGACAGATGTCGGAAGGCAGACCGTCGGACCTCAGGCTAGCAAGCAGGTAAGCGGATAACAGGCAGGAATCAGACAGCAAACTGGCAGGAAACTGGCAGGTAACTGGAAACGGGACCTGAGAGCTGAAGCAGAGTAGTGAACAGTGCAACAACATTGCTCGGGCACCTCCATTTTGGAGGAGGTGCCTTATATATGGTGAAGTCCTCCGGCCATTGGCCGGGGACTCCTTAGGACGGCGCGCGCGGCCCCTTTAAGAGGGGGGGAGTGCGCGCGCCCTAAGCACCGTGGCCGGGAAGGAGCGCGCGCTGCCAGCAGAGCGGGAGGAGGACGCCGGGCTCGGAGCGGAGAGGTGAGGGGAACAGCGTCCCTGCCTAGCAGAGGGCAGGGACGCCGATGCTACAGTACCCCCCCCTTTAGGCCCCCCCTTTTTTAGGCCAGACAGAAATTTAGCAAGGATGAGAGGGGCATGGATGTTCTCCCGGGGCTCCCACGTTCTCTCTTCAGGACCAAACCCCTTCCAATCTACTAGAAAAAAGGTCTTTCCTCTTACCCTTTTTGTGGCCAGAATGTTCTCTACCTCAAACTCGTTTTCAGCGGAAACCGGAGCAGGAGGCGTACCTGTAGACTTGGAAAAAGAGTTAAGTACCACGGGTTTGAGGAGAGATACATGGAAGGAGTTAGGGATCCGCAAGTTGGCCGGGAGTTTCAATTTATAGGCCACCGGGTTGATCTGACTGATGACCTCCAGAGGACCGATGAACCGAGGCCCTAACTTATAGGAAGGAATCTTGAGCCGGACATACTTGGACGAGAGCCAGACCTTATCCCCTGGACGGAATTGAGGAGGATCCAGACGTTTTTTGTCAGCATGTCTTTTCATACGCTCGGACGACTGAAGGAGTGCGGACCGGGTACTCTCCCACATGGTGGAAAATTTGTTAACAAGAGATTCCGCAGCCGGATTATCCACCGAGGTGGAGACGGGAAATGGGATCCGAGGATGCTGACCGAAGACTACAAAAAACGGGGATTTGGAGGAAGATTCGCTCTCGTGATTGTTGTAAGAGAATTCGGCCCATGGCAGGAGATCCACCCAGTCAGAATGGTGGGCATTAACAAAGTGCCGGAGGTAACTGGTCAGGATCTGATTGATCCGCTCCACTTGACCATTAGACTGTGGGTGGTAAGCGGAGGAGAAGTCCAGGGTGACGTCTAGCAATTTACAAGTGGCTCTCCAGAAACGTGAGGTGAACTGTACCCCACGATCCGACACGATGTGGAGGGGCAGGCCATGAAGACGGAAGATGTGGCGGATAAAGTCTTTAGCCAGTTCGGGTGCAGATGGGAGGCCTGGCAGGGGAATAAAGTGAGCCATCTTGGAAAAGCGGTCAGCGACCACCCAAATGACCGTACAACCGGCAGAGAGGGGGGGAGATCAGTTATGAAGTCCATAGCAATATGCTGCCAGTGGGCAGCAGGCACAGGAAGCGGAAGGAGGCGACCGGCTGGCAGGTGTCTCGGGACTTTGTTGCGGGCGCAGGACACACAGGCAGAAACAAAGTCTATTATGTCCTTGTGCAGGGTAGGCCACCAGTAGTGCCGGGTAATAAGCTGGAGGGTCTTTTTCTGACCGGCGTGGCCAGCTAGTTTAGACGAATGGCCCCAGTGTAGGATCTTCTCCCGATCAGGTACTGAAACGAACGTCTTACCGGGAGGGAGACGATTTAGACTCACGGGAGCCACCTGCATTACTCTGGCGGGATCGATGATATGTTTAGGTTCTTCCTCGAGATCGGACACCAGAAAGGATCGGGACAAGGCGTCTGCTTTGATGTTTTTGTCAGCCGGGCGAAAATGAAGAACAAAATCAAAGCGAGCAAAAAACAAGGACCACCGGGCTTGGCGCGGGTTAAGTCTCTGGGCATGCTGGAGGTAAGCCAAGTTCTTGTGGTCAGTGTAAATTATTACCGTGTGAAGAGCCCCCTCGAGTAGGTAACGCCACTCCTCCAATGCCAGCTTGATGGCCAATAACTCTCGGTCTCCTATGGAATAGTTGCGCTCAGAAGAGGAGAAGAGTTTGGAGAAGAAGCCACAAGTTACCATTCTCCCAGAAGACGATTTTTGGGTAAGTACCGCTCCGGCTCCAGAGGAGGAGGCGTCAACTTCCAGGAAGAACTGCTTGTTGCCGTCCGGGTGATGCAGCACCGGGGCGGAAGAGAAGGCCTGTTTTAAGGAAAGAAAGGCCTCCTCTGCTTCGGGCGGCCACTCTCTGGGATTAGTGCCCTTACGGGTGTGCCCGGAAATTGGGGCAGTCCGGGAAGAGAAGTGCGGTATGAAGAGGCGGTAGTAGTTGGCGAAGCCCAGGAACCGCTGAATAGCCTTCAACCCCTCCGGTCGAGGCCATTTCTCGATGGCAGACAGTTTCTCTGGATCCATTCGGAGGCCGGTCTGAGAAATAATGTAGCCCAAAAACGGAAGCGAGGTCTGCTCAAAGAGGCACTTCTCATATTTAGCGAAGAGGTGATTCTGCCTGAGCCTGAGCAGGACCTGACGAACATCCCTCCGGTGAGTCTGGAGATCCGGAGAGAAGACCAAGATGTCGTCCAGGTACACCACTACGCAGGAGTAGAGAAGGTCCCGGAAGCTGTCATTGACCAACTCTTGAAAGATGGCAGGAGCATTACAGAGACCAAAGGGCATTACCAGATATTCATAGTGGCCGTCCCGGGTGTTGAATGCAGTCTTCCATTCATCCCCCTGACGGATACGGACCAGGTTGTACGCCCCACAGAGGTCCAGTTTGGTGAAGATTCTAGCCCCCCTCAGACGATCAAATAACTCCAGAATGAGCGGAAGGGGGTACTTATTCTTCACCGTGATCTGGTTAAGGCCTCTATAGTCTATACAGGGACGGAGAGAGCCGTCCTTCTTTTTAACGAAAAAGAAGCCTGCTCCCGCCGGGGAGGTAGATTTCCAGATGAATCCCCGGGCCAGATTCTCCTCAATATATTCGGACATCGACCGGGTCTCAGCAGCGGACAATGGGTAAATACGCCCACGGGGAGGCGTAGTACCGGGTAACAGGTCGATAGGACAGTCGTATGGTCTATGAGGGGGTAATGTCTCTGCCTCCTTTTTATTAAAGACATCAGCAAATGACCAATAAGGAATCGGAAGTCCAGGTAGATTAGTTGGGGTAGGAGAAGGACGGACGGGATGAACGGGAACCAAACAAGTCTTATGGCAGTCCTGTCCCCAACGAAGGACTTCTCCGGTCTTCCAGTCAAGCACGGGTGCATGTTTCTGGAGCCAAGGTAGGCCTAGTAAGAGGGCGTGAGAGAGTCCAGGCAGAACATGAAAAGAGATGCTCTCAGAATGCAGCATTCCCACCTGCAGAGTAATGGATTCGGTGATGAGTTGGATGGGACGTGGTAAGAGGCCCCCATCCACGGCAGCGACAGATAGGGGTACAGCCAGAGGTTTGGTGGGAATGCGGTGTTTTTCTACCAGGGACTGTGAAATAAGATTCCCGGCTGCTCCAGAGTCAAGTTGGGCTAGTTCGAAAAAACGGTTCTCCCCGCAGATAATTGAGACTGACAGCAGCAGAGATGGAGTGGATTTATTCTTGTCTAGGTCGACCTCTCTGAGCGAACCTAGACACAGGCATTTCCCGACCTCTCCGGGCAGGTACGGATCCGGTGCTCCTTGCTGCCACAGTAGAAGCAGCTCCCCTCGGCACGGCGTAAGTCCTGACGGGTTTTGACAATCTTGGTCTGGTCGACCTGCATAGGCTCAGGAGAGTGTACCTGGGGGGAAACGGAGGGAGTGACGGGTTTCTGGAAGGTAGGAGCTAGACGTGGAAACCTCCTCTCACGGGTGACCTCTTTGGCACGCTCCTGGAACCGTAGGTCAATCCGGGTGGCAAGAGTTATTAAGCCATCGAGAGTGGTAGGAATGTCCCGACCGGCGAGTTCATCTTTAATACGGCCGGACAGACCCTCCCAGAAGACAGACACCAGAGCGTCGTTATCCCAGGCCAGCTCCGAGGCAAGGGTACGGAACCGTATGGCATATTGGCCCACGGTGAGACTTCCCTGACGGAGGCGTAGCAGAGACGATGCGGATGAGGTCTTCCGTCCGGGTTCGTCGAAGACTTTCCGGAAAGCCGTGAGAAAGGCAGGCAAGTCGGACACCAGGGAGTCTCCTCTCTCCTATAGAGGATTTAGCCAAGCCAGTGCCTCACCCGTGAGATGGGACATGATGAAGGCTACTTTGGCCCGGTCGGAGTTAAACTGGTGGGACAGGAGTTCAAAGTGCAGGGTGCACTGGTTTATGAAGCCCCGAGCCAGAGCGGAGTCGCCTCCGAAGCGAGGAGGTGCAGAAAGCCGGGGTCCGGAGCAGGATACCATGGTATTGGTGGGCAGCGGAGCTGCCGGGTTGCGAGTCAAGACACTAGCGGTGGTTGCTGGTGGAGCAGTCAGAGTGTCCAGGCGAGAATTGACATTCCGCAGGTGACTCAGGATGGACTCCTGTTGGGACCTCTGACGGGACAGTTCATGACAAAGGTCCGAGAGCGAGGGAGCTTGGGTGCCACCGGGTTCCATGGCCCGAGCAAACTGTAACGGGTCTGGGAGGCGGAACCTCTGAGCAACTTATACAAGGGGGCGGTCCTTGTAAGGAAGCAGGTGGCGACCAGGGAAGACAGGCAGGTAGTCACAGCAGGTGACCGGGACAGTCTCTGGGTAAACGGGCAGGAGGTCACGGCAAGTGACCGGGACAGTCTCTGGGTGAACGGGCAGGAGGTCACAGCAAGTTACCGGGGCAGTCTCTGGGTGAACGGGCAGGAGGTCACGGCAAGTGACCGGGACAGTCTCTGGGTGAACGGGCAGGAGGTCACGGCAAGTGACCGGGACAGTCTCTGGGTAAAGGGTAGGTACGACCTGTGACGGCTGAGCCTCCAGGTAGGCTAGCAGGAAGATGGCAGATGTGTGCTCCCAGGTGAGCAGGCGAGAGTCTCTGGATAAGCAGGTGGTCACAGCATGTGACGGCGGAGCCTCCAGGTAGGCTAACAGGCAGGTAGCAGATGAGCGCTCCCAGGTGAGCGGGCAAGAGTCTCTGGACTGGCAGGTGGTCACAGCACGTGACGGCGGAGCCTCCAGGTAGGCTAACAGGCAGGTAGCAGATGAGCACTCCCAGGTGAGCGGGCAAGAGTCTCTGGACTGGCAGGTGGTCACAGCACGTGACGGCGGAGCCTCCAGGTAGGCTAACAGGCAGGTAGCAGATGAGCGCTCCCAGGTGAGCGGGCAAGAGTCTCTGGACTGGCAGGTGGTCACAGCACGTGACGGCGGAGCCTCCAGGTAGGCTAGCAGACAGGTAGCAGGTGAGCGCTCCCGGGTGAGCGGGCAAGCTGGTCCATAGACAGACTGACAGATGTCGGAAGGCAGACCGTCGGACCTCAGGCTAGCAAGCAGGTAAGCGGATAACAGGCAGGAATCAGACAGCAAACTGGCAGGAAACTGGCAGGTAACTGGCAGGTAACTGGAAACGGGACCTGAGGGCTGAAGCAGAGTAGTGAACAGTGCAACAACATTGCTCGGGCACCTCCATTTTGGAGGAGGTGCCTTATATATGGTGAAGTCCTCCGGCCATTGGCCGGGGACTCCTTAGGACGGCGCGCGCGGCCCCTTTAAGAGGGGGGGAGCGCGCGCGCGCCCTAAGCACCGCGGCCGGGAAGGAGCGCGCGCTGCCAGCAGAGCGGGAGGAGGACGCCGGGCTCGGAGCGGAGAGGTGAGGGGAACCGCGTCCCTGCCTAGCAGAGGGCAGGGACGCCGACGCTACACCTAGCACTACCCTAACCATAACACAACCCTAATCCTAACCCTAACACAACCCTAACCCTAGCACAACTCTAACCCTAGCACAGCCCTAACCCTAGAGTTTATTTTTTACACCTTTACTCGTGCGTATAAGTGATTAGACGACTTTATTCATCGGGTCAGTGCGATTACAATGATGCAAGATTCATATCGGGTTTTTATGATTGACAGCTGTCATACACTAAAAGATGCTTTGTTTTGAAAAGACTAGTTTTTGCATTGCCATATTTTGAGAGCTATAATTTTTCCATATTTCGGCCAGCAGAGTCATATAAGGGCTTGTTTTTTGGGGGACAAGTTGATGTTTTTATTGGTAACATTTTTGGGCACGTGACATTTTTTGATCAGTTTCTATTCCGATTTTTGGGAGGCAGAATAAACAAAAAACAACAATTCAGGAATTGTTTTTTTTTCTCATTAAAGTACACTCTGCACCCCATCTCGACTGAAAAAAAACAGATATGTAGACATTTTTGCAAATTTATTAAAAAAGAAAAACTGAAATATCACATGGTCATAAGTATTCAGACTCTTTACTCAGTATTGAGTAGAAGCACCCTTTGAGCTAGTACAGCCATGAGTCTTCTTGGGAATGATGCAACAATTTTTTCACACTTGGATTTTGGGATCCTCTGGCATTCTTCCTTGCAGATCCTCTCCAGTTCCATCAGGTTGGATGGTGAACGTTGGTGGACAGACATTTTCAGGTCTCTCCAGAGATGCTAAATTGGGTTTACGTCAGGGCTCTGGCTGGGCCAGTCAACAATGGTCACAGAGTTGTTCTGAAGCCACTCCTTTGTTATTTTAGCTGTGTGCTTAGGGTCATTGTCTTGTTGGAAGGTGAACCTTAGGCCAAATCTGAGGTCCAGAGCACTCTTGAAGAGGTTTTCATCCAGGATATCTCTGTACTTGACCGCATTCATGTTTCCTTCAATTACACCCAGTCGTCCTGTAGCTGAAAAATACCCCCATAGCATGATGCTGCCACCAACATGTTCCACTGTTGGGATTGTATTGGGCAGGTGATGAGCAGTGCCTGGTTTTCTCTACATATACCGCTTAGAATTATCACCAAAAAGTTCTATCTTCGTCTCATCAGACCAGAGAATCTTATTTCTCATAGTTTGGGAGTCCTTCATGTGTTTTTGAGCAAACTCTATGCAGGCTTTCATATGTCTTGCACTGAGGAGAGGCTTCCGTTGGGCCACTCTGCCATAAAGTCCCGACTGTTGGAGGGCTGCAGTGATAGTTGACTTTGTGGAACTTTCTCCCATCTCCCTACCTCATCTCTGGAGCTCAGCCACAGTGATCTTGGGATTCTTGTTTACCTCTCTCACCAAGGCTCTTCTCCCATGATCGCTCAGTTTGGTTGGACGGCCAGGTCTAGGAAGACTTCTGGTGGTCCCCAACTTCTTCCATTTAAGGATTATGGAGGCCACTGTGCTCTTAGGAACCTTGAGTAATGCAGAAATTCTATTATAACCTTGGCCAGATCTGTGCCTTGCCACAATTCTGTCTCTGAGCTCCTTGGGCAGTTCCTTTGAGCTCATCGTTCTCATTTGGTCTGATATGCACTGTGAGCTGTGAAGTCTTATATAGACAGATGTGTGCCTTTCCAAATAAAGTCCTATCAGTTTAATTAAACACAGCTAGACTCCAATGAAGGAGTAGAACCATCTCAAGGAGGATCACAAGGAAATGGACAGCATGTGACTTAAATATGAGTGTCTGAGCAAAGGGTCTGAATACTTATGACCATGTGATATTTCAGTTTTTCTTTTTTTAATAAATTTGCAAGAATTTCTACATTTCTGTTTTTTTTTCAGTCAAGATGGGGTGCAGAGTGTACTTTAATGAGAAAAAAAAAATGAACTTTTTAGAATTTACCAAATGGCTGCAATGATACGTACTTTCCGTACCCACTGTAATACTGCCCCCATTGGTCTGTCCGAGTAAATGGCGGAGCAGGGACCTCATGACTCTCTGCTTCGCTATACTTGTTAACAATATATACTCGTATGTCCTATACATTACTATACAAATGGAGGCATAACTGAGAAGGGGTCATAAAAGGGGACATGAGACCTATCTAATGGTCATATGGCTTGTTCTTTATATATATATATATATATATATATATATATATATATATATATATATATATATATATAAGATCTAATTGGTCTATCATTGATTTTGCTCTAATACTAAACATGATATTATACTTGTTATGTCTACCAGGCATGAAATGTTTAACACAAATTGCTATGGTGTAAAATTTTGTTCTTGAGGCAGGACTTGTTTCCATTGTATTTCTACAAGCAATGTCCCTTTTTGGTACACTTTTAAATGTTTTAAGATGCTTTTTGTGTATATCCCTAAATAACGATTTGATATATTAATTTTATAATTGGTGGGTGTGCACATCCTTTGACATGGCTCCTTTCTCTTTTTGTGGCTACATTTGTGCTGAACACAGTAAAAGACCCAATAGAGTAAGTGCACTTGTAGTGTCTCTTTTGTGCACTACTTGTTGATAATGCTTTTTTTGCTCCATCATAGTAATGTCGTGTCCCACACAGTAATGGTAATTTAGGCCCCCACTCATGGGGGTGCATTATACTATAGACTATATATGGGGGTGCATTATACTATATACTCTGCCTATGGAAGTGCATTATAATATATACTCTGCCTATGGGGGTGCAGTATACTATATACTCTGCCTGTGGAGGTGCATTATACTATATACTCTGCCCAGTAGCGTAGCTACCGGAGGGGCAAAGGGGGCTGTGGCCCGAGCCCCACACTCTCAGGGGCCCACCCAGAGCTACACAACTTACATAGTTACATAGTTACATAGTTTATAAGGCCGAAAAAAGACAAGCGTCCATCCAGTTCAGCCTATTTCTTGTGCACTGCAGCTATTCCGCAGCGTTGATCCAGGGGAAGGCAAAAAAAAAAAACATGCGGTATAGGCCAATTTACATCATTGAGGAAAAATTCACTTCCCGACTCCAATCTGGCAGTCAGATTAAATCCCTGGATTAATTAACTATCACTAAGCATAAGATGTAATTTTATTGTTCTCAAGAAAAGCGTCCAGGCCTCTCTTGAACTCATTAAGTGAGTGGGACATCACCACTTCCTCTCCCAGAGAGTTCCAGAGTCTCACGGCTCTGACCGTAAAGAATCCCCTTCTGTGCTGGTGCAGGAACCTCCTTTCCTCCAGACGCATAGTGTGCCCCCTCGTCTTTGTCACCATCCTTGGTATAAACAGGTCATGGGAGAGATCTCTGTACTGCAACTGTAACTGTATGGACATGTGCAGAACACTGATACAGTTACACTCTGGGGGAGAGCAGGGAGACTCGATGTCCCTGCAGTGCCAGGCGGCCGCTATGGGGCCCTTGAGCAGGAGGGGAGGTCCCCCCGGTGCCAGCATCGGGCTCCCCGCCAGTCACCACAAGTTCAATGATGAGAGAGGGAGCACGACGCTGCCTCTCCTATCAGTCCCCTGACGCAGACTCTGAACGGGCGCGATGACGTCATTACTTGGCGCCCACTGTTCTTAGATGTGCGGGAGCTCGGAGCAGAGCGGGGAACGAGGAGGAGAGGTGAATATTGTGTTTATTTATTTTTTATGGGGGTGTATTATACTATATACTCTGCCCTTGGGGCTGCATTATACTATATACTCTGCCTATGGGGGTGCATTATACTATATACACTGCCTATGGGGGTGCATTATACCATATAATCTGCCTATGGGGATGCATTATACTATAGACTGCCTATGTTTAAACTAGGGATTGGGGGGGAGGGTATTCATTTTATAAGTGGGGTAGATAGTGCAGATAGTGACCTGGGCAGAAATAAAGAAATTGGGAGTGGGGGTAGAAAAGTCAATATAGTAAGAAGGAATAGAGGTACAGAGAGATACATAAAATGCATGTACACTAATGCCAGAAGCCTCACCAACAAAGTGGAGGAATTAGAATTAATTTTGTTGGAAAATAATTATGACATGGTGGGGATATCTGAGATATGGCTGGACAAGAGGCATGACTGGTCAGTTAATTTACAGGGCTATAGTCTGTTCAGAAATGACCGTACAAACAAGTGAGTGGGGGTGTGTGTTTATATGTAAAATCATCCTTAAAACCCATCTTGCATGAGAATATATGTGAATCTAATGAAAATGTAGAGTCCCTGTGGGTGGAGATAAGGGGAGGGGGAAAAAATAATAAATTACTGATAGGGGTTTGTTATAAGTCTCCAAAAATAATGGAAGCAGCGGAGAATATCCTCATAAAGCAAATAGATGAAGCAGCGACTCAAGGACAAGTCATTATTATGGGGGACTTCAACTACCCTGAAATACATTGGGGAACAGAAACCTGTAGTTCCAGCAAAGGTAATAGGTTTTTGACAACTATGAGAGACAATTGCCTTTCATGACTGGTTCAGGACCCAACAAGAAAGGAGGCACTGTTAGACATAATATTAACCAACAGGTCAGACCGCATATCAAATACACAAGTTGGGGGTCACTTGGGTAATAGTGATCACAAAATAATAAGTTTTCATGTATCCTTTAATGAGATGTGTAATTGAGGGGTTACAAGGACACTAAACTTCAGGAAGGCAAATTTCCAACGGTTGAGAGAGGATCTTAGTGCAATAAACTGGGACGATTTCCTGAGACATAAAACTACACAAAGCAAATGAGAGACATTTATTAGCATCTTGAATAGGACCTGTGCACAATATATACCCTATGGGTATAAACATGCAAGAAATAGGAGGAAACCACTATGGCTAAATAGAGCTGTAAGGGGCGCAATAAGTGACAAAAAGAAAGCATTTAGAGAATTAAAGCAAGTAGGTAGTGATGAGGCATTAAATAAATACAGAAAATGAAATAAATTCTGTAAAAAACAAATCAAGCCAGCAAAGATTGAGACAGAGAGACTCATTGCCAGAGAAAGTAAAAATAATCCCAAAATATTCTTTAACTACATAAATAGTGAGAAACTAAAAAATTATAGTGTTGGCCCCCTTAAAAATAGTATGGGTGAAATGGTGGATGAGGATGAGGAAAAAGCCAATATGCTAAATGATTTTTTTTCAACAGTATTTACACAAGAAAATCACACGACAGAAAACATGATCAGTGATAACAAAAATTCTCCATTAAATGTCACTTGTAGTGATGAGCGAGCACTAAAATGCTCGGGTACTCATTGTTCAGGTCGAGCAAATTGGAATACTCGGGTGCTCGACCAAAGCATCGAGCCCGAGTTGATGGGAAACTCGAGCATTTTTCAGGCGGCTCCCCCCGGCGGTCTGTAGAGGGCCTAAAAATTACCCAAATCGATGGGAACAGTGCTCAAATGACAAGGGAACAGCATGGGAAGACTCCTGGAAGCATTTCTGACTCCCAGGTCACTGCTGTCAACAAAGTTGTCAGAGTATTACGCCACTTTTACGGACTCACAATAAAACAAACAAAAACGTAACCAAAATGGATTTTCCTGGGAAATATGTTAAGGAACATCCTTTCCAGGGTAATGACCTGTATATAAGGCAAAATAAATAACCAAAACCAAAAATACTCCTCCACACCTTGGGCTATGTTCACACGTAGCGTTTTTGATGCGTTTTTGCACTTTTGCATTGCTTTCAACAAAGACAAATGCATTCACTGGGAAATGTCATTTTAACATTTTACAACCTTATCTGGCCATGTGGTGTGTGACCCATCATCAGACACATACATACAGTGCTAAAAAGACATGGGAACAGCATGGAGAAGACCTCTGGAATCATTTCTGACTCCCGCCATGCACCTGTCGTTGCAGACTTGCAAGAAACACCATCCACGTCCTTGTCCCAGTGCAGCGTTCAGTTGTCCCTACCCCATTCCTTGCAATGCAAGCGCAAGTATGCAGCCAGCCACCCCCCCCCCCCACAGGCTGCAATACTATACTGCCAAATTTTTGACAGCTGCTTGCACTTGAAATGTGGCCTTCTAGGCTCGTGGAGACGGAAGCTGTCCACAATCTTATGGCGGCGGCGACCGGGTATCCATACTCGGTCGCCAGCCACCACTATTTCTCCCAGTATCGTCTCCGCCTTCCACAAGCACGGGTCCCACAACATTACCCGTGCCCTCCCCAGTGCACTTACTGGGAACGACCGCCTAACCACAAACACGTGGACAGGTGAATGTGGCCAGGGACGGTACGGAGCCAGTCCACAGCTTTTTTTGTTTATAGTTGTATTTAGCTCGGTTAAAGGACTGGCATAGAGGGAAACCGTATCTACCCTGGGTGTCATTTCTCCCAGGAAGTCGTCTAATGCAGCTTGTTGCAGAAGCAATGGCAGCCCGTCCAACATCAAATCGCACTTGTCGGTGGTGCTTTGACACACAAACATATTTCTTTGCGCATTTAATTTCAGGAATACAGATTTGGACAATGGCCTGATCTGCAATGCGATTTGAGAAATAACATGCATAAGCATGTCCGATCCACATTAAAAAAGCAGCCATAGAGTGTCCGGGAACCTTCCCCCACACTTTTCTTAGCCAGGACTGCTTCTCGGCAGGATTGGATGGTCCCACCAGAGAATCCTCTGGTGTGCCCTGGCTTCTACCTCAGGAGAGTTCATGATAGCGCTAACTTTGCAGCTGCTATGGGGCTCTTGAGCGGGGGAGAAAGGTGAGCCCTCAGAATCAAATCCTCTGGTGGGCACAATGTTTTTCAATTTGAAACAGCTTCTCAGTGGGAGCTGTATTTCACCACAGCCATATTCTTTAGCTCAGTGAAAGCACTGGCATAAAGGGAAACCGTATCTGCTCCGGCTGTCATTTCTCCGTCACCAGGTTCCGCCCATTGTCACACATGACCATGCCTGGCTGTATGTTCAGCGGTGAAAGCCACAGATCAGGCTGCTGTGTTACAGCTTCAACAACTCTGCAGTGCTGGGCGGTTTGTCACCTCAGCATTAAGCATATTATCTTCAGCACAGCCTGTTGTCGCTTGGCCAAGGCAGTGCTGCAGTGCTGTCAGCTTGTGACTGATGTGGTCATTTCGCAGATGGAGGAGGAGGTGCAGGAGCTGAAGAATGTGATTACATTGAGGTTAAATTGGCGACGCTGTTCTTTATACTAAAGAAAGATCCTATTGTTTTGGGGTTTTTTGCGTCATTTTTTAAGACAAATGCATTCACCGGGAAATGTCATTTTAACATTTTACATCCTTATCTGGCAATGTGGTGTGTGACACATCATCAGACACATCCTGTTTTATTTATGATGGAGGGACTCTGAAAGTCCTAAAACCTATTTTTATAGGGCCATCAGAAGGCCCTTACTATTCTTAAAAGGCCAGCAGTCGGCCCTCGCTATTGTTAGAGAGCCATCAGCCGGCTATGCTTTGTTGTTCCCATTATTAACAAGTGGGTCTCCTATACTGTTATTGCGTATGCAGTGCCTGCAAGGGCTGCCAAAAATTTGGACGCAACCCAATACCCCTTTGAAGAGACAGAGAGGAGGGTCTCAATAAAAAAAAAGTTCCCATTATAAAGGAGCGGGTCTCCTATAGTGGTAATGCCCATGCTGTGACTGCAAGACCTGCCAAAATTTGTGAAAAATTTAAAGACACATAGAGCAGGGCCAGAATACCAAGTACGACATGTTCCCATTAGAAAGGAGAGGGTCTGCTATACAGTTATAGGGTATGCAGTGAGTCCCACGGCTGATCAATTTTAGGAAAAACCTAACTAAGAATTTAAAGACACATACAGCAGGGCCACAGTAACGACAAATTCCCATTAGAAAGGAGAGAGTCTGCTATACAGTTATAAGTTATGCAGTGAGTCCAACGGCTGACCAATTTTAGGAAAAACCCCACTAAGAATTTAAAGACACATAGAGCAGGGCCACAGTAACGACAAATTTCCATTAGAAAGGAGAGAGTCTGCTATACAATTATAGGGTATGTAGTGAGTCCAACGGCTGACCAATTTTAGGACAAACCTCACTAAGAATTTAAAGACACATAGACCAGGGCCACAGTAACGACAAATTCCCATTAGAAAGGAGAGAGTCTGCTATACAGTTACAGGGTATGTAGTGAGTCCAACGGCTGACCAATTTTAGGAAAAACCCCACTAAGAATTTAAAGACACATAGACCAGGGCCACAGTAACGACAAATTCCCATTAGAAAGGAGAGAGTCTGCTATACAGTTACAGGGTATGCAGTGAGTCCAACGGCTGACCAAATTTAGGAAAAACCTCACTAAGAATTTAAAGACACATAGAGCAGGGCCACAGTACCAAGTACGACATGTTCCCATTAGAAAGGAGAGGGTTTGCTATACAGTTATAGGGTATGCAGTGAGTCCAACGGCTGACCAATTTTAGGAAAAACCCTACTAAGAATTTAAAGACACATAGAGCAGGGCCACAGTAATGACAAATTCCCATTAGAAAGGAGAGGGTCTGCTATACAGTTATAAGGTATGCAGTGAGTCCAACGGCTGACCAATTTTAGGAAAAACCCCACTAAGAATTTAAAGACACATAGACCAGGACCACAGTAACGACAAATTCCCATTAGAAAGGAGAGAGTCTGCTATACAGTTACAGGGTATGCAGTGAGTCCAACGGCTGACCAATTTTAGGAAAAACCCCACTAAGTATTTAAAGATACATAGAGCAGGGCCACAGTAACAACAAATTCCCATTAGAAAGGAGAGAGTCTGCTATACAGATATAGGGTATGCAGTGAGTCCAACGGCTGACCAATTTTAGAAAAAACTCCACTAAGAATTTAAAGACACATAGAGCAGGGCCACAGTACCAAGTAAAACATGTTCCCATTAGAAAGGAGAGGGTCTGCTATACAGTTATAGGGTATGCAGTGAGTCCAATGGCTGACGAAATTTAGGAAAAACCCCACTAAGAATTTAAGGACACATAGAGCAGGGCCACAGTAACAACAAATTCCCATTAGAAAGGAGAGAGTCTGCTATACAGTTATAGAGTATGCAGTGAGTCCAAAGGCTGACCAGTTTTAGGAAAAACCCCACTAAGTATTTAAAAACACATAGAGCAGGGCCACAGTAATGACAAATTCTCATTAGAAAGGAGAGGGTCTCTCATAGTGTTGGCCTATGCAGTGAATGCAAGGGCTTTCAAAAATTGGGGGGCACTCCAATGCCCCTTGGAAGAGACTTATAGGGCCTCATAAAAAATTTTTCCCATTAGAAAGGAGCTGGTCTGCTGTACTTGGAATGCCCATGCACTAAATGTATGGGCTGACAAACATTTACCCCTGGGGGGTATACATGAACATAGTGTATAATATATTTTTTTTACGGGCATCATAAACACCCTTTAAAAAAATTATGTGGGTGTTGCATCACGGTCATCCTGGTGATATGGTGGTGGAGGATGAGGAGAAGGAGGAGGACAAAAGCAAATAGCCAAATCAGGAAGCGTATACCCATGTGTGGGTATGAAGAGGTGCATGGGAATACACCTACCAAAAAAAGACAAAGGGATTTGAGTTTATGTTACGCTGCTATCATTCGGTGGTGTTGAGAAGTCTGGCCCAATCCAGCCCTTGTTCATTTTTATAAGAGTCAGCCTGTCAGCATTTTCCGTTGACAGGCGGATGAGCTTATCAGTTATAATTCCACCAGCGGCACTAAAAACCCGCTCTGATAAAACGCTTGCGGCAGGGCAGACCAGGGCCTCCAAGGTGTAGAGAGCCAGTTCATTTCACGTAGCCAGCTTGGATACCCAGTAATTAAAAGGCACAAAGGAATCACGGAGGATGTTGGTACGGTCGGCAAGGTACTCTCTCAGCATCTTCCCAAACTTTGCACTCCTTGTGAGAGTACCCCGCACTTCAGGGCCTGTGCGATGGGAGGGTCTGAGAAAACTATCCCAGAACTTTGACAGTGTTCCCCTGCCTCTGCTGGATTGCATTTGTGTCTCTCTTGCCTGTACTCCTTGGTTGTCCAATGAACTGTGACCTCTGCAGCCAGCGTTTTCAGATGGGAATTTTTTTAATAGTTCCGCAACAAGGGCCTTCTGGTACTGCCCCATTTTTGTAGACCTGTCCACCTCAGGAATAAGAGATATAAAGTTCTCCTTGTAGCGTGGGTCTAGAAGTGTCACCAACCAGTAATGACTGTCATCCAAAACTTTGAGAATGCGAGGGTCATGGGAAAGGCAGCGTAACATAAACTCAGCCATGCGTACCAGACTGCTAACAGGCAAGACTTTCATGTCCTCACCAAGAGGATGACTGACCATACTCTCCTCCTCCTCCTCGCTGTCCTCTGGCCATCCACGCTGAACAGACAGTATGACAGTTGTGAAGGTAGTACCGTCTATAGCGCATGAAACTAGCTCCTGTTCTTCTTCCTCTCCTCCTCCTCTTCCTCATTGTCACCCAATCCATTTTGGGATGAGATGAGGCTGGGCTGTGTGTAATCACCCTGTATTGTTCCTTGCTCCATCTCATAGTGCTCCGTCTGCAATGCATGCTCTTTGATTGTGAGCAGAGAGCGTTTCAGAAGACAGAGAAGCGGGATGGTGACGCTAATTATAACGTCATCGCCACTCACCATCTTGGTGGAGTCATCAAAGTTTTGGAGGATGGTGCATATGTCTGACATCCATGTCCACTCCTGAGTCTGAACTGAATATCGACGGCCTTGTTGATGCTGGTACTCAACAACTGTCCACTTCTGCTCACAAATCCTTCTCAACATATGCAGTGTAAAGGTCCAACGAGTGGGGAGATCACATACCAGTCTGTGAGTCGGAAGCTGCAAACGTTGCTGAAACACGGCAAGGGCGGCGGAAGCTGTAGGTGACTTTCTAAAATGGGCACACAGGCGGCGTACTTTAACAAACAGATCCGGCAGCTCCAGGTAGGATTTGAGAAACCGCTGAACCACGAGGTTAAGCACATGGGCCAGGCATGGTACGTGTGTGAGCTCGCCTCGCCTCAGAGCCGCCATCAGGTTCCGGCCATTGTCACAGACAACCATGCCTGGCTGTAGGTGCAGCGCTGTGAGCCACAGATCTGCCTGCTCTTTCAGAGCTGTCCACAACTCTTCAGCATTGTGCTGTTTGTCACCTAAGCATATTAGCTTCAGCACAGCCTGTTGCCACTTGGCCGAGGCAGTGCTGCAGTGCTTCCAGCTTGTGACTGATGTGGTCATTTCGGAGATGGAGGTTGAAGAGGAGGGGGAGGCTGAGGAGGATGTGGTGCAGGAGCTGTAGACTGTGGGGGCAACCCTGATTAACCTAGGGCCCGCAATCTTCGGCGTCGGGAGGACGTGTTCTGTCCCAAGGTCCGACTGAGTCCCAGCTTCCAATATGTTAACCCAGTGTGCCATCAGCGAGATGTACCATCCCTGCCCACAAGCACTTGTCCACGTGTCCGTGGTTAGGTGGACTTTCCCGGTAACTGCGATGTTGAAGGCACGGCTAATGTTTTGGGACACGTGCTTGTGTAATGTAGGGACAGCACACCGGGAAAAATAGTGGCGGCTGGGGACCGAGTACCGAGGGACGGCCACCACCATCAGGTTGCGGAATGCTTCCGTCACCATGAGCCTAAAAGGCAACATTTCGAGCGCAAGCAGTCGTGAAATGTGGGAATTTACTACTGTGGCCTGTGGGGTGTTTGCTGCATATTTGCGCCTGCGTTCCAAGGACTGTGGTATGGACAACTGAACGTTGCGCTGGGACAAGGACGTGGACGTGCTTCCTGATGCTGCTACTTGAGAGTGTGCAACGACAGGTGCAGGGCAGGAGGCATCTTCGCATGCACCATGGACAGGGGATTGGCTTGCATGCACAACAGCAGAAGAAGCAATGGTGCCAACCGCAGACACTGTTCCTGGACCCTGGGGTTCAGCCCACAAAGTCGGGTGCTTCGCTGCCATGTGCCTGATCATGCTGGTGGTGGTCAGGCTGGTCGTTTTGCCACCCCTGCTGATGCTGGCCTGGCAGATGGTGCAAATGGCCTTTTTGGGGTTATCGGCAGAGTCTTTAAAAAACAACCAGACTCGGGAAGACCTAACAGTTGTACTGGCAATTTCCTTCGTGTTGGTGTTATGGGGAACGGTTTCCCACCTTCTTTCTGTTGCCACTACACTGCTTCTTTCTGCCTGTTGGAGTGCTCTGCCTCCCTCCCCCTGTGTGCTGCTGTCCTTGCTCTGTATGTCCTCCTGCCAGGTTGGGTCAGTTACTATATAATCCACCACCTCGTCTTTCACTTCCGCACCCTGGTCCTCCTCCTGACTTTCTGGCAATTGTGTCTCATCATCGTCCACCTCTTGGGACACTTTCCCACCGTCGCCTTCGTGCGACCGTGGCTGCTCAAATATTTGGGCATCGCTATGTAAGGGGGAAGACAGGGGTGTAAGTACTGTCAGAGCAAGGGATTCGGAACTGCCGGGGCCATGCCTCTGGTTGCAGGGGGAAGACAGACTGCGAGCACAGGAGTCAGGTGACTGGGAAGCTGGGGGCGTGTCTAAAGTGAGAGCTGGGAGGTCAGGTGACCGAAAGACTGGTGTTGTGGGTAGGGATAGGAAGAGACAAGGACATTTGCGCGGGAAAGCGGAGCTGGGTCCGCTTTCCCGCAAAGCAGTACTGGGAGCAAGAGCCAAGTGCAGTGGACTGGAGGAGTCAAGCCGACTAGAGGGAGAAGAGACGCTGGGTCTGTGGAGCCGAGCACGTGAGGTGCTGTGTTATGGACTAGGGGCTCAGCGGGTAAAACCGGAGACCGCCCGCTGCCGCCAGAAGACGGAGCATTGTTTGGGCGGGGGCGCCTGAAGAAATCAGCACCGGCATCAGCTGGCAACTACCTTTTGGCGGAAAAGAGTCAGCTAAGTGTAAAAACTGTCGTTTACAACCGGTTCGACTCTGCTATATCTAGTTAAACTGTGAACTGTCAGTTAAAGACTTTTACTTGCTACTTCCCTTGTTTTCCCCCATATTTTCCCCTGATACTCCCTGCGTGGAGATTTACCCTGTTATTATAAACTTCCCCTGTTTATTAACCCTGTATTCGCTGCTCTGTGTTTCTGTGTCGCTGCATCTAAAGTACCCGTGTTACAGCTACATGCGATCTCCTCTTGCCCCGCTTCAAGTGGACCGGGCGAGTGGCCCGAATCTATAAATGGGAAAGTAAACAGCTCTTCTCAGTGTCCAAGTGTGGGATCAGTTGTCTCTGGGTACTCAGCATGGTGGGAGGAAGGAGGTTTAGGGTGAGGAATATGAGGTCCAGACTCACAGCTACTGAGACTTGACCGTGTGGAAGACAAGGTGGTGGTGGTTAAGTGACTGGAAGCATTATCCGCTATCCAACCAATAAACTTTTGACACTGCTCTGTGCTCAATAGTGGTGTTCTGCGGTCCCCTATTAATTGGGACAGGGAAGTCCAGCGAGAAGATGGTGTTTGTTGTGGCACAATTTCAGCTAGCCCACGGCCTCGGCCTCTGCATGCACCATCATCACCATCACGTCCAGTTCCCCGTCCCTTGCCACGTGCCTTGCCCATTTTAAATGGAGGACAATATCTTCTACGCTCACAACAAATGACTGAATTTGGAGCAAACTTATATGTGATCCGTGTGACGGACAAACCACAGTTTTAAATACCTAACCTGTAGGTAATTATTTTGAACAGCAAACTGGTGTCAATTGCTTCACTTACACACTGAAACAAATTTTTAATGGAGGCCAGAAATTGCAGTATTTTCTGAAAACCTATATGTGATCGGTGTGACGCAGAAAACACAGTTTTAAATACCTGGCCTGTAGGTAACTATTTTGAACAGCAATCTGGTGTCAATTGCGTCACTTACACACTGAAACAAATTTTTAATGGAGGCCAGAAATGGCAGTATTTTCTGAAAACCTATATGTGATCCGTGTGACGCAGAAAACACAGTTTTAAATACCTGGCCTGTAGGTAACTATTTTGAACAGCAATCTGGTGTCAATTGCTTCACCGACACACTGAAACAAATTTTTAATGAAGATCCGAAATGGCAGTATTTTCTGGAAATGTATATGTGATCCGTGTGACGGAGAAAACACAGTTTTAAATAGCTGGATTTTTAGCGCTGTAATATGGAAAGGACCTGGCTGTATTCTGCAATGCCAACAAGCAAATGGTGCAGAAAAATGGTGTTCTCTGGATTGCTTTTTAGGCAAATAATGAGGATTAAGATCCAAAAAAAATTATTCCTGGCCCCTGAGACCTGGGCCTTTGTATAGAAATATCTAACAGCAGCAGAAGGCAGAACTGGAGTGGATTAATTAGCAAAATTTGGATATATAGATCCATTGATTATGCATAAGGAGTTACCCAGACAAATTCAAAACATCTACTGTTCCTCCCTTATTAAATGTATAGGTATAACATAGAGTAGTCATATAAATTAGTTTCAAGTAAATACTTTATTTAGACACAGCAAGCAAAAGAATTAAAATTACATCATTCTGCACCTAAAAACATCTATTAAAAATTCCAGGCAGTGTGGTATATATATAACCTCATAGCACATAGGTTGCTGTAAATGTTATTACATATTATTAGATGTAAATAGATCCTATGCCATATTAAATGTTCTGGTCATTCAGATCAAATATCAGTAGATTTTCAGGAATACAGATAATGAAAAGGAGATTTTTGTGTACTCACCGTAAAATCCCTTTCTCTTAGCCTCTTATTGGGGGACACAGGACCATGGTTTATGCTGCTTGTCCACTAGGAGGCGACACTATGCTTATCTGAAAGACAAGGCATTGCTCCTCTGCAGTATACACCCCCGGGAGGCGATAGCCTACACCAGTTTTGTGCAAAAGCAGTAGGAGAAGTTAACATACATAACATAATTATGCCTATAACAAAGGCAACAATGTTGGAACTCAAAGGAAAACCAATATGAGAACTCAACTTAAACGGCCCTAAGGGACAACAGGGTGGGTGCTGTGTCCCCCAATAAGAGGCGAAGAGAAAGGGATTTTACGGTGAGTACACAAAAATCTCCTTTACTCTGTCGCCTCATTGGGGGACACAGGACCATGGGACGTCCCAAAGCAGTCCCTGGGTGGGAAGCAATGGACGAAATCGTGCGGACGGTTCCCTAGGATTGGGATACCGCCGCCTGTAGCACGTGTCTGCCCAGGCTCGCATCTGCTGAGGACTGGGTATTAACACTGTAGTGCTTGGTAAATGTGTGCAGGCTGGTCCAGGTGGCCGCCTTGCACACTTGCTGAGCCGAGGCCTGATGGCCCAGGAGGCCCCTACCGCCATTTTTGAGGCGGTAAGCCTCTTGTATGGTGGACTTGATCCACCTGGCGAGGGTAGCCTTAGAAGCTGGTAGACCCTTGCGACCCCCTTCCAGAAGGAGAAAAAGCTAATCTGATTTTCTGAAGGGGGCAGTCCTAGACACATAGATACGCAGTGCCCTAACGAGGTCAAGCGTATGCAAAGCCTTTTCCACTCTATGAACCGGAGCCGGACAGAGGGATGGTAAGGAAATCTCTTCGTTGAGATTGAAGCTTGAGACAACCTTTGGAAGAAAGGAAGGAACTGTACGAAGGACTACTTTATCCTGAAAAAAAATTAGGAATGGTTGTCTGCATGAGAGTGCCGTGAGTTCAGACACTCTTCGTAGTGACGTGATCGCTACAAGGAAAACCACCTTCTGAGATAGAAGGCGGAGTGGAATTTCTTTGAGTGGTTTAAAGGGGGCTTACTGTAGTGCTGTGAGTACCAGGTTAAGGTCCCACATTTCTAATGGACGTTTGTAGGGTGAAATCAGTCGTGAAACACCCTGCAGAAAAGTTCTGACTTGCGGCCTGTGGGCAATGCTCTTCTGAAACAGAACCGATAGCGCTGACACCTGACTTTTAAGGGAGGCCAGGGATAGTCTGGCTTCCAGTCCTGACTGGAGAAAACTGAGTACCCTAGGTAATGAATAGGGTAGTGGAGCCTGGTGGTGAGATTCGCACCAGGTAAAGAAGGCCTTCCAAGTACGGTAGTAGATCTTGGCAGAGTTTGGTTTTCTCGCTCTGATCATGGTTGAAGTGACTTCTGGCGAAAAACCTGCTTGTGTTATCACCCAGGTTTCAATGGCCACGCCGTCAAACTGAGTGCCTGTAAGTTCTGGTGGTAAAACGGACCTTGTGACAGAAGATCCGGGTGGTCGGGAAGACGCCAGGGAACGTCTGCGATGAGGCTTACTATGTCAGCGTACCATGTACATCTGGGCTAGTCTGGAGAGATTAGGATGGTTGGTACACCTTCCTGTTTGAACTTTCTCAGCACTCTGGGAATCAGAGGGAGAGGCGGAAAAACATACAAGAGTTGGAAATGAGTCCAATCCTGAAACAGGGCGTCCGCCACCAGAGCTCGGTGATCTCGTGATCTGGCCATGAAGTTGGGGACCTTGGCATTGAAGTGAGATGCCATTAGATCCACATCCGGAGTGCCCCAACGGTGGCAGATTTGCTGGAAGACTTCGGGATGGAGAGCCCATTCTCCCGAGTGTATTTCTTGTCGGCTGAGGAAGTCTGCTTCCCAGTTGTCTACACCTGGAATGTGAACTGCCGATATGACAGAGTTTGTTTTTTCTGCCAGTGGAGAATGTGTGAGACTTCTCGCATTGCTCGAGCGCTGCGGCTCCCCTCTTGGTGATTGACATATGCCACGGCTGTGGCATTATCTGACTGGACTCTGATGTGGGAGGCTGCCAGCTGATGCTGGAATGCTCTCAGGGCCAGGAGGATGGCTCGAATCTCCAGGATGTTGATGGGCAAGGTTGCTTACGCTGTAGACCATTTGCCCTGTGCTCTGTGGTGTAGGTATACTGCACCCCAACCCGTCAGACTTGCGTCGGTGGTCAGTATCCTCAATTGAGCAGGGAGAAAGGATTTTCCTGTCGTTAGAGAGGACCAGATGAGCCACCAGTGGAGAGATTTCTTGGCTGACGAGTTCAGTTGGAATGACCTGTTGAGGGAAGAAGGATTTTTGTCCCAAGACTGGAGAATGTTCAATTGGAGAGGTCTGAGGTGAAGCTGGGCAAATGGAACTGCATCTATTGATGCCACCATTCTGCCAAGGACTCCCATCGCGAATCGGAGAGATAGGGAGGATCTGCTGAGAAGGGTGTGAACTCCTGAGCGTAGAGGATGCACTTTGTCTTTGGGGAGAAATATCAGGCCTCTGGAAGTATTGAATCTCATCCCTAGGAATGTCAAGGATTGGGTTGGTGTTAGAGATGACTTTTGTAAGTTGACTAACCAACCTAGGCGGTTCAGAGTGTCGATCGTGATTGAGACACTGAGCTCGCAGTCCTTGAAGTTGGGAGCCTTGACGAGAAGATCGTCTAGGTAAGGGATGACCACTATACCTCTGGAGTGTAGGACCTGCATGGTGGTTGCCATGACTTTGGTGAACACTCTGGGAGCCGTGGCGAGGCCGAACGGGAGAGCCACGAATTGATAGTGGTCCTGATTGATTGCGAATCTGAGGAATGTCTGATGAGCAGGCACAATCGGTATGTGCAAGTACGCATCTTGAATGTCTATGGAGGCGAGAAATTCTCCTTCTTTCATGGATGCTATGATGGAGCGAAGTGACTCCATTCGAAAATGACGTACTCTTACGTACTTGTTGAGATGTTTGAGATCTAGGACAGGTCTAGCTCCGCCTCCTTTCTTGGGAGCTACAAAAAGATTGGAGTAGAACCTGTGAAAGCGCTCTGCTGTTGGAACAGGTATTATGACTTGCGCTTGGAGTAGCGAGGAGACCGCCTTGTGAAAAGCTTGTGCTTTTTCTTGCGGTTTGGAAGGAGCAGAGGTGACGAATCTGTATGGGGGAATGGAGGTGAATTCTATCTTGTATCCTGAGGATACTAGCTCTCTGACCCATCTGTCTTTTGTAATAGGCAGCCAGTGTTGGTAAAATAGTGAAAGGCGGCAGCCTACTGGGGGGGATTTGTTTAGGGTCGGAGAGTCAAGATGAGGAGAAATTCTTTGATTTCCCTCTGTGAGAGCTTGGTTGGCCTTTCTTTGACCGGCAGGAGTTGTCCGACTTTTGAGTCGACCTGGAGTCTTCCTTGCGTGTGAAGCGGTTATTGTTCTGTGCTGGGCGAGAGACGGACCAGCCGGAAGAGTTCCAAAAGGACCGGAACCTAGATTGGTTACGTTTAGTAAAGGAGTGTTTGGGTTTCAATTGGGGAAGGGAAGTACTCTTACCCCCTGTGACGTTGGATATCATTGTATCCAATTTTTCGCCGAACAGTCTACCTCTGAAGTATGGGAGCTGTGTGAGCGACTTTTTTGAGGTTGCATCGGCTTTCCATTCACGTAACCAGAGTATGCGTCTAATGGTGACGGCATGCAATAGTGCTACCGCTGCACATCTTGTTGAATCAAGGATCGCCCGCATTAGGAAATCTGCCACAACTGCTATTTGAACTGCTTTTTGAGACAATTCAGGAGCAGAAGTTTGAAGGCTAGTTTGTATATCATTAGCCCAAGCTATTATGGCTCTAGATGCCCACACTGAAGCAAACTGGGGAGCTAGGGAAGCTCCTATGATTTCGGAATTTGAGCGTGCCAAACTTTCCACCTGCCGATCTGCTGTATCCCTGAGGGTTGAGCTGTCTGTCAGAGAAAGAAGCGTCTGTGCTGTCAGCCTGGATACTGGAGGGTCCACTGCTGGGGTATCTGTCCATTCCTTGAAAGTTTCTGGAGGAAAGGGATACCTGGCTCCCATTAGCTTGCGTGTGGCGAGCTTTTTGTCAGGATGTAGAAACTGATTGGTCAGAATAGTTTTGAATTCTGAGTGATCTGGGAAGAACTTAGGCGGTTTTGGTGGTCCCTCAAATGAAATTGATTCATTAGGTACAATCCCGGTCGGGTCAGAAACGTTTAGAACTCGATGAATGGAAGAGATTATGTCCTCTAATAGTGCGGCATTATTAATTGGAGAAGACGATTCGTCGGCCTCCTTATCTGAGCTGGAGTCACAAATACCTTCAGACTCCTGTGTATCACTGATATGTCTGCTAGGCGAGTCAGGCTCGGGTATTTTTCTTGAGTGGATATATTCCCTGTCCCTGGTAGGGGACTGTCTAGAAGATCTGGGACTACGGTCTCTTTCCCTGGATCTGGAGGACCGTGCACTGTGTGATGACGCAGGGGAGCGTAATCTGTGGGTACGCTTGCATCCTGACTCTGATCTGGAGGAGCCTGGTTCAGGGTGTGGATGTGTCATAGTAGAGATATGATTTTGCATAGCCTGAAGAAGTTTGTCGGCCATGTTATCCATGGACTGTGACATAGATTGAGACATAGATTGTGACAATTGAGTGACCCATTCTGGCATGGCAGCGGTGGTAGGGGCTGCTTGGGACTCTGGCACAGTAGCCTGCATGCAATCCTTACAATGCGGATACGTACTACCGCTGGGGAGAGCGATGCTACAGGCTGTACAGAAAGCGTAAAAGCTGTCCTGCCTGGTTTTCTTAGACTTTGAGCCCGGCATATTGCACCTGGATGTGGTTATGCAGGGGGGCTGTCTGTGCAGAGGAGGATGCAGCATATGCAGTTTCACAGCTGAGAGTCTCAGGCTGTGCACTTACCCTACCTCTAGTGTGCCCCTGTGCGCGCGCAAATCCCCTGGTCCTGTGCCTCCCCGGAGCGCTGGCTGGCCTGTGTCCAGGGTGCAGCAAGATGGTCACCGTCAGAGTGAGGAGAAGGGGGGGGGGTGCAGCGCTGAAAGGGGCGCGTGTATCCATGGAAATGCGCGCCCTGCAGCTCCGCTCCACCCTCTGTATGATGCTTGGCAGTGTCAAACGCGTCACCGGGGGGCGTGCCGGGGGGCGCAGGGTGGGCGGCGGCTTCGGCTAGGCCGAAGCCGCGGCCTAAATTTAAGATAGTGCCCGGAAAGGGCTCCAGGAGAGCGCGGTGGGCGGGGGGAGGTCGGAAAAGCACCAGACCCCCCCGGATCCATAGGTAATATGGCGGTGGGGATCTCTATAGAAGGGGTAGACTCTGAGGAGCCCCCTTTTTTGTGTCACTGGCGCAGGGTCTTTGTGAGACTGCACCGCTTTGGCCATAAATACCTGCACCGTCCCCGGCTGTACTGGAGCCTCCAGTGAAAACTGTGGCTCCTGTATGTGCTGCTGAGAGATGACCGCTTGCTGGGAGGGTCCGCAGCTGCTGCTCACCGAAGCCTACCTGAGGTTGTCTCAACCTAATACCCCCCGAGGGGGGATTAGGGAGGGTGCCGCTGTCACCTTCAGGGGCTTTATCCACCCTCAACCTCTGACAAGTCGTGGAGAAATGGAGAAGGAGGGGGTTCTCAACTTCGTACCAGACCCAAGGGCCGGCGAAGGAGCAGTATGTTGGCAGCGCCATCTCCACTTCAACCGTGCCCCACAGACGAGGGCAAAGGAAGGAGCCATACCGGGGGTCTCTGAAAAGAGACCCTCTTTTCTTCATCTGTGATCCTGTGCTTGAAGCGAGGAACGAGTGAAAATAAAACGGTGTGCCTCCTACTGACACTAAGCTAAAACTGGTCTAGGCTATCGCCTCCCGGGGGTGTATACTGCAGAGGAGGAGCAATGCTTTGTCTTTCAGATAAGCATAGTGTCGCATCCTAGTGGACAAGCAGCATAACCCATGGTCCTTAGTCCCCCAATGAGGTGACAGAGTAATATAAATAACAGAACCAAGTTTCTCAGGTCAGACATTAACATAGCATTTCATTAATACATATAGTATTCCAATGTCTCAGACATATTTATTAGAGTTCCTCAAACCAGACATTAACATAGCATTTCATTAATACATATAGTGTTCCTATGTCTCAGACGTATATTAAAGTTCCTCAAACCAGACATTAACATGGCATTTCATTAATATATATAGTCTTCCAATGTCTCAGGCATATATATTAGAATATTATTCCATATGTGTCCAGATACCAACCATGTGCCATAATAGAGGCCCCACACTGCCCAGCACCCCTGGTCTGAGACATTGGAATACTATATGTATTAATGAAATGCTATGTTAATGTCTGACCTGAGAAACTTGGTTCTGTTATTTATATTTCTTTATCTGTATTCCTGAAAATCTATTGATATTTGATCTGAATGACCAGAACATTTAATATGGCATAGGATCTATTTACATCTAATAATATGTAATAACATTTACAGCAACCTATGTGCTATGAGGTTATATATATACCACACTGCCTGGAATTTTTAATAGATGTTTTTAGGGGCAGAATGATGTAATTTTAATTCTTTTGCTTGCTGTGTCTAAATAAAGTATTTACTTGAAACTAATTTATAGAACTGGAATGGAGCCTCTTGTGCTATGTGCACTGAAGTCTGCTATATACACTGCCTGCCTGTTATCTCTGCAGATGGATTAGTCCTCAGAAGGACTGTTTGTTGAGATGAATATGTGTCTCTAATATAATCTGTACACATACACTAACTAGAAAAAAGCGAATCTCTCCCTAGCTCAGCAGCAGCTCTCCCTACACTGTCTGATTCCAGAGTGACCAATCACTGTAATGCCACAACCAACATGGCTACGGCATTACAGTGAGTGGCAGGCAATCCCTGCATGTTCATTGTGACGCGCCCAGGGGATGGGGATGACGACTCGGCACCCGGGCCTTGCTGTTAGTTTTGGGGGATGCCGCGGTGGCCGGCTCCCGTACCCGTACCCTGGGGTCACTCTTAAAAGAAAGGGATAATGGGGGAAAGACGTATGGGAAAGGGGAATGTTCGTGATGCCACCCGTGGTGTCTGGTGAGGATCACCAGCGCTGCTACAGTCCTCTGAGGCCGGTGATCAGGCAGCTTAGTTGGTGCGGCTCCCCACAGGTGGAGCGGGGCTTCAGAGCAGCATAGGAGAAGGGATGCAGGACAGAGGGGACCCAGCCGGGTCGGAAGAAGAATAGGCACACTCACAACAGTTCACTTCAGTACCTTTACTGGTGGTGTTTCAGGCACGATCCAGGGCACTGTAGGGTGAAGGGTGCATTTCAGGACTCTCCCCATTGAGCGGGTGTGGGGCCTCCTGTTTCTTGCCTTTTCCTGATAAGTTTATGACCTGCCTGGAGCCAGGCCTAACTTGGTCTCTGTCTTGCACCTGCTGACCTGGTGGTAGGGCCTTCTGTTGGAGATCACACTCCCTGGTCTCTTGGGCCTCAGTGACTCCTGACCCTGGGATAACGGTCAGCTTTTGGTGTTCCTGGGACATGTAGTTCGCCATGGGTTCCGGTTGTTTCTGCTGGTCCTAGAGATCCTTGCAGATACGGACCCGGTGTCCGGCATATGGTCTTGGGGTGAGCTGGCTAAGCTCCTCTGCCCCCTATGTAGCTCGCTTACTCCACTTGCCTTTGGCCATGCTCAGGGCCCTCACTAGGCTTTACACTGGCAGTAGGCCTCACTACTCTTCACCGCTCTTATGGCATCGGCACGCCTTAGGCTCACTAACCTGAGCTCAATGAGTCTGGGCTGGACTGTCAACCCCTCTGGCTCCAGCAGACTGACTTTAGACTGTGTCTCCAGGCTGTAGATTCCAGACTCTAGACTAAGACCCAGACTGAGCTGCCTAGCTCCACCTTCCCTATTTATATCCCTAACGGGCTCCCTCTGGTGGTCTGAGGTGGAAGGTGGAGGTGTGTGAATGCTATGAGGGCCTCTTGTGGAGAAATCCGTCCATGCACCCCTCTAGGATCTGTGGCACCAATGCGCAGCAGGGCGCCACAATTGGCTCTCTAAAGAGCACAAAACATGCAGGGAGGAGACCCGAGCTCCCACCGAGCAACCCCGGAAATACTCGGCGAGCGCCGAGCATGTTGAGCAGTGAGATGCTCGGGCGAGCACAGAGCAGTAGCGAACATGCTCGCTCATCACTAGTCACTTGCTTAACCCAGCAGGAAGTACGGCGACGTCTAAAAATCACTAAAGTTGATAATGGGATACACCCGCGAGTACTGCAGTAATTAAGTAAAGTCATAGATAGACCATTATTTTTAATCTTTAAAGATTCCATAATAACAGGGTCTGTACCACAGGACTGGCGTATAGCAAATGTGGTGTCAATATTCAAAAAGGGGACAAAAGACCAACTTGGAAATTATAGGCCAGTAAGATTAACCTCTACTGTGGGTAAAATCCTGGAGGGTTTTCTATGAGATACTATACTAGAGTATCTGAAGAAGAATAACCTCATGACCCAATCAATATGGGTTTACGAGGGACCGTTCCTGTCAAACTAATCTGATCGGCTTTTATGAGGAGGCAAATTCTGGACTGGACCAAGAAAATGCAGTGTATGTTGTGTATGTGGACTTTTCAAAAGCTTTTGATACACAAAAGGTTGATACATAAAATGAGAACAATGGGGATACGGTAAAATATATGTAAGTGGGTTAAGAACTGGCTCAGTGATAGGAAACAAAGGGTGGTTATTAATGGAACACACTCAGACTGGGTCACAGTAAACAGTGGGGTACCACAGGGGTCAGTATTGGGCCCGCTTCTTTTTAACATATTTATTAATGACCTTGTATTTCACCTACTACTCTGCCTATGGGGGTGCATTATACTATATACTCTGCTTATAGGTGTGCATTATACTATATGCTCTGACTATGGGGTTGCATTATAATATATAATCTGCCTATGAAGGTGCATTATACTATATACTCTGCCTATGGGGGTGCATTATACTATATTCTCTGCCTATGGAGGTACATTATACTATATACTCTGCCCAGTAGCGTAGCTACCAGAGGGGCAGAGAGGGCGGTGGCCCCAAGCCCCACACTCTCAGGGGCTCACCCGGAGCTACACAAGTGTAACTGTATGGGCGTGTGCAGCACATTCATACAGTTACACTCTGGAGCAGAGCAGGGAGATTCGATGTCCCTGCAGTGCCAGGCGGCCGCTATGGGGCCCTTGAGCAGGAGGGGAGGCCCCCCAGGTGCCAACATCGGGCCCCCCGCCAGTCACCCCAAGTTCAATGATGAGAGATGGAGCACGACGCTCCCTCTCCCATCAGTCCCCTGACGCAGACACTAAACGGGCGCGACAACGTCATCATTTGGCGCCCGCTGTTCTCAGAGGTGCGGGAGCTCGGAACAGCGCGGGGAACGAGGAGGAGAGCTGAGTATTGTGTTTATTTATTTTTTATAGGGGTGTATTATACTATATACTCTGCCCATGGGGGTGCATTATACTATATAGACTGCCTATGGGGGTGCATTATACTATAGACGGCCTATGGGGGTGCATTATACTATATACTCTGCCTATGGAAGTGCATTATGCTATATACTCTGCCTATGGGGGTGCATTATACTATATACTCTGCCTATGGGGGTGCATTATACTATATTGAATCTGCCTATGGGGATGCATTATACTATATACTCTGCCTATGGGGGTACATTATATTATAGACTGCCTATGGGGGTGCATTATACTATAGACTGCCTATGGGGGTGCATTTTTTCTATATACTCTGCCTATGGGGGTGCATTATACTATATACTCTGCCTATGGGGGTGCATTATACTATATACTCTGCCTATGGGGGTACATTATACTATATACTCTGCCTATGGGGGTGCATTATACTATAGACTGCCAATAGGGGTGCATTTTTTCTATATACTCTGCCTATGTGGGTGCATTATACTATATACTCTGACTATGGGGGTGTATTATACAATATATGTAGAGAAGGGTTGGCGTGCACACCGTAGTAGGAGCGAGGTGCTGGTGAAGCATGGGTAAACCATGGTATCAGTAGAGAGAAGTTAACCACACACTCTTAAATTTATTTCAAAGTGATAGTTTATTTCACAAATAGTGAGTTCGACTTGAGCACAGATATCAACAAAGGTGCAGGGAATTATGCAACTGAACAATAATGTTTCGACCCTAGCCTGGGTCCTATTCATATAGTTGCTTATTGTAAAGTGGTGGCAGGGCGCTACCGTGCCTTCATCATGTGCATCCCCTACAATATAGACTGCCTATGGGGGTGCATTATAGAATATACTCTGCCTATGGGGGTACATTTTACTATAGACTCTGCCTAAGGGGGTACATTATACTATATGGAGGCCTATGGGGGTGCAATATACTATATATTGTCTGCCTATGGGGAGTGCATTATACTATAGAGGCCTAAGAGGGTGCATTATACTATAGTGGCCTATGGGTACTGCATTATACTATATTGAGGATTATCTGGTGCATTATACTATATGTAGGCTATTTAGGGGGCCATTGTACAGTGTGGGAGATAATGTGGGGTCTTTGTATAATGTGGGGGCCATCATACTGTGTTGGAGACATCAGTTTGGAGGCTACTAAGGGGTCAATATACTATGTGGAGAGTGCTATACAGTGAGGGGGCATTATACTATGTATAAGAGATCATCATATTGTGTAGAGGGGACCTGTACATGGGGGAGATTCGGAACATTATTAAATGTTAAGTGAGCACTAATCTTTATAGGGTAACTCAGGTTATTATGACTGTGAAAGGGGCAAACAGAGGGCACTATTCCTTTCTTCGGGGCAAAATGTGGGCTTTGTTTTCTAGAGCATTTATATAGTCTAGAGGTTTGTTTTACCATTTAGAGGGCACACAGTACCACACAGCAGGTACAGTAATAGGGACATAGCAGCAGCTCAGTATTGGGGTATCAGCAGGATGAGGAGTTTGAGCAGGTTGGGAATAGATGGGGACGGTGCCTGAAATGTAAGGCGTCAAATGTGTCTTTGTTGTAATCTCTGTAGACGAGTCCTGGATGGAGAAGTTGTCGTGTCGGTGTGGGCCAGATGGAAAAGACTGGAAAAGTGAACGATTCCATCAGAAAGAACGTCACCTGTAAGGTACTATATATAATTGTACTGTAATCTCTTACGTCTACAGGACTGGTATCTTCCTCAATAATGGTCACCATATAGCAGTAATATCAGTGCTGGTCTTTGTATAGAGATTTTTTTTTTCGTAACAGCGCGGTCATCTGCTGAGGTTCTCCTACATCCACTATTAGGGTGCGCCACCATAGTTGTAATCAGGGTTACCTGGTTAGGGGCCCACTCAGAAGTTTTGCCACCGCCCTCCTACCCGAACCAAAACCCTAGCTATGCCTCTGATCCAGAGGATATGTATTGAGTCAGTACACAGAATCTAGTCAAAACTTATACCATGCCTATATCCAATATATCAAGGCCTAGTACATTCCCATATCTGTCCATAGGAGTATAGATAACTCATAAAAATAATTTACATAAGGAGTACACCCTCTATAGAAAGTGGCTACCTGTCATCTAGGCCTGTCTGGGGAGCCTACAAATAAGGCCAAAATATTTCTCCCAGATGAAAAGCATCCATAGTCAATTCTGGCTACCTATACTGGGTCCAGGGCCTTGCTTCTTCTATGCCTCTTTAAGCACTACCACTCTCCATATGACCTGCACTTCAGATTCCCAAGCAAGTATAGGTAGTCAGAATTGACTATGGATGCTCTCTGGATATATTGATGTAATGTTATGTTTGTGATCCAATTGGTCTAACATTGCTTTTGCTCTGATACTATAAATGATATTATACATGTTTTGTCTACCAGGCATGAAATATCTAACACAAATTGCTATGGTGTAAAATTTTGTTCTTGAGGCAGGACTTCTGTCCATTATATTTCTTCAAGCAATGTCCCTTTTTGGTACACTTTTAAATGTTTTTGTATATTTTTTGTGTATATGCCTAATAAAGATTTGATATATTAATTTTAAAATTGGTGGGTGTGCACATCCTTTGATGTGGCTTCTTTCTCTTTTTGTGGCTATCTTGACTTTTGCTGCATGATGTAGCACCCTATTTAGATAATATTTATAGTATTTATGGTGCAATATATATACAGTGCTTTGTGAAAGTATTTGGCCCCCTTGAACTTTTCTACCTTTTGCCACATTTCTGGCTTCAAACATAAAGATATAAAGTTCTAATTTTTTTAGGAAGAATCAACAACAAGTGGGACACAATCGTGAAGTGGAACAAAATGTATTGGATATTTTAAACTTTTTTAACAAATTTAAAACTGAAAAGTGGGGCGTGCAATATTATTCTTCGCCCTTGAGTTAATACTTTGTAGCGCCACCTTTTGCTGCGATTACAGCTGCAAATCGCTTGGGGTAAGTCTCTATCAGTTTTGCACATCGAGAGGCTGAAATTCTTGCCCATTCTTCCTTGCAAAACAGCTCGAGCTCATTGAGGTTGGATGGAGAGTGTTTGTGAACAGCAGTTTTCAGCTCTTTCCACAGATTCTCGATTGGATTCAGGTCTGGACTTTGACTTGGCCATTCTAACACCTGGATACATTTATTTTTGAACCATTCCATTGTAGATTTTGCTTCATGTTTGGGATCATTGTCTTGTTGGAAGATAAATCCCCGTCCCAGTCTCAGGTCTTTTGCAGACTCCAACAGGTTTTCTTCCAGAATGGTCCTGTATTTGGCTCCGTCCATCTTCCCATCAATTTTAACCATCTTCCCTGTCCCTGCTGAAGAAAAGCAGGCCCAAACCATGATGCTGCCACCACCATGTTTGACAGTGGGGATGGTGTGTTTTGAGGGTGATGAGCTGTGTTGCTTTTACGCCAAACATATCATTTTGCATTGTGGCCAAAAAGTTTGATTTTGGTTTCATCTGACCAGAGCACCTTATTCCACATGTTTGGTGTGTCTCCCAGGTGGCTTGTGGCAAACTTCAAACAAGACTTTTTATGGATATCTTTGAGAAATGGCTTTCTTCTTGCCACTCTTCCATAAAGGCCAGATTTGTGCAGTGTACGACTGATTGTTGTCCTATGGACAGACTCTCCCACCTCAGCTGTAGATCTCTGCAGTTCATCCAGAGTGATCATGGGCCTTTTGGCTGCATCTCTGATCAGTCTTCTCCTTGTTCGAGATGAAAGTTTTGACGGACGGCCTGGTCTTGGTAGATTTGCAGTGGTCTGATACTCCTTCCATTTCAATATGATCGCCTGCACAGTGCTCCTTGAGAAGTTTAACACTTGGGAAATCTTTTTGTATTCAAATCCGGCTTTAAACTTTGACACAACAGTATCTCGGACCTGCCTGGTGTGTTCCTTGGTCTTCATGATGCTCTCTGCACTTGAAACAGAACCCTGAGACTATCACAGAGCAGGTGCATTTATACGGAGACTTGATTACACACAGGTGGATTCTATTTATCATTACCAGTCATTTAGGACAACATTGGATCATTCAGAGATCCTCACTGAACTTCTGGAGTGAGTTTGCTGCACTGAAAGTAAAGGGGCCGAATAATATTGCACGCCCCCACTTTTCAGTTTTAAATTTGTTAAAAAAGTTTAAAATATCCAATACATTTTGTTCCACTTCACGATTGTGTCCCACTTGTTGTTGATTCTTCCCAAAAAAATTAGAATTTTATATCTTTATGTTTGAAGCCAGAAATGTGGCAAAAGGTAGAAAAGTTCAAGGGGGCCAAATACTTTCACAAAGCACTGTATATATACAGTATATATACATATATATAGCACAAATGTAGGGGACATTTGGGGCATAATTACAGTTGAAGGCACAGTTGCTGTCTGGAGCACTATGAATAGATAGCTTTGTAGAGGTTGTGCAGATGTTCAAAAAGTGAGAAGTCAAAGATCTTTTAGTTCTGCAGAGTTAATTCACAGCTCAAAGAAGTCTTTATGGCAGTCTGAAACATGGAGAAGAAAAGGAGGAATGAAGAACTCCAATCAGAGAAGATGTCGTTTATGTGTCGCTGGATGTAATTTAAATGTATTCACCTATTTAGTCTGCAGAGCAACTGTGTAGAACTGGTATTTACCACTATGCGATCAGGAGATTGGTTCTGGGTGTGAGGGCCACGGTCACATGGTAATTGCGAAGTGTAGGGCACAAGTATGTACCAGTCTCAAACAAGTTAGTGCAGGACATTGCTGATAAAGAGTGTTGACTGTGAGAAAGACTAATCAAGGTGTTTGTGCAGAGCTACATGGAGAGTGACACGGAGACTGCACTGACGTTAAGGAGGTACCACTAAAAATATTGCAGATTACCAGTAAAGCCCCGTCTCACATAGCGAGATCGCTAGCGAGATCGCTGCTGTGTCACGGTTTTGGTGACGCAACAGCGACCTCACCAGCGATGTCACTATGTGTGACACTTTGCAGCGATCAGGCCCCTGCTGTGACGTCGCTGATCGCTGCAAAGTGTCCTGGACCATTTTTTGGTCGTTGCTCTCCCGCTGGTCAGCACACATCGCTGTGTGTGACCAGAGGGAGCAGCGATCAGGCTGGTAACTATGGTAAACATCGGGTTACTAGGGGAACACGCGCACCTAGTAACCCGCTGTTTATCATGGTTACGAGCCTGCCAAAGTGAGCGGTAACCTCCCGCTCACTGTAGCAGAGTGGTAACCATGATAAACAACGGGTTACTAGGAGAACGTGTGCCCCTAGTAACCCGATGTTTACCATAGTTACCAGTCTGCTCCTGCTGCAGCAGGCTCGTAACCAGGAGCAGGACATTGTGGAAAGATTCTTTCCACGATGTCGCTGCTCCCCTGATCGTTAGTGAGCCTGCCTGTTTGACAGCTCACCAGCGACCACATAGCGACGCAGCAACAGTCCCTGACAGGTCGTATCGTTGTCGGGATCGTTGCAGCGTCGCTAAGTGTGACGGGGCCTTTAATTGCCACAAGTGTCAGTAAATTGCCATAGGTGTCAGTCCACTGTTCAAATACTGTTCATCCAGCCTTGATCAAGTCAACTTGTTCTGACGTCTTGTGAAACTGTAGCCTTCAAGCTTCTTGCCTTCCTGTGGGTGCTGTTGATGAAGCAGCAGCACCTGTTTGTGATATATCCTTTGACCATCACTGAGTGAGGAATCAAATTACCACAAAGTGACCCCTTATAGGAGCTGTATTGCTTCTACATACAAACTAGAAGCCTCGTTTTGGATCCATTCATTGCGTTGGCTTAACTGTCTGCATCAGCTTGATAATCCTGACTAGTGTTACACGCACGCCGCTAGGTTCAGAAAGGGGCTAGACAGGTTACATGAATTCTTTGGAATCCTGGGGGAACTGTTACTCAGGGTGACCATAGACCATGTGCTGCAGTTTCTCTCAGGTACTCAGGGGTATTGACGCTCAGGCACAGACACGTAGGTTGTTTCACTTGCTGACCAGACACACTTGACAAGAGTCCTCATAAATGGTAGAACAGTAGCATTTAATAAGAAGCCGTACAGCCAGTGCAAGTTAAGTCTTATGAGCAACAGGCTCCAGTGACAAACAGTACAGTTTCCCTAGTTGCACAGCAGTTCACAGTCTTCCCAGTAGTACAGGACAGCACAGTTCTAATGCAAAGGCACATTAATGAACACAGCATTCTTTACAGCACAGTGAGATGGAGGAGAGGGGGAGGGTTTGCTAAGGGAGATGATCCCTGTGACACCATTTCTTCCAGTCCTTATCTTACTGCCTGACAATACTCTGCACTGCTAGTTCAGGAACACTACCTTACCTGTGCTTAGCTTCACTCCTGACTTGAATCATTTTCACTTGCAGGGGTGCTTCTGTGAGATACAGAACACACAGGCCACATCTCTCTTTGGCTCCAGCCAGACAGTAAACAACTTCCCCACAATCCCCCTGGGGCTCTGCTAAACCACTCCCCTTCTCCTGTGATTGTGTTAACCCCTCTAGTTGCTGGATGCTTCTGGAGCACAACACTTCCTGTCTCATGTGCTTGCGTTACTTCTAATAGTTGTTGAATGCTTTTAAAGCAACAGCACTACTTCTGCATGTCACACTAGCTTGTTCATTAATTTATGCTAAACTAAATATAATGTATTTTTTTAATTGTTGATACAGTACAATATCGCTTTTTACAGTATGACAGCTGTATATCCTGTTGTCACATGCCTTTGGAAAGAGCTGCTAAACTGCTTGCACATCACAGTGAAACATGACACACTGACCTACTTACAGTGGCCTACTGAAATTCATTCCCAGTCTGGCAGCTTGATCTGCTCCACTAGATTAGCTGCATCCCGTCATGGTCTGTGGGCAGGCCTGCTGCTGAAAACAACAGATTTCATTGGCAGCTGCGGGGAATATCTAAAATTAAACTCCAGATTCCTTCTTTGTTTATTAATATGAAAGCATATTGATGTCTTCAGGGGTCTGGATTTTATAAAATAAGTTAAAGGGTTGGTCGGACACTAATAGTGAATTTCATACTATATATTGACCCATTTTAATTACTAATCTAACCAATTTTCTAATGTACTATTTACAAATTTACGATTTTACAAATTTTCGACTCGTCCCTCTCTACTCTTACTTCTAATCTGTGTTTTTGTTGTTTTTTTTTCCTTCTGATAATGATTTGTTTGAGTCTCCCAGCATGCAGAGGTGATTCTCTAACCGATTGTCATCAGGGTGCAGGGTCTGCTGTCACTTGCACAACATCATTTTCCTCCGTGAAACAATGTGTTACTTTGGGGGCTGCACTGTGGTCACTCCCCACAATTACTTTCCCTGTCTTGAAATGGCACATTAGCAGGCATGTACTTTTCAGAGGTCATGCTGTGTCTTTTCTATTGAGCATGCGCCAGTTGTCAATTCCGATGCGTACTCAGTAAAGTCTCTAATAGGGTAAGTCAATAGGGTAAGAACCAGAGAGCAAAGTCTTTGCTCTCTGGTTCTTACCCTATTAGAGTTTGTACTTAAGCATAACTTCTTCCTGTTCGTGGACCAGTTCTACCTACAGAGGAGGGGCACTGTGATGGGTGCGGCCTGTGCTGCGTCATACGCAAACCTCTTTCTCGGATATTGGGAGAGGGAGGTTTTTGGTGGTGGGGCTCCGGCTGAGGCCCATGCACAGTGCTGGCTCCATTATATTGATGACATTCTCATTATATGGGATGGATCGGTCACCGAGCTGGAGGGGTTTATCTCCTTCCTGAATGTGAATGACTACAACATCAACCTCACTTATAAACATCATTTGCAAAGCATTGACTTCTTGGACATCAAGATTTCAATTCATGAGGATGGTGGGGTAGGCACGACCATATTCAGGAGGGAGACCTCGGTCAATTTTCTCCTGCATGCCTCATCCGCACACATAAGATCTACAATTAGTGCAGTACCCACAGGACAATTTTTGCATCTTAGACGCATTTGTTCTGATAATGTGGATTTTAATGAGTGCGGCAGACATGCGGCAGAGATTTGTCTCGAGAGACTACAGCAATCTTAGCTTTAAGAGGGGCTACCAGAGGGCGAAGCGAGCCTCCAGACAAGAGCTACTTGTACCTAAGCCACTCCCAGGACCTGCAAGTCGACCCGTGGTGAGATTTATATCCACATTTAACAATCAGTGGCACGCCATCAGGGGCATCCTCGACAGACACTGGCAGGTTTTAAAAACTGATCCAAGCCTCCGGGAGTTTCTTCCTGATCATCCTCTTATGACTGCGAAGAGGGGCAGAAGCTTCAGAGATACTCTGGTGCACAGTCATTATGTGCGCCAGAGTGTTCTGCCCTTTAACATCGGTAACCCCAAATGGGGCTGCTATCCTTGCGGATCCTGCATCTCCTGCAGAAATATAGTCAGGACTAAAACATTTCACAATGCGGATGGCACGAGCGTTTTTAACATCAGGCAGTACATCTCTTGCAGCAGTGTTGGGGTCAGTTATCATGCCACCTGTGGATGTGGGCTCATCTATGTGGGGCTCACATCTAGAGAATTAAGGAGATGCTTGAGGGAGCATGTGTTGGATATTCTGGGGGCTGGGGAGGTGGAGGACATATCATCACATTGGACCCTGCCAAGACATTTTAAGCAATATCATCATTGCGATCCCAAGAGTCTGCAGGTCTGAGGCATTGACAAGGTCCATTTGGGCCTAAGAGGAGGTGATGCAAAGAAGGCATTGGCCAAATTAGAATGCCGTTGGATCTATAGACTGGGAACTATGTCACCAGCGGGCCTGAATGAACGATTGAGTTTCTCCCCCTTCATCTAATCAAGTGGTGGTCACCTGCTCCTTCCGCACCTCTTCTTCTCTGGACATGGTTACCCTCATGGTACGACCCATGTACTTTGATATATGACTATTCATAGGACTTACCTATCAGGTTAATTGCAGGTGTTTGACTTCTCTTTGTGATTGCCCATTTTATGATCTTTATAATTCCCCTTACCTGGATGCTTTGACCTCCCAGTGACTTTTCCCGCACATACTGTTTTAAGTATGATTAATTAATTTTTGATCGATTTATCTCTGTGTTTCTGTGGCGCCTTGCTGCGCATTGGTGCCACAGAACCCAGAAGGGTGCATGGATGGACTTCTCCACAAGAGGCCCTCACACATTCACACACCTCCTCCCTACCACCTCAGACCAGCAGAGGGAGTCCTGATATGGATATATAAAGGGAGGGTGGAGCTAGGCAGTTCAGTTAGTTGTTAGCTCAGACAGAAGTGAGCCTGTGAGCTGAGAGCGTGCCGACGCTCAGAGAGCGGTGAAGACGCAGCACGCCAGCTGCCATGTAGTGAGAGCCCCGAGTGTGGTCGACGGAGAAAAGGAGAGTGGAGCCAAGGGAGCAGAGGAGCATAGTAAGCTCACCCTGTTATACAAACCGGACACCGGGTCCGAGCCTACAGGGACCCTTTACACCCAGTAGGGATAACCGGAATCCCAGGAGGACTACAAGTCCCTGGTAAACCTGAAGCTAGACACCTACAAGACCAGGAGCCACGAAGGCCCCGACGTCCAGGGAAAGTGGTTGCCAACCAGAGGTCCTACTTTAGAGCAACAGGTGAAGTGAAAGCAGGACACATAGTTTAAGCTCAGTTGCAGGCTGGCCAGGAACATACACAGAGACAGACACGGATCAGGAGGCCCTATACCCGTTCACTGGGGTGAAGTCCAAAAGTGCGCCCTTCACCTGGAGTACCCTGGACCGTACCTAACAACAGCATCAGTAAAGGTAATGAAGCAAAGCCCCTGTCTCTGTCCGTTACTTCTGCTGCACCATCGCTCCCCCTGCACCACAACGCCCAGCGCAACCTGCATCGTTGTCACTGCCCTGAGGCCTGCTCCACCTGTGGGGAGCCGTTCCATCTCAAGCTGCCCTATCATCTGCCTCAGAGGACTGTCGCAGCGCTGGTGATCCTCACCAGACACCACAGGTGGTGTCAGGACAAATCCTCTATAAATATCCCCTTTTTGCACTGACCGCCCTGGGTCACGGACCGGGCCAGCCACCGTGATCTCCCCCAAAAGCAGCCAGAAGGCCCAGCTGCCGAGTACCCCACGGCCCTGGGGGCGAGTCATTTCCGCCCCATACCTCTCTTTTCAGTTTGTCTTTAATTAAGTGTGTGTTTGTTATTTTTTTTTTTATCTTTGTTTTAGCTCACCTTTTTTCCCCCGGCCTCTTTTTATATTTTGAGCTCTATTAATAGATGGAGGAGAACCTGACTGCTTTCTGGCTGACAACTTATTTGGATTTGAATGGAACTCTTCTTCTTTAAGGAAAATAAGCGGACATGGACATTTATCCATATTATGGACATTCATTGTAATGTGATCTGTTGTGCATCATATGTGTGGTTTAAAAAGTGCATTGTGAGCACGACATGGTCACATCGCGAATATGATGTTTGTCTGTCCTATTATGTAGAGTAGTTCTTGTTTTGCTCCATATCTATCCTCTACATGTCCATGACTGGTATCTATGGGCTGACCCTGTGCGCATGCGCCGGATGCCGCAGTCATGTGACCGTGACGCGGTCTCGGATGGGTGGCGTCCTGGAACATGTGACGTCAATGGGGGAGTTACCCTTTTCCTGGACGCTGCCTGAGACCGTGCCGCTGTCACCAATGTCCGCTGCTGTGCGACGCTATGCGCCGCTATTGGTCGGTACCTACTTGCTCTTTATGGGGCTCGCATATATAAGAGGCCCTGTATCCACACACACCCCACCACTGTCCCCTGAGGAAGTACGGAAACACGTACTGGCACTGCTGGTTATCTTTTTACCTTTACTAATTATGTCTTATTTAACCCTATCCATGTGATACTTGTATATTCTGTGTGTTGCAGGATTTTTGATGATTGTCTAAATTTGACCCACCATCGCCTTTTTATTGATCTGCTTGTTGTTTATTATAAAATTGTACTTAGACCCCAATTTTTTTATTTTCACAAGGGTAATAGGAGAAATTGAGCCCCAAAAGTTGTGCAATTTCTCCTGAGTATGCTGATAGCCCATATGTGGAGGAAAGCCATAGTTTGGGTGCATGGCAGGGCTCAGAAGGGAAGGAGCACCCTTTGACGTTTTCAAAGCAAAACTCACTGGAATTGACAGCGGACACCATGTCACGTTTGGAGGGCCCCTGATGTGCCTAAACAGTGGAAAGCCCCACACGTGACCCCATTTTGGAAACTAGACCCCGTAAAGAACTTATTTAGATGTGTGATGAGCACTTTTAACCCCCAAGTGTTTGGCAAAAGTTTATAACATAGAGCCGTGGAAAAAAAAAATTTTTACATTTTTTTTCCCACAAAAACGATCTTTTAGCAGCAATTTTTTAATTTCACAAGGTAACAGTAGAAATTGAACCCAAAAATTGTTGTGCAATTTCTCCTGATTACCCTGATACCCCATATGTGGGGGAAAGCCATTGTTTAGGTGCACAGCAGGGCTCAAAATGGAAGGAGCACCCTTTTACGTTTTAAACGCAAAACTAGCTGGAATTGACAGCGGACGCCATGTCTATTTTGGAGAGCCCCTGATGTGCCTAAACAGTGGAAACCGCCCACAAGTGACCCCCATTTGCAAATGCTTAGAGGTCTCTTAATATCAATACAGAGATTATACAATCTCCAGAATATGTTTCCATCATGGTGCTCTATGACCCCAGGATCAGAAGTTTCATTCAATCCCGAATCTAAAGAGCGTGCAGAGAATCTGGATGAAGGAAGTTCCTTCTGATATGGTAAAGATTAGTGTTGAGCGAGCACTAAAATGCTTGGGTGCTCGAAGCTCGGGCCGAGCTCACCGTGATACTCGGGTGCTCGACCTGAGCAACGAGCCCAATGTTAGTCTATGGGAGACCCGAGCATTTTTGTGGCAGCACCCCCGGCAGTCTTTTAAAAGCCTAACAAGTGCTCAAAAAGATAGTGACAGTGCTCAAATAACATGGGGATAGCATGGGGATTGCCCCAGGAAGCATTTCTGACCCCCAGGTCACTGCTGTCAACAACGTGGTCAGAGGTATTAAGCCACTTTTACGGGCTCACAATAAAATGTTCAAAAACGAAACTGACAAGGTTTTCCTGTGAAATATGTTAAGGAAGTTCCTTTCCAGGGTAAAGACTTGTGTATAAGGTAAAATAAATAACCCGAAAAAAAAATACTCCTCCACACCTTGGGCTATGTTCACAAGTAGCATTTTTTATGCGTTTTTGCACTTTTGCATTGCTTTCAACCGTGACAAATGCATTCACCGGGAAATGTAATTTTAACATTTTACAATCTTATCTGGCCATGTGCTGTGTGATACATGCATACAGTGCTGAAAAGACATGGGAACAGCATAGGGAAGAACCCTGGAAGCATCTCTGACACCCAGGTCACTGTCTAAAAGTGTGCCCATCAGAAGTGATCCTTGCCGCATCAGAAGATGCAGACTTGCAACTATCCCTGTGCAAGTCCTTGTGCCAGGGCAGTGTTCAATTGTACTGCCCCCATTCCTTGCAATGCAAGCGCAAATATGCAGCCAACCAACCACCTACCCACCTGCAGGCTGCAATACCATACTGCTAGCTTGTTTGCACTTGAAATTGGGCCTTCTAGGCATGTGGAGGCAGACGCCGGCCACCAGGTCATGGCTGCATCGGCGGTCTGGTATCCATCCTCAGTCCCCAGCCGCCCGGCGGCCGGGTGTCCGTACTCGGTCCCGAGCTGCCCCGCGGCCAGGTGTCCACACACGGTCCCCAGAAGCCCCTAATTCTCCTGTTACCTTCCCACACACTTTTCTTTGCCTGGCCTGCTTTAGGGCAGCATTGGACGAGCCCACCTGAGAACCAGACTCCTCCGGTGGGCCCTGGCTTCTCCATCAGGGCAGTTGAGAGTGCCAAGGTGAGGAGCATGATGATGATAGAAGTTAGCATCTGCTTTGTTTTCTTGGAATGCAAGCGCATGTATGTAGTAGCGGCTAGGCCTGAGGTGGTCAGCGTTTTGGCGCATATCCTACCTCCTCTGAGGATTGCTGGATGTTTTCCTGCTACTATCCCAGTTCTATGACTCCCGTTAAAACAAAGCTTCAGGTGATAAATGATGGATGAGGTGGTGGCAAAGGAGAAAGAGCAGGAGGAGCAGGGACCATTCACATCAATATCAGGCCAGTCAACCACACATGTCATGTAGGATATATTTCTGTACCAAAAGGAGCGGATTGGCTACACAGTTATAGGGCATACAGTGAGTGCAATGCCTACCAAAAATTTAGAGGCACTCCAATGCCCCTTGGAAGTGACATGGAGATCAGAGGGCCTTAACTAAACCATTTTTTCCATTTATAGCAACTGGGTCTCCTGTGCACTGTTGGCCTAAGCAGTGAATGGAAGGCTTTCCAAAAATTATGAGGAACTGCAATGCCCCTTGAAACAGACGTGGGTTACAGCGTACTAAAAACCTTCTACCCATTATTGGGGATTGGGTCTCCCTTAGTGTTCGCCTATGCATTGAAAAGCAAAAGCTGACTAAAATTAGGAGGAAATGCAATGCCCGTTGGAAGAGTCGTGGAGGTCGCAGTAGCTTAACAAGATGGTTTTAATGCCCCTTGGAAGAGACGTGAAGGTCGCAGTAGCTTAACAAGACGGTTTTAATGCCCCTTGGAAAAGTGGTGGAGGTCACAGTAGCTTAACAAGACGGTTTGAATGCCCCGTGGAGATCGTAGTAGCTTAACAAGATGGTTTTAATGCCCCTTACAAGAGCCATACAGTACAGCATCTTAAAAACATTATTCCCATTATTGGGGAGTGGGTCTTCCATAGTCTTTGCTTATGCCTTCCAAGCAAAAGCTGCCAAAAATTAGGACGGAGAAACTTGCAATGCCCCTTACAAGAGCCATGCAATACAGCATATTACAAACATTATTCCCATTTTTGGGGAGTGGGTCTCCCATAGTCTTTGCTTATGCCTTCCAAGCAAAAGCTGACAAAAATTAGGAGGGAGGAACTTGCAATGCCCCTTACAAGAGCCATGCAGTACAGCATATTAAAAACATTATTACCATTATTGGGGAGTGGGTCTCCCATAGTCTTTGCCTATGCCTTCCAAGCAAAAGCTGCGAAAAATTAGGATGGAGGAACTTGCAATGCCCCTTACAAGAGCCATGCAGTACAGCATATTACAAACATTATTCCCATTATTCGGGAGTGGGTCTCCCATAGTCTTTGCTTATGCCTTCCAAGCAAAAGCTGCCAAAAATTAGAACGGAGGAACTTGCAATGCCCCTTACAAGAGCCATGCAGTACAGCATATTAAAAACATTATTCCCATTATTGGGGAGTGGGTCTCCCATAGTCTTTGCCTCTGCCTTCCAAGCAAAAGCTGCCAAAAATTAGGATGGAGGAACTTGCAATGCCCCTTACAAGAGCCATGCAGTACAGCATATTACAAACATTATTCCCATTATTGAGGAGTGGGTCTCCCATAGTCTTTGCTTATGCCTTCCAAGCAAAAGCTGCCAAAAATTAGGACGGAGGAACTTGCAATGCCCCTTACAAAAGCCATGCAGTACAGCATATTACAAACATTATTCCCATTATTGGGGAGTGGGTCTCCCATAGTCTTTGCTTATGCCTTCCAAGCAAAAGCTGCCAAAAATTAAGAGGAAATGCAATGCCCTTTCGAAGAGTCGTGGAGGTTAGAGTTAATTAAAAACAACATTTCAGTGCCCCTTGGAAGAGCTGTGGAGTTCAGAGTGGTTTAACAAGACTGTTTTAATGCTCCTGGGAAGAGACGTGGAGGTCGCAGTAGCTTAACAAGACGGTTTTAATGCCCCTTGGAAAAATGGAGGAGGTCACAGTAGCTTAACAAGACGGTTTTAATGCCCCTTGGAAAAGTGGTGGAGGTCACAGTAGCTTAACAAGATGGTTTTAATGCCCCTCGGAAGAGACGTGGAGGTCCCAGTAGCTTAACAAGATGGTTTTACTGCCCCTCGAAGAGACGTGGAGGTCACAGTAATTAAAAAGACGGTTTTAATGCCCCTCGGAAGAGACGTGGAGGTCCTAGTAGCTTAACAAGATGGTTTTAATGCCCTTCTGAAAAGACGTGGAGGTCGCTGTAGCTTAACAAGACGGTTTTAATGCCCCTTGGTAAAGTGGTGGAGGTCACAGTAGCTTAACAAGATGGTTTTAATGCCCCTCGGAAGAGACGTGGAGGTCCCAGTAGCTTAACAAGACGGTTTTACTGCCCCTCGAAGAGACGTGGAGGTCACAGTAGCTTAAAAAGACGTTTTTAATGCCCCTTGGAAAAGTGGTGGAGGTCACAGTATCTTAACAAGACGGTTTTAATGCCCCTCAGATGAGACGTGGAGGTCCCAGTAGCTTAACAAGCCAGATTTTATGCCCCTCTGAAAATACGTGGAGGTCGCAGTAGCTTAACAAGACGGTTTTAATGCCCCTTGGAAAAGTGGAGGAGGTCACAGTAGCTTAACAAGACGGTTTTAATTCCCCTCGGAAGAGACGTGCAGGTCCCAGTAGCTTATCAATATGGCTTTACTGCCCCTCGGAAGAGACGTGGAGGTCACAGTAGCTTAACAAGACGGTTTTAATGCCCCTTGGAAAAGTGGTGGAGGTCACAGTAGCTTAACAAGACGGTTTTAATGCCCCTCAGAAGAGACGTGGAGGTCCCAGTAGCTTAACAAGACTATTTTAATGCCCCACTGAAAAGACGTGGAGGTCGCAGTAGCTTAACAAGATGGTTTTAATGCCCCTCAGAAGAGACGTGGAGGTCCCAGTAGCTTAACAAGACAGTTTTAATGCCCCTCTGAAAAAACGTGGAGGTCGCAGTAGCTTAACAAGACGGTTTTAATGCCCCTTGGAAAAGTGGTGGAGGTCACAGTAGCTTAACAAGATGGTTTTAATGCCCCTCGGAAGAGACGTGGAGGTCCCAGTAGCTTAACAAGACGGTTTTACTGCCCCTCAGAAGAGACGTGGAGGTCACAGTAGCTTAACAAGACGGTTTTAATGCCCCTTGGAAAAGTGGTGGAGTTCAGAGTGGTTTAACAAGATGGTTTTAATGCCCCTCAGAAGAGACGTGGAGGTCTCAGTAGCTTAACAAGACGGTTTTAATGCCCCTTGGAAAAGTGGTGGAGGTCACAGTAGCTTAACAAGACGGTTTTAATGCCCCTCAGTAGAGACGTGGGGGTCCCAGTAGCTTAACAAGATGGTTTTAATGCCCCTTGGAAAAGTGGTGGAGGTCACAGTAGCTTAACAAGACGGTTTTAATGCCCCTCGGAAGAGACGTGGAGGTCCCAGTAGTTTAACGAGACGGTTTTACTGCCCCTCGAAGAGACGTGGAGGTCACAGTAGCTTAAAAAGACGGTTTTAATGCCCCTTGGAAAAGTGGTGGAGGTCACAGTAGCTTAACAAGACGGTTTTAATGCCCCTCGGAAGAGACGTGGAGGTTGCAGTAGCTTAACAAGACAGTTTTAATGCCCCTTGGAAGAGACGTGGAGGTCGCAGTAGCTTTACAAGACGGTTTAAATACCCCTTGGAAAAGTGGTGGAGGTCGCAGTAGCTTAACAAGATGGTTTTCATGCCCCTCGTAAGAGACGTGGAGGTCGCAGTAGCTTAACAAGACGGTTTTAATGCCCCTTGGAAAACTGGTGGAGGACGCAGTAGCTTACCAAGATGGTTTTAATGCCCCTTGGAAAAGTGGTGGAGGTCACAGCAGCTTAACAAGACAGTTTACTGCCCCTCGGAAGACACGTGAAGGTCGCAGTAGCTTAACAAGACAGTTTTAATGCCCCTCGGAAGAGACGTGGAGGTCGCAGTAGCTTAACAAGACGGTTTTAATGCCCCTTGGAAGAGACTTGGAGGTCGCAGTAGCTTAACAAGATGGTTTTAATGCCCCTTGGAAAAGTGGTGGAGGTCCCTGTACCTTAACAAGACGGTTTTAATGCCCCTCGGAAGAGACGTGGCGGTCGCAGTAGCTTAACAAGACGGTTTTAATGCCCCTTGGAAAAGTGGTGGAGGTCCCAGTGGCTTAACAAGACGGTTTTAATGCCCCTCGGAAGAGACGTGGAGGACCCAGTAGCTTAACAAGACGGTTTTAATGCCCCTCGGAAGAGATGTGGAGGTCGCAGTAGCTTAACAAGATGGTATTAATGCCCCTTGGAAAAGTGGTGGAGGTCCCAGTAGCTTAACAAGACGGTTTTAATGCCCCTTGGAAAAGTGGTGGAGGTCACAGTAGCTTACCAATACGGTTTTAATGCCCCTCGGAAGAGACGTGGAGGACCCAGTAGCTTAACAAGATGATTTTAATTCCCCTCGGAAGAGACGTGGAAGTCGCCAGTAGCTTAGCAACACGGTTTTAATGCCCCTTGGAAAAGTGGTGGAGGTCACAGTAGCTTAACAAGACGGTTTTAATGCCCCTCGGAAGAGACGTCGAGGTCGCAGTAGCTTAACAAGACGGTTTTAATGCCCCTTGGAAAATACGTGGAGGTCGCAGTAGCTTAACAAGACGGTCTTAATGCCCCTTGGAAAAGTGGTGTAGGTCACAGTACCTTAACAAGACGGTTTTAATGCCCCTCTGAAGAGACGTGGGGGTCCCAGTAGCTTAACAAGACGGTTTTAATGCCCCTCGGAAGAGACGTGGAGGTTGCAGTAGCTTAACAAGACAGTTTTAATGCCCCTTGGAAGAGACGTGGAGGTCGCAGTAGCTTTACAAGACGGTTTAAATACCCCTTGGAAAAGTGGTGGAGGTCGCAGTAGCTTAACAAGATGGTTTTAATGCCCCTCGTAAGAGACGTGGAGGTCGCAGTAGCTTAACAAGACGGTTTTAATGCCCCTTGGAAAACTGGTGGAGGACGCAGTAGCTTACCAAGATGGTTTTAATGCCCCTTGGAAAAGTGGTGGAGGTCACAGCAGCTTAACAAGACAGTTTACTGCCCCTCGGAAGACACGTGAAGGTCGCAGTAGCTTAACAAGACAGTTTTAATGCCCCTCGGAAGAGACGTGGAGGTCGCAGTAGCTTAACAAGACGGTTTTAATGCCCCTTGGAAGAGACTTGGAGGTCGCAGTAGCTTAACAAGATGGTTTTAATGCCCCTTGGAAAAGTGGTGGAGGTCCCTGTACCTTAACAAGACGGTTTTAATGCCCCTCGGAAGAGACGTGGCGGTCACAGTAGCTTAACAAGACGGTTTTAATGCCCCTTGGAAAAGTGGTGGAGGTCCCAGTGGCTTAACAAGACGGTTTTAATGCCCCTCGGAAGAGACGTGGAGGACCCAGTAGCTTAACAAGACGGTTTTAATGCCCCTCGGAAGAGACGTGGAGGTCGCAGTAGCTTAACAAGATGGTATTAATGCCCCTTGGAAAAGTGGTGGAGGTCCCAGTAGCTTAACAAGACGGTTTTAATGCCCCTTGGAAAAGTGGTGGAGGTCACAGTAGCTTACCAATACGGTTTTAATGCCCCTCGGAAGAGACGTGGAGGACCCAGTAGCTTAACAAGATGATTTTAATTCCCCTCGGAAGAGACGTGGAAGTCGCCAGTAGCTTAGCAACACGGTTTTAATGCCCCTTGGAAAAGTGGTGGAGGTCACAGTAGCTTAACAAGACGGTTTTAATGCCCCTCGGAAGAGACGTCGAGGTCGCAGTAGCTTAACAAGACGGTTTTAATGCCCCTTGGAAAATACGTGGAGGTCGCAGTAGCTTAACAAGACGGTCTTAATGCCCCTTGGAAAAGTGGTGTAGGTCACAGTACCTTAACAAGACGGTTTTAATGCCCGTCTGAAGAGACGTGGGGGTCCCAGTAGCTTAACAAGATGGTTTTAATGCCCCTCGGAAGAGACGTGGAGGTCACAGTAGCTTAACAAGACGGTTTTAATGCCCCTTGGAAAAGTGGTGGAGTTCAGAGTGGTTTAACAAGACGGTTTTAATGCCCCTCAGAAGAGACGTGAAGGTCCCAGTAGCTTAACAAGATGGTTTTAATGCCACTTGGAAAAGTGGTGGAGGTCACAGTAGCTTAGCAAGACGGTTTTAATGCCCCTCAGTAGAGACGTGGGGGTACCAGTAGCTTAACAAGACGGTTTTAATGCCCCTCTGAAAAGACATGGGGGTCGCAGTAGCTTAACAAGATGGTTTTAATGCCCCTTGGAAAAGTGGTGGAGGTCACAGTAGCTTAACAAGACGGTTTTAATGCCCCTCGGAAGAGACGTGGATGTCCCAGTAGCTTAACGAGACGGTTTTACTGCCCCTCGAAGAGACGTGGAGGTCACAGTAGCTTAAAAAGACGGTTTTAATGCCCCTTGGAAAAGTGGTGGAGGTCACAGTAGCTTAACAAGACGGTTTTAATGCCCCTCGGAAGAGACGTGGAGGTTGCAGTAGCTTAACAAGACAGTTTTAATGCCCCTTGGAAGAGACGTGGAGGTCGCAGTAGCTTTACAAGACGGTTTAAATGCCCCTTGGAAAAGTGGTGGAGGTCGCAGTAGCTTAACAAGATAGTTTTAATGCCCCTCGTAAGAGACGTGGAGGTCGCAGTAGCTTAACAAGACGGTTTTAATGCCCCTTGGAAAACTGGTGGAGGACGCAGTAGCTTTCCAAGACGGTTTAAATGCCCCTTGGAAAAGTGGTGGAGGTCACAGCAGCTTAACAAGACAGTTTTACTGCCCCTCGGAAGAGACGTGGAGGTCGCAGTAGCTTAACAAGACAGTTTTAATGCCCCTCGGAAGAAACGTGTAGGTCGCAGTAGCTTAACAAGACGGTTTTAATGCCCCTTGGAAGAGACTTGGAGGTCGCAGTAGCTTAACAAGATGGTTTTAATGCCGCTTGGAAAAGTGGTGGAGGTCCCTGTACCTTAACAAGACGGTTTTAATGCCCCTCGGAAGAGACGTGGAGGTTGCAGTAGCTTAACAAGACTGTTTTAATGCCCCTTGGAAAAGTGGTGGAGGTCCCAGTGGCTTAACAAGACGGTTTTAATGCCCCTCGGAAGAGACGTGGAGGACCCAGTAGCTTAACAAGACGGTTTTAATGCCCCTCGGAAGAGACGTGGAGGTCGCAGTAGCTTAACAAGATGGTATTAATGCCCCTTGGAAAAGTGGTGAAGGTCCCAGTAGCTTAACAAGACAGTTTTAATGCCCCTTGGAAAAGTGGTGGAGGTCACAGTAGCTTACCAATACGGTTTTAATGCCCCTCGGAAGAGACGTGGAGGACCCAGTAGCTTAACAAGATGATTTTAATGCCCCTCGGAAGAGACGTGGAGGTAGCCAGTAGCTTAACAAGATGGTTTTAATGCGCCTTGGAAAAGTGGTGGAGGTCACAGTAGCTTAACAAGACGGTTTTAATGCCCCTCGGAAGAGACGTGGAGGTCGCAGTAGCTTAACAAGACGGTTTTAATGCCCCTTGGAAAATACGTGGAGGTCGCAGTAGCTTAACAAGACGGTCTTAATGCCCCTTGGAAAAGTGGTGGAGGTCACAGTAGCTTAACAAGACTGTTTTAATGTCCCTCGGAAGAGACGTGGAGGTCCCAGTAGCTTAACAAGATGGTTTTAATGCCCCTAGGAAGAGACGCGGAGGTCGCAGTAGCCTCACAAGACGGCTTTAATGCCCCTTGGAAAAGTGGTGGAGGTCACAGTAGCTTAACAAGATGGTTTTAATGCCCTTCGGAAGAAACATGGAGGTCACAGTAGCTTAACAAGACGGTTTTAATGCCCCTTGGAAGATACGTGGAGGTCGCAGTAGCTTAACAAGACGGTTTTAATGCCCCTTGGAAAAGTGGTGGAGGTCACAGCAGCTTAACAAGATGGTTTTAATGCCCCTCGGAAGAGACGTGGAGGTCGCAGTAGCTTAACAAGACTGTTTTAATGCGCCTTGAAAAAGTGGTGGAGGTCGAAGTAGCTTAACAAGACAGTTTTAATGCCCCTTGGAAATATCGTGGAGGTCACAGTAGCTTAATAAGACGGTTTTAATGCCTCTTACAAGAGCCATACAGTACAGCATCTTAAAAATATTATTCCCATTATTGGGTAGTGGGTCTCCCACAGTCTTTGCTTATGCCTTCCAAGCAAAAGCTGACAAAAATAAGGACGGAGGAACTATCAATAATGGCAACATGGACCACGGTCACCCTGGTGGTATAGTGGTGGTGGAGGCTGAGGATAAGGAGAAGAAATGAGGAAGCGTATACCCATGTGTGGGTGTGAAGCAGTGCATGTGAATACACCTCCCGAAATAACACAGTGGATTTGACTTTATGTTACTCGGCTGTCATTTTAATGGTGATGAAAAGTCTTGCCCAATCCACCCCTTGTTCATTTTGATAATGGTCAGCTTGTCAGCATTGTCAGTTGACAGGCGAGTGCGCTTATCAGTTATAATTCCCCAGCGGCACTAAAAACACGCTCTGATAACACGCTAGAGGCAGGGCAGGCCAGGACCTCCAAGGCGTACAGAGCGAGTTCATTACAAGTGTCCTGATTGGATACCCAATAATTAAAAGGCACAGAGGAATCACAGAGGATGCTGGTACGGTACTCCCTCACCATATTTTGAAACTTTCCACTCCTTGTGAGAGTACCCCGCGCCTCAGGGTCTGTGCGAGGGGAGGGTCTGAGAAAACTGTCCCAGAACGTTGACAGTGTTCCCCTGCCTCTGCTGGATTGGAGTTGCGTCTCTCTCGCATGTACGCCTTGGTTGGTCAACGAACTGTGACCTCTGCCACTAGCATGTTTAGATGGGAATTTTTTTAACAGTTCTGCAGCAAGGGCCTTCTGGTGCTGCCCCATTTTTGTAGACCTCTCCATCTCAGGAATAAGAGAGTGAAAGTTCTCCTTGTAGTGGGGGGTCTAAAAGTGTCACCAACCAGTAATGACTCTCAACCAACATTTTGACAACGCGAGGGTCACGGTTAAGGCAGCGTAACATAAAGTCAGCCATGCGTGCCAGACTTGTAACGGTCAAGACTTCCGTGTCCTCACCAAGAAGACGACTGACCATGCTCTCCTCCTCCTCCTCCCCCTGTCCTCAGGCCACCCACGCTGAACCGACGGTATTACAGTTGTACAGGTACTACCGTCTACAGCGCATGATACAAGCTCCTGTTCTACCTCCTCCTCCTCTCCCTCATTGTCCCCCAATGCACGTTGGGATGAGATGAGGCTGGGCTGTGTGTAATCGACCGCTACGGCTTCTTTATCCATCTCATCATACTCTGGCTGCAATGCCTCCTCTTTAATTCTCTGCAGAGAGCGTTGCAAAAGACAGACAAGTGGAATGCTAATGATGGCATCATCGCCACTCACCATCTTGGTGGACTCCTCAAAGTTTGTCAAGATGGTACATATGTCAGATATCCAGGTCCACTCCTGAGGTCTTATGTGTGGAGTCTGACCTGAATATCGACGGCCTTGTTGCAGCTGGTACTCCACAACTGCTCTCTTCTGCTCACAAATCCTTTGCAACATGTGGAGGGTAGAGTTCCAACGTGTGGAGACATCACACACCAGTCGGTGTGACGGAAGCTGCAAACACTGTTGCAACACAGCAAGGGCGGCGGAAGCTGTAGCTGACTTGAGAAAATGAGCTGACAGGCATCGTACTTTGACGAGCAGATCTGGCAACTCGGTATACGATTTATGAAACCGCTGAACCACGAGGTTAAGCACATGAGCCAGGCATGGTACATGTGTGATCTCGCCTCGCCTCAGAGCCGCCACCAGGTTACGGCCATTGTCACACACGACCATGCCTGGATGTAGGTTCAGTGGTCTCAGCCACAGATCTGCTTGCTCTTTCACAGCTGTCCACAACTCACAAGCAGTGTGAGGTTTCTCACCTAAACTTATGAGTTTCAGCACAGCCTGTTGCCGCTTGGCGGAGGCAGTACTGCAGTGCTTCCAGCTTGTAACTGATATGGTGATATCTGAGATGGAGGCTGAACATGAGGTGGAGGAGGATGATGCGCAGGAGCTGTACACTGTGGGGGCAACTATGACTGACATAGGGCCCGCAATCTTCGGTGTGTGGAGGATGTGTTCCGTCCCAAGTTCAGACTGAGTCCCGGCTTCCACTATGTTTACCCAGTGTGCCGTCAGGGAGATGTACTGTCCCTGGCCACAAGCACTTGTCCAGATGTCCGTTGTCAGGTGGACTCTCCCAGTAACTGCGTTGTTGAGGGCATGGCAGATGTTTTGGGACCCGTGCTAGTGTAGCGCGGGGATGGCACACTGGGCAAAATAGTGTCGGCCTGGGGACCGAGTACCAATGGACGGCCACTGCCATAAGGTTGCGGAAGGATTCCGTTTCCACCAGCCTAAAAGGCAGCATTTCCAACGCAAGCAGTCGTGAAATGTGCAAATTTAGGACTGTGGCCTGTGGGGCGTTGGCTGCGAATTTCCGCTTTCGTTCAAAGGTCTGGGATATGGACAATTGAAGCCTGCGGTGGGACATGGACGTTGATGCTGTTTCTTGAGAAACTGCCATAACAAGTGAAGACTGAGAGGAGGGGACATCTTTGCATGCAGTATGGACAGGGGATTGCCTTGCACACACAAGAGGGGGTTCTATTGCACGCACAACAGCGGAAGAAGCAGTGGTGACACCCGCTGACACTCGTCGTGGACCCTGGGGTTCACCCCACAAAGTCGGGTGCTTTGCTGCCATGTGCCTGATCATGCTGGTGGTGGTCAGGCTGGTAGTTTTGTCACTCCTGCTGATGCTGGCATGGCAGGTGGTACAAATGGCCTTTTGGGGGTTATTGGCAGAGTCTTTAAAAAAATTCCAGACTCTGGAAGACCTACAGGTTGTACTGGCAACGTCCCTCGTGTTGGTGTTACTGGGAACTGTTGCCTGCCTTCTGTGTTCGGCCACCACACTGCTTCTTCCTGCCTGTTGGGGTACTCTGCGTCCCTCACCCTGTGTGCTGCTGGCATCTCTCTGCATGTCCTCCTGCCACGTTGGGTCAGTTACTAGGTCGTCCACCACTTCCTCCTCTTTCACTTGCGCACCACGATCCTCCTCCTCACTTCCTGGCAATTGTGTCTCGTCATCGTCCACCTCTTGTGACAAATTGCCAGCATCGACTTCCTGTGGCCGGAAGTGGTGGTGCCCAGGTAACTGGAAGTATTATCTGCTATCCAGTTAATAACCTGTTCACACTGATCAGTTCGCAATACTAGTGTTGTTCTGTGCTTCCCTAGTAATTCGGGCAAGAAGTGGGAGCGAGAAGATGTGGCTGTTGGTTGTGGCACATTTTCACCTTGGCCACGGCCCCGTCCTCTGCACGCACCATCACCAGAACGTCCAGTTCCATGTCCCTTGCCACGCGCCTTGCCCATTGTAAAGGAAGTAAAATAGCTTACACTCGCACTATCAATGGAAAAAGGGTAATAAAAAGTAGATGAGAACCGTGGAAGAGGAAAACCACAGTTATATTTCTCTGGCCTACACCCGACTCTTTTAAACAATCTGAACAATCAGGGAGAAATTATTACTGTTTTTCTTTACGGAAAAAATGCCAAAAGCTGAATAATAAAGATTTTTTACCGTGGAATGGCAAAACCACAGTTATTGTTTACTGGGGTATACCAGACATTTTTAAATAGATACATTTGCGGTTGAACAGTGAGCGACACACTCTAACTGTTTTTTTTTAGGTAAAAATGGCCCAAAAGTGGATAATACAGAGGTTTGAACCGTGGAACTGCAAAACCACACTTCTATTTCTCTGGCCTTCACCAGACTATTTTCAACAGATATATTTGTGTCTGAACAATCAGGAGACACTAGTACTGATTTTCTTTACGGCAAAAAATGCGAAAAGCAGGATAATACAGAGATTTGACCCGTGGAACTGCAAAACCACAGTTCTATTTCTCGGGCCTACACCAGACTATTTTAAACAGATATATTGGTGTCTGAACAATCAGGAGACACTATTACTGTTTTTCTTTATGGAAAAAAATGCCAAAAGCAGGATAATACAGAGATTTGACCCGTGGAACTGCAAAACCACACTTCTATTTCTCGGGCCTACACCAGACTATTTTCAACAGATATATTTGTGTCTGAACAATCAGGAGACACTATTACTGTTTTTCTTTACGGCAAAAAAATGCCAAAAGCAGGATAATAGAGATTTTTTACCGTGGAACGGCAAAACCACAGTTATAATTTGCTGGTGTATACCAGATTCTTTTAAACAGATATATTGGTGTCTGAACAATCAGGAGACACTATTACTGTTTTTCTTTACGGAAAAAAACACCAAAAGCTGGATAATAGAGATTTTTACTGTGGAACGGCAAAACCACAGTTATAATTTACTGGTGTATACCAGACTCTTTTAAACAGATATATTGTTGTCTGAACAATCAGGAGACACTATTACTGTTTTTCTTTATGGAAAAAATACCAAAAGCTGGATAATAGAGATTTTTTGCTGTGGCACGGCAAAACCACAGTTATAATTTACTGGTGTATACCAGACTCTTTTAAACAGATATACTGGTGTCTGAACAATCAGGAGACACTATTACTTTACGGAAAAAATACCAAAAGCTGGATAATAGAGATTTTTTACTGTGGGATGGCAAAACCACAGTTATAATTTACTGGTGTATACCAGACTCTTTTAAACAGATATATTGGTGTCTGAACAATCAGGAGACACTATTACAGTTTTTCTTTACGGAAAAAATACCAAAAGCTGGATAATAGCGAATTTTTAAAATGGAACGGCAAAACCACAGTTATAATTTACTGGTGTATAGCAGACTCTTTTAAACAGATATATTGGTGTCTGAACAATCAGGAGACACTATTACTGTTTTTCTTTACGGAAAAAATACCAAAAGCTGGATAATAGAAATTTTTTACCGTGGAACGGCAAAACCACAGTTATAATTTACTGGTGTATACCAGAGTCTTTTAAACAGATATAATGGTGTCTGAACAATCAGGAGACACTATTACTGTTTTTCTTTACGGCTAAAAATGCCAAAAGCAGGATAATACAGAGATTTTTTACCGTGGAACAGCAAAACCACAGTTATAATTTACTGGTGTATACCAGACTTTTTTAAATATATATATTTGCGGGTGAACAGTGAGCGACACACTCAAACTGTTTTTTTTTTAGGTACAAATGGCCCAAAAGTGGATAATACAGTGGTTTGAACCTTGGAACTGCAAAACCACACTTCTGTTTCTCTGGCCTACACCAGACTATTTTAAACAGATATATGTTAGAACCCTCCTGTTAGTTTTTTTCTATTTTGTTGGTCACATGACTTTCTGCCTATATAATCCAGCTACGCCCTTCTGGCTTTGCTGGACTTCAGTGTTACATTTACTCTTAAGCTAGCCAGGTGCCTTGTACCTTACTCTGTAGTTTGCTTGGTCTTTTGACCACTAGTACTTTTTGTTTGTTTGTCTTTGCTCTGCTACAATTTCTGCTAGGAGGTGTCCAACTATATCCCAGTCCTTAGTTCTTGTAGGGACCCCTCCCTTATATCTATAGTTCTGCGTTCAGACTAGCCGAGGACTTAGGCGGGTCTGTTCACAAGGAACAGGTTGCCCGCTGCATCGTAGGGAATCAGCTTAGTCCTATTGTAGGGACAGTTTTCCTATCTTTCCTTAGTGCTTGTAGCAGTTCTTAACAATAAGTCCAGCCAAAAAAATAAAAAATAAAACACTCTAAGGAAAGAAATCCAGATATCCGCATGGCGTCGATTCAGGAGTTGGCTCAGCGCCTTCAGGGACTGTCTTTGGAGGTGGCCGAGCTCCAGCAACACGCGAGTAGCTGTCCTGGAGCGCATTTTGTCGAACCGAAGGTAGGACTGCCAGATTTTTTTTATGGTAAACAGCAAGATTTTTTTTCCTTTAAAAACGCTTGTTTATTATATTTTCGTTTAAGACCCAGATCCTCGGGGAATGAATCACAGCGCATTGGGTTTATAATGTCACTTTTGCGCAAAGAACCACAGGGATGGGCCTTTTCTCTACAACCAAATGATCCGTGTTTTAGATCTGTGGAAGATTTTTTTTCTGCTATGGGGTTGTTGTATGGTATCCTGATCGAGTCTCATCTGCTGAAACTGAATTAAGACGTTTGAAGCAGGGATCAGGTAATGTGGAAAATTATTTTACATACTTCAGAAGATGGTCGGCTGAAGTGGAATGGAATGACTCGACATTAAAATGTCTGTTTCTAGCTGGTCTAGGTGAAAGGGTTAAGGATCTGCTGATTGCCTTCCCAAAACCTGGAACCTTGCAGGAGGCAATGCAATTAGCTATACGTGTGGACAGGAGACTGCGTGCTAGGATTAATGAAGAGAAATCTACTGCTATGGCAGCTCCTAGTTTTCAGAGGGTCTGCTCGGAAGGTGGAGAACCGATGGAGATTGGGGCGATGTCACCCCACTCTCAGGAAAAATACCGCAGGTTTGCTAAGGGATTATGTTTTTATTGCGGTAAATCTGACCACTTTATTAAGAACTGTGTGCTTCGTTTGAACAAAGAAAAAAAAAAGGTCAGTTACGCCCGTATAGCTTGTTTAAACTCAAAAGGAGTATTTCTTTCTGGAAGCACCTCATTCCAGGAGGAGTTGATTGAATTTCGGGTATTTGTGGATTGTGGTTCTACACTCAATGTGATTGATGAGGGATTTTTGGAAAAATTTAAATTAGAATCCAAACTTTTGTCATCTCCTATTTCTGTGGTTGCTGTTGATGGCTCTCCCTTGAAATGTATTACTCACAAGGTTTTTGAATTTCCCCTCACCATTAATGGTATTCACCAAGAGAATTTGGATTTGGCGGTATTAAATAATTTGCCTTCTCCAGTGGTTTTGGGGTTACCTTGGTTAAAATTGCACAATCCTGTACTGGACTGGTCTACCAATGAAATTAAGTCTTGGAGTCCTAAGTGTTATGATAAATTTTGTAATGGTTGCATTGCGGCTGTGGAAAGAGGGTAATTACCTGTACCTATTCAGGATTTTTGGAAGTTTTTTTCTGAGGAGGAGTCGCAAGTTTTGCCTCCTCATAGGGACTATGATTGTACTCTTGAGTTTGTCCCTGGAGCTACTCTTCCCAAGAGTCGCTTATTTAATCTTACTATCCCTGAGAGAAAGGCCTTGGAGGAATACATACAGACAAGCTTGGCCGCCGGTCACATTAGACCTTCTAAGTCACCTGTGGCTGTTGGATTTTTTTTTGTAAAAAAAAAAAGGACGGCGGTTTACATCCATGTCTGGACTTTCGCCAAATTAATAAAATTACCGTACGCAATTCCTACCCACTGCCATTAATTCCTGACTCGTTCAACCAGTTAGTGGGGGCCAAGTGGTTCTCTAAAATTGATCTCCGGGGGGCATACAATTTGTTACGTATGAAGGAAGGTGATGAGTGGAAAACTGCTTTTAACACTCCGGTGGGTCATTTTGAGAATCTGGTTATGCCTTTTGGTCTTACCAACGCACCAGCGTTTTTTCAGAACCTTATTAATGACATCCTAAGACCGTTGATCGGTAAGAATGTGGTGGTGTATTTGGATGACATTTTGATTTATTTGCCGGATCTGGAGTCTCATTGGCAGAGCGTACGTGAGGTATTGCAGTTGTTAAGTGACAATTCACTTTTTGCTAAGCTGGAGAAATGTGAGTTCGCTGTGCAGAGAATTAGTTTTTTTGGGCTACATTATCTCCAGCGAGGGCTTTGAGATGGACCCGGTGAAGGTTCAGGCGGTGCAGGAATGGCCTAGGCCTATTGGTTTGAAATCGATACAGAGATTTTTGGGTTTCGCCAATTATTACAGGAAATTCATTAAGAATTTTTCTATAATTGTTAAGCCGCTGACCGATCTCACCAGGAAAGGTGCGAATATGGTCCAGTGGACTACTGAGGCCATTGAAGCTTTTGTGTATCTCAAGGAGAGGTTCAGTTCTGCCCCCATCCTTATGCAGCCTGATGAGACCAAGCCTTTTTGGTCGAGGTTGATGCCTCTTCGGTGGGGGTCGGTGCTGTTTTGTCTCAGGAAAACAAGGATGGAGTACATCCCTGTGCTTTTTTTTCAAAAAAATTTTCTGAGACCGAACTTAATTACGATGTCGGTAATCGGGAATTGATGGCGATTATACTCGCATTTGAACATTGGCGTCATCTCTTGGAAGGTGCTAAATTTCCCATTCAGGTTTTCACTGATCATAAGAATCTGATCTATCTTGATGCTTCCAAGCGCTTGAATGCCCGTCAGGCTAGGTGGGCACTTTTTTTTTCGCGGTTTAATTTTTCTTTTACTTACATCCCGGGTACCAAGAATGTAAAAGCTGATGCTTTATCTCGCAGTTTTTCTCCCATGGTTGGTACCGAGGAGGAGGAGAGCATTTTACAGGAAGGTGTTGTGATAGCAGCATTGGACTCCGTTTTGGAAGATGGGATTCTGAATGCCCCATCTAACACTCCCCATGGGAGGTTGTTTGTGCCTAGGAACTTTAGGAGAGATTTGTTTGTGGAGTGTCATGAGTCTCGGTTGGCAGGTCATCCAGGAATTTTGGAGACTAAGAGACTTGTAGGTCGCAGTTTTTGGTGGCCTGGGTGGCAGAAGGAAGTCATTAAGTGGGTGCGTCAATGTACTGTGTGTGCTAGATCTAAGTCTTCACATGCTCCTGTTGCGGGGTTGCTTTGCCCTCTGGAGGTTCCTAGTGCACCTTGGACGCATCTTGCTATGGATTTTATTACTGACCTTCCTGCCTCTGAGGGTTTCACTGTCATCTGGGTGGTCGTGGACCGTTTTAGAAAGATGTGTCACTTGGTTCCCTTCATCAAACTGCCCTGCGCTAAGACCCTCGCTAAGGCTTTTGTTAAGGAAACTGTCAGGCTCCATGGCGTTCCTACCGACATTGTTTCCGATAGGGGACCTCAGTTCGTGGCTCGTTTTTGGCGTGCCTTTTGTGACAGGTTGGGAGTTCATTTGTCATTTTCATCTGGATATCATCCTGAGTCTAATGGACAGACAGAAAGAAAGAACCAGGATGTTGAACAGTTTTTGCGTTGTTTTGTGGCTGACAATCAAGAGGGGCGGTCTGAGTTTCTGCCACTGGCTGAATTTGCTCTTAACAACCATACATCCTCTTCTGCTGGGTGTTCTCCTTTTTTTTGTTGTACTGGGAGACATCCGTCGTTTGGGTCATTCTCCAAATTGGTATCGGCTGTGCCGGAGGAGGAGAATTTTTCCGATGATTTGGAGAGAGTTTGGACTGATGTACGTCGTAACCTTCAAGAGGCTAGCAAAAAATCCAAGAGGTACTTTGACAGGAAACGTCAAGAGGTTTCGTTTACGGTTGGTGACATGGTTTGGTTGTCCTCTAGGAATCTGCGGTTGAGGATTCCTTCTAAGAAATTGGGCCCGAAGTTTGTAGGTCTGTTTAACCCCTTCCCGACCCGTGTCACACCGTTTGTGACATGGAAAACAGTTCGTTCCCGACCCATGTCACAGCGTCTGTGACATGGAGGGAAAGACCCCCTGCAGCGCCTGCGAGCGGGTCGCTCAGGTGTCACAGTTGCTACTGCAACTGGACATCCTGAAGTCGACCCCCCGGGGGGTGGATTAACCCCCCCGTGCCTGGGACCCCTCCGATTGGCTGTTTCATTTTCACTTTTAATGAAACTGCCAATCGGTATGAATTAAATATTTCACCAATGAAAATTGGTGTAATATTTAAATCTGGGCATGGCCTGATGCTTACAGCATCAGCCATTGGCTGGGGGGAGTGTCACCTCTGTCCCCCCCTCCCCCCAGATCTGATTGGGGGGCTAGCGTCACATGGATACTAGCCCCAATCAGATGTGGAGGGAGTTTTTAATGATGGCCGCAACTGCCCGTCCATGGATCGGGTGCCGGCCGTTGTGGACCCTCTGCTGCTGCCTCCTGTGGACCCTCTGCTGCTGCCCCCCCCGTGGACCCTCTGCAGCTGCCCCCCCGTGGATCGCCTGCTGCCGCCGCTGATCGCCTGCTGCCGCCGCTGATCTGCATCAGGTAGTATTGCCCCCGCTCCCCCCCGACCCCCTCTCCACTCCACCCTGCCCCCCCCTCCACCCCCGACCCCCCCTCCACTTTCATACCTGCACCCCGACCTCCGCTCCCTCTGCTCCCTCTCCCACGTCTTCATCCACCGGCTGCTGCTCTCCTTCTGACAGCCGGTGGACTGTGATCACAGCAGCAGCAGGCTCAGTGTAAATGCCCTGCTCCTGTGATCAAACCCACCATCCCCCAGTCCCAGTGATATCACCCCCCACCTCCCAATAATCACCCCTCCCCCAGTGTTCACCCCCCCTGTCCCCAGTGTTCACCCCCCCTGTCCCCAGTGTTCATCCCCCCTGTCCCCAGTGTTCACCCCCCCTGACCCCAGTGTTCACCCCCCCTGTCTCCAGTGTTCACTCCCCATCCCCAGTGTGCACCCCCCCATCCCAGTGATCATCCCCCCCCCCGCAAACCCAGTGATCACCCCCCTTGCTGCTGCCGGATCCTGCCCCAGTGATCACCCCCCTTGCTGCTGCCGGCTCCTGCCCCAGTGATCACCCCCCTTGCTACTGCCGGCTCCTGCCCCAGTGATCACCCCCCTTGCTGCAGCTGCTGGCTCCTCCATCTCTTCAGCCCCCCCCCTACGCCTGACAGCCCCCGTACACCTGACAGCCCCCGTACACCTGACAGCCCCCGTACGCCTGACAGCCCCCCTACGCCTGACAGCCCCCCTACGCCTGACAGCCCCCCTACGCCTGACAGCCCCCTACGCCTGACAGCCCCCTACGCCTGACAGCCCCCTACGCCTGACAGCCCCCACACGTGACTGCAGAAGGTTACACCAAGCACACACACACACACACGTACACTCACACTATAATAAAGTTTCGATTTTTTTTTTTTTTTTTTTTTTTTTTTTTACACACGCACACAGCACACAAAATGTCCCGCCCGTCCCACTCATCCCAGTCTAGGGCGTACTCAGCTTAGTAGGCTATGTCAGGTTGGTGTGTGTGTTGTAGTGTGTGTGTGTGTGTGTGGTGTATACACTACAATATACCACACCGCACACCAACCTGACATACACTACACAATGGTGTCCACTAACAAATTGGAACCATGTTGCGTTTGGAGAGTCCCTGTGTGCCCAAACATTGGAGCTCCCCAACAAGTGACCCCATTTTGGAAACTAGACCCCCCAAGGCACCTATCTAGATGCATAGTGAGCACTTGAAACCCCCAGGTGCTTCACAAATTGATTCATAAAAATGAAAAAGTGGAAAAAAAAACACTTTTTTATTTTTACGGATTAATTTGTGAAGGACCTGGGGGTTCCAAGTGCTCACTATGCATCTAGATAGGTGCCTTGGGTGGTCTAGTTTCCAAAATGGGGTCACTTGTGGGGGAGCTCCAATGTTTGGCCACACAGCGGCTCTCCAAACGCAACATGGTGTCTTCTAACAATTTGAGCCGACAATTTGTTAGCGGACACCATGTTGCTTTTGGAGAGCCGCTGTGTGCCCAAACATTGGAGCTCCCCAACAAGTGACCCCATTTTGGAAACTAGACCCCCCAAGGCACCTATCTAGATGCATAGTGAGCACTTGGAACCCCCAGGTGCTTCACAAATTGATTCATAAAAATGAAAAAGTGGAAAAAAAAACACTTTTTTATTTTTACGGATTAATTTGTGAAGGACCTGGGGGTTCCAAGTGCTCACTATGCATCTAGATAGGTGCCTTGGGGGGTCTAGTTTCCAAAATGGGGTCACTTGTGGGGGAGCTCCAATGTTTGGGCACACAGCGGCTCTCCAAAAGCAACATGGTGTCCGCTAACAAATTGTCGGCTCAAATTGTTAGAAGACACCATGTTGCGTTTGGAGAGCCGCTGTGTGGCCAAACATTGGAGCTCCCCCACAAGTGACCCCATTTTGGAAACTAGACCCCCCAAGGCACCTATCTAGATGCATAGTGAGCACTTGGAACCCCCAGGTCCTTCACAAATTAATCCGTAAAAATAAAAAAGTGTTTTTTTTTCCACTTTTTCATTTTTATGAATCAATTTGTGAAGCACCTGGGGGTTCCAAGTGCTCACTATGCATCTAGATAGGTGCCTTGGGGGGTCTAGTTTCCAAAATGGGGTCACTTGTTGGGGAGCTCCAATGTTTGGCCACACAGCGGCTCTCCAAACGCAACATGGTGTCTTCTAACAATTTGAGCCGACAATTTGTTAGCGGACACCATGTTGCTTTTGGAGAGCCGCTGTGTGCCCAAACATTGGAGCTCATCAACAAGTGACCCCATTTTGGAAACTAGACCCCCCAAGGCACCTATCTAGATGCATAGTGAGCACTTGGAACCCCCAGGTGCTTCACAAATTGATTCATAAAAATGAAAAAGTGGAAAAAAAAACACTTTTTTATTTTTACGGATTAATTTGTGAAGGACCTGGGGGTTCCAAGTGCTCACTATGCATCTAGATAGGTGCCTTGGGGGGTCTAGTTTCCAAAATGGGGTCACTTGTGGGGGAGCTCCAATGTTTGGCCACACAGCGGCTCTCCAAACGCAACATGGTGTCTTCTAACAATTTGAGCCGACAATTTGTTAGCGGACACCATGTTGCTTTTGGAGAGCCGCTGTGTGCCCAAACATTGGAGCTCCCCCACAAGTGACCCCATTTTGGAAACTAGACCCCCCAAGGCACCTATCTAGATGCATAGTGAGCACTTGGAACCCCCAGGTGCTTCACAAATTGATTCATAAAAATGAAAAAGTGGAAAAAAAAACACTTTTTTATTTTTACGGATTAATTTGTGAATGACCTGGGGGTTCCAAGTGCTCACTGTGCATCTAGATAGGTGCCTTGGGGGGTCTAGTTTCCAAAATGGGGTCACTTGTGGGGGAGCTCCAATGTTTGGCCACACAGCGGCTCTCCAAACGCGACATGGTGTCCGCTAACAAATTGAATGGAAAATCGGCTCAAATTGTTAGCGGACACCATGTTGCGTTTGGAGAGCCCCTAATGTGCCTAAACGGTGGAGCTCCCCCACAAGTGACCCCACTTTGGAAACTAGACCCCCCAAGGCACCTATCTAGATGCATAGTGAGCACTTGGAACCCCCAGGTGCTTCACAAAATGATCTGTGAAAACAAAAAAGTACTTTTTTTTTCACAAAAATTTTCTTTTAGCCTAAATTTTTTAATTTTCACATGGGTAACAGGATAAAATGCATCCTAAAATGTATTGGTCAATTTCTCCTGAGTACACTGATACCTCATATGTGGTCGTAAACCACTGTTTGGGCACATGACAGGGCTCAGAAGAGAAGGAGCGCAATTTGACTTTTGGAGCTAATTTTCCATTCAAAAAGTAAAATGGCGCTCCTTCCCTTCTGAGCCCTGCCGTGTGCCCAAACAGTGGTTTATGACCACATATGAGGTATCAGTGTACTAAGGAGAAATTGACCAACAAATTTTAGGATGCATTTTATCCTGTTACCCATGTGAAAATTAAAAAATTTAGGCTAAAAGAAAATTTTTGTTAGAAAAATAAAAATGTTCATTTTTTTCTTCCATGTGGCTTTAGTTCCTGTGATGCACCTGAAGGGTTAATAATCTTCTTGAATGTAGTTTTGAGTAGCTTGAGGGGTGCAGTTTTTGGAATGGTGTCACTTTTGGGTATTTTCTGTCATGTACACCCCTCAAAGGGACTTCAAATGTGATGTGGTCACTAAAAAAAATGGCTTTGCAAATTTTGCTGGAAAAAAGAAAATTTGCTGATGAACTTTGAACCCTTCTAACTTCCTACCAAAAATTTTTTTTTTTTCAAAAATTGTGCTGATGTAAAGTAGACATGTGGGAAATGTTATTTATTAACTATTTTGTGTCACATCACTCTCTAGTTTAGCAGAATAAAAATTCAAAATTTGAAAATTGCAAAATTTTCAAAATTTTTCCCATATTTTTGATTTTTTCACAAATAAACGCAAATATTATCGACCTAAATTTAATACTAACATGAAGCCCAATATGTCACGAAAAAACAATCTCAGAATCGCTAGGATCCGTTGAAGTGTTCCAGAGTTTTTACTTCGTAAAGGGACACTGGTCAGAATTGACAAAAATGCCAAGGTCTTTAGGGTCAAAATAGGCTGGGTCCTGAAGGGGTTAAGGTGCTTCAGGTAGTTAACCAATCTGCTTTTAGGTTGGAGGTTCCTACCTCCTGGAAGATTAATCCTGTGTTTCATGTTTCATTATTGAAAAAAGCTGATGTATTGGATAGGGACGCCACTGTCTCTGTTCCTCCGGTGGTGGAAGACGGTGAATATGAAATTTCTCGCATTCTTAATTCTAGATGGCATAGAGGGAGATTGCAGTATCTCGTCACTTGGAAAGGTTTCGGTCCCGAGGATAACTCCTGGGTAAGGGCGAATTATGTCTCTGCTCCTAGACTTGTCGGAGCGTTTCACAGGAGGTTTCCTAATAGACCTGGGCCTGGAGGATCCGGAGGATGCTCATAGAAGAGGGGGTACTGTTAGAACCCTCCTGTTAGTTTTTTTCTATTTTGTTGGTCACATGACTTTTTGCCTATATAATCCAGCTCCGCCCTTCTGGCCTTGCTGGACTTCAGTGTTACATTTACTCTTAAGCTAGCCAGGTGCCTTGTACCTTACTCTGCAGTTTGCTTGGTCTTTTGACCACTAGTACTTTTTGTTTGTTTGTCTTTGCTCTGCTACAATTTCTGCTAGGAGGTGTCCAACTATATCCCAGTCCTTAGTTCTTGTAGGGACCCCTCCCTTATATCTATAGGTCTGCGTTCAGACTAGCCGAGGACTTAGGCGGGTCTGTTCACAAGGAACAGGTCCCCCGCTGCATCAGCTTAGTCCTATTGTAGGGACAGTTTTCCTATCTTTCCTTAGTGCTTGTAGCCGTTCTTAACAATATATTTGTGTCTGAACTGTCACAGACACACTTTTTTTTTGGGGGGGGGGGCACCAAAAGGTTAATTAGATGGGTATTTGTACACTGTGAAGGAGGGAAAAAAAAGAGGATTTAGATGAAAAAAAAGGATTTTTCCTGGCCCCCCATGACCTGGAGCTAAGTCCAGAAATTTCAGCAACAGGAGCACACAGGACTGTAATGCAGCGTTTGCTGATATAACCACTGCGTCTCCTATACAGCCAGCCTGCCTGCCTGCCTGCCTGATGTTTGAGATGGATATTAGTCCTGAGAAGGACTGTTTGTTTGATATGGCAGCCTTTACAGACCCTACACTATTTTGCAGTATAAATCTCTCCCTAGCTCAGCAGCGCTTTCCCTACACTAGCTGATCCGGAGCGACTGTGTCCAAGATGGCGGCGCCCGGTTTTAAATACTCGAGGTGACGATGTGCGGCCAACCAATCAATGTAATGCCCACAACCAACATGGCTGCGGCATTACAGTGACTGGCTGGCAATCGCTGCATGTTCATTGGCTCTGTAAAGAGCGCCAAACATGCAGGGCGGAGACCCGAGCTCCCGCCCGAGTAACCCGGAAATGCTCGGTGCTCGCCGAACATCCCGAGTAGCGTGATGCTCGGGCGAGTACCGAGCAGTGTCGAGCATGTTCGCTCAACACTAGTAAAGATTGTTCATCTAGAATTAAAGAATGCTTAGTCTTTAGCATTGTAGAAGCATGGACCTTGTTGAAGTGCGGTCTCAAAAAGGAACTTATTTAGATGTGTGGTGAGCACTTTGAACCCCCTTTTTTTTTCCACAAAAACAATCTTTTAGCCGCAATTTTTTTATTTTCACGAAGGTAACAGGAGAAATTGAACCCAAAAGTTGTTGTGCAATTTCTCCTAAGTACGCTGATACCCCATATGTGGGGGAAAAAAGAGAAGAGGGAGGGGAGAGAGGTGGATTGGGGTGGACAAGGGGAGATCAGAGATGGACTTACCAAAGCTTTCTTTGTTCTTCTTTCAGCAGCAGGATCAGCAGCAGGAGCAGGCTGTGGAGCAGGATCAGCAGGAGCAGTCTGGAGCAGCTTAAAGCAGGAGCAAAGCAGCAGCAGGAGACCGGAGCAGGCGACCAGCGATTGGAGCAGCAGACCTAGCAGGAGCAGTGACCGGAGCAGGTAAGAGAAGGTCTACTGTTGCACCACAAGGCCCAGTACAGTGCAGATCAGACGTGTGACCGCCCTGTACAAATCCTCACCAACTGTGAGGAGATGCAGGGTGGTCACAGGGTGGTGATAGGCAGGTCACTGGCCGGTCACCACCCGGTCACCTCTCGGTCATGCACTCTGATTGGTACAGGACAGGAGAAGTGGTACTGTGCAGTGTATATACAGCACAGGAGAAGTGGTACTGTGCAGTGTATATACAGGGCAGGAGAAGTGGTACTGTGCAATGTATATACAGCACAGGAGAAGTGGTACTGTGTAGTGTATATATACAGGACAGGAGAAGTGGTACTGTGCAGTGTATATATATATATATATATATATATATATATATATATATACCGGACAGGAAGAGTGGAACTGTGCAGTATATATATACAGGACAGGAGAAGTGGTACTGTGCGGTGTATATATACAGGAAAGGAGAAGTGGTACTGTGCAGTGTATATACAGGACAGGAGAAGTGGTACTGTGCAATGTATATACAGCACAGGAGAAGTGGTACTGTGTAGTGTATATATACAGGACAGGAGAAGTGGTACTGTGCAGTGTATATATATATATATATATATATATATATATGTATATACCGGACAGGAGACGTGGTACTGTGCAGTGTATATACAGGACAGGAGAAGTGGTACTGTGCAGTGTATATACAGCACAGGAGAAGTGGTACTGTGCAGTGTATATACAGGACGGGAGAAGTGGTACTGTGCAGTGTATATATACAGGACAGGAGAAGTGGTACTGTGCAGTTTATATACAGCACAGGAGAAGTGGTACTGTGCAGTTTATATACAGGACAGGAGAAGTGGTACTGTGCAGTGTATATACAGCACAGGAGAAGTGGTACTGTGCAGTGTATATACAGGACAGGAGAAGTGGTACTGTGCAGTGTATATATACAGGACAGGAGAAGTGGTACTGTGCAGTGTATAAATATATATATTCCAGACAGGAGACGTGGTACTGTGCAGTGTATATACAGGTGCATCTCACAAAATTAGAATATCATCAAAAGGTTAATTTATTTCAGTTTTTCAATACAAAAAGTGAAACTCATATATTATATAGAATCATTACAAACAGAGTGATCTATTTCAAGCATTTATTTCTGTTAATGTTGCTGATTATGGCTTACAGCCAATGAAAACACAAAAGTCATTATCTCAGTAAATTAGAATACTTTATCACACCAGCTTGAAAAATATTTTTAAAATCCGAAACGTTGGCCTACTGAAATGTATGTTCAGTATTTGCACTCAGTACGATAGATTCAATTGCAGGCATACGATAGGTTCAATTGCTGACCAGACACATCTGACAAGAGTCTTTTTCAACAATTTAACAGTGAAATTTAATCTGAAACACGGCCAGTGCAATTCAGGGATATTACAGCAACAATCTTCATTACAGTACAGTCTGAGTTTCTTGAGCAACTGGCTCTAGTAACAATACAGTAGTTTCTTCACAAGGCACAGTATTACAGTCTCTTCAGTAGCATAATTCACCATAGATTAGATCTCTTAGCAGCACACTTCTATGCATATACAACTACAGGCTTTTCCTTCACAAGGACACAATAGTACACAGCATTCTTTATCCTGCATGGAGATGGAGGGGGGGTTGATGAGGGAGATGATCCCTGTGACACAATTCCTTCCAGTCCTTATCTTTCTGCTTGATAATACTCTGCACTGTTAGTTCAGGGAGTTTATCTGACCTGTGTTTAGTTTCTCTCCTGATCTGAATCCTATTCAGTTGCCTTCTGTCAGATATGGATAACATACCACCTCTCTCATTGGTTTCAGCCATACTACAATAACAAGTTCCCCACAATCCCTCTGGGGCTCTGCTAAAATACTCCCTGTCTCCTGTGACTGTATTAACCCCTCTAGTTGCTGGATGCTTCTGAAGCACAACACTTCCTGTCTCCTGTGCTTGTGTTATTTCTAATAGTTGCTGGATGCTTTTGAAGCAACAGCACTACTTCTGCATGTCACACTCTTCTCTCCTTTTTGAATGTCGTCCTCAACATTCGTCTTAATTGGTCAATCTGACCAATTCTGAGACAGTGGTGAAAGTTGAGTAATTTTATATACAAATTGGCATTGTAAAATTAGCATAAGCACCTTTTTCTTGTAGTACTCCTGTAAGAAATAAACAATTAACACAATCAGCGTCTCTTCAGCCGGAGCTTTTCGTATGTCTTCAACCAGCTCTCTTTCTCACTAGGCCTTAACAGTTCTTTGTTTCTTTAAAGCATGAAAACAAGTTTTTCCATCAGGCAACATCTTCCATGCTGCCTCTCGGTTGTGAATACCACTCCAGTGGGCTTACCTGGTCCGTAGGCAGAGATACATGTTTCCAGTCGACAGTTCTTGGCACTTGACTCGGTTCACCAAGTGTCTCATGCGTCAGCATCACGGGCCTCTTCACTTCTCGAGTCGACATCCTCCTGGTGGGTTGTTGCTCAGCTACCACGGGTTCTTCAGTCACAGGAGTTTCTTCCGCCGCACTCATTTCCCGTGCTTCCTCAGATGCTCCTGGAACTGCCTCTGTAAGTTCCTGTACTTCTCCGGAATCGCCTGGTTCCACACGGTCTGGTAATTCCGGTTCTCCTGAGTGTCTCTCCAGTGACCGGTGTACGATCATCAGATCAGAATTGAACTTCATCTGTACTCCTTGGTACAAACTCTGGAGCCTCGGAACTTAGTTCACTCTCCTGAGGATGATACATCCCTCTCCTTGCCAGTCCGAGAAATACAACGGTGTGCTCTTCTTCATCGGAACTTTCAAGGTCTTTCATCGCTCTTTGTACTGTTATAAGCATATACCACTTTTGGTAGAGAACTCTAACAGTCTTTCTACTCGTCAGTTATTAAAGTGTGCAACATCGATAATAATGTCCTGTTAAAACGTTCCACTTGTCCATTACCCTCTGGGTGATAGGACATTGGGTGGGATCTCTGAATTCTACAGTACTTTCCCAGCTTGGCAAAGAGCTGGTTCTCAAATTCTCTTCCTTGGTCGTGGTGTAACCTCATAGGGAACTCAAACTTCAAAGCAAAATCATTGAAGATCTTCTCTGCCGCTGTTCGACCTACTTTATTGGTGGTGGCATATGCTTGGGCAAATCGAGTAAAATGGTCCATCACCACCAATATGTATTCGTAACCACCCTTGCACATTTCGAGATGTAGGAAGTCTATTGAGACCATCTCAAATGGATACGTAGTTTGGATGTTGCCCATAGGTGCCCGGGTTGATGTGTTGGGACTTTTATCTTTCAGACACCCACACTCCCTGGTCATGTACCTCTCAATATCTCTCTGCATGTACGGCCAGAAGAAACGTTCACGGATCAAGTTGGTTGTCCTTTCCACTTGCTGGTGTCCCATGTTTTCATAGAGTTCTTTGAAGACCAACCTACAGAATACTCTGGGTAGTACCAACTGCTGGTTTTGTCCTCCTTTCCGATACAGGATGCTATCTTCACTGAGGTAGAGCTTCGTCCATTCTTTAACTAAAACAGATACTGCTGGTGACTCATTATCTCTCTCCGGTTTACTTGGAAACCGATAATTCTACGAAACATCTGATCTTCCCGTTGTGCTCTACGGATTTTTCCTTCTTTTGGTAGTTGTTAAACGGACAGGGGGGTGATCTTTTTCTCTCGCTTTTATGGTGGTTTCCACCGTCAACGGACACCACAACTGTGTGTCATCCTCTTGATAAGCTTGCACTGCTTGGGTAGTGCTTTCAATTACTTCCAGACTGACTTCCTCCGAGCATTCTTGCATGAACTCCTCAGGCTCTAGTGGCATTCTCGACAATCCGTTAGCATCAGCATTGCATTTTCCTGGCCTGTACTTCATGCTGAAATTGAAGTCAGCTAGTTCAGCAACCCATCTCTGACCCGTTGCATTCAGTTTGGCTGTAGTGAGGACATAGGTCAAAGGGTATCAAAGGATGCCAGTGTATACCTCAAACTCTTTCCTGTAGTAGAGGTAATCTATAAATCGTTCACAGATAGACCATTTCAATGCCAGGAACTTCAATTTTCCGGAATGTAGATAGTAATTCTCTTGGCGTCTGTCAACGTTCTAGAACCGTAACCGATGACTCTCAATTTTCCATCTTCATGCTGATACAGAGCAGCTCTCAGTCCAACTTGAGAAGCGTCACAATGAAGATCAAATGGTAAGTTGAAATCAGGATATTCCAAGATGGGTGGTTTTACCAGGTAGTCTACTAGTTCTTCCAAAACCTCCTGGTTGTCTGCTGTCCAGAGAATGGGCTGTTGGGACGAAACAGCATTGTTTCTTTTAAGCCTGGTCCTACCTGCGTTCTTCTTTTTCTCCATGGGTGTTGTTGACTCTGTCGTCGTCCCCAAGAGGCGGTATAGCGTGCTATGGTAATTATTTACACTTTGCTTTATTATTTGGACAATTCATATATCTTTGATAATTTTGTATTTTAATATTAGCTTTATAAGTGTTATTCTTAAATAACAGGGTGTTGTTTCTGATACAGAGATGTATTAAAGCCTTCCTTTGTTCTGAAAGTGGAGTAAAACTAGACATAACCAGCCTCCTAAGGAATGCAGCAGAAGACATGATTGACGACCTTGTTTTTCCCAAATTTAAATATTCCTTTTTAGGTAAAGCCTGTAAAGACATTCCCAATTTTTTTCCTTATCTCTTTGCTTGTAATAAAGATAATAAAGATATGTGACCAGGCATCTGAGACTCAGCTGAGCCTGGGACACAGACCAATCTGGTTGTGTTCTCTCTTGTCTCCGATCGATCGACTCCCTGATTTGATCAAAACTGGCAAACGTGTGAAGCCTCTTGAGCTTCTCCTAAAACTTTTCATATAGGTTTCCACATCATTACATGGTGCCGAAAAACTCGGGATTGTCAGAACTGGACCTTCTTTGGACCCGACTGCAAGGATATCTCTCTCGGAACACTGAATGATGATCCTCGGTGAGTAGCCCATTGTGTTACTAAAAATTCAAGGTTACCTAGAGGGCTCCAAGATGGGTAATTGGTGGTCCGAACAAGACAATCTATGTTGAACCTTTGCTGGTATTTGAATTTTGTATGTATATTTTGTGGTCTGTCATATGTTTCAATGTGTCTTTAGATGTATAACTGTGATTGAATGCCGGTTGAATGAACATTGAATGAAGTGACAAGCCATCTTTGCCCAACGATTCTGGTCAGGAGCCTTTACAGTTCTTCCTGTATATTTCAGGAGTTGGAAGATTGTTATATGTTGTCCTCATTGTCTATGTGATTGTAAAGTCTGGAGTGATATTGTTGAGAACTATGAGGATGCTTGAATATGGGACTTAATGATTTTTGAGTGACCAATAAGGGACTACGGTCTCTGATTGATAAGGGATCCCGTTAGGTGTGTTTCTTCACATGTGGTGAAGTGAAAAATTGGTCCCTAACAGGATCAGGGAAGTGTGACTGTTCATAACAGAGGAATCTTTCACGGTAAGGTAGTACTCTGAGGGTATTAATTGTCCCCTGTAAATTGATATGGGCACTCTCTTGAAAGAGAATGCAGCCTTAGCCCGAATACAGCAGGAGGATTTTATACCAACGATTGTGGAGTGTGGATTGAGTGACTGACGTAGTGTAAAATTATGTTGATGAGTCAGAATCGTTGTCTTCAGTGCCTGTGTTCTGTTTTATGTGAACTAGGTCTGATGAATCATCATCCTTGGTGTCCGTGCTGTGTGAACTCAAGAGAGAAAATGTCATCATAGGAGTTGTAGTCTCTATAGCCAGTATATCCAGAGAGGGGAGATTTAACACAGATTTCTTTGTAAAGCTGTGCCCCCTGCAGGGTGTTGAAGGGAACTCCTTGTTTGGAGTACGTAAAACCTGTTGTTATGCTCTGATCTAAGTAATCCCTCCTCTTTTGTCCTAGATGTAATCTGTCTGAATCAGAGGAGGTGGACAAAGTTTTGTAGAAAAATAATTTATTCTCCCATGACATGTTATGTTGACTAGTGGAAGTAATTGAAATAACTATTGGTAGTATAGTTTTTGGATTGTTATTTGTTTGGTTATGCATCAAAGTTGCATGGGTGCATAGGGCTGGTTACCTGATGTTGATATTTCCTAAAATTCTTCTTTTTAGAGAACATTTTGGTTTTGGGAGTTGAATTAATTCTCTTGCGAGCTAATTGGAGGCTACGAGAAGAATAGAGTCTTCTACGGTTAAGACTCTACGGGCCTATTCGGTTCTTCGGTTAACTGTGGGCATTAAAGTTGCAGTCATGAGGAATGGCAACTGAAAGGAAATAAGCAATCTGAGAGGTACCACCTTTGTCCATGTACAGTATGTGATATAGTGAAAAGACTAAGAAGGAATTGGAGAAGTGTATTTGCAATTAGGAAGGATTACTGGAAGATAGATAAGAGCAGACTTGAGCTGGCTAGGATTATGGTTAGAAGTAGTCAAAGCGTCTCTCAATGAGTGAACATAAATCAGAGAAAATAGACACAGAAATGTGTATGTAATCTATGATAGTATGAAAACACAGAGACCCTCTGCACTTGATGTAAAACTTGCATCGTATGTGACACCCCTGCCTTATGCAGGAATTGCAGATATTGTGTACACAATCCCCGTGGGGAAATTACTGTGTCCTGGATGCCCAAGGTTCCTCTGCCCCTATGAGGACCACGAGTCATGTACACTTTCTAAAAACTGTTACTTTCATGATAGATACTGGAGCAGCCAGTACAGTATTAATGCAAGAACACAGGCCAGAAGACATACTGTCCCCCGACTATGTCACTTGTGAAGGGGTAGAGGGACGAGCTACTAAATTACAAAAGTCTCAGCCCCTCTGACTGAATTTGCATGATTCAATTTCAATTGTGACTAAGGTTTTAGTTTCCCCTGATGTATATTTTGATTTGTTAGGGACAGAAGTGTTGCAGCAAATTGGAGCCTGCATAGAATTCGCTCCAAAAGGCCCCAAGATCACTACCTCCTTAGATGAAGGCACCCTGTGTAGCCTCTTGTCCCTGACACTTCCTACAGCTCTGGCAGGACACGCTCTGATCCCCATTCCCTAAATACTTGGTACGAGAACATAACCAGGTAGCTGTGGGCATGTTACAAACTTGATTTGGGAGAACTACCCATTCCCTGATGACAGTAAAACTTATACCAGGTGTCCATCCCTCTGTATAAAGTAGCACCCTATAAGTACTGTGGAGAGTGAGGTGATACATGATAATGTCCGGGAGCTCCAGAGAGGAGGTCTTATTGTCCCTATAACCTCCCCGTTTAATTTTCCCCCATATAACTATCAAACACTGTAATGTTCTAAATCCTGTTACACTATTACCAGTGGATTTAGAAAAGTGAGGAGAATATCAGGATGGGGAAGAGGGGGGGACCATGAGTCAAGATCCGCCCTTGTTTTTCAAACTAGCAAATGAGGAAGCTCAGGCATTGATGGATGCAGACACATAGGGCTTGTTTTAGATATCACTGATATCCCCTCACTAACCCCTCTGTTGAGTATTTTGTAAATGGTTCAAGAGCTTAGGACAACAATCAAGGATGGTTCATCACTGGGTATGCAGTAGTCCACAAGGCTAAGGCAGTAATACATGAACCACTCTCCTCCAGCTGCTCTGCGCCAAAGGCTGAGATGAAGGCGCTCACTGCAGCGTGCAATCTGGGTAAAGGTAAAGAGATTTATGTATTTCCAGACTCAAGATATGTTTTAAAGGGTCGCACATGATTTTAGCACCATTTGGTAGAGACATAATTTTCTGACCTCTGGCAAACCTATGAGGAGGTAGAGCAGCTACTCACAGCACTCACCTTTCCTTGAAGGGCAGCTATCGGCGCACACACGGGAACAAACTCCCCTTGCAGAAGGGAATGCCTTGGCCGACCAGGCGGCTAAGGAAGCAGCACGACTACCTCTGCCTTGAATACTGGCCATAGCAGACACGGCTCCGCAAGGGGACTCAGTGACCGAGAGTGCGGGAAGCCCCTTTTCACAGAGGAGAATGTCACTGCACCGGCCCCAGTGGCCGTTGATCGTGAACTACTGCAGGTCTTCCCGACCCAGGCTCCCCCACACAAACAAAGCACATGGGCCAAAGAGGATGCTGTACGGTCAGAGTAAGGGGTATGGCAGGTAAACACCAGGATTTGCCTCCTACGCTGCCTGTTCCCCATGATGGCTGCCCTAGCACATTTCCTTGGTGCACAACTCAAAGGGTGTTATGTGTGCAGTGGTGCTACAAAACTGGTGCGTCCCAGGGTTCCCGAATGCGGCTACAAAGTATGTCTAGTTTGTGCGAAACATAAACCTGGACCTATTCGAGTCCCACAAAATGCATGCCAAAACCAGATTGCCCGTTTCAGAGACTGCAGGAGGACTACATACAGCTACCTAAGGTGGGTACTTATGAATACGTCATGTTATGCATCGATCTCATCCATTGGTTGCCTGAAGCTTAGGCCATGACCAAAGTTCAAAACAAAGATAATTGATAAGTGAGGTGATTTGTAGATATTGGATATTTGAAACCATAGAGAGTGACAGAAACACATTTCACTGGAGAACTGATGAAACAGATCATGGCCACTCTGGGAATAGAACAGGTTTTCCATGTTCCCTATCACTCACAAAGCTGTGGGAAGGTGGAACACCTTAATGGTACTCTGAATTTAAAAATCCAGAAGTGTATGGAGGAAACTCTTGTCCTGGGTGGATTGCTTGCCCATTGCATTATATTCAGTGATACTGTATATAGCAGCACACACACTGGTACCAAGAGACTGGGTCGTGGTCAAGAGACATATAAGGAGACCACTGAGCCCAGATACAGTGAGCCATTTTAAGTACTGACCACTGCTATTTCTGTCAACCTCCAAGGCAAAGACACTTGCCCATCACGCCAGCCACTGGAAAAGGTCTTGATCCCCGGCAGCAGCAAAGATGATGACCCTGCCCCTTTTGGACAATTCTGATGGCAACTGCATCCCTTTACCTTACTCTCAATGATGTACTAAAGGAGGAGAGGACTGGGACAACAAACTCATAAGTATCAGCGAGTCCTGCTGTGAGACATAGTTTCTAAAGACTGTCCTAAGAACTGCTGGATATGCACTCATAGCCCAATATCTTCTGATACTATGCCATATCTCGCAGTGCCCCCAACCCCATATGAGGCTTTCAACTATAGCTGTTTCCACAAAGAGACTTTTGATTCTGCCCGTTACGATGGAGGAAACCTCTGATGCAAGGACTTTTGACTTATATACATTGTCTTGAGAGACTAACTGACATCATACCCTGCATATTGCCTACGGTTTTATATCTAGTATGTGGTCACCAGGCCAATAAATGGGTTCTCCCGGATGCAGAGGGAACCTGCACCTTAGCACGCCTTACGCCTGCAACCTTCATACTTCTGCATGGTGACCTAGATACAAATGCTGTCCCCAAACATTCCCTATATACATGAGCTGCAGACAATTGCCCCAGACAGAATGGCAAACCTCATATAGTGGAAATGGGGATAGGGAATAAGAGTATATGCATTTACCTTTTCATTACATAAATGTTGGTATTACTAGTGTATGTAACTGCTAGAGCTGGTATATTTGTTATGATGACACTATGTAAAGAGATGCGTAAGATCAGACATCATAGACCATTAGTTATCGCATCTGCAAAATATCACAGTGCTCCTCCAGTAAACATATGATGAGATTTACAAATAAGATGTCAGTCAGTGAACGGGATCTGTCCCCTCCAGGCTCCCATAGCATGGGGAAGTAGCTGATGGATAAATTGTCTGTAAATAATAAAAAGAAAGAATTGTTATGGTAAATATTTATATTTTGATTTATTATTTAGACAATTCATATATCTTTGATAATTTTGTATTTTATTATTAGCGTTATAAGTGTTATTCTTAAATAACAGGGTGTTGTTTCTGATACAGAGATGTATTAAAGCCTTCCTTTGTTCTGAAAGTGGAGTAAAACAAGACATAACCAGCCTCCTAAGGAATGCAGCAGAAGACCTGATTGACGACCTTGTTTTTCCAAAACTTAAATATTCCTTTTTAGGTAAAGCTCGTAAAGACATTCCCCTTTTTTTTCCTTATCTCTTTGCTTGTAATAAAGATATGTGACCAGGCATCGGAGAGTCAGATGAGCCTGGGACACAGACCGATCTGGTTATGTTCTCTCTTGTCTCTGATCGATCGACTCCCTGATTTGATCAAAACTGGCAAACGTATGAAGCCTCTTGAGCTACTCCTAAAACTTTGCATATAGGTTTCCACATCAAGCGGGGAGGCAATCCTGGAGAAGTTCCAAACGTAAGTACGATAGTAGGAGAGGAATCCTAAGATCAGCCTCAACTCCCCAACAGTAGAGGGCCGCTTGTGTTATGAACTGCTACAAACACTAAGGAAAGAAAGGAAAACTGTCCCTACAATAGGACTAAGCTGATTCCCTACGATGCAGCGGGGGACCTGTTCCTTGTGAACAGACCCGCCTAAGTCCTCGGCTAGTCTGAGCGCAGACCTATAGATATAAGGAAGGGGTCCCTACAAGAACACAAGAACTAAGGACTGTGAAATAGTTGGACACCTCCTAGCAGAAATTGTAGCAGAGCAAAGACAAACAAACAAACAGAAGTACTAGAGGTCAAAAGACCAAGCAAACTACAGAGTAAGGTACAAGGCACCTGACTAGCTTAAGAGTAAATGTAACACTAAAGTCCAGCAAGGCCAGGAGGGCGGAGCTGGATTATATAGGCAAAAAGTCATGTGACCAGCAAAATAGAAAAAACTAACAGGAGGGTTCTAACAGTACCCCCTCTTCTATGAGGATCCTCCGGATCCTCCAGGCCCAGGTCTATCAGGAAACCTCCTGTGAAACGCTCCGACAAGTCTAGGAGCACAGACATCATCCGCCTTTACCCAGGAGTTATCCTCGGGACCGAAACCTTTCCAAGTGACGAGATACTGCAATCTCCCTCTATGCCATCTAGAATTAAGAATGCGAGAAATTTCATATTCACCATCTTCATCCACCGGAGGAACAGAGACAGTGGCGTCCCTATCAGAAACATCAGCTTTTATCAATAAGGAAACATGAAACACCGGATTAATCTTCCAGGAGGTAGGAACCTCCAGCCTAACAGCAGATTGGTTAACTACCTGAAGCACCTTAAACGGCCCTACAAACTTCGGGCTCAATTTCTTAGAAGGAATCCTCAACCGCAGATTCCTAGAGGACAACCAAACCATGTCACCAACAGTAAACAAAACCTCTTGACATTTCCTGTCAAAGTACCTCTTGGATTTTTTGCTAGCCTCTTGAAGGTTACGACATACATCAGTCCAAACTCTCTCCAAATCACCGGAAAAATTCTCCTCCTCAGGCACAGCCGATACCAATTTGGAGAATGACCCAAACGACGGATGTCTCCCAGTACAACAAAAAAAAGGAGAACACCCAGCAGAAGAGGATGTATGGTTGTTAAGAGCAAATTCAGATAGTGGCAGAAACTCAGACCACCCCTCTTGATTGTCAGCCACAAAACAACGCAAAAACTGTTCAACATCCTGGTTCTTTCTTTCTGTCTGACCATTAGACTCAGGATGATAACCAGATGAAAATGACAAATGGACTCCCAACCTGTCACAAAAGGCACGCCAAAAACGAGCCACGAACTGAGGTCCCCTATCAGAAACAATGTCGGTAGGAACGCCATGGAGCCTGACAATTTCTTTAACAAAAGCCTTACCAAGTGTCCTGGCGCAGGGCAGTTTGATGAAGGGAACCAAGTGACACATCTTGCTAAAACGGTCCACGACCACCCAGATAACAGTGAAACCCTCAGAGGCAGGAAGGTCAGTAATAAAATCCATAGCCAAATGCGTCCAAGGAGCACTAGGAACCTCCAGAGGGCAAAGCAACCCCGCAGCAGGAGCATGTGAAGACTTAGATCTAGCACACACAGTACATTGACGCACCCACTTAATGACTTCCTTCTGCCACCCAGGCCACCAAAAACTGCGACCTACAAGTCTCTTAGTCTCTGAAATTCCTGGATGACCTGCCAACCGAGACTCATGACACTCCACAAACAAATCTCTCCTAAAGTTCCTAGGCACAAACAACCTCCCATGGGGAGTGTTAGATGGGGCATCCTACTGGGCTTTCAGAATCCCATCTTCCAAAACGGAGTCCAATGCTGCTATCACAACACCTTCCTGTAAAATGCTCTCCTCCTCCTCGGTACCAACCATGGGAGAAAAACTGTGAGATAAAGCATCAGCTTTTACATTCTTGGTACCCAGGATGTAAGTAACAAAAAAATTAAACCGCGAAAAAAAAGTGCCCACCTAGCTTGAAGGGCATTCAAGCGCTTGGCAGCATCAAGATAGATCAGATTCCTATGATCAGTAAAAACCTGAATGGGAAATTTAGCACCTTCCAAGAGATGACGCCAATGTTCAAATGCGAGTTTAATCGTGAAGCAATTCCCGATTACTGACATCGTAATTAAGTTCGGTCTCAGAAAATTTTTTTTGAAAAAAAGCACAGGGATGTACTCCATCCTTGTTTTCCTCAGACAAAACAGCACCAACCCCCACCGAAGAAGCATCAACCTCGACCAAAAAAGGCTTTGTCTCATCAGGCTGCATAAGGATGGGGGCAGAACTGAACCTCTCCTTGAGATACACAAAAGCTTCAATGGCCTCAGTAGTCCACTGAACCGTATTCGCACCTTTCCTGGTGAGATTGGTCAGCGGCTTAACAATTATAGAACAATTCTTAATGAATTTTCTGTAATAATTGGCGAAACCCAAAAATCTCTGTATTGGTTTCAAACCAATAGGCCTCGGCCATTCCTGCACCGCCTGAGCCTTCACCGGGTCCATCTCAAAGCCCTCGCTGGAGATAATGTAGCCCAAAAAACTAATTCTCTGCACAGCGAACTCACATTTCTCCAGCTTAGCAAAAAGTGAATTGTCGCTTAACAGCTGCAATACCTCACGTACACTCTGCCAATGAGACTCCAGATCCAGTGAATAAATCAAAATGTCATCCAAATACACCACCACATTCTTACCGATAAACGGTCTTAGGATGTCATTAATAAGGTTCTGAAAAAACGCTGGTGCGTTGGTAAGACCAAAGGGCATAACCAGATTCTCAAAATGACCCACTGGAGTGTTAAAAGCAGTTTTCCACTCAACACCTTCCTTCATACGTAACAAATTGTATGCCCCCTGGAGATCAATTTTAGAGAACCACTTGGCCCCCACTAACTGGTTGAACAAGTCAGGAATTAATGACAGTGGGTAGGAATTGCGTACTGTAATTTTATTAATTTCGCAAAAGTCCAGACATGGACATAAACCGCCGTCCTTTTTTTTTTACAAAAAAAAATCCAACAGCCACAGGTGACTTAGAAGGTCTAATGTGACCGGCGGCCAAGCTTGTCTGTATGTATTCCTCCAAGGCCTTTCTCTCAGGGATAGTAAGATTAAATAAGCGACTCTTGGGAAGAGTTGCTCCAGGGACAAACTCAATAGTACAATCATAGTCCCTATGAGGAGGCAAAACTTGCGACTCCTCCTCAGAAAAAAACTTCCAAAAATCCTGAATAGGTACAGGTAATTCCCCTCTTTCCACAGCAGCAATGCGACCGTTACAACATCTATCATAACACTTAGGACTCCAAGACTTAATTTCATTGGTAGACCAGTCCAGTACAGGATTGCGCAATTTTAATCAAGGTAACCCCAAAACCACTGGAGCAGGCCAAATACCGCCAAATCCAAATTCTCTTGGTGGATACCATTAATGGTGAGGGGAAATTCAAAAACCTTGTGAGTAATACCTTTCAAGGGAGAGCCATCAACAGCAACCACAGAAATAGGATATGACAAAAGTTTGGATTGTAATTTAAATTTTTCCAAAAAATCCTCATCAATCACATTGAGTGTAGAACCACAATCCACAAATACTCGAAATTCAATGAACTCCTCCTGGAGTGAGGTGCTTCCAGAAAGAAATACTCCTTTTGAGTTTAAACAAGCTATACGGGCGTAACTGACCTTTTTTTTTTTTTTTCTTTGTTTAAACGAAGCACACAGTTCTTAATAAAGTGGTCAGATTTACCGCAATAAAAACACAATCCTTTAGCAAACCTGCGGTCTTTTTCCTGAGAGTGGGGTGACATCGCCCCAATCTCCATCGGTTCTCCAACCTCTGAACAGACCCTCTGAAAACTAGGAGCTGCCATAGCAGTAGATTTCTCTTCATTACTCCTAGCATGCAGTCTCCTGTCCACACGTATGGCTAATTGCATTGCCTTCTGCAAGGTTCCAGGTTTTGGGAAGGCAATCAGCAGATCCTTAACCCTTTCACCTAGACCATCAAGAAACAAACATTTTAATGCTGAGTCATTCCATTCCACTTCAGCCGACCATCTTCTGAAGTATGTACAATAATTTTCCACATCACCTGATCCCTGCTTCAAACGTCTTAATTCAGTTTCAGCAGATGAGACTCGATCAGGATCATCATACAACAACCCCATAGCAGAAAAAAAATCTTCCACAGATCTAAAACACAGATCATTAGGTTGTAGAGAAAAGGCCCATCCCTGTGGTTCTTTGCGCAAAAGTGACATTATAAACCCAATGCGCTGTGATTCATTCCCCGAGGATCTGGGTCTTAAACAAAAATATAATAAACAAGCGTTTTTAAAGGAAAAAAAATCTTGCCGTTTACCATAAAAAAAATCTGGAAGTCCTACCTTCGGTTCGACAAAATGCGCTCCAGGACAGCTACTCATGTGTTGCTGGAGCTCGGCCACCTCCAAAGACAGTCCCTGCAGGCGTTGAGCCAACTCCTGAACCGACACCATGCTGAAATCTGGATTTTTTTCTTTTTCCTTAGAGTGTTTTATTTTTGGGCTGGACTTACTGTTATGAACTGCTACAAACACTAAGGAAAGAAAGGAAAACTGTCCCTACAATAGGACTAAGCTGATTCCCTACGATGCAGCGGGGGACCTGTTCCTTGTGAACAGACCCGCCTAAGTCCTCGGCTAGTCTGAACGGAGACCTATAGATATAAGGAAGGGGTCCATACAAGAACTAAGGACTGGGATATAGTTGGACACCTCCTAGCAGAAATTGTAGCAGAGCAAAGACAAACAAACAAACAGAAGTACTAGTGGTCAAAAGACCAAGCAAACTACAGAGTAAGGTACAAGGCACTTGGCTAGCTTAAGAATAAATGTTACACTGAAGTCCAGCAAGGCCAGGAGGGCGGAGCTGGATTATATAGGCAAAAGTCATGTGAAAAAACTAACAGGAGGGTTCTAACAGCTTGTCTTTTAAGGCCAGTACCGGAGCGATTTCTACTGGGTCCATGGTATATCCTTCTCTGGACACAATTTTCCCTAGAAATCAGACTTGCCTTTTGAACAGTTCACACTTCTTTGGAGTCAACTTAACTCTGTGTTGTTGATACCTCTGTAATATGGTCCTTACGTGTTCAACATGCTCCTAGAAGGTTTTGCTGTGTACCACATTGTCATCCATGTACAGCTCCATGCTCCTCTGAAATTCTGCTGGAGCTGAACTGAGCCCAAATGGTATGCGGATCCACTGATATAACCCCCACAGTGTGATAAATGCTGTCAAGGGTCTACTGGACTCTTCAACAAACCCTTGATGGTATGCTTTACCCTGATCGAGGACAGAGAACCAGGTACTTCCTGATAGTCTATCCAGCATATCTTGTATCTTTGGTGTCGGGTGTCGATCAGGTACTGACTTTCGGTTTAGTTCCCGGTAATCACAACAGAGTCTCAACGTATCTTTCTTCTTCCTAACACAGACAATAGGAGAGGAATAAGACGACTTCGACTTTTGGACCCAACCTCTGTTGGTTAGTTCTTGTAAATACTCTTTCACTTCACACTGTAATGGTTTCGGCACAGACATGTAACCTCTGGTTACTGGGGTCGTGTCTTTCAAATTGATTTTCAGTTTCAACGATTGGATACAGCCTATATCAGAGTCATCTTTAGAGAATGCATGACACTCTTCTCTCAGCATCTGTTTTGCTATCTCTATATCTTCAGCACACAAGTGTTCCAGGGATACTGGTGGATCCCAGGACCCTGAGGTGGGTTGTGCAATTTCTTCCCCTGGGCAACTCTTGTTCTTTGGTGGGGAGGCTGAATTCACGGTAGACTCCTGGGGGGGTCTCACACTGGCTGGATATATTATTAAAGTAGCGCTATGTGGTGCCATTATACTGTACTTTGTGTCAACCCCATCATTGTAGATTGTAAGCTCTTACGTGCAAGGTCATCATTATTTTTGCTTTAATTATTGTATTATCTTTAGCTATGTTACTTATGACTGTTGTATATGAATCTCTGAATTGTAAAGCACTGCGGAATATGTTGACACTATATAAATAAAGATTATTATCATTATTATTATTATACCGTTTTAACGGTTTCAGTGTGACCTAACATAGTCTTTGTATCCAGTCTAATTTTGTGTTTTGTAGTATTCATCACCGGTACTGTCACTCGAGAAAACCCACCAATAGGAATCATAAGCACAGTCTCACCTTGAACCATACCTTCCCGAAATTCTGAGGAGTCTTTTGGCACAAACAGTCTTTTCTGGACTTTTCTTTCCGGCTCTACCTAGTGAATTTTCCGGCTAGTGAATTTTCTTTTATGGCTGGTCCCCTTTAACTGGTGTAGCAGAGTTGAATTGAGGTGCTGTGCTGCTGTGTTTTTCCAGACACTTATCCTCTTCTCCCTCTACACACTAATTCCCACTCAGGATTCCCCGTACGGGCCACCAATGTTACACACATGCTGCTAGGTTCAGATAGGGACAGGTTTCATGAATTCTTTGGAATCCTGGGGGAACCATTACTCAGGGCTACCATAGGCTGCAACTTCTCTCAGGCACACGGTAGATTCAATTGCTGACCAGACACATCTTTCAACAGTGGAATTTAATCCGAAGCACGGCCAGTGCAATTCAGGGATATTACAGCAACAATCTTCATTACAGTACAGTCTGAGTTTATTGAGCAACCAGCTCCAGTAACAATACAATAGTTTCTTTACAAGGCACAGTATTACAGTCTCTTCAATAGCATAATTCAGCATAGATTAGATCTCTTAGCAGCACACTTCTATGCATACACAACCACAGGCTTTTCCTTCACAAGGACACAATAGTACACAGCATTCTTTATCCTGCATGGAGATTGAGGGGGGGAGGGTTTGATGAGGGAGATGATCCCTGTGACACAATTCCTTCCAGTCCTTATCTTTCTGCTCGATAATACTCTGCATTGTTAGTTCAGGGAGTTTATCTGACCTGTGCTTAGTTTCTCTCCTGATCTGAATCCTGTTCGGATGCCTTCTGACAGATACAGATAACACACCACCTCTCTCTTCAGCTTCAGCCAGACTACAATATAAGTTTCCCACAATCCCCCTGGGGCTCTGCTAAAACACTCCCTGTCTCCTGTGACTGTGTTAACCCCTCTAGTTGCTGGATGCTTCTGAAGTACAACATTTCCTGTCTCCTATGCTTGTCTTATTTCTAATAGTTGCTTTATGCTTTTGAAGCAACAGCACTACTTGGATGCAGTGAGTGACAAGACACCGCACTCAGTGAGTGACAGGACACGGCTCCTGAGCTGCAACTCTGGAGCCACTCATTCTCCCTGGCTTCTCTGCAGCAGCGGTCACATGGATGACAGCGGGGGACACCTAGGAGAGGTGAGTATAAGGATTTTATTATTTTATTCTTAATTTTACAGGTGGGGACACTGAGAGTACACTACTACTACCCTCATCATGGTCACTGCTGGTGCTGATCACAGCGACATTCCCAGGCGTCAGTACGTGTCACATGGATGACACAAGGATGTCATCCATTTGGTACATTTTGTGGACCCTGACTTGTCTCCATGTGGAGCACATGGACACACAGTCTGCAAAACCACACTAAGGTGTACACAGACCTCCATGAATGGGTCTGCATGTGTGGAAACTGTCACCACTCCTGCTGGAGATACTGACGTGTGAAAGAGCCCTAAGGAACCCTCAATCCTGGTACGCATGGCACCCCTCACCCCAATCCTGTATGCATGGCACCCCTCATCCCCAATCCTGGCATACATGGCACCCTTCATCCCCAATTCTGGCATGCATGGCGCCCCTCATCCTGGTATGCATGGCGCCCCTCATCCTGGTATGCATGGTACCCCTCATCCCTATCCTGGTATGAATGGCCCCTCATCCGAATTCTGGTATGTATGGCCCCCCAGATCCCTATCCTGGTATGCATGGTACCCCTCATCCCCCAATCCTGGTATGCATGGTACCACTCACCCCTCAATCCCGGTATGCATGGCACCCCTCTTCCCCCAATCCTGGTATGCATGGCCTCCCTCATCCCCAATCCTGGTATGCATGGCACCCCTCATCCCCAATCCTGGTATGCATGGCACCCCACCATCCCCAATCCTGGTATGCATGGCACCCCACCATCCCCAATCTTGGTATGCATGGCAGCCCCCATCTCCAATCCTGGTATGCATGGCATCCCTCATTTCAAATCTGGTATACATGGCACCCCTCATCCCAGTCCTGGTATGTATGGTAGCCAACCCCTCATCCTGGTATGCATGCTTTCTCATCCCCAATCCTGGTATGTATGGCCCCCTCATCACTATCCTGGTATGCATGGCACTCCTCATCCCCCAATCCTGGTATGCATGGTACCCCTATTCCCCCAATCCTGGTATGCATGGTACCCCTCATTCCCCAATCCTGGAATGCATGGTACCCCTCATCCCCCAATCCTGGTATGTGTGGTACCCCTCATACCCCAATCCTGGTATGTGTGGTACCCCTCATCCCCCAATCCTGGTATGTGTGGTCCCCTCACCTCCAATCTAGGTATGCATGATCCCCTCACCCCCAATCCTGGTATGCATGGTCACCTCATCCCCCAATCCCGGTATGCATGGCACCCCTCACCCCTAAATCCTGGTATGCGTGGTATCCCTCATCCCCAATCCTGGTATGTGTGGCCCCCTCCTCCCACAATCCTGGTATGCATGGTCCCCTCACCCCCAATCCTGGTATGTATGGTACCCCTCATCCCCCAAGCCTGGTATGCATGGTACCCCTCATCCCCCAATCCTGGTATGTATGGTCCCCTCACCCCCAATCCTGGTATGCATGGTCCCCTTATCCCCCAATCCTGGTATGCATAGTCCCCTCATCTCCCAAATCCTGGTATGTGTGGCCCCCTCATCCCTCAATCCTGGTATGTATGGTACCCCTCATCCCCCAATCCTGGTATGTGTGGCCCCCTCATCCCCCAATCCTGGTATATGTGGCCCCCCTCACCCCCCAATCCTGGCATGCATGGTACCCCTCATCCCCAATCCTGGTATGTGTGGCCCCCTCACCCCCCAATCCTGGTATGCATAGTACTCCTCTGCACACATGCAAAAAAATATGCTCACCTTTCTTCCCTGTGCTCCAGCGCTGCTGTGTCCTGTTCTGCTAGAGGCCAGGGGAGGAGTGCGGTGCACCGCACTGTCCGGCACCATTTTGCTGAAGACACACTGCAAATGTGTCTTCAGTAAAATGGTGCCGGATAGCGCTATGGGCATACACCGATTCCGACACCTTCACTCTGCCCCCGGTCTCCGGCCAGAAGAGAGACGCCACTGCAACGCTCCTCCCGGTCAAGTAAGTATGTAAGTATGGCGCCGGAGATCGCGGTATGCGTTCAGTGTCTACGCATAGCGCGATCTCCGGCGCCATACACTCCTCTTACCTGTAACGGCTCCATGCGTTCTTATGTCTGGAGCCAGACTGCGCGTCACGCATGCGTGGACTATAAAGGCTTCAGACAGAGGGACGCTTGGCCGATTATATTATTGATGAGCTTCACTTTTTGTATTGAAGAACTGAAATAAATTAACTTTTTGATGATATTCTAATTTCGTGAGATGCACCTGTATATAGACAGGAGGAGTGGTACTGCCAGTGTATATATACAGGACAGGAAGAGTGGAACTGTGCAGTATATATATACAGGACAGGAGAAGTGGTACTGTGCAGTGTATATACACAGGACAGGAGAAGTGGTACTGTGCAGTGTACAGTACAGACCAAAAGTTTGGACACACCTTCTCATTTAAAGAATTTTCATGACTATGAAAATTGTACATTCACACTGAAGGCATCAAAACTATGAATTAACACATGTGGAATTATATACTTAACAAAAAAGTGTGAAACAACTGTAAATATGTCTTATATTCTAGGTTCTTCAAAGTAGCCACCTTTTGCTTTGATGACTGCTTTGCACACTCTTGGCATTCTCTTGATGAGCTTCAAGAGGTAGTCACCGGAAATGGTCTTCCAACAATCTTGAAGGAGTTCCCAGAGATGCTTAGCACTTGTTGGCCCTTTTGCCTTCACTCTGTGGTCCAGCTCACCCCAAACCATCTCGATTGGGTTCAGGTCTGGTGACTGTGGAGGCCAGGTCATCTGGCGTAGCGCCCCATCACTCTCCCTCTTGGTCAAATAGCCCTTACACAGCCTGGAGGTGTGTTTGGGGGCATTGTCCTGTTGAAAAATAAATTATGTTCCAACTAAGCGCAAACCGGATGGAATAGCATGCCGCTGTAAGATGCTGTGGTAGCCATGCTGGTTCAGTATGCCTTCAATTTTGAATAAATCCCCAACAGTGTCACCAGCAAAGCACCCCCACACCATCACACCTCCTCCTCCATGCTTCACGGTGGGAACCAGGCATGTAGAGTCCATCTTTTCACCTTTTCTGCGTCGCACAAAGACACGGTGGTTGGAACCAAAGATCTCAAATTTGGACTCATAAGACCAAAGCACAGATTTCCACTGGTCTAATGTCCATTCCTTGTGTTCTTTAGCCCAAACAAGTCTCTTCTGCTTGTTGCCTGTCCTTAGCAGTGCTTTCCTAGCAGCTATTTTACCATGAAGGCCTGCTGCACAAAGTCTCCTCTTAACAGTTGTTGAAGAGATGTGTCTGCTGATAGAACTCTGTGTGGCATTGACCTGGTCTCTAATCTGAGCTGCTGTCAACCTGCGATTTCTGAGGCTGGTGACTCGGATAAACTTATCCTCAGAAGCAGAGGTGACTCTTGGTCTTCCTTTCCTGGGGCAGTCCTCATGTGAGCCAGTTTCTTTGTAGCGCTTGATGGTTTTTGCAACTGCACTTGGGGACACTTTCAAAGTTTTCCCAATTTTTCGCACTGACTGACCTTCATTTCTTAAAGTAATGAAGGCCACTCGTTTTTCTTTACTTAGCTGCTTTTTCCTTGCCATAATACAAATTCTGACTGTCTATTCAGTAGGACTATCAGCTGTGTATCCACCAGACTTCTGCACAACACAACTGATGGTCCCAACCCCATTTATAAGGCAAGAAATCCCACTTATTAAACTTGACAGGGCACACCTGTGAAGTGAAAATCATTTCCGGTGACTACCTCTTGAAGCTCATCAAGAGAATGCCAAGAGTGTGCAAAGCAGTCATCAAAGCAAAAGGTGGCTACTTTGAAGAACCTAGAATATAAGACATATTTTCAGTTGTTTCACACTTTTTTGTTAAGTATCTAATTCCATATGTGTTAATTCATAGTTTTGATGCCTTCAGTGTGAGTGTACAATTTTCATAGTCATGAAAATACAGAAAAATCTTTAAATGAAAAGGTGTGTCCAAACTTTTGGTCTGTACTGTATATATAAAGGACAGGAGAAGTGGTACTGTGCAGTGTGTGTATATACAGATACTTAGATTTACACAGTGTCAACCTGACACCTTGTCACTTTTGGAACCCTTGCCACCTTAACATGGCCCAGCTTTGCTTCATGAACACTGTCATTTTGTAACCACATTAGTATTTTCCCAGTGAATACTGAAGGAATGGTACCTGTGTGAATGATTGTTCTGACAATGACAAACTCTTCAGAGCAAACTCTTCAGTTAGAGGCATTAGAAGCTATTAATTAGTGCACAATATACAAGACCAGTTTTTCAAAGTCAAATCTGTGTCTGGATTGCCCATCCTAAACTCTTAAGGCCCCGTCACACTTAGCAACGCTGCAGCGATCCCGACAATGATACAACCTGTCAGGGATCGTTGCTGCATCGCTATGTGGTCGCTGGTGAGCTGTCAAACAGGCAGGCTCACCAACGATCAGGGGAGCAGCGACATCGTGGAAACAATCTTTCCACGATGTCCTGCTCCTGGTTACCAGCCTGCTGAAGCAGGAGCAGGCTGGTAACCATGGTAAACATTGGGTTACTAGGGGCACACGCGCACCTAGCAACCCGCTGTTTATCATGGTTACGAGCCTGCTACGGTGAGCGGGAGGTTACCGCTCACTTTAGCAGGCTCGTAACCATGATAAACAGTGGGTTACTAGGTGCGTGTGTGCCCCTAGTAACCCGATGTTTACCATGGTTACCAGCCTGATCGCTGCTTCTGCTGGTCACACACAGCGATGTGTGCTGACCAGCGGGAGGGCAACGACCAAAAATAGGTCCAGGACATTCTGCAGCGATCAGCGACCTCACAGCAGGGGCCTGATCACTGCAAAGTGTCACACATAGTGACATCGCTGGTGAGGTCGCTGTTGCGTCACCAAAACCGTGACACAGCAGCGATTTCGCTAGCGATCTCGCTATGTGAGACAGGGGCTTTAGAACTCTGAGTTGTCCAGTCAATTGTTTATTTACCTACCATAAAGATAAGTAGATAACCTCAGACTCCACACAGAATGCATGACTCACTGATACACAATGGTACACTGACAACAGTAGCCAGGCAGCCCATTTTATGACCTAACAGACCAGCCCACCGGGCATCTGCCCAATAAGGCAGATTAGCAGTCCGAGCCTGCCTGATAATCAAGATGTCCTAAATAAATATTTAACAAGTGGCTGAATAGTGAAATCAAAGTGACATTCCCATCTCACATTTATTGCATATGTCACGGATGTATAGTAGATGCTGGTCCCACCAATGTGATCTCCATGTATGTCGAGAACGGGGCACTGATGGGCGCTGCTGCCAGTGGAGAAGTGGTCAGAATTCCCATTTATTTGTCTGAGAATTCTGACCACCTCTCTGCCAACAACAGGACCCCATTCTTAGGATAGGTGCATGTCCCACTGGTGGACCCATTTCTGCTGCATATTTATTGCATATTCTTTCGAGGTATTCCCATCTCCTTTGGATACACCATAAATGTATTGTCCTTTAAATAACAAAGGCGACAAAGTACACCCCTGCCTTGTGTGCTTCATTTTATTGGTTTTGATAGAAATCCCTAAAACTTTGATTTTGGAAAAAAATATATAGTATTTATACATGTGGCTCTCCTCTACAGCTAAACATACCATACAGCATATATTAAAACAGGTAACCTATAAACCCTACAAATAAAGTATACTGTTTTCAATACTAAACAAAGTTATAGAGAGTTCATTGTGGTGACAGCAGTTCGTGTGCTGGAGCTTCGCCAGGTCCCCTCCTTCCCAATGACCTCACCGACACAGTGACCTACTTTACAGAGAGAAACACAGGGCAGGGAGGGAGTGAGGAGCAGAGATGTAGGCGCCAGTAGTCATCAAGTCACCAGCAGTCTGATCTCACCCTCTGCAGACAGACACCACTGTACAGCAGAGCCTGCCGAGGGACATAGGGTAAGTCGCGATCATTATCCGTCCAGGGGCGACCATCATTTATATATGTAGATTGTAGGTACACGGTAATCTTTTACATGTGGATTATAGGTATACGCTAATCTTATATATATAGATTGGAAGTACACAGTAATCTTATATATGTAAATTGTAGGTACACGGTAATCTTATATATGTAGATTGTAGGTACACGGTAATCTTATATATGTAGATTGTAGGTACACGGTAATCTTATATATGTAGATTGTAGGTACACAGTAATCTTATATATGTAGATTGTAGGTACACGGTAATCTTATATATGTAGATTGTAGGTACATGGTAATCTTATATATGTAGATTGTAGGTACACGGTAATCTTATATATGTAGATTGTAGGTACACGGTAATCTTATATATGTAGATTGTAGGTACACGGTAATCTTATATATGTAGATTATAGGTACACGGTAATCTTATATATGTAGATTGTAGGTACACGGTAATCTTATATATGTAGATTGTAGGTACACGGTAATCTTATATATGTAGATTGTAGGTACACGGTAATCTTATATATGTAGATTGTAGGTACACGGTAATCTTATATATGTAGATTGTAGGTACACGGTAATCTTATATATGTAGATTGTAGGTACATGGTAATCTTATATATGTAGATTGTAGGTACACGGTAATTTTACATATGTAGATTGTAGGTACACGGTAATCTTATATATGTAGATTGTAGGTACACGGTAATCTTATATATGTAGATTGTAGGTACACGGTAATCTTATATATGTAGATTGTAGGTACACGGTAATCTTATATATGTAGATTGTAGGTACACGGTAATCTTATATATGTAGATTGTAGGTACACGGTAATCTTATATATGTAGATTGTAGGTACATGGTAATCTTATATATGTAGATTGTAGGTACACGGTAATCTTATATATGTAGATTGTAGGTACACGGTAATCTTATATATGTAGATTGTAGGTACACGGTAATCTTATATATGTAGATTGTAGGTACACGGTAATCTTATATATGTAGATTGTAGGTGCACGGTAATCTTATATATGTAGATTGTAGGTACACGGTAATCTTATATATGTAGATTGTAGGTACACGGTATTCTTATATATGTAGATTGTAGGTACACGGTAATCTTATATATGTAGATTGTAGGTACACGGTAATCTTATATATGTAGATTGTAGGTACACAGTAATCTTATATATGTAGATTGTAGGTACACGGTAATCTTATATATGTAGATTGTAGGTACACGGTAATCTTATATATGTAGATTGTAGGTACACGGTAATCTTATATATGTAGATTGTAGGTACACGGTAATCTTATATATGTAGATTGTAGGTACATGGTAATCTTATATATGTAGATTGTAGGTACACGGTAATTTTACATATGTAGATTGTAGGTACACGGTAATCTTATATATCTAGATTGTAGGTACACGGTAATCTTATATATGTAGATTGTAGGTACACGGTAATCTTATATATGTAGATTGTAGGTACACGGTAATCTTATATATGTAGATTGTAGGTACACGGTAATCTTATATATGTAGATTGTAGGTACACGGTAATCTTATATATGTAGATTGTAGGTACATGGTAATCTTATATATGTAGATTGTAGGTACACGGTAATCTTATATATGTAGATTGTAGGTACACGGTAATCTTATATATGTAGATTGTAGGTACACGGTAATCTTATATATGTAGATTATAGGTACACGGTAATTTTATATATGTAGATTGTAGGTGCACGGTAATCTTATATATGTAGATTGTAGGTACACGGTAATCTTATATATGTAGATTGTAGGTACACGGTATTCTTATATATGTAGATTGTAGGTACACGGTAATCTTATATATGTAGATTGTAGGTACACGGTAATCTTATATATGTAGATTGTAGGTACACAGTAATCTTATATATGTAGATTGTAGGTACACGGTAATCTTATATATGTAAATTGTAGGTACACAGTAATCTTATATATGTAGATTATAAGTACACAGTAATCTTATATATGTAGATTGTAGGTACACGGTAATCTTATATATGTAGATTATAGGTACAAAGTAATCTTATATATGTAGATTGTAGGTACACGGTAATCTTATATATGTAGATTCTAGGTACACGGTAATCTTATATATGTGGATTGTAGGTACATGGTAATCTTATATATGTAGATTGTAGGTACATGGTAATCTTATATATGTAGATTGTAGGTACATGGTAATCTTATATATGTAGATTGTAGGTACACAGTAATCTTATATATGTGGATTGTAGGTACATGGTAATCTTATATATGTAGATTGTAGGTACATGGTAATCTTATATATGTAGATTGTAGGTACACGGTAATCTTATATATGTAGATTGTACGTACACGGTAATCTTATATATGTGGATTGTAGGTACATGGTAATCTTATATATGTAGATTGTAGGTACATGGTAATCTTATATATGTAGATTGTAGGTACACGGTAATCTTATATATGTGGATTGTAGGTACACGGTAATCTTATATATGTAGATTATAGGTACACGGTAATCTTATATATGTGGATTGTAGGTACACAGTAATCTTATATATGTAGATTATAGGTACACGGTAATCTTATATATGTAGATTGTAGGTACACGGTAATCTTATATATGTGGATTGTAGGTACATGGTAATCTTATATATGTAGATTGTAGGTACATGGTAATCTTATATATGTAGATTGTAGGTACACGGTAATCTTATATATGTGGATTGTAGGTACACGGTAATCTTATATATGTAGATTGTAGGTACACGGTAATCTTATATATGTAGATTGTAGGTACACGGTAATCTTATATATGTAGATTGTAGGTACACGGTAATCTTATATATGTAGATTCTAGGTACACGGTAATCTTATATATGTAGATTGTAGGTACGCAGTAATCTTATATATGTAGATTATAGGTACACAGTATTCTTATATATGTAGATTGTAGGTACACGGTAATCTTATATATGTAGATTGTAGGTACGCAGTAATCTTATATATGTAGATTGTAGGTACACGGTAATCTTATATATGTAGATAGTAGGTACACAGTAATCTTATATAAGTAGATTGTAGGTACACGGTAATCTTATATAAGTAGATTGTAGGTACGCAGTAATCTTATGTATGTAGATTATAAGTACACGGTAATCTTATATAAGTAGATTGTAGGTACGCAGTAATCTTATATATGTAGATTGTAGGTACACGGTAATCTTATATATGTAGATTGTAGGTACATGGTAATCTTATATATGTAGATTGTAGGTACACGGTAATCTTATATAAGTAGATTGTAGGTACGCAGTAATCTTATGTATGTAGATTATAAGTACACGGTAATCTTATATAAGTAGATTGTAGGTACGCAGTAATCTTATATATGTAGATTGTAGGTACACGGTAATCTTATATAAGTAGATTGTAGGTACGCAGTAATCTTATATATGTAGATTGTAGGTACACGGTAATCTTATATAAGTAGATTGTAGGTACGCAGTAATCTTATGTATGTAGATTATAAGTACACGGTAATCTTATATAAGTAGATTGTAGGTACGCAGTAATCTTATATATGTAGATTGTAGGTACATGGTAATCTTATATATGTAGATTGTAGGTACACGGTAATCTTATATATGTAGATTGTAGGTACACAGTAATCTTATATATGTAAATTGTAGGTACACGGTAATCTTATATATGTAGATTGTAGGTACATGGTAATCTTATATATGTAGATTGTAGGTACACGGTAATCTTATATATGTAGATTGTAGGTACACGGTAATCTTATATATGTAGATTGTAGGTACACGGTAATCTTATATATGTAGATTGTAGGTGCACGGTAACCTTATATATGTAGATTGTAGGTGCACGGTAATCTTATATATGTAGATTGTACGTACACGGTAATCTTATATATGTAGATTGTAGGTACACGGTAATCTTATATATGTAGATTGTACGTACACGGTATTCTTATATATGTAGATTGTAGGTACACGGTAATCTTATATATGTAGATTGTAGGTACACGGTAATCTTATATATGTAGATTGTAGGTACACGGTAATCTTATATATGTAGATTGTACGTACACAGTATTCTTATATATGTAGATTGTAGGTACACGGTAATCTTATATATGTAGATTGTAGGTACACGGTAATCTTATATATGTAGATTGTAGGTACACAGTAATCTTATATATGTAAATTGTAGGTACACGGTAATCTTATATATGTAGATTGTAGGTACATGGTAATCTTATATATGTAGATTGTAGGTACACGGTAATCTTATATATGTAGATTGTAGGTACACGGTAATCTTATATATGTAGATTGTAGGTACACGGTAATCTTATATATGTAGATTGTAGGTGCACGGTAACCTTATATATGTAGATTGTAGGTGCACGGTAATCTTATATATGTAGATTGTACGTACACGGTAATCTTATATATGTAGATTGTAGGTACACGGTAATCTTATATATGTAGATTGTACGTACACAGTATTCTTATATATGTAGATTGTAGGTACACGGTAATCTTATATATGTAGATTGTAGGTGCACGGTAACCTTATATATGTAGATTGTAGGTGCACGGTAATCTTATATATGTAGATTGTACGTACACGGTAATCTTATATATGTAGATTGTAGGTGCACGGTAATCTTATATATGTAGATTGTACGTACACAGTATTCTTATATATGTAGATTGTAGGTACACGGTAATCTTATATATGTAGATTGTAGGTGCACGGTAATCTTATATATGTAGATTGTAGGTACACGGTAATCTTATATATGTAGATTGTAGGTACACGGTAATCTTATATATGTAGATTGTAGGTGCACGGTAACCTTATATATGTAGATTGTAGGTGCACGGTAATCTTATATATGTAGATTGTACGTACACGGTAATCTTATATATGTAGATTGTAGGTACACGGTCTACACGGTAATCTTATATATGTAGATTCTAGGTACAGGGTAATCTTATATATGTAGATTGTAGGTGCACGGTAATCTTATATATGTAGATTGTAGGTGCACGGTAATCTTATATATGTAGATTGTAGGTACACAGTAATCTTATATATGTAGATTGTAGGTACATGGTAATCTTATATATGTAGATTGTAGGTACACGGTAATCTTATATATGTAGATTGTAGGTACATGGTAATCTTATATATGTAGATTGTAGGTACACGGTAATCTTATATATGTAGATTGTAGGTGACCGGTAATCTTATATATGTACATTGTAGGTACACGGTAATCTTATATATGTAGATTGTAGGTACACGGTAATCTTATATATGTAGATTGTAGGTACAAGGTAATCTTATATATGTAGATTGTAGGTACACGGTAATCTTATATATGTAGATTCTAGGTACACGGTAATCTTATATATGTAGATTCTAGGTACACGGTAATCTTATATATGTAGATTGTAGGTACACAGTAATCTTATATATGTAGATTGTAGGTACAGGGTAATCTTATATATGTAGATTGTAGGTACACGGTGTACACGGTAATCTTATATATGTAGATTCTAGGTACAGGATAATCTTATATATGTAGATTGTAGGTACATGGTAATGTTATATATGTAGATTATATGTACACGGTAATTTTATATATGTAGATTGTAGGTACACAGTAATCTTATATATGTAGATTGTAGGTACATGGTAATCTTATATATGTAGATTGTAGGTACACAGTAATCTTATATATGTAGATTGTAGGTACAGGGTAATCTTATATATGTAGATTGTAGGTACACGGTGTACACGGTAATCTTATATATGTAGATTGTAGGTGCACGGTAATCTTATATATGTAGATTGTAGGTACACGGTAATCTTAGATATGTAGATTGTAGGTACACGGTAATCTTATATATGTAGATTGTAGGTGCACGGTAATCTTATATATGTAGATTGTAGGTACACGGTAATCTTAGATATGTAGATTGTAGGTACACGGTAATCTTAGATATGTAGATTGTAGGTACACGGTAATCTTATATATGTAGATTGTAGGTGCACGGTAATCTTATATATGTAGATTGTAGGTACACAGTAATCTTATATATGTAGATTGTAGGTACACGGTAATCTTATATATGTAGATTGTAGGTACATGGTAATCTTATATATGTAGATTGTAGGTACACGGCAATCTTATATATGTAGATTGTAGGTACACGGTAATCTTATATATGTAGATTGTAGGTACACGGTAATCTTATATATGTAGATTATAGGTACACGGTAATCTTATATATGTAGATTGTAGGTACACGGTAATCTTATATACAGTACAGACCAAAAGTTTGGACACACCTTCTCATTTAAAGATTTTTCTGTATTTTCATGACTTTGAAAATTGTACATTCACACTGAAGGCATCAAAACTATGAATTAACACATGTGGAATTATATACTTAACAAAAAAATGAGAAACAACTGAAAATATATCTTATATTCTAGGTTCTTCAAAGTAGCCACCTTTTGCTTTGATGACTGCTTTGCACACTCTTGGCATTCTCTTGATGAGCTTCAAGAGGTAGTTAACGGAAATGGTTTTCACTTCACAGGTGTGCCCTGTCAAGTTTAGTAAGTGGGATTTCTTGCCTTATAAATGGGGTTGGGCCCATCAGTTGTGTTGTGCAGAAGTCTGGTGGATACACAGCTGATAGTCCTACTGAATAGACTGTTAGAATTTGTATTACGGCAAGAAAAAAGCAGCTAAGTAAAGAAAAACGAGTGGCCATCATTACTTTAAGAAATGAAGGTCAGTCAGTCCGAAAAATTGGGCAAACTTTGAAAGTGTCCCCAAGTGCAGTTGCAAAAACCATCAAGCACTACAAAGAAACTGGCTCACATGAGGACCGCCCCAGGAAAGGAAGACCAAGAGTCACCTCTGCTTCTGAGGATAAGTTTATCCAAGTCACCAGCCTCAGAAATCGCAGGTTAATAGCAGGTCAGATTAGAGACCAGGTCAATGCCACACAGAGTTCTAGCAGCAGACACATCTCTACAACAACTGTTAAGAGGAGACTTTGTGCAGCAGGCCTTCATGGTAAAATAGCTGCTAGGAAAGCACTGCTAAGGACAGGCAACAAGCAGAAGAGACTTGTTTGGGCTAAAGAACACAAGAAATGGACATTAGACCAGTGGATATCTGTGCTTTGGTCTGATGAGTCCAAATTTGAGATCTTTGGTTCCAATCACTGTGTCTTTGTGCGACGCAGAAAAGGGGAACGGATGGACTCTACATGCCTGGTTCCCACCGTGAAGCATGGAGGAGGAGGTGTGATGGTGTGGGGGTGCTTTGCTGGTGACACTGTTGGGGATTTATTCAAAATTGTAGGCATACTGAACCAGCATGGCTACCACAGCATCTTGCAGCGGCATGCTATTCCATTCAGTTTGCGTTTAGTTGGACCATCATTTATTTTTCAACAGGACAATGACCCCAAACACACCTCTAGGCTGTGTAAGGGCTATTTGACCATGGAGGAGAGTGATGGGGTGCTACGCAAGATGACCTGGCCTCCACAGTCACCAAACCTGAACCCAATCGAGAAGTGAAGTGAAGGCAAAAGGGCCAACAAGTGCTAAGCATCTCTGGGAACTCCTTCAAGATTGTTGGAAGAACATTTCCGGTGACTACCTCTTGAAGCTCATCAAGAGAATGCCAAGAGTGTGCAAAGCAGTCATCAAAGCAAAAGGTAGCAACTTTGAAGAACCTAGAATATAAGACATATTTTCAGTTATTTCACACTTTTTTGTTAAGTATATAATTCCACATATGTTAATTCATAGTTTTGATGCCTTCAGTGTGAATGTACAATTTTCATAGTCATGAAAATACAGAAAAATCTTTAAATGAGAAGGTGTGTCCAAACTTTTGGTCTGTACTGTATGTAGATTGTAGGTACACGGTAATCTTATATATGTAGATTCTAGGTACACGGTAATCTTATAAATGTAGATTCTAGGTACACGGTAATCTTATATATGTAGATTATAGGTACACGGTAATCTTATATATGTAGATTGTAGGTACACGGTAATCTTATATATGTAGATTATAGGCACACGGTAATCTTATATATGTAGATTCTAGGTACACGGTAATCTTATATATGTAGATTGTAGGTACACAGTAATCTTATATATGTAGATTGTAGGTACAGGGTAATCTTATATATATAGATTGTAGGTACACGGTGTACACGGTAATCTTATATATGTAGATTCTAGGTACAGGGTAATCTTATATATGTAGATTGTAGGTGCACGGTAATCTTATATATGTAGATTGTAGGTACACGGTAATCTTATATATGTAGATTGTAGGTGACCGGTAATCTTATATATGTAAATTGTAGGTACACGGTAATCTTATATATGTAGATTGTAGGTACACGGTAATCTTATATATGTAGATTGTAGGTACACGGTAATCTTATATATGTAGATTGTAGGTACACGGTAATCTTATATATGTAGATTCTAGGTACACGGTAATCTTATATATGTAGATTCTAGGTACACGGTAATCTTATATATGTAGATTGTAGGTACACGGTAATCTTATATATGTAGATTCTAGGTACAGGATAATCTTATATATGTAGATTCTAGGTACACGGTGTACACGGTAATCTTATATATGTAGATTATAGGTACACGGTAATTTTATATATGTAGATTGTAGGTACACGGTAATCTTATATATGTAGATTGTAGGTGCACGGTAATCTTATATATGTAGATTGTAGGTACGCAGTAATCTTATATATGTAGATTTTAGGTACATGGTAATCTTATATATGTAGATTGCAGGTACACGGTAATCTTATATATGTAGATTATAGGTACACAGTATTCTTATATATGTAGATTGTAGGTACACGGTAATCTTATATATGTGGATTGTAGGTACATGGTAATCTTATATATGTGGATTGTAGGTACATGGTAATCTTATATATGTAGATTGTAGGTGCACGGTAATCTTATATATGTGGATTGTAGGTACATGGTAATCTTATATATGTGGATTGTAGGTACATGGTAATCTTATATATGTAGATTGCAGGTACACGGTAATCTTATATATGTAGATTATAGGTACACAGTATTCTTATATATGTAGATTGTAGGTACACGGTAATCTTATATATGTGGATTGTAGGTACATGGTAATCTTATATATGTAGATTGTAGGTACACAGTAATCTTATATATGTAGATTGTAGGTACACGGTAATCTTATATATGTAGATTGTAGGTACATGGTAATCTTATATATGTAGATTGTAGGTACATGGTAATCTTATATATGTAGATTGTAGGTACACGGTAATCTTATATATGTGGATTGTAGGTACATGGTAATCTTATATATGTGGATTGTAGGTATATGGTAATCTTATATATGTAGATTGTAGGTACATGGTAATCTTATATATGTAGATTGTAGGAACATGGTAATCTTATATATGTAGATTGTAGGTACACAGTAATCTTATATATGTGGATTGTAGGTACATGGTAATCTTATATATGTAGATTGTAGGTACACAGTAATCTTATATATGTAGATTGTAGGTACATGGTAATCTTATATATGTAGATTGTAGGTACACAGTAATCTTATATACGTAGATTATAGGTACACAGTAATATTATATATGTAGATTGTAGGTACACGGTAATCTTATATATGTAGATTATAGGTACACGGTATTCTTATATATGTAGATTGTAGGTACACGGTAATCTTATATATGTAGATTGTAGGTACACAGTAATCTTATATATGTAGATTGTAGGTACACGGCAATCTTATATATGTAGATTGTAGGTACACGGTAATCTTATATATGTAGATTGTAGGTACACAGTAATCTTATATATGTAGATTCTAGGTACACGGTAATCTTATATATGTAGATTGTAGGTACACGGTAATCTTATATATGTAGATTGTAGGTACACGGTAATCTTATATATGTAGATTGTAGGTACAAGGTAATCTTATATATGTAGATTGTAGGTACACGGTAATCTTATATATGTAGATTCTAGGTACACGGTAATCTTATATATGTAGATTGTAGGTACATGGTAATCTTATATATGTAGATTGTAGGTACAAGGTAATCTTATATATGTAGATTGTAGGTACACGGTAATCTTATATATGTAGATTCTAGGTACACGGTAATCTTATATATGTAGATTGTAGGTACACGGTAATCTTATATATGTAGATTGTAGGTACACGGTAATCTTATATATGTAGATTGTAGGTACACGGTATTCTTATATATGTAGATTGTAGGTACACGGTAATCTTATATATGTAGATTGTAGGTACACGGTAATCTTATATATATAGATTGTAGGTACACGGTATTCTTATATATGTAGATTGTAGGTACACGGTAATCTTATATATGTAGATTGTAGGTACACGGTAATCTTATATATGTAGATTGTAGGTACACGGTAATCTTATATATGTAGATTGTAGGTACACGGTAATCTTATATATGTAGATTGTAGGTACACGGTAATCTTATATATGTAGATTGTAGGTACACGGTAATCTTATATATGTAGATTGTAGGTACACGGTAATCTTATATATGTAGATTCTAGGTACACGGTAATCTTATATATGTAGATTCTAGGTACACGGTAATCTTATATATGTAGATTCTAGGTACACGGTAATCTTATATATGTAGATTGTAGGTACACGGTAATCTTATATATGTAGATTGTAGGTACACGGTAATCTTATACATGTAGATTGTAGGTTCACGGTAATCTTATATATGTAGATTGTAGGTACACGGTAATCTTATATATGTAGATTCTAGGTACACGGTAATCTTATATATGTGGATTATAGGTACACGGTAATCTTATATATGTAGATTCTAGGTACACGGTAATCTTATATATGTAGATTGTAGGTACACAGTAATCTTATATATGTAGATTGTAGGTACAGGGTAATCTTATATATGTAGATTGTAGGTACACGGTGTACACGGTAATCTTATATATGTAGATTCTAGGTACAGGGTAATCTTATATATGTAGATTGTAGGTGCACGGTAATCTTATATATGTAGATTGTAGGTACACGGTAATCTTATATATGTAGATTGTAGGTGACCAGTAATCTTATATATGTACATTGTAGGTACACGGTAATCTTATATATGTAGATTGTAGGTACACGGTAATCTTATATATGTAGATTGTAGGTACACGGTAATCTTATATATGTAGATTGTAGGTACACGGTAATCTTATATATGTAGATTCTAGGTACACGGTAATCTTATATATGTAGATTCTAGGTACACGGTAATCTTATATATGTAGATTGTAGGTACACAGTAATCTTATATATGTAGATTGTAGGTACAGGGTAATCTTATATATGTAGATTGTAGGTACACGGTAATCTTATATATGTAGATTCTAGGTACAGGATAATCTTATATATGTAGATTGTAGGTACACGGTGTACACGGTAATCTTATATATGTAGATTATAGGTACACGGTAATTTTATATATGTAGATTGTAGGTACACGGTAATCTTATATATGTAGATTGTAGGTGCACGGTAATCTTATATATGTAGATTGTAGGTACGCAGTAATCTTATATATGTAGATTTTAGGTACATGGTAATCTTATATATGTAGATTGCAGGTACACGGTAATCTTATATATGTAGATTATAGGTACACAGTATTCTTATATATGTAGATTGTAGGTACACGGTAATCTTATATATGTGGATTGTAGGTACATGGTAATCTTATATATGTGGATTGTAGGTACATGGTAATCTTATATATGTAGATTGTAGGTGCACGGTAATCTTATATATGTGGATTGTAGGTACATGGTAATCTTATATATGTGGATTGTAGGTACATGGTAATCTTATATATGTAGATTGCAGGTACACGGTAATCTTATATATGTAGATTATAGGTACACAGTATTCTTATATATGTAGATTGTAGGTACACGGTAATCTTATATATGTGGATTGTAGGTACACAGTAATCTTATATATGTAGATTGTAGGTACACGGTAATCTTATATATGTAGATTGTAGGTACATGGTAATCTTATATATGTAGATTGTAGGTACATGGTAATCTTATATATGTAGATTGTAGGTACACAGTAATCTTATATATGTAGATTGTAGGTACACGGTAATCTTATATATGTAGATTGTAGGTACATGGTAATCTTATATATGTAGATTGTAGGTACATGGTAATCTTATATATGTAGATTGTAGGTACACGGTAATCTTATATATGTGGATTGTAGGTACATGGTAATCTTATATATGTGGATTGTAGGTATATGGTAATCTTATATATGTAGATTGTAGGTACATGGTAATCTTATATATGTAGATTGTAGGTACATGGTAATCTTATATATGTAGATTCTAGGTACACGGTAATCTTATATATGTGGATTGTAGGTACATGGTAATCTTATATATGTAGATTGTAGGAACATGGTAATCTTATATATGTAGATTGTAGGAACATGGTAATCTTATATATGTAGATTGTAGGTACACAGTAATCTTATATATGTGGATTGTAGGTACATGGTAATCTTATATATGTAGATTGTAGGTACACAGTAATCTTATATATGTAGATTGTAGGTACATGGTAATCTTATATATGTAGATTGTAGGTACACAGTAATCTTATATACGTAGATTATAGGTACACAGTAATATTATATATGTAGATTGTAGGTACACGGTAATCTTATATATGTAGATTATAGGTACACGGTATTCTTATATATGTAGATTGTAGGTACACGGTAATCTTATATATGTAGATTGTAGGTACACAGTAATCTTATATATGTAGATTGTAGGTACACGGCAATCTTATATATGTAGATTGTAGGTACACGGTAATCTTATATATGTAGATTGTAGGTACACAGTAATCTTATATATGTAGATTCTAGGTACACGGTAATCTTATATATGTAGATTGCAGGTACACGGTAATCTTATATATGTAGATTGTAGGTACACGGTAATCTTATATATGTAGATTGTAGGTACAAGGTAATCTTATATATGTAGATTGTAGGTACACGGTAATCTTATATATGTAGATTCTAGGTACACGGTAATCTTATATATGTAGATTGTAGGTACAAGGTAATCTTATATATGTAGATTGTAGGTACACGGTAATCTTATATATGTAGATTGTAGGTACACGGTAATCTTATATATGTAGATTGTAGGTACACGGTAATCTTATATATGTAGATTGTAGGTACACGGTATTCTTATATATGTAGATTGTAGGTACACGGTAATCTTATATATGTAGATTGTAGGTACACGGTAATCTTATATATGTAGATTGTAGGTACACGGTATTCTTATATATGTAGATTGTAGGTACACGGTAATCTTATATATGTAGATTGTAGGTACACGGTAATCTTATATATGTAGATTGTAGGTACACGGTAATCTTATATATGTAGATTGTAGGTACACGGTAATCTTATATATGTAGATTGTAGGTACACGGTAATCTTATATATGTAGATTGTAGGTACACGGTAATCTTATATATGTAGATTCTAGGTACACGGTAATCTTATATATGTAGATTCTAGGTACACGGTAATCTTATATATGTAGATTCTAGGTACACGGTAATCTTATATATGTAGATTCTAGGTACACGGTAATCTTATATATGTAGATTGTAGGTACACGGTAATCTTATATATGTAGATTGTAGGTACACGGTAATCTTGTATATGTAGATTGTAGGTACACGGTAATCTTATATATGTAGATTCTAGGTACACGGTAATCTTATATATGTAGATTGTAGGTACACGGTAATCTTATATATGTAGATTGTAGGTACACGGTATTCTTATATATGTAGATTGTAGGTACACGGTAATCTTATATATGTAGATTGTAGGTACACGGTATTCTTATATATGTAGATTGTAGGTACACGGTAATCTTATAGATGTAGATTGTAGGTACACGGTAATCTTATATTTGTAGATTGTAGGTACACGTTAATCTTATATATGTAGATTGTAGTTACACGGCAATCTTATATATGTAGATTGTAGGTACACGGTAATCTTATATATGTAGATTGTAGGTACACGGCAATCTTATATATATAGATTGTAGGTACACGGTAATCGTATATATGTAGATTGTAGGTACACGGTAATCTTATATATGTAGATTGTAGTTACACAGTAATCTTATATATGTAGATTGTAGGTACACGGTAATCTTATATATGTAGATTGTAGTTACACAGTAATCGTATATATGTAGATTGTAGGTACACGGTAATCTTATATATGTAGATTGTAGTTACACGGTAATCTTATATATGTAGATTGTAGGTACACGGTAATCTTATATATGTAGATTGTAGGTACACGGTAATCTTATATATGTAGATTGTAGGTACACGGTAATCTTATATATGTAGATTGTAGGTACACGGTAATCTTATATATGTAGATTCTAGGTACACGGTTATCTTATATATGTAGATTGTAGGTACACGGTAATCTTATATATGTAGATTGTAGGTACACGGTAATCTTATATATGTAGATTGTAGGTACACGGTAATCTTATATATGTAGATTGTAGGTACAGGGTAATCTTATATATGTAGATTGTAGGTACACGGTAATCTTATATATGTAGATTGTAGGTACACGGTAATCTTATATATGTAGATTGTAGGTACACGGTAATCTTATATATGTAGATTGTAGGTACACGGTAATCTTATATATGTAGATTCTAGGTACACGGTAATCTTATATATGTAGATTCTAGGTACACGGTAATCTTATATATGTAGATTGTAGGTACACGGTAATCTTATATATGTAGATTGTAGGTACACGGTATTCTTATATATGTAGATTGTAGGTACACGGTAATCTTATATATGTAGATTGTAGGTACACGGTATTCTTATATATGTAGATTGTAGGTACACGGTAATCTTATAGATGTAGATTGTAGGTACACGGTAATCTTATATATGTAGATTGTAGGTACACGGTAATCTTATAGATGTAGATTGTAGGTACACGGTAATCTTATAGATGTAGATTGTAGGTACACGGTAATCTTATATTTGTAGATTGTAGGTACACGGTAATCTTATATATGTAGATTGTAGGTACACGGCAATCTTATATATATAGATTGTAGGTACACGGTAATCGTATATATGTAGATTGTAGGTACACGGTAATCTTATATATGTAGATTGTAGGTACACGGTAATCTTATATATGTAGATTGTAGGTACACAGTAATCTTATATATGTAGATTGTAGGTACACGGTAATCTTATATATGTAGATTGTAGGTACACAGTAATCTTATATATGTAGATTGTAGGTACACGGTAATCTTATATATGTAGATTGTAGTTACACAGTAATCGTATATATGTAGATTGTAGGTACACGGTAATCTTATATATGTAGATTGTAGTTACACAGTAATCTTATATATGTAGATTGTAGTTACACGGCAATCTTATATATGTAGATTGTAGGTACACAGTAATCTTATATATGTAGATTGTAGGTACACAGTAATCTTATATATGTAGATTGTAGGTACACAGTAATCTTATATATGTAGATTGTAGGTACACGGTAATCTTATATATGTAGATTGTAGGTACATGGCAATCTTATATATGTAGATTGTAGGTACACGGTAATCTTATATATGTAGATTGTAGGTACACGGCAATCTTATATATATAGATTGTAGGTACACAGTAATCGCATATATGTAGATTGTAGGTACACGGTAATCTTATATATGTAGATTGTAATTACACAGTAATCTTATATATGTAGATTGTAGGTACACGGTAATCTTATATATGTAGATTGTAGTTACACAGTAATCGTATATATGTAGATTGTAGGTACACGGTAATCTTATATATGTAGATTGTAGTTACACAGTAATCTTATATATGTAGATTGTAGTTACACAGTAATCTTATATATGTAGATTGTAGGTACACGGTAATCTTATATATGTAGATTGTAGGTACACGGCAATCTTATATATATAGATTGTAGGTACACGGTAATCGTATATATGTAGATTGTAGGTACACGGTAATCTTATATATGTAGATTGTAATTACACAGTAATCTTATATATGTAGATTGTAGGTACACGGTAATCTTATATATGTAGATTGTAGTTACACAGTAATCGTATATATGTAGATTGTAGGTACACGGTAATCTTATATATGTAGATTGTAGGTACACGGTAATCTTATATATGTAGATTGTAGGTACAGGGTAATCTTATATATGTAGATTGTAGGTACACGGCAATCTTATATATATAGATTGTAGGTACACGGTAATCGTATATATGTAGATTGTAGGTACACAGTAATCTTATATATGTAGATTGTAGGTACACAGTAATCTTATATATGTAGATTGTAGGTACACAGTAATCTTATATATGTAGATTGTAGTTACACATTAATCTTATATATGTAGATTGTAGGTACACGGTAATCTTATATATATAGATTGTAGGTACACGGTAATCGTATATATGTAGATTGTAGGTACACAGTAATCTTATATATGTAGATTGTAGGTACACGGTAATCTTATATATGTAGATTGTAGGTACATGGTAATCTTATATATGTAGATTGTAGGTACACGGTAATCTTATATATGTAGATTATAGGTACACGGTAATCTTATATATGTGGATTGTAGGTACACGGTAATCTTATATATGTAGATTATAGGTACACGGTAATCTTATATACGTAGATTGTAGGTGCACGGTAATCTTATATATGTAGATTGTAGGTACACGGTAATCTTATATATGTAGATTGTAGGTACACAGTAATCTTATATATGTAGATTATAAGTACACGGTAATCTTATATATGTAGATTGTAGGTACACAGTAATCTTATATATGTAGATTGTAGGTACACGGTATTCTTATATATGTAGATTGTAGTTACACATGAATCTTATATATGTAGATTGTAGGTACAGGGTAATCTTATATATGTAGATTGTAGGTACACGGCAATCTTATATATATAGATTGTAGGTACACGGTAATCGTATATATGTAGATTGTAGGTACACGGTAATCTTATATATGTAAATTGTAGGTACACGGTAATCTTATATATGTAGATTGTAGGTACACGGCAATCTTATATATATAGATTGTAGGTACACAGTAATCTTATATATGTAGATTGTAGGTACACGGTAATCTTATATATGTAGATTGTAGGTACACGGTAATCGTATATATGTAGATTGTAGGTACACGGTAATCTTATATATGTAGATTATAGGTACACGGTAATCTTATATATGTAGATTGTAGGTACACGGTAATCTTATATATATAGATTGTAGGTACACGGTAATCGTATATATGTAGATTGTAGGTACACAGTAATCTTATATATGTAGATTGTAGGTACACGGTAATCTTATATATGTAGATTGTAGGTACACAGTAATCTTATATATGTAGATTATAGGTACACGGTAATCTTATATATGTAGATTGTAGGTGCACGGTAATCTTATATATGTAGATTGTAGGTACACGGTAATCTTATATATGTAGATTGTAGGTACACGGTAATTTTATATATGTAGATTGTAGGTACACAGTAATCTTATATATGTAGATTGTAGGTACACGGTAATCTTATATATGTAGATTGTAGGTACACGGTAATCTTATATATGTAGATTGTAGGTGCACGGTAATCTTATATATGTAGATTGTAGGTACACGGTAATCTTATATATGTAGATTGTAGGTACACAGTAATCTTATATATGTAGATTGTAGGTACATGGTAATCTTATATATGTAGATTGTAGGTGCACGGTAATCTTATATATGTAGATTGTAGGTACACAGTAATCTTATATATGTAGATTGTAGGTACATGGTAATCTTATATATGTAGATTGTAGGTGCATGGTAATCTTATATATGTAGATTGTAGGTGCACGGTAATCTTATATACAGTACAGACCAAAAGTTTGGACACACCTTCTCATTTAAAGATTTTTCTGTATTTTCATGACTTTGAAAATTGTACATTCACACTAAAGGCATCAAAACCATGAATTAACACATGTGGAAATATATACTTAACAAAAAAGTGTGAAACAACTAAAAAATATGTCTTATATTCTAGGTTCTTCAAAGTAGCCACCTTTTGCTTTGATGACTGCTTTGCACACTCTTGGCATTCTCTTGATGAGTGTCAAGAGGTAGTCACCCGAAATGGTTTTCACTTCACAGGTGTGCCCTGACAGGTTTAATAAGTGGGATTTCTTGCCTTATAAATGGGGTTGGGACCATCAGTTGTGTTGTGCAGAAGTTAGGTGGATACAAAGCTAATAGTCCTACTGAACAGACTGTTAGAATTTTTATTATGGCAAGAAAAAAGCAGCTAAGTAAAGAAAAACGAGTGGCCATCATTACTTTAAGAAATGAAGATCAGTCAGTCCGAAAAATTAGGAAAACTTTGAAAGTGTCCCCAAGTGCAGTTGCAAAAACCATCAAGCGCTACAAAGAAACTGGCTCACATGAGGACCGCCCCAGGAATGGAAGACCAAGAGTCACCTCTCCTTCTGAGGATCAGTTTATCCGAGTCAGCAGCCTCAGAAGTCACAGGTTAACAGCAGCTCAGATTAGAGACCAGGTAAATGCTACACAGAGTTCTAGCAGCAGACACATCTCTACAACAACTGTTAAGAGGAGACTTTGTGCAGCAGGCCTTCATGGTAAAATAGCTGCTAGTAAACCACTGCTAAGGACAGGCAACAAGCAGAAGAGACTTGTTTGGGCTAAAGAAAACAAGGAATGGACATTAGACCAGTGGAAATTCGTGCTTTGGTCTGATGAGTTCAAATATGAGATCTTTGGTTCCAACCACCGTGTCTTTGTGCGACGCAGAAAAGGTGAACGGATGAACTCTACATGCCTGGTTCCCACCGTGAAGCATGGAGGAGGAGGTGTGATGGTGTGGGGGTGCTTTGCTGGTGACACTGTTGGGAATTAATTCAAAATTGAAGGCATACTGAACCAGCATGGCTACCACAGCATCTTGCAGCGGCATGCTATTCCATCCGGTTTGCGTTTAGTTGGACCATCATTTATTTTTCAACAGGACAATGACCCCAAACACACCTCCAGGCTGTGTAAGGACTATTTGACCAAGTAGGAGAGTGATGGGGTGCAACGCCAGATGACCTGGCCTCCACAGTCACCAGACCTGAACTCAATCGAGATGGTTTGGGGTGAGCTGGACCGCGGAGGGAAGGTAAAAGGGCCAACAAGTGCTAAGCATCTCTGGGAACTCCTTCAAGATTGTTCGAAGACCATTTCCGGTGACTACCTCTTGAAGCTCATCAAGAGAATGCCAAGAGTGTGCAAAGCAGTCATCAAAGCAAAAGGTGGCTACTTTGAATAACCTAGAATATAAGACATATTTTCAATTGTTTCACGCTTTTTTGTTAAGTATATAATTCCACATGTGTTAATTCATAGTTCTGATACCTTCAGTGTGAATGTACAATTTTCATAGTCATGAAAATACAGAAAAATCTTTAAATGAGAAGTTGTGTCCAAACTTTTGGTCTGTACTGTATGTAGATTGTAGGTGCACGGTAATCTTATATATGTAGATTGTAGGTACACGTTAATCTTATATATGTAGATTGTAGGTACACGGTAATCTTATATATGTAGATTGTAGGTACACGGTAATCTTATATATGTAGATTGTAGGTACACGGTAATTTTATATCTGAGCTGTCAAATTCTCAAGGGAGTAGAACCACATAACTATTCCCCAGGTTCACAAGATTTGGCTTTCTCACTTGCTCTGTTATCTTCCTTTCTTAAACCAGTGCTTTTAATGCAAAAGTGCATATTCCTTCAGTATGTATTCTTTTCATATTTGCTATTTTAACATCCATCCTTGTGCAAATTCTAGGCTTCTACACTACGGGCAATGCCAAGTAATTAGTCTTATATGTAAATACGTGTATTAAGATGTATGTAAATGTGTGTACATATGTGTGTATATATATATATATATATATATATATGTATATATATTTATATAACATGGTAACATGGGTGAATGTGTATATATATATATACATATATATATATACATTACAGACCAAATGTTTTGACACACCTTCTCATTTAAAGCTTTTTCTGTATTTTTATGACTTTGAAAATTGTACATTCACACTGAAGGCATCAAAACTATGAATTAACACATGTGGAATTATATACTTAACAAAAAAGTGTGAAACAACTGAAAATATGTCCTATATTCTAGGTTCTTCAAAGTAGCCACCTTTTGCTTTGATGACTGCTTTGCACACTCTTGGCATTCTCTTGATGAGCTTCAAGAGGTAGTCACCGGAAATGGTTTTCACTTCACAGGTGTGCCCTGTCAGGTTTAATAAGTGGGATTTCTTGCCTTATAAATGGGGTTGGGACCATCAGTTGTGTTGTGCAGAAGTCACGTGGATACACAGCTGATAGTCCTACTGAATAGTCTGTTAGAATTTGTATTATGGCAAGAAAAAAGCAGCTAAGTAAAGAAAAACGAGTGGCCATCATTACTTTAAGAAATGAAGGTCAATCAGTCCGAAAAATTGGGCAAACTTTGAAAGTGTCCCCAAGTGCAGTTGCAAAAACCATCAAGCACTACAAAGAATCCGGCTCACATGAGGACCGCCACAGGAAAGGAAGACCAAGAGTCTCCTCTGCTTCTGAGGATAAGTTCCCACCGTGAATCATGGAGGAGGAGGTGTGATGGTGTGGAGGTGCTTTGCTGGTGACACTGTTGGGGATTTATTCAAAACTGAAGGCATACTGAACCAGCATGGCTACCACAGCATCTTGCAGCGGCATGCTATTCCTTCCGGTTTGCGTTTAGTTGGACCATCATTTATTTTTCAACAGGACAATGACCCCAAACACACCTCCAGGCTGTGTAAGGGCTATTTGACCAAGAAGGAGAGTGATGGGGTGCTATGCCAGATGACCTGGCCTCCGCAGTCACCAGACCTGAACCCAATTGAGATGGTTTGGGGTGAGCTGGACCGCAGAGTGAAGGCAAAAGGGCCAACAAGTGCAAAGCATCTCAGGGAACTCCTTCAAGATTGTTGGAAGAACATTTCCGGTGACTACCTCTTGAAGCTCATCAAGAGAATGCCAAGAGTGTGCAAAGCAGTCATCAAAGCAAAAGGTGGCTACTTTGAAGAACCTAGAATATAAGACATATTTTCAGTTGTTTCACACTTTTTTGTTAAGTATATAATTCCACATGTGTTAATTCATAGTTTTGATGCCTTCAGTGTGAATGTACAATTTTCATAGTTATGAAAATACAGAAAAATCTTTAAATGAGGTGTTTCCAAACTTTTGGTCTGTACTGTATGTGTGTGTGTGTGTGTGTGTAAATATATATATTTTTATAACATGGGTGCATGTATAAGTATATGTGTATATCTTTTTATTCATTCTACATAGTATATGTTTCAAGTCTTGTAAGAAAGCATGTTCATTAAGTTATTTATATATACCTTATCAGTTGAGTTTTATTGTATTATATGTATCAAATCTTATAAGAAAACTCACTTGAAGAGTTTGTATATAGCTGAATGTTTTCTTATGTATGTATGAGTGCCTATAAACATACATACAGTACGTGTCCAAAGTTTTGTAAGAAAACACATTCATCTATTTATCATAATGTGTTTTGTTCTAAGGCATATACTATATAATACATAGATAGTCACATATTTATATTCACATATATACACGCATTTATAAATATAGGTTTGCATTGAGCAGTGATTGCAGCCCTATTGCATGTCACTTCAGATCTATCAGAACGTCTTATTGTATTAAGCTGTCCATGTGCAGACGTAAGGAACGTACACAGCATATTCGCACGAGCAATTAAACTCATCAGGTCATGTGTTTGGGGTCACATATGACGCACTTGGAGAAGTTACATGGATTAAAAGAGACACCCTTCCAAGTATCTGGAGCAGGGAGACTTCAGCTCGAGAGGACAAGGGGGATTTAGAAGACTGCTCCATGGAAGAAAACATGGTGCAAAATTACAACCTGATGATACCGAAAAAGAATTTTAACCTTGTGACTAGAGATGAGCGTTGTTCTACTCGAACTGTTCGCCAATCTCAAATTCGAGCTGTTTTGGGCGGTGTTCGAGCCGGTCGGCGAACACGAACAATTTGAGAAAAATTCGGCTGTTCGAGGTTATGTTCGATAACTGTTCGTGCACCAAAATCATAACTGGATTTTTTCTCAGTAATGATGAAAATTAATGTTAATACGCAGTTTGAGTGTACAGCGGGGCGGGGGGAGGGGCAGGGGATGGATCTCTGCAGGAACAATGAAGATCTCCATTTTTTTTTCTCTTTCCCGCATTTGCAGTGGGGAGGTGCAATCTGTCAGCCTATCAGCAGCGCACACACGGAGCGAAGTGCTTTTTTTCACACAAGCAAGGGCATGTGTGATTGGCAGTGTATGTCACATGTCCTTGCCCTATAAGACCAAGCCATTTTCCCCGTCGCCACCATTTTCTCACTGCTGCAGCTGCGTGTTAGACGGCACCGCTGTTGCTGTGTGCGCTATACCTTGTTAATTTCAAGCCAATTTTCGCACAAATATACAGATAGCTTGGGAGTAGGGAATAGTTGTGATTGCAGTCCTTTTAAGGACTAGGTTACAGCATTTCCTACGACTTTTATCAGGCAGGTCTGTGCTCTTAAATAGATAGATTGTGGGAGTAAAGACTAATTGTAATTGGAGTCCTTTTCAGGACTAGGTTACATCAGTTCCTATCAGTTTTTGCCAGGCAGGTCTGTGCCAGTGCTGTGCAAGTTTTTTTCACAGCATTTGGCTGAATCTAGCAAAGCTAATCCTTTTTGGCCTATTGCAGAGTGTGTTAGTCAGTGGAGTAGCCTATCTGCGTTGCAAGATATACCACCTGTGTATAGAATACCAATTTTTTTACTGCACCTAGTGAAGTAAAATCTTTTGGGCATAGCATCATTCTATTAGTCCATCTATACTGACCTCCATCAGGTTGCAAACTGAATATAATTTTTTTCTGCATCTAGCTCTGAAAAAATATTTGGGCTTCTAGCAGTGTGTGGGACTTGGTCTATTAGTCCATCTATACTGACTTCCATCAGGTTGCAAATTAAAAATAATTTTTTTCTTCATTTAGCTCTGAAAAAATATTTGGGCTTCTAGCAGTGTGTGGGACTTGTTCTATTAGTCCTTCTATACTGACCTCCAGCAGGTTGCAAATTGAATATAATTTTTTTCTGCATCTAGCTCTGAAAAAATATTTGGGCTTCTAGCGGTGTGTGGGACTTGGTCTATTAGTCCATCTATACTGACCTCCATCAGGTTGCAAATTAAAAATAATTTTTTTCTGCATCTAGCTCTGAAAAAATATTTGGGCTTCTAGCAGAGTGTGGGACTTGGTCTATTAGTCCATCTATACTGACCTCCATCAGGTTGCAAATTAAAAATAATTTTTTTCTTCATTTATCTCTGAAAAAATATTTGGGCTTCTAGCAGCGTGTGGGACTTGGTCTATTAGTCCTTCTATACTGACCTCCATCAGGTTGCAAATTAAAAATAATTTTTTTCTGCATCTAGCTCTGAAAAAATATTTGGGCTTCTAGCAGTGTGTGGGACTTGGTCTATTAGTCCATCTATACTGACCTCCATCAGGTTGCAAATTAAAAATAATTTTTTTCTGCATCTAGCTCTGAAAAAATATTTGGGCTTCTAGCAGTGTGTGGGACTTGGTCTATTAGTCCATCTATACTGACCTCCATCAGGTTGCAAATTGAATAAAAAAATTTTCTGCATCTAGCTCTGAAAAAATATTTGGGCTTCTAGCGGTGTGTGGGACTTGGTCTATTAGTCCATCTATACTGACCTCCATCAGGTTGCAAATTAAAAATATTTTTTTTCTGCATCTAGCTCTGAAAAAATATTTGGGCTTCTAGCAGTGTGTGGGACTTGGTCTATTAGTCCATCTATACTGACCTCCATCAGGTTGCAAATTAAAAATAATTTTTTTCTTCATTTAGCTCTGAAAAAATATTTGGGCTTCTAGCAGTGTGTGGGACTTGTTCTATTAGTCCTTCTATACTGACGTCCAGCAGGTTGCAAATTGAATATAATTTTTTTCTGCATCTAGCTCTGAAAAAATATTTGGGCTTCTAGCGGTGTGTGGGACTTGGTCTATTAGTCCATCTATACTGACCTCCATCAGGTTGCAAATTAAAAATAATTTTTTTCTGCATCTAGCTCTGAAAAAATATTTGGGCTTCTAGCGGTGTGTGGGACTTGGTCTATTAGTCCATCTATACTGACCTCCATCAGGTTGCAAATTAAAAATAATTTTTTTCTGCATATAACCCAGCCAATAGTTTTGGCCTAATACCACAGTTTGGCCACTCAGCTCTGCTCGGTTACCATCCATTGTTTTTTTGTGCAAACAACTCCAGAGTTGTGAATTAGTTAACCACCAAAATGAGTGGAAAAAGGCCTGCTGCTGGTGGAAAGGGGAATAGGCATGTTGGGAAGGGGAAAAAAGGTTGTGTCCGTGGGGTAGGTGCAGAAGAAAGACCATCTTCCAGCCAAACTAAAATGTCTACTTCTTTTAGCGGACAATGTGATAAGATCCCTTTCTTACGGCCACGCCAATCGCTACAAATTCCAGATGAGGCACAAAAACAGCAGGTGCTTCAACGGATATCAAGTGCTCCTTTAAGTGGGCTCTCCTCCACATCAACTTCAACATCACAAATACTCCAGTCCTCAAAGGTGTCACCCAAATCGCACTTGCTTCCTCACAGCTCCCAAATCTCCAGCTGCCCGTCTGAGTATGAGGTAGAACAGATGGTTGAGTCTGCAGAGCTGTTTACTCATACTATAGCCTGGGAATCAGAGGTCGACTCCAGCGCTTCTGTGAATCCAGACGAGGAAATGATCTGCACTGATGCCCAGAATCTTTATGAGTCGGATCCAGGACCAGACGCAGAAGGTTCTGACCATAATGTAGACCCTCATTCCCAAACTGTAACTCCTGTTGGTGGAGACAATGAGGAAGACGATGATAAGACTCAAATACCTGATTGGAGCGACAACTTTAGTTTTTTGTCAGGGCAGGAACAGGTTGGCTCTGAGGACGACGGGTGTGATAACGCACAGGGTGATGATGATGAGGTCGGAGATCCCACTTACTGTCAACCCACAGTCAGCCAAGAGATGAGGTCAGCAGAGGAGGTGGAGGAAGATGCTAGTGACGACGAGGTCAGGTTGCGCCTTCCTGGACAGAGACGTAGTACTGGAAGCACGTCAACAACTGCATCCTCAAACACAACTCTGCCTCTCACCACAAGTCGTGGTGGCTCTTCAGGTCGCATGGGTGCTAAGCCTTGCATAGCCTGGGCATTTTTTCAGATCGATAAAGATGACCCAACTCGTGTTATCTGTAACATTTGTCAGCAAAAGCTAAGTAGAGGCCAAAAAATACATAGTTTGAGTACTTCATGCATGAACCGGCACATGGACATGAAGCATAAGTTGCAGTGGGAAGCTCAGTGTGCTACAATGCGGTCTAGCCGGCCGGGCCAACCACCGTCTGCCATATCTTGTGCATCCGCGGCCTCTTCATCCTCTGTGACTGGGGGGACAGCAGTCACACCTGTTTTGGGGCGCAGACCTGCCACTTCTTTACCCGCAACAGCCAGCGTGATTGGCAGGTCATCATTTTCTTTGGAGGTGGTAACACCAGCTGGTCTTGAGCGCTGTCCGACATCGATAGCACCACCTTTGGATCAAGGCAACCTAACATGTCCGCCTGCATCTTCCTCACAGACCGGCAGTTTGCCGGGGACACCCTTATCAACCCCGTCTAAGCACAATAGCCAGCCCTCGGTCCCTCAGATGTGGACAAGTAAAAGACCATTTCCTCCTAGCCATGAGAAAGCTAAGAGGTTGAATTTCACCATCTGCAAGCTCTTGGCTACAGAAATGCTGCCTTTCCGCCTGGTGGACACAGAGGATTTTCGAGACCTTATGTCCGTCGCAGTGCCCCAGTACCAGATGCCCAGTCGGCACTACTTCTCAAAGAAAGGTGTGCCTGCGCTCCACCAGCATGTCGCACACAACATCACCGCTTCTTTGAGAAACTCTGTGTGTGACAGGGTGCATTTCACCACAGACACTTGGACGAGTAGGCATGGACAGGGGCGTTACATGTCGCTGACTGGGCACTGGGTAACTATGGTGACAGCAGGACAAGGGGCTGCTGTCCAAGTCTTGCCGTCCCCACGAGTTGTGCGTCAATCCTCTTTATGTCATTTTTCCTCCACTGCTTCTGCCTCCTCAACCTCCTCTCGGTCTTCCACCTGCACCCAAAGCCTGTCTGGTCATGCCACAAGCTTTCTAACTGCGCAGAAGGGATCCTGCACACCTCCTTACTATGCTGGCAGTAGGGCTCAACGTCATCAGGCGGTTTTTACATTGAAATGTCTGGGAAATGTGAGTCACACAGCTGAGGAGTTGTGGTCAGCTCTGGAGAACCAATTTCATGAATGGTTGTCTCCACTGGACCTGAAACCAGGGAAGGCCGTATGTGACAATGCTGCAAACCTGGGTGCGGCCCTTCGCCGGGGCAATGTCACACACGTGCCTTGTATGGCTCACGTGTTGAACCTGGTTGTCCAGCAATTTTTAGCCCACTATCCCAGACTAGATGGCCTTCTGCAGAGGGCACGGTCGCTGTGTGCTCACTTCTGCCGTTCGCATCCCGCAGCTCAGCGACTTACATCTCTACAGAAGTCGTTGGGCCTGCCACTTCACCAGCTAAAATGCGATGTGCCTACCCGGTGGAATTCAACTCTGCACATGTTGCAGCGACTGTGGCAGCACCGACAAGCCCTGGTGCAATACGTTCTGACGTATAGCCTGGGCCAACGAGATTCAGAGGTGGGGCAAATCACGCTGGAGGAGTGGTCTCAGATCAGGGACCTATGCACCCTTCTGCACAGTTTTGAAATGGCGACGAAGATGTTTAGTGCTGACGATGCCATTATCAGCATGACTATTCCGGTGATTTACATGCTGGAGCACAAGTTAAACAGAATTCGGAGTCAGGTGGTGGCACAAGAGGAGGTGGAGGAAGTAGAGGAGGAGGAGTTGTATGCGGAAGGGCTAACATCTGCAAGGTCCAGACGGTCGGCAGCACCAGGGCGGCAGGCATGTGAGGGTGGGGGAGATGATTTTACCAGGGCGCATGGTAGCAGCCAAACTAGTGAGGAAGGTGCAGGAGCCCAGGAAGAAGTGGAGGACGAACTGATGGAAGACTCATCAGATGAGGGAGACCTTGATCACATTTCTGTTGTGCGAGGTTGGGGGGAGAGGACAGAGGAAGGAAGCATGATTGTTACCTCGCCACCAACACAACAGGGACTTGGTGCTCCTGGATGCGCAACACACATGAGTGCCTTCTTGCTGCACTACCTGCAACATGACCCTCGAATTGTGAGAATTAGAAATAATCCTGACTACTGGGTTGCCACACTGTTAGATCCCCGGTACAAAAGTAAATTTGCAGAAATTATTCCTGCCATAGAAAGGGATGCACGCATGCAGGAGTATCAGCAGAGACTGTTGCAGAATCTTACATGTGCTTTTCCACAAAATACCAGTGGTGCACGTAGTGAATCTCACAGTTCCAACTTGCCAACCGTGGGACCGTCAAGTGTTCAGCACTCAAACCGTAACAGAACCACAGTATCTGCTGGTAACATCAATTTTGCGGAATCATTTCACCACTTTTTTAGCCCATCCTTTGCAAGGCCACAGGAGACAAGAAGTCTGACACATAGTCAACGCCTAGAGACGATGGTACAGGAGTATCTCCAAGTAAACATTGAAGCCACGACTGTGTCACTGGACCCTTGCTCTTTTTGGGCTTCCAATCTGGATAAATGGCCGGAGCTAGCCACTTACGCCTTGGAGATCTTGTCATGCCCCGCAGCCAGCGTTCTGTCTGAACGTGTGTTCAGCGCTGCTGGTGGTGTGCTGACAGATAAGCGCACGCGGCTCTCCACTGATAATGTAGACAGACTCACGTTCATAAAGATGAACAAATCATGGATCCGAAACGACTTTTCTACCCCTGTGTCATCCTGGGGAGAGTAAAAGCTTGATGATTGGTTAAAATCACCCTACCAACCGTTTTAAGCTTTCAAATTACTAATCATGTTTATCTGTATCTTGACTGGAAAATAATTTGGGCTTTGTAGCAGTGTGCAGCACTGATCCTATTAGGCCATCTATAATAAGCTTCACCAGATTTAAAATTAAAAATAATTTTTAGCTGCATCTAGCCCGGAAAATAATTTTGGGGCTCCGAGATGCGCAAGACACATAAGTGCCTTCTTGCTGCACTACCTGCAGCATGACCCTCATATTGTCAGAATTCGAAGTAATCATGACTACTGGGTTGCCACACTCTTAGATCCCCCAAACTTTTCGATCAACCTTTTCATTTTAATAAAGACCAAAAAAATGGTCATTTTTGAAATTATAAGCATTAGCAGGTTGTTAGAAACTGAAATCAAACAGTTTTCAACTCAAAACTTTATTCTAGGTGATGTTACATTTTCACATAGGACCCCTTGTTCGAAAGGAGCTTCTGAACTCTCTCGTCCATTGAATTTGTCAGGTTTTGGATGGTTTCTGCTTCAATTGTTTTGCATGAGGACAGAATACCCTCCCAGAGCTGTTGCTTAGATGTGAACTGCCTCCCGCCATCATAGACACTCCTTTTAATGATGCTCCAAAGGTTCTGAATGGGGTAGAGGTCAGGGGAGCATGGGGGTCACACCATAAGTTTGTCCCCTTTTATGCCCATATCAGCCAGAGATGCAGATGTTTTATGTGCAGCATGAGATGGTGCATTATCATGCAGAAAAATGATCTTGCTGTGAAATACACGGTTCTTCTTCTTGAACCATGGCAGGAAGTGCTGTTTGAGAAAATCCACATACATTATGGAGTTCATCTTTAGCGCCTTCAGGGATCCTAAAGGGGCCGACAATCTCTCTCCCCATGATTCCAGCCCAAAACATTACTCCACCTCCTCCTTGTTGGCGCTGTAGCCGTGTTTGCGTGGGGTGTCCATCAACCAGCCATCCTCCACTCCATTCATCTGGACCATCGAGCGCTGCACGGCACTCATCCGTGAACAAAACAGTTTTGAAATCAGTCTTCATGTAATGTTTGGCCCACTGGAGCCGTTTCTGCTTGTGTGAAGTGGATAGAGGAGGTCGACAGGATGGCATATGCACAGCTGCAAACCTCTGAAGGACCCTGCATCTTGTTGTTCGGGGGACGTTGGAGGCACAAGCAGCTTCAAAAACTTGTCTGCTGCTATGACAAGGCTTTTTTGCCGCTGCTGTTTCAACCTGACGTAATTGCCTGTAGGAAAGAGTCCTCAATTTGCCCTTATCAGCACGCACACGTGTGTACTGTGAATCAGCTACATACTTCTTGATTGCCAAGACACTTCATCCTGATCATCGCACAATGTTGATTGTAGTCATGCCTTGACCTAAACACTCCACAATTTGTTGCTTCTCAGCAGCCGACACATCCTTTTTCTTTCCCATTTTGGCAGAAAATGTAGGCTGCTTAATAATGTGAGAGAGCCTTCTTAAGTAGTCTTGCCTTTCATTGGACACACCTGCCAAACTAATTAGCACAGGTGTCTGCAATTGCTTACAGTGATATAAAGAGCCCTGACACACATCACCATCAATGAGTTTAACTGACAAACAAACAAATTCTTCCCTTATCACTCCTAAACACTTTTTGCATAATAATTTGGAACGCGGTGTACATGTGCTTTTCCACAAAACACCAGTGGTTCACGTAGTGAATCTTACAGTTCTAACTTGCCAACCGTGGTCTGTATGGAATTGTTCAATAAAGAGCCCAAAATTAAGATAACATAGATGGGAGAGGTCTCTATGAATAGGAATTCCTAAGTATTTGATACCCTGTGAGGGCCAGGCAAAGGGAAAGTTGGACTGGATGGAATCCTATATGGATTTAGGGAGGGAGACATCGAGGGCCTCAGACTTCGCTGCATTGATTTTAAAATTTTACCATGTAACAAAGTGATCTATTTCAGCCATAACAGCAGGGATGGATATATGTGATTGAGTGATATATACTAGGACATCATCAGCAAATAGAGAGCACTTGTACTCGGTGCCTCCCACCTCAATCCACCTAATATTGGGGTTATGGCGAATTGATGAGAGCAGGTGCTCCGTCACTAGGATGTATAAGAGAGGGGACAGAGGACATCCCTGCCTTGTCCCATTGGTGATTGTGAAAGGTGATGAAAATGTTCTGACGCACCCCCTGGGCCTTGGGACACCCGGAGCCGGACCCTTTTTGGTGGATGCTGGTGGTTGTAGTCTTCGTGGCGGCGATCCGGTTCCGTGGCTCAGGGCGGTCAAACCAGTGGCGGAACTATTTATGTGGTTTTGATGTTTAAATGTCCGACTACGCCACCCGTGGATTGCGGTCAGAGTGAACCGCCGCTACAGGGCAGACCGCTAAGGCTGGTGTTGTGGGTGCAGCAGAGCGTAGCATAACTCCCCACGGGAGGAGTATAGCCTCAGGGCAGTGTATGCGGAGGATGGGGGTGATGGTGCAGGGCAGCAGCAGTAACGACACGGAGTCAGTGATGCAGTTCAGGGCCTTTACTCACAGTTCTTATTATCCAGACCACGTCTGCAGGTAACGGCTGCCCACGTCGTACTGTGCTCACCAGGTGAGGGGCTCAGACAACTCCCAGATAACTTTGGAGCGCTTCACAGGACCCCCTTTGTGTGTCCTTTGTCTGGCCTTTCTTACCAACACTTCTGTCCGGCTGCCTCGGGCCTCCTCTTGGTAAACTTGGCGCCAGTTTCCCTGACCCTATGTGGTGCCTTCCTAGCGGGTGGAGCAAGGGGCTGCGCCACATAAAATGTCAGAGCCTCCGGTTTCTAGCTGAGGGTCGTTTCCTGCCTCCACTAGTTCGGGGACCGGTCTCCCCCTTTGGCCTGACCCCTCCACGCAGGTGGATTCGGGCGTGCGGTGGCGACTCGCCCGTCCGCACCCCTGGGATCCCTTCATTCCTCGTTCCTGGAGCCTTCTCCGCTCCTCTTCCTTCCTTCTCCCTCTTGCAGGCCTGGGCCTCTGTTACTAGGCCCGCCTCCGGAGCAGAGCTCATGCAGAGCCCCTGCTCCCTGCCACTTCTGCTCAGACTTCTCTGCACTGAACTAAGATGGTGCCCACCTTTTATACTCCCTTCTCAATGCACCCAGGAACTGCTTCCTCCCTGCTCCTGCACTGCAGGGTTCCCCTTCCTCAGTGTTCCCTCCCCCCACTCCAGCCAGGGACAGGGACTGTCGTGCCCATCTCAGGGGCATATTGGTCGCCCTGCCCCACGGCAATGTGGTGTAATGCATGCAGGTGTCGGGTCCTGATCCACACTCCATCCTTATCTGAGAGTGAGATATCACACCTCTGGGTGAGGTGCAATACGTCTGTAGCAACCGAGCCCTCGGTGCTACAGTTCCATTTATCTTCAGCCTAGGTGACGTATTGTGATACAGGGCCGTGATTTTGGCTATAAAAGGGTCCCCTAGACCCCTACCCCAAGCTTTTTAAGAGAATCATATATGGCGTGCCAGGAGACTCTATGGAATGCTTTCTCAGCATCCAACGAGAGTATCTACTTACAAATTTTTAACTGCATCTAGCCCAGGAAATACTTTGTGCCTAGTAGCAGTGTCTGCTATTCAGCGGATTATCCCGGCTGTTAAGCAAGCTACACCACCTGTAGTTTGGACACTTAATTTTTTCAAAGGAAATGCTTCGGGACCACGGGATACTTAGTGAAGAGCATCAGGAGGCACCCCAAGGCATAGGGGCTGGGACTGGCAGTAGGATGCCTTGCGGTGGACAGCCGAGCTCGATCCTTATAAAAGCTTTTTAACTGCAGCAGCTTTAGTGGACGCTACTGGAGCTGGAATTACGCGGCTGCTGGCATGAGACTTGCCCTCCAATAGATCCTTGTAAATGGATTTAAAGTGTATTCATTCAAATTAGAGGGACAATTTAAATTAAAAAGCTTAGAGCTGCCTCCACCACAGGGGGGCTCTCTCGACCCACCAGCGGACAGGCACCAGTATTGGGAGAGGGGGGCTGGCCGTCAGGGTTCACCGCGGCTCTGGCACAAACCCGGCGACACGGAGGTGGCACGGGCAGGAGCGGACTGGCCGTCTCGGCTTCTCACTTTTTGGATTTTAGAAGGGCATGACATGCCTATATCTGTGTCTCCCCCTCCTTTTACTCCTCCACCTCTTTTCTTTTCGCATGACTATATGTACTTGTCACTTTTCCATGTGTTAGTTGTGTCTTCTGAGCAGTTTGTCAGCTTTTGGACACCTTTGAAGGTGTTTTCTATGTGTTTCTATGTGTTTTTGTTTGCCTGTCATTGGTTTTAACGGTGTTCGAAGGTGTTCGACGAACAGTTCGACGAACAGTTCGGCGAACACACGGGTGTTCGACGAACCGAACCGAACTCGAACACTACGGGGGTGGCTCAACACTACTTGTGACGTTAACCAGCAAATACCTGTAAAACAGGATACTGGAGAGAACTAATTTCTTCTTTGGGTACAAACATAATAAAACAATTACACAGAAGTAAGGACCACAGATCAAACGTTAAAAGATCCCAGGAAATGACAAACTCATTACAAAAAGTCCAACATACTACAACAATACAGTTTCTGATCCTCAGAGTATTCTGCCATACAGTTCCAGAGATATGGGTCTTTACCAAAGGGGCGTGGCTCACTGGGTAATAATGCAGAGCAGCCTAAAGACACACCCCTAGAGGATTCTATGAGCAACACCCTCTTGTCAAGATCATAAAAATCAGCATAAATAAAAGGCCCAAATCTTTGGAACCGTATGGCGGATCTAAAAAACAAAACAAAAAGAAAAGCGTCGAGGGAATAAAATCCGAGCAAACACCGTCCACATTTCACCTGGCGACAGCTCCTGCTTAACACCACTCTTCTCCTGTTTTTTATTCCTGCGCCACTACCATGTAAACGAATCTAGTCTTGGGCACTTTAAAAGTGAATCTATTTAATTATTTTTTTATAAATCATTAGTTTACATCAAATTAAGCAACTTTGTAATATATCTTATCAGGGAAATCTGCTTCTTTCTCCGCCAGGAGGTTTTCCCACTTCTAGGAGATAGGAGATGGCAGTTGGTTCTCATAAAGTCATTGTTGTTTCACGAGAAGTTGCAGCAGAATGTCTGTATTTGCCTCTAGTGCATCCCTACTCCTCTCCATAGAACCTTGTGAGCACCAACTGTCATCTACTATCTCAGTAATGGGAAAATCTGTCTTCACTGAATACAGACTTAACTGAGAATGAATGATCAGTCCAGAAAGAAAAATAAGCAAATTTCTCTGATTAGATATATTACAAAGTTTCTTATTGCCATATATACTATGCATTTATGAAATAAAAATTACAATGATTGTTACTCTTTAAGTTATACTGTTGATAATAATGATATATATATATATACACATATATATATATATATATATATATATATCTCAATAATGCCAAATATTTCTCAAGTGGGGTAATGTAGATTTTTCCAGAACTCTGATTTTGGTGGATTTCTCCATTGTGATTCAGTATTTCTATGTCCTAAACAAACACTATATGAAAAAAAAAATACATAAAAATATATTTATTTGCTACAGTTTATTGGTGTGCAATTTTATTTTCCAGAACCCGTCGGAGATCTCTTACAGAAAGAGAGTTAGAACTTCGCTTACCGGTAAGTTCATGTCTAGGCAGTCGTGAGGCATACAGCTGGACTCGGCGCTATATTTGCTTCTTTGTTTTTTTTTCCCCATGTCTATGATTATGTTGCAGGATGTAACACCGCTTATGTTTATTAATGAAAATAATATTCAATGTTTTTTTCTGGTGGGGATGTTTGTGCTACGGTTAGTTTTACTGGATTTATAGGCTGCCGGTTCTATCTTGCAATGTGGTTACTAAGACCCTGTTTACACTGTAAAAACATGATTCAGACAAACCCCAAAAGAGCCATGGACTACAATGACACAAACTGACTGTTTTCAGAACATCTGTAGGTGCCTGTCTGAAAACACAGACATTTCGTTAAGACCACGGCCCCACTATCAGTATTTGGTCAGTATTATTTCTCAGGAGTGGGAGTCAAAACCAGGTGAGGAACAGAGAAAAGGTATAATGGAAACAAGTCACCAATTCTGCATTTATCACCCACTCCTGGTTTTGTCTCCCACTCCTGAAAAAAAATACTGACCGAATACTGACCAAATACTGATAGTGAGACCGTGGCCTAAGAAACAGAATACATTTAAACTCTGTTCATGCCATTGCAATCTTTGGCCCACATGGAGAACATCTGAATGCCATTTTTAGTGGAATTCATCTGGAATCCCCAAAGAAACTGAAGACAGATCCTAACTGCAAAATTAAGCTACTTTCTTCATAGTCCTTATGACAAGTTCTAGATGAGTGACTTTGCAAAATAAATCAGATCTCCTGGTTCTGGTTCTGGCAGCCTGTCCTGGTCCCACCTCCCTTCTCTCGGTGGTAGGCACATTCAGTCGCCTGTATCTCACGTATGTGTTCTATCCATCTACGGCATCTTCACTTATCAGGGTTTTTTTTTGCATAATAAGAAGAAACAGAGACTTGTCCATCTTTGAACCGATTATCAGCTCAAACTCTCCCATTCAAGTGAATAGGTCTGTAAAAAAATGGCTAGAACCCAGATGCCATTTAATTCGAGGATTGAAAAATGTGGTTTTTTTTATTCTGCATATGAGAAAAGCAAAAACTTACACACAAACCAAAAATGGATGAAAAATTAGATCCAGCACACTGATGAAAACCAGTCACTTATGCAAACAAATGGATGTCTGTATAAGGAGGAACCAGGTGAGGGTTGTACATTTACAGTGGACAGTGGAGAGGGATCTAAAGATTTATGGAGAATAGAGAAAGCAGCACTGGACCTGTACTGATACATGAACACAAGTTGCATTCTGGATACACATGGAGCTCATATCCAGCATGTACTACAGGGAGGAAAAATCCGATGAGAAAAAAATCTGAAACTTGGCTCAGACTGCAAACTGCATCTCAGGGGCCTGAGAATGAATAAAATAATGAAGAATTCAGAATGAAGCTAAGTGTATCTTTTTAACGAAATTACGTAAAAAAAAATTTTTCCACATCAAAAGTGTCCATAGGCTTTAAAGTAATGACCCATATTGCAAGGCGACAGAGCTCTCTCAATGAATGGGTGCGCGGTGGATGCCGGGTGTGACACGATGGGGGATAACCCCGCCCACAACCCGTCACTCACCGTGGAACGCGGAACAGGAGACCCCTGGCTGCAGCCGCAAATAGTCGTGACGTAAGCGGAAGCAAGAGCCGGCTGCAGCCGGGGGTCACGTGCTGCCTGTGCGCAGTCAGCGATAGCGCCGCGCACAGGCAGTATTGGCATAATGAGGTATTTACGAAATTTATTAGGGGCCCCGGGGGGATACATTGGAGGATTAATTTAAAGTAGTGGACAACCCCTTTAAACCCCGCTTCGCTGATTGGTCGCGCCCGGCTAGCCACGACCAATCAGCGATATTGGCATGCAATTTAAACACCGCTTCGCGGATTGGTCACGCCCAGCCGGCCGCGACCAATCAGAGATATTGGCGCGGAATTTAACCCCCAGTCACAGCGCGACGTAGTTCACTCACATTTACTGAACAAGTTCTGTCAGTCACAGTGTGATGTAGTTCAGTCACATTTACTGGACAAGTTCTGTCAGTCACAGTGCCACATAGTTCAGTCAAGTTTACTTAACAAGTTCTGTCAGTCACAGTGCCACGTAGTTCAGTCACGTTTACTGAACACTGTTAGAACCCTCCTGTTTGTTTTTTCTATCTTGTGGTTTGCGGTCACGTGACCATCTGCCTTTATATTCCAGCTCCGCCTTTATATTCCAGCTCCGCCCTTCTGGCTGTGCTGGACTTCAGTGTTTGACTGTTTCTCTAGCCAGGTGCTTCGGTGCCTTTCTCTGTCAGTTCGCTTGGTCCTCTGGGACCTCTAGTACATTTTTGTCAGTTTGTATTTTTGTGTTCTGCAACAACTTCTCTGTTTAGGAGGTGTCCCATTTTTGTCCCAATCCATCGTAAGGATTCAGCTTAGTCTTACTGTAGGGACAGCTTTCCCCTATCTTTCCTTAGTACATGTTGCAGATCATAACAAACACGTTCTGTCAGTCACAGTGCGACATAGTTCACTCAATTTTACTGAACATGTTCTGTCAGTCACAGCGCGCTGAACAGATACTTCTTTAGTGTACGCTAGCACGATTTACGCTTCCTGTCTTCCAATGGGTCGTAAGCGAAAATACGCCAGTGAGGATGACAGAAAAGCAGCAGCAGCAAGGCAACAACAACGTCGAGAGCAAGAGACACTTCAACAAACTGCCGCCAGACAAGCCCAGGATGCGGAATCTCACAGACAATGTCGGCAACAGGAAGCACCACAACTAACTGCCACATGACAGGTACAAGTAGCTGATTCACAGAGACAACGTCGTGAACATGAGACACCACAACACACTGCCGCTAGGCAGGAACACAATGCGGAATCCCACAGACAACGTCGGGTGAATGAATCTCCACAATCCAGGGCAAGCAGACAACAACACGATCGCCAAATTCATAAAAAACGAATGCTCTACCAACTAAGGCAAGCCCAGTTGAATATTCAACAACTTGCATGTTACGTAACAGACAGCAAAACTACAATTATGGAACACTACAGTGGGAATATGCATGCAGTTTGATATAAATGTGCTCTAAATCTGACAATTAGTTTACTCAATGCTGCCAAAAAGGAAAAGTTATGCTACCGAGACCTCACTACTCAGATCTGTTTGAGCAGTAGATGAAAGGAACGCATCAACACAGTAGAAATGTTATGGAAAAGCATCAACAGTTCTCATGCGTTTGCTTCATTTGGTGCCAAAATTGCACCGCCCCCTGGATTCGGACCGTATTGTTTTAAAATTCACGGCCAGATCTACCACCTCACTGGAAAACTTCACCCAGAAGTAGGACAACCACCAAAATTTGCACAATTATACATCCTTGATACAAATGAGGCTACAGAACAAAGGATGAACCTGAAAGAAAACGAAAAGTGTGATGCTGAACTGATGAACCAAATTGCCGTACATTTACAAAAAATCAGCCCATTTGCTGCTGCATATTGCATGCTAAAAGACGTTGAAGCTGAGGAGGAACAGAGGGCTATACAAAATGGGACTGAAATGCCTTATATTGTCATGGCCATTAAACAAGAACGTAAACAGGATCCCCGACTTTACAACAAACCACGTGTAAGTGAGGTCGCAGTTGTTTTTCAAAAACGATGCCTCCTATTCAAAGGGATATATTAGTCCATCTTAAGCCAGACCAAAACAACCCTTTGGTTCCTAAGACACAACGAATTAGCATTTTGCACAGCAACCTTGATGCTCTTCTGTATCCGCTATTCTTTCCAAGAGGTGATCAAGGGTGGCATGAAAACCTACACCAGCAAGGAACTTCAAGAAGAATTACACATCTGCAGTACTACAGTTTTCTTCTGTCTGTCCGAAATTACTTCAATCCTATTTTAAATGGTGGGAAACTGACACAACAGTACTTAGTCGACACATACATTAAAATTGAAGCTAATCGTCTAAATTTCATACGAATGAATGAAAAACAACTTAAAGTTGAAGACTACTGCATTATTCAAGAACATTTGCAAAAACAATCAATTCAAAAGGGAATTCCAATTGGAAAAACAGTAATTCTCCCGTCGTCGTTTGAAGGTAGCCCCCGCAACATGCAACAGCGTTATCAAGATGCAATGGCAATAGTAACAAAGTATGGAAGACCTGACATTTTTGAGACAATGACCTGTAATCCTAAATGGCTGGAAATTACAGAAAATCTAGAACCCTGGCAACAAGTTGAACACAGGCCGGACTTAGTCGCACACGTATTTTCACTGAAACTCAGCAGCCTTTTGAAAGATATCAAAAATGGGCTTTTTGGAACAGTCGTAGCAATGGTACACGTCATAGAGTTTCAGAAACGAGGTCTCCCACATGCACATATACTAATTATCTTAGATACGGATTCCAAGTTTCTCACGGAGGAAGAAATTGACAACATAGTGTGGGCTGAAATTCCTAACCAAAAAAAGTATCCTGAGCTGTATAATATTGTAGTCTCTCATATAGTTCATGGTCCATACGGTGTAGCAAATCCAAAAAGTCCATGCATGGAAAACGGAAAGTGTACAAAAGGGTTTCCAAAGGAGCTCAAACAGCACACTGTTAAAGACTTGGATGGCTACCCATCCTACCGGCGACAACACATTGATAACATTGTTTGCAACAAAAAAATTATAAATAACTCATGGATAGTTCCATACAACCCATACTTATCAAAACGTTACAACTGTCACATCAACAAAGAAATCTGTGCTTCAATAAAAAGTGTAAAATATCTTTTCAAGTACATCTACAAGGGGCATGACAAAGCTAACGTCGAAATACAACAGAAAACAGTCAATCACGATGAATCATCAACTTTTGTTGACTCAAGATATGTGAGTGCTCCAGAAGCTGCTTGGAGGATATTTGCGTTTCCAATGCATTCACAGTCCCATGCCATTATACGTTTAGCTATTCATTTACCAAATCAACAGCAGCTTTATTTCTTTGAAGATGCTCAAGTCAAAGATGTCTCAAAAACTTTAAGCACGACGTCAACATTAATGAAATGGTTTTTGCTGAACCAACGTGACGAAAACGCAAGGCAGTATTTGTATCGAGAGATTCCAGAGCATTACGTTTGGAATAAAACTTGGAATCCAAGACAACAAGGACTTAGCAGAATAATTGGACGCATGTATACTGTTAGTGTCAAGGATCAAGAAAGATATTGCCTTCAGCTGTTACTACTGCATGTGAAAGGAGCTACAAGTTATGACAATTTGAAAACAGTTAACAGTTGCACGATACATTTAAAGCTGCAGCTTTGGCTTTAGGACTTCTATTGGATGATACTGTGTGGAGACTTACTTTAGAAGACGCAGTTACCCTACATATGCCTAAGCAACTTCGTGAATTGTTTGCCTACATCTGCGTATTTGGACCGCCTACAAATCCGGCTCAACTTTGGACAAATTTCAAAGAACATATAATCGAGGATTACTGCTTACGTCTTCACAACAGAAGTAGAAATTGTCAAAATTGCGAATCTTATGCCATGCAAGATGTCCAAAATGTCTTAATACTGCATGGAAAAATGTTTTCAGACTTTAATTTGCCACAGCCTGCAATTCAAGTTCCACAAGTTCCAGAGTATGACGAAGCTTACGAATTATTGTTGGCAACAGAGAAGAGAAACTCCTTAAATGAACAACAACGGATTGCATATGACACTTTTGTGAGCGCTATAGAAAACCAGCAGATGCAAGGCCAAAATGTTTCTTTATTGACGGTCCAGGAGGGAGTGGTAAAACATACCTCTATGAAGTTTTAATGCATCACGTTAGAGGGTTGGGAAAAGTCGTATTGCCATCGGCTACAACAGGTATTGCAGCAAACCTTTTACGAGGAAGTCGCACTATGCATTCACTCTTTGGGATACCAGTTCTAGTCAACGAAATCTCCGTTTCCAGAATAAAACAAGACACATTTGCAGGAAGACAGTTAAACAACGCAAATCTTTTGATAATTGACGAGTGCACCATGGCACCCAAATACGCTTTGAGCTTAATTGACAGACTTCTGCATGAAGTAATGACTAGAAATGTTGCAGAAAAAAATGAAATTCCGTTTGGAGGTAAAGTTTTTGTCATTGGCGGAGATTTTAGGCAATGCCTTCCAGTCATACCAAATGGAACAAGAACAGATGTTATCGAGTCCAGCTTAAAAATGGCTGACCTTTGGAAACAGTTTAATAAACTCCAACTAATTAACAACATGCGATCTTCTGACCCACAGTACAGCAAGTGGCTTCTTAAACTTGGTAACGGTGAACTTAGCAATGAATACAACCTTGGAGAAGACATTATTGAAATACCAGAAGACATGTTGTGCAATGACTGCATCGTAAGTGATGTTTTTGGACAATGCGTTGAAATTGATGTGAATGACCAAAGCAGTGTTGCGAGGGCCTCTTCCCATGCAATTCTCTGTCCCAAGAATGATGACTTGGCTCTGCTAAATTCCCGTGTGATGGATAGAATGTCTGGAGAGTATAAGTTGTACAAAAGTGATGATTCAGTGGATGTAGACAATGAAGATGAACGAGAGCATTATCCAGTTGAATTTTTAAATAGTCTTACGCCATCAGGAATGCCATCCCACAGACTACAACTCAAAGTTGGAACAATCGTAATGTTGCTACGGAATCTAAATACAAAAAATGGTCTATGCAATGGAACTCGCCTTATTGTTACTGGACTCCATTCCCACGTAATTCAAGCAACAGTGATCACTGGATCAGCAAAAGGATACGAATTGTTCATTCCACGCATTGATTTATGTCCTTCGGACACCTGTCTTCCGTTTAAGCTTCGGCGTCAACAGTTTCCAGCAAAACCAGCTTTTGCCATGACAATAAACAAGTCATAAGGTCAAACTCTACACCGTGTTGGCATATATCTACCGGAGCCCGTTTTTGGTCATGGAGAACTCTACGTTGCATTTTCAAGAGTTAAAATGAGATCCAACATCAAGGTGCAAGATCTTCATACCCCTTTACAAGGAAAGTTGCTTATAGATAGTCAAAACGTATTCACAAGAAATGTGGTGTACAAAAATATTTGGGTTGATATTGTTAACAAACAAACAAACAAATATATTATAGTGTCGATGTACTTCTTTCGTCTGATGATTTATTTAAATACAGTTAGATATTCATGTAATGGTTTATATATTTTGATGATCTGTTTAATAATTTCGTTCAGTTGTATTAAGTTCTATGAGCAATAAAATGTAATGATAATGTATATATTTTACCCGGAAAATCCTGTGTATTCATTGCATTATTCTTAAATCTTCATAAATAAACTACATACATATTCCAGAATACCCGATGCGTTAGAATCGGGCCACCATCTAGTTTTAATTAATAATTCCTATTGTAACACCCCTTTAAGCTGCCTCCGTGAGCAGGTTGTCCAGTAGTTCTCACCTCAATATGGTGCAGAGCTTCCAGATAAATCTTGCTGGAAGATCTAGAGGAATGAAGGAGGGTCTTCTTCCTCTCCTGCCAAGAGTCGACTTGGGAAGCCCCTGTCCATGCTCCGTACACACTCACAAGAGATGAAGTTGAAACACTTAACAGATTTATTTATAGGGGATAAATGGTGACAATTGCTGGGGGAATAACAAGAAACAGCAAGGTTTGAAACAGCTACAAGATGTGGTTTGAAATAAACCTGAATGTTAGGGGTGACACTTCCCCTTTAAATTACAATAGCCACACACCTAATTAATCACTCCAAACCTATAAATTGTTTCAGGAATGAAAACAATACAGTCCAGTTGCCACGGATGTTGGCGCGCTTGCAATGATTAAGAACATGTAGTTCGAAACGCGTTTGCTGTTTCCCTCCCAAGGTGGACTTTTTATATATTTTGCTATGACCCAATAAAATACTTGGTTTTATAAGATTTGTCCAGCTGGAGTTTTGGTTCCTCAAATGTATGCCCGGTTGCACTGCTGGTTCCGTGCTGCGATTTTCTAGGTGGGTGAGCTGATTTTTCCCTTTTTTCTTTTTGTTACAGGAATTATTGGTGCACTTCATAATATAGTGAGAACAAAATCCCCTTCACTACTGGTCCTGTTATAAACTCCTTGTGCATTGAACCACAAGTCCCAGCAATGCTCTCATACAAATGGAACGACAAACCCAGCAATGCTCTCTTACCAATGGAGCCACAAGTCATAGCAATAGCTACTCCCTCCTTGATGTAGCAGGTCTGTAGTCACAAAGGGTTCCAGCTTGGGGCTGCGGGTTCCATGTGCTAGGTCACACAGGGAATGGAAGGCAGAATCCCAACAAGTGACAATAAGGAATGCACTGGTGGTCCCAGGTAGCTATAAGTGCCCCTTGGACTGTAATACGAGCAGATAGAACACAGCTAATATAGTGAATGCCCAGCAAGTCCAGGTGTGCATAAAGTTATAAATAAATTAATGTCATATAGCAGCCCTAGGTGGATTTTACTAAATAAGTGTCACATGGCAGTTGAACATAGTCCAGCATATGCCAACAGATGCATAAGATGTATGGGCTATTACAATGCAAGCATAGCTGCAACCAGCATATCATATAATCATCTAATAATGATGGCACAGTCTACTGAATGGTAGAACAAATGCCGGCTATGTATTACGCGCCCCCAGGGCAGTGGGGTACTCGGTGTCCGGGCCTATGGATGGGGGGGGGGATATGTCACAGTGGCTTTGTAGTTTGTAGTTTGATCGTGACGCCACCTGTGGTTTCTAGTAATTTGTACCAGCGCTGCTGCAGACATCTGAGGCAGTTGATAGGCAGCTAGGATGGAACAGCTCCCCACAGGTGGAGCGGGCCTCAGGGCAGTGGAGAGTTTGACGGTGGGTGGTGATGCTGGGGCTTGTAGTGCAGTCGGGATGGCACAGCAGGAGTAACTGACAGAGACAGGGGATTCGCTTCAATACCTTTACTGGTGCGGATGTCAGGTACGGTCCAGGGTACTCGGTAGGAAGGGTGCACTTCAGGACTTCTCCCCAGTGAGCGGGTATAGGGCCTCCTGGTCCGTGTCTGCCTCTCTGTATGCTCCTGGCCAGCCTGTAACTGGGCCTAGCTTCTGTGTCGTGCTGTTCCTTCACCTGTCGCTTGATAATAGGACCTTCCACTGGCAACCACTATCCCTGGGCGCCGGGGCCTTCGTGGTTCCTGGTCCTGTAATGGGTTTAGCTTCAGGTCGGCCAGGGACTTGTAGTCCTCCTGGTATGCTGGTGATCCCTACTGGGTATAAAGGGACCCTGTAGGCGCGGACCCAGTGTCTGGTTTGTATACTCGGGGGTGAGCCTATAATGCTCCTCTGCCCCCTCAACTCCTCTCTCCTCTCCTCTTTGCCTTCGGCCACACACGGGGCCCTCAATATGGCAGCAGACGTGCTGTGTCTTCGCTGCTCTCAGTGTCAACACGCTCTCTGACTAAACAACCAACTGACTGCCTAACTCCACCCTCCATATATATCTCCCTAACGGGCTCCCTCTGGTGGTATGAGGTGGAAGGGTGGAGGTGTTTGTATGTAATGAAGGCCTTTTGGGGAGAAGTCCGTCAATGCACCCTTTTGGGTCCTGTGGTAGCAGTGAAAAGCAGGGTGCCACATGTAGAAATACTTTGAATCATGATAGGGAGCCTGGGGCTAGACAGAGCGGTCGACCAAGCGCCTCAACGCTCGTTTCACCTCACGGCTTCGTCAGGAGGCGTGGTTAAAGTAAGATGTGGGTCTATTTATATGAACTAGGTGTACAGATCACCAATCGACGCGCAGTTAGTCGCGATGCCCCGCCTCCCGTGATGCCGCGGCCCGGCATGCAGCCCGCGAGATGGGAAGGAGGAACTACGTCACCCCCCCATCACTCGGGCAACGACGCACGGACCATGACGCCACAGGGGCGCCGCAGTGTACGAGTGAAGGCACGTCCTTATGTGGAAGATAGAAGGCTGCAAGCAAGATGTGCCCAATTTCTGAATGAAATCATCGCTGACGGGGGGTGGCCAGTCCCCCACCACCAACAAGGACAAACCAGAAAATAATAATGGGTGAGTATGAAAGGAGCCGCACAATAATCATAGCAGGCATCTTAAATGATATCTAATGCAGATAATATGAATGTATATACAGTGCTTTGTGAAAGTATTTGGCCCCCTTGAACTTTTCTACCTTTTGCCACATTTCTGGCTTCAAACATAAAGATGTAAAATTCTATTTTTTTTTTGGGAAGAATCAACAACAAGTGGGACACAATCGTGAAGTGAAACGAAATTTATTGGATATTTTAAACTTTTTTAACAAATTTAAAACTGAACACTGGGGCGTGCAATATTATTCGGCCCCCTTGAGTTAATACTTTGTAGCGCCACATTTTGCTGCGATTACAGCTGCAAGTCGCTTGGGGTATGTCTCTATCAGTTTTGCACATCGAGCGGCTGAAATTCTTGCCCATTCTTCCTTGCAAAACAGCTCGAGCTCAGTGAGGTTGGATGGAGAGCGTTTGTGAACAGCAGTTTTCAGCTCTTTCCACAGATTCTCGATTGGATTCAGGTCTGGACTTTGACTTGGCCATCCTAACACCTGGATACGTTTATTTTTGAACCATTCCATTGTAGATTTTGCTTTATGTTTGGGATCATTCTTGTTGGAAGATAAATCTCCGTCCCAGTCTCAGGTCTTTTGCAGACTCCATCCATTTGGCTCCGTCCATCTTCCCATCAATTTTAACCATCTTCTCTGTCCATGCTGAAGAAAAGCAGGCCCAAACTATGATGCTGCCACCACCATGTTTGACAGTGGGGAAGGTGTTTTGAGGGTGATGAGCTGTGTTGCTTTTACGCCAAACATATCATTTTGCATTGTGGCCAAAAAGTTTGATTTTGGTTTCATCTGATCAGGGCACCTTATTCCACATGTTTGGTGTGTTTCCCAGGTGGCTTGTGGCAAACTTCAAACGAGACTTTTATGGATATCTTTGAGAAATGGCTTTCTTCTTGCCACTCTTCCATAAAGGCCAGATTTGTGCAGTGTACGACTGATTGTTGTCCTATGGACAGACTCTCCCACCTCAGCTGTAGATCTCTGCAATTCATCCAGAGAGATTATGGGCCTCTTGGCTGCATCTCTGATCAATTTTCTCCTTGTTCGAGATGAAAGTTTAGAGGGACGGCCGGGTCTTGGTAGATTTCCAGTGGTCTGATACTCCTTCCATTTCAATATGATTGCTTGCACAGTGCTCCTTGAGATGTTTAAAACTTGGGAAATCTTTTTGTATCCAAATCCGGCTTTGAACTTCGCCACAACAGTATTTCAGACCCGCCTGGTGTGTTCCTTGGTCTTCATGATGCTCTCTGCACTTGAAACAGAACCCTGAGACTATCACAGAGCAGGTGCATTTATGCGGAAACTTGATTACACACAAGTGGATTCTATTTATCATTACCAGTCATTTAGGACAACATTGGATCATTGAGAGATCCTCACTGAACCTCTGGAGTGAGTTTGCTGCACTGAAAGTAAAGGGGCAGAATAATATTGCACGCCCCACTTTTCAGTTTTAAATTTGTTAAAAAAGTTTAAAATATCCAATAAATTTTGTTCCACATCACGATTGTGTCCCACTTGCTGTTGATTCTTCCCAAAAAAATTAGAATTTCATATCTTTATGTTTAAAGCCAGAAATGTGGCAAAAGGTAGAAAAGTTCAAGGGGGCCAAATACTTTCACAAAGCACTGTATATATGTATAGCTGCTCACTGCATATGATATATGCTAATTACCAGCAGAAAAAGTACATATGCACTCTCCATTTAGGGGGCAATATAGCTCAATACAACATAAATATCTATAACATATTTAGGCAATCACAGAATCGATTAAATACTGGTCAAACAATTATGCTCTGTCCCCAAATAATGTCCATAAATGAACCACATTATCAATAAGGAACGGTGAGAAAGAGAACAATAGAGAGTAATCGTCATATATAATATAATAAATATGCTAATAACAATTAAGGGCCAAATCACAATGCAGCAGATATAAGAGTAGATGCAAATCATCAGATATAGATCTTGATAGAACTAGTCATACTGATGTTATTCTCTCAGATGATTCGTAGAGCGTATTATAGAACTTGATGAGTTCAAATGTCCACGTAAAATGAATGGTGATAACAACAAAGCAACAGCCTAGGTATAACAGAGTGCTGAAGATATAAAAAAAACACATAATTAGTGAAAATGTCAGTTCAATATTACAGAATAAAAACATACATATAGGATCCCATCATTAAAATGACGCTATAAATACAGAGATTATAAAAAAGACTTGAAGCTAACAGACTTCTGAAGGCCAGAGGGCACAACCGTATCCAACACAGTAAACCAACGTGTCTCTTTTTGTAGCAGTTTTTGTTTAACATTACCTCCCCTTGTACCCATATACACTCTATCGATGCCACGAACTGAAAGATCTTTGGGGCTAAAGTCGTGGGTATCGAAGAAGTGTCTAGGGATAGTTTTAAGTTGGTGAGGGTCTGAACAAGTAGCGGCATTTTTAATGTCCCTGATGTGCTCTTGGATGTGATTTTTAGAAGTCTTGTGGTCATGCCTATATAGGCAAGATCGCAAGGACTTCTGATGTGGTAAATAACCGCTTCCGTTTCACAGGTGATGTGGTGCAGGATTTTAAAGTTTTTATCTTTACCAGAATTTGAAAAATCAACTGTTTTGGTGATATATTTACATATTGAACATCTACCACAGGGAAAGCAGCCCCAAGGTGGGCCCTTACTGCCAAACAGGAATTGATTTCTTGGAGGGACATAATGGCTTCTGGAGACTATATCTCCTAAGGTCTTAGCTCTACACCATGTCACCAATGGTTGCTTGGTAAGTTGGTGTTGTAGGTCACGGTCCGTGAGCAAAATAGGCCAATGTTTAGAAAGAATCTTTCTTATGTTGATCCAATTGGCATTAAATGTTGTAATGAATCTTGGTTTTGTGTTGGTAATATTAGTCTTATTTTTAGGGCCAGATAATAGATATTGTCTATTAGTTGTTTTGGCTCTCAGAAAGCCACGTTTGATATCCTGATTTGGATAGCCCCTATCTTGAAATCTATGGGATAAATCATATGCTTGTTTGTGAAACTTGTCGTCATTAGAGCAAATTCATCGCGCTCGTAAGAATTGGCCTACAGGAATACAGCTTTTAAGTTTAGGTGGGTATGAGGATGAATAATGTAACAAGGCATTAGTAGAGGTTTCTTTCCAAAAAATGTCTGTCTTGATCCTATTGTCTCTAGATTTGGTAATCAATAAGTCCAGAAAATCAACTGATGTCTGACTATATTTCCATGTAAGATGGATGTTCAGGGCATTATTGTTGAGGCTATTAAGGAATGCGTCCACTCACGACGTGGAGCCCTGCCAGATGAATAATGCATCATCAATATATCGTCACCAGGACATAACGGCTTCATGACCAAGTGTGTTAAGGACAGTATCCCTCTCCCACAGCCCCAGGAACACATTGGCATATGAGGGCGCACAAGACGCCCCCATTGCCATGCCCTGGAGCTGTAGGAAGGGGCGGTCCTTAAACACAAAGTAATTGTGTCTAAGAATAAAGTCCAAAAAAGAAAGAATAAGCGACACAAGGCCTGGATCTAAGTTGGTCATAGTCAAAAAGAATTGCACAGCCGCCATGCCCTGGTTGTGACATATCGAAGTATATAGGGACTCCACGTCGCAGGTGACAAGCCACATATCCTCCTCAAGGACAATCCCATTTAAACGTCTCAGGACATCAGTAGTATCCTTTACAAAGGATGGGAGAGTCTCCACACACCTCTGTAAATAAAAATCCACAAATTTACATATGGGCTCACAAAGACCCCCAATGCCTGACACGATAGGTCTCTCGGGTGGGCAGAGGGGGTCTTTGTGAACCTTGGGCACGAGATAAAAGGTTGACACTATTGGGTATTCTGGTAGCAGAGCCTCTTTCATTTTTGGGGGGATGACTGAATTTTCTACAGCATCATCAAGTAGATGTGAAAGTGAAAGTTCTCTTGTAAAGTCTACCATGGGGATGGTGTCTAACCTCCTGTAGCATTTGACATTATTAAGCTGTTTAAAGGCCTCTAGTTGTATGCTTGAACGGGCCATAACACCACATTCCCGCCCTTGTCCGCCCTTTTAATGACAATGTCCCTAAGATTTTTAAGCTCGTAAATGGCTCGTCTTTGTGATCAAGATTGATTATCATAAGAGACGCCTTCCTTCAATTTGAAGAGGTCCTTTTTAATGAGCTTGACAAAGATATCAACCTGGGAACAGACGGATAGGGGCGGGAACATGCGCGAGCATCTATACAGGTGTGTAGGGAGTCTCACTACATCATCATCTCCTGGTAACCTGACTGGTCTGAAGTTGTAGTGCAGCTTCAGGTTTATCTTCTCTGCCCACTCATTGAGCGGCTGGGCTATGAGCACTTACTCTGTGCCTCTGTCTTCTGCTCTCCAGGATCAGACTCTCACCAGTCTGTAATGGAGGATCTCACACATCTCTCCCTACACAGCTAGCTCCACCCTTCATCTCCAACCTGCTCAGTCAATCAGTCCCTTCCCCTGCTACTTCTCCTCTTCCATGATCCAGAGAGGAGCAATGTCTGCTGAGAGTTTTAGTCCAGGGCAATGCAGCAAGAGAAGCATTAATGTCTGCTGCTGTGAATGCCTGTGGGATCCCAACAGCTGTAGTCTCTGTATACATAGCTTCCACTGCAGGTGTTACATTATAGTCTTATACATTTACACTTTAAAGGGGTTGGAAACTTTTGAAATCAGTTTAGATTAAAAAAAGTCACCCTCAATCCACCTTCCTTATTTGCGCCTCATGTACAGATGTCCTTGTTAAAGACCAGGGCCGGCGTCAGCACCCGGGCAAGTGTCTGGGCCCTGAGCAGGCGGGGGGCCCACTCGCGGTCGGACACCCCTCCGGGCTATGGGCGGAGGAGAGCGGTGCCAGCGCCCGCCCTTCTCCCCCGCTTGCTCAGAGCCCCGGCAGCCGGATACTTACCTCTCCCCGTGCCTCCGCAGATCCGCTGTCTTCCTGCTGTGCACTCCCTGTGATGTCTCAGGTCAGAGGGTGCGGTGACGTCTTTCCACCGCTAACTCCCCTGAGCCGTCACAGGCAGCACAGAGTGGGAAGATTCTGGCGATGCTGGAGTCCGGACCTGAGCAGCGGCAGCAGGAGAGGAGGAGTGAGGTGAGTATTTGATTATTTATTTTTTTAATGTATGGAGGCATGGGGCATTATATGGGGGGGTGACATCCTGCATGGGGCATTATAAAGAGGGGGCTGACATCCTGTATCGGGCATTTTAAAGAGAGGGGGGTGATATCCTCCATGGGGCATTATATGGGGGGGAGAAGTGACATATAATGCCCCATGCAGGATGTCCCCCCCCATATAATGCACCATGCAGGATGTCCCTTCCCTCTCATATAATGCCCTTTGCAGGATTTTACCCCTCATATAATGCCCCATGCAGGATGAGGGGTAACATCCTGCATGGGGCATTATATGGGAGGGAAGGGACATCCTGCATGGTGCATTATATGGGGGGTGGAGGGACATCCTGCATGGGGCATTATATGGGGGGGAGAAGTGACATCCTGCATGGTGCATTATATGGGGAGGAAAGGGACATCCTGCATGGGGTATTATATGGGGGGGAGAAGTGACATCCTGCATGGGACATTATATGGGGGGTGACATCCTACATGGGGCATTATATGGGGGTGACATCCTGCATGGGGCACTATATGGGGGAGAAGTGATATCCTGCATGGGGCATTATATGGGGGGGAGTGACATCCTGCATGGAGCATTATATGGAGGGTGACATCCTGCATGGGGCATTATATGGGCGGGACAGCCTGCATGGGGCATTATATGGGGGCCAGTATCCTGTATGGAGCGTTATAAGAGGACCAGTATCCTGTACGGAGCGTTATATGGGGGCCAGTATACTGTACGGAGCGTTTTATGGGGGCCAATATTCTGTATGGAGCGTTATATGGGGGCCAGTATTCTGTATGGAGCATTTTATGGGGGCCAGTATTCCGTATGGAGCGTTATATGGGGGCCAGTATTCTGTATGGAGCATTTTCATTTTATGGGGGCCAGTATATTGTGTGGAGCGATTTGCCGGTTTCTGAGCTATTGTGGAATTTACAATAGATATCACTCATGTAATGTAAGAAGTGAAACCTTTGGCATTGCCCCATACTTATATTTCTCTGCGGTATCTGTGCATAATGAATCGTGGTATGTGTTAAAGGGGCCCACTGAGACTCTTTCGCCCGGGGCCCACAAAAACCTGGAGCCGGACTTGTTAAAGACCATTGTTGGTTGAAACGTTGGATGTTATCTGTTCTTCCTTGCTGGATCAAAATAAAACATACTATTACTATATACTATATATATTGCAGCAAGAATTTATACTTTGATTTCTTCGATGCTGAGGTTTGCTTTACACTAGATTAAAAAAAGTTATACACAACTTACTCATCCATGCTGCTCTGATTTGTATGCCTCCTGGTCCCCATACAGTTTCTTTACCTTTAAACAGTTGATCATGTACCATTTTACTATGTGAAAACTGCAGCCAAGTGGCATCACTTTGAGGTACATTTAGAGGGGAATAGAAAACCTCAATTCTGCCATTTTTTAACATTTTAAATTTCACGTTATTCACTGTGCGGCAAAAATAAAGTGTTTTCTTATGGAGCTAAGAGAAGGCTTGGTTTTTGGGGTTTTTTTGTTTTTTTTTGGGGGGGTTGAGACAAGCTGTAATTTTTATTGTTATTATTTTGGGGTACGTATGAATTTTTGATTACTTATTATTCAATTTTTGGGAGTATGGATGAATAAGAATATCTTTATTAGTTTCTTTTTTGCAACATTCTCTATGGTGTATACTTGACAAACAAGTGAATTCTTCTGGTCAATATAATTATTGAGATACCTAATTTACATGTATTTATATATTTTTTTGGTCATCATATTTTCAGAGTTATATTTGATTTCATTTTTTCAGTTTACAAAGCTATTTAAGGCCACGTTCACACATTAACTATCTGATCAGTTTTCACATTAGTATTTGTAAGCCAAAACCAGGGGTGAAACAATCAGCGGAAAAGTATATTAGAAACGTCACCACTTCTGTATTTCTCACCCACTACTAGTCTTGGCTTACAAATACTGAGGTAAAAAACTGACCAAATACTGAATGTGTGAACGTGGCCTTTGGGCTTGTTTTTTTCTTAACAAGCTGTAGTTTTTATTGCTGACGTTTTGGATACTAATTCTTTTTGATCACTTTTTGTGTAAATATTTGTGAGGTACGATAAAATAAAACAAAGATTATTGGTCTATTTAAAACTTTTTTTACATCACTTTTTAGGCTATGTACGCCTGATGCGTATTTGAAGCAGGAATTTCCTGAGCGTTTCTGCATCTCCTTGGCAGGAAAAACGCATGCGGATTTTACATGCATTTTTGACGCGTTTTTGATGCATTTTTTACATGCTTTTTTGAAGCGTTTTTGTACATCAATGAATGCTGTTTGGAGCTAAATAAAGTTATTTGGTGGGACATTGCTTAAACCCTTGGATTGTCATAAGAACTGGGGTGATTATATTGGTTCATTTAAATGATTAAAGAATGTATCTGTTGTATTTCAAATAAAGTGTTTACACTGTGTCTTTCTGTTTATTTAACTCTTTACTTTACTTTAATTAAGTTTGTAAATGACCACATCCACACTGCGTTTAAGTGCAGAAAAATCAAAGAGATCCATTAATGTAAAAACAAGGTTTTATTTAGTCAATCAATTAAAATGTCAGACCAGACTAAGTAATAAATACAACATATAATTAAAATAGAGGAACAGAGTGCCCAGTATAAGGGGAATAGCTCCTGCCCAGAATATAACAATAGTATCACATATAGTAGGCTCAGAAAATCAATAGAAATAGTTAGTCATAATGGTCATGCGATATCAATATGTGCTGCAATTACATCTGCAAACTGACATTTAGGACAACCTAGCTAAAAAGATCTGCATGGGGTGTAAAATTAATGAGGGGATTTGTTTGAAAAGCCATTCTTTATATAATTGTATCCAATTATAGATGTTAGATTTAATTAAGTTTGGTCTGGTCATGAAAAGGGCTAATTGACACCTTGACATAACCAAACAAAAGAGCTAGGTTCAGCTAGTCCCATTCACCCAATTTTCATTAGCATTTCTATTCATGTAATTTATGCGAGCTTCTATTTTTAGCCTGGGAAGGTGCTATTAGGCAAACATGGTCCCTGGCCAAAATTAATAGCTCACAACTGGTTCGTTAGCCCCTACGTCCCCCCGATCAGCACTCAGCAGCGCTTTGGACACAAGGTATTTTTGTTGCGTCCAAAACGCAGTGTTTTAATGCCGCACATTTGTTGTCGGTACATGTGAATCCACCGCATATAATGACACTTCAATCTGTCAAAATCTGCAGTGGAGACTAGCGTGTCCGCTACAGAAATTGATACGCTGCGGGTGAGTTTGGGTACGTGGCCATGGTCAGGAGCCGCTGCAGGTTTGACGCTGAGTGTTTATACAGCATCAAACCCGCAGTGTCCAGATGTTACGGAATAGTGGATGGGATCTCTAGAAATCCCATGTCCACTATGCATGCATCTGAGGCTGTCTTTCAGGACCACAGCATGTCAAATTCTCTTGCGGAGTAGCTAGTCTGTGTAACAGAAATTTGACCACTAGAAAGTACTGAATGCGGTAAATCCGCATGGTGCAGTGAACACATGTGGATTTACTTGAGTTTGATAGAATGCAACTTTTTGGACGCAGAAAAAAATATGCGTCCAAAGCGCTGCTATGTCCAGATCGTGGGCACAGAACCTGGGCTCCCGCGTCATTTTTATAACCAGCAGAGGGAAAGCCGACCACTGGGGGCTGATATTAGTAGCCGGGGAAGGGGCCATTAGCCAACAATGTTCCCTCGCTATTAATATCAGCCCACAGCTGTTTGTTTAGCCTTTTCTGGCTAGATTACAAGGGGACCCCAGAAAAAAATTGATGTGGGATCCCCCTATAAAATTTAACCAGCAAAGGTTAAACTAGACAACTGCGGGCTGATATTAATAGCCATGGAAGGGGCCATGGATACTAGCCCCCTCTGCGGCTATTAATATCACCCCTCAGAAATCACAGAAATGGCGCATCCATAAGAGGCGCCAAATCTGCCACTTTGCATCCGCTCTTCCCACTGCCTTGTAGCAGTGGCGCGTGGGGTGGGGTAATGGGGTTGGGGTTCACGTCAGTCTTGTATTGGCAGCTGACGTGAAGCCCAGCTTAGTAATGGAGGGTGTCTCCAAGACCCCCCCATTACTAACTCTGTAGTAAAATGGTCGCCGCCTTTTCAATAAAAACACAGCCAGAATAAAGTATTTTAATTAAATAAAAAACACACGGTTTTTATTTTTTTTTTTAATTGTACGCCTCCGCAAAGCCCTCGATCTCCTGAAAAAAACATAAAATAACAAATAACCATATCCCTCACCTGTCCGCCATCAACGGCGTGTCCCACAATGATCTGGGTCACTTCTACAGCTGTGACATCAGCAATCACTGATGTCACAGCTGTAGAATACAGCACTGTATACTGACACGGGTGTAAAATCACCCCTATCAGTATACATGCTGCAGGAGCTCACTGGTGTTCATCAGCTGAAGACCAGCTGATCAGCCCCGGCGAGCTCACCACCATGGGAACCTTCTTCTAAAGGTTCCCATGGTGAGGTCACATGACCGATCAGCTGATCGCTGACGTCACCACAGGTATCAGCTGATCGGTCACGTGAGTGATCAGCTGATTCCTGACGTCACCGCAGGTCCTGGCAGCTTGGTATACTGTGGAGCGCAAGCCCGCACCCCGCAGAATACCGCCAGCCGCTGGGAGCAGCGCATCGCCGCCGGGGACCAGAAGGACACCAAGGGCCGCCGGACAGGGGAGTATGAGGATTTTTTTTTAATTTTTACTTTTTTTTTTTTTTTTAAACCGCGGGCACGCGGTCTGGGCAGAGCAGTCTACTGCTCCTCCCAGGCACTCCCCGCTCTTGCTGTTATCAGCGAGAGCGGCGGTCAGATGAGAGGAGTAGTAGCCTCCTCTCTCAATCCGGATACCACCCACAGTGCGTTTCCGGCGCGAATTTGCACCCATTGGCTTTCATTGAAATGCAGCAAATCCATAGGTTACCTGCGGTTTTGCTGCGTTTCAATTCAAGTCAGTGGGCGTGAATTTGAGGCAGAAAAGCCCGAACAATGGTCCTGCTGCGTTTTTTAATGCAATGCGAATCCGGAGCGGAAATTTCCGCATCATATGCACAGCACATCCGGATTCGCATTGCTATACATGGCAGACCTATTAACAGGTGTTGCAGCTGCGTTTCCGCAGAGGGAATACCGCCGCGAAAACGCATCAAAAACGCTACATGTGCACATAGCCATATGCAGGAATATTTTCATCGTTTTTTCTCCAAAATAAGTCCTTTTTTCTTCATTAAACAGGGATTATTTTTACATTAAAAAAACAATTTTGAAATTGTTTTAGTCCCACAAAGGATTTGAACTTGCATTCTGTTTACTTACTTTATAATCCACTGCACTACTTGTAGTTTAGAGCATTATCCTTGCCTGTCAGTATAATACTGACCAGCCGCCTATTATACCTCACATATGGCAGGATATAATATGCTTCTGTACTTGATAGACCCAGAAGACATCATTAAGCTTTTGGTTGTCATGGTAACTGATAGGCACCTCACCTCACAATTGCATTGTGGTGGGTCTGATTGGGTGACAAAGTGAGTGTTCTCTCTGTTAAACTCCTTAGATTCCGCAGTGGCTACTGACCATGGCATCTAGGGGGTTACATAGGCTGGGTGGGGGTAATAGCTAAAGATTCTTACTTTAAGACCACGGCCCCACTATCAGTATTTGGTCAGTATTCAGTCAGTATAGGTATTGAGAATTGAGGAACAATCAGAGAAAAGGTATAATACAAACAAGTGCACAAATTCTGCATTTATCACCCACTCCTGGTTTTGGCTCCCACTCCTGAGAAAAAATACTGACCGAATACTCACCAAATACTGATAGTGGGGCCGTGGCCGAAACGTTATTGTGTATGGACCCAAAGTGGAAAAGCAAACTGTACTCCTGTACTGGACCAACGCTGCTCGACTTCTCTGGCCCCAATGCCGCCACCAGTCTCCTGAGATACACAATGTCACATTACTGCTCTGCTGTATGACGGTTGCAGCCATCACATTTCAGTAGAACAGGAAACTCCTGTTTAGATGGAATGTGAAGGCTGCAGCCATTAGGTGACATTGTTTAGGTCAGGAGACACGGTGGCCAGTGACGAGAATTATTGCCGGTCTGGGAGGTGAGTGCAGCTTTACTTTTATAACTACCAAACGTGGATTCTATACGTAGTAAATTTAAAATTGGGAAAAACCCCTTTAGTACCGCACATTTTTTAAATTTTAATAACCAAGCATTTTTTGTTTTTTTGTTTTTTTCATTGTCACTTTTCAAGAGCCACACATTTTTTTATTTTTTCATTGATATAGCTGTGATATAGGCCATATTTGATGCAGAATGAGTGGTATTTTTCAATGGTACTATTGTGGAGAGGTAGTACATACAGCTTATTATGTTTTTCTGTTTTCTTTTACGTTTTTCTTGTTTTTTTACTATTCACTGTGTTGTTAAAATTACATGTTAAAGTGTCTTTCTCATAATGGGTAACATTGACGTGCTTGTAAAGACGAGCAACTTTGCCATTTAACTCTTTTCAAAAATACTCTTCGTTCTCTTCCTCAACCCTGCAGTAAAGTAAACATTGTAATTTTATTCTGTGGGACATTATGATTGTGGCGGTGCCATATATTTGTTTTTTTATAGTGAACTATTTTAAAACCTGTTTAAAGGTTTTTGAGTAAGATTTTTTTAATTCTTTGTTAAACCTTTTTTTGCCCTACCCCCTTCCCCCAGGACACTTGTACAGTGATGATGTGATTGATTTAATAAAGCATTGAAACATATAGTGTTGAAATGTGAAACTGACTAGCTAACTATAGCGTGTGCCTAATTGCAGACTTGGTAAGGTCCCTGGCTGCCATAGTAAAGCATTGGACCGCCATGATCAAAGTGTGACGGCTGACAGAGGAAGCCTATCCCCACAGTTTCATCTGCAAACTAGAAAAGATAGAGTTAAAAGTTCTAAACTCCGCAATCAGGGCTGTTGATAGGATGGCTGCGATCATAATATGTTGTTTTAATGCCTCCTTTTCCAGAACACCGAGTTTAGAGAAAACGGTACCCTGCCCAGTTCCTTCAGTGCCATAGTTGTTACTGACCGTGGCAAGTAAAGCCCCCCCATACATCCTAGATAGATGTCAGCTGAACATTGGTTTGGTTGATCGTTTGGCCGCTAGCCATTTCGTCCAGTTCTCTAATACACAGGAGACTTGCTCACCTGTGTTCTTTATGAAAGAGCCACCACCAAACATGGTGGCTTATCTCCAAGAGAACAAAAGTATTGGCAGTCTGCATCAGACAAGCAGAATCCTCCTCTGATAATCAATTGTCCGAAACCCCCATGCACATTAGCCCCTTCATGCATATGGGCATAACTGGACGTCTGGACTGGGATGACTGCATATGGAGATGGCTTTGGTTCTATATTTCAAGTTCGGGGTTTGTATTAAATGTGGTGGGGTTGTGTCTGTATTAGGTGGGCATCAAGTCTATGCTAGGAAGGGTCTGTATTTATAAAGAGGGTCTCTTCTCAATTTATGGGGGTCTAGTTTGAGATCTGCTTATATTTAGTGATCTTGTCTGTATTAGCTTAAGGGCTTCGCGAGTTACTGTTAAAATAGGTGGTCTAGTCTATGGTCTGAAGAATTAGCTGGGTAGAAAGGCAAAATGAGCAATTGTAAGTACACAGTGCTGTCTAATATGATGATTGATTTATATTTATTTAAGTCCCTTATATAGTGCCATTAATTTCACAGCACTTTAGCAGACATTATTGGCACTGTCCCCATTAGGGCACACAGTCTAGATTCTCTATCAGTATGTATTTGGATTGAAGGACGAAACTGGATTAACCTGAGGAAACCCTCGCAAACACGGGGAGAATATAGAAACTCTTTGTAGATGTTGTCCTTGGTGGGATTTGAACCCAAGACCCCAGTGCTGCCAATCAACTGTGCTAACCACTGAGGCACTGTGCTGCCCTGATTGCAATATATTAGGAGTAGTGATGAGTGAATGTGCTCGCCACTGCTCGGTTCTCGCCCGAGCATCACGGTGCTCGACAAGCATGGCGCTCAGAGAGTATTTCCGGGTTGCTTGGGCGGGAACTCGGGTCCCCTCCCTGCATGTTTGGAGCTCTTTAGAGAGCCAATGAACATGCAGGGATTGCCTGCCACGCAGTGTAATGCCATAGCCATGCTGGTTGTGGCAATACAGTGATTGCCTGGCCGCACAGCGTCATTAGGTCTATATAAGACCTGGCACCGCTATGCTCGTCACAGTCTACCCCGGAACCAGGCAGAGGAGGGAGAGCTGCTGAGTCAGGGAGAGATTTGCTTGTTTATAGTTAGTATAGGTATACCACAACATACAGGTGCATCTCTCTAAATTAGAATATCATCAAAAAGTTAATTTATTTCAGTTCTTCAATACAAAAAGTGAAACTCATATATTATATAGTCATTACAAACAGAGTGATCTATTTCAAGTGTTTATTTCTGTTAATGTTGATGATTATGGCTTACAGCCAATGAAAACACAATAGTCATTAGCTCAGTAAATTACAGTAATTAACAAAAAACACATGCAAAGGCTTCCTAAGCATTCAAAAAATGTCACTTAGTCTGTTTCAGTAGTCATTGACACACTCCATCCGTGTCTTCAACACGGTCAAGTCTCAGTAGCTGTGAGTCTGGACCGCATATTCCTCACCCTGATCCTCCTTCCTCCCACCATGCTGAGTGCCCGAAGACAACTGATCCCACACTTGGACACTCAGAAGAGCTTTTCACTTTTCCATTTGTAGATTTGGGCCTCTCGTCCGGCCAGCTTCAAGCGAGTCAAGAGGAGAACGCGTATAGCGATGCCCAAATATTGGAACAGCCACGGTCACATGAAGGCAACGGTGGGAAAGTGCAATTACTGTTGCAAGAGGTGGATGATGATGATGAGACACAATTGAAAGAAAGTCAGGAGGAGGACCAGGGTGCGGAAGTGGAACACAAGGTGGTGGATGATATAGTAACTGACCCAACCTGGCAGGGGGACATACAGAGCGAGGACAGCAGCACACAGGGGGAGGGAGGCGTAGCACCACAACAGGCAGGAAGAAGCAGTGTGGTGGCTTCAGAAGGCGGGAAAGCGTTCCTCGTAACGCCAACACGACAGAAGTTGCCAGTACAACTGTTAGGTCTTCCCGAGACTGGTTGTTTTTTAAAGACTCTGCAGATAACCCCAAAAAGGGCATTTGAACCACCTGCCATGCCATCATCAGCAGGAGTAGCAAAACTAGCAGCCTGACCACCACCAGCATGATCAGGCACAAGGCAGCAAAGCACCCGACTAAGTAGGCTGAACCCCAGGGTCGAGAAACAGTGTCTGCGGGTGACACCACTGCTTGTTCTTCTGTTATGCGTGCACGCCAATCCCCTGTCCATAGAACATGCCATCATGCTTCCTGCCATGTCGTTGTACACTCTCAACTAGCACCATCAGCAAGCACATCCATGTCCTTGTCCCAGCGCAGTGTTCAGTTGTCCCTACCCCAGTCCTTGGAATACAAGCGCAAATATGCAGCCAACGCCCCACAGGCGACACTACTAAATGCACACATTTAGCGATTGCTTGCGCTCGAAATGTCACCTTTTAGGCTCATGGAGATGGAAGCTTTCCGCAACTTGATGGCGGCGGCTGTCTCTTGGTACTTGGTCACCAGCCACCACTATTTCTCCGGGTGTGCCGTCCCCGCAATACAAGATCACGTGTCCCACAACATTAGCCGTGCCCTCAACAACGCGGTTACTGGGAAAGTGCACCTAACCACGGACACGTGGACAAGTGCTTGTGGGCAGGGATGGTACATCTCACTGACGGCACACTGGGCTAATATAGCGGAAGCCGGGACCCAGTCGGACCTTGGGATGGAACACGTCCTCCCGACGCCGAGGATTACGGCCCCTGGGTCAATCAGGGTTGCCCCCACATTCTACAGCTCCTGCACCTCCTCTTCCTCTTCAGCCTCCATCTCCGAAATTACCACATTAGTTGCAAGCTGGAAGCACTGCAGCACTGCCTCGGCCAAGTGGCAACAGGCTGTGCTGAAGCTAATATGCTTAGGTGACAAACCGCACAATGCTGAAGAGTTGTGAACAGCTCTGAAAGAGCAGGCAGATCTGTGGCTGACACCGCTGACCCTACAGCCAGGCATGGTCGTGTGTGACAATGGCCAGAACCTGGTGGCGGCTCTGAGGGGAGGCGAGCTCACACACGTACCATGCCTGGCCCATGTGTTTAACCTATCCTGATCTGACGGATCTGCCAAAGTACGCCAATTTGTCAAAGTACGCCACCTGTATGCCCATTTTAGAAAGTCAGCTACAGCTTCCACCACCCTTGCCATGCTTCAGCAGCGTTTGCAGCTTCCAGCTCACCGACTGATCTGCGATGTCACCACGCGTTGGAACTCTACATTGCAGATGTTGGGAAGGATTTGTGAGCAGAAGAGGTCAGTTGTTGACTACCAGCATCATCAGTTCAGACTCCACACATAAGACCTCAGGAGTGGACATGGATCTCAGACATATGTAACATCCTCCAAAACTTTGAGGACTCCACCAAGATGGTAAGCGGCGATGACACCATAATTAGCATCACCATCCCGCTTCTCTGTCTTCTGAAATGCTCTCTGCTCACAATTAAAGAGGATGCATTGCAGGCGGAGCACGATGAGATGGAGCAAGGAACCATACAGGGTGATTCCACACAGCCCAGCCTCATCTTATCCCAATGTGGATTGGGTGACAATGAGGAAGAGGAGGAGGAAGAACAAGAGCTAGTTTCCTGCTCTATAGACGGGACTACCTGCACAACTGTCATACCGTCTGTTCAGCATGGATGGCCTGAGGAGAAGGAGAAAGAGGAGGAGGATGAGGAGGAGAGCATGGTCAGTCGTCCTCTTGGTGAGGACACGGAAGTCTTGCCTCTTTGCAGTCTGGCACACATGGTTGAGTTTATGTTACGCTGCCTTTCCCATGACCCTCGCTTTGTTGAAGTTTTGGGTGACGGTCATTACTGGTTGGTGACACTTCTAGACCCACGCAACAAGGAGAACTTTCTGTCTCTTATTCCCTTGCAGGACAGGCCTAATAAAATGGTGCAGTACGAGAAGGCCCTTGTTGCGGAATTATTTAAAAAATTCCCATCTGAAAACGCTTGTGGCAGAGGTCACAGTTCGTTGGACAGCCAAGGAGTACAGGCGAGAGAGACACAAATGCAATCCAGCAGAGGCGGGGGAACACTGTCAAAGCTCTGGGACAGTTTTCTCAGACCCTCCCATCGCATAGGCTCTGAGGCACGGGGTACTCTTCCAAGGAGGGAAAAGTTTCTGAAGATGGTGAGGGAGTACCTTGTCGACCGTACCAACTTCCTCCGTGATTCCTCTGTGCCTTATAATTATTGTGTTTCCAAGCTGGACATGTGGCATGAACTGGCTCTTTATGCCTTGGAGGTCCTAGCCTGCCCTGCCGCTAGCATTTTGTCAGAGCGGGTTTTTAGTACCCCCGGTGGAATTATAACCGATAGACGCATCCGCCTGTCAACTGAAAATGCTGACAGGCTGACTCTTATAAAAATGAACAACTGTTCTCAACACCACCAAATGATAGCAGTGTAACATAAACTCAAATGCAGTGTATTTTTGGGAGGTCTAACTCTATTCCCATACACCTCTGTCTTCACACCCAGACATGGGTATACGCTTCCTGATTTTGTCTATTTGCTCTTGTCCTCCTCCTTCTCCTCATCCTCCACATCCTCCTCCATATCACTACCATATCTACCATATCACCATATCTACGTCTCTTGCAAGGGACATTGGAGTTCCTCCAAATTTTTGGCAGCCGTTGCATTCACTGTATAGGCAAACAGTAAGGGAGACCCACTTCCTAATGATGGGAACATTGTTTTCAGGAGGCCGTCCGACCTCTATGTCTCTTGCAAGGAACACTGGAGCTCCTCCACATTTTTGGCAGCCGTTGCATTCACTCCATAGGCAAACAGTATGGGAGACCCACTCCTCTTTAATGGGAACATGTTGTACTCGTTACTGTAGCCCAGCTCCATATGTCTTTAAATTGTTAGTAGGGTTTTTCCTAAATTTAGGTAGCTGTTGCACTCACTGCATATCCTATAACTATGTAGCAGACCCTCTCCTTTCTAATGGGAACATGTCGTTAATGTGGCCCAGCTGTATGTGTGTTTAAATTGTTAGTGGAGTTTTTCCTAAATTTTGGCAGTCATTGGACTCACTGCATACCCTATAACTGTATAGCAGACTCTATACTTTCTAATGGGAACATGTCGTACTCGTTACTGTGGCCCAGCTCTATGTGTCTTTAAATTGTTAGTGGGGTTTTCCCAAATTTTGGCAGCCCTTGCAGTTACAGCATGGCCATTACCACTATAGGAGACCCACTCCTTTATAATGGGAACATTTTTTTTACTGAAACTGAAACCCTCCTTTATGTCTCTTCAAACGGGTATTGGGGGTATATACGCAATAACAGTATAGGAGACCAACTCTTTAATAATGGGAACAACAAAGCATAGCCGACTGCTGTCCCTTTAAGAATAGTATGGCTGTAAAAATAGTGTGTGACTTTCACAATCCCTCCTTCATAAATGAAACAGGATATGTCTGATGATGTTTCACACAGCACATGGCCAGATAAAGTTGTAAAATGTTAAAATGACATCTCCCGGCGAATGCATTTGTCACGGTTGAAAGCAATGCAAAAGTGCAAAAATGCATCAAAAACGCTATGTCTGAACATAGCCCAAGGTGTGGAGGAGTATTTTTGTTTTTGATTATTTATTTTGCCTTATATACAAGTCATTACTCTGGAAAGGATGTTCCTTAACATATTTCCCAGGAAAATCCATTTTGGTTTCATTTTGGTATTTTTTATTGTGAGTCCATAAAAGTGGCATAATACTCTGACAACGTTGTTGAAAGCAGTGACCTGGGAGTCAGAAATGCTTCCAGGGGTCTTCCCCATGCTGTTCCCATGTCATTTGAGCACTGTTCCCATCGATTTGGGCAATTTTTAGGCCCTCTGCAGACCGCCAGGGGAGGTCGCCAGAAAAATGCTCGAGTTTCCCATAGACTTACATTGGGCTCGTTACTCGGACCGACCACTCGAGCATTCCAATTTTCTCAACCCGAGTAACGAGTACCCGAGCAATTTAGTGCTCGGCCATCACTAATTAGGAGGATAAAAACTTTGATGGGAGTGCTTCTTTAAGTAACAATTGTATGGGGCACCGTTTTCAGGTAACAGACGACGAGAATTTTTTTAGCTCCCAGTAGATAAATGTTTGAAATGATGACCACAGTTTTTTGTAATAAGTAATTTTATTAAAATCCCATCTGATTTAGTACCAGGACCAATGTGAATGAGAGACATTAGTCATCAGATTTAAACCACTTTGTCAGATACATGGTAATAATGAAAGTGATGAGAGACTTATTCATTCTCTCTGCATGATGAGCAAGTGAAATTTGACATGCCCAGTCTTGGCTTGGTAATTAGGTCGAGGTCGTGATTCATTTTTGAATGTCTGCTCCTCTTAAACAATATTTTTTATAGACACACAATGCCAAGTCTAATTGGGACACTCGTTTAGAAAATGCTTTTTTAGATTAATAATGTAGCCTTCTGAGATGGAAATAGATCGGAGGCCTAATTCTACAAGCACCTGCAATTGCTAGTTTTTACTATATTATTTTATACTTTGTCTTTGACTTCATTCAAAAATAGAAAGTGAAATTGTCAACTAAATGCAGATATTTATTATGAACTAATGACTGGAGACAATGGCAATGTAGTATTTTAAACCTTAGTTCTTAAAGGGGTTGCCCACCTTTGGGGCAATTTTTTTTTAACTAAATGCAATCATTTTTGTAATGTGATGCTAGTAAACATTTTCCATGTTTTCCTTCTTTGTTCTCTCTATTGCACTATTTCTGGCTGCAGAATGAGTTAAATGAGAATCCGACAGTGAGCAAAAGTGGATAAACCCTTAAATACTTATCTCCAAAAGTAAGGGTTTGGCTAAAGTTATGGAATTTCACATGCTTGCAAAGTTTTGTTTTCTTGAATGGCGCCATTTTGCACAGTCTGTGATCCTTATGTCACCATCAGGAAAAAGGGGAAAAATGCTTAAAAAACTCTTTATTTACACATCAAAGAGGATTTGACATTGAAATGAATGAGAAGAGTATTTTTGAAGTGTTTTTTTTTACCCTTCACCCCTCCCATTCAAATGACTTAGTATTACATCAGATGGTGTGTTCCTATCATTGAAGCAGGCTCAGAAGCTGAGCCTGCATTAATGCTAACAGATGATTGTTGTGTTATTCCGCCATCATCGGCTTAGTGTCATTAAAACCATATTACGATTTTTCCATTTTTTCCCCCGGCACAGATTGTACTTCTTATTTCCAGTTAAATGCATACTTATAAGTTTGTCATACAGGTATGGGTATGGTCGCTTACTCAAATGGTTCCAAAAATTAGATTTTAGGTTTCATGTTAAAGGACTTACCTGATGTGTTCACCCCTCTATAACTTTGGCTTGAACCAAAACAGAAGCAGGTCTTACTCCAGAAAAGCAACGAGCTCTTTTGATTCTGTAGAAAGGCAAAGTGAAGCATACATAGGGCATACATGGGCTGGCAGCATACAGGGGCTGTTTTTAGTGTTTTGCATCTTTTTTTATTTACCCCATATTCATTTTTCTTTTTGTGCCTTTTTTGAAGTATATTTTATGTGTATTCACCGGGGGTTTATTTTTAGTTCGCCATTGTGGGAAGATTTAAGAGTTTCCAAACGTTTTCTGGAAAAAGTGGCAAAACTTGTCGCAAAGATGCTCAAGTTCTCTCTAATGTGATTTTATGTATGCCTGGTATTTTTGTGCAATTTTTCAAAATATCCAGCTTTTTGTGCTAAAAAAAATTGCAAAAGAAGTTAAAGACAAAAATAAAGGCCATTTTTGATTTTGCACAACATTCATAAACCGTCTGCGCCATTTTGAAGGACTTGACACACAAAACAGCAATGAATACCGCAACTTAAAAAAAATATATATATTTGCAAATTCAGAATCAGGGCCTAAATCACAGGTTTTTAGAGGTTGATTGATCATTTCCGTTTTCTTTTTTTTGTTTTGGGGTATTTATTGACATTTTTGCACCATAGTCTCCAAAATGGAACCATGTGTTCATAATTGTTGCGCAAAATAAAAATATGCTCTTTATTTTTGTGCGCTAGGCAATGTTTTAGAATATAAATTAGCACGTTCAGCTTAAAATGCCATAACATTTGTGTCAAAATTTGCAACAAATATTGCAACTTTTTAAAACATCACAAATGATGAATCAGGCGAAAACATTTAGAAACCTTAAACTCAGCCCATAATGGCGAACGTAGATGAAAAATAACAACAAAAAAAAACATTAAAAAGGCACAAATGAAAATAAGAATAAGGCGCAAATGAAAAACAGCTGAGACAAAAAAGCAAGTGCAAATGTAATAATGACTGGGGCCCTTGGGTTATTATAAGGTTCCCATTTCATTTCTTCGCACAGATTGTATCAAGAACAAGAACATATTATAACAACATTATAACATCTTTTAATTGTTGGTTCATTGATTCAATTGAAAATATTTTCACTTTTTTATTATACTTGTTGTTTTAACCATTGTCTCCGCGCGACTATTCATGGACATTTGTGTGCATTTAATAGTGTGGTTTGTGGCCTCTGTTAAATGTGTCTGGTCCCAGTCTTAATATATTCTGATTGGCTTGTTTTTATGGTATTCTGCTGCGGTAGGAGGTCAAAGTGGACGGATGCTGGTGAATGCCCCATGGCAGCGGCTACCTCAGTTCATTCATCAAGTACAAGCTATAACTTGGAAGCATTTTTTAGGTAAGAAATTTGTTTCCCATTCTGGAAATGCACTTCTTACTCTAGGAAAATAGAAGATGTGACCACAAGGTTTGTCACTTGTTTTATTGTAGTTTAAAGTGAACTACAGCATTTAGTTTTTTTTTGTTTTAATCTATGTAAATTAAAGAATTACATTTTTTATTAAACTGTGTGTATTTGTATGTAATGTAGTGTGTGTTAATATACTCACCTACTGCACCGTTCCGCTCCTCTTCTACGGGACATCACTGCTCTTCAGACTCTCCGGCTTACTCTATGCATGACCCAGATGTGGCTTTTACAACATAAGTCTATGGCACGTCAGACATAGACACTGTATAAAAGACTTCCGGCTCACAGATAGAGCATAGAGTGAGCTGGAGAGTCTGAAGAGCGGTGATGTCACTGAGAAGAGGAGAAGAATGCCGCTGGATCTTAGAGAAGGTGGCGGTAGGCGAGTATATTAACATACCGACACTACCCTACATATTCAGATTTAGTAGAAAAAAAAAAACTTTATGGGAGTTCTGCTTTAAAAATGTTGTGCTGGATAACTTCTTGTCCCTTAAACTGTTTTTTTCTAAATGCAGATCTGCAAATTTCTGCATAGTAGGAGTTATTTGTCAAAAGCCTTGCTGGCTCGAGAAAAAGTATGTAGTACTAGAGGAGCTAAGCACCCTCTAGTAGGGGAGTATTTAAAGGGAGTCTATCAGCAGGTTTTTCCTACCTCATCTGAGAGCAGCCTGATGTAGGCAAAGAGAAGCTGATTCCAACGAGGTATCACTTAGATGACTGGGTGCAGCCGTTCTCAGTCAGAGCTTTTAGATTTAGCCATGAAGCAGAGCTTAAAATCTGTCCCTGCCCACACCAGGCTCTACATATACAATACAACACCAGAGAAATAAAGAGTATATATGGCATAAAAATTGAATTTTTTATTTATAATTCAGTGAAATGTATATTTCAACAATCATAAAGCATTAGGTCACCAAAGTTCATTCAGAATGGAGAAAAATGCAAAATGTAAAGAGGCCATTACATCACCCCAGTACAAGTTCCCCAGTGGTATCCATAAGTCCTACCTAGAGCTGGAATATACAGTATAGGGTAGTGTGCATCAATGCTACATTCTATAAGTTAAGTGGGTCTTACTTACCACTGAAAGTAGAGGGCGAACATACAAGGGCCCGCAATAGATGGTATCCCGGCACAAGGAGCCCCGACGCGCGTTTTGCCGCTAAAGCTGCTGGCTTTATCAAGAGGCACATATACAATGTCTATAGACAGTGAGCTGCCTATCACAGGAGGGTGCGTGTCAGACCAGGGCTCACTGACCAGCTAGCCGCAGCAATGATAAGCTACGGGTGCTAAAACAACCATTGTAAGCAAACAAAACCTCAGAGATTGATAAGAGAGGTATCGCTGAAATCTGTGATTCATCATCTATCTTATGCTGTCTTCAGATTACATAGCAAAAACCTGCTGACAGATTCCCTTTAAGTAGTCCAAGTTTACTATTTAACTCTAGGTTAACAGGAATTTGGAGTTCTGCCTCAGAAAACAGAGCTGCTGCAGCTATATAATTTATTATGAGATAAATCAGCACCGAGATTTAGAGCTGGAAAATTATGATGGTAAAAGTGAAGTTAAGGATGATTTTCCCACTCCAAAAACTAGCATTCACCCTCTCTGCGTCCAGCACCGGCACCCTGCCAGTGCTTGGGTGTTGCCGTTTTGGCTGGAGGTGTGATATCACATTGACAGCTCTCATCACCACTGCTGCCCAACACTGAGCTCAGTTTTTATGCCATGTACCTCAGCTAAGTTCAGTGATTGGCGTCATCAGTGATGCCGGTGGGCATTATGACATTACCCCTGTAGCCAAATGACAAGATCTGAGCAGTAATCGGGGAGCCGTTAATGGCGCCGGTTAGATTGATTGACTACCTGCTCTGCTTCTTGTTTTAGATATATAAGAGCAAGGGGGTCTACTTTCCTTAAAATGGAAAACCTCTTAAAGTTAAAATGAAGGTAGGATAACATCTTATAAATCTTATGACATTACAGATTGGTTCTTTTCATTCAATTTTTTATTGTTTTTTTTTTTGTTTTTGCAGCCAGATGTCATGTTAAAGTCTGTTGAGATATGAAACACCTTAAAGGGAACCTATCACGCCCCAAAACGCTATTAACCTGCAGTTATGAGGTTAATCTGCAGATTAATAGCGTTCCAAAGAAGCTCGGCTGCTGTACTGAAAGCCTGACAATGGGGAGAGACAGAAGTTTATTCCTCCTGGCATTCTCGGGCTTTCAGTCATAGAGGTGCGGCTCTAGTCACTGCTCAATCTGTACATAATTAGCAGTGACTGTAACCACACCCTGACACTGACTGACAGCCAGCGCTGTACTCATGCATTGCTGAGCTGACTGTCAGTCAGTGCTGGGGCGTGGTAAAAGCTGCCCCTCACTATGTACTGAGCAGTGACTGAAAACGCACCTCTGTGACTGAAAGCCCTAGCGTGCCAGGAGGAATATGCTTCTTTTCTTTCTGGCAGGTTTTCAGTACAGCGGCCGGGCAGCTTTGCAACGCTATTAAACTCCAGATTAACCCCTTATCTGAAGGTTATTGGCATTTCGGGACGTGAAAGGTTTGCTTTATTGAAATTGTCTTAAAGATAAATGGTCTTTACCGCCACTAGTAGCCAATCACAGTGAAGCTTACATTTTATATTCTTCTTTTGAAAAATAAAGCTGTGCTGTAATTGGTTACTTTTGGTGACAAAATTTTATTGTAGACATTTTCATGAATCTGCTCTTTTATGTTTTGGTTTGTAGTGATTTAGTGGTATTTTTTTAGGTATGATGTTTTTTTATGGCATTTTTCCCATAGGAATATCTGCAGGAAAAATGAATGTCCAAAATGAAGTAGAAAAACATTGTCACCAAAAAAACACACTTAAAAAAAAACATAATAAATTAGCATGTTACAATAAAAATACCACTGCCATTTTAAAATTAGTTTTTTTTTTATCCATTTTAATACTCATTGACTCTGCTGATCTGTATTATAGAAATCCAGTTCAATACCTTCTCAATCAAATTCCCTCAAAAAGATTTACAGATCACAACACGGTATAGCAGTCGGGCATGTATGTGGAATCTGTTTAGATTCCTCTGATTTTCTGATGTAAAGAAAAATTGTTCAAAAGTGGAAATTCAAATATCTCAACACAATTTTATTTGGATTCTTTTTATTTTCATTAAGTGTAAATTGATTTAAACAGAATGCTTTGTGAAAATGAGTAGAAAAATGACATATAATACATTTTAACAGAGAATTTAGGGAATATATAGAAATTGTATATATTCACCCTATTAACCCCTTTCTGACTGGGCGATTTTGCTCTTTTGCTTTTCCCTCCCCTTCTTCTGAGATCTTTAATTTTTTAGTTTTCTGTCAACATAGATGTGACAAAACTGCTTCTAATCTTAATCAGTCAGATGTTTAGATTTGTTAAGCAAAGAGAAATTCACTATTATCTTTGTGTTGACTTGTGAATGTATGTGTTTTTCTTTGACTGGTCAAGAAGGACATACTATTATGTGTATAAAGCTGAATATTCACTTCTCTTGGCTTGGAAACAATATTGTTTGTTAATATGCTAATTACCTATTGTACTAAAGTCAGCTAGTTTATTTAGAAGAGCTGGGGGATTAGCTCAAACAATGAGACCTGAGCGCTGCGCTCCACCCCACCTGTGAGTGATGACCTTAACCACATATGTAAATATAAAAAGGGTTTTTCAATCCTGCTGGAAAGGGAATCAAGGAGAATCAGAGAATTAGAGAGACATTCTTCAGGACAGCAGATGGATAGCATTGCTCAATCCAGAGAGACACAGATTTGCATTCTACATGATTCCAGCCTAAGGGTATACGGCCCTGACTGGAAGGATACAGATCTGCTCTATTGACCATCAGAGAACCCATGGATACATTTGGGGGAACCAAGTTGGGTCGATGAAGTCACCTGGCCCCATGGATATGTTGTTTGAGGTTGCCAGGTGGAACCCTCCGGTCGCCTGGAACCCATGGAGACATTTGGAGAAGCCAGATTGGGACCAGCTGGTCATCTGGCCCCATGGAAATGTTCTGGGAGGCCAGGGTGGGACCCTCGGGTCTCCTGGCCTTGTACCTCGACGGACTGTCAGCTTCCTAAGCTTGCCGCTACCTCCTCTCTGTGGGGGCCCGCCAAAAGCAGGGGGGCCGCTGGTTGAGGTAGTGTGCCCTGGAAGTCCCAATGTCGCAGTTGTTCTATCCCAGGCGGGCCAGCGGATGGGTGAGACTGTGTAATTTTGCACCATCTTGGATATTTGCTGGGACTGTTCTATATGTTTATTGTCCATTTGGTGGTTCAATAAAGTATTGCCACACTGTTTTACCCTTATCCTGTGTTGTCTGAGTAGTATTATGCCCACGGAAAACCCCAGGTCTTCACAACAGACATCTTGTATTTTACAGGATGAGTTGTAGTTTTGATTGCCACCATTCATTTTAAAATTCAATGTACTGGAAACCATGAAAAAAATTCTAATTGTTGTGAAATTGCAAAAAAGAAAGCAATTCCACAATTGTTTTTTGGGTTTTGGTTTTACGGCATTCATTTTGCTGTAAAAATTACCTCACAATATGATTGTCAAGGTCAGTAGATTTTGCCGATACCGAACTTGCATAATTATTTTTTTTTAAGCGGTGAAAAATAATGTTGCTTGTGTCGCCATTTTCTGATGCCCTTAATGTTTTCATTGCTATGTCATGTTGGGGCTTGTTTTTAGCAAGGCAAACTTTTTTTATTCATACTGTTTAGTGGTAAATACAACATTTTGATCACTTTTCATTGAACTTTTTGGTAGAGATGTGACAACCGATTTGGTTTATTTTTTTTACTTTTTTATCTATTTTTTTCTCTTAATTCTAGTCTCCTTAGGGGACTTAAGCATGTGATTTTTTGATTGAGTCTGCATCATACATGGGGCCCAGGCATAGGACACAACAGTACGTCCAATGTTGGTATTGGGTTAGAAGGACATTCCCAACCTGGCAAATTATCACCTATTCACAAGATAGGTAATGACTTCCTTATCCTGGGGTTCTGACCTCTGGGATCACCAGAAATCTCAAGGGAACAGGACTGCTCCATTAGAATGGAGCATTGGATGCTCCTTCTCCATGCATTGTCTATAGGCTAGATGGAAATTAGTAAGAGCTGTACTGGTCTATGTACACGTGATAACTTGGCCAGCTGAGAATAACCCGTTAATATAAAAATGCTTACAATAGTCATAAATGAAACAACATAGGTTCAAGGCAAGCTGCTGAGTTAAATTCAGTGAAAAGAAAAATGGTAACTATTTCCCAGATTGTATAGGGGAAGGTGGTGGGTGTAAGGGTGCATTCAGGCGACTATATAAAATCGGACAGAGATCGAACCACAATGCACAGACTGGCTAGCAGGTTTCCTGACCTGAACATGAAAGCCTCTATGCTGTCACACTCGAGTCCGGAGACCCGCCGGCCAATCCATGCATTGTGGTCCAATCTCGGTCCGATTTATACGGTCATCTGAATGCACCCTAAGGCTATGTGCCCACGATGCAGAAATGAAGCAGAAAATTTCTGCAGCATTTCTGCATCTCCCTGGCAGAAAAAACGCATGCAGATTGTGCATGCGTTTTTCCTGCAGAATACATGCGGATCCACATGCGGATTCACATGCGTTTCCGCATGCAGATTGACAAGCGCTTTCCAGGCGATATCATCACTTGGAAAGTGCTTGACAACTAGGTCACACTGTATAAATCCATGCAAACAGCATGGATTTATACAGTGTGAACCGTAAAAATAAAATAAAATAAAGCTATACTCACCCCCGATGCCCCGGCGTGGCTGCAGCGCTCGTTCCTGTCTGGTTCCCGGCTGCCGGCATATCGCGAGACACAGCGGTGAAGGGCCTGCGGTCACATGACTGTGACGTCACCGAAGGTCCTTCAGCGATGCCGGCATGCAGAGAAGCCTTCGGAAAGGTGAGTATAAACTTTATTTATTATTTTATTCTTTTTTTTACAGGTACAATGGTACCCAGGTCTGGATGAGAGTCTCCTCTCCTCCAGAACTGGGTACCATCCGCACATAGAGAAGCATAGAATTCGCTTGTAGAAATGTACAGTCGCGGTTTCTATGCGTCTCAATGCAAGTCAATGGCGGCCATTCCGCTGCGCTTCCGCAAAATTAAATGACATGCTGCGGATTTTTGTACGCAGCATAAACGCTGCGGAAAAATCCGCAGCATGTGCATAGAACATGCGGAATCCCCTTGGGGACCATGGGGTGCGGATTACCTAGCGTTTCACAAGCGTTTACGCTGCGGAAATTCCGCAGCATAAACGCTTGAAAAACGCTACGTGGGCACATAGCCTAACTGGAAGCACTTAACTGTCACACATTTACATCCTCTACAAATTGTCCTGTGGGATAAGCAGGTTGATTTCCTGGTAATATTGTGATAGAGGGTTCGCAGTGATAGAGCCTAGGTTGTGACCTAATGTCCTTTGGAAGAGTAGGTGGGACTGATGTCCACTGATTACTAGTCGCTGTAATAGGGTAATTAGATACTTTGGTCCCGATTCATCATTTGAGGTTTTTTTACATCACTTTTCATGTCTGACTTGTGGTATTTTGTGACAGACAGAAGTTGTGCTGGTGTTTTCAAAAGTATCCAGCAACTAGAGGGGTTCACACAGCCACAGGAGACAGGGAGTGGTTAGCACAGCTCCAGAGGAATTCTGGGGAAGTTTTTATTGTGTGGAAGCTGCAGGAAGAAGCTATGTGCTCACAGGGTCTCGGGATAAACTAAGGCAAGTGAGGCTATCAAGGTCAGATTGTTGATAGATGCTGTGGCTGGAATCAGAAACGCAGTACTGACAGCTAGGAGTCAGCAAATTTTAGCAAAAGTTAGCAAATTTTGTAAAAAGTTGTGAAAATTACATCATATTAACTGCCATACAATAAAGTCTCTCCAGTAGGAAAATGGATTGTGGTTGCACCAAATTTGATGACGTTTTTAAAAAGTCACATTTTGATAAAATCTGGAAGATGGAACATTGACAGTAACATCAGAAAACTGATGAAACCGCAAACGACAACTTGAAAAAAGGCACAAATCGTTTGATGAGTTTATCACTAATCAAAAAGTTACTAATTGAGAGGTATTCATGCCAAAAAACTGGCGGACATGCAATGATGAATCGGGCCCTTTGTGTCCAGTGTTTAGCTTCGTTAGGACTAGTGCTCAGTGGGAAGGGAAACATCTATAGTCCGGTGAGATTAGGCTGGCCTGGTAGCCAGGTAGGTAATGTTATACAGTTGTAGAAAGAATAATGACGGCTAAACTGATGCCATTTTTAATAAATGTAAGTAGTCTGTAGTCAAGTATAGAGAATAGGCATACAACTGGTGTCCAGGTGGCAGAGGGTAGGTAGGTACCGTTGGCATATACAACAGATTAGGACTTATTATAAGTGAAAGGAGGACTTTATACTAACCAGACAGCAGATGGCGATAGTGTGTAAAATTATATGCTTGCTGTAATATGTGGGAGGAAAGCTCTCAATTGTTGGTTGTTTTTACTTCCTGTGTTTTTCTTTCTCTTTCCTGAATGTGTTATGTCAGCAGCACACGGACTGTGTGACACTGAATTGTATCTCATGTTTAACAAGTATGAAGTAAATACTGTTTACTCAAGATATCTTGCTGATTGAAGCTCTCATAAGTACAGTGGTGACTGTAAGAAGATGCACTCTGCGACAGGTACTAGTTGTCCTTATATTCAGGGGGAAGGATAGAAAGGTTGGGGAGTAGTGTGCAGTTGGGCATGGTAGATAGGACACCAAAGAGGTGTATATAGAGTAGGGCCAGTAGGATAGATTGGTACCTGCAGTCCAGAACTGATAGCCAGGAAAAAACTATCTCCTCCATAGTGTTACACACATGCTTGCATACATGGCATGGATTATTGGAAGTCAGCTTGATTTTTTTCACTAGTGATAACAGGAATAATGGCTGATATACTGCAGAATGTGTAGTCATACGAGTATTTTACAATTCTGTTCATGTTATCCTAATTTTTACTTTTATCAAATTTTTTTTCTCTCCAGAATGAAACGAGGTAGACTGACTGTTACTATTGACAGCCAAGTTGTTGAAGGACCAAAACAGTTAAAAAAGCAAAAAACGGACTCTGTGTCACCTACACTCCAGAAGTCTCAAATGCAGTCCTGCATGCTGGACTGGGGAAGTCTGCCGCACCACGTAGTCTTACACATCTTTCAGTACCTCCCACTTGTTGACAGGGCTCGTGCATCATCTGTTTGCCGACGTTGGAATGAAGTTTTCCATATCCCTGAGTTATGGAGAAAGTTTGAGTTTGAACTAAACCAGCCGGCTACATCATACCTAAAATCTACTCACCCTGACCTCATCCAGCAAATTATTAAAAAACATGCTGACCATCTTCAGTATGTTAGTTTCAAGGTATTGTTCACAAAACTAATAACCCTTTAAAGAGACCAGGTTTTTACCACCTAATCTGACAGCAACATAATGTAGGGGCAGAGACCCTGATTCCAGTGATGTGTCTCTTACTAGACTGCCTTCTGTAATTTTGATAAAATCACTATTTTATCAGTAGGAGATTATCACTAGAAGACTAGTAAACCTGTTGCCATGTAGTCCTCCATATTCATAAGCTCCGAGTAACCCCACCCCCACCATTGATTAGCAGCACAGTGTTCCCAGAAAGCTGTCAATCAGTGATGTGGACAGGGATACAGAGCTCAGCATTCAGAGCACTGCTAGATCTGCGGCAGATAAAACAGGGATTTTATTGAAACTGCTTTCTATGGGTGAATACGCTGCAAAAACGCTGAAAAAACGCTGAAAGAAGTGACATGCTGCAGTTTGCAAAAACGCAGCTCTTTGACAAAACAGTCAGGAAAAAAAAATCCATGGTGTGTGCATGAGATTTCTGAAATCTCAGAGACGTTGCTGGTACTGTAAAATGCAGCTGAAAATTTGCATAAAAAAAGCTGCAAAAACGCAACGTGTCAATATAGGCTAACTGTATCTTAATAGCTATGGATGTTCCATATGTCTGAGTTAAAAAGTAAACTTCTGCATATCTTTTTTTTATATGTAACCTATTAAAGGGAACCTGTCAGCAGAAAAAACGCTAATAACCTGCAGATATGGGGTTAATCTGCAGGTTAATAGGATACTGCCCGACGCCTGCACGTAGCCGAACACTGCGGGTAGTAAATGAACTTTATTTCTCCCGGCAGCGTTTGGGCTTGTCGCTGGAGCGGTACTGGCGCAGGTTCAGTCATCGCACTGAGAATACAGAGAATACTGAGTGGTGTCTGTAACCCCGGCCCCCAGCCCTGACTGACACACGCTCTGCATTAGGGCCGGCTGTCAGTCAGGGCCAAGGTGTGGTTACAGACGCCACTCTGTGTTCTCAGAGCGATGACTGAACCTGCGCCGCCCCCATGACTGAAACGCAAACGTTGACGGGGAAAATAAAGTTAACTTTCTCGCCGCAGCGTTTGGCTAAGTACAAGCGCCGGGCAGGTTAATAACACTATTAACCTGTATATTAACCCCATATCTCCAGGTTAATAGCATTTTTTTCTGGTGACAGGTTCCCTTTAATAAAGCAATATGTACTAAACTGCAAAGCTCCGCCAAATATTGGCTTCAGGCAACTAGAATTTCTGTGTTTAACTCATATCCCAGTCTTAAAGGGAACCTGCCATCACTTCAGATATCCTAGATCTAAACTGCTACCACCACTTTCTGTGTAACTTACACAGCACCTGTCATCAGGTCAAAAGTGGCCAGTTTTTAGTATCATTGTATTCTCGCTGGTCCCCTGAGTATTCCATATTTTCTTTCTTTAAAATCCACCTTACAGTTCCAGAGATATGGGCCTTTATATTCACTGCTGCTTTTTATGGTCTTTACTAAGGGGGCGTTGCTCACAGGCTCAATATGCAGAGCAGCCTAGGGAAGTGCCCCTGAGGATCATGTGAGCAAAGATCATAACAATTGGCACTGAATAAAAAGGCCCATATCTCAGGAATCATGAGCCGATTTAAAAAAAAGGAAATAATGGAATTCTCAGGGAAGCAGCTGGAATAAACTGGCTACTGATGACTGTATGACGGGACCTCTTTAATTAGGATCTTAAAGGGATTGTCCACCTTTGTGACAATTATTTTTCCTCACTTAAATGAATGCAATTGGGGTTAAAAATCATTTTTGCAACTCAGTTTCATTAAAAAATGTCCATCAGTCTCCTCCAATAGAAAATCAGTTTTCTCATGTGAGATTTTCAATTGAAGGAAATTGAACTTCACCGCACTTGGAATTTTTTTTCCCCGTTTTCCAGTACATGATATGCTAAAACCAATGGTGTCGTTCAAAAGTTCAACTTTTTCCGCAAAAAATAAGCCCTCACATGGCCATATTGACAGAAAAATTAAAAAAAAAGTTATGGCTCTGGGAAGAAGGGGAGCAAAAAATGAAAACGGAAAATGGCCCGGTCATGAAGGGGTTAAGTAAGAAAAAAAATAGTTTTAGCCACCCATTTCAATTCAGTGACACAGGAGGAGGTGGCAGCAGTTTAGCTCCAGAAAACCTGGTGACAAATTCCCTTTAAACTAAAGATGATGGGAGTGTAATGCACCAAATTTAGCAAGGGGCGCACCCTTTATTTATATTTGCTAATTATAAGTGAAATCTGACTGTTCCTTTTATTTTTCAGGTCGATAGCTGCACAGAATCAGCAGAAGCAGCCTGTGACATCCTCTCTCAGCTCGTAAACTGTTCCATTAAAACACTTGGCTTAATATCAACGGCAAAGCCCAGTTTCATGAATGTTTCCAAGGTAAAAATAACAGGATTAATAATGGAGTTTCAGTTTGTAGATTTGCTTTAAGTGCAGATGAGAGTTCTGTGTGACGCGCCCCTGGACCTGTGTCGCGCTGCGTTGCGCACGCGGGAGCTTACCTGGAGCCGGATCTCTTGAGGGTTGTAGTCTCGTGGCGGTGATCCGGTCCGTGCCCAGGGAGTCAGACTAAGTGGCGCTGTATTAGCGGTAGATGTTGGACGACTACGCCACCCGTTGAGTACAGCTAAGGAGCTGCTGCTGCAGGGCAGACCGCTGAGGCCGGTGGTAGGATTGTGCAGCGTGATAGTATAACCCCCCACGGGAGGGGTATGGCCTCAGGGCAGCCGACGTGGATGATGGGGGTAGCAGGAACCACTCGGAGACGGTACGGTGTAGTTCAGGGTCTTTACTGGTGACAAAGATAGACCCTCCCGGAGTACTGGCTAGCGATTGGGGCCTGGTCAGTCCTTGAGCAGATGGGATCTCCCCTGGCCAGGCGGAGTTGTAGGCCTCCCAAACTAACGATACTCTTCCGGCTACCTTGCTAGAGGCGGGTATAAGTAGCCCACGTCCCTGAGTGTACCGTGTGGTGCTCACCCGTATGGCCGGTGACTCGGGGCCTTCTAGTAGCTTCCGCTCCACGACGGCGGTGCTGGTCCCACGCGTGTGACCGTGCCTTCGGGTTTCTGGGCCAGAGGACCTGCAATCCCCTGCCGGTCGGTTTCTGCTGCTGGATAGGAGTTAGTCCCCACAGCCTCGAACTCCGGGTCCGGTGATAACTTCTCAGTCAGGGCGAGCTCTGGAGCTGCCAGCCCCTGACTCCTTGTAGCACTGCTCCCAAAGAGCTCCTGATGTTCTTTTCCTATATCTGCTTCTCTGTCTCTACTTCTTCTCTACTCCCTAACCCTGCCTCAGCCCTAAGTTTATATAGGGGAAGTTCTTCCCCTCCCAGGACTGGGCAGGAGGTGTGGCATGCATAGGATCCCTGACCAAGAGACCTCCCACCTGCTCTCAGACATAACATCTCTATCACTGTGGCAACCAGACCCCTGGGGTGTCACATTCCCCCCTAGTGAAATTTAGTACTCCGGGACTAAACATATTTTTAGAAAAACATAACAAGGTATAAACAATAATAATACAATAAGAAAAACACATAAAGATGGTTACGGCGTGTCCGCAACCGGGTGCAGTTTTGAAGAAAAGCAAGGTGTCCATTTCACCAAAACATGGAGACGTAACCAGGTAGGGGTCTGTCCTGCCCCGAGTCCTTAACAGTCTTTAGTCCATTCCTAGGTTACGCTCCAACCAATTGTACAAGGATTCCCGGTAAATCCACCAAGGACTCCTAAAAATAACTAGAAACACATAATTATTTACAAGTAACAGACAGGTGACCACAAATAAAACAATTTAAACACTTCAAATCCTCCAACGTGCGGGTAACTGGCCTCTAGTGGCCCTAGTGGACCTACGGAGCTGACTGTCTGGCCCTGAACTACAGGGTGTAGGAGCTGTCAAGGGTAAACTGGGCAGCTGTCTACGGGCTCTTTGGCTCACTAGGGGTACGGCAGGCTCACTATGAGCAGAGGGTTGATCCTCCTGTTCTGCTTGTGTGGAGTCTGCTGCCTCCTGGACCGGCTGCTCTTCCAGCTCTACCTGTTGCTCCGTAGGCACTTGGGATGCTGGTTGGAGGAACGTGAGGACGGGTACCACAACTGCACCATTGACTTGAGTCCAGGACCGAGGGAAGTCTCCGAGCACAGTACTAACCATATCTTCCCTTTCCTCTACGGGTCGAGGGTCTTCTTGCTCTCCTTCTGGGTTCCGTAGCTGTTCGGGACACTTCTTCAGGTGATCCCGGGATACAATGGCTGTGGTTTCCCCTCCGTCTTTACTGATGGTACAGACCTTTGGGTTGTCGTGGCTTGAGGGCAGTACGGTGTACGGGTCCTTCTCCCACTGGTCGTCCAACTTGTGGAGCCGTCTCTTCCTCTTCAAGACCTGCTCTCCGGGTACCAGGGGAACAGCGGGAGCATACTGGTTGTAAGTTTTCTCTTGTCTTTCTCTAGCGAGACAGAGACTTCGCTCCATGCTCTCCTGTACTTTCCGGTACTGCTGCTGCCTCTCTGTGTCCCAGTCTGCTTCCGGTGAAGTGTCCTCGGGTGTCAGGACTCCCATCTCCAGGTCAACAGGTAGCTTACCAGGCCTTGCCCTCATTAGGTAAGCCGGGGTACAGTTGGTGGAACCTACAGGGATGTAGTTGTATAGGTCCACCAGGTCGGGCAGCTTCTCAGGCCACAGACTGCGTTCTTCCAGGGGCAACGTTTTCAGAAGATCCATTACCACCTGGTTCATTTTCTCACAAAGTCCATTAGTTTGCGGATGATAGGGTGTCGTCCTTATCTTCCGGCAGCCATACAGATTGCAGAATTCCTGGAAGACCTCCGCTTCAAAGGCAGGTCCCTGGTCCGTCAGCACTTGGTCCGGGTACCCGTGTGGACGGCAGAAGTGCTGCTGGAAGGCTCTAGCTGCTGTTTGAGCTGTTAAGTCCTTAACGGGGACGACAACCAAGAACCGGGAGTAATGATCCACAATGGTTAACGCGTAGACGTAGCCACTTCTGCTTGGGGTCAGTTTTACATGATCCAAGGCTACCAGTTCCAACGGCTGCTTGGTGACGATGGACTGAAGGGGGGTCTTCTGGCTGGCACGGTCCTTCCTTCTTAGGTTGCACGGGCCACAGTCTCTGCACCACCTCTCGATGGTTCCCCTCATGCCTACCCAGTGGAACCACCCGCGCAGCAGGAACTCCAGCTTCTTCCATCCGAAGTGTCCAGCCCCGTCGTGGTATGCCTCCATCACCATGGCTGCGTCTCTTCGTGGCACCACTACTTGCCAGATTAGTTCATGTGTCCGGGAGTTAACCATTCTGCGGCACAACTTCCCCTTGTAAAGGAACAGTCGACTCTTCTCAGCCCACAGTTGTTTGGCTTCCTCCGGAGCGTCTGGGTCAAGGCGAGCCTCTGGCCGAGTCAGCATCTCCTTCACCAGTCGGACGGCAGGGTCACTGTCTTGCGTTTCCTCCCAGTTGTAGTGAGGCAAGGGGTTAAACGTAGCGGCTTGCTTACTCCTTACCCGATGGGAATACTGGATAGTCCCATGACGGTGGAACGCGGGGAGTTCGACTTCTTCCAGTCCCTCTGGATCTTCTCCTACGTCCGGTAGGTTTGGCATCCTGGACAGGGCGTCCGTGTTGGTATTGGAGCGTCCTGCCCGGTATTTGATTGTGAACTCGTAGTTGGACAGACGGGCCATCCATCTCTGCTCTAGGGCACCGAGTCTTGCCGTGTCCAGGTGTGTCAACGGGTTGTTATCCGTGTACACGGTGAACCGGGAAGAAGCGAGGTAGTGCTTAAAGCGTTCGGTGACTGCCCACACCACTGCCAGGAACTCTAGCTTAAATGAGCTGTAATTCTCAGGGTTTCTTTCGGTGGGTCGCAGTTTTCGACTGGCGTAAGCGATTACTCGTTCTTTCCCCTGCTGGATCTGGGACAGTACGGCTCCTAGCCCGATGTTACTTGCGTCGGTGTAGAGGATAAAGGGCTGGCTGTAATCAGGGTACGCCAGGATTTCATCCCCCGTGAGGGCCATCTTCAGCTGGCGGAAGGACTCTTCTTCTAACTTCTCCCATCTGAAGGGTGGCTTCTGGTTCTTGGCCTTCCAGGACTGGCCTATCAGGAGGTCCTGCATAGGAGCTGCCTTTTTGGTGAAACCGGGGATGAATCTGCGGTAATAGCCTACCAACCCGAGGAACTGCCGCACTTCCTTTACACTGGAGGGACTTGGCCATTCCTTAATTGCGGTGATCTTATCAGGGTCGGGAGCCACTCCATCAGTGCTCACCACGTGTCCCAGGTACTGCACCTTTGGTTTCAGGAGGTGACACTTGGAGGGTTTCACCTTTAGGCCGTAGCTTGCCAGAGCTTCGAACACTTCCGCCAGGTGTTTCAGGTGGTCCTCATACGTCTTGGAATATACGATGACATCGTCCAGGTACAGCAGGACCGTCTCGAAGTTTCTGTGGCCCAGACAGCACTCCATTAATCGTTGGAAGGTTCCTGGTGCGTTGCAGAGTCCGAACGGCATGCAGGTAAACTCGCTAAGTCCCATCGGGGTGGTGAATGCGGTCTTCTCCCGGTCCGCCTCTGCTACAGGAACCTGCCAGTACCCACTAGTGAGATCCAAGGTAGAGAAGAAGTTAGCAGATCTTAAAGCAGCCAAAGACTCCTCTATCCTCGGTAAGGGGTACGCATCCTTGTGTGTGATACGGTTGATTTTCCGGTAATCTACACACATCCTCATGGTGTTGTCTTTCTTTTTGACTAAGACTAGTGGAGCTGCCCAGGGGCTACAGCTATCCCTGATCACCCCAGCCTCCTTCATGTCTCTAAGCATCCCCTTGGCGTGTTGGTAGTGTGCAGGGGGTACGGGTCGATACCTCTCTTTTATGGGAGGATGGTCTCCCGTGGGGATGTGGTGTTCTACCCCCTTGACTCGCCCGAAGTCTAACGGGTGTTTACTAAACACTCTCTCGTACTCTTGAACCACCCGATAGACTCCCTGTTTCTGGTGTGAGGGAGTGGAGTCAGTACCCAAATGTAGTTGCTGACACCAGTCCTCCATTGTTTTCTGAGAGCCGTTACCTTCCTCCGGGGAAGATGGAGGCAAGGGTTCTACGGACTGTATGGAATCTTGATTGATGGTATACAATTTGGCTAGCGTGGAATACCGGGGCAGGTACACTTCCCTCTTCCCGATATTTATTATGCGAACGGGCACCCTCCCATGGCGTACATTGACCACCCCCCGTGCTGTCAAAATGGTGGGCCTACTGTCTGAGTAAACTGGTTCTACCATTGCCTGGTAATCTCTACCTCTCAGACCAATAGCTGCCCGGCACCAAATCATCATTTCACTTTTCGGGGGCATGGCAATAGGGAAAGGGTCACACATTCGCACGCTACCAATCTCACCACCGGAGAGTTCTAGCTGTTGCCGTCGCATCAGTGCCCGGATCTCTTTCTGGAGCACTCGCTGCTGGCCGGAGCTGGCGTTCTTGGCAACCTGCTGTAAAAGGAAAATCACCTCTGCAAGACAATTTTCAATTACATTAGTTCCTAGAGTTATCTTTGGGTGACTCTCGTGTTTGTCAATGTCTACAATGATCAGTCCCTGTGCCGCCAATTCGACTCTACCGATTTTAATGGTCACCTCTTTAAATCCAATCTGTGGCACGGGCTGACCATTGCTGGCGATGATACTCAAGTCGTCGTCAGGGTAGTGGGTGATATCCGAGTCATTCCAGTACTGCTTGAAGAGCACGTACGGGATAGTGGTAACCTGTGACCCGGTGTCCAGTAGGGCACTCATGGGGATGCCATCCAGTACCACAGGCAAGACTGGACGTCCTCCCACATATTTGTCGCGCCAGTTCGATGGGCCTGATGATCTTTTTCCTGGGGTTTGGCCCTCTACCCCAGGTTATGCCAGTTTAAAGGACAGTACCTTGCCATATGTCCGGGTTGATTGCAGCGGCGGCAGATGGGTTGTCCGTCCTCGTTGTATCGGTCGCTGGGTCTTCCTCTGGCCGGTGGGGTCCTCCTTGGTCGACGCCACGGGATGTCCTCCGGTCCGGATGCCAGCTGGATCTTCCCTGGAGTGGAAACCTGTAAAGACTGCACAGTTCGGGTTAGCGCGGCAACGCTTTTAGCTAGCTCTTGGACCTGATGGTGCAGGTCTGGAGCCGGGTTATTGTTCAAAGCCTGCGCATCAGCTCCCACAGGCCCTGCCAACAAGGGTGCCGCCTCCTGGTGGTAAGTGGTAGTGGGGCGTCTGTGGGTCACAACGCCACCTGGTACCGGTTCTCGGAGCACCCGTATGGCTCTGTCCTTGAACTGTGCAAATCCCAGATGAGGGTCCTGTAAGGCCATTGCCCGCAACTGGGTTCGGTGGGCATTGCAATATAAACCCTCTATAAATTGTTCAGTCAACAGCCTGTCCTCGTCTCCCACGCCGTCAGGGTCGGTCTGCTTAATGGCTCTCAGGGCCTCTTGTAGGTTCAGGGCGTAGTCCCTTATACTCTCGTGTGCTCGCTGCTTGCACCCGTAGAATCTAAGCTTGATCTCAGCTGAGGTGCGGGTATCAAAGGTGTCCCTCAGCCGGGTTAGTATCCCTGCAACAGTCCTCCCCCCAGGTGGCCAGGACTTTACCTCCCTTTGGGCTGCCCCGGTTAATTGGGCCACCAGGATGCTCACTTTTTGCTCTTCTGTGAGGGGATACACCTGGAAGAGGCTATCCAGCTTTTCTCTAAAGTCATGCAGGGTATGTGACTCCCCTGAGTACTGGGGTAGCCAGGCCGCTCCCGGGATATAGGGCATGGTGAAAGGCATGACTGCAGCAGCGGTGGCGCTGGCGGGGGTTGAGGCAGTGAAGCTCTCCTCCGTATCCGACATCTTCCTCCCCCCTAGTGGACCGTGGCCTACCTTGCGATGATCCTCTTCCGTAGGCCGCGGCTCCGCAGTGGATCGTCAGGGTTGAGGACCTTCCGTCGCGCTCCTGTGACGTCGGCGTCTGCTGGGCTCCTTCCAGGACCTTACGCAACGTCCGGACGTGAGGCGGGGCTTCAGTTCTCGCGCGCTTTCGGAGTCCACGCCCCTCTTCTTCCCGCGCGGCGTCTTCAAGATGGCATCCAACGGCGGGAAAACTCCACGGATGGCGGGAAGAAGGCAGAAGATGGCGCCGGATGGCGGGAAAACTTCGCGGATGGCGGGAAGAAGGTAGAAGATGGCGCCGGATGGCGGGAAACCTCCACGGATGGCGGGAATCTTCACCACTGGTAAGTTTGAACAGTCTTTTTCAGGCACGCAGTACCCGGTGGTTGCGGGCACGAAATCCTGCCGACTACGCCAAAAGTTGACGCGCCCCTGGACCTGTGTCGCGCTGCGTTGCGCACGCGGGAGCTTACCCGGAGCCGGATCTCTTGAGGGTTGTAGTCTCGTGGCGGTGATCCGGTCCGTGCCCAGGGAGTCAGACTAAGTGGCGCTGTATTAGCGGTAGATGTTGGACGACTACGCCACCCGTTGAGTACAGCTAAGGAGCTGCTGCTGCAGGGCAGACCGCTGAGGCCGGTGGTAGGATTGTGCAGCGTGATAGTATAACCCCCAACGGGAGGGGTATGGCCTCAGGGCAGCCGACGTGGATGATGGGGGTAGCAGGAACCACTCGGAGACGGTACGGTGTAGTTCAGGGTCTTTACTGGTGACAAAGATAGACCCTCCCGGAGTACTGGCTAGCGATTGGGTCCTGGTCAGTCCTTGAGCAGATGGGATCTCCCCTGGCCAGGCGGAGTTGTAGGCCTCCCAAACTAACGATACTCTTCCGGCTACCTTGCTAGAGGCGGGTATAAGTAGCCCACGTCCCTGAGTGTACCGTGTGGTGCTCACCCGTATGGCCGGTGACTCGGGGCCTTCTAGTAGCTTCCGCTCCACGACGGCGGTGCTGGTCCCACGCGTGTGACCGTGCCTTCGGGTTTCTGGGCCAGAGGACCTGCAATCCCCTGCCGGTCGGTTTCTGCTGCTGGATAGGAGTTAGTCCCCACAGCCTCGGACTCCGGGTCCGGTGATAACTTCTCAGTCAGGGCGAGCTCTGCAGCTGCCAGCCCCTGACTCCTTGTAGCACTGCTCCCAAAGAGCTCCTGATGTTCTTTTCCTATATCTGCTTCTCTGTCTCTACTTCTTCTCTACTCCCTAACCCTGCCTCAGCCCTAAGTTTATATAGGGGAAGTTCTTCCCCTCCCAGGACTGGGCAGGAGGTGTGGCATGCATAGGATCCCTGACCAAGAGACCTCCCACCTGCTTTCAGACATAACATCTCTATCACTGTGGCAACCAGACCCCTGGGGTGTCACATGTGTATCCAACGAGAACAATAAAGCGGCCTCTGTTACCATGGTAACAGCTTTCCGGAAGGACATTTGTGTACAATCATTCCTCCCAACTTCTGGGGAAGGGAAAGATGAACAAGCTCACAAGCAAAGCTGTGCACACTATGGCGAATGGTTTACCATCCCATTGCATTGAGCCACGTGGATCACATAACGGAGCACCTTTTTCAGGTACAGTGGGGAAAAAAAGTATTTAGTCAGCCACCAATTGTGCAAGTTCTCCCACTTAAAAAGATGATGCCTGTAATTGACATCATAGGTAAACCTCAACTATGAGAGACAAAATGAGAAAACAAATCCTGAAAATCACATTGTCTGATTTGGAAAGAATTTTTTTTCAAATTTTGATGGAAAATAAATATTTGATCAATTACAAACAAGCAAGATTTCTGGCTCTCACATACTTGTAACTTCTTCTTTAAGAGGCTCCTCTGTCCTCCACTCATTACTTGTAGTACCGGCACCTGTTTGAACTTGTTATCAGTATAAAAGACACCTGTCTGCAACCTCAAACAGTCACACTCCAAACTCCACTATGGTGAAGACCAAAGAGCTGTCGAAGGACACCAAAAACAAAATTGTAGTGTAGCGCCCCGAGGGTTTGGCCGCTACAGGGGTATTGCACCTCTGCCAGAGGTGTGATATTCCACTCCCGGGTAAGGATGGAGTGTGGACCAGGGCTCGGTAGGCTGCATGCATCACATACACCCCATTTCCGAGGGACAGCTCAACGGTGCTCCCATTAGACAGTAATGCAGGCACGACAGAATCTGTCCCTGGCTGGAGTGGGGAGGGGGGAGGAAAACCCAGTGATGTAGGAGCAGGAAGGGACGGTTTCTGGGCGTAGGCTGGAGCCCATTGGTTGCAAGTCACCTGGGCTCATACACAGAGAGGGAGGCATATAAGGTGGGCACCATCTTAGAAAGTGAGTTCAGTCAGACAGACAGAGAGTGGAGTGAGAGAAGGAGTTCAGCCAGAGAGGGCTGACAGGGAGCTGTGGCTCAGTCTGGGCCCAGCTCCACGAGGCAGGCCTGGAGTGAAGGCCAGAGCCAGCAGAGAGGACAGAAACTGAAAGGAAAAGAAAGGAAAGGAAGAAAGGAACAGAACACCAAGAGAGGCCCAGAGACACGAAGGCAGAAGGAACCCTAAGGACCCAGGAGATTGCGGGTGACGGGTTGGCAGAACAGGGTACCGGATCCCAAGTTGGTGGAGGTGACTAATCCTCAGTCAAGGACCGGTGGTCGTGATCATATCTTGGTGCGAGCCCTCGCTACACCTACTAGAAAGGCACACCACATAGAGTCAGGGAGGTGAGCACGAAGCCCTCCCAAGAGAAGACCCGAGGCAGCTGGACAAAAGTAGTGTCACTGGTGGGGCACGGCCAGCGAAAGGAATAGAAGGGAGTCCTGTGACACACTCTGGAATTGCCCGGGGGTTGACCGAGCCCCACACCTGGTGGACGCAGCACGGCTTGGGCAGTCATTGTCGGCGGAGTGACTTGGAATATAAAGAACTGTGAGTAAAGAACTTAAACTGCAACCCCACGTCTCTGTGCTTCATCGCCGCACCAGCACCACTAGTGCTGGGACGCCCATGCACCATCACTCCCGTCATCCACTCTTACTGCCCTGGGGCTGCACTCTTCCCGTGGGGAGTCACACTACCTCAGCAGCATACACTATCATCCCCAGCGGTCTACCTTGCAGAGGCGGTCCACACTGACCGCAATCCACGGGTGGCGTAGTCGGACAATTAACTTAAAACACTATAAAGACTGCCACTGGTTTGACCACCCTGAGCCACAGGACCGGGTCGCTGCCACGGTGACTACAACCCACAGCATCCCAAAAAAGGGCCCGGTTCCGGGTTCCCCACGTGGCCCAGGGGGCGCGTCAACTTTGGCGTAGTCGGCAGGATCGTTACCAACCCGCCGCAAACGGGTATTACGCGCCTGAAGAGAAAGAGACTGTTTAATTGAAATTGACTGTGTTGAAAAATGGCGCCCGCCCCAGCAGAATGGACGCCATAATGTGCGCGCCAAAAGACAGCAGGAAGCCACCTCCCATCGTGGGCCAGGTCCCAGAATGGCGCCAAAGGAGGAGCCCGCCCCCAACCGCCATGAGTGAGGCTGTGGAGATGTCCATCAACGTTGGGGGCCTGCCCCTGAAGGTGATTGTCAGCAGATGGCCCCAGGACCACCCCCAATGGGGGCGGACAGGAAAGAAAACCGTGGGGCAGGGTGCGGTCTGGATCAGTCTAGACAGACCGCACCCGGGAATGGACGCATTCAGCCACACCAACCTTTTGGCCCGGAGCCTGCTGCAGGCTGAACCACCCTGCAGCCTGGCAGAGATCCTAGCGCAGCTCCCTAGAGACCCGGAGCGTGCACAAGCTGCACTGGAGGACCTGGAACGGAGGATGGTCCGGACGCAGCGGGGTGCGCTCGTCGAGTGGAGGGAGAAACTAGCCCGGCAGGCTGGAACCCACCAGCGGCAGGCCTCACCCGCACCCCGGAGGCTGCCTGCCTCTGAGGACGGCGCAGGAGGAGTGAGGGCCGGAGACGACGTCGCGGAGGGAGCCGCGAGGACTGAGGCAAGTACAGGGGACGTAACCACCCCGGGCCCAGCAGCTGCAAGCCTGCCCTAGCCTCCCGTCGCAGAACCCGAAGCCCCACTCACCGCACCTGTTGCCGTGCCGCCACTGCTCCCAGCTAGGCCTCGAGCAGCGGGCACCGCGGCCACGCCCCGCCCGGCGCCACGCCCCTTGACCCCGGGCACCGTAAAGAAGGAAGCGTCATCGGCCTGGTCGCAAGGCCTAGTTAACCCGGGCGCCGTTACCCAACCAGCGCCCCCTTCCCGGACTGGGCCGCCACCGGATCTAACCAAAAGACCCCCGGCCTGGTCGCAGGGCCGAGTGCCCCCGGGCGCTGCTCCCAAACCGGGTCCCTCCACTATACCACCGCTGGGCGCGGACCTGTTTGCCCATCATACTGGTCCGGATGGACTGCCTCTGGAATGGCTGGCTGAACTGGCCAGCGGTCAGCCCTGGAAAACCCAGCCCCCGTGCGAGCCTCTGATACTGGCTCCAAAGCCCGTAGAGGTCACCCCGCTCCCACTAGAAGACGCCCAATTTGAGTGGGACCCCGCTGGTGAGAACTTAACGGGGTTCACTCAGGAGACCCGGGCGGACACGGTCCGTCGTCTAGAGGCCTGCCAGCAGCAGCTGGTGACCTTCGAGTGGGAACGGCGAGAGAGGCGCGTCAGAGAGGAGCGGCTCCAGGCCCAAAGCGCTGAGCAAAAGCGCAAAGCCCGTCAAGACCCCTGGGCCGCCCGCGGTCCCCGAATCATCGGGACCGTAATCAAGTTTCACATGGAGAACGGTTGGGGCTTCATCAGGGGTCCGGAAACGGCAGGCGACGTCTTTGTGACCCGCAGAGACGTTGACAGCCATCTACCCGAGGGACACCGTGGACGTGACCTTTACCCAGGTGATGTGGTCACCTTTACCCAACACGAGGGCGCAAAAGGACCGTACGCCCTCCATGTCTATCGGCTTACAGAGGAGGAGCAGCAGCACTATGGCTATGAGGAAAGCCAGGAGGACCCGGACGGTTTGAGGAACAGTATGAGGAGGAGGAAGGAGCCTCTGGAGAACATCGCTACTAGTGAGTAGCAAAGTGCATGTGTAAATAGTTACCCGTCAGGGTACAAGAACTGATGTGGAACTGTTATTTGACTGTTGCCCGCTTTAAGTGCTCCCCTAAGTTACCTGGCTGAGGACTGAGAACAGCCATCCCTTTTCCCAAAACTGGCCGAGGACTGAGAGCGGCCATCTTGTAAATAGTTGCGCTTCCTAAAGCGCCCCCTACTGGTTTTATAAAAAGACTGCAATGTCTACCTCAAGACAAATTTATTGGACTGTTGCACCTTTAAGAAGAAAGAACACCTGGTCGCAAGTTGCACCGCGGCCAGTACCCAAGAATATGTTTACTTAAAGATGTTTTATAATGAAAAGTTTTATTTGCTGCTAAAGTAACAATGCAAATGTTTGGTAAGGTGTTTTATATGACAAAAGAGTTCCGGTAGTAAAGACCATATCTAGTGAAAGAAAAATGTTGAAAAAGAGTAAAGTGTTTCCCATAAAGGGAATTAAATAATGTCGTCCGTTTTCTATGTGAAAAGTTTTGAAAAAGTTTTGCATGTCTTGTAAATTAAAGTGTCTTTGCTCTTTTCCAGCCCGAGGACGTGCTGTGGTTTACCAGGGGGGAATGTAGCGCCCCAAGGGTTCGGCCGCTACAGGGGTATTGCACCTCAACCAGAGGTGTGATATTCCACTCCCGGGTAAGGATGGAGTGTGGACCAGGGCTCGGTAGGCTGCATGCATCACACACACCCCTTTTCCGGGGGACAGCTCAACGGTGCTCCCATTAGACAGTAATGCAGGCACGACAGAATCTGTCCCTGGCTGGAGTGGGGAGGGGGAGGGAAACCCAGTGATGTAGGAGCAGGAGGGGACGGTCTCTGGGCATAGGCTGGAGCCCTTTGGTTGCAAGTCACTTGGGCTCATACACAGAGAGGGAGGCATATAAGGTGGGCACCATCCTAGAAAGTGAGTTCAGTCAGACTGACAGAGAGTGGAGTGAGAGAAGGAGTTCAGCCAGAGAGGGCTGACAGGGAGCTGTGGCTCAGTCTGGGCCCAGCTCCACGAGGCAGGCCTGGAGTGAAGGCCAGAGCCAGCAGAGAGGACAGAAACTGAAAGGAAAAGAAAGGAAAGGAAGAAAGGAACAGAACACCAAGAGAGGCCCAGAGACACGAAGGCAGAAGGAACCCTAAGGACCCAGGAGATTGCGGGTGACGGGTTGGCAGAACAGGGTACCGGATCTCAAGTTGGTGGAGGTGACTAATCCTCAGCCAAGGACCGGTGGTCGTGATCATATCTTGGTGCGACCCCTCGCTACACCTACTAGAAAGGCACACCACATAGGGTCAGGGAGGTGAGCACGAAGCCCTCCCAAGAGAAGACCCGAGGCAGCTGGACAAAAGTAGTGTCACTGGTGGGGCACGGCCAGCGAAAGGAATAGAAGAGAGTCCTGTGACACACTCTGGAATTGCCCGGGGGTTGACCGAGCGCCGCACCTGGTGGACGCAGCACGGCTTGGGCAGTCATTGTCGGCAGAGTGACTTGGAATATAAAGAACTGTGAGTAAAGAACTTAAACTGCAACCCCACGTCTCTGTGCTTCATCGCCGCACCAGCACCACTAGTGCTGGGACGCCCGTGCACCATCACTCTCGTCATCCACTCTTACTGCCCTGGGGCTGCACTCTTCCCGTGGGGAGTCACACTACCTCAGCTGCATACACCATCAGCCCCAGCGGTCTACCTTGCAGCGGCGGTCCACACTGACCGCAATCCACGGGTGGCGTAGTCGGACAATTAACTTAAAACCCTATAAAGACTGCCACTGGTTTGACCACCCTGAGCCACGGGACCGGGTCGCCGCCACGGTGACTACAACCCACAGCATCCCACAAAAGGGCCCGGTTCCGGGTTCCCCACGCGGCCCAGGGGGTGCATCAGTAGCCCTGAACCAGGCTGGGAAGACTGAATCTGCAATAGGCAAGCAGCTTGGTGTGAAGAAATCAACTGTGGGAGCAATAATTAGGAAATGGAAGACATACAAGACCACTGATAATCTCCCTCGATCTGGGGCTCCACACAAGATCTCACCCCGTGAGGTCAAAATGATCTCAAGAACGGTGAGCAAAAATCCCAGTACCACACGGGGGGACCTTGTGAATGACGTGCAGAGAGCTGGGACCAACGTTACACAGGCTACCATCAGTAACACACTATGCCGCCAGGGACTCAGATCCTGCAGTGCCAGACGTGTCCCCCTGCTTAAGCCATTACATGTCAGGGCCTGTCTGAAGTTTGCTAGAGAGCATTTGGATGATCCAGAAGAGAATTGGGAGAATGTCATATGGTCAGATGAAACCAAAGTTGAACTGTTTGGTAGAAACACAACTCGTCGTGTTTGGAGGAGAAAGAATGCTGAAAGCATCCAAAGAGCACCATACCTACTGTGAAGCATGGGGGTGGCAACATCATGCTTTGGGGCTGTTTCTCTGCCAAGGGACCAGGACGACTGATCCGTGTACATGAAAGAATGAATGGGGCCATGTATCATGAGATTCTGCGTGCAAACCTCCTTCCATCAGCAAGGGCATTGAAGATGAAACATGACTGAGTCTTTCAGCATGACAATGATCCCAAGCACACGGCCAGGGCAACGAAGGAGTGGCTTCGTAAGAAGCATTTCAAGGTCCTGAAGTGGCCTAGCCAGTCTCCAGATCTAAGCCCTATAGAAAACCTTTGGAGGGAGTTGAAAGTCCGTGTTGCCCAGCGACAGCCCCAAAACATCACTGCTCCAGAGGAGATCTGCATGGAGGAATGGGCCAACATACCAACAACAGTGTGTGCCAACCTTGTGAAGACTTACAGAAAACGTTTGACATCTGTCATTGCCAACAAAGGATATATATCAAAGTATTGAGATGAACTTTTGTAATTGACCAAATACTTATTTTCCACCAAAATTTGAAAAAAAATTCTTTACAAATCAGACAATGTTATTTTCAGGATTTGTTTTCTCATTTTGTCTCTCATAGTTGAGGTCTACCTATGATGTCAATTACATCATCTTTTTAAGTGGGAGATCTTGCACAATTAGTGGCTGACTAAATACTTTTTTTCCCCACTGTAAATGAGCATAGTAAAAAAGCATGCCATCAAAAGAGTCAGCCACAGTGCCCCGAAAACCTTTCCAAACAATACATGGAGGTGGCTCTCCATGCTGCTTCTTCACTTTCATAATGTTACATGCAAGAAGTCAACTCGATCCTGCCCTTATAATCAGAGGGTGCCTCCTGGTACAGAGTCTGTAGTCTAGAAATGTCCTGCTTGAGCCTGTAAGTAACTTTAGAAAACATGTAAAATTCCAGAGTAATACGTTTCTGCAATGACTGTGGTTTTGACCGACCGACACCTACTCAGCCTACTGAAACAGGGACCTTTTTAAACGCGTAGGAAACCGTAGAAAGGTGTTTTTTATTAATTATTGTAATTTACTGAGATAATGACTTTTGTGTTGTCATTGGCTGTAAGCCATAATCATCAACATTAACAGAAATAAACACTTAGATCAATAGATCACTCTGATTGTAATGACTCTATATAATATGAGTTTCACTTTTGATATTGAAGAACTGAAATAAATTAACTTTTTGATGATATTCTAATTTTGTGAGATGCATCTATAAGTGTATCCATACCTTCACTAATCAAAGGCACTGCTTTGTTACAGAGGAATCGACTTTAGTGATATTCAAATCAGGCTGGAAGTGCTCAGGGTGGGACGGAGCACTTCCATTGTCTCAGCTTCCAGCTCCATTTGCAGCCTAACTCCGCCTTCCAGCAGATGATTGACATGCTGCAGCAATGCTATCTAATTGTCAATGATATAGTAAGGCACAGTTATGATCAGGCTGAAGCGGAGTGAACCCTTCTTGAGCAACCCATCCTCTCTACAGGAGTTGTGTTTACCTGTTACTATATATACGTTTAAAAACTGTCCAGGGACTATGCCGCTTGGGTGATTAGGGAAGTGGGTCCACAATGGTTTCTCCATGTCACACTCCACTTGAGAGATTGGTCTCCCCCTATACACACTTACAGCATCGGATTCCAGGCGACTCTGCATGTTCATATACTGTACATGCACATTGTTTCCATCGTTCTTTGAGACATTTTAAATAGATGGGTGAAGTTCCAACTAACAGTTTTAAATAGTAACCCATAAATTTACCTATGTGGTCACATAGTTTACCCATGCCTGACACAATCAGACGTACTAATCAGTATCAATGTCTTCTCTGTTTCAGTCTCATTTCGTATCTGCCCTCACTGTAGTCTTTGTGAACTCAAAGTCATTGTCTTCAATAAAGATTGATGATACTCCCGTGGACGACCCTTCATTAAAGGTTTTAGTTGCAAACAACAGCGACACCCTGAAGCTATTGAAAATGAGCAGCTGCCCTCACGTGTCACCGGCTGGTAAGAAAAGTAGTGTGCATCTGGTTAGATTAATCCCCAAATCTGGGAGCTGGGTCATTTCCTACATCATAGCTGTATCGCCTCAATATCATTTCTTACCATTATACTTTTTCCATCTTAGTTGTTAGAATTTTGCTGTCTCTTTTTATCTTAAAGTGCACCTACCACTCTTGGGTAATGTAAATAAAAGAATAACAGAATAAGAGTATGTTCACATGTTGTGTTTTTTTTCCACGAAAAATACAACGCTTTTCGGTGCTAGCAAAGTGAACGAGAATCCAGAACGCACCACTTATTTTTTTCCTTGCAGATTTCAAGAAGGTTCAAATCTGCAGCACGTCAGTTCTTTCAGGGTTTTTTGCAACGTTTTTTATCCGTTCAAATTAATGGGAAATAAATGCATCAAAAATGAAACAAAAACCCCAAGAGGCATGTTTGTGGTTCAAAAATGTCTGCACCAAATACTTTTGTGTACACATACCTAAAGGCTCAGTTCACATCACAAATTAACACTTAAGTTCAGCTCCTGTCACATATGCCAATATGTACGTATAGGACTGTACTGATCTGACAATGTAATAGAAGTGGCCAGGGGTGGATTAAGAGTAGCAAGGGCCCCGGGCAGTTTAGAAGGCACAGCTGCTGAAACAGTTAAAAACACTTGGTAGAAGGCCTGCCATGTTCCCCAATGATAATCCGCATGTGCTGTGCACATGCTGCGGAAATTTCCGCTGAGGATTATCATTGCGGAAAAAAACGCAGCACTACCAATTATTTTGCGGAAGCGCTGCGTTTTCGCCGCCATTGACTTGGATTGGAACACATGGAATCCGCATCACTGCATCTGTACATGCAGAATCCATGCGTTTCAACAAATTTGTTGTGCAATTTCTCCTGAGTAAGCCGATACCCCATATGTGAGAGAAATCCACTGTTTGGGCACACGACAGGGTTTGGAAGGGAAGGAGCGCCATGGGACTTTTTGAATGCAAAATTTGCTGGAATAATTAGCAGACGCCATGTTGCATTTGGAGAGCCCCTAATGAGCCTTAACAGTGGAAACCCCTCACAAGTTACATCATTTTGGAAGCTAGACCCCTCAGGGAACTGTTATAGATGTGTGGTGAGCACCTTGAACCCCAGGTGCTTCACTGAAGTTTATACCATTGAGCCGAGAAAATAAAAATGTCTTCATTTTTCCCATAAAAATGTTCTTTTAGTGTCAATTTTTTTATTATCACAAGAGTAACAGGAGAAAATGAAAGCCAAAATTTGCAATTTCTCCTGAGTACGTAGATACCCCATATGTGGGGGAAAACCAGTGCTTGGGCGCACGGCAGAGCTCAGAAAAGATGGAGTGGCAATTTGGAACTCAGACTTTGATGAAATGGTCTGCGGGTGTCATGTCGCGTTTTGAGAGCCCCTCATGTGCCTAAACAGTAGAAAAAACCCACAAATGACCCCATTTTGGAAACTATACCCCTCAAGAAATGTATCTAGATGTGGGTGAGCACCTTAATCCCACAGGTGCTTCACAGAATTTTACATTGATCTGTGAAAATGAAAAAAAAAATTCCCACAAAAATGTTGTTTTAGCTCCCAAATTTTTCATTTTCACAAGAATAATAGGAGAAAATGGAGTCCAAAATTTGCTATGCAATTACTTCTGAGTACGCCAATACCCCATATGTGGTTGAAAACTGATTTTGAGTTACAGTGCAAAGCTCAGAAGGGAAAGAAGCGCCATATTGGTGTTCATATTTTGCTGGACTGGTTTGAGGGTGCCATGTCACATTGCCAGAGCCCCTAAGATGCCAGAATAGCAAAAACCAAACCAGCAAACCATAAGTGACCCCACTTTACAAACTACACCCCCCCTCAATGAATTCATTTAGGGATGCAGTGAGCCTTTAACACCACATGTCCCTCACAGAAGTTTACACCATTGGGCAGAGGAGAATGAATAATTACATTTTTACCACCAAAGTTTTGTTTTAGCCCCAGATTTTACATTTTCACACTGGGAAATACCCCATATGTGACTGTGCCGTACTACTTAGCTATACGGTGAGACTCGGGAGGGATAGAGTGCTATTTGCCTCCTGGAGTGCAGATTTTCCTAGAATATGTGGATTCCATATACAGAGACCCTAAGTGCTACAAGAGCAGAATCCTCCTTCAAGTGACCCCGTTTTGGAAATTATACCCCTTTGGGAATTTATCTACAGGTTTGGTAAAGATTTTAACTACATGGGTGTTTTCCAGAAACAAGCAGCAGTGGATGTTGCGGAGTGAAAATTGTAAACTGCTGTTGTAGGGACCAGTTTATTGTAGTGCCTAGTACATTGTAGTGACCAGTATGTTGTAATGACCTATACGTTGTAGTGACCAGTTTGTTATGTGCAGCTCGTGCTTCTGGAGACACTCACTTGTAAATTAGAAGGGCTTTCATCGCTACAGAAATGCCAAACATGTGGATGCTAACTGCGGTTTAGGCACACTGTGGGGCTCAGAAGGGATGGAGGCATTTGGATTTGGGAGCACAGAATTTACTGAATTTCTTTTGGGGGGCAAGGGCCATTAAGTTTTTCCAGAACCTTTGTGCTACTAGTAGCGTGGAAGCCCCTATATTTCCGCTAACAGACGACGGACCTTAGTGGAGACTTGCTTTTTTTGTGTTTCCATTTAAATCTCCAAGTGACATAATTCAGATGAAACCACCGAGGGATCCATTCACTATAAATAGGCAGCAGAGTTACTCTGGATTCCGTCTGGACTCTATTCAGCGGTGTCCTTATTTTCAGAAGTGCACAAAACTGACGCCACTTTTATGCACATCTAATAAAAAGACGGACACCGCCGGATCATAGGCCAGATGGCGTCCAGTGACTTCATCTGACTCATTACAGGGAATCTTTCGCCGGGGGTTCCGTCTGAATCACGTATTTCAGAGATTTACACGGAAACCCCGATGTAAGCGCTCGGCGTAGAGCTCTGGATAAATGTGCGCTGAGGCTTACTGCGATCTTTGGGAGGCAGAATAAACAAATCAACAGCAGGCGAAGAATTGGTTTTATTTATTCTTTTACACCATTCCTCATGCGGTATAAGTGATTAGATGACTTTATTCTTCAGGTCGGTGCGATTTCATCAATACCAGATTTATATCAGTTTTTCATGTTTGGTAGCTGTCACACACTAAGATACGCTATAGATCTATAATAGCTAGAGATAGAGCTATAATTTTTCCATATTTCGACCGACAGAGCCATGTGATGGCTTTTTTTTTGCGGGATGAGTTGATGTTGTTATTGGTACCATTTTTGGGCACATGACATTTTTTGATTGCCTTCTATTCTGATTTTTTGGAGGAGCAATAAACATAAACAAAAAATTCAGGAATAGTTTTTTTTTGTTTTTTTTATTCTGTTCCGTGTATGGTAAAATTAATTTTACCAAAATTAATTAAAGACAACTTTATTCTTCGGGTCAGTGCGATTACAGCGATGCCACATTTATATTGTGTTTTTATGTTTTGGTGCTTTTACCCAATAAAAAATATTTTGTAGAAAAAATATTAATTTTTGCATCACTTTATTCTAAGAACTATAACTTTTTTATTTTTCCGCTGATGAAGTTGTATAATTGCTTGTTTTTTGCAGGACAAGATAACGTTGTCAACAGTACTGTTTTTATTTACATTAGTCTTTTTTATTGGTTTTTATTCCACTTTTTGTTCAGTGGTACGATGGTAAAGCATCGTTTTTTGCCTTGTTTTTTTTTTACCATGTTTACTCAAGGGGTAAACTAATGGGACAGTTTTATAGATCAGGTTGTTCCGGACCCAGCGATAGCAAATATGTGTACTTCTATTGAGATTTTTTTTTTCAGAATAATATTTATTTATGGGTACAAGATATTATTTTTATTATTATTTTGTGTTTTTTTTTTTTTTTTTAAGAAATATTTTTTAACCTTTTTTTTTTTACATTTTTTTTACGTTTTTTACTTTGTTCCACAATGAGACTTTCACTATCTGCAGTCTGTTTGCTGTTATAAAAAATAGGAGCATTGCTATTCCTTATAACCTGTCAGTACTGCAGACACAAGTTAGTTAGATCATGCACTGCACATGATCTAACTGCCTTGCTAGTGCCTGGTGACCCGGATGTCGTCATGAGTCACCATGACAACAATCGGGCATGACAACAATCGGGCCCCCGCGATGACGTTGCAGCATCTCTGATCCAAGAGCGGAGGGGCTTCTGTCACTCTGCCTGCTTGCTAAATGTTACTATCGCAGCATTTAGGGGGTTAAAGTGCCAGGAGCAGGCACCTCTCCTGGCACTGAGTGGCGGGTGTAAGCTGTCAGAATCTGCTGACAACCGGCGGCAATCGTGCATGCGCAGCCTCTGTGCGTGGAAAATCGCCTGGATATATCCATACGTCCAAGGTTGGTAAGTACATACCGACCCGGAAGTATGGATACGTCTAAGGTTGTTAAAGGGTTAAAGGATTACGATTAGTGTTGAGCGAGTATGTTCTATTAACCCTTTCGCCGAGTATGCTCGGGCCGAGCTCCGAGTATTTATAGTTGCTCGGTGATGTGTTTGAATCGCTCCTGTGTGCATGATTTGCGACTGTTTGACAGCTTTATTACATGTGAGAAATGTCTATTTCTTACACATTCCTCCCATGTAATAAAACTGTCAAACAGTCGCAAATCATGCACACGGGAGCGATTCAACCATATCACCGAGCAGCTATAAATACTCGGAGCTCGGCCCGAGCATACTCGGAACAGAACATACTCGCTCAACACTAATTACGATGTATCCATAAAAATCAAATACTATACTGTGGCTCCGTATGAAATCTGATTTTTTTTGCGCACCTATAGACTTGCATGTTTGAGACTCATCCAATTTACGGAAGAAACCTGCGCATGCTGCCGTTTTTTTATGCGCAGATTCAATCTGTGAAAAAAATGCTCATCTGTACTGCCTCATTGAATAAGATTGGTACGCCTGCTTTCTATTTTTTCGTGGACTGCACTCGGACCAAAAATATAGCTATGTGAACTTAGCCTAAGGGCTCTTTCACACATCAGTATTCCTGGTATGTGTGGTGACCGTTACCACACGTACCGGAGACACTGACACACGTAGACCCATTCAAATGAATGGGTCTGCGCACATATCCGTGTGTTTCCACGGACCGCGTATCCATGTGATCTGCACGTAGACATGTCTGTTTTAGACTGGCAGCACGAATCACTCAGACCCATTCAAGTCAATGGGTTCGTATAAACACGTACCCCACACGGATGCCATCCATGTGACACATACCGGCGCTTGGGAATCAGTGTACAGTTAGCGCTGTTCCCAAGCACCGGGTGCTGAAGGCTGCCCTCATCATAGTCCCCTGTCGGCGCTGTCTCCACCTGTAAAAATAACAAAATAAAAAAAATCCATATACTCACCTGTCCTAAGTGTCCCCTGCTGTAATCCATGCGACCGCTCAGCAGGGGAGCCTGGGAGAATGACTCCTGCAGCGAGCTGCCCCAAAACTCTCTGAGAAAGCGGTGTCCTGTCACTCACTGAGCTTAGCTATGGGGTCGCTCGCTGCAGGGGTCATTCTCCCCGGCTCCTTTGCTGAGTGGTCGCATGGATTACAGCAGGGGACACTTAGGACAGGTGAGTTTATGGATTTTTTTATTTTGTTATTTTTACAGGTGGAGACACCGGGAACAGAATATTGCTCTCATCATTATTCTTTGCTCGCGCTTATCACAGTGCCGACAGTGGACTATGATGAGGGCAGTGTTCAGTACCCGGTGCTTGGGAACAGCACTAACTGTACACTGATTCCCAAGTGCCGGTACATGTGCTACTGATGTGGCACACGGGCGGCACACGTATCACACACACGGACACGGATATCTCTGGTATGGGTTTTTCCGGTACCAGAAATATCCGGACCTGTGAAACTGGTCTAATAATAATAGACTCTAACAGTACTTACACTGAATTTTTCAAATTAACATCTTTCGCTTAGTTTAGCTCTGAAAATTAGCAGTGTCTGCATCACTTGGCTGACCTCAGCAAGTTTTGATCTGTTTGACAACTCGTACCAACACCAGCAGCATTAGGTCCACTTGCCAACCTCTCTTACACTTTTTCAATCTATAGAACAGAGTATGAAAATAAACTTGGGTATACCTTTTATGTATTTTATTTAAGGAGTTGTCCGGTCTAAAATGACAAGTCTGCAGTCACTCTATGTGTCTGCATACTTGTGAATCCTCACATCTTGTGCACTGCGCTCTGTCAGAATTCTCTGGGGGCTGCGGACCCACAATTGCAAGTACACTACCGTTCAAAAGTTTGGGGTCACCCAGACAATTTTGTGTTCCATGAAAACTCATACTTTTATTTATCAAATGAGTTTGAAAATGTATAGAAAATATAGTCCAGACATTGGCAAGGTTAGAAATAATGATTTTTATTTGAAAGAATAATTTTCTCCTTCAAACTTTTCTTTTGTCAAAGAATGCTCCCTTTGCAGCAATTACAGCATTGCAGACCTTTGGCATTCTAGCTGTTAATTTGCTGAGGTAATCTTGAGAAATTTCCCCCCATGCTTCTTGAAGCCCCTCGCACAAGTTGAATTCGCTTGATGGGCACTTTTTGCATACCATACGGTCAAGCTGCTCCCACAACAGCTCAATGGGGTTGAGATCTGGTGACTGCGCTGGCCACTCCATTACAGATAGAATACCAGCTGCCTGCTTCTTCCCTAAATAGTTCATGCATAATTTGGAGGTGTGCTTTGGGTCATTGTCCTGTTATAGGATGAAATTGGCTCCAATCAAGCGCTGTCCACAGGGTATGGCATGGCATTGAAAAATGGAGTGATAGCCTTCCTTATTCAAAATCCCATTTACCTTGTACAAATCTCCCACTTTACCAGCACCAAAGCAACCCCAGACCATCATATTACCTCAACCATGCTTGACAGATGGTGTCAGGCACTCTTCCAGAATCTTTTCCGTTGTTCTGCGTCTCACAAATGTTCTTCTGTGTAATCCAAACACCTCAAACTTTGATTTGTTTGACCATAAAACTTTTTTCCAGTCTTCCTCTGTCCAATGTCGGTGTTCTTTTGCCCATATTAATCTTTTCCTTTTACTAGCAAGTCTCAGATATGGCTTTTTCTTTGCCACTTTGCTCTGAAGGCCCGCATCCCGGAGTCGCCTCTTCACTGTAGACGTTGATACTGGCGTTTTGCGTGTACTATTTAATGAAGCTGCCTGTTGAGGAGCTGTGAGGCATCGATTTCTCAAACTAGAGACTCTAATGTACTTGTCCTGTTGCTCAGTTGTGCAGCGGGGCCTCCCACTTCTCTTTCTACTCTGGTTAGAGCCTGTTTGTGCTCTCCTCCGAAGTGACTAGTACACACCGTTGTAGGAAATCTTCAGTTTCTTGGCAACTTCTCGCATGGAATAGCCTTCATTTCTAAGAACAAGAATAGACTGTCGAGTTTCACATGAAAGTTCTCTTTTTCTGGCCATTTTGAGAGTTTCATAGAACAAACAAATGTAATGCTCCAGATTCTCAACTAGCTCAAAGGAAGGTCAATTTTATAGCTTCTCAATTCGGCCAAACCGTTTTCAGCTAGGCTAACATACTTGTGCAAGGGTTTTCTAGGGTTTTCTACACATCCATTAGCCTTCTTACACAGTTAGCAAATACAATGTACCATTAAAACTCTGGAGTGGTGGTTGTTGGAAATGGGCCTCTATACACCTATGTAGATATTGCAATAAAAACAAGACATTTGCAGCTAGAATAGTCATTTACCACATTAACAATGTATAGAGTGTATTTCTGATTCATTTAATGTTAGCTTCATTGAAAAAAAAGTGCTTATCTTTCAAAAATAATGAAATTTCTAAATGACTCCAAACTTTTGAATGGTAGTGTATGTGCTTTGCATACATGTGATCACATGCCGACTAGATGTGAACAGTCTTGCTCAATGCAAGTGTATCGAGCAAAGCCAGACATGTCTAGTCGGAATGTGGCCGACTATACATATCGCACACTTACAGTCACATGACTGCCGAAACTCAGCGCTGGAGAATCCTCACAGTGTGCAGTGCACGCGATGTGAGGATTCACAAGTCTGCAGTCATATGGACTCACTGCAGACTTGTAGCCTAAGGCGAGGCAATCTCTTTAAGCAGTAATATTAACCAATGCTGGTCTAAAATACTAACAAAACTATACATCTTGATTTATCCTCATTAGGAATTTTATGCGTGGCTGACCAGTGTCATGGACTTAGAGAACTTGCCCTGAATTACCATCTTCTGAGCGATGAATTACTCTTGGCCCTCTCAACTGAAAAACATGTCCGCCTTGAACATCTACGCATTGATGTAGTCAGTGAAAATCCCGGTCAAGCACAATTTCACACCATAAAGAAAAAAAGCTGGGATGCCCTTATCAAGCACTCTCCAAAAGTCAACATTGTGATGTACTTCTTCTTGTACGAAGAGGAATTCGATGCATTTTTCCGAGAGGAGACACCAGTTACCCATTTGTACTTTGGCCGGGCCGTGAGCAAGGCAATGCTGGGTCGTATAGGCATGAACTGTCCTCGGTTGATTGAGTTGGTGGTTTGCGCAAATGGACTTCAGCCTTTGGATGATGAGCTGATTCGAATCGCTGACCGTTGTAAAAACCTGACTGCCATAGGCCTGGGAGAGTGTGAAGTAACTTGCAGTGCATTTGTGGAGTTTGTCAAAATGTGTGGGGGAAGACTGACACAGCTGTCTATCATGGAGGAAGTGCTTATTCCAGACAGCAAGTACAACCTGGAGCAAATTCATTGTGAGGTTTCCAAGCACCTTGGAAGAATGTGGTTCCCGGATATGATGCCGACTTGGTAGACTAATGAAGTCCACGACTTAGAATGTGTCTTACTTTTGCTTGCTATGCAATTATAAGTTACATATGGAAGATAAAATGTTGTATGAAGTTGTATTAACAAACAAAGCAAAGTCATTTCAAAACCAACATTACTATTTAACCCACTGCATCAGATGTACAGCAGTTAATATATGGTTTATAACTATACAGCTGCTATCGATAGATTGGTTTAGTGCCTAGTATTACAAATCCGTTAATTATTCATGTTTAATGTAAGGTCCAAGAATCATTTTAGTAGGAACAGGCTTAATGTCAAATTTTTCATTATATCATTCCATAGTGCATGAATGTATAGCCTGAAGCCTTAAGATCCTACATTAAAAGTAATAACCAGACCCACCACCTAATGGCCACTCATATCGGAGAATTGTTGTCATTTTCTGCTCAAAGGGCTTGTGGGACTTCCCACTGGGGTACTTACAGATGTCAATTTTTTATCATTGATAGGCTAGGAAACTGAGCAGGTAGTCACCCTCTCAGCGCTGCCTCTCCACCGCTGCTCCAGTGATTGTTTTCAAGCAGTACAAGCTGTTTAGCCCAGCGATTGGCTGCAGTGATGTCATCATGACATCACTGTTGCTGCAGTGGGGGAGAGGCAGTTCTGGAACCGGGGTGGGCGCGTGCTTGCTCAGTTTATTCTGTTCTGCTAAGCTATGGACGGTGATAATGTAAAGCCAGAAAAGCTCTTTAAAGGGGTTGTTCGGTACTTTTAAAAAACTGCCAGTGTGTTTTAATGATAAATACAACCTTCTTTCTAAGTACCTTGCGCTGCTGATACTGCCTGTGAGCGGCGCTATCGATGGCCGCTCACAGGCAGCACGTGACCCCCGGCTGCAGCTGGCGCTCACATCCGCTGACGTCACGACAAGTTGCGGCTACAGCCGGGGGTCCCGGTTCCGCGTTCCACCGGTGGCTGCTGGGTTGTGGGCGGGATTATTCCCCTGTGTCATACCCAGCATCCACCGCGCGCTCTCCCTGTCCTCATTCACTGGTAAAGTGCGCGGTGGATGCTGGGTGTGACATGGGGAATAACCACGCCCACAACCCAGCAGCCACTGCGGGGACCCCAGCGCTGAGTCACGCCTCAGTTGTTGTGACGTCAGCGTGGGGTCACGTGCTGCCTGTGAGCGGCCACCGATAGCGCCGCTCACAGGCAGTATCAGCAGCGCAAGGTACTTAGAAAGAAGGTTGTATTTTTCATTAAGACACACTGGCATTTTTTTAAAAGTACCGGACAACCCCTTTAATTGTTGCTTCGCCTGTGGTGAAATACATAAATTCAATATAGCAAAGCAGGAGAGTTACTAATCAAAAAGACTGAAAATGGTCGTGTGAAGCACTCCTAATGTATCTTATGAGGTAGAAATACTCCTTGTTTTGGGTTATTTAACAGCAATTTCTTTCAATGTTCTTGAATGCTACAGTAATTTCCATCTGTGTGGTTTTTTTTAATAATTAATTAAGGTTACTTAATCTTAGAAATACAAGAAAGAGTATTTTTGGCATGTACCATATATAATTTTGGCAACTGAGTCTTTTGCAGCCCCCACTTCACACCTTTTCTGCTTACTGTAGAAAATGGTCTGTGCAGCTTTACTGAGAAATGCTTGAAGTAAAGGTGCGCTTATATTAGCCAACGTTGCAGTGGTAAATGACGTCTGATACTTTCAGATCGATGGTCGCTTATAGGCCTGTCTGCACAGTCAGGCTGCGCTTTAGATGTGAACAAACACAAGAGCACAGTAAATAAACATATAAAAAATACTCTGTTGTAAAAATATAACAGCAAACAGCAAGTGCTAGTTAGGGACTGCTCTGATGTGGGTTACCTTGACATTGGTAGAGCGGTTTAGTCTACATTTTTTTATCATCTTTTTACTAGCACAACATTTTGGTTGTGTTCTTGTGTTTGTGTTTTCAGTCTTTCGGTGGTGTGAACACTGTCCTACAGACTTGTTCACTTTGAGCATGGCCCATGTGTTTGTATGCGCTTTAGATGCGGACTGAGCGATCTGTTATACGCCATTCTGTGCGCATAGGCTGTCATTGTTCTCGGCAACACAGCTTCTGTTTACCCAGGAAGAAATGCTGCCAAGAACGAAGATCTTTTATGCAAACCAAAAGATCATTTCACCAGATGAATGAGCATTTTGCTTGTTCCATGGGTAATCAGCAACCTGTTGAGACTGCATAATTGTCAGGAAATGATAACTGCTTGTTCGCAATAGCTGTGCAGAGTAAATGGACCTTAAAGGGAATCTGTCTGCAGATTTTTTCTTTTCAACCTGATAACAGCATGAGGTAGGATCAGAGACCCTGATTCCAGTGACATAAGTGATATATCACTTAATTTACTGGGTGCAGCAGTTATGATTGAATCACAGTTTTCTCAGTTAGACTTAGGAGATCTCATATGCAGAACTGTGTATAACCTCACCCACACCACTGATGGGCAGCTTTCTGTGTACATTGTATAGTGACAGAGAACTACTAATTATTGGTGGGAGCGTGGTTGGACTAGGAGGCACAGGGCTAGTTGTCCTGTAGTGATAATCTCCTGCTGCTAAAACACTGGTTTTATTGAAAAAGCAAAACACTGCCCAGTTAGGCTATGTTCACTTGTCCAGTAGTGATCCGTTAGAATGGATCCAGAAGAAATCCGTAAGGAAAAAAGTTGTATTGACACAACATTTTAGTCCGTTATTCACTAACTGGACTCTGCCGGATCTGTGTTTTTAACATTGGAGTCAATGGGCAATGGATCCGTTAATGCAGAATCTGTTGTCGTCTATTTTTAACAGATCCAGCAGAGATCAGTTAGTAAATAATGGACTAAAACAGACTTTTTTCCTAACGGACTTCTGCTGGATCTGTTATAATGGATCATTACTGAACATGTGAACATAGCCTAAGTAACACATCTCTGTAATCAGTCTCTTCATCTACAACATGGTACTCTCTGATTATATAGCAAAAACCAGGTGACAGATTTCCTTTAACCTTACAATTGTAGCCCACTTTGTAAAATGCCTTTTAATAATCCGTTCCTTGATGATAAACTAATCACAGTGTGTCTGTCTTTGACTCCCTATGATCATCTGTAATCTATTAGTAAAGTAGACATTAATGAGTACCTATCTTCCAGCCTGCAGAGTGGAATCCCACAACTCTTGGCGGTCCTTCTCGCTGTTAAAGAGTGAGACATTGCCCTTTGCACTAAGCCAGCTCCGCTGCATACTTCACTAAGCTGATACTTTTCGGCAGCCTCATAGTAAGGTTAGCGGCAGCCTTGGGTTAGTGCAAAAAGGAAGAAATTGCAAAAACATGTGAAATCTTACTCTTTCACAGTGTGGAGGGCCATTGAGATTTGCAGACACCCACAACCTGGATGTTCAGAACTATAGAAAGTTGGGTCCATTAGGGCAGCATCAGGGACCCTTCTGGTCACATTTGCTAATGAGTGCTATTAACAAAAAAAGTTCAGCCCTAGACTGGTGATAGGCAGAGCTGCCACCAGGAATTTCAAGGCCCCATATTGGCAAAATTTTCAGACCCCCTTGAGACCCCGTCCTGTTCCACCCCAGCTCTGCCTCCAACCTTCGAACCTTCCACAGTCGCACCACTCTCTCTTGAAAAGACTCCACTTCTGTACCATGTCCTCACCAATCACACATTAACAGTTGCCATCAAACACCAGATCACATACATAGCCAGCAGCTTATGTTTGGCCAAAAGAATTTTTAAAAGCCACACGACAAGGTAGACTCTTTTGGCTGGGCCCTACTCTACGCTAACCTATTAAACATTTGTTAAAATACCCAATATTCTTTTTAGGTGTATTTTTATTTATTTTTCTTTAAGGGAATGTGCTACATACAATTTTCAAAATTACCAATACTACCACATACAAGGGACAAATACCATCACACCATGCCCGGACCACATATTACCACCACATAGTGACCGAATACTACCACATACAAGGGACAAATACTGCCACACCATTACTAGACTACATATTACCACCACATATGACCGAATAACACCACATACAAGGGAGAAATACTGCTACATCATGACAAGACCACATGTTACCACCACAAAGTAACCAAATAATACCACATAAAAGGAAAAAATATCGCCACACCATAAGCAGATCACATATTACAACCACATAGTGACCGAATAAGACCACATACAAGGAACAAATACCAACACACCGTAACCAGACCTCATATTACCACCACATAGTGACCGAATAATACAACATACAAGGAACAAATATAGCAACACCATGACACGAGCCCATATAACCACCACATAGTGCCTGAATAATGCAATACTGATCATTCATAAAAACACAATACTATTATTATCATAAGTGCCATAAAACACAGGAGCTCTGTACATATTATATAGTGTGTGGTGTCATTGTACAGGTAATATAGTGATCACAAGTGACATTATACACAGGAGCTCTGCATATAGTGTACAGTGTACAGGTAATACAGGGATCACTAGTGACATTATACACAGAAGCTCTGTATATAGTGTCCGTGTACTGGTAATACAGGGATCACCAGTGACATTATACACAGGAGCTCTGTATATGGTGTCTGTACAGGTAATACAGGGATTACCAGTGACATTATACTCAGGAGCTCTGTATATAGTGTCACTGTACAGGTAATACAGGGATCACTGGTGACATTATACACATGATCTCTGTATATACAGTGAAGAGCAAAAGGGTAACAATCTTTTAAACATTTGACTTTCAGGCTCCATATCTCACCATCCACTACTGCATTTAATGTGAGACTATCATCATTTTATAGACCTTCATCTTGGCTATCTCATACATAAATTTGACTTACAACCATTTAGCATATGATTAGTTATGCAGATTCTTGTCATGTCACTGCATTGTTGCTGTTTTTTGCTCCTGGTGGTGGAAAAATATTTCTCTTCCAGTATACTACAAAATACAACCTGTTCTCACATTCCCTAATAGCTCAGTTATTAGGTTGATTCCCAAGCGAAAGATCACTGAACAAGATTTCCCAAGAAAAGAGAAACAGCATCATCCAGCTCATCTATAGCAGTCTCTCGGACCAAAAAAATTGCCAAACTGCATCGTGTGAGTGCCATGACAGTTGGAAGAATACGAAATGAAGTCCATCTATCCATTCAAAAGCCAAGAGGTGGACATCCAGGCAAAATATCGGAGTCAACAAGTCGTCTCATCATAGGGTCTATTAGTTCTGCCGCGACAAACAATTAGTAGTGGAAGTGACTTGTATGCTTAGTAATAGTGAGATCACAGACGTCCATGCAAGCATCATGCGACACACGTTACACAAGTCTTGAATGGTGGCTCAAAAAAAGGTGAAGAAGCCTCAACTTCAATATTGTCATTAGAAGCATGATAAGAAATGAGTTTGCAATAAAGTGTGAAAAATTAAAAGTAGAAGATTGGAAACGGGCGATTTGGAACAATGAGACAAAAGTCAATAGACTAGGCTCTGAAGGGTGCAAATGGGTCTGGAGGGAAAAAGGAGCAAATGGATGAAGAAATTGAAGAAACTGTTAAATTTGGTGAAGAAAGCCTGATGATATGGGGTTGTTCCGCAGTCAAAGGCGTTGGATACTTGACCAGGATTGATGGTAGTCTCAATGCTGAGCTATATGTGAGTATCCTAAAAGACAAATTACTTTGTACACTCGAGTACTATGGGTATGAAATGGACGACATAGTGTTCTAGCAGGACAACGACCCAAAGCATACGTCTAGATTGGTGAAGAAATGGTTCAATGACAAGGACATAGAGATGCTCGATTGCCCCCCAGAGTCCCCAGAACTCAACCCAATTGAACACTTGTGGATAGAGTTTAAGAAAAAACTGTATACATACCCAAGTGAGTCGACCAGTATGCACCAACTTTGGGAACATGTAAAAGAGACCTGGGATCAGAAGTCGGTTGAGACTTGTTTGAATCTGATCGAGAGCATGCCCAGAAGTTTTCAGGCAGTGTTGAAAGCCAAAGGTGGATTTACAAAATACTCACAAAATAATAAAAATTTAAATTTAGATTTTTAGGAGCAAAACAGTAACAATGCAGTGACATGACAAAAATCTGCATAACTAATCATATGCAAAATAGTTGCAAGTCAAATTCATGTATGAGATAGCCAAGATGATTGTCTATAAAACTATGGTAGTCTCACGTTCAAAGTAGTAGTGGATGGTGCAATATGGAGCCTGAAAGTCAAAAGTTAAAAACATTGTTACCCTTTTGCTCGTCAGTGTACTATGTAGTGTATAGTGTAAGTGTCCAGGTAACATACTCACCGGTGATGTCTTTAGTTGAAGATATTCATCTTCGCTTCACTTCTTCATCCAGCACAGACTGTCATCACTTCTTCCAGCCTGGACTCATCTTTGGAGAAAATAAGTTATCTAGAGCACATTCCCCAACTTCTACACTATGCCAGGTGAAGAAAAAAAGCGACAGTGTTGCCCTGTGTAATGCATACACCCGGACTGACTGGCATGTGCATGTTTAGTGGTTCCACTGTGCCATGAACCGGAGAGTGCCTGGAGGGGTGTAACTAAGTATCTGCTCGATCCGACTAAGGTCGCACGACGGCATACGACGCCAGTGCACCAGGGAGGAACCGAGCAGAGGGACCAGGGTCTACTCCAGGTCAGACCCCAGGACACGGCTGTTGACCCACACCGGGGAATACAGGAACAGGCAGGCTAGAGCGCAGGCTGGGTAGGGTCCAGTACAGACAGGGAGACAAGTTCAGAGCCGCAGATGCGGTAATCAAACAGAGTAAAGCGAAACCGCAGGTGTGGTGGACAAGGCTGAGCAGAGCAAAACCGCAGACACGGTAGACAAGGCTGAGCAGAGCAAAACCGCAGACGCGGTGGACAAGGCTGAGCAAAGCGAAACCGCAGACGCGGTGGACAGGGCAGAGCAAAGCGAGACCGCACACACGGTGGACAAGGCTGAGCAGAGCAAAACCGCAGACGCGGTGGACAAGGCTGAGCAGAGCAAAACCGCAGATGCGGTGGACAAGGCTGAGCAGAGTGAAACCGCAGACGCGGTGGACAAGGCAGAGCAGAGCGAAACCGCAGACGCGGTGGACAAGGCTGAGCAGAGCGAAACCGCAGATGCGGTGGACAAGGCTGAGCAGAGTGAAACCGCAGACGCGGTGGACAAGGCAGAGCAGAGCGAAACCGCAGACGCGGTGGACAAGGCTGAGCAGAGCGAAACCGCAGACGCGGTGGACAAGGCAGAGCAGAGCGAAACTGCAGACGCAGTGGACAAGGCTGAGCAGAGCGAAACCGCAGACGCGGTGGACAAGGCTGAGCAGAGCGAAACCGCAGACGCGGTGGACAGGGTTGAGCAGAGCGAAACCGCAGACGCGGTGGACAAGGCAGAGCAGAGCGAAACCGCAGACGCGGTGGACAGGGCTGAGATAAATCACCGAAGGGGTAAACAAAGACAAAGCAAAGGGGATAGGGCTTTGTTCACATGGAACAGAAAGAAAGGCAGAACTAGATACTTGCAAAGAAGTAGCGAGAGGACTCCAACTCACAAACGGAAGTACAGCGACAACGAGAAGGAGTTAGGTGCAGGTTCAGACAACGCAGGAAAAGGGAAGGGATGGACATAGAGACGAAACAGGTAAAAGGTAAGGAGACAGTTCAGACAGGAACTGTAACTGCAACAAAATACAGGAACGAGCCAAGGCAAAGCCAAGCGCTGGTTTAGACAAAGCAGCAGAAAGGGAAGGTACGGACATAGAAAGAAACAGGAAGCAGGTTAGGAGACAGTTCAGACAGGAACTGTACTGCAACAAATACAGGAGCGAGTCTGGGTATGCGGCCCCCAGAGGGCAAGACGAACAGGCTAAGTGCGTGTTCAGACTGGTCTGGAAATACAGCTTCCAGGAAGGCGGACAGACAACAGGCTAGAGTGCACAGACAGGACACAGTTCAGACACGGGAACTGATACCGATAGGCAGGAAACAAAGACAGGACCTGGCATGTCAGCGACCAGAAGCCAACTGACAGAACAAGATGCTCAGGCAAGGATTCCAAGGAGGAGCTGGGTTAAATACCAGGTGACAGACAGCAATAGGCTGAGGACGCATCAGGGGAGTGTCAGCAGCAGCTACAAGAAACAGGAAGTTCAGCGGGCGTCGCCCTAAGCAGCAAGAGCAAAGCAAAGCAGACAACATGGAAAGAAGCCAGAGTGGCAGTCTGGACTGGAGATCAAGTGCGCGCTCTTGCACAGTGGGAGATGGACCACTATGCAAGGACGCCGCCAGGTATGTTACACCCTGCACAGTACAGCAGTAATAATATCCCTTTATTGGCTCCTACAGTAATAATGTCCTACATCCTGAAACCTTCCTGTAATAGTGTCCCCCATGTGTCTCCATCCTGATCCCATACATTGCTTTGTGAAAGTATTTGGCCCCCTTGAACTTTTCTACCTTTTGCCACATTTCTGGCTTCAAACATAAAGATATAAAATTCTAATTTTTTGGGGAAGAATCAACAACAATTGGGACACAATCGTGAAATGGAACGAAATTTATTGGATATTTTAAACTTTTTTAACAAATTTAAAACTGAAAAGTGGGGACGTGCAACAGGGGCATACATAGGAATCATGGGTCCCCATAGCCGAAGCTCTAATTGCCCCCCCCCCTAAAAAAAATTAAAATAATTGTCGGGGTCACCAAAGATCAGATCTCACAACTTTCCATCCTTTACATAGTAATTTTCCTCCTGCTGACGTCCTAGATCTCTCTTTCATTTCCCCATAAAGTGTGATGCCAACAAAAGGGCCCCCCAAACACAGTATGAAACTCCCATGGTGAATTCCTCCACATGCACAGTATAATGACCCTACTGTACCACACCTCAACTCCCAGGGTAAAGTATGCTGACCCCAACACAGTATGATCCCCCAACTGTGAGACGCTAGAGAGGATGGTGCATAATAAGGGAGGTTGTTATACATAATAAAAGAGGAAACTATATAACTTAGGATGGCGCTATACATGATAAGTAGTGTTGAGTAGTGTTGAGCCACCCCCGTAGTGTTCGAGTTCGGTTCGGTTCGTCGAACACCCGTGTGTTCGCCGAACTGTTCGTCGAACTGTTCGTCGAACACCTTCGAACACCGTTAAAACCAATGGCAGGCAAACAAAAACACATAGAAACACATAGAAAACACCTTCAAAGGTGTCCAAAAGCTGACAAACTGCTCAGAAGACATAACTAACACATGGAAAAGTGACAAGTACATATAGTCATGCGAAAATAAAAGAGGTGGAGGAGTAAAAGGAGGGGGAGACACAGATATAGGCATGTCATGCCCTTCTAAAATCCAAAAAGTGAGAAGCCGACACGGCCAGTCCGCTCCTGCCCGTGCCACCTCCGTGTCGCCGGGTTTGTGCCAGAGCCGCGGTGAACCCTGACGGCCAGCCCCCCTCTCCCAATACTGGTGCCTGTCTGCTGGTGGGTCGAGCGAGCCCCCCTGTGGTGGAGGCAGCTCTAAGCTTTTTAATTTAAATTGTCTCTCTAATTTGAATGAATACACTTTAAATCCATTTACAAGGATCTATTGGAGGGCAAGTCTCATGCCAGCAGCCGCGGTAATTCCAGCTCCAGTAGCGTCCACTAAAGCTGCTGCAGTTAAAAAGCTTTTATAAGGATCGAGCTCGGCTGTCCACCGCAAGGCATCCTACTGCCAGTCCCAGCCCCTATGCCTTGGGGTGCCTCCTGATGCTCTTCACTAAGTATCCCATGGTCCCGAAGCATTTCCTTTGAAAAAATTAAGTGTCTAAACTACAGGTGGTGCAGCTTGCTTAACAGCCGGGATAATCCGCTCACTAGCAGACACTGCTACTAGGCACAAAGTATTTCCTGGGCTAGATGCAGTTAAAAATTTGTAATTAGATACTCTCGTTGGATGCTGAGAAAGCATTCCATAGAGTCTCCTGGCACGCCATATATGATTCTCTTAAAAAGCTTGGGGTAGGGGTCTAGGGGACCCTTTTATAGCCAAAATCACGGCCCTGTATCGCAATACGTCACCTAGGCTGAAGATAAATGGAACTGTAGCACCCTGAGGGCTCGGTTGCTACAGACGTATTGCACCTCACCCAGAGGTGTGATATCTCACTCTCAGGTAAGGATGGAGTGTGGATCAGGACCCGACACCTGCATGCATTACACCACATTGCCGTGGGGCAGGGCGACCAATATGCCCCTGAGATGGGCACGACAGTCCCTGTCCCTGGCTGGAGTGGGGGGAGGGAACACTAAGGAAGGGGAACCCTGTAGTGCAGGAGCAGGGAGGAAGCAGTTCCTGGGTGCATTGAGAAGGGAGTATAAAAGGTGGGCACCATCTTAGTTCAGTGCAGAGAAGTCTGAGCAGAAGTGGCAGGGAGCAGGGGCTCTGCATGAGCTCTGCTCCGGAGGCGGGCCTAGTAACAGAGGCCCAGGCCTGGAAGAGGGAGAAGGAAGGAAGAGGAGCGGAGAAGGCTCCAGGAACGAGGAATGAAGGGATCCCAGGGGTGCGGACGGGCGAGTCGCCACCGCACGCCCGAATCCACCTGCGTGGAGGGGTCAGGCCAAAGGGGGAGACCGGTCCCCGAACTAGTGGAGGCAGGAAACGACCCTCAGCTAGAAACCGGAGGCTCTGACATTTTATGTGGCGCAGCCCCTCGCTACACCCGCTAGGAAGGCACCACATAGGGTCAGGGAAACTGGCGCCAAGTTTACCAAGAGGAGGCCCGAGGCAGCCGGACAGAAGTGTTGGTAAGAAAGGCCAGACAAAGGACACACAAAGGGGGTCCTGTGAAGTGCTCCAAAGTTATCTGGGAGTTGTCTGAGCCCCTCACCTGGTGAGCACAGTACGACGTGGGCAGCCGTTACCTGCAGACGTGGTCTGGATAATAAGAACTGTGAGTAAAGGCCCTGAACTGCATCACTGACTCCGTGTCGTTACTGCTGCTGCCCTGCACCATCACCCCCATCCTCCGCATACACTGCCCTGAGGCTATACTCCTCCCGTGGGGAGTTATGCTACGCTCTGCTGCACCCACAACACCAGCCTCAGTGGTCTGCCCTGTAGCGGCGGTTCACTCTGACCGCAATCCACGGGTGGCGTAGTCGGACATTTAAACATGAAAACCACATAAATAGTTCCGCCACTGGTTTGACCGCCCTGAGCCACGGAACTGGGTCGCCGCCACGAAGACTACAACCACCAGCATCCACCAAAAAGGGTCCGGCTCCGGGTGTCCCAAGGCCCAGGGGGTGCGTCAGAACATTTTCATCACCTTTCACAATCACCAATGGGACAAGGCAGTGATGTCCTCTGTCCCCTCTCTTATACATCCTAGTGACGGAGCACCTGCTCTCATCAATTCGCCATAACCCCAATATTAGGTGGATTGAGGTGGCAGGCACCGAGTACAAGTGCTCTCTATTTGCTGATGATGTCCTAGTATATATCACTCAATCACATATATCCATCCATGCTGTTATGGCTGAAATAGATCACTTTGTTACATGGTAAAATTTTAAAATCAATGCAGCGAAGTCTGAGGCCCTCGATGTCTCCCTCCCCAAATATGGACTAATACAAATAGTCCCACACACTGCTAGAAGCCCAAATATTTTTTCAGAGGTACTGTAGATGCAGATAAAAATTATTTTTAATTTGCAACCTGATGGAGGTCAGTATAGATGGACTAATAGACCAAGTCCCACACACTGCTAGAAGCCCAAATATTTTTTCAGAGCTAGATGCAGAAAAAAATTATTTTTAATTTGCAACCTGATGGAGGTCAGTATAGATGGACTAATAGACCAAGTCCCACACACCGCTAGAAGCCCAACTATTTTTTCAGAGCTAGATGCAGAAAAAAATTATATTCAATTTGCAACCTGCTGGAGGTCAGTATAGAAGGACTAATAGAACAAGTCCCACACACTGCTAGAAGCCCAAATATTTTTTCAGAGCTAAATGAAGAAAAAAATTATTTTTAATTTACAACCTGATGGAGGTCAGTATAGATGGACTAATAGACCAAGTCCCACACACTGCTAGAAGCCCAAATATTTTTTCAGAGCTAGATGCAGAAAAAAATTATTTTTAATTTGCAACCTGATGGAGGTCAGTATAGATGGACTAATAGACCAAGTCCCACACACTGCTAGAAGCCCAAATATTTTTTCAGAGCTAGATGCAGAAAAAAAATATTTTTAATTTGCAACCTGATGGAGGTCAGTATAGATGGACTAATAGACCAAGTCCCACACACTGCTAGAAGCCCAAATATTTTTTCAGAGCTAGATGCAGAAAAAAATTATATTCAGTTTGCAACCTGATGGAGGTCAGTATAGATGGACTAATAGAATGATGCTATGCCCAAAAGATTTTACTTCACTAGGTGCAGTAAAAAAATTGGTATTCTATACACAGGTGTTATGTCTTGCAACACAGATAGGCTACTCCACTGACTAACACACTCTGCAATAGGCCAAAAAGGATTAGCTTTGCTAGATTCAGCCAAATGCTGTGAAAAAAACTTGCACAGCACTGGCACAGACCTGCCTGGCAAAAAGTGATAGGAACTCATGTAACCTAGTCCTGAAAAGGACTCCAATTACAATTAGTCTTTACTCCCACAACCTATCTATTTAAGAGCACAGACCTCCCTGATAAAAGTCGTAGGAAATGCTGTAACCTAGTCCTTAAAAGGACTGCAATCACAACTATTCCCTACTCCCAAGCTATCTGTATATTTGTGCGAAAATTGGCTTGAAATTAACAAGGTATAGCGCACACAGCAACAGCGGTGCCGTCTAACACGCAGCTGCAGCAGTGAGAAAATGGTGGCGACGGGGAAAATGGCTTGGTCTTATAGGGCAAGGACATGTGACATACACTACCAATGACACATGCCCTTGCTTGTGTGAAAAAAAGCACTTCGCTCCGTGTGTGCGCTGCTGATAGGCTGACAGATTGCACCTCCCCACTGCAAATGCGGGAAAGAGAAAAAAAAATGGAGATCTTCATTGTTCCTGCAGAGATCCATCCCCTGCCCCTCCCCCCACCCCGCTGTACACTCAAACTGCGTATTAACATTAATTTTCATCATTACTGAGAAAAAATCCAGTTATGATTTTGGTGCACGAACAGTTATCGAACATAACCTCGAACAGCCGAATTTTTCTCAAATTGTTCGTGTTTGCCGAACGGCTCGAACACCGCCCAAAACAGCTCGAATTTGAGATTGGCGAACAGTTCGAGTAGAACAACGCTCATCTCTAGTGTTGAGCGAGCACTAAAATGCTCGGGTGCTCGAAGCTCGGGCCGAGCTCGCCGTGATACTCGGGTGCTCGACCCGAGCAACGAGCCCAATGTTAGTCTATGGGAGACCCAAGCATTTTTGTGGCGGCACCCCCGGCAGTCTTTTAAAAGCCTAACAAGTGCCCAAAACGATAGTGACAGTGCTCAAATGACATGGGGACAGCATGGGGATCGCCCCAGGAAGCATTTCTGACCCCCAGGTCACTGCTGTCAACAACGTGGTCAGAGGTATTAAGCTACTTTTAAGGGCTCACAATAAAACGTTCAAAAACGAAACTGAAACTGCTTTCCTGTGAAATATGTTAAGGAAGTTCCTTTCCAGGGTAAAGACTTGTGTATAAGGTAAAATAAATAATCAAAAAAAAATACTCCTCCACACCTTGGGCTATGTTCACAAGTAGCATTTTTTATGCGTTTTTGCACTTTTGTAATGCTTTCAACTGTGACAAATGCATTCACCGGGAAATGTCATTTTAACATTTTACAACCTTATCTGGCCATGTGCTGTGTGACACATGCATACAGTGCTGAAAAGACATGGGAACAGCATGGGGAAGACCCCTGGAAACATCTCTGACTCCCAGGTCACTGCCTAAAAGTGTACCCATCAGAAGTGATCCTTGCCACATCAGAAGATGCAGACTTGCAACTATCCCCGTGCAAGTCCTTGTCCCAGGGCAGTTTTCAATTGTGCCTCCCCCATTCCTTGCAATGCAAGCGCAAATATGCAGCCAACTAGCAGGCTGCAATACTATACTGCTAGCTTGCACTTGAAATGGGGCCTTTTAGTTTGGAGGAGGCCGAAGCTGGCCATTACCTCATGGCTGCTTCGGCAGCGAGGTATCCATACTCAGTCCCCAGCCGCCCGGCGGCTGGGTGTCCACGCTCGGTCCCCAGCTGCCAGGGGGCGGCCGGGTGTCCATACTCGGTCCCCAGACACCCCGCGGCCGAGTGTCCACACTCGGCCCCCAGCCGCCAGGGGGCGGCCGGGTGTCCATAAACGTTCCCCAGCCGCCCCTATTTCTCCTGTCACCTTCCCACACACTTTTCTTAGCCTGGCCTGCTTTAGGGCAGCATTGGACGAGTCCACCAGAGAGCCAGACTCCTCCGGTGGGCCCTGGCTTCTCCATCAGGGGAGTTGAGAGTGCCAAGGTGAGGAGCATGATGATGATGATAGAAGTTAGCATCTGCTTTGCTTTCTTGGAATGCAAGCGCAAGGATGTAGTAGCGGCTAGGCCTGAGGTGGTCAGCGTTTTGGCGCATATCCTACCTCCTCCGAGGATTGCTGGATGTTTTCCTGCTACTATCCCAGTTCTATGACTCCCGTTAAAACAAAGCTTCAGGTGATAAATGATGGATGAGGTGGTGGCAAAGGAGAAAGAGCAGGAGGAACAGGGACCATTCACATCAATATCAGGCCAGTCAACCACACATGTCTTATAGGATATGTTTCTGTGCCAAAAGGAGCGGTTCGGCTACACAGTTATAGGGCATATAGTGAGTGCAATGCCTACCAAAAATTTCGAGGCACTCCAATGCCCCTTGGAAATGACATGGAGGTCAGAGGGCCTTAACTAAACCATTTTTTCCATTTATAGCAACTGGGTCTCCTGTACACTGTTGGCCTAAGCAGTGAATGGAAGGCTTTCCAAAAATTATGAGGAACTGAAATGCCCCTTGAAACAGACGTGGATTACAGCGTACTAAAAACCTTCTACCCATTATTGGGGAGTGGGTCTCCCTTAGTTTTCGCCTTTGCATTGAAAAGCAAAAGCTGACTAAAATTAGGAGGAAATGCAATGCTCGTTGGAAGAGTCGTGGAGGTTAGAGGAAATTAAAAACAACATTTCAAGGCCCCTTGGAAGAGCTGTGGAGTTCAGAGTGGTTTAAGAAGAAACTTTTAATGCCCCTTTGAAGAGATGTGGAGGTCACGTAGCTTAACAAGACGGTTTTAATGCCCCTCGGTAGAGACGTGGAGGTCACAGGAGCTTAACAAGACGGTTTTAATGCCCCTTGGAAAAGTGGTGGAGGTCGCAGTAGCTTAACAAGATGGTTTTAATGCCCCTTGGAAAAGTGGTGGAGGTCACAGTAGCTTAACAAGACGGTTTTAATGCCCCTCGGAAGAGACGTGGAGGTCACAGTAGCTTATCAAGATGGTTTTAATGCCCCTCGGAAGAGAAGTGGAGGTCACAGTAGCTTAACAAGACGGTTTTAATGCCCCTCGAAAGAGAGGTGGAGGTCACAGTAGCTTAACAAGAAGGTTTTAATGCCCCTCGGAAGAGACGTGGAGGTCCCAGTAGCTGAACAAGATGGTTTGAATGCCCCTTGGAAGAGACGTGGAGGTCCGAGTAGCTTAACAAGACGGTTTTAATGCCCCGTACAAGAGCCATACAGTACAGCATCTTAAAAACATTATTCTCATTATTGGGGAGTGGGTCTCCCATAGTCTTTACTTATGCCTTCCAAGCAAAAGCTGCCAAAAATTAGGACGGAGGAACTTGCAATGCCTCTTACAAGAGCCATGCAGTACAGCATATTACAAACATTATTCCCATTATTGGGGAGTGGGTCTCCCATAGTCTTTGCTTATGCCTTCCAAGCAAAAGCTGCCAAAAATAAGGACGGAGGAACTTGCAATGCCCCTTACAAGAGCCATGCAGTACAGCATATTACAAACATTATTCCCATTATTGGGGAGTGGGTCTCCCACAGTTTTTGCTTATGCCTTCAAGCAAAAGCTGCCAAAAATCAGGAGGAAATGCAATGCCCGTTCGAAGAGTCGTGGAGGTTAGAGTTAATTAAAAACAACATTTCAATGCCCATTGGAAGAGCTGTGGAGTTCAGAGTGGTTTAACAAGACGCTTTTAATGCCCCTCGGAAGAGACGTGGAGGTCACAGTTGCTTAACAAGACGGTTTTAATGCCCCTCGGAAGAGACGAGGAGGTCCCAGGAGCTTAACAAGACGGTTTTAATGCCCCTTACAAGAGCCATACAGTACAGCATCTTAGAAACATTATTCCTATTATTGGGGAGTGGGTCTCCCATAGTCTTTGCTTATGCCTTCCAAGCAAAAGCTGCCAAAAATAAGGACAGAGGAACTTGCAATGCCACTTACAAAAGCCATGAAGTACAGCATATTACAAACATTATTCCCATTATTGGGGAGTGGGTCTCCCATAGTCTTTGCTTATGCCTTCCAAGCAAAAGCTGCCAAAAATTAGGAGGAAATGCAATGCCCGTTCGAAGAGTCGTGGAGGTTAGAGTTAATTAAAAACAAGATTTCAATGCCCCTTGGAAGAGCTGTGGAGTTCAGAGTGGTTTAACAAGACGCTTTTAATGCCCCTCGGAAGATACGTGGAGGTCCCAGTAGCTTAACAAGACGGTTTTAATGCCCCTCGGAAGAGACGTGGAGGTCACAGTAGCTTAACAAGACGGTTTTAATGCCCCTTGGAAGAGACGTGGAGGTCCCAGTAGCTTAACAAAATGGTTTTAATGCCCCTTGGAAAAGTGGTGGAGGTCGCAGTAGCTTAACAAGACCGTTTTAATGCCCCTTGGAAAAGTGGTGGAGGTCACAGTACCTTAACAAGACGGTTTTAATGCCCCTTGGAAAAGTGGTGGAGATCACAGAAGCTTAACAAGATGGTTTTAATGCCCCTCGGAAGAGACATGGAGGTCCCAGTAGCTTAGCAAGACGGTTTTAATGCCCCATGGAAAAGTGATGGAGGTAACAGTAGCTTAACAAGATGGTTTTAATGCCCCTCTTAAGAGACATGGAGGTCACAGTAGCTTAACAAGATGATTCTAATGCCCCTTGGAAGAGACGTGGAGGTCCCAGTAGCTTCACAAGACTGTTTTAATGCCCCTTGGAAAAGTGGTGGAGGTCACAGTAGCTTAACAACATGGTTTTAATGCCCCTCGGAAGAGACGTGGAGGTCACAGTAGCTTAACAAGATGGTTTTAATGCCCCTCGGAAGAGACATGGAGGTCCCAGTAGCTTAACAAGAAGGTTTTAATGCCCCTTGGAATAGTGGTGGAGGTCACAGTAGCTTAACAAGACGGTCTTAATGCCCCTCGGAAGAGACGTGGAGGTCACAGTAGCTTAACAGGATGGTTTTAATGCCCCTCGGAAGAGACGTGGAGGTCCCAGTAGCTTAAGAAGACGGTTTTAATGCCCCTTGGAAAAGTGGTGGAGGTCGCAGTAGCTTAACAAGACGGTTTTAATGCCCCTTGCAAAAGTGGTGGAGTTCACAGTAGCTTAACAAGACGGTTTTAATGCCCCTTGGAAGAGACGTGGAGGTCACAGTAGCTTAACAAGACGGTTTTAATGCCCCTCGGAAGAGACGTGGAGGTCCCAGTAGCTTAACAAGACCGTTTTAATGCCCCTTGGAAAAGTGGTGGAGGTCACAGTAGTTTAACAAGACAGTTTTAATGCTCCTTACAAGAGCCATACAGTACAGCATCTTAAAAATATTATTCCCATTATTGGGGAGTGGGTCTCCCACAGTCTTTGCTTATGCCTTCCAAGCAAAAGCTGACAAAAATAAGGACGGAGGAGGTTTCAATAATGGCAACACGGATCACGGTCACCCTGGTGGTATAGTGGTAGTGGAGGCTGAGGATAAGGAGAAGAACATAAAACAGCCGAAATGAGGAAGCTTATACCTATGTGTGGGTGTGAAGCGGTGCATGTGAATACACCTCCCGAAATAACACAGTGGATTTGACTTGATGTTACTCTGCTGTCATTTGGTGGTGATGAGATCCAGCCCTTGTTCATTTTGATAAGGGTCAGCTTGTCAGCATTGTCAGTTGACAGGCGAGTGCGCTTATCAGTTATAATTCCCCCAGCGGCACTAAAAACACGCTCCGATAACACGCTAGCGGCAGGGCAGGCCAGGACCTCCAAGGCGTACAGAGCGAGTTCATTCCAAGTGTCCAGCTTGGATACCCAATAATTAAAAGGCACAGAGGAATCACTGAGGACGCTGGTACAGTCGGCAAGGTACTCCCTCACCATCTTTAGAAACTTAACACTCCTTGTGAGAGTACCCTGCGCCTCAGGGTCTGTCCGAAGGGAGGGTCTGAGAAAACTGTCCCAGAACGTTGACAGTGTTCCCCTGCCTCTGCTGGATTTTAACAGTTCTGCAGCAAGGGCCTTCTGGTACTGCCCCATTTTTGTAGACCTCTCCACCTCAGGAATAAGAGAGTGAAAGTTCTCCTTGTAGCGGGGGTCTAAAAGTGTGACCAACCAGTAATGACTGCCACCCAACAATTTGACAACGCGAGGGTCATGGTTAAGGCAACGTAACATAAAGTCAGCCATGCGTGCCAGACTGGTAACGGGCAAGACTTACGTGTGCTCACCAAGATGACGACTGACCATGCTCTCCTCCTCCTCCTCCTCCTCCCCCCTGTCCTCAGGCCACCCACGCTGAACCGACGGTATGACAGTTGTACAGGTACTACCGTCTACAGCACATGATACAAGCTCCTGTTCTTCCTCCTCCTCCTCCTCCTCTCCCTTATTGTCCCTCAATGCATGTTGGGATGAGATGAGGCTGGGCTGTGTGTAATCGACCGCTATGGCTTCTTGATCCATCTCATCATACTCTGGCTGCAATGCCTCCTCTTTAATTCTCTGCAGAGAGCGTTGCAAAAGACAGACAAGTGGAATGCTGACGCTAATGATGGCGTCATCGCCACTCACCATCTTGGTGGACTCCTCAAAGTTTGTCAAGATGGTACATATGTCAGACATCCATGTCCACTCCTGAGGTCTTATGTGTGGAGTCTGACCTGAATATCGATGGCCTTGTTGCAGCTGGTACTCCACAACTGCTCTCTTCTGCTCACAAATCCTTTGCAACATGTGGAGGGTAGAGTTCCAACGTGTGGGGACATCACACACCAGTCGGTGTGACGGAAGCTGCAAACGCTGCTGCAACACAGCAAGGGCGGCGGAAGCTGTAGCCGACTTGCGAAAATGAGCTGGCAGGCGGCGTACTTTGACGTGCAGATCTGGCAACTCGGGGTACGATTTAAGAAACCGCTGAACCGCGAGGTTAAGCACATGAGCCAGGCATGGTACGTGTGTGATCTCGCCTCGCCTCAGAGCCGCCACCAGGTTACGGCCATTGTCACACACGACCATGCCTGGATGTATGTTCAGCGGTCTCAGCCACAGATCTGCCTGCTCTTTCACAGCTGTCCACAACTCACAAGCAGTGTGAGATTTCTCACCTAAGCTTATGAGTTTCAGCACAGACTGTTGCCGCTTGGTGGAGGCAGTACTGCAGTGCTTCCAGCTTGTAACTGATGTGGTAATATCTGAGATGGAGGCTGAACATGAGGAGGAGGAGGATGATGCGCAGGAGCTGTACACTGTGGGGGCAACTCTGACTGACATAGGGCCCGCAATCCTCAGTGTGGTGAGGATGTGTTCCCTCCCAAGGTCCGACTGGGTCCCCGCTTCCACTATGTTTAACCAGTGTGCCGTCAGGGAGATGTACCGTCCCTGGCCACAAACACTTGCCCACATGTCCGTTGTCAGGTGGACTCTCCCAGTAACTGCGTTGTTGAGGGCATGGCAGATGTTTTGGGACACGTGCTTGTGTAGTGCGGGGATGGCACACCGGGCAAAATAGTGTCGGCTGGGGACCGAGTACCGAGGGACAGCCACCGCCATAAGGTTGCGGAAGGATTCCGTCTCCATCAGCCTAAAAGGCAGCATTTCCAACGCAAGCAGTCGTGAAATGTGCGAATTTAGGACTGTGGCCTGTGGGGCGTTAGCTATAAATTTCCGCTTTCGTTCAAAGGTCTGGGATATGGACAATTGAACGCTGCGGTGGGACGTGGACGTGGACGTTGATGCTCTTTCTTGAGGAACTGCCATAACAAGTGAAGACTGAGAGGAGGGGGCATCTTTGCATGCAGTATGGACAGGGGATTGCCTTGCACACACAACAGGGGGTTCTATTGCACGCACAACAGCGGAAGAAGCAGTGGTGACACCCGTTGACACTGGTCGTGGACCCTGGGGTTCACCCCACAAAGTCGGGTGCTTTCCTGCCATGTGCCTGATCATGCTGGTGTGGTGGTCAGGCTGGTAGTTTTGTCACCCCTGCTGATGCTGGCATGGCAGGTGGTACAAATGGCCTTTTTGGGGTTATCAGCAGAGACTTTTAAAAAATTCCAGACTCTGGAAGACCTACAGGTTGTACTGGCAACGTCCCTCGTGTTGGTGTTACGGGGAACTGTTGCCTGCCTTCTGTGTGCGGCCACCACACTGCTTCTTCCTGCCTGTTGGGGTACTCTGCCTCACTCCCACTGTGTGCTGCTGGCCTCGCTCTGCATGTCCTCCTGCCACGTTGAGTCAGTTACTAGATCATCCACCACCTCCTCCTCTTCCACTTGTGCACCAGGATCCTCCTCCTCACTTCCTGGCAATTGTGTCTCGTCATCATCCACCTCTTGTGACAAATTGCCAGCGTTGACTTCCAGTGGCAGTGGGCATCGCTACATGGGATCTCCTCTTCCACCACTTCAAGCGGAGCAGGCGAGGGGCACAAATCTGGAAATGGACCAGTGAACAGCTCTTCAGAGTGTCCAAGTGAGGGATCAGTTGCTGTCTGACGACACTCGGCATGGTGTGAGGAAGGAGCATCAGGGTGAGGAGGAGTATGCGGTCGAGACTCACGGCTACTAAGATTTGACCTTTTGGAAGACAGACCGGAGGTGGTGGTGCCCAGGAAACTGGAAGTATTATCTGCTATCCAATTAATATAACCTGTTCACACTGATCAGTTCGCAATACTGGTGTTGTTCTGTGCTTCCCTAGTAATTCGGTCAAGAAGTGGGGCTCATTTTCACCTTGGCCACGGTCCCGTCCTCTGCACGCACCATCACCACAACGTCCAGTTCCACATCCCTTGCCACGCACCTTGCCCATTGTAAAGGAAGTAAAATAGCTTACACTCGCACTATCAATGGAAAAAGGGTAATAAAAAGTAGATTAGAACCGTGGAAAAGGAAAACCACAGTTCTATTTCTCTGGCCTACACCCGACTCTTTTAAACAATCTGAACAATCAGGGAGAAACTATTACTGTTTTTATTTACGGAAAAAATAACAAAAGCTGGATAATAGAGATTTTTTACCGTGGAAAGGCAAAACCACAGTTATAATTTACTGGTGTATACCAGACTTTTTTAAATATATATATTTGCGGCTGAACAGTGAGCGACACACTCAAACTGGGTTTTTTTAGATACAAATGGCCCAAAAGTGGAAAATACAGAGGTTTGAACCGTGGAACTGCAAAACCACACTTCTGTTTCTCTGGCCTACTCCAGACTATTTTCAACAGATATATTTGTGTCTGAAAAATCAGGGAGACACTATTAGGTTTTTTATTATGGCAAAAATTGCCAAAAGCAGGATAATAGAGATTTTTTACAGTGGAACGGCAAAACCACAGTTATAATTTACTGGTGTATACCAGACTTTTTTAAATATATATATTTGCGGCTGAACAGTGAGCGACACACTCAAACAGTTTTTTTTTTTTTAGATACAAATGGCCCAAAAGTGGATAATACAGAGGTTTGAACCGTGGAACTGCAAAACCACACTTCTGTTTCTCTGGCCTACACCAGACTATTTTCAACAGATATATTTGTGTCTGAAAAATCAGGGAGACACTATTAGTTTTTTTTTACGGCAAAAAATGCCAAAAGCAGGATAATAGAGATTTTTTACCGTGGAACAGCAAAAGCACAGTTATAATTTACTGGTGTATACCAGACTTTTTAAAATATATATATTTGCGGCTGAACAGTGAGTGACACACTCAAACTGTTTTTTTTAGATACAAATGGCCCAAAAGTGGATAATACAGAGGTTTGAACCGTGGAACTGCAAAACCACACTTCTGTTTCTCTGGCCTACACCACACTATTTTCAACAGATATATTTGTGCCTGAACTGTCACAGACACACTTTTTTTTTTTTTTGGGGGGGGGGGGGGGACACGAAAAATTTAATAAGTCGGGTATTTGTACAGTGTGAAGGAGGAAAAAAAAAAGAGGATTTAGATGAAAAAAAAAGGATTTTTCCTGGCCCCCGAGACCTGGAGCTAAGTTCAGCAATTTCAGCAACAGGAGCACACAGGACTGTAATGCAGCGTTTGCTGGTATAACCACTGCATCTCCTATACAGCCTGCCTGCCTGCCTGATATCTGGGTTGGATATTAGTCCTGAGAAGGACTGTTTGTTTGATCTGGCAGCCTTTACAGACCCTACACTAACTATTTTGCAGTATATATCTCTCCCTAAATCAGCAGCGCTGTCTCTACACTGTCTGATCCCAGCCGTCTGTGTCCAAGATGGCGGCGCCCGGTTTTAAATACTCGAGGTGACGCTGTGCGGCCAGCCAATCAATGTAATGCCCACAATCAACATGGCTGCGGCATTACAGTGACTGGCTGACAATCCCTGCATGTTCATTGGCTCTGTAAAGAGCCCCAAACATGCAGGGCGGAGACCCGAGCTCCCGCCCGAGTAACCCGGAAATGCTCGGTGCTCGCCGAACATCCCGAGTAGCGTGATGCTCGGGCGAGTACCGAGCAGTGTCGAGCATGTTCGCTCAACACTAATAATAAGTGAGTACACTGTATACTAAGGGACTGTGCTATACATAATAAGGCTACATTCCTGCATCTGTGTGCAGTGTCGGTGTGCTGCCCTGTTTTACTGACGCATTGAGCATGTCCTATTCTAATCCTCAAAATCGTATCAGAACAGGACATTCTCTGACCCTCTTATATCTCATTCTCAGATCCGTGATTTTCATGGATGTGTGAATGGATCTATAAAACTGTACGAGTCCGTGGACCATCCGATAAAAAGAACTGGCAGCACACGGACATTTCACACAAATGTGAGAATGTGGCCCAGCTCACTCATCATTGCCCTCTCCCAGCACCCCCATCATTACTCTCTCCCAGCACCCCCGTCATTGCTCTGTCCCAGCACCCCCGTCATTGCTCTGTCCCAGCACCCCCATCATTGCTCTATCTCAGCACCCACATCATTGCTCTGTCCCAACACCCCAACATTGCTCTCTCCCAGCCCCCATCATTGCTCTGTCCCAGAACCCCCATCATTGCTCTGTCCCAGCACCTCCATCATTGCTCTCTCCCAGCCCCCCATCATTGCTCTGTCCCAGCACCTCCATCATTGCTTCTCCCAGCACTCCCATCATTGCTCTCTCCCAGTACCCCCATCATTGCGCTCTCCCAGCACCCCCATCATTTCCTCTCAGCACCCCCATCATTACTCTGTCCCAGCACCTCCATCATTGCTCTCTCCCAGCCCCACATCATTGCTCTCTCCCAGCCCCCCACCATTGCTCTGTCCCAGCACCCCCATCATTGCTCTCTCCCAGCACCCCATCATTGCTTTCTCCCAGCACCCCCATCATTGCTTTCTCCCAGCAACACGTCATTGCTCTCCCCTTCCCCACCATCCCCATCATTGCTCTCCCCAGCCCTATTAGCCCCATTATTGCTCTTCCCAGCCCCATCATTCCTCTCCCCAGCCCCATTATTGCTCTTCCCAGCCCCATCAGCCCAATCATTCCTCTCCCCAGCCCCATCATTCCTCTCCCCAGCCCCCTCAGCCCCATTATTGCTCTCCCCAGCCCCATCATCCCATCATTCCTCTCCCCAGCCCCACCATCCCATCATTGCTCTCCCCAGCCCCATCATTCCTCTCCCCAGCCCCATTATTCCTCTCCCCAGCCCCATCAGCCCCAATATTGCTCACCCCAGCCCCACCATCCCATCATTGCTCTCCCCAGCCCCACCATCCCCATCATTGCTCTCCCCAGCCCCATCATTCCTCTCCCCAGCCCCATCATTGCTCTCCCTAGCCCTACCATCCCATTATTCCTCTCCCCAGCCGCATCAACCCCATTATTCCTCTCCCCAGTCCCATCATTCCTCTCCCCAGACCGATTATTGCTCTTCCCAGCCCCATTAGTCCCATTATTGCTCTCCCCAGCCCCATCAACCCCATTATTCCTCTCCCCAGCCCCATCAGCCCTCTCTCCAGCCCCAATATTTCTCTCCCCAGCCCCATCATTGCTCTTCCCAGTCCCATCATCCCCATTATTGCTCTTCCCAGCCCCATAATTCCTTTCCCCAGCCCCAACATCCCACCATTGCTCTCCCCCCACCTCCCCTCCCCAGCATTTCAGTAAAAAAAAACAAAAAAAAAAACAACAACTTACCTCAGCTCGCTCCCCTGCAGCAGCATCCTTCTGGTTGCCGGCAGCTTTCTTCCTGACCCAGGCGCACGCTGCATGACGACGTCATCAAACTGCGCGCACCTGGGTCAGGGAGGAAGCAGAGGACGAACCCTCCAGCCAGGGGCGTACATAGGAATCATGGGGCCCCATAGCAGAAGCTCTAATTGCCCCCCCAAAAAAAAAAAATGTAAATAATTGTCGGGGTCACCAAAGATCAGATCTCACAACTTTCCATCCTTTACATAGTAATTTTCCTCCTGCTGACGTCCTAGATCTCTCTTACATTGCCCCATAAAGTGTGATGCCAACAAAAGGGCCCCCCAAACACAGTATGAAACTCCCATGGTGAATTCCTCCACATGCACAGTATAATGACCCTACTGTACCCCACCTCAACTCCCAGAGTAAAGTATGCTGACCCCAACACAGTATGATCCCCCAACTGTGAGCTGCTAGAGAGGATGGTACATAATAAGGGAGGGTGTTATACATAATAAAAGAGGAAACTATATAACTAAGTGAGTACACTATATACTAAGGGACTGTGCTATACATAATAAGGCTACATTCCTGCATCTGTGTGCAGTGCCGGTGTGCTGCCCTGTTTTAATGACGCATTGAGCATGTCCTATTCTAATCCTCAAAATCGGATCAGAACAGGACATTCTCTGACCCTCTTAGACCTCATTCTCAGATCCGTGATTTTCATGGATGTGTGAATGGATCTATAAAACTGTACGAGTCCGTGGACCATCCGATAAAAAGATCTGGCAGCACACGGACATTTCACACAAATGTGAGAATGTGGCCTAAGGGATTTTACAGATAACATTATCACTTCAAGTCACACAGTGCAGATACAGAATAATATTTACATCCAGGCACTTACCGCTGATATCTCATCTGATCAGAGCCGGTTTCTGCTGCTTCTTCTCCATCTGGTCAGACCATCATGTCAACATCACCCAGCCACGACTCATTTTGTCACGATGATCTCCAGCCTAGAAAATAACAAGGTCACATATTGTATGTATACATGTGTATCCCCCGCTCTGCGTCCTCGAATACAGATATGTAACTCCCCCATTAATATACTATTAGCCACTTAGTAATCAAAATATAAAGTGATAAGCAGCACTGTGCCACCCATTAACTATAATCTGCACCGGCCAATAATATAAATTATTCAGTCTCTGTGACTCTCCCCAATTAACTGTAAGGCTATGTGCACACGGAAAAACATACAAGGCTTCACAGTACAAGCAAAGTGAAACCCCCATAATTGCTCTCTCCCAGCACACTCGTAATTGCTCTCTCCCAGCACCCCCATCATTACTCTCTCCCAGCACCCCCGTCATTGCTCTGTCCCAGCACCCCCGTCATTGCTCTGTCCCAGCACCCTCATCATTGCTTTCTCCCAGCACCCCCATTATTGCTCTATCTCAGCACCCACATCATTGCTCTGTCCCACCACCCCCAACATTGCTCTCTCCCAGCCCTCATCATTGCTCTGTCCCAGCACCCCGATCATTGCTCTGTCCCAGTGACTAGCCCAGAGGATGGGGATGACTCGGTACCTGGGCCTTTGCCTGGCCTTGGGGATGTCGCGGTGATCGGCTCCCGGGCCCATACCCTGGGGTCACTCTTTAAAAAGGGGATTGTTTGTTAATTTTATGAAAGTTCGTGACGCCACCTGTGGTTTCTGGTGAGAATCACCAGCGCTGCGCAGTCCACTGAGGCCGGTGATAAGGCAGCTCGATGGTATAGCTCCCCACAGGTGGAGCTAGGCCTCAGGGCAGCGTACGGAAAGGGGATGCAGGACAGGCGAGACCCAGCCAGGTCAGAGCAAGAACGGGGACGGACACGGTAGTCACTTCAGTACCTTTTACTGGTGGAAAATCAGGCACATCCCGGAGCACTGTAGGGTGAAGGGTACATATCAGGATCCTCCCCAATGAGCAGGTGTAGGGCCTCCTGTTTCTTGCCTCTGCGTAGTAAGTTTCTGACCTGCCTGGAGCTAGGCCTAACTTTGCCTCTGTGCTGCGCTGGCTGACCTTGTGGTAGGGCCTTTTCTTGGAGTACACACTCCTCAACTTGCGGGGCCTATGTGTCTCCCGGCTCTGTTACGTATCAGCACTTTAGCGATCCTGGGACCTGTAGTTCTCCAGGGATTCCGGTTATGCCATACTGGGTCGTAGAGATCCCGGTAAGCTCGGACCCGGTGTCCGGTAAATGCTTTGGGGTGAGCTGGTTAAGCTCCTCTGCCCCCTATGTACTAACTCTCCACTCGCCTTCGGTGCCTACTCGGGCCCTCACTAGGCTACTCACACTAATGGCAGCTTGCCATGCTTCACCGATCTTATGGCGCCGGCACACCTTAGGCTCACTATTCTGAGCTACAACTGAACTGAGCTCGACTCTGTATTCAGACCTGCACTTGCTGAACTCTCCAGAGGAACCGGACTGCCTGGCTCCACCTTCCCTATTTATATCCCTAACAGGCTTCCTCTGCTGGTCTGAGTTGGAAGTTGGAGATGTGTGAATGTTTATGGGGGCCTCTTGTGGAGGATTCCATCAATGCACTCTTCTAGGATCTGTGATACCAAGCGCAGCTGGGCGTCACATTCCCCCCTAGCAAAGCTCAGCACTTCCGGGCTGAAGTACATTTTATAAAAAAACAACAATAGGAAACATGAACAATCTTCCCTTTATGGGAGGCACCAAGCTTAAACGTTGCATAACAATATAAACGAATACAAAGCATCCTCAGAATTCAAGTCTCTTGTGATGAGGTTCCCAGACAGGATGTCCATCTCCCAGCGTAGAGCACTTGGTGATTTGAGGGACCTGTCCCAAACCCTCAGCGTAGGCCCTGGGGTGGCTGCAGGGCATGAAGATCCCGAGTTGGACCTCCAAGAGAGCCACTCCAGACAGGTTTTCCTTCTGAGGTCACCTAAAAGGGGCACTCCAGGGAGTGCAATTAAATACAAAAAGCAGTTTTTGGGCTGCACATAGTCCTCAGCCACGCAGTTCTTTATGCAAACAATAAAGGAATTAATAAGGTAAAGTGTCCATGTCACTTGAACTGTTCAATAATAAAGCAAAGCACAAAATAATATACATATGAATGAAAGCACACAATAATACAGTACATTACAATTTAATACCCCAGGGGTAACTATCTACATTTTCAGAAATTTGACTATTTTACTGCTTGTACCTGACAGGGGGTTGACCTCGCGTGCTACTTGTTGATTTGCGTAGTACCGGGATGCGTGAAGTACTAGTAGGTGCACTACCTCCCAATGTGTCAGTACTAGGTGTGGAGGGGCTACATAATTGTATTGACCTCTCTACTGGACTAGCAAGCATACCATTGGCTGGGCCTTCTTGCTCTGTTCCAACCGGGGATCCTTCTTCCGGGGATTCTGCTTGAGCAGGCTCTGCTGCAGCACTTATAGGTTCTTCTTGCTGTGGGTAGAAGGTGATTACAGGGATGACTACTGCTCCTCCTAGTTGAGGCCAATCTGCCGGGAAATCTCCTAAGTCAGTGTGGATCAATATTTCTTTAGGCTCCTCCGGGATAACGAGAGGCGCTTCTTCTTGGGGTTTCAGTAAGTCTGGACACAGCTTTAGGTGGTCCCTGGACACTGTTGCAGACGTTCTTCCTCCATCTCGACTGATTAAGCATTTCTTCTTATTATCAAATCTTGAATTCAACACAGTGTAGGGTTCTTTTTCCCACTGGTCATCAAGTTTATGATTTTGTCTTTTCCTTTTCAATACTACTTCACCAGGTGTGAAGGGTTCTTCGGGCGCGTTTTTGTTGTAGTGCGCCTCCTGCTTTTCTCTCACCTGAGTGAGACTGTCCTCGACACAGGCCTGTACTCTCCTGTACTGCTCGTGTCCCAGTCCTCAGTGGTCCTATAAGCTTCAGGCTCAACAACACCAAGCTCCAGGTCCATGGGCAGCTTTTCTTGCCTTGCCCGCATGAGATATGCCGGAGTGCAATTGGTGGAACTTACTGGTATATGATTATACAGATCTACGAGATCAGGCAGTAGGTCTGGCCACTGGTTTCTCTCCTCGAGTGGTATGGTCTTTAGCAGGTCGATGATGATGTTATTCATCTTCTCACAGAGACCATTGGTTTGTGGGTGGTACGGTGTAGTTCTTATTTTCTTACACCTGTAGAGATGGCAGAACTCCTTGAACAACTCAGCCTCAAAGGCCGGGCCTTGGTCCATCAGCACCTGCTCAGTATAACCATGGGGTCTACAGAAATATGCTTGGAACGTCTTTGCTGCTGTCTCTGCCGTCAGGTCTTTGATGGGGGAGACCACCAGGAAACGTGAGTAGTGATCCACCATGGTCAGAGCATAAGAGTACCCTGACCTGCTGGGGGACAGCTTGACATGGTCCAGGGCCACGATCTACAGGGGCCGAGTCATCTTGATGGGCTTCAGGGGTGCCTTCTGGCTGCTGTAGTCTTTTCTTCTGAGGCTACAGGGTCCACAGTCTCGGCACCACCGCTCGATGGAGCTGCGCATTCCTACCCAGTAGAATCGACACTTCAGCAGAGTCTCTAGCTTTTTCTAGCCAAAGTGCCCCGTCTGATCGTGGTAGGCCTCCAACACCATTTGGATGTCTGTCTTGGGGACGACTATCTGCCATACCATCTCATGGGTTTTTGGATTAACGTACCTCCGGCACAACTTCCCACGGTAGATAAACAGCCGGCTTCTCTTGTTCCACAGCTGCTTTGCTTGCAGAGACGCGTCTTTTTCCAGGGAGGAACCTTCTTGGGTTATCAGCTCCTTGATGCGGCTGACAACTGGGTCACTGTCCTGGGTCTCTTTCCAGCTGTGGTGAGGCAAGGGGTTTAACGTTTTTCCACGCTGCCTCCTGGAAGCCCGTTGCTCGTGGATCATCCCATTCCGGTGAAAGGCAGGTAGCTCATTCTCTTCCAGGTCATCCACTTCTTCTTCTGTGTCTGACTGGTGAGGCATCCTGGACAGGGCATCGGTGTTGGCGTTCTTGCGGCCCGCCCGGTATTTAATTGTGAATTGATAATTTGACAGCCGAGCCATCCATCGTTGTTCCAGTGCTCCTAGCTTAGCTGTTTCAAGATGGGTCAAGGGGTTGTTATCAGTGAAGGCAATGAACTTACCGGAGGCCAGGTAGTGCTTAAACCTTTCAGTGATGGCCCAGACCAAGGCCAGGAACTCCAACTTAAAGCTGCTATAGTTCTCTGGGTTCCTCTCGGTCGGACGGAGCTTCCTGCTTGCATATGCGATCACTTTCTCTTGGCCATTCTGCTTCTGACTTAGGACAGCGCCCAGTCCTTCATTGCTGGCATCAGTATACAGCAGGAACGGTTGGCTGTAGTCAGGGTAGGCTAGGATCTCATCGCCTGTCAGGATCTCCTTCATCTCCTGAAACGACTCGGCTTGCTCCTTACCCCAGTGGAATGGGGGATTTCTGCCTTTGGGGGACTGTCCTACCAGGAGGTCTTGCAGAGGGGCTGCTTTCTTGGTGTAATCTTTTACAAACCTCCGGTAGTATCCTACTAGTCCCAGGAACTGACGCACCTCCTTGAGGTTCTTCAGCTCCGGCCACTTCTGGATGGCAGTGACTTTCTCCGGGTCTGGTGCTACCCCTTCCGGACTGACAATGTGCCCCAGGTACTGTACCTTTCTCTTGAGCAGGTGGCACTTAGAGGGTTTCAACTTCATCCCGTACCGGGACAGTGACTCAAATACCTCTGCCAGGTGTTTCAAGTGGTCCTCGTACGTTCTGGAGTACACTATTACATCGTCAAGGTAGAGTAACACAGTCTCGAAGTTGCGGTGTCCCAGGCAGCACTCCATCAATCTTTGGAACGTTCCAGGGGCATTGCAGAGTCCGAACGGCATACTGTTGAACTCGCAGAGTCCCATCGGGGTGGTGAAGGCCGTCTTCTCCCGATCCTCCTCAGCCACAGCTACTTGCCAGTACCCACTAGTGAGGTCAAGGGTGGAAAAGTAATTTGCAGACTTTAAGGCAGCTAGGGACTCCTCTATGTGTGGTAAAGGGTATGCATCTTTATGTGTAATGCGATTTACTTGTCGGTAATCTACACACATTCTCATGCTCCCATCCTTTTTCCTAACTAGCACTAGGGGAGCTACACAGGGACTACAACTATCCCTTACTACCCCCGCCTTTCTCATGTCGTGCAACATTTCCTTAGCCTTCTGGTAGTGAGCTGGCGGTATAGGCCTGTAATGTTCTTTGATTGAGGGATGGTCGCCTGTGGGGATATGGTGTTGGACCCCCTTAATCCTTCCAAAGTCAAGTGGATGTTTACTGAATACCTCAAGTATTCTTGAACCACCCGGTGTACACCCTGTTTTTGATGGGCAGGAGTGGTGTCTGTCCCAACATGGAGCTGTTGACACCAATCCTCCACCTGGGTTGCAGGGTCATTATCCTCCACTTCATCTGGTGAGGCTAAGGACTCCACCATGTGAATGCAGTTGTTAGTTGCAGCATGTAATTTGGCAACAGTGGCATAACGTGGCAATCTGACCTCGTCTTCCCCATAATTGAGAAGACGGACGGGCACCCTCCCATTGCGTACATCTACCACTCCTCTGGCGGTTAAGACTGTGGGTCTGTGCTCGTAGCAAAGGGGTTCTACTACCGCCTGGTAGCTCTGTCCTCTACGACCTATAGCAGCTGTACACCAGATGAGCATTTCACTCATTGGGGGAATGACAATGGGTATGGGGTCCGTCACCCGCACATTACCGATTTCACCTTCTGTTAACCTTACTTGCTGTTGATACATCAGGACTCAGATCTCCTTCTGCAGTGCCCTCCTCTGTCTTGGTCTGGCAGTGTCAGCTATCTGTTGGAGCAAGAACACAATTTCTCCCAAACAGTTACCAACAATGTTAGTGCCAAGTACCATATACGGATTGGTGTCATCAGGATTAGTCTCTACTACAATTAGTCCCTGGTCCTTCAGCTCCACTCTCCCCACCTTTACTGTTACATTCTTAACCCCGATTAGGTTAAGGGAGAGTCCATTTGAGGCATAAACAGAAAGATTTGGAGCTGGCGGACTTAGGTCATCCATGGACCAGAACCTCTTGTAGAGGACGTCAGGCATTATGGTTACCTGAGATCCTGTGTCCAGCACTGCGTGCGTCGGGATGCCGTCCAGCACAATGGCCAGGAAAGGTCTTCCTCCAACGAACCTGTTGTACCAGTCTGAAGGGCCTGGGGAATTTACTCCTGGGTGTCGGCCCTCGGCCCCAGGGTTTTCTTGTTTAAAGGACAATTCTGGGCAGTGTGTCCGGTCTTACGGCAGCGGTAGCAAGTAGGGTCCTTCTGTGGATGGCGCTGGTCACTGATCCTCATAGAGGGTGGTGTTGGCCTCCTCCTCCTTCGCATCCAAGGGACATCCTCAGGGCTATCGGCTAACAGGATTTTCCCTCTTTCCTCAGGCTCCGTCCGCAGCTGCAGAGCACTTAGCACAGTGGTCAGGGTTTTGTTCAACTGGCGCACTTCAGAGCGCAGACTGTCCAGCTCTCTAGGGGACGTTGCTGGAACCTTGGCTTCAGCAGCCACTGGGGAAAAGGTGGGTGTAGCAGGCACTGGGGTAGCCCCACCCTGGTAACATTGGATGGCATTTGTTTCCAGGGACTGCAGTCCTTTTATAGCCATGTCCTTAAGATTGTCAAAGGTAGCATCTGGATGATATAAGGACCACCAACGCACAGTCCTGCTCTCCTCTGGAGACCTCAGCCCCCGGACAAATTGTTCCTTCAGCATTTTGTTCTCATTTTCGATGCTGGTTGGACTAACCTGTTTCAGAGCCCGCAGGGCCCCTTGTAGACGCCAGGCGTAGTCCCGAACATTGTCCTCCGGCTGTTGAGAACAGTTGTAGAACCTCATCCTGAGGTCCGCCTCAGCATGATCCTCAAAAACAGTCTGTAGCTTTTTAAAGATTGCGGACACTGACTCCTGGTCTGCGGCTGACCATGTTTCCACTTCCCGTTCCGCAGCACCAGTCAGTTGTCCTAATACCACAGCGGCTCTCTGCTTGCCAGTCATAGAGTACATGTCCAAGATACCGCATATCTTCCGTTTGAATCCAGACAGGGTATCTGGTTTGCCGTTGTACCGGGGGAGCCACTTTGCTCCAGGAATGTACGGTAAAGTTATGGGAATGACAGGGGTTACAGGCGCTGCTGGTGGAGCGGCCGCCTCGGCCTGCCCGGCGTAGGGCGCGGGTTGGGCATCAGGGCCACCTACCTGCGCTCCGGCGTTCTGCTCTTCCTCAGACATTCTCGCGCCCCCCTAGCGAACCCGTGGCCTACCTTCGTAGTTTTCCTTCCGGTAGGCCGCAGCTCCGCAGGTGACAGTCTTCTCCAGGACCTTGCGTCGCTTGCGTCCTACGTCAGAGCATTCAGCGATGCTCCTTCCAGGACCTGGCGCTTCCTGGTTTGACGTCAAGGCGTGGGTCGTGTCCGGGGCTTCGCGTTCTTTTGCAGGTACGCCCCTTAGTTTCCCACGGTTACGCCCTTCTTCTCGCTCAGCGGCCCAACAATGGCGGCAATCTTCACCACAGTCAAAACACAGGTTTTTAATTAAAGGCGCACAGTACCCGGTGGCAACGGGCATAACACTCCGTCGTTGCAGTGGGCACGGGATCCTGTTCGCGACGCCTGGAGAGATGACTAGCCCAGAGGATGGGGATGACTCGGTACCCGGGCCTTTGCCTGGCCTTGGGGATGTCGCGGTGGTCGGCTCCCGGGCTTGTACCTTGGGGTCACTCTTTAAAAAGGGTATTGTTTGCTAATTTTATGAAAGTTTGTGACGCCACCTGTGGTTTCTGGTGAGAATCACCAGCGCTGCGCAGTACACTGAGGCCGGTGATAAGGCAGCTCGATGGTATAGCTCCCCACAGGTGGAGCTAGGCCTCAGGGCAGCTAACGGAAAGGGGATGCAGGACAGGCGAGACCCAGCCGGGTCAGAGCAAGAACAGGGTCGGACACGGTAGTCACTTCAGTACCTTTTACTGGTGGAAAATCAGGCACATCCCGGAGCACTGCAGGGTGAAGGGTGCATATCAGGATCCTCCCCAATGAGCGGTTGTAGGTCCTCCTGTTTCTTGCCTCTGCGTAGTAAGTTTCTGACCTGCATGGAGCTAGGCCTAACTTTGTCTCTGTCCTGCGCTGGCTGATCTTGTGGTAGGGCCTTTTCTTGGAGTACACACTCCTCAGCTTGCGGGGCCTATGTGTCTCCCGGCTCTGTTACGTATCAGCACTTTAGCGATCCTGGGACCTGTAGTTCTCCAGGGATTCCTGTTATGCCTTACTGGGTCGTAGAAATCCCGGTAAGCTCGGACCCGGTGTCCGGTAAATCCTTCGGGGTGAGCTGGTTAAGCTCCTCTGCCCCCTGTGTACTAACTCTCCACTCGCCTTCGGCCTCCTCGGGCCCTCACTAGGCTACTCATACTAACGGCAGCTTGCCGTGCTTCACCGATCTTATGGCGCCGGCACACCTTAGGCTCACTATTCTGAGCTACAACTGAACTGAGCTCGACTCTGTATTCAGACCTGCACTTGCTGAACTCTCCAGAGGAACCGAACTGCCTGGCTTCACCTTCCCTATTTATATCCCTAACGGGCTCCCTCTGCTGGTCTGAGGTGGAAGGTGGAGATGTGTGAATGTTTATGGGGGCCTCTTGTGGAGGATTCCATCAATGCACTCTTCTAGGATCTGTGATACCAAGCGCAGCTGGGCGTCACACCAGCACCTCCATCATTGCTTCTCCCAGCACTCCCATCATTACTCTCACCCAGCACCCCCATCACTGCGCTCTGCCAGAACCCCCATCATTTCCTCTCAGCACCCCCATCATTACTCTGTCCCAGCACCTCCATCATTGCTCTCTCCCAGCCCCACATCATTGCTCTCTCCCAGCCCCCCACCATTGCTCTGTCCCAGCACCCTCATCATTGCCCTGTCCCAGCACCCCATCATTGCTCTCTCCCAGCACCCCCATCATTGCTCTCTCCCAGCAACACGTCATTGCTCTCCCCTTCCCCACCATCCCCATCATTGCTCTCCCCAGCCCTATCAGCCCCATTATTGCTCTTCCCAGCCCCATCATTCCTCTCCCCTGCCCCATTATTGCTCTTCCCAGCCCCATTAGCCCAATCATTTCTCTCCCCAGTCCCATCATTCCTCTCTCCAGCCCCATCAGCCCCATTATTGCTCTCTCCAGCCCCATCATCCCATAATTCCTCTCCCCAGCCCCATCAACTCCATTATTCCTCTCCCCAGCCCCATCAGCCCCATTATTGCTCACCCCAGCCCCACCATCCTATCATTGCTCTCCCCAGCCCCACCCTCCCCATCATTGCTCTCCTCAGCCCCATCATTCCTCTCCCCAGCCCCATCATTGCTCTCCCTAGCCCTACCATCCCATTATTCCTCTCCTCAGCCCCATCAACCCCATTATTCCTCTCCCCAGTCCCATCATTCCTCTCCCCAGACCCATTATTGCTCTTCCCAGCCCCATTAGTCCCATTATTCCTATCCCAAGCCCCATAATTCCTCTCCCCAGCCCCATTATTGCTCTCCCCAGCCCCATGAACCCCATTATTCCTCTCCCCAGCCCCATCAGCCCTCTCTCCAGCCCCAATATTTCTCTCCCCAGCCCCATCATTGCTCTCCCCAGTCACATCAGTCCCATTATTGCTCTTCCCAGCCCCATAATTCCTCTCCCCAGCCCCACCACCCCACCATTGCTCTCCCCCCAACTCCCCTCCCCAGCATTTCAGTAAAGAAAAAACAAAAAAAAAACAACTTACTTCAGCTCGCTCCCCTGCAGCAGAATCCTTCCGGTTGCCGACAACTTTCTTCCTGACCCAGGCGTGCGCTGCATGATGACGTCATCAAGCTGCGCGCGCCTGGGTCAGGGAGGAAGCAGAGGATGAACCCTCCAGCTCAGCTGCTATTCAGCCTCCTGACAGCAGCGGAGGTGCAGGGATCGCTACCTGACCGCCGCGTGCAGGGAACAGCTGCACCTTGCAGGCCCCTTGGTGCAGCTGCATGGTGGGGACCCGGCGCAGCTGCACTGGCGGCGGTATGTCCACCCCTGGACTGCTACGGGGCCCCCCGGCTCATGGGCCCCATATCAGTCGTGTGGTCTGCCGCCATTGGCGGTACGCCACTGGCGTGCAATATTATTCGGCCCCCTTGAGTTAATACTTTGTAGGGCCACCTTTTGCTGCGGTTACAGTTGCAAGTCGCTTGGGGTATGTCTCTATCAGTTTTGCACATCGAGAGGCTGAAATTCTTGCCCATTCTTCCTTGCAAAACAGCTCGAGCTCATTGAGGTTGGATGGAGGGTGTTTGTGAACAGCAGTTTTCAGCTCTTTCCACAGATTCTCGATTGGACTCAGGTCTGGACTTTGACTTGGCCATTCTAACACCTGGATACGTTTATTTTTAAACCATTCTATTGTAGATTTTGCTTTATGTTTGGGATCATTGTCTTGTTGGAAGATAAATCTCCATCCCAGTCTCAGATCTTTTGCAGACTCCAACAGGTTTTCTTCCACAATGGTCCTGTATTTGGCTCCGTCCATCTTCCCATCAATTTTAGCCATCTTCCCTGTCCCTGCTGAAGAAAATCAGGCCCAAACCATGATGCTGCCACCACCATCTTTGACAGTGGGGATGGTGTTTTGAGGGTGATGAGCTGTGTTGCTTTTACGAAAAACATATCGTTTTGCATTGTGGCCAAAAAGTTTGATTTTGGTTTCATCTGACCAGAGCACATTATTCCACATGTTTGGTGTGTCTCCCCGGTGGCTTGTGGCAAACTTCAAAAGAGACTTTTTAGGGATATCTTTGAGAAATGGCTTTCTTCTTGCCACTCTTCCATAAAGGCCAGATTTGTGCAGTGTACAACTGATTGTTGTCCTATGGACAGACTCTCCCACCTCAGCTGTAGATCTCTGCAGTGATCATGGGCCTTTTGGCTGCATCTCTGATCAGTCTTCTCCTTGTTCGAGATGAAAGTTTAGAGGGACGGCCGGGTCTTGGTAGATTTGCAGTGGTCTGATACTCCTTCCATTTCAATATGATCGCTTGCACAGTGCTCCTTGAGATGTTTAAAACTTGGGAAATCTTTTTGTATCCAAATCCGGCTTTAAAGTTTGCCACAACAGTATCTCAGACCTGCCTGGTGTGTTCCTTGGTCTTCATGATGCTTTCTGCACTTGAAACAGAACCCTGAGACTATCACAGAGGAGGTGCATTTATACGGAGACTTGATTACACACAGGTGAATTCTATTTATCATTACCAGTCATTTAGGACAACATTGGATCATTCAGAGATCCTCACTGAACTTCTGGAGTGAGTTTGCTGCACTGAAAGTACAGGGGCCGAATAATATTGCACGCCCCACTTTTCAGTTTTAAATTTGTTTAAAAAGTTTAAAATATCCAATAAATTTCATTCCACTTCACGATTGTGTCCCACTTGTTGATTCTTCCCAAAAAAATTTGAATTTTATATCTTTATGTTTGAAGCCATAAATGTGGCAAAAGGTAGAAAAGTTCAAGGGGGCCAAATACTTTCACAAAGCACTGTATGTCCTCCCATCATGGCCCCACGTGTCTCCATCCTGCCCCCTACATGTGTCCATCATGCCCCTATATGTCCTCTCATTCTTGCCCCACGTCTCTGACTCGCCCCCTGGGCCATGGGGTACTCGTAGCCGGGCCGGTCGTAGCTAGGGGAGATGTCACAGTGGTGGTGACCCGGTCCGTGACCCAGGGCGGTCAATAAAAGGGATTATTTCCTCGGGATTTATAGTTTTTATATAATGTTCGTGACGGCACCTGTGGTATGCGGCTACAGTCATATGAAAAAGTTTGGGCACCCCTATTAATCTTAAGCTTAATGTTTTATAAAAATTGGTGTTTTTGCAACAGCTATTTCAGTTTGATATATGTAATAACTGTTGGATACAGTAATGTTTCTGCCTTGAAATGAGGTTTATTGTACTAACAGAAAATGTGCAATCTGCATTCAAACAAAATTTGACAGGTGCATAAGTATGGGCACCTCACCAGAAAAGTGACATTAATATTTAGTAGATCCTCCTTTTGCAAAAATAACAGCCTCTAGTCGCTTCCTGTAGCTTTTAATGAGTTCCTGGATCCTGGATGAAGGTATTTTTGACCATTCCTCTTTACAAAACAATTCCAGTTCAGTTAAGTTTGATGGTCGCCGAGCATGGACAGCCTCTTCAAATGATCCCACAGATGTTCAATGATATTCAGGTCTGGGGACTGGGATGGCCATTCCAGAACATTGTAATTGTTCCTCTGCATGAATGCCTGAGTAGATTTGGAGCGGTGTTTTGGATCATTGTCTTGCTGAAAGATCCATCCACTGCGTAACTTCAACTTTATCACTGATTCTTGAACACTATTGCCAAGAATCTGCTGATACTGAGTGGAATCCATGCGTCCCTCAACTTTAACAAGATTCCCAGTGCCGGCATTGACCACACAGCCCCAAAGCATGATGGAACCTCCACCAAATTTTACTGTGGGTAGCAAGTGTTTTTCTTGGAATGCTGTGTTTTTTTGCCACCATGCATAACGCCTTTTTGTATGACCAAACAACTCAATCTTGGTTTCATCAGTCCACAGGACCTTCTTCCAAAAAGAAATAGGCTTCTTCAAATGTGCTTTTGCATACCTCAGCCGACTCTGTTTGTGCGTACTTGCAGAAACGGCTTCTTTCGCATCACTCTCCCATACAGCTTCTCCTTGTGCAAAGTGCGTTGTATAGTTGACCGATGCACAGTGACACCATCTGCAGCAAGTTGATGCTGCAGCTCTCTGGAGGTGGTCTGAGGATTGTCCTTGACTGATCTCACCATTCTTCTTCTCTGCCTTTCTGATGTTTTTCTTGTCCTGACACTTCTGGCCTTAACAAGAACTGTCCCTATGTTCTTCCATTTCCTTACTATGTTCCTCACAGTGGAAACTGACAGGTTAAATCTCTGAGACAGCTTTTTGTATCCTTCCCCTGAACAACTATGTTGAATAATCTTTGTTTTCAGATCATTTGACAGTTGTTTTGAGGAGCCCATGATGCCACTCTTCAGAGGAGATTCAAACAGGAGAACAACTTGCAAGTGGCCACTTTAAGTAGCTTTTCTCATGATTGCATACACCTGGCTATAAAGTTCAAAGCTCAATGAGGTTACAAAACCAAAAAAAGTGCTTTAGTAAGTCAGTAAAAAGTAGGCAGGAGTATTTAAAACAAGAAAATGATAAGGGTGCCCATACTTATGCACCGGTCAAATTTTGTTTGAATGCAGATTGCACATTTTCTGTTAGCACAATAAACCTCATTTCAAGGCAGAAACATTACTGTGTCCAACAGTTATTACATATATCAAACTGAAATAGCTGTTGCAAAAACACCAATTTTTATAAAACATTAAGCTTAAGATTAATAGGGGTGCCCAAACTTTTTCATATGACTGTATATGAAGCTGCCGCTGCGGAGCAGGTCCTCTGGAGCTGTTGTTAATGCAGCAGAGTTGGTTTGGCTCTCCACAGGTAAAGCTTAGCTCCAGAGCAGTGTAGATGTTATAGCTGTTGTAGATGATGCTGGGCAGTATAGTGCAGGTGATGACGCAGATAATAATCACAGAGACAGTAAGGTGCAGTCCTCAGGGTTTACTCACAGTTTCTTAGACTTCCAGTTACCAGTATTAGAGTAACTTCCCACGGCGTCCTGTGCTTACTCAGGGAGGGGTTCAGCAAACTCCCAGGTCTCTCCGGAGTACGTAACGAGACCCCCTTCTGTGTGTTCCTTCTGGCCGGCTCCCTGCACCTCACACCCAGTGTCTCAGGCCAGTGGCCGCGGACCTTGTCGGGCAACGTCTTCTCTGTCCCCTGGGTCCTCTGTGGCCACCTTTCTGGTGATTAGATGTGGCTTTTGGCTGCAGTACCTGAAATACTGCAGCCTCAGGTTTCCTAGTTGAGGCTTAAAGAACTCTGCTAGTTTAGGGGCCGGTCCCCTCTGTGCGACCTTACCCCTCCACCTCCTGGTAGATTCGGGAGTACGGGTGGCCTCCAGCACTACCTGTACCCCTGGGGTCCCTTCCACATTCCTGGAGCCTTTATCCTGCTCCTCTCCTCCTCAGTCTGCCCTGGGCCTCTCCCTAGGCCCTCCTCCTGAGCAGATTCCTGCTCCCTCTACTTCACCTCTCAAACTCCACAGACTGGAACCCTTCTAGATGGTTCCATCCCTTTTTATACTACTTCTTTCAATGCTCCCCTGAACTTCTTCCTCCACCCACACCAACTACATGGTTCCCCCTACTTTGGTTCCCCCCACTCCAACCAGGGACAGGGCTCAGCAGGAGAGAGACGCATCTTGCCCCTCCTGCTGGTCTGGAGTAGTGTAGTGTTGGATGCAGGTGTTAGGGTCCCGGGCTGTACTCCTTCCTTACCTGAGAGTGAGATACCACACCTCTGGGAGAGACGCAGTACCTCTGTGGCGACTGAACCCTCAGGGGCGCTAAATCTTCATAATGCCTCCATATATGTCCTCTCATCCTGGCCCCACATGTCTCCATCATGCCCATATATATGTCCTCTCATTCTTGCCCCACACGTCTCCATCATACCCTAATATATGTCCTCTCATCCTGGCCGCACATGTCTTCATCATGTCCCCATATATGTCCTCTCATCTTGCACCCACATGTCTTCATCATGCATTCTCATATATCCTGTCATCCTGCCCCACATGTTTCCATCATGCCCCCATATATATGTCCTCTCATCATTGCCACCCACGTCTCTATCCTGCCGCCCCCGCCATATTGCGGATTTCAGTATGAAAAAAAAAAAAAGTTTCTCCTTACCTGGCCACGGTCCAGCGGCAACCTTTTCATAAAACATTTGAGGCGCCGGCAAGACTACGCATGACAGTGACGTAATACACCAGCGACATGCGTACTGACTACAGTTGCAGGCCTCTGATTGACTGGCGGCTCCTATTGCTGTGCAGGAAGAGGGTCCCACGACGCACATTCAGATAATGAGCGAGCCGCAGTCTACTACCCTTTGGACCCGGGCCGAGCCCTATACGCCAGTAAGATAGGTACCCTTTAAAAGGAGTCTGTCAGCACAAAATGGTTGTTCAAAGAATACAAAGTACAGGTGCTTTGTGCACCCTCAGCATGGCCAAAGAGTTCAGTGCACCTTTCCACCTAGTAGTTTGCCTCTATCTCTACCACCCCTTCTTTCATTAACAGCTCTAACTTTATAGATAGGGGAAAAGCAAGTAGGGGGTAAGGAGCAATTAGATGTTGGGTCACGCCATGAGCACCTGTACTTGGTTTGAACAGTCATTATGTGCTGACAGAGTCCCATTAAAGTGTTCAGTTTTCCTGAAGTGCTGCAAGAAGTTCAAAGAAGCATTACAATAATATCCATTGAAATCAATGAGCCATTTGTGTAATGCTTGGGAATGCTAATAATTGGATGGAAGAAATTCTCTATCAAGTCAGACTGCAGTCTAAGGTTTTTTGTTTTTGTTTTTCTAATGGACATTTTTGAAGCACTTTTTTTTAGCTAAATGAATGTATTTTGGGTTATAGGGTTTGAGAAAAATGTTGGATCATTTGGCTTATACAGCCTCTGTGAATCACTGTGCATAGGTGGCTGCAGAATTAATAAACAGTGAATCTGTGTGACGCTCGCAGCCCTCCCTGGGAAATGGGGTACTCAGAGCCGGGTCAGATGTTGGGGGGGAAGCAGTCGTGGCCTGGACATGGTCCGTGCCCAGGGCCGTCACATTAAAAAAAGGGTGGTACGGGCTATCAGGGTTGAGTGGTTGCTATCGACTACGCCGCCTGTGGTACCTGGTGAAGACCACCAGCGCTGCAGCAGTCCTCTGAGGCGGGATGTTGTGGCAGCCGTCGTTGATACTACTCCCCACAGGCGGAGCAGGGCCTCAGGGCAGCGACAGGGATGGAGGGGGTTGTAGTGTAGGTCTGGTGCTGTTAGAACCTTGCTGTTAGGTTTTTTTTTTCCTTTGCTGGTCACATGACCTTGTTGGCCTATTTAATCCTGCTCCGCCCTTCTGGCTTTGCTGGACTTCATTGTATATCTACTTTCTAGCTAGCCTGTGCTCTGTATCTAACTCTGTTAGTTTGCTTGGTCTACGGACCTCTATGTTCTATCTATTTTGTTTGTTCGTCTGTCTGCTACTATTTCTGTTAGGAGGTGTCCCATATTCCTCCCAGTCCTTAGTACTTGTAGGGATTCCCTCCCCACATCTATAGGTCTTCGTACAGACTAGATTAGGACTTTAGCAGGTCTGATCGCAGGATCAGGTTCCCTGTTACATCGTAGGGATTCAGCTGAGTCTTATAGTAGGGACAGATCTCCTCTCTTTCCTTAGCTTTGGTAGCAGAACATAACAGTAAGTCCAGCCTGCAAATTCTCTAAGGAAAGATTTTTTTTTTTTTTGTTCCATCATGGTGTCGGTTCAGGATTTGGCTAAACACCTGCAGGGACTCTCTCTGGAAGTGGCCGAGCTCCGTCAGCACGTGAGTAACTGTCCTGGAGCATATTTCTTGGAGCCTAAGGTATGTTTGCCGGATTTATTTTTTGGTGAACATCGAGAATTTTTTTCATTTAAAAATGCTTGCTTATTGTATTTTCGTTTGAGACCCAAGTCCTCTGGGGATGAATCCCAGCGCGTAGGGTTCATAATGTCACTTTTGCGCAAAGAGCCTCAGGAGTGGGCCTTTTCTTTGCAACCTAGTGATACATGCTTCAGATCAGTGGATAGTTTTTTTTCTGCTTTAGGACTATTATATGATGATCCTGACTGTGTGGCATCAGCTGAGACTGAGTTGAGACGTTTAAAACAAGGATCAGGTAATGTCGAAAAATATTGTACTCATTTTCGTCGTTGGTCCACTCAAACAGGGTGGAACGATTCTGCTCTGAAAAGTCTATTTCTTGCTGGGCTCAGTGAAAGGGTTAAAGACCTGCTAATTGCTTATCCTACACCTGAGGATTTGCAACAGGCTATGCAATTAGCTATACGGGTGGATAGAAGACTGCGTGCTAGGGTTAATGAGAGCAAATCCTCTGCTATGTCAGTTTCTGGTTATGATAATGTGTGTACTAACAGTGGTGAACCGATGGAGATTGGATCGGTGGCACCTCGCTCTCAAGAAAAAGACCGTCGTTTTTCGCAAGGCTTGTGTTTCTATTGCGGAAAATCTGGTCATTTGATTAAAGGCTGTGAGCTTCGTATGAAGAAAGAAAAAAAAATGGTCAGTCACGCCCGTATTGCCTGTTTAAATTCCAAGGGTATATTTTTAGCTGCTTCCACGATTGCTCAGGAAAAATTAATGGAATTTCGGGTGTTTGTTGATTGCGGGTCTACACTGAATGTAATTGATGGGGGATTCGTGGAAAAACTCAATTTAAAACCTGAACCTTTGTCATCCCCCATTGCTGTGGTTTCTGTGGATGGTTCCCCTTTGAAGAATATTACTCTCAAGGTCAGTGAATTTCCTCTCACTATTAATGGTGTTCACCATGAGAAATTGGATTTGGTAGTGTTGAATAACTTGCCTTCTCCAGTAATATTGGGTTTGCCCTGGTTAAAATTTCACAATCCTGTACTGGATTGGTCTACCAGTGAAATTAAATCCTGGAGCCATAAATGTTATGACAAGTGTTGTAACGGGCGTATTGCAGCTTTGGATAGGGGAGAATTGCCTGTTCCTATTCAGGATTTTTGGAGAGTTTTTTCTGAGAAGGAATCGCAGGTTTTGCCTCCCCATAGAGACTATGATTGTTCTATTGAATTTGTCCCTGGAGCGACTCTTCCTAAAAGTCGTTTATTTAACCTTACTATTCCTGAGAGGAAGGCTTTGGAGGAATACATACAGACAAGTTTGGCCGCCGGTCACATTAGGCCCTCTAAGTCTCCTGTGGCGGTTGGATTTTTTTTTGTAAAAAAAAAGGACGGCGGTTTACGTCCTTGTCTGGATTTTCGTGAGATCAACAAAATTACGGTACGCAATCCTTACCCACTGCCATTGATTCCTGATCTGTTTAACCAGTTATTGGGGGCCAAGTGGTTCTCTAAAATTGACCTTAAGGGGGCATACAATCTGTTGCGCATGAAGGAGGGTGATAAATGGAAGACTGCTTTTAACACTCCTGTGGGTCATTTTGAGAATCTGGTTATGCCTTTTGGTCTTACTAATGCTCCTGCATTTTTTCAGAATCTGATTAATGACATCCTTAGACCTTTGATCGGTAAAAATGTGGTTGTGTATTTGGATGACATTTTGATTTATTCGCCAGATCTGGAGTCTCATTGGCGGAGCGTGCGTGAGGTATTACAGTTATTAATGGACAATTCGCTTTTTGCTAAGCTGGAGAAATGTGAGTTCGCTGTACAGAGAATTAGTTTTTTGGGCTACATTATCTCCAGCAAAGGTTTTGAGATGGATCCGGTTAAGGTTCAGGCTGTGCAGGAATGGCCTAGGCCTATTGGTTTGAAATCGACACAGAGGTTTTTGGGTTTCGCCAATTACTACAGAAAATTCATAAAAAATTTTTCTAGTATTGTCAAACCTCTGACTGATCTCACCAGGAAAGGTGCTGATGCGGTTCAGTGGTCTTCTGAGGCCATTGAAGCTTTTGTGTATCTCAAGGAGAGGTTCACCTCTGCTCCCATCCTTATGCAGCCTGATGTTACTAGGCCGTTTTTGGTTGAGGTTGATGCTTCCTCTGTGGCGGTTGGCGCAGTATTGTCTCAGGATAACGGGGATGGATTACATCCCTGTGCCTTTTTTTCAAAAAAATTTTCGGAGACTGAACTGAATTACGATATTGGTAATCGGGAATTATTGGCTATTAAACTCGCATTTGAACACTGGCGCCACTTCTTGGAAGGTGCGGAATTTCCCGTTCAGGTTCTTACGGATCATAAAAATCTGATATATCTTGATGCTGCCAAGCGCCTGAATGCCCGTCAGGCTAGGTGGGCACTGTTTTTCTCGCGGTTTAATTTCTCCGTTACTTACATCCCTGGTACTAAGAATGTTAAGGCGGATGCCTTGTCTCGCAGTTTTTCTCCCATAGTCGGTGCTGAGAAAGAGGAAAACATTTTACAAGAAGGTGTTGTGATAGCTGCTTTAGACTCCGTTTTGGAAGATGAGATTCTTAAAGCTCAGGAGAATGCCCCATCTAACACTCCTCATGGGAGGTTGTTTGTGCCTGAGACCTTTAGGAGAGATTTGTTTGTTGAGTGTCACGAATCTCGGTTGGCAGGTCATCCCGGAATCTCTGAGACCAAGAGACTGGTGGGTCGCAGTTTTTGGTGGCCTGGATGGCAGAAGGAAGTCATTAAGTGGGTGCGCCAATGTACTATATGTGCTAGATCTAAGTCCTCACATACTCCTGCTGCGGGGTTGCTTTGTCCTTTGGAGGTCCCCAGTGCTCCTTGGACACATTTGGCTATGGACTTTATAACTGACCTTCCCCCCTCTGAGGGTTTTACTGTCATCTGGGTGATCGTGGACCGTTTTAGCAAGATGTGTCACTTGGTTCCCTTCGTCAAACTGCCCTGCACTAAAACTCTCGCTAAGGCCTTTGTCAAGGAAATTGTCAGACTTCATGGCGTTCCTACTGACATTGTTTCTGATAGGGGTCCTCAGTTCGTGGCTCGTTTTTGGCGTGCCTTTTGTGACAGGTTGGGAATTCATTTGTCGTTTTCGTCCGGATATCATCCTGAATCTAATGGCCAGACAGAAAGGAAAAACCAGGATGTTGAGCAGTTCTTGCGTTGTTTTGTGGCAGACAATCAAGAGGGGTGGTCTGAGTTTCTGCCACTTGCCGAATTTGCTCTGAACAATCATACATCTTCTTCTGCTGGTTGTTCGCCTTTTTTTTGTTGTTCTGGGAGACATCCGTCGTTTGGGTCGTTCTCCAAGTTGGGATCTGCCGTGCCTGAGGAGGAGAATTTTTCCGGTGATTTGGAAAGAGTTTGGACGGATGTGCGTGGTAATCTTCAGGAGGCCAACAGAAAATCTAAAGACTACTTTGATAGGAAACGACAGGAGGTTTTGTTCGCTGTTGGTGACATGGTTTGGTTGTCCTCTAGGAATCTGCGGTTGAGGATTCCTTCTAAGAAATTGGGTCCCAAGTTTGTAGGGCCCTTTAAGGTGCTTCAGGTTGTCAACCAATCTGCTGTTAGGTTGGAGGTTCCTACCTCCTGGAGAATTAATCCGGTCTTTCATGTCTCTCTGTTAAAAAAAGCTGTTGTGTCGGATGGTGACGCCTCTGCCTCTGTTCCTCCGGTGGTGGAGGACGGGGAATATGAAATTTCTCGCATCCTTGACTCTAGACGGTATAGAGGTAGTTTGCAGTATCTTGTGGCCTGGAAAGGTTTCGGACCCGAGGATAACTCTTGGGTGAGGTCAGATGATGTTTCCGCGTCCAGACTTATCAGAGCGTTTCACAGGAGATTTCCTGATAAGCCTGGTCCTAGGGGATCCGGAGGATCCTCTTAGAAGGGGGGGTACTGTTAGAACCTTGCTGTTAGGTTTTTTTTTCCTTTGCTGGTCACATGACCTTGTTGGCCTATTTAATCCTGCTCCGCCCTTCTGGCTTTGCTGGACTTCATTGTATATCTACTTTCTAGCTAGCCTGTGCTCTGTATCTAACTCTGTTAGTTTGCTTGGTCTACGGACCTCTATGTTCTATCTACAGACTAGATTAGGACTTTAGCAGGTCTGATCGCAGGATCAGGTTCCCTGTTACATCGTAGGGATTCAGCTGAGTCTTATAGTAGGGACAGATCTCCTCTCTTTCCTTAGCTTTGGTAGCAGAACATAACAGGTGCTACGTGGTGCAGTGCAGTGCAGAAATAAAGAGTCCAGAGGCCATAGGGGTCGACTTCCAGGGTTTTTACTCACGTTGGAGAGAACAGCTGCAAGGCTTCTCCCTGCTCCTCACGGAGTTCTGCGGTCACCAGGGACGGGGGTCCGACAACCTCTGAGTAATTCAAGTGCTTAATCAGGACCCCGCACCAGAGTGTTCCAAGACTTCAGACCGAGTCCTCTCCTGTCTGTGTGTGTGTAGATAGGCCGGGTCTCCCTCTGGACTACGCTCAGAAAAAGGGTACGGGTGGCAGCTCCGCTCCATCCGTTACCCGGTGGGATCCTCTGGGCCTGCCGGGCTTCCCTGACTAGGATGTAGAGTAGCAAAGTCAGGTGTCGGGGGCCGGTACCCCTCTTGCAGCCGGAATCGCTCTGACTAGGCCAAAATAGCGAGGACAGGTGGCGTATACCGCTCCATCTGCATCCCCCTGGGATCCTTTTGCGGTGGAGCTACACTCATAAGCTCCAGGCCTTCTTGGTTATGGTCCTTGACCGGGTTTGAGACATTTGTTTACTCCAACCTGCCCCTTCGACTCAAGGCCAGGGTACGAGGGCCGTGTCTCCATCTGCTGCAGGTTCACCCAGAGGCCACGTTCAGGGATGGAGATCAAAGAACCATGAGCCCAAGATGGCTGTTTATTAAATATGAAACATTAAGTGTAAACTAGATGTACGTCCTCCACCCTCACCCACTACATGGTTCCCCCTATCTTTTGGTTCCCCAGTCTCCCAATTTCCAGTAGGGGCAGCACCTAGTGCTTACTAGCCCCCTCTGGTGGGAGAAGTGTGGTGTTGAATGTGGAGGTGGGGTCCTGACCATTGCACCTTTCTTACCTCGAAGGAGGACCACCACACCCCATTGAAGAGGTGCAGCATCCCTGTGGCGGTCAAACCCTCAGGGGCGCCACATCTGTCAGTGAGCTTCTTCAGATGATAGGATCTGTCACTTGTCCTGAAGATTGTCTAAGTTGATTTATGACCAGTTGAAATTTCAAATTAATGTGGTTATAAATCAACTTAGAAGAGGGTTCAAGAGATTAAAAATAAGGCTTGCAAACTCTGCAGTCAGTATGAACTGTTAACTTGTACTACAGCCAGCATAGCTATGTACTGTGCTACACAGAAGCTGTAAAAAATATCAGAAAATCAGACAATAGACATAATTATAAGAAAACTCTTGAGCAATATTGCCATCTGTAGCATGCGAATCGGCATACAAAATACTCCCTGAGGGAATAGTGATAACCTTTGTGCGTGTTTAGCTGCATTGAGCAGCAGGGTTTTTAGGTGGTCCGGTAACGCTAGACAAAATCCTGAAATTCAGCTCTATCAGGAGCTCCACTTCAAAATCTAGAGCAAGTTCAGGTCTGTATATAGAGGAGCAGAATAAATCTGCAGTCAATTTTATGTAGGTGTGCACAATGGAGGCAGTTGTAAAAATAATTTGCAGCATCTAATAGTAATATTTTTGTACAAAATCAGAGCCTTTGTTTGTTTTTTTTATTTATTCTGCTTTACGTTTGCTTTTTGTGCTCTAGGAGCTTGGTGTAAATAGATTTATATTGCGGCGAGGGCATCTGTACAGAGCGAGCTGTCAATCAAAGTGTTGTCGCTTGCTTACAGCCGCCACTCTCAGTGCTGTGAATGGTGACCCAAGCGGCTACATGCACTCCTGTATCACTGAAAGCCAGTGGCTGCCAGGAGGAATAAAGTTCATTTTCTCCCGGTAGTCGCTCTTGAAACGCAACGGATGAAACGCATTGTAAAGCTAATAACCTACAGATTTGTAGTAGAGGTGGAGGCGATGGTCTGCTCCTGACACTCTAAAGGGTTAAATGTGTGCTTCTAAAGGTAGAACTCTCTGGGGCTGCAGTTTAGCCTAGGTAGGCTTATCTGTAATGGCCAGCCCAGTAGAGGGGGAACTGAGTGTTAGAGTCAAGTGAAGGAAGTGACAGTCAGTTGGTAGTGAGAGGTGACAAGCAGAAGGCTCGAGTAAAGTGCTGCTATGGACAACGTGGGCCTAGAATCCCGCGTAGTTTATTGCCAGAGAACCACTTCACATGAGTCCCCTTCCCGGCCTGGGAACCTCAAGATAGATGTTGGGCTTGGGGACACATTCTGTCTGCGAAGCTGCAGAAGATATAGGACTCAAACTCTCAGAGGTGGAGTGAGATGGAATCCAGATATACTGCCAGTGGTGGTGAAGAATCCCTAGGGCTAGAGAAGTTAGCAGATGGGATGCTCTACCTAAATTGGAAACCAGGGCTGGAGCTGTGTCTGGTACCGGTGGGAGAGATGACAACCTGTTGGGCCTTATCCTTTACACCTGCCTGTAAATACTAAAAATACTGCCAGTCACCAAGTAAAAGTTTGGTTGCTTTTATGAACCTTGTGTCCCCTGGATTGATTGCTGCCCTGGTTCCAGAAGAGGAATTCCTGGAGTCAAAAGAGGCCTGCAGGCCAGAAGTAAGTGGGAAACACCACATACACAGCACCACACCAGGACGGGGACACATTTTGTCTGTAGGGTGCCAGAGCGAGCAGGGGCAGCAGCTAGCGCACGACTACCTCATTAGGGCACCTTACAGATTAACACTGTATCTGCATGTTAATAGCATATAGGGACATGACAGATTCCCTTTAAGCCTCACAAAGGCCCTTAAAAGTATAAAATTGCATGCTATTTTCTGTTTTACAATATTGCGCGTAATAAAAGTCACCTTTTCAACTACCATTTTGCAGCATGAGAGCATGTATCATCATATATCACCCTGGAATTTATAAAAAAAAAAAACTATACACTAAACAGGTAATAGCTATGTCAGTGTGGGTCCTTGTGTGTTCGTTAAACACTGGCTCCAAGATTGAAGCCAAGACTGGAGTTGTAGATTCTCTTAGTCTATGGCACTATCAATACTGTGATAGCCATGCACAGTACTGCGCTCCAGTCTTGTCAGTGCTATAGGCTTAGAATAGAGTTGGTCACATGTTCCAATCAGCTCCTCCATGCCATACTAGGCAACCAGAAGAAAACCAAGGTAGAAAATGGTCAAAAGCCCCCCCCTTTTCTGGTGATCCTTACTGCAGCTCACCTCTATTCATCTACTATATAATTGTCTTATCCGGTCTGTCTGTCTGTCTGTCTTTCTATCTGTCTGTCTGTCCTGGAAATCCCGCGTCGCTCATTGGTCCGGCAGCGGCCAATCAGCGCCGCGGGATTTCTGAAAAAAGATGGCGGCCGTTAGCGGCTCATCTGCGGGACGGAGCTCAGCGGCGATGCAGCCGGGAGATGAGCGCCGCGAGGCGCTCATCTCCCGGCCGGTAACAGCAGAAGGACCTCGACCGCCGGACCCATCTGCGGGATGGAGATGCAGCCGGGAGATGACCAGCGCGAGGCAGTCATCTCCCGGCCTGTAGCAGCGGAAGGACCGCCGGCGTCGCTGACCTCCATGCGAAAGGGAGGACCGGGGAGCGCTGGCCGCGACCAATCGCCGATCTTGGCGCCACATTTAAACACCGCTGTGCTGATTGGTCGCAGACGCTACTTAAAAGTGGCGCCCAAATCGGTGATTGGTCGCGCCCAGCGTTGGCGACCAATCAGCACAGCGGTGTTTAAATGTGGCGCCAAGATCGGTGATTGGTCGCGGCCAGCGCCAGCGACCAATCAGCGATTTTTAATACAAATGTCCGGACCTTTGTAACACCATGCGGATACTGTGGGAACATCAGCGGCTAGGGTGTGAAGGGAGGACCGGGGAGCGGCGCTGCGGGTCGGGATACTTCTGCTGCGAGCGCCCGCTCATGTCCCGGGTTCTCGCAGCGGAAGTATCCGCACAGGCAGCGCCGTTGACATCCATGCGGCTAGGGTGTCAAGGGAGGACCGGGGAGCGGCGATGACATCCAATTGGTCGAGGCCGCTATTTAAAAGTGCCGCACAAATCGGTGATTGGTCGCGGTCTTGGCCCGCGACCAATCACTGATCTTGCCGCAAAAGTTAAACATTACTGTGCTGATTGGTCGCGGACACTGCCCGCGACCAATCACCGATTTGGGCACCACATTTAAATATCGGCCGCAACCAATCACCGATCTTGGCTCCACATTTAAACACCGCTGTGCTGATTGGTCGCGGACGCTATTTAAATGTGGCGCCAAAATCGGTGATTGGTCGCGCCCAGCGTCGGCGACCAATCAGCACAGCGGTGTTTAAATGTGGCGCCAAGATCGGTGATTGGTCGCGGCCGATATTTAAATGTGCCGCCCAAATCGGCGATTGGTCGCGGGCAGCACCAGCGACCAATCAGCGATTTTTAATACAAATGTCAGGACCTTTGTAACACCATGCGGATACTGTGGGGACATCAGCGGCTAGGGTGTGAAGGGAGGACCGGGGAGCGGCGCTGCGGGTCGGGATACTTTTGGAAGTGCATTGAGGTGAAGGGTACATTGCTGGAAAAGGAAGAAAAAAAACAAAACTCTTTAAATCTCTTAGTTTGCGAGTGTGAACGAGCTGCGTGTGTCCGGAGCGTAAGTGCGAACGAAAGTAAGTGTGTGACTTGTTTTTCAGTGACTTTGGATTCAGGGAGTTTGGAAGGGAGGACTTTGGACTGAATTGCTGACTGTATTTCATTCTTTCTTTACTTTACTTTTTGCTTAATTAATCCACCTGACCTACTTATCTGATTCCCCCGTCCATACTTGATACTTAACTGATCCCCCGCCGATATCTAATTGATACACTTGCACATCCCTAATTGATCCCCGTCCATACACCTATATATAAATAATTGTGTTTTGTACTTGTATATATATACTGACTGTATCCCCATATTTAGAATGACGTCCATTTTGGCCGGAGCCGTGCAGTGTACATCTTGCGCAATGTATGCATTCCGTGAGCAACCGCTCGAGGATCCATACTGCTGCGAGAGATGTGAGCATATCGTGCACTTGGAAGCCCAAATTCTGGATCTAAGTGCTCAGATAGCGGTACTGAGGAGCATCGACAACATGGAACGGAGTTTGCTGCTCACCGAGCAGACACTCAATGGGTCAATACTGGGGGTGGAGCATAGAGGGGAAGTGCAGGCTGAACAGGCAGGGAGCTGGATAACAGTTAGGAGGGATAGAGGGAAGAAGTATAGGAAGGCTGGTTCAGAACCGGCATTATTGGAGCACGACAGATCCTCTGATCTCCGGGGGAGTGTATGCTCCAGTAATGAGGGGGAGGGGGGAAGTGTAGGGCAGGCAAGACAGGTTCTGGTAGTGGGTGACTCTATTATTAGGGGGACAGACAGGGCAATCTGTCACAAAGACCGGGATCGCCGAACGGTGTGCTGCCTCCCTGGCGCTCGAGTCCGGCACATCGCGGATCGGGTTGACAGGTTACTGGGTGGGGCTGGCGAAGACCCAGCAGTCATGGTCCACATCGGCACCAATGACAAAGTGAGTGGTAGATGGAGGGTCCTTAAAAATGATTTCAGGGACCTAGGTAGGAAGCTTAGGGCAAGGACCTCCAAGGTAGTTTTCTCAGAAATACTACCAATCCCGCGAGCCACACAGGAGCGCCAACGGGAAGTTAGGGAGGTGAATAAGTGGCTAAAGAGTTGGTGCAAGGCAGAAGGGTTTGGGTTCATGGAGAACTGGGCCGACTTCGCGGTCGGCTACAGGCTCTACCGTAGGGACGGGCTGCACCTCAATGGGGAGGGTGCAGCGGTGCTGGGGAAGAAGATGGCTAATAGGTTGGAGGAGTTTTTAAACTAGAGATGGGGGGGGGGGAACCAAGGAAATAGGTGGGATGTGAGGCAAGCAATGGGGAAGGGGAGAAGTGAATATAATGAGGGTGGAGAGGGGGGTGGGGATAGTACAGTTAGATCGTTAGAGAAGAATAGGATGCTAAATAACCCCAACGTTTTATCTTGCATGCTGACCAACGCAAGAAGCCTGACCAATAAGGCGGATGAGCTGCAGGCGCTTATATCGGAGGAGAGGTATGACATCGTAGGTATAACAGAGACTTGGCTAGACGATAGCTACGACTGGGCGGTAAATTTATTAGATTATAGTTTATTTAGAAGGGACCGGAAACAGGGGAAAGGCAGAGGAGTCTGCTTATATGTAAAGTCATGTCTAAAACCCAGACTAAGGGAAGATATAGGAGAGGGAGAAGAGGGGGTCGAGTCCATGTGGGTAGAGATAGAGGGAACTAAAAATAATAATAAAATATTACTGGGGGTCTGCTATAAGCCACCAAATATAACAGAGGAGAATGAGAATCTGCTATTAGGACAAATAGACAAAGTAGCAAAACATAATGAAGTGATTGTAATGGGGGATTTCAACTACCGGATATTGACTGGGAAACAGAAACCTGTAGATCTCAGAAAGGAAAAAGGTTCTTGACAAATATTAAGGATAATTATCTCTCCCAACTAGTGCAGGAACCAACGAGAGGGAAGGCCGTGTTGGACTTAATATTGACTAATAGGCCTGATAGAATAACTGAGGTACAGATAGGGGGGCACCTAGGTAATAGCGACCATAATATTATCAACTTCAAAATGCCCTTCAGTAGGGTTATCAATAAGGGAACAACAAAAACATTAAACTTTAGGAGGGCGAAGTTTGATCAGCTGAAAGAAAGCCTTCAACTTATTGACTGGGACAAAGTTCTTAATCAAAGGAATACGAATAGTAAATGGGAAACCTTCAAAAGAATTCTGAATACTCAGTGCGAGAGGTATATACCGTATGGGAATAAAAGGGCCAGAAATAAGAGGAAACCAATATGGTTGAACAAGAACGTAAAAGGGGCGTTAAATAGCAAAAAAGAGGCATTCAAGAGATTAAAACAGGAAAACAGTAAGGAGGCACTAATGTGTTACAAGGAAAAAACGAGAACCTGTAAAAAACAAATAAAAATAGCGAAGGAGGAAACAGAGAAACGTATTGCTAGGGAAAGTAGATCAAATCCCAAACTGTTCTTTACGTATATAAATAGTAAAAGGATTAAATCGGATAATATTGGACCGATAAAAAGTGAGGAAAGCAAAATCATAGAGAAAGATGAGGATAAAGCTAATCTATTAAATAATTTTTTTTCGACAACTTTCACAAAGGAAATCGAACTAACAGGAGAAATGAGAAGTGACAAACTTAATCCTCCACTAAGTATGACAAATCTAACCCAAGCTGGGGTACAGAAACGCCTCAGTAACATTAAAATAAACAAATCACCAGGACCTGATGGCATACACCCACGGGTACTAAGGGAACTAAGTAATGTGATAGACAGACCGTTATATCTTATATTTAAGGACTCTGTTGAGACTGGGTCTGTACCACTTGATTGGCGACAGGCGAATGTAGTGCCAATATTCAAAAAGGGAGCGAAAAGTGACGCCGGAAACTATCGGCCGGTGAGTCTGACGTCCGTTGTGGGCAAAATTTTTGAAAGCTTCATTAAAGAGGCAATTACGGAGCATCTTGATGCTAATAATCTTTTAATCCCGAACCAACATGGATTCATGAGGAATCGCTCCTGCCAAACAAACCTGATTGACTTCTACGAGGAGGTTAGCTCTCGAGTAGATCAGGGGGAACCAGTGGATGTCGTGTATCTCGACTTCTCAAAAGCGTTCGATAGCGTGCCACATAATAGGTTGGTATACAAAATGAGAATGATGGGGCTGGGGGAAAATGTCTGCAAGTGGGTAGCTAACTGGCTAAAGGATAGAAGGCAGAGGGTGGTTATAAATGGAATATACTCAGATTGGGTAAGCGTCACTAGTGGGGTACCACAGGGGTCTGTACTAGGCCCAATGTTATTTAATATCTTTATTAACGACATAGTCAACGGGATAAATAGTAAAATATCAATATTTGCAGATGACACAAAGTTATGTAAAACAATTAATACAAAAGAGGACAGTGCAGACCTACAGAGGGATTTGGATAAGCTGGGTAGGTGGAGCATTAAATGGCAAATGAGGTTTAACGAGGAGAAATGTAAGGTCATACATATGGGAAAGAAAAATGGAAGTCACCAGTACTCACTGAATGGGAAATCATTGGGGAATTCAGAGATGGAGAAGGACTTGGGCATCTTGATTGATAGCAAACTAAATTGGAGTGCCCAAAGTCAGGCCGCTGCTGTAAGGGCAAACAGGGTAATGGGATGTATCAGAAGAGGTATAGCTGCAAAGGATGAGAACATTGTTCTTCCACTGTACAAAGCACTGGTCAGACCACACTTGGAATACTGTGCTCAGTTATGGGCCCCAATATATAGAAAGGATATAAATGAGCTTGAAAAGGTACAAAGGAGGGCAACAAAATTAATAAAGGGAATGGAGGGACTGCAATACCCAGAGAGGTTCGCAAAACTAGGACTATTCAGCCTGGAAAAGAGAAGGTTGAGGGGGGACATAATAAATGTGTACAAATATGTTAGGGGACAGTATAGAGATGTTGCCCGGGATTTGTTCAAAAGGAGGGATATTACGGTAACAAGAGGGCACTCACTAAGACTGGAAGAGAAAAGGTTTCAGCACCAGCATAGGAAGGGGTTCTTTACGGTAAGAGCAGTGAGAATATGGAATTCACTGAGTGAGGAGACGGTAATGTCAGATTCACTACACCAGTTCAAGCGGGGACTGGATGCATTTCTAGATACCAGGCAGATTTCAGCATATACTTAAAAATAAAATAAAATAGAAGGTTGATACAGGGATTTATTCTGACTGCTGGTTTCAGAGTCGGGAGGGAATTTTTCCTCAGGTGAAGATTGGCTAAATCATTTGGGTTTTTTTTGCCCTCCTCTGGATCAACTTTAGCAATTACAGAACTAACAGGTCGAACTTGATGGACGCAAGTCTTTATTCGGCTTTACAAACTATGTTACTATGTTACTTCTGCTGCGAGCGCCCGCTCATGTCCCGGGTTCTCGCAGCGGAAGTATCCGCACAGGCAGCCGCTCCCTGGTCCTCACCAATACGATACGCTGATTGGTCGCGCCCTCCTGACGCGACCAATCAGAGATTTTAACGCTGAATTCAAACACACTGTCCGCTCCTTAGTAACACGGCACGCGAGATTTAAAACCCGCTTCTATGATTGGTCGCGGACGCCGCCCGCTATCAATCACAGATTTCCGCGCCAAATTTAAACACGCTCTCCGGCCAATTACCACAACATTTCTAATATCTACGCCACCTTCGGGAGATAGCACGGCTAACTCCGCCCATGTGGTCATGTGACTCACAAAATGCTCATAACGTACTGAGCAGGTTTTCTCAGTCACAATGTGCGAGGGACTTCAGTCAGACTGTGCGAGGGACTTCAGTCACACTGTGCGAGGGACTTCAGTCAGACTGTCCAAGGGACTTCAGTCACACTGTGCGAGGGACTTCAGTCACACTGTGCGAGGGACTTCTGTCAGGTTTACTGAACACGTTCTGCCAGTGACAGCGCGCTGAAGAGATACTTCTCTACGTTTCCTGTTTTATAATGCGCGTAAGCGAAAATACGCCACGGAGGAAGACCGAAAAGCAGCAGAAGCAGCAAGACAATGACAACGTCAAGAGCAACAGACAGCACAACATACTGCCGCCAGACAAGCCCAGGATGCAGAAGCTCACAAAAAACGCCGGGAACAGGAGACACCGCAACACACTGCCGCCAGACAAGCCCAGGATGCGGAATCTCACCAAAAACGCCGGGAACAGGAGACACCGCAACACACTGCCGCCAGACAAGCCCAGGATGCGGAAGCTCAACAAAAACGCCGGGAACAGGAGACACCACAACAAACTGCCGCAAGACAAGCCCAGGATGTGGAAGCTCAACAAAAACGCCGGGAACAGGAGACACCGCAACACACTGCCGCCAGACAAGCTCAGGATGCTGAATCTCACAAAAAACGCCGGGAACAGGAGACACCGCAACACACTGCCGCCAGTTTAAAAACTCAGCAGCCTTTTTAAAGACATCAAAAAAGGCCTTTTTGGAACAGTCGTAGCAATGGTACACGTCAGAGTTTCAGAAACGAGGTCTCCCACATGCGCATATACTAATTATTTTAGACGCGGATTCCAAGTTTTGCACGGAGGACGAAATTGACAACATAGTGTGGGCTGAAATTCCTAACCAAGAAAAGTATCCTGAATTGTATAATATTGTAATCTGTAATATGGTTCATGGCCCATGCGGTGTAGCAAATCCAAAAAGTCCATGCATGGAAAACGGAAAGTGTACAAAAGGGTTTCCAAAGCAGTTGAAACCGCACACTGTTAAAGATTTGGACGGCTACCCATCCTACCGGAGACAACTGATTGATAAAATTTGTACACAACAAAAAGATTATAAATAACTCATGGATAGTTCCATAGAACCCGTACTTATTAAAACGCTACAACTGTCACATCAACGTTGAAATCTGCGCTTCAATAAAAAGTGTTAAATATCTTTTCAAGTACATCTACAAGGGGCATGACAAAGCTAACGTCGAAATCCAACAAAAAACAGTCAATCACGATGAATCATCACGGTTTGTTGACTCAAGATATGTCAGTGCTCCAGAAACTGCTTGGAGAATATTTGCATTTCCAATGCATTCACAGTCCCATGCCATTATACGTTTAGCTATTCATTTACCAAATCAACAGCAGCTTTATTTCTTTGAAAATGCTCAAGTCGAAGATGTCTCCAAAAATTTAAGCACAACGTCAACATTAATGGAATGGTTTTTGCTGAACCAACGTGACGAAAATGCAAGGCAGTATTTGTATCGAGAGATTCCAGAGCATTATGTTTGGAATAAAACTTGGAAGCCAAGACAACGAGGAGTTAGCAGAATAATTGGACGCATGCATACTGTTAGTGTCAAGGATCAAGAAAGATATTGCCTTCGGCTGTTACTACTGCATGTCAAAGGAGCTAGAAGTTACGAAGATTTGAAAACAGTTAATGGAGTATTACACGATACATTTAAAGCTGCAGCGTTGGCTTTAGGGCTTCTATTGGATGATACTATGTGGACACTTACTTTAGAAGACGCAGTTACCCTACATATGCCTAAGAAACTTCGTGAATTGTTTGCCTACATTTGTGTCTTTGGACCGCCTACAAATCCGGCTCAACTTTGGACAAATTTCAAAGAACATATAATTGAAGATTACTGCTTCACAACAAAAGTGGAAATTGTCACAATTGCGAATCTTATGCCATGCAAGATGTCCAAAATATCCTACTACTGCATGGAAAAATATTTTCAGACTTTAATCTGCCACAGCCTGCAAGTCAAGTTGCACAAATTCAAGAGTATGACGAAGCTTATGAATTATTGTTGGCAACAGAGAAGAAAAACTCCTTAAATCAACAACAACGGATTGCATATGACACTATTGTGAGCACTGTAGAAAACCAAGCCGATCCAACGGCAAAATGTTTCTTTATTGACGGTCCTGGAGGCAGCGGTAAAACATACCTCTATGAAGTTTTAATGCATCACGTTAGATGGTTAGGAAAAGTCGTATTGCCATCGGCTACAACAGGTATTGCAGCAAACCTTTTAAGAGGAGGTCGCACTATGCATTCACTCTTTGGGATACCAGTTCCGGTCAATGAAATCTCCGTTTCCAGAATCAAACAAGACACATTTGCAGGAAAACAGTTGAACAGTGCAAATCTTTTGATACTTGATGAGTGCACCATGGCGCCCAAATATGCTTTGAGCTTAATTGACAGACTTCTGCGTGAAGTTATGACTACAAATATTGCTGAAAAAAATGAAATTCCTTTTGGAGGTAAAGTTTTTGTCCTTGGCGGAAAGTTTAGGCAATGCCTTCCAGTTTACCGAATGGAGCAAGAACAAATATTATCGAGTCAACCTTAAAAATGTCAGACCTTTGGAAAGAGTTTAATAAACTACAACTAATTAACAACATGCGATCTTCTGACCCAGAGTACAGCAACTGGCTTCTTAAACTTGGTAATGGTGAACTTAGCAATGAATATAACCTTGGAGAAGACATTATTGAAATACCTGAAGACATGATGTTGACTGACTGCATCGTAAGTGATGTTTTTGGACGTTGAAATAGATGTGAACGACCAAAGCAGTGTTGAGAGAGCCTCTTCCTATGCAATTCTCTGTCCCAAGAACGATGACGTAGCTCTGCTAAATTCCCGTGTGATGGATAGAATGCCTGGAGAGTATAAATTATACAAAAGTGATGATTCAGTGGATGTACACAATGAAGATGAACGAGAGCATTATCCAGTTGAATTTTTAAATAGTGTTACGCCATCAGGAATGCCATCCCACAGACTACAACTCAAAGTTGGAGCAATCGTAATGTTGCTTCGGAATTTAAATACAAGAAATGGTCTATGTAATGGAACTCGCCTTATTGTTACTGGACTCCATTCCCACATAATTCAATCAAGAGTGATCACTGGATCTGCAAAAGGAGACAAATTGTTCATTCCGCGCATTGATTTATGTCCTTCAGACACCGGGCTTCCATTTAGGCTTCGACGTCAAAAGTTTCCAGTAAAACCAGCATTTGCCATGACAATAAACAAGTCACAAGGTCAAACTCTACACCGTGTTGGCATATATTTACCGGAGCCCTTTTTTGGTCATGGACAATTCTATGCTGCATTTTCAAGAGTTAAAATGAGATCCAATGTCAAGGTGCAAGTTTTGGATACCCATTTACAAGGAAAGTTGCTTACAGATAGTCCAAAAGTATTCACCAAAAATGTTGTGTACAAAAATATTTTAGGTTGATATTGTTAAGAAATTTATTCTAGGGTCGCACTTCTTTTGTCCGATGATTTATTGTAAAATATTGTTACATATTCATGGAATAGTTTATATATTTTGATCATCTGTTTAATAATTTTGTTCAGTTGTATTAAGTTCTATAACCAATAATAGTTAATAATAAAGTATTATTCTGTGTATTCATTGTATTATTGTTAAATCTTCATAGCCACATCTGCAGCATGTGCTATTAAAGTGAATGCAGATTTGTGCCTCTCCACGAACTTAGTCCCGGTGTGGAAAACCGCGAATCTACAGACAGCAGCTAATCACGGCAGTATCTGAGAGCGCGTGCTGTGCCTCACATCCTGCAAGGAGCTGCTGAAAACAGGACAGACAGCGCTGGAGCAGAGAAAAGGAAACAAGGGGGGGATTAGGGTTTAGTTTTTGAACTGTGCTGTAGAGATGGGAGAATGAGTAGGTCATACAAAACCAGGATAAGGGGGCCATACAAGCCAGGATGAGGAAGCCGTACAATCCAAGATAAGGGAGACAAACAAGCTAAGATGAGGAAGGCGTACAATCCAAAATAAATCAGCCATACAAACCAGGATTAGAGGAATGACGGAGCCATACAAACCACATTGACTGACCGCGCTGTGGATGCTGGATGTGACGCGATGGGGGATAACCCCGCCCACAACCCATCATTAACTGTGGTGCGCGAAACAGCAGACCCCTGGCTGCAAATAGTCGTGATGTAAGCGGAAGCAAGATCCGGCTGCAGGCGGGAGAATTACGTGCTGGCTGTGCGTCGTCAGTGATGTTGTCACAAGCAGTATTGACAACATGATGCAATGATAAAATTCATTAGGGGCACCGAGGGGATACATTGTGAAGTTAATTAAAAGTAGTGCACAACCCATTTAAACACTGCTTCGCTGCTTAGTGGCGCCCGGTCGGCCGCATACATATTCTAGATTACCCGATGCATTAGAATCGGGCCACCATCTAGTTTCAACAGAAGCTGATCTGCAGTACCCTACACAGTGTACAAAGCTGTGCTGTATGACTCCATACAGTTTACATCCGACTGCCACTTCAGCTGCAAACAGCTGATTGATGGGAATGCCCGGCGTCAACCCCCACCAATCTCCAATACGTGACTCATTCTAAGGACAGGTCACCAATATCTAAGTAGAGGACAACCATTTTTTATCGAATCTGTCACCAGGTTTTTGTCACCTAATCTGAGAGCAGCATAATTGAATGAAAGAAACCCTGACTCCAGCGATGTGTTACTTACTGGGCTGCTTGCTGTTGTTTTGATAAAATCACTTTTATCAGCAGGAGATTATCCTTAGAGGACTAGTAAACCTGCTGCCAGGTAGCCAAGCATGTTCACAAGCTCTGTATAACCCCACCCCACCACTGATCAGCAGCTTTCTGTGTACGCTGTACATATTCAGAAACCTGCTAATCAGTAGTGTAGGCAGGGCTGTACAGAGCTCAGTATTCAGAGAACTGCTAGATCTGTAGCAGAGAATACTTTGAATTTATCAAATTGGCAGCAACCAGCCAAGAAATTGATACTTTACATCGCTGGAATCAGGGTCTCTGATCCTACACTATTCTGCTCTCAGATGGGATAGTAAAACCTTGGTGACAGATTCCCTTTAAAGGTGAGAATTCAAGTTTCTTTACAGCTTACAGGATATACTGTATATTAGCTACAGACACGCGGTGGCATTCTCAGTAGATTTCAATGAGGCTACATACATGTAGAGCAGGGAAGCCAGTACTGAGAAATCATATGGCAATATATAAGTTTATGGTTTGTAACATTTTCAGTATGTACTGCTTTAATATACAACATTGTGAATTGTATTGTGTGCATATTAAAATGAATTTGTCTATAGTATGTGAGCATTTATTTATCAGCAAAAAGTCTCCAGGCAGGTCTGTTACTTTCATTCATCCTCAGCTCTGGATCCAGTGATACTAGGTCATATAAAATTAGACATATTGCTCACGTGACTACAGGAAAAGGGGTCACGAGAGTCTGATTTCACAAATATGTAGGTGACCTAAGAAATGAAATGCAGTCACAGTGTGTGTGTGATGTTATCTCGGGACTATAAAGATCCCTAAGGCTTTATATAGTTCGCTCCTGAGTGAATCATGGCAGAGGATCGCAGGAAACCCTTTCCAAATGTGCTAGTTTCTTGATGTGTAATCCCTGCTGGTTCTACAAAACAAGGAAAGTGGCACTCACTCCATAGTGTAAAGCCATATTGCAGAAATATATCCAGTTAACAGGTGCATAATGTGCTCCTCTGTTTCGGTTGTGCAGGAGCAGACACAACTTTGTGATTGGCATTGGCGTAGACTCTCCTGACTGCCACCCCACCCACCAAGCCGGAAACTGAGACTCCTGGGGAATGATTATACCAAAATTCATAGAGAAAATAGCAGTAAGAAACTTGAAGCTCTCAGTGTTGCATAAAAATGATAAAATGTCATGAGGGTCAAAAAACTAAAGAACCTTTATTCCATACAATGTGTTTTGATGTCTGTCTGATTCTTCATCAGGTATAATTAAGAACAAATCCCAAACTGCTACATTATAACACATAATGATGACGTACTAGTCACATGATCATTCCCCATCAGCTTCCTTAAAAAAAATATATACCACAATATATAAAAATACAGACTGTGAATGTATTCAAGGATTAGTATAGAACCAAATACATGCAGAGAAAAAATATGTAGAAATATATTTTATATCTGTATAAAAAAAATACCAAAGGAAATAAATATGACGCACCCCCTGGGCCATATTCTTTAGGGGGAATACCCGGAGCCGGATCAGATGGGAGTTGTAGTCGCCGAGTGGCAGTGACCCGGTCCGTGCCCAGGGTGTCAAGCTCAGTTGTATGTGGCAGTCCTACAGATGTTATTAAGTTCTTTATTGTCGACTACGCCACCCGTTGTATTGCGGTCACTATGGCCGCCGCTGCAGCAGGGTCCGCTGAGGCTGATGGTGTTGGTGCAGCTTTTGGTAGTATAACCCCCAACGGGTGGGGTATAGCCTCAGGGGGTCAGGTGCAGAGGATGGGGGTTGTGGTGGTGCAGCACAGATGGTAATTAAAGACAGAGTCGGGTTGTGCAGTTTAGGGTATTTACTTACTGCTGATGTTCCGGTCACTCCAGCTTCAAGTGACCACCCGAGCCGTGCTGCGTCCACCAGGTCCTGGATTCAGCCAACCCCCAAGCAAGTCCGGAGCGTGACCCTGAGCTCTCCTTCTGTCCTTTCCTCTGGCCGTCCCCACTAGTGATCCACCTAGGTCCAGCTCCCTCGGGCCTTCTGTTGGGAGACCCTTGGCCTTGGGTTCCCTGACCCTCCACGTGGTTTGCCTTCGGGGTGGATGTGGTGGGTGGCCGTGGCAGACGCTGCCCACGGCCTCCGGTCTCTGGCTAGGGTGTGCTTTTGCCTCCACCAGTTTGGGATCCGGTACCCTATTGCCGACTCTTCACCCGGGGATTGGATTTGGGTTCTCAGAGTCCTTTCTTTTTCCCCCTCTGGGTCTTTCCTTCTCTGCTCCACTCTCTCTCTGCAGGCTCATCTGGACCTCTGCTTCTTACTGACTCTGACAGACTGACCCTGATCTAAGATGGTGCCCACCTTATATACTCCCTCTATGTGTGAGCTCAGGTGACCAGCACCCAATGAGCTCCTATCTTTACCCAGGCTGCTCCCCCTTTCTGCCCCTACACTACTTGGGATGTACCACCCCCCTCCCACTCCAGCCAGGAACAGACTCGGTCGTACCTGCACATTTCTAAGTGGGAGTACCGTCGGCCTGCCCCTCGGAAATGGGATGTGTGTAGTGCATGCAGCTTTCTGAGCTCAGTCCCACACTCCATCCTTACCCGGGAGTGGAATATCACACCTCTGGGTTGAGGTGCAATACCCCTGTAGCAGCCGAATCCTCAGGGTGCTACAAATACATAATAACAGAAAAAAAAGAGTGGAGGAGCCAAAAAAAAAAAAAACATATCACCATCTCAATAATTGCAAACAAACAGGTATATAATTAGAATTAAAATTGTCTATATGATTCGCCCAGGGGGAATATGGGGGAAACTCGGTACCCGAGCCGTTACCTTCTTGGGATGTCACGGCAGTCGGCTCCCGGGCCCGTACTCTGGGGTCACTCTTTAAAAGAGGTTTTGTCTCGTGACGCCACCTGTGGTTTCTGGTAATGGGTACCAGCGCTGTGGCAGACCTCCGGGGGGTGATGGGATGGCAGCTGGGATGTTTCTACTCCCCACAGGCGGAGTGGGCCCCCGGGGCAGTGTAGGTGCAGATGGTGATGCTGGGCGTTGTAGTGCAGGCACGGTAGCGTGGTGGAAATAACTGACAGAGACAGTGGAGTGCAGTCATCCGAGTTTACTCACAGTTCTTTTTAGGTTCCTCGGGTACACTGTCCAGGTGTCAGACTCCCATGTCGCACTGCGTTTGCCAGGCAGGGGTTCAGCACTCCTTCAGGTATGTTAGAAGTATGTCACCCCAGGCCTGGATGCCACAAATATTAAAGGCTGTGTCTGAGAGCAGGAGGGAGGTTCCCTGGTCAGGGACAATTAGCATGCAGCATCTCCTGTCCCAGGCCAGTAGGGGGAGCAGGCTGTCCCTATAAAAGCTGGAACTGGGGCAGGGTTAGAGAGACCAGAACCCACTTCTAAAGTGTCCAGAAGGGTTCTCAGAGAAGAGGGACAGGTCAGCAGCAGCTGAGTAGTCCGTGAGGCAGAGGAGAAGCTGCGAGCCAGGGACAGAGGCGACGAGAGCCGGTCCAGGCTGAGAGAAGCACACAACCGGACATTGGGGTCCGAGGCTGTCACGGTTGCAAGCCCAGCAGCAGAGAACCAACCCGCGAGGGATTTCAGGTCCCTTGGCCTAAGAAGCCTGGAGGCTCCGCCACACAGAAGGACCAGAACAGCAAGGAGAAGCAAAAGGTACCCAAGGCCCGAGTCGCAAGCCATACAGGCAAAGTACACGGCCAGCTCAAGGACGTGGGCTATTACACCACGAAGAGGGGGAAAGCCAGAAAAGAGCATAGAGAGAACGGTAGGCCTACACACTCACCCTGACCAGTGGGGCTCACCCGAAAGCTCTCAGATACCCAGGCCCATTCCTAATCGGTACTCCTGTTGGGTCAGTAATAACATCTGTAATAAAGACCCAGAACTGTTTGAAACGGGCTCTGAACTTTTGCTATTGCGGCCGGCACTATCACCCCCAGCATCCACCTACTCTGCCCTGAGGCTACACTCTTCCCGTGGGGAGTTATCCTACCCCTGTGCTGCACACCAACACCAGCCTCAGCGGTCTGCCTTGCAGCAGCGGTTATCCCTGACCGCAATCCACGGGTGGCGTAGTCGGACATACAAAACACTGATAAATAGACTGCCACAATTTGGTCTGACCACCCTGAGCCACGGGATCGGGTTGCCACTACTACTGCCAGCATCGTACAGAAGCCCGGTTCCAGGTACCCCACGGCCCAGGGGGCGAGTCAGAAGCACTTAACGGGACCCCCTTTTCTTATGTTCCTTCCTTGGCCGACTTCCCGCACTGGGTCTTCTCCCTCCTGCCCTGCTCTCCCCACACACAGTCCCGATCGGGTACTCTGAAGTCCCTCTGGGCAACCTGGAGTTTCCGGACCTACTTTATGCCCTTCACGGAGACTAAGGTGAGGCTGTGGCAACTGCACCATGGAAGTGCAGAAGCCTCCGGTTTTCCAGCCGAGACCTGGAGTAACACAGCTGGTTCAGGGACCGGTTCCCTTCCTGCGGTCTGATCCCTCTGACGCCTGGCAGATTCAGGCGTACGGGTGCCGTCCTGCCCTCACAGTACCCCCTGGGATCCCTTCTGTTCCTGGAGCATTCCTCCCTTGCTCCCACTCCTATCCTGGGCCTCTCTCACCAGGCCCCGCTGTGGAGCAGCGCTCCTGAAGAGACTCTGCTCCCCTCCCTGCTCTTGCTGCCACCTACTCACTGCACTGCCACCCTAAGATGGCTACCTTTTATATAGATCTACTACTTAAGTGCTCCCCTGTTCTGCGTCCTCCACCCACACCCACTACATGGTTCCCCCTCTCTTTGGTTCCCCCCACTCCAGCCAGGGACAGGGCAGCAGAAGAAGTGCATAATGCCCTTCCAGCCGGCCTGGAGTAGTGTAGTGTTGAGTGCAGGTGTTGGGGTCCCGGGCAGTACTCCATCCTTACCTGAGAGAAGGAGATGCCACACCTCTAAGTGAGGTGCAGTACCTCTGTGGGTACTGAACCCTCAGGGGTGCCACATATACAGAGGGAGTTGCCTGAACTTCATGCTGAGCAGACATGCTCTGTATCAGCTCCTCCAGATTTGCCCTTTTCAAAGGCTTTAAACCCCCTAAAAAGGGTGAAAAGTGAGACCCACTGAGCCCCCACCGCTCCCACAACACAAAGAGCACTTGCCTGAGGGTCCCCGCCACGATCTGACTCCAGGGGATACCGGAGATGCCAGGGAGGCCGTGGAGTGCAGGCACCATCACCATCCATGATCTCTTGTCCCTCACCCTCCTTGAGAGCGATGCACATCTTGCTGACAGAAGCGGTACTGGCTGAGGAATCTGCGGCGAGAAGGCGGCACCGACATGGAGCGGGCAAGACCCGGAGAGTGAGAGGGAGTGCCTGATTTAGTCGGGCGGAGGGGTCCAGCCGCGGCTGCAGCGGCCATCTTGCTCCACAAAGATGCGGCTCTGTGACACCGGAACTGTGAACGGCTTCAGCGGAGTATGGTCTGGGGTCTCCTGTCTCGCTTCCCCTCCTCCTATGTCTCTCCCTTCCTCCCTGTGCATCTTCCCCTCCTCGCCCTAAGTCCAGGCAGAGGACAATTGATAAACTCTCTGGACACAATAACTGTGGCACCTCTAAAATCTGTCTTGGTGCCAAACCGCCATCTTGGGTAGGAAGGGGAGCTACAGAGGCCTGAATGTGGCGCCCAGGGGATGGGGACTACTCGGCGCCCGGGCCTTAATGCCTGGTCTTGGGGGATGTCACGGTGGTCGGCTCCCGGGCCCGTACCCTGGGGTCTCTCTTAAAAAGGGGATAATGAAATGTCAAAGTTCGTGACGCCACCTGTGGTGTCTGGTGAGGACCACCAGCGCTGCGGCAGTCCACCGAGGCCGGTGTTACGGCAGCTTTGATGGTGTAGCTCCCCACAGGTGGAGCTAGGCCTCAGGGCAGCGATGTTTGACGAGGTGCACGATATGGCGGTGACCCACCCGGGTCACAGGAAGAACATTGGACACACACACACGGACTGCTTCTGTACCTTTTACTGGTGGGAATGCAGGTACCGTCCAGAGCACTGTAGGGTAAGGGGAGCACTGCAGGACTCTCCCCAGTGAGCAGGTATAGGGCCTCCTGTTTCTTCGCCGCTTAGTGTTAGTCTCTGGCCTGCCTGGAGCTAGGCCTAACTTAGTCTCTGTTCTGCACCGGCTGATCCTGTGGTAGGGCCTTCTGTTGGAGTACACACTCCCTGGTATATGGGGCCTTGGTAACTCCTGACTCTGGTATAACAGTAAGCGTTTGGTATTCCTGGGACCTGTAGTTCGCCACGGGTTCTGGTTGTCTTCTGCTGGGTATAAAGAATCCCTGCAGACTCGGACACTGTGTCCGGGATATGGTTTCTGGGGTGAGCTGGTGAGGCTCCTCTGCCCCCAATGCTACTCACTCCTCTAGCCTTCGGCCTACTAGGGCCCTCACTAGGCTATACATAGTTAGTAAAGCCGAATAAAGACTTGCGTCCATCAAGTTCGACCTGTAAGTTATGTGGTTGCTAAAGTTGATCCAGAGGAGGGCAAAAACCCCAAATGATTTGGCCAATCTTCACCTGAGGAAAAATTCCCTCCCGACTCTGAAACCAGCAGTCAGAATAAATCCCTGTATCAATTTACTATTTTATTCTATTTTTAAGTATATGCTGAAATCTGCCTGGTATCTAGAAATGCATCCAGTCCCCGCTTGAACTGGTTTAGTGAATCCGACATTACCGTCTCCTCACTCAGTGAATTCCATATTCTCACTGCTCTTACCGTAAAGAACCCCTTCCTATGCTGGTGCTGGAACCTTTTCTCTTCCAGTCTTAGTGAGTGCCCTCTTGTTACCGTAATATCCCTCCTTTTGAACAAATCCCGGGCAAGGTCTCTATACTGTCCCCTAACATATTTGTACACATTTATTATGTCCCCCCTCAACCTTCTCTTTTCCAGGCTGAATAGTCCTAGTTTTGCCAACCTCTCTGGGTATTGCAGTCCCTCCATTCCCTTTATTAATTTTGTTGCCCTCCTTTGTACCTTTTCAAGCTCGTTTATATCCTTTCTATATATTGGGGCCCATAACTGAGCACAGTATTCCAAGTGTGGTCTGACCAGTGCTTTGTACAGTGGAAGAACAATGTTCTCATCCTTTGCAGCTATACCTCTTCTGATACATCCCATTACCCTGTTTGCCCTTACAGCAGCGGCCTGACTTTGGGCACTCCAATTTAGTTTGCTATCAATCAAGATGCCCAAGTCCTTCTCCATCTCTGAATTCCCCAATGATTTCCCATTCAGTGAGTACTGGTGACTTCCATTTTTCCTTCCCATATGTATGACCTTACATTTCTCCTCGTTAAACCTCATTTGCCATTTAATGCTCCACCTACCCAGCTTATCCAAATCCCTCTGTAGGTCTGCACTATCCTCTGTTGTATTAATTGTTTTAAATAACTTTGTGTCATCTGCAAATATTGATATTTTACTATTTAACCCGTTGACTATGTCGTTAATAAAGATATTAAATAACATTGGGCCTAGTACAGACCCCTGTGGTACCCCACTAGTGACGCTTACCCATTCTGAGTATATTCCATTTATAACCACCCTCTGCCTTCTATCCTTTAGCCAGTTAGCTACCCACTTGCAGACATTTTCCCCCAGCCCCATCATTCTCATTTTGTATACCAACCTATTATGTGGCACGCTATCGAACGCTTTTGAGAAGTTGAGATACACGACATCCACTGGTTCCCCCTGATCTAATCGAGAGCTAACCTCCTCGTAGAAGTCAATCAGGTTTGTTTGGCAGGAGCGATTCCTCATGAATCCATGTTGGTTCGGGGTTAATAGATTATTAGCATCAAGATGCTCCATAATTGCCTCATTAATAAAGCCTTCAAAAATTTTGCCCACAACGGACGTCAGACTCACCGGCCGATAGTTTCCGGCGTCACTTTTTGCTCCCTTTTTGAATATTGGCACTACATTCGCCTGTCGCCAATCAAGTGGTACAGACCCAGTCTCAACAGAGTCCTTAAATATAAGATATAACGGTCTGTCTATCACATTACTTAGTTCCCTTAGTACCCGTGGGTGTATGCCATCAGGTCCTGGTGATTTGTTTATTTTAATGTTACTGAGGCGTTTCTGTACCCCAGCTTGGGTTAGATTTGTCATACTTAGTGGAGGATTAAGCTTGTCCCTTCTCATTTCGCCTGTTAGTTCTTTTTCCTTTGTGAAAGTTGACGAAAAAAATGTATTTAATAGATTAGCTTTATCCTCATCTTTCTCTATGATTTTGCCTTCATCACTTTTTATCGGTCCAATATTATCCTATCTAACCCTTTTACTATTTATATACGTAAAGAACAGTTTGGGATTTGATCTACTTTCCCTAGCAATACGTCTCTCTGTTTCCTCCTTCGCTATTTTTATTTGTTTTTTGCAGGTTCTCGTTTTTTCCTTGTAACACATTAGTGCCTCCTTACTGTTTTCCTTTTTTAATCTCTTAAATGCCTCTTTTTTGCTATTTAACGTCCCTTTTACGTTCTTGTTCAACCATATTGGTTTCCTCTTATTTCTGGCCCTTTTATTCCCATACGGTATATATCTCTCGCACTGAGTATTCAGAATTCTTTTGAAGGTTTCCCATTTACTATTCGTATTCCTTTGATTAAGAACTTTGTCCCAGTCAATAAGTTGAAGGCTTTCTTTCAGCTGATCAAACTTCGCCCTCCTAAAGTTTAATGTTTTAGTTGTTCCCTTATTGATAACCCTACTGAAGGGCATTTTGAAATTGATAATATTATGATCGCTATTACGTAGGTGCCCCCCTATCTGTACCTCAGTTATTCTATCAGGCCTATTAGTCAATATTAAGTCCAACACGGCCTTCCCTCTCGTTGGTTCCTGCACTAGTTGGGAGAGATAATTATCCTTAATATTTGTCAAGAACCTTTTTCCTTTCCGAGATCTGCAGGTTTCAGTTTCCCAGTCAATATCCGGGTAGTTGAAATCCCCCATTACAATCACTTCATTATTTTTTGCTACTTTGTCTATTTGTCCTAATAGCAGATTATCATTCTCCTCTGTTATATTGGGTGGCTTATAGCAGACCCCCAGTAATATTTTATTATTATTTTTAGTTCCCTCTATCTCTACCCACATGGACTCGACCCCCATCTTCTCCCTCTCCTATATCTTCCCTTAGTCTGGGCTTTAGACATGACTTTACATATAAGCAGACTCCTCCGCCTTTCCCCTGTTTCCGGTCCCATCTAAATAAACTATAATCTAATAAATTTACCGCCCAGTCGTAGCTATCGTCTAGACAAGTCTCTGTTATACCTACGATGTCATACCTCTCCTCCGATATAAGCGCCCGTAGCTCATCTGCCTTATTGGTCAGGCTTCTTGCATTGGTCAGCATGCAAGATAAAATTTTGGGGTTATTTAGCATCCTACTCTTCTCTAATGATCTAACTGTGCTATCCCCACCCCCCTCTCCACCCTCATTATATTCACTTATCCCCTTCCCCCTTGCTTGCCTCACATCCTACCTATTTCCTTGGTTTCCCCCCCCCCGTCTCTAGTTTAAATACTCCTCCAACCAATTAGCCATCTTCTTCCCCAACACGGCTGCACCCTCCCCATTGAGGTGCAGCCCGTCCCTATGGTAGAGCCTGTAGCCGACCGCGAAGTCGGCCCAGTTCTCCATGAACCCAAACCCTTCTGCCTTACACCAACTCTTTAGCCACTTATTCACCTCCCTAACCTCCCGTTGGCGCTCCTGTGTGGCTCGCGGGATTGGTAGTATTTCTGAGAAAACTACCTTGGAGGTCCTTGCCCTAAGCTTCCTACCTAGAGCCCTGAAATCATTTTTAAGGACCCTCCATCTACCACTCACTTTGTCATTGGTGCCAATGTGGACCATGACCGCTGGGTCTTCACCAGCCCCTCCCAGTAACCTGTCAACCCGATCCGCGATGTGCCGGACTCGAGCACCAGGGAGGCAGCACACCGTTCGGCGATCCCGGTCTTTGTGACAGATTGCCCTGTCTGTCCCCCTAATAATAGAGTCACCCACTACCAGGACCTGTCTAGCCGGCCCTACACTTCCCCCCTCACCCTCATTACTGGAGCATACACTCCCCCGGCGGTCAGAGGATCTGTCGTGCTCCAATAATGCCGGTTCTGAACCAGCCTTCCTATACTTCTTCCCTCTATCCCTTCTAACTGTTACCCAGCTCCCTGCCTGTTCAGCCTGCACTTGACCACTATGCTCCACCCCCAGTGTTGACCCATTGAGTGTCTGCTCGGTGAGCAGCAAACTCCGTTCCATGTTGTCGATGCTCCTCAGTACCGCTATCTGAGCACTTAGATCCAGGATTTGGGCTTCCAAGTGCACGATATGCTCACATCTCTCGCAGCGGTATGGATCCTTGAGCGGTAGCTCAGGGAATGCATACATTGCGCAAGATGTATACTGCATGGCTCCGGCCAACATGGATGTCATTCTAAATATGGGGATACAGTCAGTATATATGCACAAGTACAAAACACAATTATTTATATATAGGTGTATGGACGGGGATCAATTAGGGATGTTCAAGTGTATTGATTAGGTATCGGCGCAGGATCAGTTAAGTATGGACGGGGGATCAATTAAGTATCAATTAAGTATGGACGGGGGAATCAGCTGAGTGGGTCAGGTGGATTAATTAAGTATGGACGGTGTGTCAATTAACTATGGACTGGATCAATAAGTATGGACTGGGGAAATAATTAATTGTGGACTAGGGAATCAATCAATTAATTATGGTCTGGGGGTTAATTAAATAGGATAAGGGGTAAAGCAAATAAATAGGTATAGACGGTGGGTTAATTAACTAAGGACTGGAGATCAATAAGTATCAATAATATCAATAAATATGGACTGGGGAAATAATTAATTGTGGAATGGGAAATCAATCAATTAATTATGGACAGGGGTTAATTAAATATGGTGGGGGATAAGGCAAATAGATAGGGACTGGGGATCAGTAAAAGTGGACAAGGGGAATCTATTAAATAGGACAAGGGGGATCAATCGATTATGGGCTGGGGGGGTCAATCAGTTAAGTGTGGTCAGGGGGATCACTTTAATATGGACGGGGGGTGGTCGGGGATCAATTAAATGAGGACGGGGGGGTCAATTTAAATGTGGTCAGGGGGATCAGTTCAATATGGACGGGGGGTGATCAGGGGGAACAATTTAAATATGGACGGGGGTGATCAGTTAAATATGGACGGGGGGTGATCAGGGGGAACAATTTAAATATGGACGGGGGTGATCAATTAAATATGGACGGGGGGGTGATCAATTAAATATGGACTGGGGAATACAATACAATTACAATACAGATACAAATATAATACAGTACAGCACACACTGGGTTCAGTAGGGCCGCTTATCACAGCCTCCTGCCCCTCACTCACCTCCTCTAGGGACGCTGCACGCTATCACAGCGCGCTCGTCCCTCCGGTTGCCTCTTACCGGTCCTCCTGGTCACCACCACTTGGCACCCTCCGCCGGCCTGCGCTGCACGCTGTCACAGCGCTCTCTATCGCTCGTCCCTCCGGTCGCCTCCGGTCCACTCGGTCACTCCGCTCACACTCACACTGGCAGTTAGGTAGCTGCCTCTTCTGCTGATCTCTGAGCGTCAGCAACGCTCCTAGCTCACTTAACTCAAGCTGCTTGAGTCTGACTGAGCTCCACTGCAGACTGACCTGTTTCTCTGTGTCTCACTCTGCAGGAACTGGTTGTGGACTCCAGACTGTTCTGTCTCCACTCTCTTCCTGAGGAGAACTCACTCACAGACTCTCTCCTTCTGTGTCTGAGAAGAAACTGCTGAATCACTGTCTGGGCTGCCTAGCTCCACCATCCCTATTTATATCCCTATCAGGCTCCCTCTGGTGGTCTGAGGTGGAAGGTGGAGGTGTGTGTATGCTCTGAGGGCCTCTTGTGGAGAAATCCTGAAATGCACCCCTCCAGGATCTGTCCGCAGATTCTTAGAGGACAATCAAACCATGCCACCAATAGCAAGCAAAACCTCTTGCCGTTTCCTATCAAAGTACCTCTTAGATTTTTTGTTAGCCTCCTGAAGATTACCACACACATCCGTCCAAACTCTCTCCCAATCACCGGAAAAACTCTCCTCAGGCACAGCCGATACCAATTTGGAGAATGACCCAAAAGACGGATGTCTCCCAGAACAACAAAAAAAGGCAAACAACCAGCAGAAGAGGATGTATGGTTGTTAAGAGCAAACTCAGCAAGTGGCAGAAACTCAGACCACCCCTCCTGATTGTCTGCCACAAAACAACGCAAGAACTGCTCAACATCCTGATTCTTCCTTTCTGTCTGGCCATTAGACTCAGGATGATATCCAGATGAAAACGACAAATGAACTCCCAACCTGTCACAAAAAGCACGCCAAAAACGAGCCACGAACTGAGGTCCCCTATCCGAAACAATGTCAGTAGGAACGCCATGTAGTCTGACAATTTCCTTGACAAAGGCCTTAGCGAGTGTCTTAGCGCAGGGCAGTTTGATGAAAGGAACTAAGTGACACATCTTGCTAAAACGGTCCACGACCACCCAGATGACTGTGAAACCCTCAGAGGGGGGAAGGTCAGTAATAAAGTCCATAGCCAGATGTGTCCAAGGTGCACTAGGAACCTCCAGAGGGCAAAGCAACCCCGCTGCAGGAGTATGAGAAGACTTAGATCTAGCACACACAGTACATTGACGCACCCACTTAATGACTTCCTTCTGCCATCCAAGCCACCAAAAACTGCGACCCACAAGTCTCTTGGTCTCAGAAATTCCTGGATGACCTGCCAACCGAGACTCATGACACTCAACAAACAAATCTCTCCTAAAGGTCCTAGGCACAAACAACCTCCCATGGGGAGTGTTAGATGGGGCATCCTCCTGTGCTTTAAGAATCTCATCTTCCAAAACGGAGTCCAAAGCAGCAATCACAACACCTTCTTGTAAAATGCTCTCCTCCTCCTCAGCACCGACCATGGGAGAAAAGCTGCAAGACAAAGCATCAGCTTTAACATTCTTGGTACCCGGGATGTAAGTAACGGAAAAATTAAACCGCGAGAAAAAAAGTGCCCACCTAGCCTGACGGGCATTCAAGCGCTTGGCAGCATCAAGATAGATCAGATTTTTATGATCAGTGAAAACCTGAATGGGAAATTTAGCACCTTTCAATAGATGAAGCCAGTGTTCAAATGCGAGTTTAATAGCCAGCAATTCCCGATTGCCAATATCGTAATTAAGTTCAGTCTCAGAAAAAAATTTTTGAAAAAAAAGCACAGGGATGTACTCCATCCTTGTTTTTCTGAGACAACACCGCACCGACCCCCACCGAAGAAGCATCAACCACAACCAAAAATGGCTTAGTCACATCAGGTTGCATAAGGATGGGAGCAGAGCTGAACCTCTCCTTTAGAAACACAAAAGCTTCAATGGCCTCAGTAGTCCACTGAACCGCATTAGCACCTTTCCTGGTGAGATCGGTCAGTGGTTTGACAATAATAGAAAAATTTTTAATGAATTTTCTGTAATAATTGGTGAAACCCAAAAACCTCTGTATCGATTTCAAACCAATAGGCCTAGGCCATTCCTGAACCTCCTGAACCTTCACAGGGTCCATCTCAAAGCCCTCGCTGGAGATAATGTAGCCCAAAAAACTAATTCTCTGTACAGCGAACTCACATTTCTCCAGCTTAGCAAAAAGCGAATTGTCCATTAATAACTGTAATACCTCACGTACGCTCCGCCAATGAGACTCCAGATCCGGTGAATAAATCAAAATGTCATCCAAACACACAACCACATTTTTGCCGATCAAAGGTCTAAGGATGTCATTAATAAGGTTTTGAAAAAATGCTGGAGCATTGGTAAGACCAAAAGGCATAACCAGGTTCTCAAAATGACCCACAGGAGTGTTAAAAGCAGTCTTCCATTCATCACCCTCCTTCATGCGCAACAAATTGTATGCCCCCGGAGATCAATTTTAGAGAACCACTTGGCCCCCACTAACTGGTTAAACAAATCAGGAATCAATGGCAGTGGGTAAGGATTGCGTACGGTAATTTTATTAATCTCACGAAAATCCAGACAAGGACGTAAACCGCCGTCCTTTTTTTTAACAAAAAAAAATCCAACAGCCACAGGAGACTTGGAAGGTCTAATGTGACCGGCGGCCAAGCTTGTCTGTATGTATTCCTCCAAAGCCTTTCCCTCAGGAATAGTAAGATTAAATAAACGACTTTTAGGAAGAGTCGCTCCAGGGACAAATTCAATGGTACAATCATAGTCTCTATGGGGAGGCAAAATTTGTGACTCCTCCTCAGAAAAAACTCTCCAAAAATGCTGAATAGGTACAGGTAATTCCCCTTTTTCCACCGCAGCAATACATCTGTTACAACACTTGTCATAACACTTAGGACTCCAGGACTTAATTTCATTGGTAGACCAATCCAGTACAGGATTGTGCAATTTTAACCAGGGTAACCCCAAAATTACTGGAGAAGGCAAATTATTTAATACCACCAAATCCAAATTTTCTTGGTGAATACCATTAATAGTGAGGGGAAATTCACAGACCTTGTGAGTAACACTCTTCCAGGGGGAGCCATCGACAGAAACCACAGCAATAGGGGATGACAAAGGTTTGGGTTTAAAATTAAGTTTTTCCAAGAATCCCCCATCAACACATTCAGAGTAGAACCACGATCCACAAATATCCGAAATTCAATTAATTCTTGCTGAGCAGCAGTAGTAGCAGAAAGAAATACCCCCTTAGTATTTAAACAGGCAATACGGGCGTAACTGACCTTTTTTTTTTATTTGTTCACACGAAACACACAGGTCTTAATAAAATGGTCAGATTTCCCGCAAAAAAAGCACAAACCTTCAGTAGATCTGCGGTCTTTTTCCTGAGAGCGGGGTGCTATCACCCCAATCTCCATCGGCTCTACAAAGTCAGTACAGACCCTCTCAAGACTCGGAACTGACATGGCAGAGGATTTACTCTCATTAACGTAAGCATGCAGTCTCCTGTCCACCCGTATAGCTAATTGCATTGCCTCCTGCAAGTTTCCAGGTGTGGGATAAGCAATCACCAAATCCTTAACCCTTTCACCTAGCCCCGCAAGAAACAAACTTTTCAAAGCTGAATCATTCCACCCCACCTGGGCAGACCACCGACGGAAGTGAGAACAATATTTTTCCACATTACCTGATCCCTGCCTCAAACGTCTCAATTCAGTCTCAGCTGATGAGACACGATCAGGATCATCATACAACAAACCCAAAGCAGAAAAAAAACTATCCACTGATCTAAAGCATGGATCACTAGGTTGGAGAGAAAAGGCCCATCCCTGATGTTCTTTGCGCAAAAGTGACATTATGAACCCTATGCGCTGTGATTCATCACCAGAGGATCTGGCTCTCAAACGAAAATACAACAAACAAGCATTTTTAAAGGAAAAAATTCTTCTTGATCACCAAAAAATAAATCAGGCAAACGTACCTTTGGCTCCACAAAATGTGCTCCAGAACAGCTACTCACGTGTTGTTGGAGCTCGGCCACCTCCAGAGAGAGTCCCTGCAGGCGTTGAGCCAAATCCTGAACCGACACCATGATGGAAACTGTAAGTCTTTCCTTAGAGATATTTTTGGGCTGGACTTACTGTTATGATCTGCTACAAGCACTAAGGAAAGAAAGGAGATCTGTCCCTACAATAGAACTAAGCTTGATCCCTACGATGTAACGGGGAACCTGATCCTGCGATCAGACCCGCTAAAGTCCTCGGCTAGTCTGTACAAAGACCTATAGATGCAAGGGAGGGATCCCTACAAGAACTAGGGACTGGGATAAAGTTGGACACCTCCTAGCAGAAATAGTAGCAGTAAAAGACAAACACACAACATAGAACATAAAGGTCCGAAGACCTAGCTAAACTGATTGAGAAAGGTAACTAAGCACCAGGCTAACTTAAGAATAGAAATTACAATGAAGTCCAGCAAGGCCAGGAGGGCGGAGCAGGATTAAATAGGCAAAAAAGGTCATGTGACCAGCAAGATAGAAAAAAACTAACAGGAGAGTTCTAACAGTCCCTAGACACTGTTGCAGTTGTTCTTCCTTCATCTTTGCTGATCAGACACGTCTTCCTGTTGTCAAACCTTGAATTCAACACAGTGTAGGGTTCTCTCTCCCACTAGTCATCAAGCTTGTGGTTCCTCCGCTTCCTTTTCAATACCATTTCTCCTGGTGTGAAGGGTTCTGCTGGTGCACTTCTGTTGTATTGTGCTTCTTGTTTATCCCTCACCCGAGTGAGACTGTCTTCGACACAGGCTTGTACTCTTCTGTACTGCTCCTGTCTGGTCGTGTCCCAGTCCTCAGTGGTCACATCAGCTTCAGGTTCTACAACACCAAGCTCCAGGTCCATGGGCAACTTCCCAGGTCTTGCCCACATTAGATATGCCGGAGTGCAATTGGTGGAACTTACTGGTATGTGATTATACAGATCCACTAGGTCAGGTAGTAGGTCTGGCCACTGGTTTCTCTCCTCAAGTGATATGGTCTTCAGCAGGTCGATGATGATGTTGTTCATCTTTTCACAGAGACCGTTAGTTTGGGGGTGGTACGGTGTAGTCCTGATCTTTTTACACCCGTACAGATGGCAGAACTCTTTGAACAATTCAGCCTCAAAGGCTGGGCCTTGGTCAGTCAGTACCTGCTCAGGGTATCCATGGGGTCTGCAGAAGTACGCTTGGAACGTCTTCGCTGCTGTCTCTGCTGTCAGGTCTTTGACAGGGGCGACCACCAGGAACCTGGAGTAGTGATCCACCATGGTCAGGGCATAGGAGTATCCTGACCGGCTGGGTGACAACTTGACATGGTCCAGGGCCACGATCTCCAGGGGTAGAGTCGTCTTGATGGGTTGCAGGGGTGCCTTCTGGCTGCTGTAGTCTTTTCTTCTGAGGCTGCAGGGTCTACAGTCTCTGCGCCACCTCTCAATGGAGCTGCGCATTCCCACCCAGTAGAATCGACACTTCAACAGGGTCTCTAGCTTTTTCCAGCCAAAGTGCCCCGCCTGATCATGGTAGGCCTCCAACACCATCTTGATGTCTGTCTTAGGGACCACTATCTGCCACACCATCTCATGGGTTTTCGGATTGACGTTCCTCCGGCACAGCTTCTCACGGTAGATAAACAGCCGGCTTCTCTCATTCCACAGCTGTTTTGCTTGAAGAGACGCATCCTTCTCCAGGGAGGAACCTTCTTGGGTTATCAGCTCCTTGATACGGCTGACAACCGGGTCACTGTCCTGGGTCTCTTTCCAGCTGTGGTGAGGCAGGGGGTTTAACGTCTTTCCACACTGCCTCCTGGAGGCTCGTTGCTCATGGATCATCTCATTCCGGTGAAAGGCAGGTAGCTCAATCTCTTCCAGGTCATCCACTTCTTCCTCTGTGTCTGACTGGTGAGGCATCCTGGACAGGGCATCGGCATTGGCGTTCTCGCGGCCCACCCGGTACTTAATTGTGAACTGGTAGTTTCACAGCCGAGCCATCCATCGTTGTTCCATGGCTCCCAGCTTGGCTGTTTCAAGATGAGTTAAGGGGTTATTGTCAGTGTAGGCAGTGAACTTGCTGGAGGCTAGGTAGTGCTTGAACCTTTCTGTGATGGCCCAGACCAAGGCCAGGAACTCCAACTTGAAGCTGCTATAGTTCTCTGGGTTCCTCTCGGTCGGGCGGAGCTTCCTGCTTGCATACACGATGACTTTCTCCTGGCCATTCTGCTTCTGACTTAGGACAGCTCCCAATCCTTCATTGCTGGCATCAGTATACAGCAGGAATGGTTGGCTGTAGTCAGGGTAGGCTAGGATCTCATCACCTGTCAGGATCTCCTTCATTTCTTGAAATGATTCAGCCTGTTCTTTACCCCAGTGGAACGGGGGATTTCTGCCCTTGGGGGATTGTCCTACCAGGAGGTCTTGCAGAGGCGCTGCTCTCTTGGTGTAATCTTTTACAAACCTCCGGTAGTATCCTATCAGTCCCAGGAACTTGAGGTTCTTCGGCTCCGGCCATTTCTGGATGGCAGTGACCTTCTCCGGGTCTGGTGCTACTCCCTCTGGACTGACAATGTGCCCCAGGTACTGTACCTTTCTCTTGAGCAGGTGGCACTTGGAGGGCTTCAACTTCATCCCATACTGGGACAGTGACTCAAATACCTCCGCCAGGTGCTTCAAGTGGTCCTCATACGTCTTGGAGTACACAATCACGTCATCCAGGTATATTAACACAGTCTCGAAGTTGCGGTGTCCCAGGCAGCACTCCATTAATCTCTGGAACTTTCCAGGGGCATTGCAGAGTCCAAACGGCATACTGTTGAATTCGCAGAGTCCCATCGGAGTGGTGAAGGCCGTCTTTTCCCGATCCTCCTCAGCCACAGCTACTTGCCAGTACCCACTAGTGAGGTCAAGGGTGGAAAAGTAATTTGCAGACTTTAAGGCAGCCAGGGATTCCTCAATACGTGGTAAAGGGTATGCATCTTTATGTGTAATGAGATTTACTTGTCTGTAATCTACACACATTCTCATGCTTCCATCCTTATTCCTGACTAGGACTAGGGGAGCTGCCCAGGGACTACAACTATCCCTTACTACCCCTGCCTTCTTCATGTCATGCAACATCTCCTTGGCTTTCTGGTAGTGTGCTGGAGGTATAGGCCTGTACCGTTCCTTGATGGGGGGATGGTTGCCTGTGGGGATGTGATGTTGTACCCCCTTAATCCTCCCAAAGTCAAGTGGGTGTTTGCTGAATACCTGCTCGTATTCCTGAACCACCCGGTGTACTCCCTGTTTCTGGTGGGCAGGAGTGGTGTCTGTCCCAACATGGAGCTGTTGACACCAATCCTCCTCCTGTGTTGTAGGGTCATTATCCTCCACTTGGTCTGGGGAGGTTAAGGACTCCGCCGTGTGAATAGAGTTATTTTTTACAGTGTACAGTTTGGCAACAGTGGCATAACGTGGTAGTCTGACCTCGTCTTCCCCATAGTTGAGAAGGTGGACGGGCACCCTCCCATTGCGTACATCTACTACCCCCCTGGCAGTTAAGAGTGTAAGTCTGTGCTCTGAGCTAAGGGGTTCTACTACCGCCTGGTAGCTCTGTCCTTTAAGACCTATTGCTGCTCTACACCAGATAAGCATTTCACTCATTGGGGGAATCACAATGGGTATCGGGTCTGTTGCCCGCACGCTACCAATCTTACCACCGGTCAGCTTCACTTGCTGCTGGTACATCAGGGCTCGGATCTCCTTCTGGATCGCTCTCTTCTGCCCTGGTCTGGCAACGTCAGCGAGCTGTTGGAGTAAAAACACAACCTCCTCCAAACAGTTACCAACAATGTTAGTGCCTAGTACCACATTCAGTCCATTTTCCTCATTGACAGTCTTCACTACAATGAGTCCCTGGTCCTTTAACTCCACTCTCCCCACTTTTACTGCTACATTCTTAACCCCAAGTAGGTCAGGAGGGAGGCCGTTAGAGGCATATACTGAAAAGTCTGGGTTTGGGGGTTGGAGACTGTCCAAGGACCAGTATTTGCTATAGAGGATATCAGGTATGATTGTTACCTGGGATCCGGTGTCCAGCAGGGCAGGTATCGCAATGCCGTCCAGTATGATGGATAGGAAAGGTCTTCCTCCCACGAACCTGCGGTGCCAGTCTGAGGGGCCTGCTGAGTCTATTCCTGGGTGTTGGCCCTTGGACCCAGGGTTTGCTTGTTTAAAGGACACTGGTGCACTGTGTGACCTGCCTTCTGGCAGCGGTGGCAGACGAACTCTTGGTGAGGATGGCGCTGGTTGTTGGTCCTTCCTGGGGGCGGCGTTGTCCTCCTCCGGGGTGGCGATGTCCTCCTCCGGGGTGGCGACGTCCTCCTTCTCCTCCGGTTCATCCAGGGGACATCCTTAGGGCAGTCTGCTAGCAGGATCTTTCCCTCCGTCTCTGGCTCCATCCGTAGCTGCAGGGCACTTATCACAGTGGCCAGGTTTTTGGTCAGCTGGCGCACTTCGGAGCGCAGACAGTCCAGCTCAGTAGGGGGCGCTGCCTGCACTTTGGCTTCAGCAGCCAGCGGGGAAAAGGTGGGTGCTGCTGGCGTTGGAGTGGCCCCACCCTGGTAACGTTGGATTGCAGTATCTGCCATCTCCAGGGGTTGCAGTCCCTTTATAACCATATCCTTAAGGGTGTCAAAGGTAGCATCTGGATGATCCAAGGACCACCAACGCACAGTCCTGCTCTCCGCTTGGGACCTCAGCCCCCGGACAAATTGTTCTTTTAGTATTTTACTCTCATTAGTTATGCTAATTGGACTAACCTGTTTTAGAGCTCGCAGGGCCCCTTGTAAACGGCAGGCATAGTCCCGAACGCTGTCCTCCGGTTTCTGTGAGCATTGGTAGAACCTCATCTGGAGGTCAGCCTCAGTGCGGTCCTCAAAGGCAGTCTGTAACTTTTTGAAAATTGTGGACACTGATTCCTGGTCTGCGGCCGACCAAGTCTCTACTTCTCTCTCCGCAGCACCAGTCAATTGTCCCACTACTACTGCAGCTCTTTGTTTGCCCGTCATAGAGTACATGTCCAGTATGCTGCATATTTTGCGCTTGAATCCAGACAGGGTGTCTGGCTTGCCGCTGTACTGGGGGAGCCACTTTGCTCCAGGCATGTATGGTAAAGTCAATGGTACGATAGGGGCTACAGGCCCTGGTGATGGAGCGGCTGCTCCGTCTTGCGTGGCGGCGGCCGCGGGTGCATCATCGGGGCTGTCAGCCTGGTCCGCGACGTCGGGTTGTTGCTGCAACATCTTGCGCCCCCCTAGTGAACTGTGGCCTACCTTCCTTCTGTAGGCCGCAGCTCCACAGGTGACGGTCTGCTGGTAGGACCTTGCGTCGCTTACGTTCCACGTCAGAGCGTTCGCTGGGGCTTCCTGCCAGGACCTGATGCTGCATCAGTGCGTGGGGCGTGTCTTCGACTTCGCGCGCTTCCAGCGGTTACGCCCCTCTTCTTCCCGTGCGGTGACCAGAAAGATGGCGGCCAGTGGCGGGAGACTCCAGAAAATGGCGGGAAAAGTTTCACCACTGAGTTTTACAGTCTTTTAAGGCGCATAGTACCCGGTGGCAACGGGCACAACTCCTTCCGTTGCCGCGGGCACGCAATCCTGTTCGTGACGCCAGTTAGAGAGATGTGGCGCCCAGGGGATAGGGACTACTCGGCACCCGGGCCTTAATGCCTGGTCTTGGGGGATGTCGCGGTGGTCGGCTCCCGGGCCCGTACCCTGGGGTCTCTCTTAAAAAGGGGATAATGAAATGTCAAAGTTCGTGACGCCACCTGTGGTGGCTGGTGAGGATCACCAGCGCTGCGGCAGTACACTGAGGCCGGTGTTACGGCAGCTTTGATGGTGTAGCTCCCCACAGGTGGAGCTAGGCCTCAGGGCAGTGATGTTTGACGAGGTGCACGATATGGCGGTGACCCAGCCGGGTCACAGGAAGAACATTGGACACACACACACGGTTTACTTCTGTACCTTTTACTGGTGGGAATGCAGGTACCGTCCGGAGCACTGTATTGTGAGGGGTGCACTGCAGGACTCTCCCCAGTGAGCAGGTATAGGGCCTCCTGTTTCTTCGCCGCTTAGTGTTAGTCTCTGGCCTGCCTGGAGCTAGGCCTAACTTAGTCTCTGTTCTGCACCGGCTGATCCTGTGGTAGGGCCTTCTGTTGGAGTACACACTCCCTGGTATATGGGGCCTTGGTAACTCCTGACCCTGGTATAACAGTAAGCGTTTGGTATTCCTGGGACCTGTAGTTCGCCAGAGGTTCTGGTTGTCTTCTGCTGGGTATAAAGAATCCCTGCAGACTCGGACACAGTGTCCAGGATATGGTTTCTGGGGTGAGCTGGTGAGGCTCCTCTGCCCCCAATGCTACTCACTCCTCTAGCCTTCGGCCTACTAGAGCCCTCACTAGGCTATACACACTGGCAGTTAGGTGGCCGCCTCTTCTGCTGATCTCTGAGCGTCAGCAACGCTCCTAGCTCACTTAACTCGAGCTGCTTGAGTCTGACTGAGCTCCACTGCAGACTGACCTGTTTCTCTGTGTCTCACTCTGCAGGAACTGGCTGTGGACTCCAGACTGTTCTGTCTCCACTCTCTTCCTGAGGAGAACTCACTCACAGACTCTCTCCTTCTGTGTCTGAGCAGAAACTGCTGAATCACTGTCTGGGCTGCCTAGCTCCACCATCCCTATTTATATCCCTATCAGGCTCCCTCTGGTGGTATGAGGTGGAAGGTGGAGGTGTGTGTATGCTCTGAGGGCCTCTTGTGGAGAAATCCTGAAATGCTCCCCTCCAGGATCTGTGACTCCATGCACAGCAGGGCGTCACATGAACACCTATTAGGAGAACAAATAAAACAGATAATAAAGATAAAGAAAGTCACTGCCAGCTCTCACAACTGGGAGTAAAACCTGATTTCCCAAATAAATGACTTTTCTCCTCTCCTTTTCTGCAAAATTAGGGGTTAACCTGCCATACAGCAAACTGCCATTAAAAACACATAACTAAAAGAAAAGAGAGACAAAAGAGAGACAAGAGAAAATACTGGGGGAAAAAAAGAGGAGGAACATAATCTACTCAGACTTTACACTATTCCAGGAGGGGGCAGGAGACGGGCGTAGCTAGTAGGAAGCCCCCCATGACTGGGATTGGTCGGGAGGAGCCAAGTTGTTAAGATATGGTGGGTTAGGATTGGGTGAGGACTTGTAAGAGGGCAGGCATTAAAAGTGGTGAGGGGTGGACTGTAGGAATAGTGCAGGAAGATGCCATTCTGCGGGGAAAAGAGAACTGTGAAGACCCACCCACCCTCTTCTCTACTGCATTCTTTATAAGTTTTAGTAATGTGGGGAAAATGGCCAGTTGGCATAGGGAGGTTCCAGATGGGTTGTAATGCTTAGGGCTGTCTCAGTGGCTGGATTGGCGGGGGGTGGGGTTCTTGGAGTTGGTACTGATTTGTTGGTACAAGGAATTTGCGAGAATTGTGGGCAGTTTGAAGTTACATGGGGGGTGGTCTGGCAATTTTTTGGTTCAGGGCTCTGGACTGGGTTTTTTACCCTGGGAGCTCTTGGGTGATTAATCTTTAACGTATTGTGGAAGTATGGTGCCCTCAAGCTGGTGATGCACGGCTGAGGGTAAGATGGCGGTTGGATTTATTTTGTGTTATAAAAAGCCAGACCTATTAGCTCCACGAACCCTCCCCTCTTATTTTATCTGGTATTATTGTTAATATGTTAATGTTTGCGTGTTAATAAAATGGCCGCTGTGGCCAAATTTATCCAAAGAATCCACTGGTGAAGTGTTTTATTCGAGGGAGTAATGTGTAGCGTTTGGAGAAGACGGAATATGGTAAAATACGGGAAGAAGCCGTACTGGCCGTACACGGTCATGGTTCTTCCTACACATTTCTAAGAAGCCACTGGGGCTTGAATAACTTCTAATCACCATTTAATTGTATCACTATCACAGAATACATAAAAAGAACTTTGCTGCCATCTACTGACCAGTTTTTGTATTTTAAAAACAACTGTTCCTGATTTACATATATCTCCTCTTCATACGTTCTTAAATAAAAGATCCTTATACTCTCTTCCTAATAACAAACTCTAACCAACTATTGGAACAGCTAATTCCAAGTCAGTTGACGGCGGCACACTCAAGATATAAACATATATCTAAATGTGATAAGCATTATTACTATCTCAATAGCCGTATTCACCAATTAAATGATTTGATTTCATTATCTTCCCCCAGTTAAGCTAAATTGAGACCAGAGGTAGCAATGGGCAAATCCACCAAATCACAAGCTGAAGAGGCAGCCAAAAAAAATTCCCCAAAAAAGTCAAGAAAAAGAAAAATCCAGAAAACAACTATCCCTGGACATGCAAATTAGCAAACTAAACAATGCTTCACAACCACATAAACAGAGTTCTTCTTCTCTGGCTCATTGCTCTGATAGCGATGAAGAAGACGACTCTATGCAAGAAGAAACAAATCTTAAAGATTACATAAAAGCCCTACCCACCACAGACTGCATAAGGAGTCTCTTCAAGGAATTCACCCGTCAAGGAAGAAATAGCCGAACTAAAAAACGACGTCAAGATGGTACATACGAGACTACAAACTCTGGAAGATACTTATGATCAAATTTCTACACACTCTGACCTGGTTACATAAATCCTACTTGATAAACAAAAAGAAATTTTCCTCCAAAAAATCCACATAGACGACCTCGAAAATAGGTCAAGGAGAAACAAGAGCTAGAGGACTAGCGAAAAAAAATTCCAGATAAAGATATTTCAGAAACCCTCACCAGATACACTTAATGATCTACTGGGAAAAGATGACACAAATATTATAGGTCTGGAAAGAGTCCACAGAGTGTACAAGCCAAGGAACATAAACCCAGATAAACCGAGAGATATACTATACTGCTTACAGAGCTTTAGAGATAAAGAAGAAATTTATCACAAAGCCAGACATGCTACTAAAATCGAATATGATGAAAATGACATTCAAGTCTTTCAGGACCTCTCCAAACTGACTCTTGAGGATCCTGAGAGAAACATAATCTGCAAATGGCTGTTCCCGTTTGGACTTGCTATCTCCTTTGATAATAAAACTCTAATCATCAAAACTCCAGAAGACATGCTATTTGTTCTTAACAAACTAGACCTTCCTCAACTTCAAATTCCAGACTGGACATCAGCTGAGGACTTTCTTAGCGTTCCACCATGACAATTCAAGAAGGGATTTCTGTTCTTTCCAGATCTTACCCACCCTTTATATTAACCTCCCTTTAAAGAAACACACGACTGCATGCGACATGGGTTAAATGGCCATAGCAGCCTTTTATTAAACAATACACACAATCTGGGGCACCACAACAATGGCGCCACAGAACATCATAACAATACCAGCTATTGAACCCGTTCTATGCCCGGGTGGCAAGCATTTTTATTGGTATATGGTCTCCCATGCTGGTATGTGCTGCCCCCCTCCTGGTATTTGTGCTGCAACCATCCTGTCCCCACCATCCTATCCTGGTATGCATGGTACCCCTCATCCCCATCCTGGTATGCATGGCACCCCTCATCCCTATCCTGGTATGCAAGGCACCCCTCATCACCAATCCTGGTATGCATGGCTCCCTCATCCCCAATCCTGGTATGCATGGCTCCCTCATCCCCAATCCTGGTATGCATGGTACCCCTCATTCCCAATCCTGGTATGCATGGCACCCCTCATCCCCAATCCAGGTATGCATGGCACCCCTCATCCCCAATCCTGGTATGCATGGCTCCCTCATCCCCAATCCTGGTATACATGGTACCCCTCATCCCCAGTCCTGGTATGCATGGCACCCCTCATCTCCAATCCTGGTATGCATGGCACCCCTCATCCCCAATCCTGGTATGCATGGGTCCCTCATCCCCAATCCTGGTATGCATGGCTCCCTCATCCCCAATCCTGGTATACATGGTACCCCTCATCCCCAATCCTGGCATGCATGGCACCCCTCATCCCCAATCCTGGTATGCAAGGCACCCCTCATCCCCAATCCTCGTATGCATGGCTCCCTCATCCCCAATCCTGGTATACATGGTACCCCTCATCCCCAATCCTGGTATGCATGGCACCCCTCATCACCAATCCTGGTATGCTTGGCACCCCTCATCCCCAATCCTGGTATGCATGGCACCCCTCATCCCCCAATCCTGGTATGCTTGGTCCCCTCATCCCCCAATAATGGTATGTGTGGTACCCCTCATCCTGGTATGCATGGTCCCCTCACCCCCCAATACTGGTATGTATGGTACCCCTCATCATCAATCCTGGTATGCATGGCTCCATCATCCCCAATCCTGGTATGTATGGCTCCCTCAACCCCATCCTGGTATGCATGGCACTCCTCATCCCTATCCTGGTATGCATGGTACTGAATTCTTGATTAAATCAAAAACTAGGAGGGATAGCTAATACTAGAGAAGAGAGAGAGAGGATTCAAAAAGACCTAAATAAGCTGGAGCAGTGGGCAGCAACCAACAGAATGGTTTTTAACAGGGAAAAATGCAAAGTACTACAATCTGGGCAATAAAAATGAAAAAAGCATATACAGAATGGGAGGAATAGAGCTAAGCAACAGTACATGTGAAAAAGACTTAGGTATACTAATAGATCATAGACTGAACATGAGTCAACAGTGTGATGCAGCAGCAAAAAAGGCAAATACAATTCTGGGATGTATTAACAGAAGCATACAGTCTAGATCACGTGAAGTCATTATTGGTCTTTACTCCTCTTTGGTCAGACCTCATCTGGAATACTGTGTACAGTTTTGGGCACCACATTTTAAAAAAGACATAGACAAACTGGAGCAAGTTCAGAGAAGAGCGACCAGAATGGTGACTGGTCTGCAAACCATGTCCTATGAGGAACGGTTGCAGGATTTGGGAATGTTTAGCTTGCAAAAAAGAAGACTGAGAGGAGACTTAATAGCTGTCTACAAATATGTCAAGGGCTGTCACATTGTAGAAGGATCATCTTTATTCTCATTTGCACAAGGAAAGACTAGAAGCAATGGGATGAAACTAAATGGGAGGAGACACAGATTAGATATTAGAAAAAACTTTTTGACAGTTAGGGTGATTAATGAGTGGAACAGGCTGCCACGAGAGGTGGTGAGTTCCCCTTCAATGGACGTCTTCAAACAGAGGCTGGACAGACATCTGTCTGAGATGATTTAGTGAATCCTGCTTTGAGCAGGGGGTTGGACCAGATGACCCAGGAGGTCCCCTCCAACTCTACCATTCTATGATTCTATGATTCTATGATTCTATGAACTACATCTTGACTAGACTCCACAATACACTGGGACATTCTGCTCCCACTTCATCTGCCCATGGCACCAGCTGGCGAAACCTGTCGAACTGAAAACGAGACACAGCGTCAGCCACTTCATTCAATACCCCCGGCACATGCCTCGCCACTATGCACACATTCCTTTCCAAAGATCGCAACACCAAGTGATGTAGGTATGCCACTACAGGAGGAGATCTTGCCAACAAAGAATTTATTGCATGAACCACCGACAAACCTTCTTTCCGCTAAATTCAGCCCCCCACAATTCCAGGGCCATTACAATTGGGAATTATTCCAACAAGGACAAGATTTTTACAAAACCTGCTTCCTGCCACGACACCGGCCAAGGACCTACGCACCAGTGTCCCTGAAAAAACACTCCAAAACCCAATGATCCAGCAGCATCCGTGTAAAGCTGCAAGGGTTCAATGGACACCACTTTGTCCATCCACAGCGTACGACCATTATATGGCGCCAGAAAGGAGTCCCAAATTGCCAGATCTTCTTTGATCTCCTTACCTTAGTATTGCGAACAAAATGATGCGGCGACGATTTTCCTGCCAACGCCGCCGACAAACGCCTGGAAAAACACCCTGCCCATCGGCATTATCCGGCAAGCAAAATTAAGCTTACCCAACAATGACTATACTACCTTCAACCTTAGCTGGGCCCTCTGTCTTGTCTGCGGCTAATGGGATCCCAAACAATACTGCCACCTTCTTAAACGTTACTAACAAAACTGAACACACTAACAAGCCAGAAGGCCCAACACAAAATAAATCATCGAGGTAGTGAATTATTAAAGAGACCCCCGACACGTCCCGAATCACTCATTCAACAAATGAACTAAAAGCCTCAAAATGCGAACACGATATGGAGCAGCCCATGGGCAAACAACGATCTACAAAAAATTTTCCATTCCACATGCAACCTAACAGATGAAGACTGTCCGGATGCACTGGAAGCATGCCAAATGCCGCCTCAATATCCAATTTTGTCATCAACACACCCTGCCCTGCTGCCCTTACCAACTCTAATGCCTTATCAAACTAAACATAAGACACTGACGATAACTCTACCGGGATGTCATCATTCACTGATTCCCCTTCTGGATAAGATAAATGATGGATAAGCCGAAACTTATTTGGTTCCTGCTTGGGTACAACACCCAGAGGGAAAATTCTCATTTCTGGCCAAGGCGGATCCAGAAACGGTCCTGCCATGCGCCCCAAAGCCACTTCATTATTCAGCTTTTCCATCATCACCTCAGGGTGTTCTCTTGCCGATTTCAAATTTCCCGGCCTAAATTTTGGTGTTCCAGGATCAAATGGTATCCTGAAACCCTCAGAAAACCCAGCTTAATTAATCTGGCCACCTCCGTATCTGGGTATGACTCGCCCCCAGGGCAGTGGGGTACTTGGTGTCCGGGCCTATGGATGCTGGGGGGGGGGAATATGTCACAGTGGCTGACCCGGTCCGTAGCACAGGGCGGTCAACAAAAAGGGGATAGTTTATATGGGATTTGTAGTTTGATCGTGACGCCACCTGTGGTTTCTGGTAATTTGTACCAGCGCTGCTGCAGACCTCTGAGGCAGTTGATAGGCAGCTAGGATGGAACAGCTCCCCACAGGTGGAGCGGGCCTCAGGGCAGTGTAGAGTTTGACGGTGGGTGGTGATGCTGGGGCTTGTAGTGCAGTCGGGTTGGCGCAGCAGGAGTAACTGACAGAGACAGGGGGTTCGCTTCAATACCTTTACTGGTGCGGATGTCAGGTACGGTCCAGGGAACTCGGTAGGAAGGGTGCACTTCAGGACTTCTCCCCAGTGAGCAGGTATAAGGCCTCCTGGTCTGTATCTCCCTCTCTCTAAGCTACTGGCTAGCCTGCAACTGGGCCTAGCTTTTGTGTCGTGCTGTTCCTTCACCTGTTGCTTAGTAGTAGGACCTTCCGCTGGCAACCACTATCCCTGGGCGCCGGGGCCTTCGTGGTTCCTGGTCCTGTAATAGGTTTATCTTCAGGTCGGCCAGGGACTTGTAGTCCTCCTGGTATGCCGGTGATCCCTACTGGGTATAAAGGGACCCTGTAGGAGCGGACCCGGTGTCCGGTTTGTATACTCGGGGGTGAGCCTATGATGCTCCTCTGCCCCCTCAACTCCTCTCTCCTCTCCTCTTTGCCTCCAGCCACACTCGGGGCCCCCAGGCTTCAACTCGGGCTGTAGGCCTTGGCTCGCCTAAGCACAGCAGTCAGCGTGCTGCATCTTCACTGCTCTCCTAGCGTCAGCACACTCTGACTACCTAACTCCACCCTCCAGTATATATATCCCTAACAGGGCTCCCTCTGGTGGTCTGAGGTGGAAGGGTGGAGGTGTTTGTTTGTAGTGAGGGCCTCTTGTGGAGAAGTCCGTCCATGCACCCTTTTGAGTCCTGTGGTACCTGTGCACAGTAGGGTGCCACATTCCCCCCTAGTACAATTCAGTACTCCTGGACTGAAGCATTTTCTTAAAACAGGTAACAACAATAACAATAGCAATAATAATAATAAAGTTGCAGTGAGTCCCGTAACCATGTGTCCATTTCACCGAAGAAAGTGTAACAAGGGTAACATGAGGGATCCGCCTGAAAACCCTCAACGTAGGCCCTTGGCGTGGCTACAGGGCATAAGTGATCCAGGTGCTGGACCACGTCTTCGGCCACGCCAAACGGGTTTTTGTTCTGTGGTCAAATAAAGGGGGGCACTTTTGATGAGTGCAGCTATTTACAAGGACAGTTTTTGGCTGCTCACAGTCCTCAGCCTACAAGTCTTTATACCCTCACGGGTAACTAAATGCACAAATATTTTCAGTTTACACAATAAACAATAGACAATACCCCACTGGGTAACTATTTATAATGTAGGCACTTTGTGCTTATTCCCTAAACCTGGCAGGGATTTGTCCTTGTGTGCTGCGTGTGGACCTTCGTAGAACTGGGGTGTTACTAGTGTCTGTGCATGCACTCTCTGTTAATCTAGCAGGTGTACGTGCTGGTAGATTGCAAAACTGCCTTAATCTCTCTATGGGACTGGCAAGTGCACTGTCCACTGGGCCTGCAGGCTCTGCTTCAACGGGTGATCCTCCTCTGACTGGGGACTCTTCCTGTTCCTGAGCAGGTTCCTCTAGGGCGCTTACAGGTTCTTCTGGTTGTTGATAGAAGTGTATCACTGGTATGATAACTGCTCCATCAAGTTGAGGCCAGTCCACAGGGAAATCTCCTAGAACTGTGTGAAGCACTTCTTCCTTGGGTTCTTCCAGTGCTATAGGAGGTACTGCTTCCTCTGTTGTCTTCAGTTGATCTGGGCACACCTTCAAGTGGTCTCTTGAGACTGTTGCGGTTGTCTTACCTCCATCCTTACTAATCAGGCAGGTTTTACTGTTGTCAAATCTGGAATTTAGCACAGTGTAGGGCTCTCTTTCCCACTGGTCATCGAGCTTGTGACCTCTCCTTTTCCGCTCTAGCACTATTTCTCCAGGTGCCAAGGGTTCTGCTGGTGCATGTTTATTGTACTGTTCTTCTTGTTTTTCCCTTACTCTGTTTAGACTGTCTTTGACACAGGCCTGTACTTTCCTGTACTACTCTTGCCGATTTGTATCCCAGTCTTTAGTGGACATATCTGCTTCAGGTTCTACCACTCTGAGTTCCTGGTCCATGGGCAACTTTCCGGGTCTTGCTCTCATGAGGTACGCTGGAGTACAATTTGTAGAACTCACAGGTATGTGATTGTACAGATCTACCAGGTCAGGTAGTTTGTCTGGCCACTGCTTCCTTTCTTCCAAGGGTAAGGTTTTCAGCAGGTCTATGACAATGTTGTTCATTTTCTCACACAAACCATTGGTCTGAGGGTGATACGGTGTAGTCCGGATCTTCTTGCACCCATACAGATGACAGAATTCTTGAAACAGCTCGGCTTCAAAGGCAGGGCCTTGATCCATCAGGACTTTGTCCGGGTATCCATGGGGCCTGCAGAAGTATGCTTGGAACGTTCTTGCTGCAGTTTCTGCTGTCAGATCCTTGACAGGGGCTACCACCAGGAACCGGGAATAATGATCCACCATGGTCAGTGCATAGGAATAGCCTGACCTGCTAGGTGATAGCTTGACGTGTTCCAGAGCGACAATCTCCAGGGGCTGGGTTGTTTTCATGGACTGCAAGGGTGCTTTCTGGCTGCCGTAGTCTTTCCTTCTGAGGCTACAGGGCCCACAATTCCGGCACCACCTCTCTATGGAGCCCCGCATTCCAACCCAATAGAACCGGTCCCTCAGCAGGGTTTCTAGTTTCTTCCAGCCAAAATGACCTGCTTGGTCGTGGTAGGCCTCTAACACCATCTGGATGTCTGTCCTGGGTACTACAATCTGCCACACCATTTCATGGATTCTGGGGTTGACATACCTTCTGCACAGCTTCTCTCTGTAGATGAACAGCTGGCTTCTCTCATTCCACAGTTGCTTGGCTTGTGGAGGAGCATCCTTCTCCAGGTGAGAACCTTCCTGGGTTATCAGTCCTTTGATGAGGCTAACAACCGGGTCACTGTCCTGGGTCTCCTTCCAGCTGTGATGATGTAGAGGGTTTGGCGTCCTACCATAAAATCTTCTGGAGGCGTGTTGCTCGTGGACCTTTCCATTTCTGTGGAAAGCAGGTAGTTCAATTTCTTCGAGGTCATCCACTTCATCCTCGGTGTCCGACTGGTGGGGCATTCTTGACAGGGCATCAGCATTGGTGTTCTTGTGACCTGACTAGTACTTGATCGTGAACTGATAATTTGACTGTATGGCCACCCAACGCTGTTCCATGGCTCCCAACCTGGCTGTTTCCAGGTGTGTCAAGGGATTGTTGTCAGTAAAGGCTGTGAATTTCGTTGAGGCTAGGTAATGCTTGAACCTTTCAATGATAGCCCAGACCAAGGCCAAGAACTCCAGCTTGAAGAAACTGTAATTCTCCAGGTTCATCTCAGTAGGGCGAAGCTTCCTACTGGCATACGCAATTACCTTTTCTCTGCCATTTTGCTTCTGGGACAACACAGCTCCCAGTCCCTCGTTGCTGGCGTCGGTGTACAGCAGAAAAGGCTGGCTGTAGTCAGGGTAAGCCAGGATTTCTTCACCGGTTAGGACTTCCTTCATTGATGCAAAGGACTCAGTCTGCTCTTTGCCCCACTGGAATGGGGGACTCTTTCCTCTCTTGGACTGTCCTACCAGGAGGTCTTGTAGAGGTGCTACCTTTTTGGTATAGTCCTTTATGAACCTCCTGTAGTACCCGACCAGTCCCAGGAATTGCCGTACCTCTTTGATGCTTCTCGGTTCAGGCCACTTCTGGATGGCAGTGACCTTCTCCGGGTCTGGTGCTACTCCCTCGGTGCTGACTACGTGTCCCAGGTACTGAACCTTCTGCTTGAGCAGGTGGCACTTAGAAGGTTTTAGTTTCATCCCATACCGGGACAATGCTTCAAATACCTCCACCAGGTGCTTCAGATGGTCTTCATACGTCCTCGAGTACACGATAATGTCATCCAGGTACAGCAGCACTGTATCAAAGTTCCGGTATCCCAGGCAACACTCCATCAACCTCTGTAACGTTCCGGGTGCGTTGCAGAGTCCAAACGGCATGCTGTTGAATTCGCACAGTCCCATCGGGGTGGTGAAGGCTGTCTTCTCCCGGTCTCCCTCAGCAACAGAGACTTGCCAGTACCCGCTAGTGAGATCCAATGTAGAGAAGTAATTGGCAGATTTTAATGCAGCCAGGGATTCCTCTATAGGGGGCAAAGGGTATGCATCTTTATGTGTTATTCGATTAATTTGTCTATAATCTACACACATCCTCATGCTACCGTCCTTCTTTCTGACCAGGACCAGGGGAGCTGCCCAGGGGCTACAGCTATCCCTTACTACCCCTGCCTTTTTCATGTCATGCAACATTACATACTATACCGCATGGTTTTTTTTTGCCTTCCCCTGGATCAACGCTGCGGAATAGCTGCAGTGCACAAGAAATAGGCTGAACTGGATGGACGCTTGTCTTTTTTTGGCCTTATAAACTATGTAACTATGTAATTTCCTTGGCTTTTTGGTAATGTGCTGGTGGTACAGGTCTGTAACGCTCTTTAATGGGTGGATGGTTACCGGTGGGTATGTGGTGTTGTACCCCCTTAACACTTCCAAAATCTAGTGGGTGCTTACTAAACACTTGTTCATATTACTGAACCACTCTGTAAACACCGTGTTTTTGATGGACAGGAGTGGCGTCAGTCCCAACATGGAGCTGTTGACACCAATCCTCCAGCTGAGTTTCGGAGTCATTGTCCTCCACTGTATCTGGTTGGGTCAAGGATTCCACTGTGTGTATGGCATTATCATTCACAGTATACAATCTGGCAACAGTGGTGTATCTTGGCAATTTAACTTCCTCCTCCCCACAATTTAGGAGACGTATAGGTACCCTCCCATTGCGTACATCAACTACCCCTCTAGCAGTTAAGAGTGTAGGTCTGTGCTCTGAGCTAATGGGCTCTACTACTGCCTGGTAGTTCTGTCCCTTGAGACCTATTGCTGCCCTACACCAAATCAGCATTTCACTCATTGGGGGAATCACAATGAGTATCGGGTCTGTCACCCGTACATTACCAATCTCACCACCTGTTAATTTTACCTGTTGCTTGTACAGGAGGGCTTGAATTTCTCTCTGGAGCACCTTCCTCTGCCCTGGTTTGGCAGTGTCAGCAATCTGTTGGAGTAAAAACAACACTTCTCCCAAACAGTTACCAACAATATTTGTACCAAGTATCATATACGGATTGGTATCACCAGGGTTAGATTCTATAACAATTAGTCCTTGGTCCTTTAGTTCCACTCTCCCCACCTTCACTGTCACGTCCTTAGCCCCTACTAGGTTAAGAGGAAGGCCATTAGAGGCATACACAGAGAGGTTCGGGGCTGGCGGGTGGAGTTCATCTATGGACCAGTACCTTTTGTAGAGGACATCAGGTATGATGGTTACCTGTGAGCCGGTGTCCAGTAACGCAGGTGTTGCTATGCCATCCAGCATGATGGACAGGAAAGGCCTTCCTCCTACGAACCGGTCGTACCAGCTTGATGGGCCTGGTTGAGTTACTCCTTGGTGTCGGCCCCCGGCCCCAGGGTTTGCCGGTTTAAAGGACAGTTCCACGCGGTGTGGCCTGCCTTGTGGCAATGGTAGCAGATGAAATCTTCTGGAGGGCGACATTGGTCGTTGGTCCTCCCACGGGGTGGCGTTGTCCTCCTATGGGGTGGCATTGTCCTACTTCTTCTCCTCATCCAGGGAAAATCCTCAGGGCTATCGGCGAGTAGGATCCTTCCTTCCGGCTCGGGCTCCGTCTGTATCTGCAGGGTGCTCAGGACAGTGGCAAGGGTTTTACTTAGCTGACGCACTTCAGAGCGCAGGCTGTCCAGCTCGCTAGGGGGCACTGTTTGCATCTTTGTTTCAGCCGTTAATGAAGGAGCCGTGGGTGCTGCGGGCAATGGGGTGGCCCCACCCTGGTAACGCTGGATAGCAGTCCCTGATGTTTCCAGGGGCTGAAGGCCCTTAATAGCCATGTCCTTCAGAGTGTCAAAGGTGGCATTTGGATGATCTAAGGCCCACCACTGTACAGTTCTGCTCTCCTCCTGGGACCTCAACCCCCGGATTGATTGTTCTGTCAGCATTTTATTCTCATCTAGTATGCTGGCTGGACTAACCTGTTTCAGGGCCCACAGGGCCTCTTGTAGACGCCAGTCCCGGATACTGTGCTCAGGTTTCTGGGTACAGTGGTAGAACCTCATCCGAAGATCTGTCTCTGCGGTTTTCAAAGACAGTTTGCAGTCTCTTAAAGATAATGGATACTGATTCCTGGTCTGCGGCTAGCCAGGTTTCAACTTCCCGCTCTGCGACACAAGTCAATTGTCCCAGCACAACAGCGGCTCTCTGCTTACCAGTCATATAATACATGTCCAATACACCGAAAATATCTTTCTATTGAATCCAGACAGGGTGTCTGGTTTGCCATCATACTGAGGAAGCCATTTTGCTCCAGGGATATACGGCAGGGCCATGGGTATTAACGAAGTCATGACCCCTGCTGGTGGGGCGGCTGCTCCGGCCTGAGCTGCGCTGGGCGCAAGTTGAGCATCAGGAGCGTTATCCGGTGCTCCGGCGACTCGCTGGTCGTCGGCCATGGTTGCGCCCCCCTAGTGAACCGTAGCCTACCTCCTGTTTCTTTAATCGGGTAGGCCGCAGCTCCACAGACGACGGTCTCCTTCCAGAACCTGACGCTTCCTGGTGCTGCGTCAGAGCGCGAGGCGGGGCTTGAGTTTCGTGCGCTTCCAACAGTCACGCCTCTCTGGTTCCCGGGGTTACGCCCCTCTTCTTCCCGCGCGGCGACGCGGTAATGGCGGCAATGTTCACCACAGTACAAATACAGTTCAATTACGGCACACAGTACCCGGTGGCAACGGGCACGAAATCCTGTTCGTGACGCCAGAAGATGACGCGCCCACAGGGTAGTGGGGTACTCGGTGTCCGGGCCTATGGATGCTGGGGGGGGGAATATGTCACAGTGGCTGGCCCGCTCCGTGGCCCAGGGCGGTCAACAAAAAGGGGATAGTTTATATGGGATTTGTAGTTTGATCGTGACGCCACCTGTGGTTTCTGGTAATTTGTACCAGCGCTGCTGCAGACCTCTGAGGCAGTTGATAGGCAGCTAGCATGGAACAGCTCCCCACAGGTGGAGCGGGCCTCAGGGCAGTGTAGAGTTTGACGGTGGGTGGTGATGCTGGGGCTTGTAGTGCAGTCGGGATGGCACAGCAGGAGTAACTGACAGAGACAGGGGATTCGCTTCAATACCTTTACTGGTGCGGATGTCAGGTACGGTCCAGGGTACTCGGTAGGAAGGGTGCACTTCAGGACTTCTCCCCAGTGAGCGGGTATAGGGCCTCCTGGTCCGTGTCTCCCTCTCTCTAAGCTCCTGGCCAGCCTGCAACTGGGCCTAGCTTTTGTGTCGTGCTGTTCCTTCACCTGTCGCTTGGTAGTAGGACCTTCCACTGGCAACCACTATCCCTGGGCGCCGGGGCCTTCGTGGTTCCTGGTCCTGTAATAGGTTTAGCTTCAGGTCGGCCAGGGACTTGTAGTCCTCCTGGTATGCCGGTGATCACTACTGGGTATAAAGGGACCCTGTAGGCGCGGACCCGGTGTCCGGTTTGTATACTCGGGGGTGAGCCTATGATGCTCCTCTGCCCCCTCAACTCCTCTCTCCTCTCCTCTTTGCCTCCGGCCACACTCGGGGCCCTCATGCTTCAACTCGTGCTGTAGACCTTGGCTCGCCTAAGCACAGCAGCCAGCGTGCTGCGTCTTCACTGCTCTCCTAGCGTCAGCACACTCTGACTACCTAACTCCACCCTCCAGTATATATATCCCTAACAGGGCTCCCTCTGGTGGTCTGAGGTGGAAGGGTGGAGGTGTTTGTGTGTAGTGAGGGCCTCTTATGGAGAAGTCCGTCCATGCACCCTTTTGGGTCCTGTGGTGCCTGTGCACAGCAGGGTGCCACAGGTATCTATTTAAGAACGGAAGCATCGCACCGACCTTCACCAGAGTCCTCCCTCTTTCCAGAACCCTCACCTGCTTTGCCTTTTGGTCTCTTAAAGCACTTAATGAGCCCATGACTCCCCCTGTATCCGGAACACTCGTGCTTAAACTTGCATGTGCCCCCAAACTTACATTGCCCCTAGTTGTACTGCCAACAAAAACCTTCCTTTTGAGACACCGAAGATCCACTGGCTGATCCCGAACCTCTGGTACCACCCCGAAAGGGCTGAAACCTGGGGGCTGTCATTAAACGCATCCATAAGGAAATATCATTGTGATCCCAACGCATGTCCATTCTCATAGCCTTCCCTTGTCTAAACTGCTCATTATATCTGAGCCACGCCAAACCCCCATAAACCCTATGCGCCTCACCTATTGCATCCATATAACCGAAAAGAGCTGAGCAATGCTCCGGCTCCTTTTCCCCAATAACACTTGCTAAAATTGCAAAGGCCTGTAGCCAACTTGCAGATGTCCTTGGAATTAACCGGTACCTACATTTTTCTTCCTCCTCGTTTTCTTTCTTCAAATCACTGTGTTTAACCTTATCAAGGTTAAACTTTTCTAACGGGAGCAATGAAAAAAATTTCACATACTCCCCTTTCCAAATTTGTTCTTGCACCTCTTTCTTTAAATGCGCCCCCAAAGGGCCCTCAAAACAGACATGCACCTCACTCCTGGACCTATCATCCAACCGAACCACCTCATCCTCTTTTTCTTTTTACTTTTCTTTCTCAGTATTACTCTTTTCCTGTGATACCACCGAGCCACCTCCCTGCAGGCCCACACCAACCATATCCTGTGATACGTCCCCTGACTGCTCAGGTCCCGCTCCTGAACCTCTGGAAGCCACCCATGCCGCTGCCGACTACCTCACATCACTTGCCTGCTGTGATGCCAAGCCATGCAATACAACTAATAATTGACCCCATAGATCGTGCCCCCCACCACTTGATCCTTGAATAATCCCTGTAACACCCTCCGAATTACTAACCCCCAACACACCCCGAGCACGACCCACATCAGTTAAATTATGAACAATCGTTGTCTCCTCACCAGGCTGCCTCGGAGAGATCCTCTGACCAGCCACGACATCTCTTGATGGAACTTGCTCATGTTCTGACTGCCCCGATGAAATCTCGCCCTCTTCTCTACTGTTCTCCATGCTTTCAATGTCGTCAGGCCCTGATAAGGCCGCAGAAGGAGCTGCCCGATGATGCCGCTGCTCCGTTTCCAAGTATAGCTCCCTATGGTCCCGCACATCAGCCAGCTGCTTCCTGCCCCTGGCCGATGATCTTAAAGGGGCCCCGCGGGACAGCCTGCCCCTCGATCTCCCGTGGCACTCCTAGACTCCGAATCCTCCTCGGCCACATCGGGCCCATCTGCAGACCCGGACCCACCCTGCTGCCTGCAGGAGGGCCGCTCATCTCTCATCTGTCCCCTTTCTTGATCACCCGCTGCAGCACTGGTGTTCATCCTGGCCCTGCTGAACCTCTGCCCTGCAGGCCGTGCCCCTCCCTGCCGACTGCGGGAAGACCCTGCACGCTCCCTCCCCCGCCGGGTTCGACCCCGGCATGACACCGGGGCCACCACTGCAGACCGGAACTTCTCCCTCCGCCGTACACCGGATGTTGGTCCCGCCCTCATCTGCCAACCGCTAGAGGGTCCCAGAGGAGGCTCCTGGAGTGTCTCCTGCTCCGAATCTCACCTGTTGGTGAGTAATGCTCCTGCGGCCGTGACCGTCAAGCTCATGTGACGCGCCCCTGGGCCTGCTGTGTCGCGCAGCGTCTCGCGCACGGGGGCTTACCCGGAACCGGATCAGATGAGGGTTGTAGTCTCCGAGTGGCGGGGACCCGGTCCGTGCCCAGGGAGTCAAACTCAGTGTGTGGCAGTCTTGATAGGTGTTATTTGAGTGTCGACTACGCCACCCGTTGATTTGCAGCTATGGAGCTGCCGCTGCAGGGCAGACCGCTGAGGCCGGTGTAGAATTGTGCAGCGTGATAGTATAACCCCCAACGGGAGGGGTATGGCCTCAGGGCAGCCGACGTGGAAGATGGGGGTAGCAGGAACCACTCAGAGACGGTGCGGTGTAATTCAGGGTCTTTACTGGTAACAACGATAGACCCTCCCGGAGTACTTGCTAGCGAGCGGGGCCTGGTCAGTCCTTGAGCAGATGGGATCTCCCCTGGCCAGGCGGAGTTGTAGGCCTCCCAAACTGACTGTACTCTTCTGGTTACCTTGCTATAAGCGGATATAAGTAGCCCACGTCCCTGAGTGTGCCGTGTGGTGCTCACCCGTATGGCCGGTGACTCGGGGCCTTCTAATGGCTTCCGCTCCACGATGGCGGTGCTGGTCCCACGCGTGTGACCTTGCCTTCGGGTTTCTGGGCCTGAGGACCTGAAATCCCCTGCCGGTCGGCTTCTGCTGCTGGGTAAGAGTTAGTCCCCACAGCCTCGGACGCCGGGTCCGGTAAGAAAGCTTCTCAGTCAGGGCGAGCTCTGCAGCTGCCAGCCCCTGACTCGTAGTAGTATTGCTCCCACTGAGCTTCTGCTGTTTCTTCCTATGACTGTTTCTCGTCTCTACTCTCCTTGACTCCTAACCCTGCCTCAGCCCCGGGTTTATATAGGGGAAGTTCTTCCCCTCCCAAGACTGGGCAGGAGGTGTGGCATGCACAGGATCCCTGACCAAAGGACCTCCCACCTGCTCTCAGACATAACATTACATTACTGTGGAAACCAGACCCCTGGGGTGCCACATTCCCCCCTAGTGAAATTTAGTACTCCGGGACTAAACATATTTTAGAAAAACATAACAAGATATAACAACAATAATAGTACAATAAGAAGAAACACATAAAGGTGGTCACGGCATGTCCGTAACCGGGTGCAGTCTTTGAAGAAAAGCAAGGTGTCCATTTCACCAAAACAGGGAGACGTAACCAGGTAGGGGTTTGTCCTGCCCCGAGTCCTTAACAGTCTTTAGTCCGTCCTGGGTTACGCTCCAACTATGTACAAAGGATTCCCGGTAAATCCACCAAGGACTCCTACAAATAACTAGAAACACAAAATTATACACAAGCAACAATACACAGGTAAACATAAATAAAACAATTTATACACTTCAAATCCTCCAACGTGCGGGTAACTGGCCTCTAGTGGCCCTAGTGGACCTACGGAGCTGACTGTCTAGCCCTGAACTACAGGGTGTAGGAGCTGTCAAGGGTAAACTGGGCAGCTGTCTACCGGCTCTTTGGCTCACTAGGGATATGGCAGGCTCACTGCAAGCAGAGGGTTGATCCTCCTGGTCTGCGGGTGTGGGGTCTTCTGCCTCCTGGACCGGCTGTTCTTCCAGCTCTACCTGTTGCTCCGTAGGTGCTTGGGATGCTGGTTGGAGGAAGGTGAGTACGGGTACCACAACTGCACCATTGACTTGAGTCCAAGACCGAGGGAAGTCCCCGAGCACAGTACTAACCATATCTTCCCTTTCCTCTACGGGTCGATGGTCTTCTTGTTCCTCTTCAGGGTTCCTCAGTTGTTCGGGACACTTCTTCAGGTGGTCCCGGGATACAATGGCTGTGGTTTCCCCTCCGTCTTTACTGATGGTACAAACCTTCGGGTTCTCGTGGCTTGAGGGCAGTACGGTGTACGGGTCCTTCTCCCACTGGTCGTCCAACTTGTGGAGCCGTCTCTTCCTCTTCAAGACCTGCTCTCCGGGTACCAGGGGAACAGCGGGAGCATACTGGTTGTAAGTTTTCTCTTGTCTTTCCCTAGCCTGACAGAGACTTCGCTCCACGCTCTCCTGTACTCTCCGGTACTGCTGCTGCCTCTCTGTGTCCCAGTCTGCTTCTGGTGAAGTGTCCTCGGGTGTCAGGACTCCCATTTCCAGGTCAACAGGTAACTTACCAGGTCTTGCCCTCATTAGGTAAGCCGGGGTACAGTTGGTGGAACCTACCGGGATGTGGTTGTATAGGTCCACCAGATCGGGCAACTTCTCAGGCCACAGACTGCGTTCTTCCAGGGGCAACGTTTTTAGAAGATCCATTACCACCTGGTTCATTTTCTCACAAAGTCCATTAGTTTGCGGATGGTAGGGTGTCGTCCTTATCTTCCGGCAGCCATACAGATTGCAGAATTCCTGGAAGACCTCCGCTTCAAAGGCAGGTCCCTGGTCCGTCAGCACTTGGTCCGGGTACCCGTGTGGACGGCAGAAGTGCTGCTGGAAGGCTCTAGCTGCTGTTTGAGCCGTTAAGTCCTTGACGGGGACGACAACCAAGAACCGGGAGTAATGATCCACGATGGTTAACGCGTAGACGTAGCCACTTCTGCTTGGGGTCAGTTTTACATGATCCAAGGCTACCAGTTCCAACGGTTGCCGGGTGACGATGGACTGCAGGGGAGTCTTCTGGCTGGCACGGTCCTTCCTTCTCAGGTTGCACGGGCCACAGTCTCTGCACCACTTCTCAATGGTTCCCCTCATGCCTACCCAGTGGAATCGCTCGCGCAGCAGGAACTCCAGCTTCTTCCACCCGAAGTGTCCAGCTCCGTCGTGGTATGCCTCCATCACCATGGCTGCGTCTCTTCGTGGCACCACTACTTGCCAGAGTAGTTCATGCGTCCGGGAGTTAACCATTCTGCGGCACAACTTCCCCTTGTAAAGGAACAGTCGACTCTTCTCTGCCCATAGTTGTTTGGCTTCCTCCGGAGCGTCTGGTTCAAGACAAGCCTCCGGGCGAGTCAGCATCTCCTTCACCAGTCGGACGGCAGGGTCGCTGTCTTGCGTTTCCGCCCAGTTGTAGTGAGGTAAGGGGTTCAACGTAGCAGCCTGCTTACTCCTTACCCGGTGGGAATACTGGATAGTCCCATGACGGTGGAACGCAGGGAGTTCAACTTCTTCCAGTCCCTCCGGATCTTCTCCTTCGTCCGGCAGGTTGGGCATCCTGGACAGGGCGTCCGCGTTGGTATTGGAGCGTCCGGCCCGGTATTTGATTGTGAACTCGTAGTTGGACAGACGGGCCATCCACCTCTGTTCCAGGGCACCGAGTCTTGCCGTGTCCAGGTGTGTCAACGGGTTGTTATCCGTGTACACGGTGAACCGGGAAGAAGCGAGGTAATGCTTAAAGCGCTCGGTGACTGCCCATACTACGGCCAGGAACTCTAGCTTAAATGAGCTGTAATTCTCGGGGTTCCTTTCGGTGAGTCGCAGCTTTCGGCTGGCGTAGGCGATTACTCGTTCCTTCCACTGCTGGATCTGGGACAGTACGGCTCCTAGCCCGATGTTACTGGCGTCGGTGTAGAGGATAAAGGGCTGGCTATAATCCGGGTACGCCAGGATTTCGTCCCCCATGAGGGCCATCTTCAGCTGGCGGAAGGACTCTTCTTCCAGCTCCTCCCATTTGAAGGGCGGCTTCTGGTTCTTGGCCTTCCGGGACTGGCCTATCAGGAGGTCCTGCATAGGTGCTGCCTTTTTGGTGAAACCGGGAATAAACCTTCGGTAGTAGCCTACCAACCCGAGGAACTGCCGCACTTCTTTTACGCTGGAGGGGCTTGGCCATTCCTTAATTGCGGTGATCTTATCAGGGTCGGGAGCCACTCCGTCAGCGCTCACCACGTGTCCCAGGTACTGCACCTTTGGTTTCAGGAGGTGACACTTGGAGGGTTTCACCTTTAGGCCGTAACTCGCCAGAGCTTCGAACACTTCCGCCAGGTGTTTCAGGTGGTCCTCATACGTCTTGGAATATACGATGACATCGTCCAGGTACAACAGGACCGTCTCGAAGTTTCTGTGGCCCAGACAACACTCCATTAGTCGTTGGAAGGTTCCTGGTGCGTTGCAGAGTCCGAACGGCATGCAGGTGAACTCGCTAAGTCCCATCGGGGTGGTGAATGCGGTCTTCTCCCGGTCCGCCTCTGCTACAGGAACCTGCCAGTACCCGCTAGTGAGATCCAAGGTAGAGAAGAAGTTAGCAGATCTTAAAGCAGCCAATGACTCCTCTATCCTTGGTAAGGGGTACGCATCCTTGTGTGTGATACGGTTGATTTTCCGGTAATCTACACACATCCTCATGGTGTTGTCTTTTTTTCTGACTAAGACTAGTGGAGCTGCCCAGGGGCTACAGCTATCCCTGATCACCCCAGCCTCCTTCATGTCTCTAAGCATCCCCTTGGCGTGTTGGTAGTGGGCAGGGGGTATGGGTCGATACCTCTCTTTTATGGGAGGATGGTCTCCCGTGGGGATGTGGTGTTCTACCCCCTTGACTCGCCCGAAGTCTAACGGGTGTTTACTGAACACTCTCTCGTACTCTTGAACCACCCGATAGACTCCTTGTTTCTGGTGTGCGGGAGTGGAGTCAGTACCCAGATGTAGTTGCTGACACCAGTCCTCCATGTTTTTCTTAGAGCCGTTACCTTCCTCCGGGTGAGATGGAGGCAAGGGTTCCACAGATTGTATAGAATTTTGGTTAATGGTATATAATTTGGCTAGCGTAGCATACCGGGGCAGGTACACTTCCCTCTCCCCGATATTTATTATGCGAACGGGCACCCTCCCATGGCGTACATCAACCACCCCCCGTGCTGTCAAAATGGTGGGCCTACTGTCCGAGTAAACTGGTTCTACCATTGCCTGGTAATCCCTACCTCTCAGACCAATAGCTGCCCGGCACCAAATCATCATTTCACTTTTTGGGGGCATGGCAATAGGAAAAGGGTCACACATTCTTACGCTACCAATCTCACCGCCGGAGAGTTCCACCTGTTGCCGTCGCATCAGTGCCCGGATCTCTTTCTGGAGCACCCGCTGCTCGCCGGAGCTGGCGTTCTTGGCAACCTGCTGTAAAAGGAAAATCACCTCTGCAAGACAATTTTCAATTACATTAGTTCCTAGAGTTATTTTTGGGTGACTCTCATGTTTGTCAATATCTACAATGATCAGTCCCTGTGCTGCCAGTTCGACTCTACCGATTTTGATGGTCACCTCTTTAAATCCGATCTGTGGCATGGGCTGGCCATTGCTGGCGATGATACTCAAGTCGTCGTCAGGGTAGCGGGTAATATCCGAGTCATTCCAGTACTGCTTAAAGAGCACGTACGGGATGGTGGTGACCTGTGACCCGGTGTCCAGTAGGGCACTCATGGGAATGCCATCCAGTACCACAGGCAAGACTGGACGTCCTCCCACATATCTGTCGCGCCAGTTCGATGGGCCTGGTGATCTTTTTCCTGGGGGTTGGCCCTCTACCCCAGGTTGTGCCCGTTTAAAGAACAGTACCTTGCCATATGTCCGGGTTGATTGCAGCGGCGGCAGATGGGTCGTCCGTCTTCGCTGTATCGGTCACTGGGTCTTCCTCTGGCCGGTGGGGTCCTCCTTGGTCGACGCCACGGGATGTCCTCCGGTCCGGATGCCAGCTGGATCTTCCCTGGGGTGGAAACCTGTAAAGACTGCACAGTTCGGGTTAGCGCAGCAACGCTCTTAGCTAGCTCTTGGACCTGATGGTGTAGGTCTGGAGCCGGGTCATTGTCCAAAGCCTGCGCATCAGCTCCCACAGGCCCTGCCGACAAGGGCGCCGCCTCCTGGTGGTAAGTGATAGCTGGGCGCCTGTGGGTCACAACGCCACCCGGTGCCGGTTCTCGGAGCACCCGGATGGCTCTGTCCTTGAACTGTGCAAAGCCCAGATGGGGATCCTGTAAGGCCATCGCCCGCAACTGGGTTCGGTGGGCATTACAATATAGTCCCTCTATAAATTGTTCGGTCAACAGCCTGTCCTCGTTTCCCACTCCATCAGGGTCGGTCTGCTTAATGGCCCTCAGGGCCTCTTGTAGGTTTAGTGCATAGTCCCTTATACTCTCATGCGCTCGCTGCTTGCACCCGTAGAATCTAAGCTTAATCTCGGCTGAGGTGCGGGTATCAAAGGTATCCTTCAGCCGGGTTAGTATCCCTGCGACAGTCTTCCTCCCAGGTGGCCAGGATTTTACTTCCCTTTTGGCTGCCCCGGTTAGTTGGGCCACCAGGATGCTCACTTTTTGCTCTTCTGTGAGGGGGTACACCTGGAAGAGGCTATCCAGCTTTTCTCTAAAGTCATGCAGGGTATGTGACTCCCCTGAGTACTGGGGTAGCCAAGCTGCTCCCGGGATATAGGGCATGGTGAAGGGCATAACTGCAGCAGCGGTGGCGCTGGCGGGGGTTGAGGCAGTGAAGCTCTCCTCCGCATCCGACATCTTCCTCCCCCCTAGTGGACCGTGGCCTACCTTGCGATGATCCTGTTCCGTAGGCCGCGGCTCCGCAGTAGATCGTCAGGGTTGAGGACCTTCCGTCGCGCTCCGGTGACGTCGGCGTCTGCTGGGCTCCTTCCAGGACCTTACGCAACGTCCGGACGTGAGGCGGGGCTTCAGTTCTCGCGCGCTTTCGGAGTCCACGCCCCTCTTCTTCCCGCGCGGCGTCCTCAAGATGGCGTCCAATGGCGGGAAAACTCCATGGATGGCGGGAAGAAGGCCGAAGATGGCGCCGGATGGCGGGAAAACTTCGCGGATGGCGGGAAGAAGGCAGAAGATGGCGCCGGATGGCGGGAAACCTCACCACTGGTAAGTTTGAACAGTCTTTGCTTTTCAGGCACGCAGTACCCGGTGGTTGCGGGCACGAAATCCTGCCGACTACGCCAAAGTTGACGCGCCCCTGGGCCTGCTGTGTCGCGCAGCGTCTCGCGCACGGGGGCTTACCCGGAACCGGATCAGATGAGGGTTGTAGTCTCCGAGTGGCGGGGACCCGGTCCGTGCCCAGGGAGTCAAACTCAGTGTGTGGCAGTCTTGATAGGTGTTATTTGAGTGTCGACTACGCCACCCGTTGATTTGCAGCTATGGAGCTGCCGCTGCAGGGCAGACCGCTGAGGCCGGTGTAGAATTGTGCAGCGTGATAGTATAACCCCCAACGGGAGGTGTATGGCCTCAGGGCAGCCGACGTGGAAGATGGGGGTAGCAGAAACCACTCAGAGACGGTGCGGTGTAATTCAGGGTCTTTACTGGTAACAACGATAGACCCTCCCGGAGTACTTGCTAGCGAACGGGGCCTGGTCAGTCCTTGAGCAGATGGAATCTCCCCTGGCCAGGCGGAGTTGTAGGCCTCCCAAACTGACTGTACTCTTCTGGCTACCTTGCTAGAAGCGGATATAAGTAGCCCACGTCCCTGAGTGTGCCGTGTGGTGCTCACCCGTATGGCCGGTGACTCGGGGCCTTCTAATGGCTTCCGCTCCACGATGGCGGTGCTGGTCCCACGCGTGTGACCTTGCCTTCGGGTTTCTGGGCCTGAGGACCTGAAATCCCCTGCCGGTCGGCTTCTGCTGCTGGGTAAGAGTTAGTCCCCACAGCCTCGGACGCCGGGTCCGGTAAGAAAGCTTCTTAGTCAGGGCGAGCTCTGCAGCTGCCAGCCCCTGACTCGTAGTAGTATTGCTCCCACTGAGCTCCTGCTGTTTCTTCCTATGACTGTTTCTCGTCTCTACTCTCCTTGACTCCTAACCCTGCCTCAGCCCCGGGTTTATATAGGGGAAGTTCTTCCCCTCCCAAGACTGGGCAGGAGGTGTGGCATGCACAGGATCCCTGACCAAAGGACCTCCCACCTGCTCTCAGACATAACATTACATTACTGTGGAAACCAGAACCCTGGGGTGCCACACATGCTGCAGGCCGCCCTGCAGCCGACGAGGGGGCACAAGCCATCCGCAGCTGCTGTTGCACCAGGTCCGCCCCATGGATCGCTGAAACAGCCCGTGCTAGGTCCAGCAAGGCTGCAAGATCTGCCATGGCTCCACTGCAGTGTCCTGTCTGTGTCCAGCTGCGATCCAGGAAGCAAGAGGGGGTAACTGCCCTCTGCATTTCCTTATATCTCCTCTTGCTTCTGCCCCCACCTTCCACCTACCAATCAAAACTCCCCACAGGTACTCCTAATCCTTTCTTCAAAACTTTTAAGCCCTTCACTCCCACCATCCTGTCATGTCATGTGGCCTGTACACCCTACAGGGCTCCCTGGCCTTTCTTTACCAAAACAAAATGGTCTTCGGTTACAAAACTTGATTGCCTAGTCATTAGATTTTGCTATGATGTTTTATAGTTCGGCAAGCTATTCTTTGTAACAAAGACTTATTGTTTACATAGAATGTCTTTTCGGCGGAATTATTCTTATAGTTTTTTGTTATCTGTAATTTAATTAGTTTAACAATAAGGAACTTATGTTGCATATAAAAGTTATATCTCGGTTTTCTCCCTTTTCACATTTAAGACTTACCTGGGATATTATCCCCTCGCCCTCCTTTAACACTACCATAACCTTTTTCAGTTTTCAGATCCACGCCCCTCCATACAAATCTGCTGATCATACTTTGCTGTGATCCCTGGATGAAAATAGCACCAGCTTTCATTTTCCAACCAGCTGCAAACAAAAACTTTTGCCAAAATGTACTTATGTTTTAGCACTTTGAAAAATGTGTTTATTCTACCCATGTTAATTATAACTGCCCTAACCCACGTGTTAAATACCCACAGTTCTGTTCGGGATCCCTGAATTAAAACTTGCTACTATAAACTGAATTTATGGCCAACTTAAATATTGCAGTGTTTAATGTGAAAGGCATAAACATCCCACAGAAGAGAACACAAATTTTAAGATATCTGGGAAAAAATAAAATTGACATAGTTGTTTTTCCAAGAGACTCACTTTAAAAAACATATACTCCCATAACCAAAAATAAAACATATACCAAGTGGTACAACTCTACCTCTCCAACAAAAAAAATAAAGGAGTCTCCATCATCATAAATATAAAACTCCCTTTCATTTTAAAAGATATTGTGCATGATGATGACGGGAGATACATTTTTCTGAAATGCATGATTCACAATACATTATATACATTGATAATTATATACGCCCCAAATGTGAATCACCTACCCTTCTTTAAAAAAAAATCTTTAAAACCTTAAACCAGTTTGCTGAAGGTATATTAATCTTAGGAGGTGACCTCAACATTCCTCTGCACCCTCCTTTAGATACTTCCAATGGACAATCATCAATAGTATTCAATACCACTGAGGACAATTAGATACATTAAAAAGTCGTTAACAGATCTTCTCCTGTTGGATGCTTGGAGAATTATGCATCCCTCAAATAAATAATGTAATAATAATAATAATTTTTATTTATATAGCGCCAACATATTCCGCAGCGCTTTACAATTAAGTAGGGACATGTACAGACAATAAAAACAATACAATGTATCACATTTCAACAGTTACAGGAGGAGTGAGGGCCCTGCTCGCAAGCTTACAATCTATATGGTACAGTGTCCATTTTTACAGTGTTCATTTTAGTACAGTGTCCATTTTAGGACATGATCAGATATCAAAATCAAACATCAGAATGATGTCAGTTTGAGGCTAAATACCCTGTCTGACAAGTGATCCTGACAAGTGATTTTGACAAGTGATTCTGACAAGTGATCCTGTCCATTTTAGGACATGATCAGATACCAAAATCAAACATCAGAATGATGTCGGTTTGAGGCTAAATACCCTGTTTGACAAGTGATTCTGACAAGTGATTTTGACAACTGATTCTGACAGGTGATTCTGACAAGTGGGGCGACAAGGACTGGCCCAGAGTAGCACCTGGTCCCTCTGCTCGGTCCTTCCCTGGTTCACGGAGTTGATTGACTGGTCAGTCCGAGTTGATACCTAGTCACGCCCCTCTGGTCCCTCCTTGCACCGCAGCACAGAGGTTCCATCACCTGGATCCGTAACAGTTTGCCCGGGCCATGGAACCCGGTGGCCCCCAGGCTCCTTCGCTTGCTGACCTGTACCAGGAGGTTTCTTGTCAGAGATCCCAACAGGAAACCATCCTGACCTACCTGCGGTCTGTCAACTCTCGCCTGGACACGCTGCCTGTCCCACCAGTGTCCGCCTCGAGCCGAGCGGCACCCGCTCCGGCGGCGCCTCTGCCTACCAGTGCCACGGCATTCAGCTCAGGACCCCGGCTCTCTGCGCCTCCTCGTTTTGGGGGTGACCCCGTCTTATGTCGGGGTTTTCTGAACCAGTGCACGCTGCACTTTGAACTACTGACACATCAGTTTCCCTCCGTCCGGGCCAAGGTAGCGTTCATCATGTCTCAACTCACAGGGGAAGCATTGGCATGGCTAAACCCTCTATGGGAGAGGGGATCCCCTGGTGTCCGATCTTCCGGCTTTCCTCACTACCTTCCGGAAGTTCTTCGATGAGCCCGGACGAAGGACTTCTACTGCCTCCTCATTGCTCCGACTCCGCCAAGGGAGTCTCACCGTGGGCCAGTATGCCATACAGTTCCGTACCCTCGCTTCTGAGCTTGCCTGGAACGACGAGGCCCTGGTGTCCACCTTCTGGGAGGGTCTTTCCGGACGGATCAACGAATGAGCTAGCCGGCCGGGACATTCCTACCACACTGGATGACCTGGTGTCACTAGCTACCCGGATTGACATCCGTTTCCTGGAACGAGCTAAGGAGACTACCCGGGAGAGAAGATTTCCTCGTCTTGCTCCTGTTTTCCAGAAACCTGCCTCCCAACCACCAACTCCCCAGGCACGCTCGCCCGAACCCATGCAGATCGACCAGACCAAGATGGTCAAGTATCGCCAAGAAATACGCCGTGCTGAGGGGAGCTGTTTCTACTGTGGTAGTAAGGAGCATCTGATCCGTTCCTGCCCGGAGAAGCCAGGAATCTCCAGTGTTTAGGACCAGTCGGAGAGGTCGTCCTAGGCAAGAGTAAATCCTCTCTGTTGCTGACTCTATCCGTTTCTATTTCCTGTGGAGAGAACCGGTTCTTTGAAACCGCCCACCTGGATGGAAGACTCCTTCCGGTGACAATCGTGCTCGTCACAGAGCCTGTGACCCTTCAGGTGGGAATGTTGCACTGCTTCCATGTGCTATCCGGACTCTTTCACTCCCTATTGCTAGGTCTGCCCTGGCTACAGAGACATGAACCCGTTCTGAATTGACGATCCGGTGAGGTGCTCCGTTGGGGGCAGGATTGCCATGAGACCTGCCTGGTTGCGGTTCGCCCGGTTTGACCTCCGTCTACTCCGGCTAATTTACCTGGTCTACCGGAACCTTAATGGTCCTATGCAGATGTCTTCGACAAGAAGGAGGCAGAGACACTGCCACTCCATAGGTCATATGATTGCCCTATCGACCTGGTACCCGGTGCCACTCCACCCCGTGGGCGTATCTACCCCTTGTCGCTGGCCGAAACCCGGGCCATGTCGGAGTACATCGAAGAGAATCTGGCTAGGGGATTCATCCAGAAATCTACCTCCCCGGCTGGAGCTGGATTCTTCTTCGTAAAAAAGAAAGACGGCTCACTACGCCCCTGTATCGATTATAGGGGACTTAACCAAATTACTATAAAAAATAAATGGCCCCTGCCACTCATCTCAGAGCTGTTCGACCGTCTTAAAGGCGCGAAGATCTTCTCCAAGCTCGATCTTCGTGGGGCGTATAACTTGGTCCGGATCCACCAAGGAGACGAGTGGAAAACGGCATTCAATACCCGGGATGGCCACTATGAATACCGTGTGATGCCCTTCGGTCTCTGTAATGCTCCAGCCATCTTCCAAGAACTAGTTAATGACATCTTCAGTGACCTCTTATATTCGTGCGTGGTGGTGTACCTGGACGACATCTTGGTCTTCTCTCCGGATCTACCCACACACGGGAGGGATGTTCGTCAGGTCCTGCTTAGGCTCAGACAGAATCACCTATACGCAACATTTGAGAAATGCCTCTTCGAGCAGACCTATCTTCCGTTCCTGGGCTATAATATCTCTAAGACCGGTCTACGGATGAACCCCGAGAAGGTCTCAGTCGTCTTAAAGTGGCCCCGACCGGAGGGGTTGAAGGCGATTCAGCGATTCCTGGGCTTCGCTAACTATTAACCGCCTCTTCATCCCGCATTTCTCTTCCCGGACTGCACCCATCTCTACACTCAACCGTAAGGGTGCTAATCCTAAGGAATGGACGTCCGAAGGGGAGGAGGCCTTCCTCTCCTTAAAACAAGCCTTCTCTTCTGCCCCGGTGCTGCACCGTCCGGATTGCAACAAACAGTTCTTTCTGGAGGTTGATGCTTCCTCTTCCGGAGCCGGAGCGGTGCTCACCCAGAAATCTCCATCTGGGAGAATGGTAACCTGCGGCTTCTTCTCCAAGCTCTTCTCCTCGTCCGAGCGCAACTATTCCATAGGAGACCTAGAACTGCTAGCCATGAAATTAGCACTGGAGGAGTGGCGTTACCTGCTAGAAGGGGCTCTGCACCCGATGGTCATCTATACTGACCACAAAAACCTGGCATATCTAAAAAATGCCCAAAGACTCAATCCATGTCTGGCCCGGTGGTCTTTGTTCTTCGCCCGTTTCAACTTTACCCTTCATTACCGCCCTGCGGACAAGAACGTTAAAGCTGACGCTTTGTCCCGATCCTCCCTGTCTTCTGATCAAGAGGAGGAGCCTATGCATGTAATCAATCCCTCCAAAGTGATGAATGTGGCTCCCTTGGACCTGTCTCGTCTCCCACCCGATAAGGCGTTTGTAGCGGTACCAGATCATAAGAAGGTTCTTCACTGGGGTCATTCATCTAAATTAGCCGGCCATGCTGGCCAGCGGAGGACCTTCCTGCTCATTACCCGGCTTTACTGGTGGCCTTCCCTGCCAAGGATGTTGTAGACTTTGTTACGGCCTGTTCATCCTGTGCCCGCAACAAGGTTCCCAGACATCTTCCAGCCGGCTGTCTCCTGCCTCTTCCTGTAACTGCTGTCCCGTGGCAACACATTGCTATGGACTTTATTACGGATCTCCCTGTTTCTGCCGGTTGTACTATCATTTGGGTGGTCGCTGACCGCTTTTCTAAAATGGCCCACTTTATCCCTCCGCCTGGTCTCCCGTCTGCATCTGTGCTGGCTAAGGACTTCATCCATCACATCTTTCGTCTCCACGGCCTACCCCTCCACATTGTGTCTGATCGAGGGGTCCAGTTCACTTCGCGCTTCTGGAGAGCTATGTGTAAGCTGCTGGATGTCACCCTGGATTTCTCCTCTGCTTATCATCCTCAGTCCAATGGCCAAGTGGAACGTATCAACCAGATCCTTACCAGCTTCCTCCGGCACTTCGTCAATGCTCACCATACAGATTGGGTAGAGCACCTGACATGGGCCGAGTTCTCCAATAATAACCATGTGAGCGAATCTTCTTCCAAGTCCCCGTTCTTTGTGGTCTACGGTCAACACCCCCGGATTCAGTTTCCCGTCTCCGCTTCAGTGGACAATCCTGCCGCGGAGTCTCTGGTCAGCGAGTTTTCCACCATTTGGGAGGACACTAGATCCGCACTTCTTCAATCCTCTGAGCGGATGAAGAGACATGCTGATAGGAGACGTCTGGATCCGCCTCAATTCCGTCCGGGAGACAAGGTTTGGCTCTCTTCCAAACATGTTCGTCTCAAAATTCCCTCCTATAAGTTGGGTCCACGGTTCATCGGTCCATTTGAAGTCCTCAAGCAAATCAATCCAGTGGCCTACAAGTTAAAACTCCCGGCCACCTTACGGATTCCCAACTCCTTCCACGTATCTCTCCTCAAACCGGTTGTTCTTAATTCTTTTTCCGACAATCCAGGTACCTCCCCAGCTCCGGTCTCCGCTGAGGACGTCTATGAGGTAGAGAACATTCTGGCCACCAAGAGGGTAAGAGGAAAAACCTTTTTTCTGGTGGATTGGAAGGGGTTTGGCCCTGAGGAGAGAACTTGGGAACCCAGGGAGAACATCCACGCCCCACTTCTTCTTAAAAAAAAAATTTCGGACCAAAAGAAGAGCGGGCGTAAAGGGGGGGCGTACTGTAGCATCGGCGTCTCTGCCCCCTGACAGGCTGAGATGCCGTTCCCCTTACCGCCGCGCTCGGGTCCGGCATCTTCCAGCCCTCCTGCTGCTGCTGCCGGCGCGCACAGCCTGCCTAGCACTGCGCTTAAGGCGCGCGCGCTCCCTCCCTCTTAAAGGAGCCACGCGCGCCGTCCTAAGGAGTCCCCGGCCGATGGCCGGAGGACCTCTCATATAAAAGACACCTCCTCCAAAATGGAGGTGCCTGTGCAAGGTTGTAGCTTTGTGTTCTAAACTCTGCTTCAGCCCTCAGGTCCCGCTGCTAGTCTGACTACCAGTCTGCCAGCCTGACTACCAGTCCCGTCCGCCAGCCTGACTACCAGTCCAGTCCGCCAGCCTGACTACCAGTCCAGTCCGCCAGCCTGACTACCTGTCTCCGCCAGCCAAGTACACTCTCCAGCCCGACGGTCTGCCTACGGTCCAAACCCGCCAGTTTGTCTATGGGCCAGGCTTGCCTGCCTACCCTGAGAACCTACCAGTTACCTGCCGTGCCTACCAGCCAGCCTACCTGGAGGCTCCTGCCATTTACCCGTGGTGTCTACCAGTCCGTCTACCCGGATCACCCGTCAGCCTGCCTGCCCTGCTCATATGTTGTACCGGTCAGTCCCTGCCTTCTGACCCGTGGGAGTCACCTGCTCTCATACATGGACTGGCCCAGAGTAGCACCTGGTCCCTCTGCTCGGTCCTTCTTTGGTTCACGGAGTCGATTGAGCCGCCGTGCGACCTTGGTCAGTCCGAGTTGATACCTTGTCACGCCCCTCTAGTCCCTCCTTGCACCACAGCACATGGGTTCCACCACCCGGATCCGTAACACTGTCCCTGGCCACATTCACCTGTCCACATGTTTGTGGTTAGGCGGTCCTTCACAGTAAGTGCACTGGGGAGGGCATGGGTAATGTTGTGGGACCCGTGCTTGTGGAAAGCAGAGACGATACCGGGAGAAATAGTGGTGGCTGTGGAACCGAGTTTGGACACCCGGCCGCCGCCGGCATGAGGTTGTGAAAAGCTTCCGCCTCCACGAGCCTAAAAGGCCATATTTCAAGTGAAAGCAGCTGCCCAGAAATCTGGCAGTTTAGTGTTCCCGCCTGTGGGTGGGTGACTGGCTGCATACTTTCGCTTGCATTCCAAGTAACAGAAAAGTAAGCAGATGGTGGCCTCTATCAACATCATGGCCTCACCTCGGCACTATGAACTCTCCTGAAGCAGAAGCCAGGGCCCACCGGAGGAGTCTCCGGTTCTCTGGTGGGCCTGTCCAACCCTGCCGAGAAGCAGCCCTGGCTAAGAAAAGTGTGTGGGAAGGTTCCCGGACACTCTATGGCTGCTGTTATGCACACGCCCGGACTGACTGGCGTGTGCGGGTGTTGTGGTTCCACTGGACCATGGACCGGAGAGTGCCTGGAGGGGCGTGACTAAGTATCTGGCCGATCCGACCAAGGTGGCACGACGGCATACGACGCCAGTGCACCAGGGAGAAACCGGGCAGAGGGACCAGGTGCTACTCCAGGTCAAACTCCGGACACGGGGGTTGACCCACACTGGGATTACTGGAACAGGCAGGTTAGGCTGGCACAGACTGGTGGATGTAAGCAAACACGGCAGGTATGCAGATGGGTGGATACAGGCGAGTATGCAGGCAGGGAGGTACTGGCCGAAAGGACGGGCTGGAGAACAGAGAGGTTAAGGCCCGGTACAGACTGGGTCACAGAACCGCAGATGCGGTAGACAACCACAGCAGAGAGGGAACGCCCGAAGCGGTGGGCAAGAACAGAGCAGGACGGGGCTGCAGGAGCAGCGAGCACAAGCAGGGCAGGACAGGACTGCCGGAGCAGCGGGCAGAAGCAGGGCAGGGCGGAAACCGCAGAAGCAGTAAGCAAGATAAGAGCAGAGCAGAAACCGCAGGAGCGGCAAGCAAGGCAAGAGCAGAGTGAAAACCGCAAGAGCGGCAAGCTAAGCAGGAGCAGAGCGGACACCGCAGAGCGGTAAACAAGGCAGGAGCAGAGCAGAAACCGCAAGAGCGGCAAGCTAAGTAGGAGCAGAGCGGACACCGCAGAGCGGTAAACAAGGCAGGAGCAGAGTAGAAACCGCAAGAGCGGCAAGCTAAGCAGGAGCAGAGCGGACACCGCAGAGCGGTAAACAAGGCAGGAGCAGAGCAGAAACCGCAAGAGCGGCAAGCTAAGCAGGAGCAGAGCGGACACCGCAGAGCGGTAAACAAGGCAGGAGCAGAGCAGAAACCGCAAGAGCGGCAAGCTAAGCAGGAGCAGAGCGGACACCGCAGAGCGGTAAACAAGGCAGGAGCAGAGCAGAAACCGCAAGAGCGACAAGCTAAGCAAGAGCAGAGCGGACACCGCAGAGCGGTAAACAAGGCAAGGGGATAGGACTCTGTTCACAAAGAACAGACGGAGAAGGAAAGGCAGAACCAGAAGCACGCACAGTACTTACATAGAAGTAGCGAGCGTACACTAAATTCACAACAGAGGTACAGAGACGACGAGAAGGAATTTAGGAGCGGGTTCAGACTCTGCAGAAAGACGCAGAAAACAGACATAGAGGGAAAAGGGAGACAAGGTTAAAGTAGAAACGAGGCACAGACAACAGGGAACAGAGGAACGGGAACAGAGACAGCAAGGCAGGAACACAAACAGGACTCTGTTCAGATGGGAACAGATACCGCAAGGCAGGAACACAAACAGGACTCTGTTCAGACGGGAACAGATACCGCAAGGCAGGGACACAAACAGGACTCTGTTCAGACGGGAACAGATACCGCAAGGCAGGAACACAAACAGGACTCTGTTCAGACGGGAACAGATACCGCAAGGCAGGAACACAAACAGGACTCTGTTCAGACGGGAACAGATACCGCAAGGCAGGAACACAAACAGGACTCTGTTCAGACGGGAACAGATACCGCAAGGCAGGAACACAAACAGGACTCTGTTCAGACGGGAACAGATACCGCAAGGCAGAGACAGGCAGATCTAGGAAAACGGCCCCTAGAAGGCGAAAGAACAGGCAAGAAGCGTGTTCACGAGAACAGACCACAGTTCAGACACAGTTCAGACACAGAACTGGAAAACAGGCAGGAAAACAGGATAGGACCTGGCATGTCAGAGACAAAAAGCCAACTGACAAGAAACAATGCTCAGGCGCCATCTTGAGGAAGAAGGTGGTATAAATACCCAAAGATGGACAGCAATAGGCTGAAGGTGCAACAGGGGCGTGTCCGCAGCAGGTACAAGAAACAGGAAGTTCAGCGGGCGTCGCCCTATGCAGCCAAAGTGGAGCAGAGCAGAGCACAAGGAAAGAAGCCAGACCAGGAAGCTGGGCGGGAGATGAAGTTTGCGATCTTGCATGATGAGAGATGGAACACCATGCAAGAACGCCGCCAGGTATGCTACAGCTGCTTTTTTAATGTGGATCGGACATGCTTATGCATGTTATTTCTTAAACCACATTGCAGATCAGGCCATTGTCCAACTCTGTATACATGAAATTAAATGCGCAAAGAAAGATGTTTGTGTGTCAAAGCACTACCGACAAGTGCAAGTTGATGTTGGATGGGTTGCCATTGCTTCTGCAACAAGCTGCATTAGAGGACTTCCTGGGAGAAATGACACCCAGGGTAGATACGGTTTCCATCTATGCCAGTCCTTTCACCGAGCTAAATACAACACTCAGCAAAAAAAGTTGTGGACTGGCTCCGTACCGTCCCTGGCCACATTCACCTGTCCACGTGTTTGTGGTTAGGCGGTCCTTCCCAGTAAGTGCACTGGGGAGGGCATGGGTAATGTTGTGGGACCCGGGCTTGTGGAAGGCGGAGGCGATACCGGGAAATATAGTGGCGGCTGGGGACCGAATATGGACACCCTGCCGCCGTCGGCATGAGACTGTGAAAAGCTTCCGCCTCCACGATCCTAAAAGGCCAGATTTCAAGTGAAAGCAGCTTTAGAGGACTTCCTGGGAGAAATGAAATCTGGGTAGATATGGTTTCCCAAGTCCTTTCACCAAGCTAAAGAATATGGCTGTGGTGAAATACAACTCAGCAAAAAAAGCTGTTGGCTGGCTCCGTACCATCCCTGGCCACATTCACCTGTCCACGTGTTTGTGGTTAGGCGGTCCTTCCCAATAAGTGCTCTGGAGAGGGCACGGGTAATGTTGTAGGACCCATGCTTGTGGAAGGCGGAGACGATACCGGGAGAAATAGTGGCGGCTGGGGACTAAGTATGGACACCCAGCCGCCGCTGGCATGAGGTTATGAAAAGCTTTCACCTCCACGAGCCTAAAAGGCCACATTTCAAGTGAAAGCAGCTTTAGAGGACTTCCTGGGAGAAATGACATCTGGGTAGATATTGTTTCCCAAGTCCTTTCACCAAGCTAAAGAATATGGCTGTGGTGAAATACAACTCAGCAAAAAGAGCTGTGGACTGGCTCCGCACCGTCCCTGGCCACATTCACCTGTCCAAGTGTTTGTGGTTAGGCGGTCCTTCCCAGTAAGTGCACTGGGGAGGGCACGGGTAATGTTGTTGGACCCGTGCTTGTTGAAGGCGGAGACGATACCGGGAGAAATAGTGGCGGCTGTGGACCAAGTATGGACACCCGGCCATCGGCATGAGGTTATGAAAAGCTTCCGCCTCCACGAGCCTAAAAGGCCACATTTCAAGTGCAAGCAACTGTCAAAAATTTGGCAGTATAGTATTGTAGCCTGTGGGTGGGTGGGTGGCTGGCTGCATACTTGCGCTTGCGTTCCAAGCAATGGGGTAGGGACAACTGAACGCTACACTGGGACAAGGACGTGGACGGTGATTGTTGCAAGTCTGCAACGACAGGTGTATGGCAGGATCACTTATGATGGGCACACTTTTAGGCAGTGACCTGGGAGTCAGAAATGCTTCCAGAGGTCTTCCCCATGCTGTTCCCATGTCTTTTCAGCACTGTATGCATGTGTCACACAGCACATGGCCAGATAAGGTTGTAAAATGTTAAAATGACATTTCCTGGTGAATGCATTTGTCTTGGTTGAAAGCAATGCAAAAGTGCAAAAACGCCTCAAAAACGCTATGTGTGAACATAGCCCAAGGTGTGGAGGAGTATTTTTATTTTTGGTTATTTATTTTGCCTTATATACAAGTCATTACGCTGGAAAGGATGTTCCTTAACATTTTGGTTTCGTTTTTGCATGTTTTATTGTGAGTCCGTAAAAGTGGCATAATACTCTGACAACGTTGTTGACAGCAGTGACCTGGGAGTCAGAGATGCTTCCAGGGGTCTTCCCCATGCTGTTCCCATGTCATTTCAGCACTGTTCCCATCGATTTGTGCAATTTTTAGGCCCTCTGCAGACCACCGGGGGGAGCCACCAGAAAAATGCTCGAGTTTCCCATAGACTTACATTGGGCTCGTTGTTCGGGTCGAGCACCCGAGTATTCCAATTTGCTCGACCCGAGCAACGAGTAACCGAGCATTTTAGTGCTCGCTCATCACTAATCAGGACCCCATGATTACGTCGCGGGGTCTCCGATCCAAGTGCAGAGGGGCTTTTGTTCCTCTACTCGCTGACTAAATGCTGCAATCGCAGAATTTAGGGGGTTAAAGTGCCAGAAGTGGTGTACCTGATCATTAAGGCCCATGGCACAGGGACGTATAGATACATCTCAAATCAGAAAGGGGTTAAAAAAAAGTGAGTATGGTCTTAGCCTCTAGTATTAAAACCTTACCATGCGTTATAGTCACATCAGTGTGAATAAGGTCCAAGCAGGACCGGGTCCCGTACATGGACACACAGCAAATGAGAAGCTATATAAATGTAGCGTCCAGCTCAAAAGGAAGGGAGTCCACAACCTTATCTCCACTAAATGCAGAAACATGAACACCGATTGGATGGCTTTTATATTTTTTTGTTGGAATAATGCTTATTATTATAAGCATTGTTTTGTTCTTGTTTTGTTCTGCTTTTTTTCGTGTCTATTAATGCTTGTACTCTTCTAGCGATGTTTGAAAAAGACCATTTTACAGGTCGAAGCATCACAGCATATCGCATTATGATGTATCTCTTTATCGTCCTTGTGTATTGATCAACAACTATGGTGAATATATGTATTGAAATAAATTTTCACTTTGCATAATTATCCACTGAGTGCAGCTGATTTCAAGAATTCATAGTACTTGGCGTAGTCCAGTTCAGCCAGCACCACCTTCCTCGGCTGAGTGTGCATCGTCTTTGTATGTACAAAAGATATTTGTCAGACATTTGAACATCAAAACCGCCTTTTTTTAAATGGTGACATTGAAGAGGACTTGTTTATGACTCAACATGAGGGTTATATCAAAGAGGGTGAAGAGAAATTCATTTGCAAACTACAAAAATCTTTTTATGGTCTTAAGCAATTGGCAAGAGCATGGACACCAAAATGAGAAAAGTCTTATTGGAAGAAGGATTTAAAAGAGGTCAAGCAGATATGTGTTTATGCACAAAATGTACAGACAGAAAGTGGATGTATATTCGCTTATATGTGGACGATGTGATTATGGTTCATCAAGAGGAAACAGAAATTGCAAAGATGACTAAAATTCTGAATCAGCATTTTGAAACTAAAGACCTTGGAAATGTGACATATTATCTAGGAATCCAGGTTCAAAGAGAAGATGGAAGCTTTCTTCTAAACCAAAGTGCAAAAATCAACTCAATTCTGAATCAGTTTGAAATGCCAAAAGCCAAAGGTATATCTACCCCGATAGGATGGTTCTATTTAAAGTTGGAAGGAGAAGATGATCTGTTACCTAACACTGAAAAATACAGACAGGCAGTGGGGGCACTTCTATACATAGCAATTATGACTCAACTGTATATCACAGCAACAATGGGAATTCTCTGCAGATATGTGGAAAAACTGTGCCAAAAAGACTGGAATATGTTAAGAGAGTTCTTCGATATTTGAAGGAGACTCAAGACATAAATTTTAAGATATCTGCAACAGGAGATCTAAACCTCACAGGCTATGTGGATACAGACTGGGCTCATGACTTAAGTGATAGTAAATCGACAAGTGGCTATTTGTTCAAGCTTGGAGAAAGTATAATTTCTTAGTCTAGCAGAAAGCAGATGTCTGTAGCCTTGTCATCAACAGAAGCAGAGTATGTGTCCGCAGCCCATGCAAGTCAAAAGCTCATTTGGTTTAACCAATTATTAGGCGATCTTGGTAAGTCATCAACTCAACCGATGGTGATTTATGAAGACAACCAAGGATGCATTAAACTTGCATGCAGTGAGAAGATCAATGTGAGAACCAAACACATTGACGTTAAACATCATCACCCGCATGATTTGATAGAACGTGGCATAATTGAGTTTGTTTATTGTGAGACTGACCAGATGATTGCTAATGTTATGACAAAGCCACTTACAAGAACCAAATTTGAAGAATTCAGAACCACTATGGGACTAACAGGACAAGTAGTTGTTGAGTGGGGGTGTTGGAATAATGCTTATAATCGCATATATTCTAACTACTATTTACTACTATTTCATAGTGTGTTAGCTTCTGTCTTCAGCAACAGTTATATTGTCAGGAATGCACTGCTAAAACAAACAAACAGGGAGTTCCTATTCACTCTGTGTAGCTGGAGCACATTTTTCACTTTGCAAGTAAACAGACAAGATACTAAGATCCCAAGCTATAAGAAATACCAGTTGTAAGCTGTTATCTTTTTTCCTGAATAAATATATATTCACTGTACAGTACAGAGATTAATCCGCTGCCAACAACTACAAATTGAATAGACTACATAGATAAAGTAATGCATACACACAAGATGTAACAGTGTTGGTCAACTTCAGTCGAGACGAGTTTCTTGTCTGGCTTGCAAAGCTTTAAACCTGTAAAAGCAAGAAAGCGGGGAAAAAAAAGAGGGAAAAAAACATTTCATAAAGTTCACCATCAAGCAAAATAAGCAAGTGAATTTTCTCTCTTCTGCTGCCTGTTTCAGCCGCCAACGATATGTTTTAAATCAGCATAACTCTACCTGTTTTGACACACACCCTGATGTTCCCACGCACTTCAAGACCAGCGGGAGTGAGGAGTACGGACAAACGGATGGACGTTGCCTTTCCCTTAGCACTGCGCCTGCTTCTCACTTACCTGCAGGTTCTTCTGACAACTGTGTTATGGCTGCTCCCAGGCAGCCAGACAAAAGTTTGGGGCCCATTATAAGGTCAGCGGGCGTTATGACATGTGCAGTGCTCCAATCCTACCACTGCCAGCAGCCTGACACTCAGGTTGCTCAGACAGGCAGCCGTAGGCAGGATCGAGACAAGGTCTGCATAGCATACGGCCTAAGGTCTGCATGAAGTACGCCGAAGGATGTTGTGCACTCCTCAGAGCTGTCCGGAAAACACCGTTCCCTTCTTTTTGTAATAAAATGTATTTGCGTCTTTCAGACGCAAATAGATTTGAACACTAAGGCACCAGGATTAGTCCAGAGAAGCGCTCGTCAGTCCCGGCCCCGAACTGTTGCTGCATGATGAAGTGAGCACGCTGCTGACATCATCAGACTGCTTCTGGCACCCCTTCATCGAAGCACAGCTGAGGAGCGGGGACAGCACGGGTAACAGTAAATGCTCCATACACAAATTATTGTAGATAGTGGAGGAGGGGGTTAATGTTACTGTGAGGGCATATAATGGGGGGACAATTGTGAAAGGGGCAACAGTTTTGCAAGAGCCAGTGGGGCAGGGTACTTTATTCAGAGGCATATTTTTCAGGAGAACAGTGTGTAAGTGGGGGAAATACTTTGGAGAGGGACAGTGTAATGGGGAATATTTTGGAAACGTTCAGTGGGGGATATGTTGGAGAGGGGCAGTTTGGGGGATATGTTGGAAAGGGGTAGTGTGCGGGGGATAGTTTGGAAAGGGGCAGTGTGGTGGAATACTTTGGAGGGGCAGTGCTGGTGGACATATTGGAGAGGGGCAGTTTGGGGGGTATTTTGGAGTGGAGCAATGTGTGGTGGATATATTTTAGAGAGGATATGAGAAACGGCATCCCGTTCCTTAGGTGGTGCACATGGAGAAATTGCAATGAAAAAGAAGCAAGTCCTGGCACTGATGTGTGTCACGTGTCCCAATTGACAAAAGCCTGGGACGGGCTGAAACGTATTGAGTGGATTACAGGGAATAAATGAAGTTACTACCAACACGTTAGTGCCGAGACTTGCTTCTTTTTCATATTTTGGAGAGGGACAGTGTGTGGGGAATATTTTGAAAAGGAGCAGTGTGCGCTGGACATTTTGGAAAAGAGCAGTGAGTGCTGGATGTTTTGCAGGGGGGGACCTTTTGAAGTAGGTCAGTGTGCAGGGGATATTTTGGTGAAGGGCAGAGTGGGGGGACATTATGGAGAAGGGCAGTGTATTGAGATATTATGGAGAGGGGCAGTGTATGGCGATATTTTGCAGAGGAAGCACAGTGAGGGGAAGTTATTTATCCAGGGACGCAGCATGAGAGCTATTATTTTTTTTTATCTGAGGCATTATAATGATACTTTTATTTTTAAGGGCAGCATGTCAACAAGTGCTGCAGAAGACCGGAGAAGAGGGAAATCTGCAGAGATGAGCTCTGTGCATGAAACCTCATGAAGACAAAAGGAATGGGATTGACTTCAATCAGAGATGTCAAACATAAGGTATGTGGAGGTCGCTCAAGAAAAGGAGTCCCTCCACTGTGGAGACTCCGAAGAGGATTCTTCATCTGATGAGTGTCATGCAGGGACTGCCTGTGGAGAGGAAGCAAAGGGAGGTAGTGAGCAAAAGACTGGTGAGCTACGATCAGAGATCTGGTGAGTCAAACTGTGTTTGGTGATCTCTCTATTGGAAACGGGAGACTGCAGCAAACCACTCTGATTCACTTACTGAGGGGCGAGCAGAAGAGCGCAGTAACACCTCCCTTGACATGCAGAAGAATCTGGGGAGAAGGGAGAATTCTCCTTCCCAGTTACTGAGAGTCTTCCTATCCCACTATACAGATTCAAAGTAAGTCTGAAGGGTTAAAACCTGCAACAAAAGGATTAATCCTTTGCCAGAAATTATGCCCTTTCTGAGGAAGCAACAGGTTAAAGTACGTTAGAGGGCCTAGGCTGGTAGCTATTGCGTGTACTATCTTCACATGTAATGTTTGGTGGTCCGGTCTCTGGAGGGTGTTTTGTGTTCCCCTCGGGAAATCCTCGAATATGCATTTGCACTTTACGAACTACTAAACTTCCCAATGTGAGCACTTGCACCTTTCCCTGAGATATAGACACTTATATTCTGATTTACCTTGAGTTTAGATGTATATGTATGTCTTTATAACTGGATAAACCTTTTTGACACCACTAGGTGGAGACAGAACACCAATAATATTATTATTATTTATTTTTCTGTTTAAAAGGCATTTTTTATTGTGGGCCGATCAATATGGAATATACAGTGTCCATTTTAGGACATGATCAGATATCAAAATCAAACATCAGAATGATGTCAGTTTGAGGCTAAATACCCTGTCTGAGAACTGATTCTGATGAGTGATTCTGACGAGTGATTTTGACAAGTGACTTTTACAACTGTAATAATAAAAAAAAATAAATAACTGTTCGCTGATGGGACTTGAACCTAAAATTCAGCGTTCCAAAGCCAGTGCACTAACCACTGACCTATAAACTCAGTTGTAAACCCCTGAGAGTTCTATTTGGTTATATGATTTTCAGTGCAAACTTGTCTAAAACTTGTTGGGACTTATGTACAGACTGCAAGCAAGACAAATTCAAATGATGTTTGATTTTGATGTGTGAGTCTGATATGTAACTTTCTTCAAATATCAGAATCAGAATCATAATGACTTTTAGTCACCCTGAGTATTTTCATGGTTGATCTTATAAGACAAGAAAAGCAATCAGTTAGTATCACTTGACTGGATAGCACAATGGTAAGGCATCAGTCTCTGAAACTACAGTGTTTAGAGTTCAAATCCTGATAGGAATAAGATTTGATTTTTTTTTTTATTATGCCTATTTAGCACACAAACTACAGGGGTGTTTTACTTTTAATATCTGACACTCTGATTGTCATCCTGATGTGTTAAGAGTTTCAGAGACGCTGTCTGTTTGCATGATAAATTACATAGCAAAAGTAAATTGGGAGTTTGCAGCCAGTGCTTCGGTGGATGGAAATAAAAATTTACAATAAAGACATTTTATCATTAGACCCCATTAAGAAATTATGCAAATATAAAGTCACTTGGAAATAGATATGTAGTAAATTATTGCCTCCCAATTTACTTTGGCTATGTAATTTACCATGCAAATAAACAGCGTGTCTGAAACTCTTAACACATCAGGATGACTATCAGAGTGTCAGATATTAAAAGTAAAACACCCCTGTAGTTTGTGTGCTAAATAGTCATAATTAGTGTTGAGCGAGCACTAAAATGCTCGACCCGAGCAACGAGCCCAATGTTAGTCTATGGGAGACCCGTGCATTTTTGCGGCGGCACCCCTGGCAGTCTGTAGAAAGCCTAAAAAGTGCCCAAAACGATAGTGACAGTGCTAAAATGACATGGGGACAGCATGGGGATCGCCGGAGGAAGCATTTCTGACCCCCAGGTCACTGCTGTCAACAACGTGGTCACATGGATTAAGCCACTTTTACGGGCTCACAATAAAACTTTCAAAAACTAAACTAAATGTGCTTTCCTGTGAAATATGTTAAGGAACTTCCTTTCCAGGGTAAAGACTTGTGTATAAGGTAAAATAAATAAACAAAAACAAAAATACTCCTCCACACCTTGGGCTATGTTCACAAGTAGCATTTTTTTATGCGTTTTTGCATTTTTGAATTGCTTTCAACCGTGACAAATGCATTCACCGAGAAATGTCATTTTAACATTTTACAACCTTATCTGGCCATGTGCTGTGTAACACATGCATACAGTGCTGAAAAGACATGGGAACAGCATGGGGAAGACCCCTGGAAGCATCTCTGACACCCAGGTCACTGCCTAAAAGTGTGCCCATCAGAAGTGATCCTTGCCGCATCAGAAGATGCAGAATTGCAACTATCCCCGTGCAAGTACTTGTCCCAGGGCAGTGTTCAATTGTACCTCCCCCATTCCTTGCAATGCCACCCACCCACCCCCAGGCTGCAATACCATACTGTTTGCTTGCTTGCACTTGAAATTGGGCCTTTTAGGCATGTGGGGGTGGAATCTGGCCACCACGTCATGGCTGCGTCAGCGGCCTGGTATCCATACTCAGTCCCCAGCCGCCCGGCGGCCGGGTGTCCACGCTTGGTCCCTAGCCACCAGGGGGCGGCCGGGTGTCCATACTCGGTCCCCAGCCGCCCCGCGGCCGGGTGCCTACACACAGTCCCCAGCCCCCTGGGGTCGGCCGCATGTCCATAAACGGTCCCCAGCTGCCCCTATTTGAAGGACAGCCTAACCACAAACACGTGAATGTGGCTAGGGATGGTCCATCTCACTGACGCCTTCACACTGAGTTAATATTGTGGAAGCCAGGACACAGTTGGACACTGGGATGCAACACGTCCTCCAGACATAGAGGATTGCGGGTCCTGGGTCAATCAGGCTTCAACACAAAGTTCAGAAGGTAGACAGCAGCAGTGGTCGGCCTCCTACACAACGAGTAAATTATTCATGATCATGAGGCCATCCATCTCCTTAGCTTTCTGTTCCTTGGAATGCAAGCGCATGTATGTAGTAGCGGCTAGACCTGAGGTGGTCAGCGTTTTGGCGCATATCCTACCTCCTCCGAGGATTGCTGGATTTTTTCCTGCTACTATCCCAGTTCTATGACTCCCGTTAAAACAAAGCTTCAGGTGATGAATGATGGATGAGGTGGTGGCAAAGGACAAAGAGCAGGAGGAACAGGGACCATTCACATCAATATCAGGCCAGTCAACCACACATGTCTTGTAGGATATGTTTCTGCACCAAAAGGAGCGGTCCAGCTACACAGTTATAGGGCATACAGTGAGTGCAATGCCTACCAAAAATTTCGAGGCACTCCAATGGAAGTGACATCGAGGTCAAAGGGCCTTAACAAAACAGTTTTTTCCATTTATAGCAACTGGGTCTCCTGTACACTGTTGGCCTATGCAGTGAATGGAAGGCTTTCCAAAAATTATGAGGAACTGCAATGCCCCTTGAAACAGACGTGGATTACAGCGTACTAAAAACCTTCTAACTATTATTGGGGAGTGGGTGTCCCTTAGTGTTCGCCTATGCATTGAAAAGCAAAAGCTGACTAAGATTAGGAGGAAATGCATTGCCCGTCGTGGAGGTTAGAGTTAATTAATAACAACATTTCAATGCCCCTTGGAAGAGCTGTGGAGTTCAGAGTGGTTTAACAAGACGGTTTTAATGCCCCTTGGAAGAGACGTGGAGTTCAGAGTGGTTTAACAAGATGGTTTTAATGCCCCTTGGAAGAGACGTGGAGGTCACAGTAGCTTAACAAGACAGTTGTAATGCCCCTTGGAAGAGTGGTGGAGGTCGCAGTAGAATAAAAAGACAATATCAATGCCCCTTGGAAGAGTGGTGGAGGTCACAGTAGCTTAACAGGACGGTTTTAATGCCCCTTGGAAGAGCTGTGGAGTTCAGAGTGGTTTAACAAGACGGTTTTAATGCCCCTTGGAAGAGAGGTGTGGGTCACAGTAGCTTAACAAGACGGTTTTAATGCCCCTTGGAAGAGCTGTGGAGTTCAGAGTGGTTTAGTAAGACGGTTTTAATGTCCCTTGGAAGAGACGTGGAGGTCACAGTAGCTTAAAAAGACGATTTTAATGCCCCTTGGAAGAGACGTGGAGTTCAGAGTCATTTAACAAGACGGTTTTAATGCCCCTTGGAAGAGACGTGGAGGTCACAGTAGCTTAACAAGAAGGTTTTAATGCCCCTTGGAAGAGCTGTGGAGTTCACAGTGGTTTAGCAAGACCGTTTTAATGCCCCTTGGAAGAGAAGTGGAGGTCACAGTAGCTTAACAAGACGGTTTTAATGCCCCTTGGAAGAGCTGTGGAGTTCAGAGTGGTTTAACAAGATGGTTTTAATGCCCCTTGGAAGAGTGGTGGAGGTCGCAGTAGCTTAACAAGACAGTTTTAATGCCCCTTGGAAGAGAGGTGGAGGTCGCAGTGGAATAAAAAGACAATATCAATGACCCTTGGAAGAGAAGTGGAGGTCACAGTAGCTTAACAAGACGGTTTTAATGCCCCTTGGAAGAGCTGTGGAGTTCTGAGTGGTTTAACAAGATGGTTTTAATGCCCCTTGGAAGAGACGTGGAGGTCACACTAGCTTAACAAGACGGTTTTAATGCCCCTTGGAAGAGTGGTGGAGGTCGCAGTGGAATAAAAAGACAATATCAATGCCCCTTGGAAGAGTGGCGGAGGTCGCAGTAGCTAAACAAGACGGTTCTAATGCCCTTTGGAAGAGTGGTGGAGGTCGCAGTGGAATAAAAAGACAATATCAATTCCCCTTGGAAGAGACGTGGAGGTCACAGTAGCTTAACAAGACGGTTTTAATGCCCCTTGGAAGTGACGTGGAGTTCAGAGTGGTTTAACAAGATGGTTTTAATGCCCCTTGGAAGAGCTGTGGAGTTCAGAGTCGTTTAACATGACGGTTTTCATGCCCCTTACAAGAGCCATGCAGTACAGCATATTAAAAACATTATTCCCAATATTGGGGAGTGGGTCTCCCATAGTCTTTGCCTATGCCTTCCAAGCAAAAGCTGCCAAAAATTAGGACGGAGGAACTTGCAATGCTGGCAACACGGACCACGGTCACCCTGGTGGTATAGTGGTGGTGGAGGCTGAGGATAAGGAGAAGCGCAAAAAAGAGCTGAAATGAGGAAGCGTATACCCATGTGTGGGTGTGAAGCGGTGCATGGGAATACACCTCCCGAAATAACACAGTGGATTTGACTTTATGTTACTCTGCTGTCATTTGGTGGTGATGAGAAGTCTGGCCCAATCCAGCCCTTGTTAATTTTGATAAGGGTCAGCTTGTCAGCAATGTCAGTTGACAGGCGAGTGCGCTTATCAGTTAAAATTCGCCCAGCGGCACTAAAAACACGCTCCGATAACACGCTAGCGGCAGGGCAGGCCAGGACCTCCAAGGCGTACAGAGCGAGTTCATTCCAAGTGTCCAGCTTGGATACCCAATAATTAAAAGGCACAGAGGAATCACGGAGGACGATGGTACGGTCGGCAAGGTACTCCCTCACCATCTTTTGAAACTTTCCACTCCTTGTGAGAGTACCCAGCGCCTCAGGGCCTGTAAGCTGGGTGGGTCTCAGAAAACTGTCCCAGAACGTTGACAGTGTTCCCCTGCCTCTGCTGGATTGGAGTTGCGTCTCTCTCACCTGAACGCCTTGGTTGGGTAACGAACTGTGACCTCTGCCGCTAGCGTGTTCAGATGGGAATTTTTTTAACAGTTCTGCAGCAAGGGCCTTCTGGTACTGCCCCATTTTTGTAGACCTCTCCACCTCAGGAATAAGAGAGTGAAAGTTCTCCTTGCAGCGGGGTTCTAAAAGTGTCACCAACCAGTAATGACTGTCACCCAACATTTTGACAACGCGAGGGTCACGGTTAAGGCAGCGTAACATTAAGTCAGCCATGCGTGCCAGACTGGTAACGGGCAAGACTTCCGTGTCCTCACCAAGATGACGACTGACCATGCTCTCCTCCTCCTCCTCCCCCCCTGTCCTCAGGCCACCCACGCTGAACCGACGGTATGACAGTTGTACAGATACTACCGTCTACAGCGCATGATACCAGCTCCTGCTCTTCCTCCTCCTCCTCCTGCTCCTCTCCCTCATTGTCTCCCAATGCACTTTGGGAGGAGATAAGGCTGGGCTGTGTGTAATCGCCCATTACGGCTTCTTGATCCATCTCATCATACTCTGGCTGCAATACCTCCTCTTTAATTCTCTGCAGAGAGCGTTGCAAAAGACAGACAAGTGGGATGCTGACGCTAATGATGGCGTCATCGCCACTCACCATCTTGGTGGACTCCTCAAAGTTTGTCAGGATGGTACATATGTCAGACATCCAGATCCACTCCTGAGGTCCTATGCGTGGAGTCTGACCTGAATATCGATGGCCTTGTTGCAGCTGGTACTCCACAACTGCTCTCTTCTGCTCACAAATCCTTTTCAACATGTGGAGGGTAGAGTTCCAACATGTGGGGACATCACACACCAGTCGGTGTGCCGGAAGCTGCAAACGCTGCTGCAACACAGCAAGGGCGGCGGAAGCTGTAGTCGACTTCCGAAAATGAGCTAACAGGCGGCGTACTTTGACGAGCATATCTGGCAACTCGGGGTTAGAGATGAGCGGTGTTCGACTAGAACTGTTCGCCAATCTCAAATTCGAGCTGTTTTGGGCGGTGTTCGAGTTGTTCGACGAACCCGAACGATTTGCAAAAAATTCGGCTGTTCGAGGTTATGTTCGATAACTGTTCGTGCACCAAAAGCTTGTCCTGCATGTCTGGCGCTATTTAGAGCACCAATCATGCAGGGATTGTCTGCCACTCACTGTAATGCCACAGCCATGGTGGTTGTGGCATTACAGTGATTGCCCAAATCGATGGGAACAGTGCCAACAGTGAAACATGAAAAGCCGGCAATTCAGCAGCGGCATACACCTGTACCCGACAATTTAGAACCGAAAGAATAGAGCTTCACACATAGATTAGATAGATATAAACATGTCAGCCACATATATACGAAGCACAGTGAAAGTGCTGCTTACTGTACTTGTCATTTAGCGTAAAGGATTTATCAAAAAAAATAATAGTGTTTTCATGCACCGTCTCTTTAAAAAAGCCGGCCGGCAATTCAGCATCTGTACCCAACAATTTATAACAGACAGAATAGAGCTTCACACATAGATTAGATAGATAGAAACATGTCAGTCACATATATATGAAGTACAGTGATAGTGTTGGTTACTGTACTTGTCATTTAGTATTAAAATAAAGGATTTATTATTAAAAAAATTGGCGTGGGGTTCCCCTTAATTTTAGGCTCTAGCGGAGGTTAAGCAGACGGCTGGGGCAGATGTTTGAAGCCTGGGAAGGGGGTAATACCCACGGAGCTTCCCAGGCTACTAATATCAGCCCCCAGCTGAATACATAGCCTTTACTAGCTATTAAAATGGGGGACCCCCCCAAAAAAATGACGTGGGGTCCCCCCTAATGTAATAGCTAGCAAAGGCTAGGCAGACAGCTGGGGGCTGATATTAATAGCCCAGGAAGGGAGCCATGAATATTGGCCCCCTCCCAGGCTAGAAACACCAGCCGTCAGCCGCCCCAGAAATGGCGCATTCATAGGATGCGCCAATTCTGGCACTTAGCCTCGCTCTTCCACGCTGCCCTGGTGCGGTGGCAGGGGGTAATAGGGTTGGGGTTGATGTCAGCTTATAATGCCAGCTGACATCAAGCCCAGGTTAGTAATGGAGAGGCGTCTATAAGACACCCCCATTACTAACCCCATAGTCAAAGTTAAAAAAAACACAAACACCCAGAATAAAGTCCTTTAATTGAAATAAAGACACAATCCTTTATTGTTCTAAATTAAACCATACTTACCGTCACGCCCATTCCAGCTGAAGCCAACGATCTCCTGCAATAAAAGAAAAATAATAAAGCAACCTCATCCTTACCTTTCCATGGTTCCCACGACAGCTTCAGCTCTGCTACATCGAGATGACAGGCTGGACCGCAGCAGAACGCTGCCATCCAGCCTCTCATCCCGCAGACACTGAGAAGCGCAGGCTTGCTTGCGCTGCTCAGCGTCTCTCTGTGACGACATCCAGATGAGCCGAGTTCATGTCCAATGAACTCGGCTCACCTCATGCACATCACTGACAGCGTGGGAAAATTCTCACGCTGAAGCGGTGAGTGCAGGAGAATTCTCCCACGCTGTCAGTGACGTGCATAAGGTGAGCTCATGTCCAATGAACTCAGCTCACCTCCTGCACGTCACTGACAGCGTGGGAGAATTCTCCTGCACTCAGCGCTTCAGCGTGAGAATTCTCCCACGCTGAAGCGCTGAGTGCAGGAGAATTTTCCCACGCTGTCAGTGATGTGCATGAGGTGAGCTCATGTCCAATGAACTCAGCTCACCTCCTGCACGTCACTGACAGCGTGGGAGAATTCTCCTGCACTCAGCGCTTCAGTGTGAGAATTCTCCCACGCTGAAGCGCTGAGTGCAGGAGAATTTTCCCACGCTGTCAGTGACGTGCATGAGGTGAGCCGAGTTCATTGGACATTAACTCGGCTCATCTGGATGCCCTCACAGAGAGACACTGTGGAGCGCAAGCAAGCCTGCGCTTCTCAGTGTCTGCGGGATGACAGGCTGGATGGCAGCGTTCTGCTGCGGTCCAGCCTGTCATCTCGATGTAGCAGAGCTGAAGCTGTCATGGGAACCATGGAAAGGTAAGGATGATGTTGCTTTATTATTTTTCTTTTATTTCAGGAGATCGTTGGCTTCAGCTGGAATGGGCGTGATGGTAAGTATGGTTTAATTTAGAACAATAAAGAATTGTGTGTTTATTTCAATTAAAGGACTTTATTCTGGGTGTTGTGTTTTTTTTAAATACTTTACTAGAAATTCATGGTGGTCATGTCTAATATTGGCGTGACCCCATGAATTTCGGGCTTAGGGCCAGCTGATAATGCCAAGCTGGCCCTAACCCCTTTATTACCCAGTGAGCCACCGCATCAGGGCCCTGGATGAGTTGGGTACAGCGCCAGAAGATGGCGCTTCTATGAACGCGCCATTTTCTGGGGTGGCTGCGGACTGCAATTTGCAGCGGGGGTGGCCCAGAAAGCTTGGGCCTCCCTGCGCTGCGGATTCCAGCCCCCAGCTGCCTAGTTGTACCTGGCTGGACACAAAAACAGGGCGAAGCTCCACGTCAATTTTCTTTAAATTATTTCATGAAATAATTAAGAAAAAAAGGGCTTCCCTATATTGCTGTATCCGGCCAGGTACAAATAGGCAGCTGGTGGTTGGGGGCAGCCCGTTCCTGCCTGCTGTACCTGGCTGGACACAAATATAGTGCGAAGCCCCACGTCAATTTTTTTTAAATTATTTCATGAATTTCCTGAAATAATTTAAAAAAATTGAAGTGGGGCTTCGCACTATATTTGTGTCCAGCCAGGTACAGCAGGCAGGAACGGGCTGCCCCCATCCACCAGCTGCCTATTTGTACCTGGCCGGACACAACAATATAGGGAAGCCCTTTTTTTCTTAATTATTTCATGAATTTCATGAAATAATTAAAAAAAATTGAAGTGGGGCTTCGCACTATATTTGTGTCCAGCCAGGTACAGCAGGCAGGAACGGGCTGCCCCCAACCACCAGCTGCCTATTTGTACCTGGCCGGACACAACAATATAGGGAAGCCCTTTTTTTCTTAATTATTTCATGAATTTCATGAAATAATTAAAAAAAAAGTACGTGGGGCTTCGCCCTATTTTTGTGTCCAGCCAGGTACAACTAGGCAGCTGGGGGCTGGAATCTGCAGCGCAGGGAGGCCCAAGCTTTCTGGGCCCCCCCCCGCTACAAATTGCAGTCCGCAGCCACCCCGGAAAATGGCGCGTTCATAGAAGCGCCATCTTCTGGCGCTGTACCCAACTCATCCAGGGCCCTGGTGCGGTGGCTCACTGGGTAATAAAGGGGTTAGGGCCAGCTTGGTATTATCAGCTGGCCCCAAGCCCAAAATTCATGGGGTCACGCCAGTATTAGACATGACCGCCATGAATTTCTAGTAAAGTATTTAAAAAAAACACAACACCCAGAATAAAGTCCTTTAATTGAAATAAAGACACAATTCTTTATTGTTCTAAATTAAACCATACTTACCATCACACCCATTCCAGCTGAAGCCAACGATCTCCTGCAATAAAAGAAAAATAATAAACCAACCTCATCCTTACCTTTCCATGGTTCCCACGACAGCTTCAGCTCTGCTACATCGAGATGACTGGCTGGACCGCAGCAGAACGCTGCCATCCAGTCTGTCATCCCGCAGACACTGAGAAGCGCAGGCATGCTTGCGCTCCTCACTGTCTCGCTGTGACGGCATCCAGATGAGCCGAGGTCATGTCCAATGAACTCGGCTCACCTCATGCACGTCACTGACAGCGTGGGAAAATTCTCACGCTGAAGTGCTGAGTGCAGGAGAATTCTCCCACGCTGTCAGTGATGTGCATGAGGTGAGCTCATGTCCAATGAACTCAGCTCACCTCCTGCACGTCACTGACAGCGTGGGAAAATTCTCCTGCAATCAGCGCTTCAGCGTGAGAATTTTCCCACGCTGTCAGTGACGTGCATGAGGTGAGCCGAGTTCATTGGACATGAACTCGGCTCATCTGGATGTCGTCACAGAGAGACGCTGAGCAGCGCAAGCAAGCCTGCGCTTCTCAGTGTCTGCGGGATGACAGGCTGGATGGCAGCGTTCTGCTGCGGTCCAGCCTGTCATCTCAATGTAGCAGAGCTGAAGCTGTCGTGGGAACCATGGAAAGGTAAGTATGAGGTTGCTTTATTATTTTTCTTTTATTGCAGGAGATCGTTGGCTTCAGCTGGAATGGGCGTGATGGTAAGTATGGTTTAATTTAGAACAATAAAGGATTGTGTCTTTATTTCAATTAAAGGACTTTATTCTGGGTGTTTGTGTTTTTTTTAACTTTGACTATGGGGTTAGTAATGGGGGTGTCTTATAGACGCCTCTCCATTACTAACCTGGGCTTGATGTCAGCTGGCATTATAAGCTGACATCAACCCCAACCCTATTACCCCCTGCCACCGCACCAGGGCAGCGTGGAAGAGCGAGGCTAAGTGCCAGAATTGGCGCATCCTATGAATGCGCCATTTCTGGGGCGGCTGACGGCTGGTGTTTCTAGCCTGGGAGGGGGCCAATATTCATGGCTCCCTTCCTGGGCTATTAATATCAGCCCCCAGCTGTCTGCCTAGCCTTTGCTAGCTATTACATTAGGGGGGACCCCACGTCATTTTTTTGGGGGGGTCCCCCATTTTAATAGCTAGTAAAGGCTATGTATTCAGCTGGGGGCTGATATTAGTAGCCTGGGAAGCTCCGTGGGTATTACCCCCTTCCCAGGCTTCAAACATCTGCCCCAGCCGTCTGCTTAACCTCCGCTAGAGCCTAAAATTAAGGGGAACCCCACGCCAATTTTTTTAATAATAAATCCTTTATTTTAATACTAAATGACAAGTACAGTAACCAACACTATCACTGTACTTCATATATATGTGACTGACATGTTTCTATCTATCTAATCTATGTGTGATGCTCTATCTTTCTGTTCTAAATTGTCGGGTACCGCTGCTGAATTGCCGGCCGGCTTTTTTAAAGAGACAGTGCATGAAAACACTATTATTTTTTTAAATAAATCCTTTACACTAAATGACAAGTACAGTAAGCAACACTATCACTGTACTTATTATATATGTGACTGACATGTTTCTATCTATCTAATCTATGTGTGAAGCTCTATTCTTTCTGTTCTAAATTGTCGGGTACAGATGCTGAATTGCCGGCCGGCTTTTTTAAAGAGACGGTGCATGAAAACACTAATATTTTTTTTAATAAATCCTTTACACTAAATGACAAGTGCAGTAACCAACACTGTCACTGTGCTTCTTATATGTGTGACTGACATGTTTCTATCTATCTAATCTATGTGTGATGCTCTATTCCTTCTTGTCTAAATTGTCGGGTACCGGTGTATGCCGCTGCTGAATTTGCCGGCCGGCTTTTTTAAAGAGAGTGTCTTCTGAGCAGTTTGTCAGCTTTTGGACACCTTTGCAGGTGTTTTCTATGTGTTTCTATGTGTTTTTGTTTGCCTGCCATTGGTTTTAACGGTGTTCGACGGTGTTCTAAGGTGTTCGACGAACAGTTCGACGAACAGTTCCTCGAACATCCCGGTGTTCGACGAACCGAACCGAACCCGAACACTACGGGGGTGGCTCAACACTACTCGGGGTACGATTTAAGAAACCGCTGAACCACGAGGTTAAGCACATGAGCCAGGCATGGTACGTGTGTGATCTCGCCTCGCCTCAGAGCCGCCACCAGGTTACGGCCATTGTCACACACGACCATGCCTGGATGTAGATTCAGGGGTCTCAGCCACAGATCTGCCTGCTCTTTCACAGCTGTCCACAACTCACAAGCAGTGTGAGGTTTATCACCTTATGAGTTTCAGCACAGCCTGTTGCCACTTGGCTGAGGCAGTACTGCAGTGCTTCCAGCTTGCAACTGATGTGGGGATATCTGAGATGGAGGCTGAACATGAGGAGGAGGAGGATGATGCGCAGGAGCTGTACACTGTGGGGGCAACTCTGACTGACATAGGGCCCGCAATCCTCTGTGTGGGGAGGATGTGTTCCGTCCCAAGGTCCGACTGAGTCCCGGCTTCCACTATGTTTACCCAGTGTGCCGTCAGGGAGATGTACTGTCCATGGCCACAAGCACTTGTCCACGTGTCCATTGTCAGGTGGACTCTCCCAGTAACTGCGTTGTTGAGGGCACGGCAAATGTTTTGGGACACGTGCTAGTGCAGTGCGGGGATGGCACACCGGGCAAAATAGTGTCGGATGGGGACCGAGTACCGAGGGACGGCCACCGCCATAAGTTTGCGGAAGGATTCCGTCTCCACCAGCCTAAAAGGCAGCATTTCCAACGCAAGCAGTCGTGAAATGTGCGAATTTAGGACTGTGGCCGGTGGGGCGCTGGCTGCGAATTTGCGCTTTCGTTCAAAGGTCTGGGATATGGACTATTGAACGCTGCGGTGGGACGTGGACGTTGATGCTGTTTCTTGAGAAACTGCCATAACAAGTGAATACTGAGAGGAGGGGGCATCTTTGCATGCAGTATAGACAGGGGATTGCCTTACACGCACAACAGTGGAAGAAGCAGTGGTGACACCCGCTGACACTGGTCGTGGACCCTGGGGTTCGCCCCACAAAGTCGGGTGCTTTGCTGACATGTGCCTGATCATGCTGGTGGTGGTCAGGCTGGTAGTTTTGTCACCCCTGCTGATGCTGGCATGGCAGGTGGTACAAATGGCCTTTTTAGGGTTATCAACAGAGTGTTTAAAAAAATTCCAGACTCTGGAAGACCTACCGGTTGTACTGGCAACGTCCCTCGTGTTGGTGTTACAGGGAACTGTTGCCCGGCTTCTGTGTGCGGCCACCACACTGCTTCTTCCTGCCTGTTGGGGTACTCTGCCTCCCTCCCACTGTGTGCTACTGGCATCGCTCTGCGTGTCCTCCTGCCACGTTGGGTCAGTTACTAGATCATCCACCACCTCATCTTCCACTTGCGCACCACGATCCTCCTCCTCACTTCGTGGCAATTGTGTTTCGTCATCGTCCACCTCTTGAGACAAATTGCCAGCGTCGACTTCCTGTGGCCGTGGCTGTTCAAATATTTGGGCATCGCTACATGGGATCTCCTCTTCCACCACTTCAAGCGGAGCAGGCAAGGGGCACAAATATGGAAATGGACAAGTGAACAGCTCTTCAGAGTGTCCAACTGTGGGATCAGTTGCTGTCTGACGACACTCGGCATGGTGGGAGGAAGGAGCATCAGGGTGAGGAGGAGTATGCGGTCGAGACTCACGGCTACTAAAACTTGACCGTGTGGAAGACAGACCGGAGGTGGTGGTGCCCAGGTAACTGGAAGTATTATCTGCTATCCAATTAATAACCTGTTCACACTGATCAGTTCGCAATACTGGTGTTGTAGTGATCTTCCCTAGTAATTCGGTCAAGAAGTGGGAGAGAGAAGATGTGGCTGTTGGTTGTGGCACATTTTCACCTTGGCCACGGCCCCGTCCTCTACACGCACCATCACCAGAACGTCCAGTTCCACGTCCCTTGCCACGCGCCTTGCCCATTGTAAATGAAGTAAAATAGCTTACACTCGCACTATCAATGGAAAAAGGGTAATAAAAAGATTAGAACCGTGGAAGAGGAATACCACAGTTCTATTTCTCTGGCCTACACCAGAATATTTTAAACAGATATATTTGTGTCTGAACAGTCAGGGAGACACTATTACTGTTTTTTTTTTACGGAAAAAATGCCAAAAGCTGGATAATACAGCGATTTGAACCGTGGAACTGCAAAACCAAACTTCTAGTTATCTGGCCTACACCAGAATACTTTGAACAGATATATTTGTGTCTGAACAGTCACAGACACACTCAATTTATTTTTTTTTTTTTTGGGGGGGGGGGGATACCAGAAGGTTAATAAGACGCGTATTTGTACAGTCTGACTGAGGAAAAAAAAAATACAGGATTTAGATGAAAAAAAAAAAAGGATTTTTCCTGGCCCCTGAGACCGGGGGATAAGTCTAGCAATTTGACCAGCAGGAGCACACAGGACTGTAATGCACTGTTTGTTGGTATAACCACTGCGTCTCCTATACAGCCTGCCTGCCTGATATATGGGATGGATATTAGTCCTGAGAAGGACTGTTTGTTTGATTTGGCAGCCTTTAGAGACCCTACACTACCTATTTCGCAGTATATATCTCTCCCTAACTCAGCAGCACTCTCCCTACACTGTCTGATCCCGGGCGACTGTGTCCAAGATGGCGGCGCCCGGTTTTAAATACTCGCGGTGACGCTGTGCGGCCAGCCAATCACTGTAATGCCCACAAACAACATGGCTGCGGCATTATAGTGACTGGCTGGCAATCCCAGCATGTTCATTGGCTCTGTAAAAAGCGTCAAACGTGCAGGGTGGAGACCTGAGCTCCCGCCCGAGTAACCCGGAAATGCTCGGTGCTCGCCGAACATCCCGAGTAGCGAGATGCTCGGGCAAGTACCGAGCAGTGTCGAGCATGCTCGCTCAACACTATGCATAATTTAAAAAAAAAATCTTATACCTATCAGGATTTGAACGCTAAACACTGTAGTTTCAGAGGCTGATGCCTTACCATTAAGCTATGCAATCAAGTGATACTAGCTGATAGCTTTTTTTGTCTTATGAGATCAACCATGAAAATACTCAGGGTGACTAAAAGTCATGGTGATTCTGATTCTGATATTTGAAGAAAGTCACATATCAGACTCACACATCAAAATCAAACATCATTTGAATTTGTCTTGCTTGCAGTCTGTACATAAGTCCCAATGAGTTTTAGACAAGTTTGCACTGAAAATCATATAACCAAATAGAACTCCTAGCTTCACATAACTGAGTTTATAGCTCAGTATTAAGTGAACTGGTTTTGGGACACAGAATTTTGGGTTCAAATCCCATTAGCGAACATTTATTTTTTTTTTTTCATTATTATTACAGTTGTAAAAGTCACTCGTCAGAATCAGTTCTCAAACAGGGTATTTAGCCTCATCATTCTGATGTTTGATTTTGATATCTGATCATGTCCTAAAATAGACACTGTAACGAATATCTATGTATCTAAAGCTACTGTAACATCACGTGAAACACATTTTTTACTTGTTACTTGCCAGTCTGAATTATTCTGCAGTCAATCTTCTTATCTTATCCTGATTTTATATGTGCTTCTTCTAGAATTTTCAATAAAGATTGATTCATTTATTTGTTGTATGGGAATGTATTTTTGTAGGCTTTGTAAATTATCCTCTGGATTGCAATTCTGATAGTCCCAGTGTTGCAAAGCATTGGAGAAAAAGGAACTTCTTCCCCCTTCTTCAATAAGAACTTGCTAAAGCTCTGAAGAAGCTTTAGATGGGGAAGATATATCCCCTGAAGAGAATATAGTAACGTACATAAAGAGACAAAAGATACCTACCGAGACATTTCTGACACATCTACCAACAATGGTAAGAATGAATATTTAAATCAAACATGTTATTACTGAAATGGAGAACAAACCAGACATATTAGAGAAATCTGGACATGGATAGTATTGATAACAAGTAAGCATCACAAAATATTCACGCTTCTGACACGCCAGTTAGAGTCATTGATGACAGAAATTTGCAACACTTATATACAGTCATGGCGGAAAGTGTCGGCACAGTTGAAATTGTTCCAAAAATGAAGCATTTATCCCAGAAAATTATTGCAATTACAAGTTTTGTTATACACATTTATTTCCTTTGTGTGTATTGGAAAAACACAAAGAGAAAAAAAAGAAAATTGGACATAATTTCATACAAAACCCCAAAAATAGGCCGGACAAAATTGTAGACACCCTCAATATTTGGTTGCACACCCTTTGGAATAAATAACTGCAATCGCTTCCTATAATCATCAATAAGCTTCTTACACTTCTCCACTGGAATTTTGGACCACTCCTCTTTTGCAAACTGCTCCAGGTCTCATATTTGAAGGGTGCCTTCATCCAACAGCAATTTTCAGATCTCTTCACAGGTGTTCAATGGGATTTAGATCCAAACTCATTGCTGGCCACTTCAAAACTCTCCAGCGCTTTGTTTTCATCCATTTCTAGGTGCATCCACTTCTAAGTATGTTTGGAGTCATTGTCCCATGACCTAGGACACAAACACAGCTTCCTGACTCTGAGCACTACATTGCAACTCAAAATACTTTGCTAGACTTCAGATTTCATTATGCCTTGCACACAGTCAAAGCACCCAGTGCCACAGGCAGCAAAACAATCCCAAAACATCTTTGACTGTGTTTTTTGTTTTGTAATCCTTGTTTTCTAGAATGATGTGCTTTACAAAAAAAAGCTCTCTATCTTGGTCTCATCTGTCCACAATACTCTTTCGCAAAAGGATTTTGGCAAACTGCAGTCTAGTGTTTTTTTTTATGTCTGACCGCAGTGGGATCCTCTTGGGCCTACCATAGCATTTCATTCAAACGTTGACAGATAGTTCGCGCTGACACTGGTGCGCTCTGAACCTGTAGGACAACTTGTATTCTTTGGATTGGGGCTGCTCATCCACCATCCGGATTATCCTGCATTGCAACCTCTCATCAATTTTTCTCTGCCGTTCACGTCCAGGGAGATTAGCGACAATAGGTTGTAAACTTCATGATTAATGTGCAACGTAGACAAAGGAACATCAAGATCTCTGGACATATACTTGAGAACCAAAATTGTTGAACACTTCTCTCCTTTTTTATCAGGTTTCAGGTGTGATTTTCATACTGTTCACACCTGTTACTTGCCACAGGCGAGTTTGATCAAGCATCACATGCTTGGAACAAAGTTGTTTAGGCACAATTTGGAAAGGTGCCAAGAAATTTTTTCAGCCCATTTTTGGGGTTTTGTGTTAAACTATGTCCAATTTGCCCCCCCCCCCCATTTTTTGTCTGTTGTTCCAATATACAAAGGAAATAAACATGTGTATAACAAAACGTGAAACTGCAATTTTCTGAAACAATTTCAAAGGTGCCAACAGTTTCAGCCATGACTGTTTTATTTTTTAGTCAACATTCTATCCAGTAGCATAGCTACAGGGGGAAGTCGCCCGAGGTCTGAATGGCCCACCCAGAGCTATGCTATTCCTAATTATATCGGTGTGTGCAGCATGCCAATAAAGTGGATCTCCCTGCACTATTGCTCTCCATTCTGCAGACAGAACGTTGCCATAGAAAAGGTCGAGGTGCACACATAGAAGATCAGAGTCTCTTATAAAGCGTAGGGCCAAAATAAAGTTTAGAACCTACTATGTGAGCAATCATACAGTGTGGGGATCTTCAAAGTGTGGGAACCATTATAGAACGGGGGAGCTAATGTGAGGGTCATATAGTTTGAGGGCTAGTGTGGGGACTACTGTGGGAGGCCATTATACAGTGTGAGGGCTGGTGTAAGGAGTCATACTACATTTTGGGGGAGCAGTGGGCCCACCATACTGTGTACAGAGGAGCTATGGCCTACTAGTGTGTATAGTGGATCTGTGGGGGCATTATATTGTGTAAAAGGGAGCTCTGGGCCCAATATACTGTTTATAGAGGATCTGTACATTGGGGGGGGACATTCGGTGTACATTATTAGATGTTAAGTGGGCATTTAAGGGGCTTTCCCACAAAGTTAGTTTTAACGTTGATTTAATCAATAGATCTTGGAATAATTTCCACAATTGGATGGGTTTAAATAAAATGCTCCTGTGCTGAGATAATCTTATAAATGTGCCCCTGCTGTGTACTGTGTAATGGCTGTGTCTGACCGTACAGGGACATGGTCTGATCATACCACATCTCCTGGGCAGGGGAGGGAGCAAAAGAGTATACAGACAGGAAAGCACGGGATCACACCTGTTCTTTGTGAGAAAGCATTTCACTGCCTGTTTTTAAAAAGTGTTTTGCCTCCAAAAGAATTTTTTTGATCCCCTGCTGTAATGTCTGTACACTTTTTTGCTTCCTCTCCTGGCCAGGAGATGTGGTATGGTCAAACCATGCTCCATACACTGTCAGAAACAACCATTATATGGTATATAGCATTGGCACATTTATAAGAGTCTCAGCACAGGAGCATTTTATTTTTTTCTTTTAAACACATCCAATTGTGGAACTTATTCCAAAATCTACTGATTAAGATGAACTTTGTTCATGAGACAACCCTTTTAAGAAGCATTATTGTTAGAGGGGCATTCAGAGTATAGTGGCCCTCAATGGAAGAAAATATGGACACCATTTTCATGGGCATTAATATTTTGTAGGGGGCAATTTTACCATCGAGAGGACATAGTGGAGACATTATTACTATGTACAGGGCTGTAAGAGGAGCGCTGTTATTGTGCCAAACAGCCGATGAAGTGATAGGGATATGTAAGGCAGCAGAGGCTCATTATTGGGGTAGCAGTAGGATAAGGAGTTTGTGCAAGTTAGGAAATGTGAGATGTCAAGTGTGTGTTATAATCTCTGTAGACGAGTCAGGGCTGGAAGTTGTCACGTTGGTTTGTGCCTGATGAGACAAGAAAAATGAACGACTCCATCAGAAAGAACATAAAATCGGTAAGTCACCATCTATAACTGTTCTGTAATCACTTCCATGTTCTGCAATACTGGCAATCTACCACTATACAGTTGTTCTCAAAAGTTTACATACCCTGGCAGAATTTTTGCTTTCTTGGCCTTGGGTCAAATATTATGAAGGATAACAAAAAAAAAAAACACTTTCTCCACTCATGGTTATTGGTTGGATGAAGCCATTTATTGTCAAACTACTGTTTTCTCTTTTTAAATCTTAATGACAACCAAAAACATCCAAATGACCCTGATCAATAGTTCATATACCCAAGTTCTTAATACCGTGTATTGCCCCCTCTAACATCAATGACTGCTTGAAGTCTTTTGTGGCAGCTGTGGATGAGGTTCTTTATTTTCTCAGATGGTAAAGCTGCCCATTCTTCTGCAGTTTCTGTAAATTCCTGGGCTGTCTAGCATGAACTGCGGCCTTGAGATCTCCCCAGAGTGGCTCAATGATACCGAGGTCAGGAAATTGAGATGGCCACTCCAGAACCTTCACTTTGTTCTGCTGTAGCCAATGACAGGTCGACTTGGCCTTGTGTTTTGGATCGTTGTCATGTTGGAACGTCCAAGTACGTCCTAGGCGCAGCTTGCGGGCTGATGAGTGCAAATATGCCTCTAGTATTTGCAGAGAACACGCTGCATTTATCTTTCCTTCAACTTTTACCAAGTTTACTGTGCCTTTGAGCTACAAACATCCCCGATCCACCTCCATGCTTTACTGTAGGAATGGTGTTCCTTTCATCATAGCCCTTGTTAACCTCCATCCGAATTTAACATTTATGGTTGTGTCTAAAAAGTTAAATTTTGGTCTCATCACTCCAAATCCTCTTGTTCCTGAAGTTTTGAGGCTAGTCTCTGTGCTGTTTGGCGTATTGATGGCGATATACTTTGTGGCATTTATGCAGTATTGGCTTTCTTCTTGCGACTTGACAATGCAGCCCATTTTTCCTTCAAGTGCCTCCTTATTGTGCATTTTGAAACAGCCACACTGCTAGTTTTCAGAGAGTCTTTACAGATGTTGACCCTGGTGGGATATGAACCAAGAACCACAGTGCTGCAAGTCTAACCACTGAGCCAAAATGCTGCCCACAAGCTCTCTGGCTACATACAAGTTACTCGATTTAAAAAAAAAGTGTAGCATTTCAATATACGGGGAGTTGGATTAAAACGGCTGCTGTCTTGCATCATCGAGCACATTATTTTAGGTTTTATTTATTGGAGTCTGCACCCATAGTAGTGTTTCCCGCTGTTGGATAACCCAGTGATAGAAAAGTTTACAAAATGTAGTCCACACTTAATACATTGATGGTTAATTTGACAGCCTTGTGGTCTTTGAACATGGTCTCTTACACAGCAGAAGCTTCACGCCTGAAACAGGCTGATGCCAGGGCTCCCCCCCCCCCCATTCCTTTCGGTCAGTGATGGGATGAAGGGGCTGTCCCGCTCACATCATTAGATAAATAAAAAGAGCTCATCACAGACTCCACAGAGACCAAAGAGGTTGGCTTAGTTGGTTTCAGCTAACCCCTTTAACCAGCTTTCTGCATCCTATTATCTCTTAGAAGACCATTCCCTTTGACGGACCATTTTGTTAAATTGTAGACAAACGTCTTAGAAGGTTATTCGTGTATTCTGAAGCAATATGGACTTTGAACACTGGTGGAAAGTCTAGAGGGGGATCAGGAGAGCCTTCATATAGAAAAGCGCTAGATGCACATCCAGGACAGGAAGACAAGACTACAGAGATAATAAAATTTTATTAAGAATAACAAAAAAAAAAAAAATTGTGATTGTATAGGTATTCTAAGCTCATTTGTGTGATTATAGATTTTTATGTGACATACAGTACCACATTTAAAAAAAAATTACAAAAAAAAAAACAACAACAACCCCACACACATTACATATTGTACATGTAGAAATGGCTCCTCAGCACTTGTTTCTGTTACCTGTAAAGAAGCACAGAATAAAGTTATCCTGAATCCAGTCAGACCAGTAAAACACTTAATATAAATTAAAAGTGGACTTAAAAAGGGGTTTCCCATGAACAAAAGCTCATGTTAAAAATTGTCTGTGTCTGACCGTGTACAGGACATACCACATCTTCTGCGATCCCTTGCTGCAATGTCTGTATTGTCTTTTGCTTTTTCCCCTGCACAGGAGCTGTGGTATTTTCCATACACTATCAGACAGACAATTTTCAACATGAACTTTTGTTCATGGGAAAACCCCTTTAAGTATCTGATTCTAACAGGGAGGGAAAGGGACCAAACATTTGTTAGATGCCTCGGCACAGGGGATGGAGAACCTCAGGCCTATGGGCTGTTTACGACTCATCCTTTCATCCAGCACCTGGGCAGATTCCCAGGGACCGCAGTACTTGGAGTGGCAGCGGTATTTTAATGGCTGCCAGCCCATTACTTTCTTCTTGCTCTGAGCATGTGCAAGGAAAGATTATGTCCCGACACAAATGCCGGCATGAGGACATACTTTGTGGGTGGAGTTAGCGTACAATTTGTACGGCCCCCGAAGAATGGTATAAAATAGCCAAATGGCCCTTAGCAGGGAAAAAAAAAAAAAGTTCCACATCCCTGCCCTAAGAAAAAAATCAGCAGCTACATTAACACATTGGCCACGTAGTGCAGTAGTATATGGTGACCTGATATGGTTTTGTGGACAAAAGGAGTCCTGCAGGGCCCATTAGTCAAACTGGTCACAAAATTCATACTGAATCCAATGATGTATCACTATGTGCAGTGGTTCTGACACAGCCTTCAGATTTGAATGAAGCAGAGCTGAGAAAGCCAACCCCACCCACACCAGGCTCTGTATGTACAATGTCCATAGACAGTAAGCTGCTCATCACAGGGGAAGGGGGTGTTGTCAGACAGTGTAGTCCAGCAATCTTTTAATGATACATCCTTCAATTAGAATTCAGAGATAGGTCACTGGTCAAAAAGTTTACTGTGTTTCAGCCTCTATATCCTGCTGTCCTCAGATTACAAAGCAAATACCTGCTGACAGATTCCCTTTAAAGACATCATTCACTACTTTAAACATTGATTATGCATCCTTAGGATGTCATCAAATGTCTGATCAGTGTGGGCGCGATACCTAAATAGGGAGCGGATGTGCAGTACCCGGCCACTATAAAGCAGACTGTGCAGTTTCGGCCACTGCTGACACCAGGGACAGCACACACCGATCAGACATTACCATTGACCCATCCTTAGGATAGGTAATCTAAGTAGTGGACAACTTCTTCAAAGACCAAGCACCAGTTTTCAAATCTGAGTAGTTTCACTTTATGTGGAAATAACTCTGGAATGCCTCTATATATCCTGTGGTTGAAATGTTTTTTTTTTTATGATATTGTACTTTGTTTGCTGTAAGTTTAAGCTGATAAGTTTAGTTTTCTTTGTGAAAACATCTGAAATGTGATTGAAAAATTGTTTTTTTTCCTTAAATTTTAAACTTTGAAAGCCTATAGCCTCAAGTCAGATAGTCCTAGCACACAAAACCGTTAATAAAGTAGACTTATGAGAAACAATGTTTATGTCAATCATTTTTCAAAGTGTCCTAGGGTTAAAGTTAAGCAGCAATTTTTCATTTTGCTCAAGGAAACTTACAAATCCATTCTTTCAACTATTCACTTTTGAAGAGACTGAGGGTGGGGGGAGAGGGGCTAGCGAGAATTTTTTGTTTTTTGTTTTGGGGGGGGGGGGGGGGGTCACATCACATTTGAAGTGACTTTGAGGGGCCTTTATGACAGAAAATACCCAAAAGTGACACCATTCCAAAAACTGCACCCCTCAAGGAACTCAAAACCACATTCAAGAAGTTGAATTAACCCTTCAGGTGCTTCACGGGAACTGACCCAATTTTTTTTTCACAAGGGTAGAAGATAAAAATGGACCCCAAAATGTATTGTGCAATGTCTCCTGAGCATGCTGATACCCAATATGTGGCGGAAAACCACTATTTGGGCGCACGGCAGGGCTTGGAAGGGAAGGAGCGCCATTTGACTTTTTGAATTGAAAATCTGCTGAAATAATTAGCGGACGCCATGTTGCATTTGGAGAGCCCCTGATGTGCCTAAACAGTGGAAACCCCCCACAAGTGACACCATTTTGGAAACTAGCCCCCTCAATGAACTCCTATAGATGTGTGGTGAGCACTTCGAACCCTCAGGTGTTTCACAAAAGTTTATAACTTGGAGCCATGAGAATAAAAGAAAAACAATTTTTTAGCCCCAATTTTTTTTTATTTTCACAAGGGTAACAGGAGAAATTGCACAACAAAATGAGAGGTCTATTTTCTCCTGAGTACACCAATACCCTACATGTAATTGGGAACTACTTTTGAGGCACTGTGCAAAAGGTCAGAAAGGAAGGAGAACCATATTATAGAGCAGATTTTACTGCTGTGGTTTACAGGTGACAGGACCCACTGGGAGAGCCTCTGAGGTGCCAGAACAGCAGATTCCCCCATAAATGACCCCATTTTACAAACTACACCTCTCAATGAATTCATCTAGGGGTACAGTGATCATATTGACATCACAGATGTGTCACAGAATTTTATACCATTGGGCAGTGAGGAAAAAATAATTACATTTTTAACCACAAATTTTGTTTTAGCCCCAGATTTTACATTTTCACACTGGGATAATGGATCAAAATGGCACCAAAATGTGTCCTATAATTTCTGCTGAATGTGGCAATACCTCATATGTGGCTGTACAGTACTGCTTGGCCACACGGCGACACTCGGGAGGGACGGAGTGCTATTTGCAGATTTTCCTAGAATAGTTTGCGGACTCCATATACAGAGCCCCTAAGTGCTAGAAGAGCAGAATCCCCCCTCAAGGGACCCCATTTTGGAAATTATACCCCTGTCAAACATGTGGACACTAAATGTGGTTTAGACACACTGCAGTGCTCAGAAGGGAGAGGGGATTTTGATTTGGGAGCGCAGAATTTGCTGAATTTCTTTTGGGGGTGAGGAGCCATTTAGCTTTTCCAGAGCCTTTGTACTACCAGTAAAGTGGAAGCCCCCTATATTTTCATTAACACATGACAGCCCTGTGTGAGGGCTTTTTTGTGAAGCTTTTATTGGGAACATTTTACATAAAATTTTGGATCACATTTATCCGGCGCTCTACGCTGAGCACTTACTTTGGGGTTTCCATCTAAATCTCCAAATGATGCGATTCAGATGAAACCCTGAGGGATCCATTCACTATAAAGAGACTAGATGGTGGCCCGATTCTAACGCATCAGGTATTCTAGAATATGTATGTGGCCAACCGGGCGCAATCAAAGCGGTGTTTAAATTTGGCGGCAATATCGGTGATTTGGTCGCAGGCGGCAGCCACGACCAATCAGCGAACCGTGTTAGTCAGGACTGGACAGAGTGTTTAAATTTGGCGCCAAAATCGCTGATTAGTCACGAACAATCAGCAGAGCGGGGTTTAAATTTTCCTTCCATATCGCTGATTGGTCGCGGTCGACGCCCGTGAACAATCAGCGTCGTATTAGTGAGGACCCGGGAGCGGCGCTGCTTGTGCGCTACTTCCGCTGCGAGAATCCGGGAGATGAGCACTGCTCGCAGCAGAAGCATCCCGACCGGCGGCGCCGCTCCCTGGTCCTCAGTTTAGCTAGCGGCCAGTAGGTGAGCGCCTCGCGCTTGTCATCTCCCGGCTGCATCGCCGCTGACCTCCGTCCTGCAGATGAGCCGCTAACGGCCGCCATCTTGTTCTCAAATCCCGCGTCGCTGATTGGCCGCAGCCGGACCAATCAGCAACGCGGGATTTCCTAGACAGACAGACAGGATAAGACTATATATATTATATTATAGATAGATAGATAGATAGATAGATGAGGCAGCAGAGTTACTCTGGACTCCGTATGGCCTCTGTTCAGTGTTGTCCTTTTCAGAGGAGCACAAAACTGCGGACGACCGCGCTTTTATCTACTCTTAAAAATATGGACTGTGCCGAATCATAGGTCAGACGGCATCCAGTGTCCACCTGCATCATTACAGGGAATCTTCCGCCAGGGTTTCCGTCTAAATCACTTATTTCAGAGATTTACATGGAAACCCAGTTGTAAGCGCTCAGCACAGGATAAATGTGCGCCACGCCTTACTGCGATCATTGGGAGGCAGAATAAAATCAGCCGCCGGTGAAGAATTGGTTTTATTTATTTTTTACTCCATTCCTCGTGCAGTACAAAAGTGATTAGGCGACTTTATTCTTTGGGTCGGTGCGATTGCAAAGATGCCAGATTCATATCGTGTTTTTATGATCGACAGCTGTCACTCACTAAAAGACGCTCTTTTTTGCATCGCCATATTTAGAAAGCTATAACATTTTTCCATATTTCGGCCGACAGAGTCATGTAAGGGCTTGTTTTTTGCGGGACGAGTTGACGTTTGTATTGGTGCCATTTTCAGGCAAATTATATTTTTTGATCGCTTTCTATTTTGATTTTTGGGAGGGAGAATAAACAAAAACAATGACAAATTACATTTATGTAATTTTGTTATGTTTTTGCGCTTTTACATAAAAACGTATAGAAAAAATAATTATCTTCGCATCGCTGTATGCTGAGAGCTGTAACGTCAATTTTTTAGCTGATGGAGCTGTATGGCGGCTTGATTTTTGCAGGACAAGATGACGTTTTCAGCAGTACCATTTGTATTTAAATTAGTCTTTTTGATCATGTTTTATTCCACTTTTTTCCAGTGGTATGATGAAAAGGCAGTTTTTTTTTTTTTTTTTTTTTTTACACACACACGCTGTTCACTGAAAGGGTTAACTAGTGTGACATGTTTATAGACTGGGTCGTTCCGGATGCAGCTATACCAAATATGAGCACGTTTATTTTCTTTTTTTTTTTTACCTAAAAATCTGTACTTTAGTGTAATATTTTTTCACTTTTTTTTTCCTTTAGATTTTCAGGTTTTTTGTTTTTGAACTTTTTTACTTAGTCCCTCTATGGGACTTACACTTTTTTTCATAGGTATAATGCACTACAATGCGCTAGCTCCCGTCCCTCTGCGATAGGGGCTAGTGGGCTATAAAACTTTTCTTTTATATTGGCCTCAGTTGAAGCTCAGCCTTTTGGCTGCATAGCATTAGTGAATGAGTCTTAGGACCCAGAAGCTCCTATTCCCTCCCTACACCAGCAAAAATGATTGCAGACTCTGGCGGAGGGAGCGCAGTTAGTGCACCGTATTACTGTATACAGAGTGCTTAGCGCCGTCTATACAGCGAGTGGAAGGCAGAGATGCCAACAGTGTCCGCTTTCTCTATAGGGAGTCCGGCTGTGTCTGACACCCACCAGCTCCCCTCTGCTGCAGGTTAACAACGGTGTACAGCTCATCTACTATAAAATATAGGTCTGAAATTGCTACATGAAGGTTCCTTGAAGGTCATAAAAGTCTGCTTGTCATTTACAAATGCACCATTCTTCACATCAGCTTGTTAGTATTGCTACAGACTGTACAAAATTATGTTATAATCCCAACTAGTAACATAAGGTAGTCACGACTATGAGGCATAGTTTTAGCTTACCATCTTTTAAAGGAACTTTTGGATAAAGGTTCTCCTTGACATGATGTTGGAACGCTTTGGATGGATCAAATCTCCTTGCACCTTGTAGATCATTTAAATGGGATTGAAGCTGTTTTTCTGTTTGCTTCTCCTTGTATAGCTGGGCTTTAAGTTTGCTCACCTCCTTCAAAAATGGGGGGGAAAAAAAAAAAAAAAAAAAAGAAGTTAAGCACTGGCAAAAAACAAATCCAACAATATCTTTACATGGTCAGCCCTTTCCTCCACTACTAAAGAATCGTCGTTTGAATTGATATGCAAATGAGGCAGTATATCTGAGGCATCTGCCACTCCAGCTATTTTCTTCCCCCATTGCTTCCGCCTCCTCCTGCTTATCTGACAGCCTCAATGCTGGGTGACTTAAGGCAAAAGGAGTAGTCAGAGAAGCAAGAGGCAGCTGTGCTGGGCGGGGAATAGAGCTGGAGTGACAGAGGCCTCAAATATGCAAATGCTCGTTACTTGGTAACAGAAGAACAGGCTGGCCATGTAAGGGTATTGCAGACTTGTATGTGACAGCGCCAAATGCACATTTAAATCGTTTGGGGGGGGTGGAGTGAAATCCCACCTACAGATTCCCTTTAAACCGTAACCACACTCACTTTTTTTTCCCCATAAATCAATAGCACAAATAAAAGAAACATGGCACTATATATTTAGATAGAAGAAAGGACCCTTTCTACATCTGTCACTTTCTCTCTGTATGGATGAAATAAACACTCAAATATGGATACAAATCTTACAGTGCAGGATTAAATTATTACCAACGATAAAACTATTGAGAGGGGATGACAAAGTCTAAAAGCAGAAAGTCACAATGAGGAGCCTCGGAGGCTTTAAATGCAGAGAGAAGAGAACGAATATTTTTACCCCCTGTAATTTCATAGCAGAGATACAGAAAAATGCCATGATGGCAGCATTCAGCCAGGAAGTGTGAGCAGCAGCGCAGTTCAGTTAAAGCCTGCCGTCAGATTGACAACATTGAAATGGTTAATAGCCGCGGCAGAAGCTCATCTCCGGCCACGTCAATTAATACTGCAGGTATTGGCCGTGTGGAGAGGATCCAGCTCCTGATCCTTCTCCACACATGTATGATTGCAGGGCCGATCATGTACGTGGCGTTGCGCTAAGGCGTTAAAGGCACGGTACCTGCTTTAGCTGACAGTTCTCAGTTTTCAGCTTCATTACATGTTTGATCTTCTGCTTTTGATTCTGATGCCCCAGCAGCTTGGCATACGCGTCACTAAGCTTGTTCAGTTCATCCTGAGCGGCGCCATGTTCATTAAGCAAGGCGTATTTTTCAGCTTCAAATGCATCCAATTGTTCCTGCAGTGAATTAACAGAGACAAACTGAGCAGCGGCATTAAAGAGAACCTGTCACATCCTAGCTGCCCTCTAGACTGCCCCCATAGCGTTGGTAGTGATGCAATGTGCATTGCTAACAAGCTGTTTTCATGAAAATTGGTGCAGCTATAATGATTTTATAATGTTTAGTATACTTATATCCTACCTGCATTTTCAGTCATAGGGGCGTGCTTGTCATATTCAGTCATGGGCGAGCGCAGCATTCACTCACTGCTGACGCCGTCCATGTATCTGAATCCTGCTCCCGGAAAGCGCTGATATTGTGGGGTGCAGGCGCACTTGTATATGTCTGGCCGCCTGCGCAGCAAGGCTGTGATTACCAGCTTCACCGCGCATGCGCTATGTTGGTTATGCTGATAATCATACAGCCTCACTGCGCATGCGCTGGGAATAGAGCGTCATAGCGCATGCGACCTTCCCAGCTTCACTGCGCTATGATGTGCTATGTTCCCCGCGCATGCGCAGTGAAGCTGGTAACCACACAGCCTCACTGCGCAGGCGGCCAGACATATACTAGTGCGCCTGCACCCCACAATATCAGCGCTTGCTGGGAGCAGGATTCAGATACATGGGCGGCTCCAGCAGTGAGTGAATACTGCGCCCGCCCATGACTGAATATGACAGGCACGCCCCTATGACTGAAAATGCAGGTAGGATCTAAGTGTATTAAACGTTATAAAATCATTATAGCTGCACCGATTTTCATGAAAATAGCTTGCTAGTGATGCACATTGCATCACTACCAACGCTATGGGGGCAGTGTAGAGGGTAGCTAGGACGCGACAGGTTCCCTTTAAATGGTTTACTTCAAGGTTAAATAAGTTGTGTAGTAACAAAGTAACAGGGCAGCACGGTGGCTCAGTGGTTAGCACAAAAAGCCTTAAAGCACTGGGGTCCTGGGTTCAAATCCCACCAAGGACATAATCTGCAAGACGTTTATATGTTCGCGTGGGTTTCCTCCAGGTTCTCCGGTTTCCTCTCACACTCCAAAAACACTGATAGGGAATTATTTCCCTGTTACCAGTTAGCACCTTGGAGGCAAGTATTTTTTTTTTGTACATTTATGCAGTAGGTTAAATTATTACAGAATTGCATTGTCATAAGTGAAAGTACACCAAAAACCTTCCACTTACCTTAAAAGGACGAACTTTATTTTGCAACTCCTCGAACATTGTGCGCCATTTGTTTGCTTCCAATAAAATTGCCTCATTAGATTCAGATTCTTTACTGTAGAAAGAAACAATTATATATAGATGCAAGACTCCACATATGCGAATAATTCCCAAAAGCTCTGAAATAGGAGGAGGAGATCTGTCAGAAGGAAACTTCCCGCCTCAAACTGTTTAAGTGGTCTTGTTAAATAGTACAAATGACATCTTTCAGAGAATATTATGATTATATATGCATGGGGGCGAGTTGTTCGGACAGTAAACTTTGTGACAGCACTGGAATCAGGGTCTCTTCCTACATTATGTTGCTCTCAGATGAGGTAGCAAAAACCTGGTGACAGATTCCCTTAATACATAGATAATTAAAAATATGTATAATTAAAAATAATTATATAGTGTAAGTATATTACTAATATGTATAATTAAAAATATTAAATATAAATTAGATAATAAATACCTTGTGTATTCATCTTTGAGCTCCTGGAGTTGGGATTTAAGACTTTCAAGTTCACCATTTTGCTCACCCGCCTCTTGTTTGGCCATAAGCAGGGACTTCTGTAGATCAGCAACTTGCTTCTCTAACCGTACACTTTCCTTGTGTGAAGACTCCTGCAGCTCATGAAGCTGCTCCTCCAGTTCTCTCCTGATTTTATCAGATTCAATACGCAGTTCATGAGTTTCCCTATTTTTTTCCGTCATTTCCTCAAGCTGCCGAGCAGTTTTGGAGGATTCTTTCTGAAGCTCCAGGACTTGAAGCTCTAACTCAAACACAGTTTTGCTTGATGACTTTTGCAGATCCAAAAGTTGCTTTTCCAATATCTCCTTGGCTTTTTTTGAGGCTTCCTTAAGGTCATAAAGTTGTCTCTCCAACATGTCTTTAGTAGTGGCTGCAATGTGCTGGAGCTGAGATTGATCATGCAACTGCTTTCCTGAGGTCTCTTGAAGCTCATACAACTGCTGCTCCAATATCTCCTTAGTTCCTTCCAGGACAGTAATCTGTTGTTCTAATTCTTTAGTCTTGGCTGCGTATTCTTGAAGCTGAAGGAGCTGCTTCTCCAATTCCCCCTTGGTCCTGGCAGAAGACTCCTGGAGCTCCAGAACTTGCTGTTTGAGCCCATCCTCTGTTTCGGAGGCCTCTTGGATCTGTACTAATTGCCCATTTAATCTGGTTTCCATGTTATTCAGTGACTCCTGAAGCTCAATCAATTGGTTTTCTAGTGCTGCCTTTGTCTGGAAGGATTCTGCCTGCAGATTACAAGTTTGCACTTCTAACTCTTGTATGACTTTTACTTTACTTTCAAAGTGTTGCTGTAGAAGTTTCCCATCATCTTCTGCTAAAGAGAGTTTCTCCAGTAAGCGAGCATTAGTAGATTTCAGCGACTCGATTTCTGTGGTTGCTGAAACCTGGATACTAAAAAAAAATAAAAATAAATAATATTTAAAACAATCACAACAACTCATTGCACTACCCAGTTTCCAATCGCTTAATTGCAGCAGTTACATTTGACAACTGCATCTAAAGGATTAACGTGCCTTCCATTCCATTGCTGACTGTATAACAGTGGATTGTTGTGCTGTATGGAGCAGTCGCAGCTCCCTCCATACATGCAGTGTACACATCTACCGTAAACTTGGGTTAGATGTTGCCATAGGATAAAGTGTTTGTTGTGCATTAGTTCTCCCCTTTCCCAGAAAAGTTGCACTGTAGGTAAAACACTAAATTACTTACCGGTAATGTGATTTTCCTGAGCCCATGACAGCACCACAACGAGAGAGGGGCTCTGCCCTTCCAGGACAGGAGACCTACAGAATAAAAGGGCGGCGCCTCTCCACCACCTCAGTTGTTTACAGAGCATGAGAGGACATTACTTAATAGTTATATATCCCATGATTTTTCTTTATACACACCGTGTGAATCAAACACCACAAAGTAAATGAAGTGATCAACTTCTACCAGTGATGGAAGGTAATATAAGGGTGCTGTCATGGGTACAGGAAAATCACATTACCAGTAAGTAATTTAGTGTTTTCCCATCACCAATGACAGCACCACAACGATTTACAGAGAAAACTTTAAAGTTAGGGTAGGACCACAGCCTGTAGAACAGTTTTCCTAAAGGAAAGGACAGCAGAAGATCCCAGATCAAACCTATAGAGTTATTAACAGCAATATTGCCTTGTTCAAAGTTGTGGCCAGACTGCTCATTAATTTTGACATTTAGCAGGATTCCTTATTCTACCTTGGGAGACCACAACTCTTACTCACTGCCCAGTGAGTTCTGCAGCACTCGATGGATCTGCCCATAATCCCGAAATAGTTGAGGTATACAATCAATGCCTTTTCCTTCTATATGCGAGTTGTCCTAACTATTATAACTCTCCATAAAGCCTTAAGGCTCATTAACATCTGAATGGAAGGACACAAACTGAAAGCCTAAATCCTCATTTTATGCCAAGAACTATTCTCAGGAAATTTGATGTTTCATGTGAATTGGAACCTGATTGTATACCTCCTTAAATGCCTATATTACTATATAGCAATCTGGAATTGCAGATTTACTAGCAGGTCTTATAGAGTCCATTTCCAGTGATCTAACTCTCAGGAATCTGTACAGCCCATTCGGGTTGTAGCAAAACCTAGGTAGGCCTGGGTTAAATAATAGCTTTACAGGTCTTGATTAGGGCACCTGGAGAGCAGCACCAGAGCAGGCTAGGCGTTCACCTTAGTCAGAATGCTGGAAAGCAGAGCAGACTGTATGTGTCTTGGAGCCAGAGACACAGGCAAGACTCCACAAGTATCAGTGGTTGCCCTGGATAAATATTGTTTTGTTTGATCAAGCTGGGTTAGCTTAGCTGTATATAAGTAGTCAGGGTCTGTCCTATTTAGTCAGCGCTTGGACAAGACCAGAAATATTAATGTTTATGACTTCTATGCAACCTGTAAAAAGTAATAAAACTGCGCTTGATTGAAGCAAACCCACAATGGCTGTATGAGCACTAGTTGATGCCTCCTACCTTTAAGAGTGAAACCCTACAAGGTTTATTATTAACCTGAAAAACGAAAGATGCGCTCTTATTGTCACCTGCGTCCAACTGGCATTCCACCGAGCCAGCTGAGCACCAGCCAGGAATACTGCCACCCTCTGTCTCAAAATAGAGGCTAGGATATTTTTCCCCTTGAATTCGGTAAGCTTGCCATGCACAGTTTACAGCCGCTGAACTGTTTTGTCAGACATAAACTTAGTTGTGCAACCAGTACCTTTACAAAGAAGGACTATGAGGCACAGGGGCACCCTGAAGCACCGAGAGACACTGAGGCCCCATAAGGTACTAACAGGCACTATGATATGCTATGCCGTGTCATGAGGCGCTATGAAGCACTATGATGTGCTCTTTGTGAAGCGCAACGAGGCTTTATGAGGCACTGCACTCAGATTTTTATTTAAAAGTAATCCATCTGAATGAAGGATAAACCTTTACTTTGGGTGGTAAATGTCAACTGTCAGACTAGACCCACCCGAAGGAGCCAACTGATGAGACGCAGCTGGACAGCAGACTTCACAGAGACCATGTGCTGTCCTATGGATGGAGTAAACAGACTGGAGGACAACAGTCTGTTGTGTTAGTTTACCACAAAAATGAACCTCAATCTGCTCAGTAAATGTTAAATTCTGAAGCCCAATCATGAGGTTCTGTGCAGCTCAGACATGTGGCTAACTTTAGCCTAGAGGTCCAAGGTCTAGCTTCCACCCTGAAGCCAAATTTAAAGCACGAGGCCCTTGGCCCAGATGGAGTCTTACAGAGCACAAACACCCATTTTTGAGTTTTTCGCCAACTTCCTTCAGCCTTTCCTAGTAACCATAACAAGGAAAGGGCCCCATAAACAAGGTAGACATTCACGAAGATCACTCCCCACCAGCTGTACAGATTCGAACGCTGGACCAAGTCACAGGCCTGTTCCTCTCCATCCGGCCGTGCCTGAGCAATAATGGGGTGGCCAACCCCAGGCAGGGGCGCCTCCAATAGTGCGCCGATCAAAGCTGGAGCTGCCGACCCCAGACAGGGGTGCAGTTCCACAGCTGCTCTCACTGACGTGCAGAGCTGGAGCTGCCGACCCCAGACAGGGGCACCGCTCCACAGCAGCTTCTCCACTGATGCACGGAGCTGGAGCAGCAGACCCCAGGCAGGGGCGCCGCTCAGTCGTATCCAGATCTTCAACAGGTAAGCCTGTCTAAGGTTCTCCCATAAAGGACCATCCAGTACGCTTGTCATCAGGGCCGCAGGCTGGTACAAAACAGTAGCCGGAAACATGTTAGAAGACATGGGTCTCCGCTACTACTTTTTTCACCGTCGTGCGTCTTAGGGCACAATTTCTTGGATAGAGTCATGCGCAACCGGGATGTACGGCTGCCAGGCCACCATAAGGTAATGGTGTGGCTGCTGCTCGCGCCCGTCCAACAGAACAGGCCCCCTTGGACCCACTATGGCGCTACCAGGTCCCTGGCACCGGCCGCAGCAGAGACTGTGCCCTGTTGGAAACCGACTGGCCCAGGTCCGGGAATAATCTTCTCTTCTTTCTTCTGCAGCAGTTTTAACAAGGTTCCCCCTCAAGAACAGGAAACCAACTGAGGTGGTGGAGAGGTGCCGCCCTTTTATTCTGTAGGTTTCCTATCCTGGAAGGGAGGATCCCCTCTCTTGTTGTGGTGCTGTCATGGGTGATAGGAAAACTTTCCTTTTGAGATTGTATTAGTAATGATTCATAATAAAACTAATGCAGGTACCTTTCATATTCAGAAAGCTTAGACAGAGTGCTGTTGTGTTCTTCTTCAAGCTGTGAAAGTTCCCTTTTGTGTTGCTCTTTGGCTTTTTGTAGCTCTTGACTTTTCCTGGAAAATACATAGAAGGATGTTAGAATGATGAAGGGCTATGGAATAAATGCCAAAAGTTGTACAGGACAGACTTCTAGTAGCAGGGAGAAAGAAGACTCTGAAGTCATTACACCCTAGAGCAGAGGTCCCGAACCTGTAGCTCAAGAGCCATATGTGGCTAGTGGGCACGTGATGTTTGGCTCGAGGCTGTAAGCCAGCTAGCTTGGTGCATTAGCATCTCTAGATTGTGACTTGTGTAGCCCTGCACAGAAAAGCAGATCTGAATAGAGGCAAGATAGGAACCCCTGGAGCTTGGCACACTGCCTTGGTGTGATTTCAGTGTTAAAGCTTTGGCTGTCATTATACCGGTAATGGGGGCTCTGGATGTCACTACTGTGAGTGGGGCAGGAGCTGGATGTGGCTCACGACTCTTACATAGAGTGTGGCTCTCAATGTCAGAAAGGTTGAGGACCCTCTACCCTAGAGGGATGAGCAGGAACCAGAAGAAGAGGGATAGAAGGATAAGTGGAGCATGCACTATTTTGGGGCCTTTTGGGAGGCAGCTCCTGCACCCATCCATGATGTAGCAGATTGCACAGCAATTTACAGATGTAATTGATTCAATAATTTCAACATTAGCATGAACCAGATCTTCGGTCTTGCGCCACGGCCCCACTATCAGTATTTGGTCAGTATTATTTCTCAGGAGTGGGAGCCAAAACCAGGTGAGGAACAATCAGAGAAAAGGTATCATAGAAACAAGTCACCAATTCTGCATTTATCACCCACTCCTGAGAAAAAATACTGATAGTGGGGCCGTGGTCTTAAGATTATGCCTCATCAGAAAGGAGGGGCCAATAGAAAAAAAATATTGGTGAGGTCTCACACAAGACTCCTGTTATAAATAGGCCAATATTTTAATTAAAGAAAAAAAAAAGTTACATATTTGCTCCAGATTTTCTTTGACAATGTGTGAATAAATGAATAATATAGTACCTACTAAATGGATGAGGAGATTAAACAGATCTCATCACCATGTTGCTGAGGTGGTCTGTAGAAACCCTTACATGCTTCAATTTAATTTGGAAGGGTCAATCTGTCAGGAACTCTGCAGTTCGGGTGGACATGCCCTTAAAATCAGTTTTAATGTTGTCTGTTGCCATCACAACTCACCCTCGTAAAGTCTCTTCCAGGTGCGCAAGCTCCGCAGCCCTCTCCTTGTTAGCTCGCTCTAGATGGAGTATCATCTTCTCTGCCTCCACCTCCTGTTGTTGCAGCCTATCCAGCTCATCCAGTGCCCCCTCCAGTTCATCTTCCAGAAGGCTCCTCTCTTTCATCATTTCCTCTTGCACTTTCTGCAGTTCCATCTTGAGCGCACTGGAGGTATCCTGAGATGAATGAGGGGGGGGACAACTTATGGTAGTAACCAGGGGGTTGTCTCAAATTCAAAAAGGTAACATTGCAAAGTACTTAACTTTGTAATTTACCCCTTATTAAAATCCCTACATTATCAAGAATTTATCTATAAAATGCCAAAATTCAAAAATTCCTTTATTCTTATGTTACTGGACTCCTGTGATCCCAACCTGACCAGTTACCTAAACAATAAGTGCGGAGGAAGAAGATTCTGCTCTTTAGCCTGCTCGCACCACCCTGAAGCTGGCTGGATGCAGTCCTCCGATACTTCTCCCAAGCGGCTTCTCGGCAGGCAGCCTGGGAGACCATACGGTTCGGACCAGTGGTGATACTATGAAGCTGGTCTGAGCCGGCAATCTTCTGGCGTGCACCAACCCCAAGCAAAGCAAGAAGCCGGGGGCAGCAAGCTCCTGAAGCTGCATCTTGGACAAATTCAAGAACAAGGGCAGGGGTACAGATCTTACCATTTCCTTCTCCAGCAGCATTTTCAGTTCTTCTTCTTGCTTTTGTAAGGAGAGACGCTCTCCATCTCCTTGGCTCATATTCTGCTTCAGGGTTTCCAATTCTGCAGATAAAGTGTCCTCTCGTGTGCCGCTTTCTGCTAAGAGGCTTTCTGTAACATATGGGAACACGTTCATCTTAACACGTTGACTTCTATATATTAAAGCCTCGGCCACAGTAATCGAAGGCTTACCCTTTTCCTGAAGTAGTACAATATACTTGGCCTCCAGCTCCCTCATTGTGCCTGATAGCTCCTCTTCCTTTTGGATGAAGTTTTCCCTTTGGCTTTTCTGCTCCACCTCTTTCTCCTTTAGCTGCTCCTCAGCTTGGTCTAGAAGCAGCTTGTAGTTTTCAGCTTGTAAAATGAGATCACTGAAAACAGAGTTACATGTCTGCTCCACAGTAGTACAGAACATTCCGGAAACATCATGAGATCTTCCAAAAGTCCAACCTACCCTGAATCCAACAATGTATCACTTAGTTTACTGGGTGCAGTGGTTCTGACAGTTTTAGATTTCACAATGCAGTCGAGATGAGAAAGCCAACCCCGCCCACATCAGGCCCAGTATTTACATTGTCTATAGACAGTGAGCCGCTTATCACAGGAGGGGGCGGAGTTAGACAAGTGCCTACATGCTAGTCACAGATGATAATCAGGTGATAACACTTGCAGTGTAAGTGAACAAAAGCACACAGCTTCACAGGTCGCTGAATTCTGCGGTTTAACCTGTACCTCATGCTGTCCTCAGATTACATAGCAAAAACCTGTTGACCGGTTCCCTTTAATTTTCAGGTTTTGCTTCAAAATGGCCCTATAGTCCTTTATTACATCGCCATGGCTCGAGCTTGTTCACACAACCATATTTTCGGCCCGATATTTACTCTTGATTTCCCAAAAGTGAAGGTGTTTTATACCCCCAAAATACAAGCATCTTGCATCTAAAATTGGATACACTTATACCAAGTGTCTAGCAAGGAGCAAACATCTAATCCTTTCAGTAAAAATTAATTTTTGGTGCAATAATTTACCATTAAGTGTTGGTATGAAATGGGGAACAGCCCTTTTGCTCCAATTCATATCCATATATACACTGTACATAAATCTGAGGAAAGCATAATGTAGGGGCAGAGATCCCAATTCTAGGGCCCTTATTCCAAGAGCCATAACTTTATTTTTTCGTCCCCATAGCAATATAAGAGCTTTTTTTTGGGGGGGGGGGACAAGTTGTACTTTTGAATGACAAATAGTTATTTCATCATGTGGAGGTTCAGGAAAAAAGATCCAAGTGCGATGAAAAGGCAAAAAAGTGCAGTTTAATTTACCAATTTACAATGTTCACTATATGGTAAAACTGACCTGGCAATATGATTCTCCAGGTCAGTATGAGTACGCAGATACCAAACATCTATGAGTCCACCCCCCGCCTATACATTTAAGTGGTGAAAAACAATTTGGAAAATTTGTAAGAAAAATGTTGCCATTTTCAAACACCCATAGCGTCTTAATTTTTTCAGGATTTGGGGCTGGGTGATAGCTCAGGGTGCAAAAAAAATAAATAAAATAATAATAAAAAATAATAATATTATAATAAAAAAATAAAAAGTTGGCTTAATACCATTTTGGGGTAGATATGATGTTTTGATCACCTCTTATTGAAAGGTTGCACCAGGCAAAAAAAAAAAATAGTATTTTTGGAGTTTCGGTCTCTCATTACGTTGTTTACAGATTGGATTCATTTTATATTTTGATAGATCAGACTTATGAACACCGCAATATAATGTGTTTTTTTTACAGTCTTATTTTTAATAAGGCAAAAAGGGGGAGGATTTGAACTTTTTTCTTCATTTTTTTTTTTTTTATTTCCTTAGTGAATATAATAGTCTCCTTAGGCTGTGTGCCCACTATGCGTTTAAGAGTTTCCGTAGCGGCAATTCCGCTGCAGAAACGCTTAACAAACGCTTGGTAGAAGGTCTGCCATGTTCCCCAATGATAATCCGCATGTGCTTTGCACATGCTGCGGAAATTTCCGCTGCGGATTATCATTGCAGAAAAATCTGCAGCACTACCAGTTTTGCGTAATCGCGGTGTTTTCGTCGCCATTGACTTGCATTGAATCACTTAATATCCGCATGACTACATGTGCACATGCAGATATTAAGTGATTCAATGTGCGGTTGGTACCCGGGTCTGGAGAAGAGGAAACTCTCATCCAGACCCAGGTACCATAGCACCTGTAAAAAAAAGAATTTAAAATAAAAAAAAAAAATACATTATACTTACCTTCTGATGGCGCCCGGTCTCCACAGTGATGCGTCCTGGCTTCCCGGCAGCTCGATGGTCTAAAAGGACCTTCCATGACATCATTTAGTCATGTGACAGGTCACAGGACTAAATGAAGTCATGTAAGGTCCTTTTAGACCACCGCGAGCTGCCCAACACACCGGAGGAGACCAGGGGGCCCATCAGAAGGTGAATGTTTATTTTTTTACCATTCTTTTACTATAACTTGGTCACACTATATAAATCCATGCCGGTTGCATGGATTTATATAGTGTGACCAAGTTGTCAAGCGCTTTGCAAGTGATGCTAAAGTTGCTTGACAACCTGCATGCGAAAAACGCTTCACTTCCGCAGGTCCCTGGCAGGAAAAATTCATGTACAATCTGCATGAGTTTTTTTCTGCCAGGGAGATGCAGAAACACTCAGGAAAAATCCAGAGCATTTCTGCATCGTGGGCACATAGCCTTAGAAGATTTGAAGCAGTGATAGTCTGATCGCTTGTGCTGTACATGTGTGTATAAATTATTCTCTGTTATGAACGCCAGCCACAGGCCAGCGTTCACAGGAGGATCTTAATGACAGGTATGGTGGTCATCAGCAACCCATTGGCACCCCACGATCATGTGACAGGAGCACCGATGTTTGGGATGAATGACATTCTTCTGGCCGGTGCATGTTAAATCCCACTGTCAGTGACTGACAGCAGGATTTAACATGTTAAGAGCTGCGGGTGGATCATCGCTCCACCTGCGGCTGTTAAAGTGAGCGGGCCCACATCAAAGGCAGGGACATGACCTTTGATGCAAACATACGTCAAAGGTTGTGAAGGGGTTAGTTTTCATAGAATACCTACTGTCTAATGTAGATGTAGTAGAGCCACGTCTTCAGCTCTGTATCACCCCGCCCACATGGTGCATTGAGAGCAAGCTGCCAATCAGTGGTGGGGGCAGGGCTACACAGATTAGCCTGACTGCTGGGCATGTGAGCTATAGTCTGGCAGTGATAATCTCCTGCTGATAAAACACTGTTTGCATTGAAACTGCAGAACATATCTTAAGTGACATCCATAGAATCAGGCTCTCGACAGTAAGCGATAGCATGAAAAGGAATCTAACGGGAGTTTGAAACTCTGCTTTTTAATGCTAGGGCTATATGGCGAAATATATGTTGTATAACACTGAGACCGCAGTGTTGCGTTGTAATAATTTCCTAAATTCATGCACTGATTCACCGCCATTGTGACAGTTACAAAAGGTTTCCTATTCTATCCTTCTGGTGCAAATTGACCACAACTAACTTGCCATAGACTTCAATAAAAATTGTCTACGATTTGTTTTTTAATTTATTACTCAAGATCTTCTTTCTAATTTAGACATCAAATTGGTGTAGCACACCCCAGGTCACTGAGCAGCCATAGCCTAATACTGACTGTAGAAACGGACGTAATGACCGGTGACACACAATACTAGAGATCAGCAGTGAAGCAATGCACCAGCTCCTCCCAGAGCTCCAGCTATTCGGATAGTAACCTCATTTGCTCCAGCACAGCGGACAGCCTCTTCTCAGTCTCCGCTCTCTCCTGTACCAACTTGATCCTTTCCTCTTCTGTTTTTGCACTGGGTGAGGGAATATAAAAACATGACTTATTGAGGTGAAAGGAAACAGACCATTAACATGTAGAAATACCTCCTATACCAAGTGTAAAAAAACCAAAACAAGACACTACTTTCCTCTATTGTCTGCAGAAACTCTGCACCGAGCAGTAACGCACGCAGAACATTTAAAGGGGGTTGTCTGCTCCAAATCAGTAAGTCTGCAGTCAGTGACTGCAGACTTATGAATCACCCCCGTGCACGCACCGTGCGCTGCGGGGACTCGCCGATTTCTGTGCCGGCACCAGAGGCTAGGAGTTGTACATACTCCCGGCCAGTGGGCGTGGTCTTGCTCCACACTTGTATTGAGCATGGCCACGCCCCATCTAGCGATGCGGCAGTCCAGTGGGTGTGGCCGACTAGAGGGCGCTGCCTTGTTACATACAAGTGTATGCAAGCTTGGCCGGGAGTATGTATAACTCATACATACCCTCAGGTCCCAGCACATAATGGGGTTGGGAGGAGAGGGGTGGTATAGAAATATAAGAGGAGGTCCAAAGGAGTGGAGGGGGAATAGGAGGTAGGAAGGGAACTGAAGAAGGGGATGGGGCAGTGGAGAGCATCACTCCCCCCACTAGGTCTATGCCATGTAGTCTGCCAGTGATGCCACAAGTCTACTGATGTAGCTGGCTCTACAAATATATTTGTTTTCAAGGCTTTGCACATATACCTGTATGTTTGATCAGCATTTTTATACAAGATTTATCAATTATCCCTTGACTAACAAGTGAATCTAATTACAAATTTTCCGAGATACAAGCCGTTGCTTAGTCGATTTATCGTTTTATGACGTGCGCCAAGATCCAAGTTACGAGCTAACGAGCTTTGTTCTTCAAGAATGGGTTCTAAGAAAGTAATTTGTCCTGCCAGTTGCACTCTTGACCTTTTCTTGTAAATCATTTTCCTGGTGTGGACCAATTTTAGCACTGCATGCATTTGATATGGGGCTATACATAGGATAATTGTTATTTTTTGGCTTATGCTTCTGCTATTTTTTCTGTGGCAGTATGTTATTTCACATGTGCAGCAAGGTACAGTATACTGAACTATTATGTGCACTCTGCGGTGCTGGCTTTAGGGTTCAATATTTACTATATTTATATGTGGCCCTTTGATTATTTAACATTTTTTTTAAAAAAGTACAATAGTTTCACGTTTAATAGTTTTTTGCACTGTACATTACTGTAGGTTATTAATAAAGTTATTTTCTCATTTAAAAACACTGCGTGGTTTTGGAGGGCTGGAATGAATTAATAGCATTTCAATTCATTTTAATGGGGTAATTTCAATTGATATACGCACAAATTGAGTAAAGAGCTTGGTCACAGAAAAAGTTAAATTCGTAAGTCAAGGTATTACTGTACATGGGGAGAGGGGGGGAAACAAAACTCAAACCCCAGCACTACACAACTTACAGCTGCACCTCCAGCTGAGTAACTTTTTGTAGAGCTTCTTCTAGCTTTGTCTGAGCCTCCAGGAGTTTACGTTCAATGTCTTCAAGTCTGCCAAGGGTCTTTAAAAAAAAAAAAAAGAATGTTTCAACATTTGGTTTAGAATATAAATCTGCAAACTAAATTGCAGTATTGTGGAGCAGGCATAGACCTATGTGTGACTTCATTCAGGCTCATCAATAGCCAACACTTAATGGCTTCATCCTCTTAAGATCAGTGCCCATTGATGAACACTTGCATTGGCTTACACACCTATTTTTTTTATAAATTCACTGTAAAATAAAACCTCCATAAATAGCCCTAGGAGTTGAGCAAAACTATTCGCAGGACTTAGTAGCCATGTCGGTAGCCTATGGCAGCCAGAGCGCTGCAAATCTCCCATTACTGGCAACATCCTCCATTAATCAGAAGTGCCCAGGATGCCAGCAGCTAGTAGGAAGCTATGATCTAGACCAGCTGCCACAGAGAATCAATGTGGACACTGAGTCAGGGTCCTGAAAATTTGCTCAACTCTAATTAGAATAAGTATTTCCCATAGATAGCGACATGAAATTCTCACCAGATGTCAGTAACAACCCATCCAATCCACACAGGCAAAGAAATCAAACCTTAGATGTCCATAAATTGTGTAATAATGAGAAATGACACATGGAAGAAAAGTATTAAACACACGAACAAAGGGGTACAAGAAGCCATTGAAAGTCATGACACCAGCAGAAAGACGAAGTTACGTACCGGTAACGGGATTTCTCAGAGCCCATTAAAAGCACCATGGAGAGAGGAGATCCACCCTCTAAGGACAGGAAACCTACAGATAAAGGGTTGTACCTCTCTCCCACATCAGGTGATTTACAGACCAGGAGAGGACCTCCAGGGCATTATCACAAAAAATATATACTCATCAGAAACACCCTGTGACTATACATAAAAGAGTAAGTGCTCACCCAGGGAGGGAACATAAGGGTGCTGTCTTGGTCTCTGAGAAAACCCATTACCGGTAAGAAACTACGTCTTTCTCCTTCCCCCATGACAGCACCACGGAGAGAATTGCAGAGAATACTACTTTAGGGAGAGACCACTGTTTCCAGAACCCTTTTTCCAAAGGTGAGATCAGAGGGAGAACCTAGATCCAGAGTGGGCATTTCAGCAAGACCATGATGCCAAACACTGCCAAGGAATTGGTTTCAGAGAAAGAATATAAAGCTTTTAGAATGGCCCAGCCAAATCACCTGACCTGAATCAAATAGAAAATTTATGGAAAGAATTAAAGTTCAGAGAGAAGGAGCCCACAGGAGCTTCAGGGTTTGTGTGCAAGAATGGGCCAAAAATCACATCTGAGAAATGCATGCGACTAGTTTCTCCATACAAAAGTGTCTTTTGTACAAAGTCTTAAATAAATTTTGTGTTCAATACTTTGTCATTTCTCATTACACGTGCCATAGATATCCATAAATAAAAGTTTTGATTTCTTTGCCTGTGAGGATTAGATGCGTTTTTGCTGACATTTGGTGAGAATTTCATGTCAATAGCATCTTTAGAAATAGATTACACACACTAAATATTTTCTCTGATTTAAATAATATTCTGCAAATGGAAGTCCCAGCGATCCACTGCTTATCTACATCCAGCTGCTGGGGTAGCAGCAGGGTATATACCCGGAAAAGCAGGACTCCGAACACTGTAGTTGCCAGTCCCCGATGCTGCAGCTCAGCTCCCACTGAAGTGACTGGAGGCAGAGCTGCAGCATCCAAGAGTGGTAACTAGAGAGCACTGGAGCAGTTCAGGCGCTGCAGACAGTCAAGTGGTGGGGGTGCTGGGCCACCACTGATCTTACATGAACATGCCATCAATATGTCAGTCCTGAAAGTCACTAGTCAATTTCACATTAAAATAACAAAAAAAACGTATGCAAATCTATCTACAAAAATAAAAACTGAACTGCCTAAAGACCAACTTGTAATAATTTGTGCACTCACCAGACTCTGCTCAGATGTTGCGACTTGTAATTTGCCTTCATATTCTTCTTCTCGAGCACTTATCTGCTGTCCAAGATCCTGGAGAGGAAGGTAAAAGATTTAATTCAACGATTTGTGACACTGACGATTGACAGAGCAGATTGGCTGCAGTGTTGCTGACGTGACTGCTACAAAGGAGGAAGCGCAGCACTGAACCCGAGGAGGGAGATTACCGGCTGGTTTTATTATTTCTAACAGACATGGTATTCAGAATGCCAAGAAAACCCCTTTAAATTACCTGCATCTTCTGATGGGCATGTGATAGGTATGCCTCAAGATTCTTATTCTCTCCTTTCAATTCTTCAATTAAGACTGAAAGAAAAGGAACCCAGCGTTACAGAACGGCATTGAACAAAACACTGAGGGTCCATTAGAAGTGGATCGACTGAAGGCATTAAAGGACTACTAAACGGCGGTGGTTTAATAGCCGGTTTACACAGGCAGACCAAAGGTAATGCTCAGAGCGATCTGTATTAGATGGCTGGGTGTGAATAGGCGGCCCTGGTTCTCGGCAGCACGAGGTCGGCTTACACATGACAACGCCCCACCGAGAACCAAGAGCTTTTGCGCTGCACAAAAGACTTCACCAGATGAGTTGAGTTTCGCTGGTTCATCAGGTGATCACACAGATTGTGACGCGCGTTATTTACCCTTCAGCCTGACAACATCCAAACACATTTCACTCAGTCATCTGATTGGACAGGAAAGTGAAACCCCCACAGATCTAAAATGAAAGGCCCACCCTCAGGATCAGCTTTATAGAGCTGCAGCCCATTAACTACTAGCCAATATTGAAGCCACAATGTATCTTTCCTGGTAGCAGTACAAGGGTTTGCTTGTTTTTGAATTGTCGATACAATTTCAAGATGTATATGAAGTTTTGATCACCTTATTGCATTTTTTTTTGGGGGGGGGGGGGGGGCATGATGTGGCAAATAAAAAATACCAGATCAGGCATTTTGAAATTATCTGCCATTTACTTTTATTAAAGTTCTTTACATTTTAACCTGTCATGACTCGCTGGCTTAGACATTACTCTTATATATAGTTCTCTGTAAAGTTTAAGACTATTTAACCCGGTCTTCAGTTGTCGTCTAGCCTTAGCCATACACCACCCTAGAGGTCATTACTGCATATTCTGAGAGCAAAACCCTCATTACAGGGGTCATCACTATCATCACTGATGGGCTGCTTGTTCTCATTTTGATAAAATGAGTTCTCTGATTTTGATCTAGCAGTTCTCTGAATGCTGATCACTGCATAACCCCGCCCACACCACTGATTGGCAGCTTTATGTGTACACTGTGCATAGGCAGATAGTTGCCAATCAGTGGTGGGGGGCAGGGTTATACAGTGCTCATGAATATATACTCGACTACCTCGCAGCAGGTTTACTAGTCCACTAATGATAGTCTGCTGATAAAATCGGGTTATCAAAACAGCAAGCTCAGTAAGTGATACATCACTATGTTTTTAGTGATAAAAACCTTGTGACAGATGCCCTTTAACAGTGGGGTCATAAAGATGCCATTTTAAACAGTGCCAGCACAATGACTTGTGGATCTAGAGACTACGATTGGTGGCTTGGCTTTAACTTCTAGAAATTTGATATGACTTGTGATGTTACCTTGTGCTTGGTCAAGCTCCTTCTCCAAGAATGTATTCTGCATAGCAGCTTCATGTTGTCCCTCATCTGGAGGGCAGATAAGATGATATTTGCCATTAGTTACACACATCACCTGCCCACATCTCCCACACATTAGACTATGCATGCGTCACCGGCTCCTTCACAGACTGTACGGACGGCTGAAATGTAAAGGCCTCCGTACACATCACACGTAAGCAGACCCGGCCCACCATCCATTGTGTACGGCGTCCTCCAGTTGCTCTTGACAAGTGACTGAGAAGCAGCCGGCACTTAGACCACATCTCACGTGCCACCATCAGAAGGCAAGTGCACGCTAGCTTCAGTGACGCGGCTACCGCTGCCCTACAGATCTGGCTAGCTGTACAGCAGGGACCGGACCCGTCAGTGGCACCCCCCTATACAGCAGGGTAGTAAGTACATCAATTCACACCTACCTAGAAGTGTATTCTTTTCTTTCAGAGACTTCACATCGGCCTTTGACTCTGCCAAACTTGCTTGCAGCATCTGGATTTGACCTACTAAATTTGCCTGAAGACCATTAATTTCCTTGACAAAGGAAAAAAAAAAACACAACTTTAAAAGTCATTGGATTTCCTGGAAATGATGGGTGGGCCGGGACTGTCCAGTAATAGATAATGCCGCCCCTTTAGTGATGTGAATGACCGCTATACTTGGCTGCACTGATTGTCACCAGGCTATTGCAATGTAATCTGAGAGCAGCATGAAGTAAGGGCCAAGACCCGGATTCTAGCGGTGTCACTTACTGGTCTGCATGCCGTAACTTTGATAAAATGACAGTTTCCTCTTCTGCATTCCCTATTCACACCAGTGCTGGGTGGCTTTCTGCCAATCCATGGTGGGGTGGGGGGATACACAGAGCAGGACTATGACACAAGACAACTAGTCCTCTAATCTCCTACTGAGAAAGTAGATTTTGACACAGCAACAAACAGCTTAGTAAGAGACCCGTCACAGTCCCTTCATCATGCTGCTCTCTGATTACACGACAAAACTTGCTGACAGATTTCCTTTAATTAAGCCGACATTTGAAGAGATGCTAGAAGTGGGAGCGCCATGATTTAGAAGAAAAACCAGATGACCAGTTCTCTTTAGAAAAACCAAAACACATTCAGAAATACCATACCTGCGGATATCGGGTTAAACTGCAGGCAAAATGGCATTTAAATCACGTCTGGAAACTTACTGAACGCCACCCCACTTCCCCCATATGCCTGGAAGAGCCCAGCTGCAGGGAGAATGCAACTTCATTTTCTCCCTGCAACTGCTGTTAGTAGGCAGACAGGATTGATAAAATGGTGTTTTTTTTTGTACATTATAATTTTCTTTTATTTGAAGGGAGCCCAGCATAGATGAAAGCACAGAACATGTGGGGGATGGTCTGCTTCATATCAAAGAGCAGCATAAAAAGATTATAGCACCATGTAAATACTGTCACCGATAAGAACTCAGACGTTTGGGCAAGTGAAAAATACACCGAGGGCTCAAATAGCGCAACACAAATTCTGAAGGCTCCCACCCTCCTGACACCAGGTCTACAACTGCAGACTCATGCCATCTGGACGATGGGTGGTGGGGAAAGACTCCACGTTACTCTCCCCAAAACAAGCCACAGGATACACAGACACGCATTAGTCGCCTGAGATTGGAATATTTCAGGCTTGTTAGAGCATTTTTAATAGAGGAAACCAATCACCTTGGAAAAATTACATGTACCAGTAGATATAGGGTTAATCTACAGGTAAATCACGTTAAGGTTATGTTCACATGAGGCTTTATGCAAATTAAATGTAGCTTTTTGCAGCACCAGCAAAAGCCATTTCAGTAATCTCTTGCAGCTTTTTTTTCTGACTGAATGAGAACGGCAGCGAACGCTCACACTACTGCGATCGCTCCGGGCACACCTGTACGACAGGCCGTGGCTCCTGGAAGGAAGCAGTCCATTTTCTCCCAGTAGCAGCACTTCCGGTAAGACGTCCACGCAGCATTTTAACGTAATTGACCTGCAGACTAACCCTACAGCTGCAGGTATATAGCATTTTTTTTCCTCAAGGTGATAGGGGGTTGTCCAGGGAGTGGACAACCTCTAATGCCAAAATATGCTATCGCATAATTATCACTGAAAGGCGTGACCTCTGGGATCAGCAACGATCCAAAAAAATGAAGAGGTCAATGCTACACAGCAAGGCCATGTTCAGACAATGAGGTTTTTTTACACCGTTTTTGAAAAAAAAAAAAAACGCAAGTGGCCTGGCCCATTTTACTTAATGGGTGCAGAAAATCTGCAACATCAACAACTCACCAAAAGCTCTTCATGGGAACGTAGCCCAAAGCTTCCGAAATGAGCAGGGAACTATGAACTGGCCAACGACGCAGCTGCGATACGCCATTATTACTGAGATGGGAATATCCCTTTAAAATGAAGTACTTTATAGCAAACAGAACCACGAGCGGGGCGACTAGGATAAGTCACGTATTCAAGTCTGAACCAAGGGAAGGAGGAAACGTACGAACACAAACCTTGTCTTTTGCATCCACTTTAATCTTTGCTTCCATTAGTTCAGCACATAGACTGGTAATCTTTCGCTTTGAGCTGTCATCAGAAAACTAGAAATGGGAGAATATCACAAGTTATTCACGGGCTCGTACATTAAGGTCTGACACCCTTCCATTTTAGCAGTGTTACAGTCTACAAGGCAAACGTATCATGAATTATGCCCCTCGGAGGAAGGTGGATAAAGTGCCAATAAAGCTGGCTTCCACATTTGTAACATCAGCCACTAATTTAGTAGTTGTCACTGTACGGCACTATGTGTACTATAAAGAAGAACGTCCCATTCTGGCTAAAGGAGTCCGTCACTGAAGTTACTGGCATGTGTAAAAAGCCCTTTGGTGCTCGTGGTCCTACGCCAACACCCACACTTCTATGCCACGGCAGCTGAGAATTGGGACAATTCTAAATTTAAAGAAAAAACTGTTTGCAAAGACGGTTCGGATGCCAACGCTTTGGGTGCTTTTATGCCTTTACCTTGGTTTTTAACATGTCATTTGCTCTGTTCAAGTCAGCAATTTGCCTTTCCAAGGATGCGATGCTTGCAGCAAGGGAAGATTTTTCCCGCACAGCAGAGGCCACCTTAAGCTCCGTCTTTTTGAGTTCTTCTTCCAATAGTTGAAGTCTCTTATCCTGATCAGCACGTTCTTTTAAGAGAGCACGGATCTAAGAGAAAAAATAAAAAGGCGGCGTGGGGGATGAAAATGTAGAAGTAGAATTTGAAGACTTTAAAAAAAATAAATAAAGATATAGGTTTTCAGCAATAAAAAAAATCAGGGAACCTTCCTTTTAAAAAGTGGACCCCAGGAGGGTTGGAAGGATGAGGCCAAATTAAGCACCTCTTCAAAATAATTTTTGGATTTAGCAGAGGAATGGCTGCATAATGTGACGTTCTCAGGCTTTACCAATTATCCGTTATGAGGCTCAGATAGGCCACCAAACCATATATTGGGGTGGGACAATATTGCATCTGCATGGACCAGGAGGTAAAGGTTCTTCTTGAATAGACGACTGAACTGATGAGTCCTCTCTACGATAGATCGGTGCAGTGCCAACATCTGGCGCCCCCACTGATCAATCGAAATCTGTCAATTGCCTTATGAGGTAATAACTCTGGAACGCTTCAACGGATCCCCCTGATTCGGAGACTGTTTTTTGGGACATATTGTACTTCATGATAGTGGTAACATTTCTTTGATATCACTTGTGTTTATTTGTGCCGAAAAAAAATAAAAATAAATAAAAATCAGAAATCTGGTGAAAATTTAGAAATTTTTGCAATTTTCAAACTTTGAACTTTTATGCCCTTAAATCAGAGAGATATGTCACACAAAATAGTTAATAAATAACATTTCCCACATGTCTACTTTACATCAGCACAATTTTAGAACCAACCTTTTTTTTTTGTTTGGAAGTTATATGGGTTAAAAGTTGACCAGCGATTTCTCATTTTTTCAACAAAAAATGACAAAACCATTTTTTTTTTTTAGGGACCACATCACATTTTAAGTCACTTTGAGGGGTCTATATGACAGAAAATACCCAAAAGTGACACCATTCTAAAAACTGCACCCCTCAAGGTGCTCCAAACCACATTCAAGAAGCATATTAACCCTTCAGGTGCTTCACAGGAATTTTTGGAATGTGGAAGAAAACCAAAAAAAAACCACACGAACATTTTCTTTATTTTCACAAGGATAAGAGGAGAAAATGGACCCCAAAAACTGTTGTACAATTTCTCCTGAGCACGCCAATACCCCATATGTGGGGAAAATATACTGTTTGGGCACACGCCAGAGTTCAGAAGGGAAGGAGCACTGTGTGACTAACAAAGCTGGCTGGAATCGAGAGCAGACACCATGTTGCGGTTGGAGAGCCCCTGAGGCGCCAAAACAGTGGAGCTCCCCCACAAGTGACCCCATTTTGGAAACTAGACCCCTCAAGGATTTTATCAAGGGGTATAGTGAACATTTTGAACCCAGAGGTACGACACAGAATTTGATAACATTAGGTCATCATATTGAATAAGTTGTCATTAGTCTTGAGCGCAAGTGCTCGCTACTTGAGTTTGCATCGGGTACTCAGGTGTGCAAGTTGTTAGGCACCCAAAAAAACAAAACACACGTGGGGATTGCTTGTGCATGGCAGGCAATCCCCACATGTTTTTTTTGGCTGTATAACAGCCACAATGGGGTGGCGACTCGAGCATGTCACTCCAGCACCCGCTATACTCAGTGCATACCCGAGCATCCGATGCAAACTCCAGTAGCGAGCACTTGCGCTCAACACTAGTCGCCATATCATCATTTTTTTTTTCTTTACTTTTGAAAAAAAACACAACCCCAACGTTAAACAGCTTTATTCTTTGGGTCAGTACGTCTAGAGCGATACCACACACACACACACATATATATATATATATATTTATGTTTAGTTGTTTTTACACAATAAAAACTATTTTATAGAAATTAATTTTTTTTTTTTTACATTGCTTTATTTTGAGAGCTATAACTTTTGAGCCGTATGGCTGCTTGTTTTTTGCGGGACAAGATGACGTTTTCAGCGGTACCATTTTTATTTACATTCGTCTTTTTGATCACGTTTTATTCCATTTTTTGTTATAAACAAAATGATGCTTTTTTTTTTTTTTTTTTACAGTGTTCACTAAAGGGGTTAACTAGTGGGACAGTTTTATAGGTCAGGTCGTTTGACGCAGTGATACCAAAAATGTGTGAATTTTTCTTTTTCGGAATAATATTTATGGGTACAGTACATTTATTTTTTGGGATTATTTCTTCAATTTTTTTTTTTTTCCACTTTGTCCCACTATGGGACTTTTTTTTGTAGGCTGATCGCTTGCACAGCATAGGGATGCAGAAGCATCCCTGTGCTATGCTGGCTGTCAGCCCTGCAAAACACAAGTTAGATCGTGCACTGCGCATGATCAATTTCCTGATGCCTGGTGACCCAATGTAGTTATGACGACATCCAGGTCATGATGGGGACCCCGATGCAAGGTAAAAAAATGCTGTTTTTCCCCTCTCCTTGCTCCTAGAATGCTGCGATTAAATTTGATCGCAGCATTTCAGGGGCTAATGCGCCGGGAGCGGTGGGGGACCGCTCCTGGCACATAGTACTGGGTGTCAGCATCTGCTGACATCCTGCGGCGATCTGTGGGGGGTGCGATTGGTGAGGCGCAACACATACCTGGCCATTAAGGCCCAGGTCACAGACGTATTATTATGCCTTACATCAAGAAGGGGGTTAAAAGGGACTGTCCAGGTTTTTCATTAAAGTCTCCAGTCAATATCTGCAGACTTATCAATCCTCACAGGGCACAGTAGATTCTCAGTGATGGCGGTGAGACCGAGCAGTCATGATGGCAGGTATATGCGATATGCCTACTCCCGTCCACATCCCGACTAGACGTGAGCAGCCGTGCAAGTCTAGTGCTGCCGACACCGGAGAATCCGCTGTGCATCGCCAGGACTCACAAGGCTGCAGTCACAGAATGAGTGCAGGAGATGGTGAATAACCCTTTATGCTCCTCAACAAGGGGGCAAATATACAAGCGGAAAACATTACAAAGGCTTCATTATAGTAGGAGATAATTTCACATCATAGCCTCATCACCTCTTTTTCCATGGCCTTCTGTTTCTTCGTCTCCCGGATGAATTCGGTGTCCCTCTCAGGTTTCTGTCTCAGGTTTGGCTGTGAAAGACATTGCTGTGTTACAGGTTCACCATCTTGACCAGTCTAGGAAAGCACTTAACCCTTTAAGCAAGATCACTTTGTTACAGATGAGGTCAATAATAACCAAGATTGCAATGATGCAGGAACTCAGGAATGGATGATGTGAAGAGCACAAATCAGTGATATTACTAAAGTCACTAGAAATCTGTCACATACAAGCAATAGTGACGCCCAGACCCTCAGACTCCAGCAGTAAACTGCAGCACAAGATGATCATATACTACAAAGGTTATACTTCAAGACTCACCTTTTCCCTTTAAAGGAGTTGTCTGGCTTAAAACTAAGTCTGCAGTCACTCTGTGGTCTGCTCTGAGGATTCACAAGTCTGCAGACTCAAATTCTCCGGTGTCATCGCCAGGAACGGCGGTCATGTTGCCGCAAGTACCCAATATGCATACTCCTGGCCACAATCCGACTAGACTGTTTGCAGCCTCACTCAATACACTTGCATTGAGCAAGGCCATACCCATCTAGTCATACTGTGGCCAGGAGTATGCTTATCACATACCTGTGGTTACATGACCACCATTCCTGGCACTGACACTGGAAAATTTGCTGTGTGTTCTGAGGAGTCTCAAGTCTGCAAACTTGTAGTTTTAGACCAGACAACCCCTTTAAGGATCAGATTTTGAGTGATTTTTCAATCAAGTTACAAAGCTTACTTTAAGTCTATAGACCTCAATTTACTCATTAGGCATCTACTTAGAGACTAGAGATATATGCAAGAATTATTTTAAAACCACCTGCAGTTTCCCTATAGTCTGTACAAATCCACTGAGAGAGCATTTTGAGGTTGAAAATAAATCTAAAATAATGTCGTTGCTCAAGTATGAACACCCTCTTCTACGTGAAAATATTAGTCAGTATACAGCTGCCATCATTCACAGTGATTCTGATTAACCCCAGCTGTTCTAGTAGGATTTTCCTGATAATTTTGTAGTTGCATTTTATATTAAAGTTCATGATAAACTGCTTACAACACAGCAAAGGGATCTCATTGTTAAGTTATTATAAAGGATACAAAAAAAATAAAAATGTTTCAAAGCATTAGATATAACATTGATAAATGAAGGAGGGATCTAGCTCATAAGCTTAGTTCATGACTAAGGGTGCACAGACACCAGAAACCCATAGATGCCATCGCTACCATGAAGATTTTATCTGTGAGCCTCTGTACTATAGTCACCTGAATAAAGAACAACTGTTTGCCTATGAGCTGCAGCCCTCCTTCATTCATCAGCTCTTTATCCACACTAAGGCTAAGTGCCCACGTAGCGTTTTTGCGGCGTATTTACGGCCACGAAAACACTTGTAAAACAGTCTGCCATGCAAAGCAATGTGAATTCGGATGTGCTGTGCACATGATGCGCTAATTTGCGCGCCGAATTCGCATGGCTTTGCAAAAGGCAGCATGACCATTTCTACCGCGATTACTCTGCAGCGTAATCGTGGTGCGTGTGGTACCCGGGATGAAGAGGAGACTACAACTCCTCTTCATCCCGGCTACCGCGCGGTGAAAAAAAGAAATAAAAAAGTTAAAAATAAACAAAACCTGTATATTCACCTCTCCGGTCTGCTCCCCGCCGCGTCTTCTCTCTTCAGCGTCCCGCAGTGTACTGTCAGGACCTGCGGTGACGTCATTTAGTCAGCTGATGGTCATGCGACCGCTGACGTCGGCGGTCAGGTGATGGTCGCGTGACCATCAGCTGGCTAAATGACGTCACCGCAGGTCCTGACAGTACACTGCGGGACGCTGAAGAGAGAAGACGCGGCCGGTAGCAGACCGGAGAGCAGACCAGGGGCCGATGGAGAGGTGAATATACAGATTTTTTTTGTTGTTTTTAACGTTTTAAATTCTTTTTTTCCTATAGATGCTGCATTTAAAGCATCTAAGTTGTTCATACATTATAAATCCATGCCGGTTGCATAGATTTATATTGTGTGATCAACTTGTCAAGCACTTTTCCAAGTGATGCTCAAAATCGCTTGGAAAAGTGCTTGAAAAAAGGCATGCAAAAACACATGTAAAAACGCTGAAAAAAACGCATGTAAATCTGCATGTGTTTTCTTCTGCCAGAGGCAAAAACGCTCTGCATCAAATCTGCTACATGGGCACATAGCCTAATACAGAGTGTTTCTCTGTGCTCCGGATAACAGGGACACATTAACGGTGAGCTGGAAGTCATTTTGTCTATTAGATATACCACAGAATACTTTGAAGAAGAGGCTTAAATTTAGTTGGCCAGTGACAGTTACCTAGAACTGGACATCCCTCAAAAATTTATGAGAAGACCAGAAAAATCAGCCTGGGAGACAGCCAAGAGGCATACAGCAACATTAAAGGAGCTGCAGGAATTTCTGGCAAGTACTGTTTGTGTACTGCACGTCTCAAAAAAAATTCCCATGTTCTTCATATGCCTGGAAAGTTCTAAAATTATTTTGCTTTGTTAACATGACAAAAAAGTGGCATTTTAACAGGGGTGTGTAAACTTTTTATATCCACTGTATGAGCGACCGTGTCAAACACCTTTGCAAAGTCTATATTCACAGGTCTCCCTCAGTCCAGTTTTCTACTCACCTCATAAAACCAATTAGTTACTTTAAGAACTTCTGTCCTTAGTAAAGCTATGCTGCTTATCACTTAAAAGGAAATCTGTCAGTAGGATCAACCCTCCTAAGCCATCTATATGGGTATTAAAAGGGGATATTTGGGACTTTATGAAAAACAAAAAAATGTGCCTAAGCACTAACAGGCAGGCAGTGCTGTTCTTCGCTGGCACACTGCTCTTGCTGGGGATTCAGCTGCCTCTCCTGACGTCACGTACATAGATTGGCGGCTTCTTTTCCGCTTTGCTCTGTTGACGGGGAATGGTTTCTGATATTATTCTGATTGACAGCCAGCTTTTCCAGTTAGGTAGCATGAATCCGGCTGTCAATCAGTATGATGTTGAAAGTCCCGCCCTGGCAACAGAGCAGAGCAGAAAAAAAGCCACCGCTCTGTTGATGTGACGTTAGCCAAATGGCTGGTAGGACCGCTCTGTGCCAGTGAAGAACAGCACCGAGCACAATAGGCAGGTAAGGTAGGTAGCAACTACCTGCCTGTTAGCGGTCCATTTTATACCAACTCCATCAAAATGGACACAGGCTCCAACTCCACAGCCCTAGGTGGCACCCCCTATTCAGCGCTGGCTTCACTCTCCTATGGACGCAAGTCATATCAGGAGGAAGGGAGATCTACGGCTGACCTCAATTCCTCTGGAAGTCTGGATTTGTCCGAACAATTGAAGAATGAAACCAGCTCCGGTTGGCTGTGATCCCCAGTAGAGCCAGCGCAGACACAGCTGAATGGCGCCGGAGGAGAGTAGAAGTGTTATTATATGGAAGGGGAACAAAAGGATTCAGAAGGAGTACTCAAGTAGTGGACAACCCCTTTAAAATTATTTTCTACCATATATTCCTGTACAAGCCCATTGAAATGTTTTTCCCTAGATGGGATGTTAAGCTTACTAGTCTATGATTACAGGGAAGGACCTTAAGCTCTTTTTGAAAATATGCCCCACATTAGCTTTGCTACAGTTGCTCGCTTTGTACAGCACCAATCACTAGAGGGCGCAGCAATAGCTGAGCCAAGTTCTTAACCCCTTACAGACATCCAACGTACATGCACGGCAGCTCAAGTCGGAAGCAGTTGTATGGAGCAGACTCCCGGGTTGAGCTCGCCCCATACTCAGCAGATGGAGGCAGGTCCTGGCTAGAACACAGCCACTAACGGGTGGCATGAAGCACTGCCCACTATTGTTAACCTCTTAAATGCTACTGTTAGACTGACAGCGGCATTAACAGTGCATCGGCATGGAGGGCTGTCACTTTATGCACCCATCAGCGCACCCGTGCCGCTTGACACAGGTGTTTGGAGAGGGAAGTGTCCTGTCAGGTATCGTGAACATGCATTCCTCTGTTCACTGAACAAGCGGAGGAGAGAGTGCAGACTAAAGCAGGAGATAAAGGTTGAATCTCAGTCATGTAGAAAGGCCATCTCCTGCTTTAGTCCACACTCTCCTCAGCTTGTCCTGTGAGGTTTGGTGAATGCACATTCACGATTCCCTGACAAGACGCTGCCCTCTCCTGACGTCTGTCTCGAGCAGACGTCTTTATGCAGCCTGTCCTACAACCTCACAGCTGGGAAACTGCTGGGAGCGGACATTTAAAATCCTGATTGAGCACTAACAAAAGATTACCTTTCTGCTAAATAAGGGTATTTAGGAAGACTTGAAATATTTAGATATACTTTATTATTACTACATTTCTTAGAGCAAGGAACTGTGTGGACCAGTTAGTCAAATGATGCAGGAGGGGGAGTGGCGGCAGAAAAATAGAGAAGGGTGTATGCACCCCGGCTTCATCGCACACGACTGGGAAGGCAAAACCTTGTGAACATGCGAGATCAGGGATTTGACTGCGATGGGGGGCGTGGGAAAGCTTACAAGATGGGAGGCAGGACTTGGCTGGTGGAAGAAATGCCTCACTGAATTTGCCGAGGTAAAATGAGGCATCTAGTGTTCTCCAAACAGATATACCTCTATGGCACAAAGGAATTTGTTGTAACACAGGCCTATATAAAGTCAGGATGGCAGCTTAGAAAGGTAGAAGAGGTGATCGGTGCCCTTTACTAGCTGTATGATGGAAGAATCTTCACATCACAGATTCCCTGATGATCCCCCTGATTGTTACATGTATGACTAGAATAGGAAGGAGGGATCCTGGGAAGAAATGGACCAGGAGAAGATTTAAAAAAGGAGCTACTTGGGGTCAGTAAGGTGGGGCGGGGGAGAATTAGTTATTTTTATTTAAACCACTTGATGCCTAGTTCTTGTTTATTAGCATATAGAGCACAAGGGTAACAGTTATGACACTGTGTGCACAAAAAAAGAAGTAAACTCACAAAACCATTTATTTTTTTTTTTCGCTTGCCAGCCGTGTATCCAAAATGTAAATCACACTGATGGCTGGAGAGAATTATTCACTTACTGTTGAGCCAAGAGAAATATGCTTGCGAAGGCGCGCTGGGGACGTCGGCTCATCATCTCTGTCCGCACCCTGACTGTCAGCACACGAGTCTGCATGGTAAAGGGGAAAGTCATGGGATCTTACTGCAGAATTATACACGAGCTGGCATACCTATAGTAATACAAATACTTGTATACTAAATGACACATAACCTAGTAAATACATTCTGCATCCTGGTCCTAGTTACAGACCATTATAGCCAGGAGATGCATCTCCATCACAAATACTATTAGAATCAGTGACCGGTGCGGACAGCCTCCCATACACCCACCGCACAGACATACGGCAGGCACCGGTGAGGAGGGGTTGTTCCCCTCTAGAACGAAGCCGGATCACAACTAACCACTATCCATTAGAAAGCACAACCTGTCCCGTCACCCCCCCTCACGTACAGCGGACCCGTCGTCCCTCCCCCCCCTCACGTACAGCGGACCCGTCGTCCGTCCCCCCCCTCACGTACAGCGGACCCGTCGTCCCTCCCCCCCTCACGTACAGCGGACCCGTCGTCCCTCCCCCCCCTCACGTACAGCGGACCCGTCGTCCGTCCCCCCCCCCTCACGTACAGCGGACCCGTCGTCCCCCCCCTCCCTCACGTACAGCGGACCCGTCGTCCGTCCCCCCCCTCACGTACAGCGGACCCGTCGTCCGTCCCCCCCCTCACGTACAGCGGACCCGTCGTCCGTCCCCCCCCTCACGTACAGCGGACCCGTCGTCCGTCCCCCCCCTCACGTACAGCGGACCCGTCGTCCGTCCCCCCCCTCACGTACAGCGGACCCGTCGTCCGTCCCCCCCCTCACGTACAGCGGACCCGTCGTCCGTCCCCCCCCTCACGTACAGCGGACCCGTCGTCCGTCCCCCCCCTCACGTACAGCGGACCCGTCGTCCGTCCCCCCCCTCACGTACAGCGGACCCGTCGTCCGTCCCCCCCTCACGTACAGCGGACCCGTCGTCCCCCCCCTCCCTCACGTGCAGCGGACCCGTCGTCCGCCCCCCCCCTCACGTACAGCGGACCCGTCGTCCGTCCCCCCCCTCACGTACAGCGGACCCGTCGTCCCTCCCCCCCCTCACGTACAGCGGACCCGTCGTCCCTCCCCCCCCTCACGTACAGCGGACCCGTCGTCCCCCCCCTCCCTCACGTGCAGCGGACCCGTCGTCCCCCCCCCTCCCTCACGTACAGCGGACCCGTCGTCCCCCCCCCTCCCTCACGTACAGCGGACCCGTCGTCCCCCCCCCTCCCTCACGTACAGCGGACCCGTCGTCCCCCCCTCCCTCACGTACAGCGGACCCGTCGTCCCCCCCTCCCTCACGTACAGCGGACCCGTCGTCCCCCCCTCCCTCACGTACAGCGGACCCGTCGTCCCCCCCCTCCCTCACGTACAGCGGACCCGTCGTCCCCCCCCTCCCTCACGTACAGCGGACCCGTCGTCCCCCCCTCCCTCACGTACAGCGGACCCGTCGTCCCCCCCTCCCTCACGTACAGCGGACCCGTCGTCCCCCCCTCCCTCACGTACAGCGGACCCTTCGCCCCCCCCCTCACGTACAGCGGACCCGTCGTCCCTCCCCCCTCCTCACGTATAGTGGACCCGTCGTCCCTCCCCCCCTCACGTACAGTGGACCCGTCTCCCCCCCCCCCCCCCATGTACAGCGGAGCCGTCTCCCCCCCCCCCCCATGTACAGCGGACCCGTCGCCTCCCCCCCCCCCATGTACAGCGGACCCGTCGCCCCCCTCCTCACGTGCAGCGGACCCGTCGTCTCCCCCCCCACCATGTACAGCGGACCCGTCGCCTCCCCCCCCCCCCATGTACAGCGGACCCGTCGCCCTCCCCTCACGTACAGCGGACCCGTCGCCTCCTCCCCCCCACCATGTACAGCGGATCCGTCGCCCTCCCCTCACGTACAGCGGACCCGTCGCCTCCTCCCCCCCCACCATGTACAGCGGACCCGTCGCCCCCCCCCCCCTCACGTACAGCAGCATATTCCGTGACATTGCTGATTGGATCTGCTTTACCAACCTTTCTTCGCTCTAAATCGTTGGGATTTTTCAAATGACACGGGTCCCTTGAGGCCATCCGTCACCTTCACATCATAGGATCCTGGAGCCGGGGCACAGCCTGAAAATAAGATAAATACATTCAACTGTACAGATTGTCATTTTGTCTACCACAAGTGGTTTGCCTTTGCGGTATGACACAGTATACCTCTTTTTGCTCATGTTTACAGTTTGTGCGGCAAGGTCCCAACGTTTTGTGATGTATACTAACAGATAGGTCAGAAGCCTTCCTGACCTACAAGTAAAGATTTGCATTATTGAGCCAATGACGCAATACCCGGCAGTGCAGGAAGATGGCGCAGTGGAAACAAAGCAGCAGCAGCCGCCCCCAAGTATCAGGGATGGGTGAACAACAAGTCCAGCATTGGTGGCCTATTCTAAGGATAGATTGCAACACTCAAAGCTTGGAAAACCTAGAGGTGACAGAAGCCACCGTATAGCATCTGTCACAGGAATGCTTTAGCCATAGGCAATAATGGCAGATGTTTAAAGGGGTAGCTCCCTTTCAGGAAGTGAATGTCCCAGGCAGCAGATAGATAGATAGATAGATATATATATATATATATATATATATATATATATATATATATATATATATATATATATATATATATATATATATATATAAAAAAAAACTTTGTGCTTTGTTCACCTTCCCCTGGTCCACTGGTGAATCTATGTCGCTGTTCCTCATGTGTGGCACTGGCATCACAAAAAGTGTGGCAGCCAATCAGTGCACTCAGCAGCTCAGAAGAGTGGATCCCACCTACTGACAGCCACTGAAGTCACAGACTGACTGGACTGGTTGCCGTCAGTGAGCTCAGACGTGCTGTCAGTATGGTGGGCCCCTTTAGAGCTGCTGAGTGCACTGATTGGCTCCGGCACTGATGTCATTTTGAGAGCGTAGCAGCCAGTGCCAGACTAATGGAGCAACGTAGGAGCCGCTGGACCTGGGGAAGGTGAGAATAAACCCTTTAACTACATCTGGGCCGCCATCAACTAAATGTCCATGCAGTCTGTACTTTACTCTGCACTGATATTCTCCACCATTTTTTGGAAGATAACCTGAGCTGTAATGCAGGGTAAGAACCCTACACACGCGGTTCGTGCTCCGGGTCTGGAATGTCCAGTGTGCACAGGCTCCCATGTCCGGAACCTCCGGCTCTTGTGCCAGGGCGGCGCGGTGTCCTGCAGCAGCGGCCGGCTCTGCTGACCCCAGCGTGCACCGAGCCGCCGATCACCTCACCGGGGAGCTCACTACAGCCAGGCGCAAGAACAGGGCGCACAGCGACACCACCACACGGATAGCGGAGGCCTGCGCCCGCACATACCGACGTGCTCGTTAAACCGCTTCAGAGGAGCCTTGGGAAACGACATCTTCGCGGACTCCGGTACCGGCAGCGGCCAATCGCCACAACAGTCAGTAATCACAGACTTTCCTGTTCTCTCCACCTATCACCTTTAAAAACAGCGCAAAGAATAGTCCACCAATAGCAGAGCTGCTCCCGACCAGCAACGGGCGCCGCAGCCAATCAGTAGTGTCTCTCAGCCATCCAATCACATTATGGACCAGTACTAAGTGGGTGGAGACTGATGGAAGACGCTAAAGACGCTAGAATGGAGGGTAGCGTCTAGATTGGAGTTGATTCCTTGAGGGGGAGGAGTGATTTCATTCTATCATGACGTCACCGGAAGGGGCGGGGCCTTCTTTGTCCAGCGGACACTATTGCACCTGCAGCTGCTTGAGTGCGCACATTGTGCCTAGACAGGATGTTTGGTGATGAGGAGCTCGTGTTCAGCGTTGTGCTGTGAGGACTGAGGTGGGGAGAACTGACCATGTGAATAAATGCTGAGGAGGCATAAAGGGGGCTGTGTGAGGAGGCATGGAGTATATAGAGGAGCATCCAGGAGGCTGTGTGCCTGGTGTGAGGAGGCACGGGTTATGTAGAGGAGCATCCAGGGGCTGGTGTGAGGAGGCATGGGGTATGTAGAGGAGCATCCAGGGCCTGGTGTGAGGAGGCATGGGGTATGTAGAGGAGCATCCAGGGGCTAGTGTGAGGAGGCATGGGGTATGTAGAGGAGCATCCAGGGGCTGGTGTGAGGAGGCATGGGTTATGTAGAGGAGCATCCAGGGCCCGGTGTGAGGAGGCATGGGGTATGTAGAGGAGCATCCAGGGGCTGGTGTGAGGAGGCATGGGTTATATAGAGGAGCATCCAGGGCCTGGTGTGAGGAGGCATGAGGTATGTAGAAGGGCATCCAGGGCCTGGTGTGAGGAGGCATGGGTTATGTAGAGGAGCATCCAGGGGCTGGTGTGAGGAGGCATGGGTTATGTAGAGGGGCATCCAGGGGCTGATGTGAGGAGGCACGGGTCATGTAGAGGAGCATCCAGGGGCTGGTGTGAGGAGGCATGGGTTATGTAGAGGGGCATCCAGGTGGCTGGTGTGAGGAGGCATGGGGTATGTAGAGTGGCATCCAGGGGCTGGTGTGAGGAGGCATGAGGTATGTAGAGGGGCATCCAGGGGCTGGTGTGAGGAGGCATGGGTATGTAGAGGAGCATCCAGGTGGCTGGTGTGAGGAGGCATGGGGTATGTAGAGGGGCATCCAGGGGGCTGTGTGGCTGGTGTGAGGGGCATGGGGTATGTAGAGGGGCATCCAGGGGGCTGTGTGGCTGGTGTGAGGGGCATGGGGTATGTAGAGGGGCATCCAGGGGCTGGTGTGAGGAGGCATGGGGTATGTAGAAGGGCATCCATGGGGCTGTGTGGCTGGTTTGAGGGGTATGTAGAGGGGTATCCAGGAGACTGTGTGGCTGGTGTGAGGGGGGCATGGGGTATGTAGAGGGGCATCCAGGAGGCTGCGTGGCTGGTGTGAGGGGGTATGTAGAGGGGCATCCAGGAGGCTGCATGGCTGGTTTTAGTGGGCATGGGGTATGTAGAGGGGCATCCAGGGGGCTGTGTGGCTGGTGTGAGGAGGCATGGGATATGTAGAGCGGAATCCAGGGGGCTGGTGAGAGGAGGCATGGGGTATGTAGAGCGGCATCCAGGGGGCTGGTGTGAGGAGGCATGGGGTATGTAGAGCGGCATCCAGGGGGCTGGTGTGAGGGGGCATGGGGTTTGTAGAGCGGCATCCAGGGGGCTGGTGTGAGGGGGCATGGGGTTTGTAGAGCGGCATCCAGGGGGCTGGTGTGAAGGGGCATGGGGTTTGTAGAGCGGCATCCAGGGGGCTGGTGTGAGGGGGCATGGGGTATGTAGAGGGGCATCCAGCGGCTGGTGTGAGGCATGGGGTATGTAGAGGAGCATCCAGGGGCTGGTTTTAGGGGGCATGGGGTATGTAGAGGGGCATCCAGGGGGCTGTGTGGCTGGTGTGAGGAGGCATGGGGTATGTAGAGCGGCATCCAGAGGGCTGGTGTGAGGAGGCATGGGGTATGTAGAGCGGCATCCAGAGGGCTGGTGTGAGGAGGCATGGGGTTTGTAGAGCGGCATCCAGGGGGCTGGTGTGAGGAAGCATGGGGTATGTAGAGCGGCATCCAGGGGGCTGGTGTGAGGGGGCATGGGGTTTGTAGAGCGGCATCCAGGGGGCTGGTGTGAGGGGGCATGGGTTATGTAGAGAGGAAACAGGGGCTGGTGTGAGCAGGCATGGGGTATGTAGAGGGGCATCCAGAGGCTGGTGTGAGGAGGCATGGGTTATGTAGAGGGGCATCCAGGGGCTGGTGTGAGGAGGCATGGTGTATGTAGAGGGGCATCCAGGGGCTGGTGTGAGGAGGCATGGGTTATGTAGAGGAGCATCCAGGGGCTGGTGTGAGGAGGCATGGGGTATGTAGAGCGGCATCCAGGGGGCTGGTGTGAGGGGGCATGGGGTTTGTAGAGCGGCATCCAGGGGGCTGGTGTGAGGGGGTATGTAGAGGGGCATCCAGGGGCTGGTGTGAGGAGGCACGGGTTATGTAGAGGAGCATCCAGTGGCCGGTGTGAGGAGGCATGGGGTATGTAGAGGGGCATCCAGGGGCTGGTGTGAGGAGGCATGGGTTATGTAGAGGAGCATCCAGGGGCTGGTGTGAGGAGGCATGGGTTATGTAGAGGAGCATCCAGGGGCTGGTGTGAGGAGGCATGGGGTATGTAGAGGGGCATCCAGGTGGCTGGTGTGAGGAGGCATGGGGTATGTAGAGGGGCATCCAGGGGCTGGTGTGAGGAAGCATGAGGTATGTAGAGGGGCATCCAGGGGGCTCTGTGGCTGGTGTGAGAGGCATGGGGTATGTAGAGGGGCACCCAGGGACTGGTGTGAGGAGGCATGGGGTATGTAGAAGGGCTTCCATGGGGCTGTGTGGCTGGTTTGAGGGGTATGTAGAAGGGTATCCAGGAGACTGTGGCTGGTGAGAGGGGGCATGGGGTATGTAGAAGGGTATCCAGGAGACTGGCGGGTGTGAGGGGGCATGGGGTATGTAGAGGGGCATCCAGGAGGCTGCGTGGCTGGTGTGAGGGGGTATATAGAGGGGCATCCAGGAGGCTGCATGGCTGGTTTTAGGGGGCATGGGGTATGTAGAGGGGCATCCAGGGGGCTGTGTGGCTGGTGTTTGGAGGCATAGGATATGTAGAGCGGCATCCAGGGGGCTGGTGTGAGGAGGCATGGGATATGTGGAGCGGCATCCAGGGGGCTGGTGTGAGGAGGCATGGGATATGTGGAGCGGCATCCAGGGGGCTGGTGTGAGGAGGCATGGGGTATGTAGAGCGGCATCCAGGGGGCTGGTGTGAGGGGGGCATGGGGTTTGTAGAGTGGCATCCAGGGGGCTGGTGTGAGGGGGCATGGGGTATGTAGAGTGGCATCCAGGGGCTGGTGTGAGGAGGCATGGGTTATGTAGAGGAGCATCCAGGGGCTGGTGTGAGGAGGCATGGGTTATGTAGAGGAGCATCCAGGGGCTGGTGTGAAGAGGCATGGGGTATGTAGAGGAGCATCCAGGGGCTGGTGTGAGGAGGCATGGGGTATGTAGAGGGGCATCCAGGGGCTGGTGTGAGGAGGCATGGGGTATGTAGAGGGGCATCCAGGGGGCTGTGTGGCTGGTGTGAGGGGTATGTAGAGGGGCATCCAGGGGCTGGTGTGAGGAGGCATGGGGTATGTAGAAGGGCATCCATGGGGCTGTGAGGCTGGTTTGAGGGGTGTGTAGAAGGGTATCCAGGAGGCTGCATGGCTGGTGTGAGGGGGCATGGGGTATGTAGAGGGGCATCCAGGAGGCTGCATGGCTGGTTTTAGGGGGCATGGGTATGTAGAGGGGCATCCAGGGGGCTGTGTGGCTGGTGTGAGGAGGCATGGGATATGTAGAGCGGCATCCAGGGGGCTGGTGTGAGGAGGCATGGGATATGTAGAGCGGCATCCAGGGGGCTGGTGTGAGGAGGCATGGGATATGTAGAGCGGCATCCAGGGGGCTGGTGTGAGGAGGCATTGGGTATGTAGAGCTGCATCCAGAGAGCTGGTGTGAGGAGGCATTGGGTATGTAGAGCTGCATCCAGAGAGCTGGTGTGAGGAGGCATGGGGTATATGGAGGGGCATCCAGGGGACTGTGTGGCTAGTGTAAGGAGGCGTGGGGTATGTAGAGGGGCATCCAGAGGGCTGGTGTGAGGGGGCATGGGGTATGTAGAAGGGTATCCAGGAGACTGCGCGGCTGGTGTGAGGAGGCGTGGGATATGTAGAGGGGCATCCAGAGGGCTGGTGTGAGGGGGCATGGGGTATGTAGAAGGGTATCCAGGAGACTGCGTGGCTGGTGTGAGGGGGGCATGGGATATATAGAGGGGCATCCAGGGGGCTGCTAGGCTGGTGTTAGGGGGCTTGGGGTATGTAGAGGGGCATCCAGGTGGCTGGTGTGAGGAGGCATGGGGTATGTAGAGTGGCATCCAGGGGCTGGTGTGAGGAGGCATGGGGTATGTAGAGCGGCATCCAGGGGGCTGGTGTGAGGAGGCATGGGGTATGTAGAGCGGCATCCAGGGGGCTGGTGTGAGGGGGCATGGGGTATGTAGAGCGGCATCCAGAGAGCTGGTGTGAGGGGGCATGGGGTATGTAGAGGGGCATCCAGGGGGCTGGTGTGAGGTGGCATGGGGTATATGGAGGGGCATCCAGGGGACTGTGGCTAGTGTAAGGAGGCGTGGGGTATGTAGAGGGGCATCCAGAGGGCTGGTGTGAGGGGGCATGGGGTATGTAGAAGGGTATCCAGGAGACTGCGCGGCTGGTGTGAGGAGGCGTGAGATATGTAGAGGGGCATCCAGAGGGCTGGTGTGAGGGGGCATGATGTATGTAGAGGGGCATCCAGGGGCTAGTGTGAGGAGGCATGGGGTATGTAGAAGGGTATCCAGGAGACTGCGTGGCTGGTGTGAGGGGGGCATGGGATATATAGAGGGGCATCCAGGGGGCTGCTAGGCTGGTGTTAGGGGGCTTGGGGTATGTAGAGGGGCATCCAGGGGGCTGGTGTGAGGGGGCATGGGGTATGAGGACGGTGGCCGACACAACCTTCTTAAAGACGATAGCACGCCATTTTAAAATCTGTGCCTCCCTTTGCCTCTGCGTCATGCACGGCATCTGCATAGTGTCTGCGCATGTTGGGGGGCTATGGCAACGTGTCCTGGTTCCCTGTCATGCGTGGTTCACCTTGATGGCTGTGCATGACGCATCTGGCTCGGGCGGTTCAGTTTGCATACGCTGATGGTCCAGGAGATGATTGGTCTATTCCGGTCACGTGACCGCAGGTCCTAAAGTATATTTAAACAGACATGGAAGGTCCTATTAAACAATGCCCCCGAGGAAGCCATAGGATATACCACGCGAAACACGCATTGGGGTCCTTGTTTATTCTGGGTGCTGACACCTCATCTAATATGGGTAAGAGTGCAATATAATTCTTTAGTATTTTTCTTAGGGCACTATAGGCCATATGGCACGTGGTACATATCCATAGTGATTAAATATACCATAATTTTGTTCCAGTGCATAAATGACTTGAATACGAGCACTTCTTGCACTTTGTCCCAATAGATATTTAACATCTATTATTATGTTGTATATGTGTCACCCAGTTTGGTTGTCTGTGTCGTCCTTTTTAATCATGTATGTCTTTTCTGTATATTGTTTACAATAAAGTTTTTTGATTCTTTGCCATATACTCTGTATTTGGTTCGTTTTTGCTATATAACAGCAGAAACAAGTCCGGGGGCGCCTCCCACTAGGGAACATATAGAAATAGTCCTTGGATGAGTTCAATGGATCCAGCAGATGAGGGACACAACACAATCCCACGTGGCAGCTTCTATCAATCCACACACGCCACGAGGATCTGCCCGCAGCCTGAGACCCTCCAGCGTTGGGAGGCACCACGCAACTGACTGGGCCAAACATGAGTCTATTGTTCTGTCTACTGGGATCAGCCCCTGGATGGGGGAAGGGTTCACATCCTCTAGATGCAACAAGAGATGTTGACCTAGGCCTGATTACATTACAGTCCATGAACACAGGCCGGGGGAGGGACACGCTGTTAGGCTGTGTGCCCACAATGCGTTTAAGCGTTTCCGCATCGGCTAAAAACGATGCAGAAACGCTTAAACGCATGGTAGACCTGCCATGCTCCCCAATGATAATCCGTGCTGTGCAGATGCTGCAGAAATTTCCACTGCGGATTATCATTCGGGAAAAATACGCAGCATGTCCATTAATTTTGCGGACACACAGCGTAATTGCTGCCATTGACACATTTGCGCACACGGATAATATGCGTTTCTATGTGCGGATGGTACCCGGGTGTGGAGGAAAGGAGACTCTCCTCCAGACTCAGGTACCATAGTACCTGTAAAAAAAAGAATAAAATAAAAAATAAATATTATGTTTACCTTCTGATGGCCCGCGGTGTCCTTGCCTTCACTTGCCGGCAGCGCGCTGTGGACTGAAGGACCTGCGCTGACGTCATAGTCATGTGACGGCAGGTCCTTCAGTGTACCGCGAGCTGCCGGCAAGACAGCGGGGGCCATCAGAAGGTAAGTATAGATTTATTTTTTTACCATTCTTTACGGTCACACTACTATATAAATCCATGCCGGTTGCATGGATTTATATAGTGTGACCAATTTGTCAAGCACTGTCCAAGTGATGCTAAAATCGCTTGGAAAGCGCTTGTCAACCCGCATGTGGAAATGCATGTGAAGAACGCTTCACATCCGCATGTCCCTGGCAGGGAAAACACGTGCAATCCGCATGCGTTTTTTCTGCCAGGGAGATGCAGAAACTGAGCATTTCTGCATCGTGGGCACATAGCATTACACTAAAGCAGGTTACATTACACAGAGTACATGAACACAGGCAGGGGAGGGACACACTGTTACAGTCATATTGGATAAAACATAAGTTGCTGAGGTGAGGACCACCAGGGACCCCAATGTTACTTAGGAAAGATTATGTCCATGTTTAATAAAATAATTTTCACGTATGCATAGCACAGGTCTGTCCGTCCATTCATGGATTCTGTATGGGACTAATAAAAATAGGCTATCACAGCACTCGGCTATGTAATTTATGTACAGTACATAAATGCATACAAAATATTAACTACTCGAGCTAAATTGCTGCATTGTTACCTTAAAGAACTATGCACCTGATTAATGTCTTGATGAGAGGGCGGGGGTGAAGGACGCAGCTCCTGATTCATTAAGAGACATATTCATCAGAAGCGTCTGATGGCTGGACAGCGCCTCCATGCTATGCCACTTACTGGAGTAGGATTTTTAGCGACCACCGCTGCTCATGATGAAGTTCTCAAACAGCAGTCATCACAACCCTGCCCACTTACCCATAAAAATGGCATTAGAAAGCAAAAAGTTGCAACGTTTTTACATCACCTTCAGTTGCATCCAAATTATACGTGTAACGGGTCTGGGAGGCGGAACCTCTGAGCTACTATACAAGGGGGCGGTCCTTGTAAGGGAGCGGGTGGCGACCAGGGAAGACGGGCAGGCAGTCACAGCAGGTGACCGGGACAGTCTCTGGGTGAACGGACAGGAGGTCACGGCAAGTGACCGGGGCAGTCTCTGGATAAACGGGCAGGAGGTCACGGCAAGTGACCGGGGCAGTCTCTGGGTAAAGAGTTGGTACGACCTGTGACGGCTGAGCCTCCAGGTAGGCTAGCAGGCAGATGGTAGATGTGAGCTCCCAGGTGAGCAGGCGAGAGTCTCTGGATAAGCGGGTGGTCACAGCATGTGACGGCGGAGCCTCCAGGTAGACCAACAGACAGGCAGCAGATGAGCGCTCCCAGGTGAGCGGGCAGGAGTCTCTGGACAGGCGGGTGGTCACAGCACGTGACGGCGGAGCCTCCAGGTAGGCTAGCAGACAGGCAGCAGATGAGCGCTCCCAGGTGAGCGGGCAGGAGTCTCTGGACAGGCGGGTGGTCACAGCACGTGACGGCAGAGCCTCCAGGTAGGCTAGCAGGCAGGTAGCAGATGTGCACTCCCAGGTGAGCGGGCAAGCTGGTCCATAGACAGACTGACATGAGTTGGAAGGCAGACCGTCGGACCTCAGGCTAGCAGGCAGGTAGCAGATGTGCGCTCCCAGGTGAGCGGGCAAGCTGGTCCTTAGACAGACTGACAGGAATCGGAAGGCAGACCGTCGGACCTCAGGCTAGCAGGCAGGTAAGCGGAATATCAGGCAGGAATCAGACAGTAAACTGGCAGGAATCTGGCAGGTAACTGGCAACGGGACCTGAGGGCTGAAGCAGAGTAGTGAACAGTGCAACAACATTGCTCGGGCACCTCCATTTTGGAGGAGGTGCCTTATATATGGTGAAGTCCTCCGGCCATTGGCCGGGGACTCTTTAGGACGGCGCGCGCGGCCCCTTTAAGAGGGAGGGAGCGCGCGCGCCCTAAGCACAGTGGCCGGGAAGGAGCGCGCGCTGCCAGCAGAGCGGGAGGAGGACGCCGGGCTCAGAGCAGAGGGGTGAGGGGAACAGCATCCCTGCCTAACAGAGGGCAGGGACGCCGGCGCTACAGTACCCCCCCCCTTTAGGCCCCCCTTTTTTAGGCCAGAGAGAAATTTAGCTAGGATGAGAGGGGCATGGATGTTCTCCCGGGGCTCCCACGTTCTCTCTTCAGGACCAAACCCCTTCCAATCTACTAGAAAAAAGGTCTTCCCTCTTACCCTTTTGGTGACCAGAATGTTCTCTACCTCAAATTCGTTTTCAGCGGAAACCGGAGCAGGAGGCGTACCTGTAGACTTGGAAAAAGAGTTAAGTACCACAGGTTTGAGGAGAGATACATGGAAGGAGTTAGGGATCCGCAAGTTGGCCGGGAGTTTCAATTTATAGGCCACCGGGTTGATCTGACTGATGACCTCCAGAGGACCGATGAACCGAGGCCCTAACTTATAGGAAGGAATCTTGAGCCGGACATACTTGGACGAGAGCCAGACCTTATCCCCTGGACGGAATTGAGGAGGATCCAGACGTTTTTTGTCAGCATGTCTTTTCATACGCTCGGATGACAGAAGGAGTGCGGACCGGGTACTCTCCCATATGGAGGAAAATTTGTTAACAAGAGATTCCGCAGCCGGATTGTCCACCGAGGTGGAGACGGGAAATGGGATCCGAGGATGCTGACCGAAGACTACAAAAAATGGGGATTTGGAGGAAGATTCGCTCTCGTGATTGTTGTAAGAAAATTTGGCCCATGGCAGGAGATCCACCCAGTCAGAATGGTGGGCATTAACGAAGTGCCGGAGGTAACTGGTCAGGATCTGATTGATCCGCTCCACTTGACCATTGGACTGTGGGTGGTAAGCGGAGGAGAAGTCCAGGGTGACGTCTAGCAATTTACAAGTGGCTCTCCAGAAACGAGAGGTGAACTGTACCCCACGATCCGACACGATGTGACGGGGCAGGCCATGAAGACGGAAGATGTGGCGGATAAAGTCTTAAGCCAGCTCGGGTGCAGACGGGAGGCCTGGCAGGGGAATAAAGTGAGCCATCTTGGAAAAGCGGTCAGCGACCACCCAAATGACCGTACAACCGGCAGAGACGGGGAGATCAGTTATGAAGTCCATAGCTATATGCTGCCAGGGGGCAGCGGGTACAGGAAGCGGAAGGAGGCGACCAGCAGGCAGGTGTCTCGGAACTTTGTTGCGGGCACAGGAGACACAGGCAGAAACAAAGTCTATTACGTCCTTGTGCAGGGTAGGCCACCAGTAGTGCCGGGTAATAAGCTGGAGGGTCTTTTTCTGACCGGCGTGGCCAGCCAGTTTAGACGAATGACCCCAGTGTAGGATCCTCTCCCGATCAGGTACCGATACGAACGTCTTACCGGGAGGGAGACGATTTAGGCTCACGGGAGCCACCTGCATTACTCTGGCGGGATCGATGATATGTTTAGGTTCTTCCTCGAGATCAGACACCAGAAAGGATCGGGACAAGGCGTCCGCTTTGATGTTTTTGTCAGCCGGGCGAAAATGAAGAACAAAATCAAAGCGAGCAAAAAACAAGGACCACCGGGATTGGCGCGGGTTAAGTCTCTGGGCATGCTGGAGGTAAGCCAAGTTCTTGTGGTCAGTGTAAATTATTACCGGATGAAGAGCCCCCTCGAGTAGGTAACGCCACTCCTCCAATGCCAGCTTGATGGCCAATAACTCTCGGTCTCCTATGGAATAATTGCGCTCAGAAGAGGAGAAGAGTTTGGAGAAGAAGCCGCAAGTTACCATCCTCCCGGAAGATGATTTTTGAGTAAGTACCGCTCCGGCTCCAGAGGAGGAGGCGTCAACTTCCAGGAAGAACTGCTTGTTGCCGTCCGGGCGATGCAGCACCGGGGCGGAAGAGAAGGCCCGTTTTAAGGAAAGAAAGGCCTCCTCTGCTTCGGGCGGCCACTCTTTGGGATTAGTGCCCTTACGGGTGAGCGCGGAGATTGGGGCAGTCCGGGAAGAGAAGTGCGGTATGAAGAGACGGTAGTAGTTGGCGAAGCCCAGGAACCGCTGAATGGCCTTCAACCCCTCCGGTCGGGGCCATTTTTCGATGGCAGACAGTTTCTCTGGATCCATTCGTAGGCCGGTCTGAGAAATAATGTAGCCCAAAAACGGAAGCGAGGTCTGCTCAAAGAGGCACTTCTCATATTTAGCGAAGAGGTGATTCTGCCTGAGCCTGAGCAGGACCTGACGAACGTCCCTCCGGTGAGTCTGGAGATCCGGAGAGAAGACCAAGATGTCGTCCAGGTACACCACTACGCAGGAGTAGAGAAGGTCCCGGAAGATGTCATTGACCAACTCTTGAAAGACGGCAGGAGCGTTACAGAGACCAAAGGGCATTACCAGATATTCATAGTGGCCGTCCCGGGTGTTGAATGCAGTCTTCCATTCATCCCCTTGACGGATACGGACCAGGTTGTACGCCCCACGGAGGTCCAGTTTGGTGAAGATTCTAGCCCCCCGCAGACGATCAAATAATTCTGGAATGAGCGGAAGGGGGTACTTATTCTTCACCGTGATCTGGTTAAGGCCTCTATAGTCTATACAGGGACGGAGAGAGCCGTCCTTCTTTTTTACGAAAAAGAAGCCTGCTCCCGCCGGGGAGGTAGATTTACGGATGAATCCCCTGGCCAAATTCTCCTCAATATATTCGGACATCGACCGGGTCTCAGCAGCGGACAATGGGTAAATAGGCCCACGGGGAGGCGTAGTACCGGGTAACAGGTCGATAGGACAGTCGTATGGTCTATTAGGGGGTAATGTCTCTGCCTCCTTTTTATTAAAGACATCAGCAAATGACCAATAGGGAATCGGAAGTCCAGGTAGATTAGTTGGGGTAGGAGAAGGACGGACGGGATGAACAGGAACCAAACAAGTCTTATGACAGTCCTGTCCCCAGCGAAGGACCTCTCCGGTCTGCCAGTCAAGCACGGGTGCATGTCTCTGGAGCCAAGGTAGACCTAGTAAGAGGGCGTGAGAGAGTCCAGGCAGAACATGAAAAGAGATGCTCTCAGAATGCAGCATTCCCACCTGCAGAGTTATGGATTCGGCGATGAGTTGGATGGGACGTGGTAAGAGGCCCCCATCCACGGCAGTGACAGATAATGGTACAGCCAGAGGTTTTGTGGGTTTCGGTATTTTTCTACCAGGGACTGTGAAGTAAGATTCCCGGCCGCTCCAGAGTCAAGTTGGGCTAGTTCGAAATAACGATTCTCCCCGCAGATAATTGAGACTGACAGCAGCAGAGATGGAGAGGATTTATTCTTGTCTAGTTCGACCTCTCTGAGCGAACCTAGACACAGGCGTTTCCCGACCTCTCCGGGCAGGTACGGATTCGGTGCTCCTTACTGCCACAGTAGAAGCAGCTCCCCTCGGCACGGCGTAAGTCCTGACGAGTTTTGACCATCTTGGTCTGGTCGACCTGCATAGGCTCAGGAGAGTGTACCTGGGGAGAAACGGAGGGAGTGACGGGTTTCTGAAAAGTAGGAGCTAGACGTGGAAACCTCCTCTCACGGGTGACCTCTTTGGCACGCTCCTGGAACCGTAGGTCAATCCGGGTGGCAAGAGTTATTAGGTCATCGAGAGTGGAAGGAATGTCCCGACCGGCAAGTTCATCTTTAATACGGCCGGACAGACCCTCCCAGAAGACAGATACCAGAGCGTCGTTATCCCAGGCCAGCTCCGAGGCAAGGGTATGGAACCGTATGGCATATTGGCCCACGGTGAGACTTCCCTGACGGAGGCGTAGCAGAGACGATGCGGATGAGGTCTTCCGTCCGGGTTCATCGAAGACTTTCCGGAAAGCCGTGAGAAAGGCAGGCAAGTCGGACACCAGGGGGTCTCCTCTCTCCCATAGGAGGATTTAGCCAGGCCAGGGCCTCCCCGGTGAGATGGGACATGATGAAGGCAATTTTGGCCCGGTCGGAGTTAAACTGGTGGGACAGGAGTTCAAAGTGCAGGGTGCACTGATTTATGAAGCCCCGAGCCTGAGCGGAGTCGCCTCCGAAGCGAGGAGGTGCAGAAAGCCGGGGTCCGGGGTAGGATACCATGGTATTGGTGGACAGCGGAGCTGCCGGACTGCGAGTCATGGCACTGGCGGTGGTTGCTGGTGGAGCAGTCAGAGTGTCCAGGCGAGAATTGACATTCCGCAGGTGACCCAGGATGGACTCCTGTTGGGACCTCTGACGGGACAGTTCATGGCACAGGTCCGAGAGCGAGGGAGCTTGGGTGCCACCGGATTCCATGGCCCGAGCAAACTGTAACGGGTCTGGGAGGCGGAACCTCTGAGCTACTATACAAGGGGGCGGTCCTTGTAAGGGAGCGGGTGGCGACCAGGGAAGACGGGCAGGCAGTCACAGCAGGTGACCGGGACAGTCTCTGGGTGAACGGACAGGAGGTCACGGCAAGTGACCGGGGCAGTCTCTGGATAAACGGGCAGGAGGTCACGGCAAGTTACCGGGGCAGTCTCTGGGTAAAGAGTTGGTACGACCTGTGACGGCTGAGCCTCCAGGTAGGCTAGCAGGCAGATGGTAGATGTGAGCTCCCAGGTGAGCAGGCGAGAGTCTCTGGATAAGCGGGTGGTCACAGCATGTGACGGCGGAGCCTCCAGGTAGACCAACAGACAGGCAGCAGATGAGCGCTCCCAGGTGAGCGGGCAGGAGTCTCTGGACAGGCGGGTGGTCACAGCACGTGACGGCGGAGCCTCCAGGTAGGCTAGCAGACAGGCAGCAGATGAGCGCTCCCAGGTGAGCGGGCAGGAGTCTCTGGACAGGCGGGTGGTCACAGCACGTGACGGCAGAGCCTCCAGGTAGCCTAGCAGGCAGGTAGCAGATGTGCGCTTCCAGGTGAGCGGGCAAGCTGGTCCATAGACAGACTGACATGAGTTGGAAGGCAGACCGTCGGACCTCAGGCTAGCAGGCAGGTAGCAGATGTGCGCTCCCAGGTGAGCGGGCAAGCTGGTCCTTAGACAGACTGACAGGAGTCGGAAGGCAGACCGTCGGACCTCAGGCTAGCAGGCAGGTAAGCGGAATATCAGGCAGGAATCAGACAGCAAACTGGCAGGAATCTGGCAGGTAACTGGCAACGGGACCTGAGGGCTGAAGCAGAGTAGTGAACAGTGCAACAACATTGCTCGGGCACCTCCATTTTGGAGGAGGTGCCTTATATATGGTGAAGTCCTCCGGCCATTGGCCAGGGACTCCTTAGGACGGCGCGCGCGGCCCCTTTAAGAGGGAGGGAGCGCGCCCTAAGTACAGTGGCCGGGAAGGAGCGCGCGCTGCCAGCAGAGCGGGAGGAGGACGCCGGGCTCAGATCAGAGGGGTGAGGGGAACAGCGTCCCTGCCTAGCAGAGGGCAGGGATGCCGGCGCTACAATACGATTGAGCATTTTCTAACAGAATTCTGGAGTAAACACTATGATGAATAGGGTCCTCTGGGTTTTGTTCTGTTTAAGCTGAGTTGATGCAGGTCTGTGCTATGACGTCAATTCAAGTTAAGAAACCCTTTTATCTACAGGTGCATCTCACTAAATTAGAATATCATCAAAAAGTTAATTTGTCAGTTCTTCAATACAAAAAGTGAAACTCATATATAGAGTCATTACACACAGAGTGATCTATTTCAGTGTTTATTTTTGTTAATGTTGATTATGGCTTACAGCCAATGAAAACACGAGTCATTATCTCAGTAAATTAGAATACTTTTATAACAGCTTGAAAAATTATTCTAAAATCCGAAATGTTATCCTACTGAAATGTATGGTCAGTAAATGCACTCAATACTTGGTCGGGGCTCCTTTTGCATCAATTACTGCATCAATGCGGCAATGTGGCATGGAGGCCATCAGCCTGTGGCACTGCTGAGGTGTTGTGGAAGCCCAGGTTGCTTTGATAGCAGCCTTCAGCTCGTCTGCATTGTTGGGTCTGGTGTCTCATCTTCCTCTTGACAATACCCCATAGATTCTCTATGGGGTAAAGGTTGGGCGAGTTTGCTGCCAACCAAGCACAGTGATATTGTTGTGTGTAAACCAGGTATTGGTACTTTTGGCCGTGTGGACAGGGGCCAAGTCCTGCTGGAGAATGAAATTTCCATCTCCAAAAAGCTTGTCGGCAGAGGGAAGCATGAAGTGCTGTAAAATGTCCTGGTAGACGGCTGCGCTGACTTTGGTCTTGATAAAACACAGTGGACCTACACCAGCAGATGACATGGCTCCCCAAACTATCACTGATTGTGGAAACTTCACACTAGACCTCAAGCAGCTAGGATTGTGGCCTCTCCACTCTTCCTCCAGACTCTGAGACCTTGTGGAGTTTGTCAATGACTGCCTTCTGGACATCTGTCAAGTCAGCAGTCTTCCCCATGATTGTGGAGCCTACTGAAACAGACTAGGGGACCTTGTCAAATGCTTAGGAAGCCTTTACAGGTGTTTTTTGTTAATTATTCTAATTTACTGAGATAATGACTTTTGTGTTTTCATTGGCTGTAAGCCATAATCATCAACATTAACAGAAAAACACTTGAAATAGATCGCTCTGTTTGTAATGACTCTATATAATATATGAGTTTCACTTTTTGTATTGAAGAACTGAAATAAACTTTTTGATGATATTCTAATTTAGTGAGATGCACCTGTATTATTAGAATTATCACACCAGTACACCTGTTTTCTCATTTGCAAGATTTAAGTAAACCTTGTATGATATCTTTTTCATTTGTGAATGTCCTTATACTTTCAAGCAGAACCTAGACACCCCACAATGCAATAAGCCATCGATCACTACAAACCCTCTGTTTTCCATGGATATCCATATTATGGACTGTGTATACGTTTCTTATGCCTGAACTGCGCACCCTTCGGTGAAGACAGTGAGTTTTTTGGGGGGGGCAGCTTATGGTCGTCTCAGGATATGAACACCCCCTGATCTGCTAGAAAATATAACTGAAATAAAATGTTGAGAAAAAATGTCAAATATCAAGTTGACCCTTCAAGTCACTGTCTTGTAAATCTTTATCACTTCTCCACAGAATAGGTGATTGGTCTGAAATCACTCAGGGTGTAAAGAGACTCTGTCATCACAGAATAACTAATCAAACCAATCGCAGCCCCTCAGTATATCATGGCACCCTGTATTTTGATTGGCAGCTGTAGCTTTATAGACTCGAGCGGGGGGTCTCAAACATTTGGCCACAGACGCTGCTTCATGCAACCCGCAGGCACCGTACACCTGGAGGATTGTGGCACGTCAGCACTTTTTCAGTGGAACATATTGCAGGCGCCGTGCACAGACAAGCTCTTTGCTCAGCTATACCAATGCCAACTGTGGGAAAATCACAGGCCAGCGGCTAATGTCTGCAGGGGACCAGGACGGGAACAGTACTAGAAGATGAGGATCAGGATCTTGACATTACTGCAAAGAGACATTACTACAAAAAGGGGACCAGGAAGGGACACGTTACTATGAGATAGGGAGCCGAATGGTGAGATTGCTACAAGAAGGGGACCAGGTTGGAGGATATTTCTACAAGATGGCCATGATGGGGGACAATAAAACAAGATGGGGGACATAAGCACAAGATAGGGACCATGATGGGGACATTACTACAAGATATTGGCCAAAATTACTATATGGCGCTAATAGTAAGATCGTATTACAAAAAGGGGAATGTAAAAGAAAACAAAAAAAATTCTAAACATTGGCTTAAATTTTTTAGTGCCAATAAAAATGTTTTTTTTATAAATAAACTAAAATAAAGCCAACAAAGTGCACACTTGTTATCGGTCATCTGTAATGACCCAAGCTATAAAATTATTATACCCCATAACAGAAAATAAATAAATCTGCAAAAAATATTATAAACAAGTGATCAAAAGGTGTATACAACCCCTGGCAAAAATTATGGAATCACCGGGCTCGAAGGATGTTCATTCAGTTGTTTAATGTTATTGAAAAAAAGCAGATCACAGACATGGCACAAAACTAAAGTCATTTCAAATGGCAACTTTAGGGCTTTAAGAAACACTAAAAGAAATCAAGATTAAAAATGTGGTTCTCAGTAAGGGTAATTTCTTTCAGACCAAGCAGAGGGAAAAAATTATGGAATCACTCAATTCTGAGGAAAAAATTATGGAATCATCAAAAACAAAACACACAAAGAACACTCCAATACATCACTAGTATTTTGTTGCACCACCTCTGGCTTTAATAACAGCTTGCAGTCTCTGAGGCATGGACTTAATGAGTGACAGTACTCTTCATCAATCTGGCTCCAACTTTCTCTGATTGCGGTTGCCAGATCAGCTTTGCAGGTTGGAGCCTTGTCATGGACCATTTTCTTCAACTTCCACCAAAGATTTTCAATTGGATTGAGATCCGGACTATTTGCAGGCCATGACATTGACCTTATGTGTCTTCTTTCAAGGAATGTTTTCACAGTTTTTGCTCTATGGCAGGATACATTATCATCTTGAAAAATGATGTCATCATCCCCAAACATCCTTTCAATTGATGGGATAAGAAAACTGTCCAAAATATCAATGTAAACTTTGGCATTTATTGAAGATGTGATGACAGCCATCTCCCCAGTGCCTTTACCTGACATGCAGCCCCATATCATCAATGACTGTGGAAATTTGCATGTTCTCTTCATGCAGTCATCTTTATAAATCTCATTGGAACGGCACCAAACAAAAGTTCCAGCATCATCACCTTGCCCAATGCAGATTCACGATTCATCACTGAATATGACTTTCATCCAGTCATCCACAGTCCACGATTGCTTTTCCTTAGCCCATTGTAACCTTGTTTTTTTCTGTTTAGGTGTTAATGATGACTTATGTTTAGCTTTTCTGTATGTAAATCCCATTTCCTTTAGGCGGTTTCTTACAGTTCGGTCACAAACATTGACTCCAGTTTCCTCCCATTCGTTCCTCATTTGTTTTCTTATGCATTTCCTGTTTTGGAGACATATTGCTTTAAGTTTCCGGTCTTGACACTTTGATGTCTTCCTTGGTCTACCAGTATGTTTGCCTTTAACAACCTTCCCATGTTGTTTGTATTTGGGCCAGATTTTAGACACAGCTGACTGTGAACAACCAACATCTTTTGCAACATTGTGTGACGATTTACCTTCTTTTAAGAGTTTGAAAATCCTCTCATTTGTTTCAATTGACATCTCTCGTGTTGGAGCCATGATTCGTCAGTCCACTTGGTGCAACAGCTCTCCAAGGTGTGATCACTCCTTTTTAGATGCAGACTACTGAGCAGATCTAATTTGATGCAGGAGATAGTTTTGGAAATGAAAATTTACAGGGTGATTCCATAATTTTTGCTAGGGGTTGTAGAATGGAGTTTCTGTACAGAGGACGTCCTTATACACAGTACATTGTGCCCCCAAATCATGGACCTCAGTGCAGCAGTTCAATCTTGTCATCTCTGTACTGAGACATATAGATTGGAGTTGCTGCAGGGTGTTTAATTATTTCTTGGCAGACAATATACAAGATTACAGCCACAATTCATAAAGAAACAAATTTTGCATGCCAGTATTAATAAAAGGTGAGTGCTATAAAGCTGGGCCACTTTTTTTTTTGTTAAATTAAAAAATTAGTTTTTTTTATATTATCACTTTTCATAGTTTAAAAACTTACACAAAGCTCTGATTGTTCATGTTTGACAAAATTTTACTTTTCTTGTCTGTCCACCAGTCCTGGTCAGCACCAGCATTTTGAAGAGCGGGTGGACATTATCATAATTTACATCACAAAAGTGGCAAAAATGATCACATAAATGTTGTCTAGCTCCGCCACCCTTCAGAAATGTCGGTGCTGTGGCTGGGACTGGTGGAAATAATTAGGCTGTGTGCCCACGATGCGTTTTTTAAGCGTTTCCGCAGCGGCAAAAACACTGTAGAAATGCTTAAAAAAAAAACGCATGGTAGAAGGCCTGCCATGTTCCTCAATGATAATCCGCATGTGCTGTGCACATGCTGCGGAAATTTCCGCTGCGGATTATCATTGAGGAAAAAAACGCAGCACTACCAATTATTTTGCGGAAATGCTGCGTTTTCACCGCCATTGACTTGCATTAGAACGCGCTAATTCCGCAAGTCTGCATCTGTACTTGCGTAATTGGTGCGTTCTAATGTGCGGATGGTACCCGGGTGTAGAGGAGAGGAGAGTCTCATCCACACCCAGGTACCATTAAAAGCTGTAAAAAAAGAATAAAATAAAAAATAAAGATTATATTCACCTTCCGACAGCCCCCAGACTCCTTCCCTGTGCTTGCCGACAGATCGCACAGGACTGAAGGACCTACGGTGACGTCACAGTCATGTGACGGCAGGTCCTTCAGTACAGCATACCGCGATCTGCCGGCAGCCAGCACAGGAGCACAGCAAGACTGCGGGTGCCATTGGAAGGTAAGTATAGGTTTATTTTTTGACATTCTCTCGGGTCACACTATATAAATTCATGCCGTTTGCATGGATTTATATAGTGTGACCGAGTTGTCAAGCACTTTCCAAGTGATGCTGAAATCGCTTGGAAAGCGCTTGTCAACCCGCATGCGGAAATGCAAGTGAAGAACGCTTCACATCCGCATGTCCCTGGCAGGAAAACGCATGTACAATCCGCATGTACAATCTGCATATGTTTTTTTCAGCCAGGGAGATGCAGAAACGCTCAAAAAAAATCCTGAGCATTTCTGCATCGTGGGTACATAGCCTAAAAGTCAAATTCAGGCAAAACTGAACAATCAGTCCTGTGTGTAATTATGTATGTCATAAAAAGTGACAATACATACATACATTTATAATTCCTATGCCACTAGATTGGAATCTATGAGGAGCTCCTGGAGTTAACTCCATTCTGGAGGTTTCAGTCATGAGCCGTCTAGATTGGATTTGATCCTATGAGGACATCGCTCCAGCAACTCCATTCTAGTCAGGTCAGCAATGAACTGTACAGAATAGAGGCTACAGGGAGATCATCTAAAATCCACTCCGATCTAGACGGCTCACTAGTGAATCAGATAGAATGCAGTTGCTAAAATGAGGTCCTCAAAAAAGCCACTCTGATCCAATGTGGTAAATTATGAGGACTCTCTTGGCTGCGCTCTTTTACGTTTCTCCCCGCGAGGCTCCGCCCACTCTCCGAAAAACTCAATTCCAGTCTCCTCAGCACGAAACTGTGCACTGCTGTTCAATTCTACAAGAGATACATGTGCCGGATAGGGCGGGCGCTAAGTGCCGCATTCTGCCGGATAGGACGGGTGATAAGTGCCGCATTCTGCCGGATAGGACGGGCGATAAGTGCCGCATTCTGCCGGATAGGGCGGGCGATAAGTGCCGCATTCTGCCGGATAGGGCGGGCGATAAGTGCCGCATTCTGCCGGATAGGACGGGCGATAAGTGCCGCATTCTGCCGGATAGGACGGGCGATAAGTGCCGCATTCTGCCGGATAGGGCGGAGCGATAAGTGCCGCATTCTGCCGGATAGGGCGGAGCGATAAGTGCCGCATTCTGCCGGATAGGGCGGAGCGATAAGTGCCGCATTCTGCCGGATAGGACGGGCGATAAGTGAAGCATGCTGCCGGATAGGACGGGCGATAAGTGCCGCATTCTGCCGGATAGGACGGGCGATAAGTGCCGCATTCTGCCGGATAGGACGGGCGATAAGTGCCGCATTCTGCCGGATAGGACGGGCGATAAGTGAAGCATGCTGCCGGATAGGACGGGCGATAAGTGCCGCATTCTGCTGGATAGGGCGGGCAATAAGTGCCGCATTCTGCCGGATAGGACGGGCGATAAGTGCCGCATTCTGCTGGATAGGGCGGGCGATAAGTGCCGCATTCTGCCGGATAGGGCGGGCGACAAGTGTGCATTCTGCCGGATAGGGCGGGCGATAAGTGCCGCATTCTGCCAGATAGGGTGGGCAATAAGTGGGTTGTCCAGTGAAAACAAGTTCTCTCCACTCAAGCTTGATAGCATTATTATAAGATACTATTGATGAGATGAAACAGCATTATGTATACCTATCCATGTACCTTAGATTTAAGTTACTGCAAATTCTGTCCTCCTCATTGGCTAAAAATACTCTTCAAAATTTGTAAGAGGAGCACTTTTACCGCTCTGTAAAATATGTAATGTGACCTCTGCCAGATTCTGTCCTATGGAACAGCGCCAGCACCAGCAGTCAGACACTCAGTGAAAAGCAACTTGTGCCTCTTTACAAAAAAAAAAACTGTCAAAAAATGTTTTGCCCCATATATGACCAGGCTGTGTGGGCCGCACTGAAAGCCAAGTCGCATAAGCGAGTGTTTTTGTTTTTTTTTAAAGGCTGCGGTTAAAGACAAAAGAAATTGTCGGTGAGATGTGAAGGATTTTGCTGCAGATCATTTCCCCAACAAATCGCAATGTGTGAATACCCCCCGATACAGATCCACCTGCAGTTACTCTTCACTAATATCACACCAAGATTTATAATTGTAGAAATGAAAATTCAGCCCAAAGTTTTCAAACAGTTTTATTAAAACACAAATAATTCTAACAAAAAGGAGACAGATATAAATATGTCAGAATACAAATGTAGAACAATGAACTTTACAAATCAATACGTAGAATTAAGCCAAGTTGAACATTAGGGCCAATGAAAGCAAAAACCTTTTGTACCCAAGTCCCCAGCGCGTTAAGTCGTAAAAATTGTTGATTTCTGTATTTACCATAAAATTCCTTTCTGGTTGAATACATTGGAGGACACAAAAGAGTGAGTATATGCCCTGCCACTAGAGGGCATTTCATATTACAACCCCAAGATATACCAGCGTCAGGGCGCTGGTGTCCACATGAGCCATCCAGGAGAGATGTCTCCCCCCCATCCCCCAAGCTGAAAAGGTGAAATGAGCACAGGAAGCGGCCTGTGGAACTCCCAGCAAGAAGACAGGGTGCCTGGAAAATATGAAAATACGCCCAGGAGGGGAGGGCGCCTATTGCTAAACAACTTTATGTACAGGACATGTAAATAATATGAATCCCTCCCTTCAGATCCCCCAACATCACCCCACCCAAGTAAAACTACACTGAGAAAGAAGGACAGAGTCCTATGAAACGCGTTGGATGACTTTTTGGCCGCAACAAGGCTCCATACCTTGGCAGTGACGTCATTCGTGCCATGCCCCCTGCCTGCTATGCAATCACGCGCAAGCGCTTCCAGCCAGAGTGCAGCGCTTTTTAAACATACCAGCAAGCGGCGAGGAGAGGCATCTACAGGACGCTCCCGCTCCATACAGCTGGCTCACCTGGGAACCACTCTCATCGATCCGGCTCCAGTCCTCCGCTTCTACTGGGATTCTGCCACCCACTCGAAACCGAATAACCCTCATCAGAGTAAGCACACCTCCCAACTTTTGAAAAAGGGAAAGAGAGACAAACTATGTGGTCCGCGGCAAATTTAAGCCATGCCCCTGTCCACACCCATTTACGATTATCTTTCTCTCCTGGCAGGAGTTGTCAGAGGGGCACTGGTAGTGAGGAAAATTCAGCAGACGCCTGAGACTACAGGGTGCAGACCCAAATCCAGGACGGTCTGCTGTATACAGAACAGTTGGGACTAGAGATGAGTAGATGGATTCCCGGGTCTCTGGTCCAGATCAGTGCTACCTGAGGGCTGCAGGGAGGCCGCAATTCTCTTATCTTCTGGGGCAGCGCGACGTCATCTGTGTCCTGCAGATGTCCGCACTAAACTACACAAGAACAATCTTCTCCCCCTTATTTGATGCGTTTTGGTGCAGATGTGATGCTTCGGAGTATTTTCGGCATGCTCGGCCTGTATGTTTTTGCCGCCGCGGCTGCATGTGTCACAGCTATCTAACAGCCGCGACACACGCAGCCGCTACTGCTCAAACGTAGATGCTGAGCACATGGAAAATACTCTGCGAGCACGCCGAAAATACTCTGCAAACACCCGAGCGTGCGTGACGAAAGGGTTAACAATACACGTTCGCTCATCACTACTCTGCGGTTTTGGAGCATTTCTCTCTATAGGCTTCTTCTGAAAAAAAACGCATGAAATAAAAACCGCCGCTGCATTTTTAAGCACAGAATCAAAGTTTTTCCGGTACTATTAAAAAGCGTTAAAAACTCTGCTTCATATCTGCCCCAAAACCACATCAAATAAGCGGGAAAACCCATAAAAGAAACGCAGTAAACACGCAATAGTCATAGAAGATTGTTACTGCGTCATGTGGTATTGACACCTGCAGAAAAAAACACAGCATTTACGCTACGTGTGAACACGGCCTCAGCATTACAGTTTTATTATGGGTTTAATAGAGGAAAAATATCAATCACGCCATTTTTTTTACGTTATTTACCGATCCTAGTAAATAATCTGATCGCTGTGTTCTGCGGGTCGTTACAATTACAGAGACACCAAATATGTTCATGTGATCTGCTGATTTGTGATGTTCATTATTTTTTACAAAACATTAAAAATGACTTTTTTTCATTATCAAATGTTTTTCTTTATTATTTTTTAGCAATTTTATAGGCTGGAAAAATCTCTTATTCTGCAGTGTAAAATGTATGTATAAAAATACATTCATTGATCACAGCAGTGTATTTCTACCAGCCTAGTCAGAGCAGTACCAGTGAAGTAGACAGAATTCTACCAATGACATCACTATACTTTATGGCTCTGCAGGTTACTGTCTGTGTCAGTAATGATTTAAAGGCTGTGGGTTGAAGACCAGGGACTCACAGGGAAAAAAAAAACATTTTTGTAATTGCTCATAAATTTACTACTTTTATTTATATGACCAAAAAAATCATTTTCTTCAGCTCAGTATACAGGCACCATAAAAATACATTGCTATACACAATGTATTTCTATGGACTTGTATGAGCTGCTTCAGGACACGGAGATCCTGGTACAAGTCCCAGGATGACCTATTTTGGGCATTAAAGGGACACACACATTCTTATTTGGAGCATCCATTGGTGTTGCATTAGTGCGGTAGTACTTGGCATTTCTTTATTTCTTATAATTTACGGGCAGGTACACACACACACAGGACCTGCCAAACTACCAGCAGCTTCCCTCCCTCCTTTTCTGTGTAGTGCCAGTGTGTACTATCCTCCTTCCTTTTAAAATTACACTTCCCTGCGCAGTATGCAACCTCCTCCTTCCCCACGCAGACCCCCAGCAAGCAGCCACATGCAAGTAACAGGATCCCCAGCCCCACGCAAGTAACAGCATGCCCTCCTTACCCACGCAGACCCCCAGCCTTACACAAGTAACCGGACCATCTCTATCCCCACGCAGACCACCAGCCTTACACAACAGGGCCCCCTTTCCCCACGCAGACCACCACCATGCAGCCTCACACAACTAACAGGACCCCCTCCTTCCCCACGCAAACCCCCAGCCTTACACAAATAACAGGACCCGCTCTTTCCCCACGCAGACCCCCAGCCTTACACAAGTAACCGGACCCCCTGTTTCCCAACGCAGACCCCCAGCCTTACACAAATAACAGGACCCCCTCTTTCCCCACGCAGACCCCCAGCCTTACACAAGTAACCGGACCCCCTGTTTCCCCACGCAGACCCCCACCATGCAGCCTCACACAACGGGACCCCTCTTTCCCTATCCAGACCCCAAGCACGCAGCCACACTCAAGTAGAAGAACCCCCTACCTCCTTTCCCCAAGCAGACCTCCAGCCCCATGCAAGTAACAACACCCCTCCCTCCTCACGCAAACCCCCAGCTCCATGCAAGTAACAGCACCCCCCCTCCTTCCTCACGCAAACCCCCAGCTCCATGCAAGTAACAGCACCCCCCCTCCTTCCTCACGCAAACCCCCAGCTCCATGCAAGTAACAGCACCCCCCCTCCTTCCTCACGCAAACCCCCAGCTCCATGCAAGTAACAGCACCCCTTCCCTCCTCACGCAGACCCCCAGCTCCATGCAAGTAACAGGACCCCTTCCCTCCTCACGCAAACCCCCAGCTCCATGCAAGTAACAGCACCCCTTCCCTCCTCACGCAAACCCCCAGCTCCATGCAAGTAACAGGACCCCTTCCCTCCTCACGCAGACCCCCAGCTCCATGCAAGTAACAGGACCCCTTCCCTCCTCACGCAGACCCCCAGCTCCATGCAAGTAACAGGACCCCTTCCCTCCTCACGCAGACCCCCAGCTCCATGCAAGTAACAGCACCCCCTCCCTCCTCACGCAGACCCCCAGCTCCATGCAAGTAACAGGACCCCTTCCCTCCTCACGCAGACCCCCAGCTCCATGCAAGTAACAGGACCCCCTCCCTCCTCACGCAGACCCCCAGCTCCATGCAAGTAACAGGACCCCTTCCCTCCTCACGCAGACCCCCAGCTACATGCAAGTAACAGCACCCCCTCCCTCCTCACGCAGACCCCCAGCTCCATGCAAGTAACAGGACCCCTTCCCTCCTCACGCAGACCCCCAGCTCCATGCAAGTAACAGAACCCCTTCCCTCCTCACGCAGACCCCCAGCTCCATGCAAGTAACAGGACCCCCTCCCTCCTCACGCAGACCCCCAGCTCCATGCAAGTAACAGGACCCCTTCCCTCCTCACGCAGACCCCCAGCTCCATGCAAGTAACAGCACCCCCTCCCTCCTCACGAAGACCCCCAGCACCATGCAAGTAACAGGACCCCCTCCCTCCTCACGCAGACCCCCAGCTCCATGCAAGTAACAGCACCCCCTCCCTCCTCACGAAGACCCCCAGCACCATGCAAGTAACAGGACCCCCTCCCTCCTCACGCAGACCCCCAGCTCCATGCAAGTAACAGGACCCCTTCCCTCCTCACGCAAACCCCCAGCTCCATGCAAGTAACAGCACCCCTTCCCTCCTCACGCAGACCCCCAGCTCCATGCAAGTAACAGGACCCCTTCCCTCCTCACGCAGACCCCCAGCTCCATGCAAGTAACAGGACCCCTTCCCTCCTCACGCAGACCCCCAGCTCCATGCAAGTAACAGGACCCCTTCCCTCCTCACGCAGACCCCCAGCTCCATGCAAGTAACAGGACCCCTTCCCTCCTCAAGCAGACCCCCAGCTCCATGCAAGTAACAGGACCCCCTCCCTCCTCACGCAGACCCCCAGCTCCATGCAAGTAACAGGACCCCTTCCCTCCTCACGCAGACCCCCAGCTCCATGCAAGTAACAGGACCCCTTCCCTCCTCACGCAGACCCCCAGCTCCATGCAAGTAACAGGACCCCCTCCCTCCTCACGCAGACCCCCAGCTCCATGCAAGTAACAGGACCCCTTCCCTCCTCACGCAGACCCCCAGCTCCATGCAAGTAACAGGACCCCTTCCCTCCTCACGCAGACCCCCAGCTCCATGCAAGTAACAGGACCCCCTCCCTCCTCACGCAGACCCCCAGCTCCATGCAAGTAACAGGACCCCTTCCCTCCTCACGCAGACCCCCAGCTCCATGCAAGTAACAGCACCCCCTCCCTCCTCACGCAGACCCCCAGCTCCATGCAAGTAACAGGACCCCTTCCCTCCTCACGCAGACCCTCAGCTCTATGCAAGTAACAGGAACCCCTCCCTCCTCACGCAGACCCCCAGCTCCATGCAAGTAACAGGACCCCTTCCCTCCTCACGCAGACCCCCAGCTCCATGCAAGTAACAGGACCCCTTCCCTCCTCACGCAGACCCCCAGCTCCATGCAAGTAACAGGACCCCTTCCCTCCTCACGCAGACCCCCAGCTCCATGCAAGTAACAGGACCCCTTCCCTCCTCACGCAGACCCCCAGCTCCATGAAAGTAACAGCACCCCCTCCCTCCTCACGCAGACCCCCAGCTCCATGCAAGTAACAGGACCCCTTCCCTCCTCACGCAGACCCCCAGCTCCATGCAAGTAACAGGACCCCTTCCCTCCTCACGCAGACCCCCAGCTCCATGCAAGTAACAGCACCCCCTCCCTCCTCACGCAGACCCCCAGCTCCATGCAAGTAACAAGACCCCTTCCCTCCTCACGCAGACCCCCAGCTCTATGCAAGTAACAGGAACCCCTCCCTCCTCACGCAGACCCCCAGCTCCATGCAAGTAACAGGACCCCTTCCCTCCTCACGCAGACCCCCAGCTCCATGCAAGTAACAGGACCCCTTCCCTCCTCACGCAGACCCCCAGCTCCATGCAAGTAACAGGACCCCTTCCCTCCTCACGCAGACCCCCAGCTCCATGCAAGTAACAGGACCCCCTCCCTCCTCACGCAGACCCCCAGCTCCATGCAAGTAACAGCACCCCCTCCCTCCTCACGCAGACCCCCAGCTCCATGCAAGTAACAGGACCCCTTCCCTCCTCACGCAGACCCCCAGCTCCATGCAAGTAACAGGACCCCTTCCCTCCTCACGCAGACCCCCAGCTCCATGCAAGTAACAGGACCCCTTCCCTCCTCACGCAGACCCCCAGCTCCATGCAAGTAACAGGACCCCCTCCCTCCTCACGCAGACCCCCAGCTCCATGCAAGTAACAGGACCCCTTCCCTCCTCACGCAGACCCCCAGCTCCATGCAAGTAACAGGACCCCTTCCCTCCTCACGCAGACCCCCAGCTCCATGCAAGTAACAGGACCCCCTCCCTCCTCACGCAGACCCCCAGCTCCATGCAAGTAACAGGACCCCTTCCCTCCTCACGCAGACCCCCAGCTCCATGCAAGTAACAGCACCCCCTCCCTCCTCACGCAGACCCCCAGCTCCATGCAAGTAACAGGACCCCTTCCCTCCTCACGCAGACCCCCAGCTCTATGCAAGTAACAGGAACCCCTCCCTCCTCACGCAGACCCCCAGCTCCATGCAAGTAACAGGAACCCCTCCCTCCTCACGCAGACCCCCAGCTCCATGCAAGTGACAGGACCCCTTCCCTCCTCACGCAGACCCCCAGCTCCATGCAAGTGACAGGACCCCTTCCCTCCTCACGCAGACCCCCAGCTCCATGCAAGTAACAGGACCCCTTCCCTCCTCACGCAGACCCCCAGCTCCATGCAAGTAACAGGACCCCTTCCCTCCTCACGCAGACCCCCAGCTCCATGCAAGTAACAGCACCCCCTCCCTCCTCACGCAGACCCCCAGCTCCATGCAAGTAACAGGACCCCTTCCCTCCTCACGCAGACCCCCAGCTCCATGCAAGTAACAGGACCCCCTCCCTCCTCACGCAGACCCCCAGCTCCATGCAAGTAACAGCACCCCCTCCCTCCTCACGCAGACCCCCAGCTCCATGCAAGTAACAGGACCCCTTCCCTCCTCACGCAGACCCCCAGCTCTATGCAAGTAACAGAAACCCCTCCCTCCTCACGCAGACCCCCAGCTCCATGCAAGTAACAGGACCCCTTCCCTCCTCACGCAGACCCCCAGCTCCATGCAAGTAACAGGACCCCTTCCCTCCTCACGCAGACCCCCAGCTCCATGCAAGTAACAGGACCCCTTCCCTCCTCACGCAGACCCCCAGCTCCATGCAAGTAACAGCACCCCCTCCCTCCTCACGCAGACCCCCAGCTCCATGCAAGTAACAGCACCCCCTCCCTCCTCACGCAGACCCCCAGCTCCATGCAAGTAACAGGACCCCTTCCCTCCTCACGCAGACCCCCAGCTCCATGCAAGTAACAGGACCCCTTCCCTCCTCACGCAGACCCCCAGCTCCATGCAAGTAACAGGACCCCCTCCCTCCTCACGCAGACCCCCAGCTCCATGCAAGTAACAGGACCCCTTCCCTCCTCACGCAGACCCCCAGCTCCATGCAAGTAACAGCACCCCCTCCCTCCTCACGCAGACCCCCAGCTCCATGCAAGTAACAGGACCCCTTCCCTCCTCACGCAGACCCCCAGCTCTATGCAAGTAACAGGACCCCTTCCCTCCTCACGCAGACCCCCAGCTCCATGCAAGTAACAGGACCCCTTCCCTCCTCACGCAGACCCCCAGCTCCATGCAAGTAACAGGACCCCTTCCCTCCTCACGCAGACCCCCAGCTCCATGCAAGTAACAGGACCCCTTCCCTCCTCACGCAGACCCCCAGCTCCATGCAAGTAACAGCACCCCCTCCCTCCTCACGCAGACCCCCAGCTCCATGCAAGTAACAGGACCCCTTCCCTCCTCACGCAGACCCCCAGCTCCATGCAAGTAACAGGACCCCTTCCCTCCTCACGCAGACCCCCAGCTCCATGCAAGTAACAGGACCCCTTCCCTCCTCACGCAGACCCCCAGCTCTATGCAAGTAACAGGAACCCCTCCCTCCTCACGCAGACCCCCAGCTCCATGCAAGTAACAGGACCCCTTCCCTCCTCACGCAGACCCCCAGCTCCATGCAAGTAACAGGACCCCTTCCCTCCTCACGCAGACCCCCAGCTCCATGCAAGTAACAGGACCCCTTCCCTCCTCACGCAGACCCCCAGCTCCATGCAAGTAACAGGACCCCTTCCCTCCTCACGCAGACCCCCAGCTCCATGCAAGTAACAGCACCCCCTCCCTCCTCACGCAGACCCCCAGCTCCATGCAAGTAACAGGACCCCTTCCCTCCTCACGCAGACCCCCAGCTCCATGCAAGTAACAGGACCCCCTCCCTCCTCACGCAGACCCCCAGCTCCATGCAAGTAACAGGACCCCTTCCCTCCTCACGCAGACCCCCAGCTCCATGCAAGTAACAGGACCCCTTCCCTCCTCACGCAGACCCCCAGCTCCATGCAAGTAACAGGACCCCTTCCCTCCTCACGCAGACCCCCAGCTCCATGCAAGTAACAGGACCCCCTCCCTCCTCACGCAGACCCCCAGCTCCATGCAAGTAACAGGACCCCTTCCCTCCTCACGCAGACCCCCAGCTCCATGCAAGTAACAGGACCCCCTCCCTCCTCACGCAGACCCCCAGCTCCATGCAAGTAACAGGACCCCTTCCCTCCTCACGCAGACCCCCAGCTCTATGCAAGTAACAGGAACCCCTCCCTCCTCACGCAGACCCCCAGCTCCATGCAAGTAACAGGACCCCTTCCCTCCTCACGCAGACCCCCAGCTCCATGCAAGTAACAGGACCCCTTCCCTCCTCACGCAGACCCCCAGCTCCATGCAAGTAACAGGACCCCTTCCCTCCTCACGCAGACCCCCAGCTCCATGCAAGTAACAGGACCCCTTCCCTCCTCACGCAGACCCCCAGCTCCATGCAAGTAACAGCACCCCCTCCCTCCTCACGCAGACCCCCAGCTCCATGCAAGTAACAGGACCCCTTCCCTCCTCACGCAGACCCCCAGCTCCATGCAAGTAACAGGACCCCTTCCCTCCTCACGCAGACCCCCAGCTCCATGCAAGTAACAGCACCCCCTCCCTCCTCACGCAGACCCCCAGCTCCATGCAAGTAACAGGACCCCTTCCCTCCTCACGCAGACCCCCAGCTCTATGCAAGTAACAGGAACCCCTCCCTCCTCACGCAGACCCCCAGCTCCATGCAAGTAACAGGACCCCTTCCCTCCTCACGCAGACCCCCAGCTCCATGCAAGTAACAGGACCCCTTCCCTCCTCACGCAGACCCCCAGCTCCATGCAAGTAACAGGACCCCTTCCCTCCTCACGCAGACCCCCAGCTCCATGCAAGTAACAGGACCCCTTCCCTCCTCACGCAGACCCCCAGCTCCATGCAAGTAACAGGACCCCTTCCCTCCTCACGCAGACCCCCAGCTCCATGCAAGTAACAGCACCCCCTCCCTCCTCACGCAGACCCCCAGCTCCATGCAAGTAACAGGACCCCTTCCCTCCTCACGCAGACCCCCAGCTCCATGCAAGTAACAGGACCCCTTCCCTCCTCACGCAGACCCCCAGCTCCATGCAAGTAACAGCACCCCCTCCCTCCTCACGCAGACCCCCAGCTCCATGCAAGTAACAGGACCCCTTCCCTCCTCACGCAGACCCCCAGCTCTATGCAAGTAACAGGAACCCCTCCCTCCTCACGCAGACCCCCAGCTCCATGCAAGTAACAGGACCCCTTCCCTCCTCACGCAGACCCCCAGCTCCATGCAAGTAACAGGACCCCTTCCCTCCTCACGCAGACCCCCAGCTCCATGCAAGTAACAGGACCCCTTCCCTCCTCACTCAGACCCCCAGCTCCATGCAAGTAACAGGACCCCTTCCCTCCTCACGCAGACCCCCAGCTCCATGCAAGTAACAGCACCCCCTCCCTCCTCACGCAGACCCCCAGCTCCATGCAAGTAACAGGACCCCTTCCCTCCTCACGCAGACCCCCAGCTCTATGCAAGTAACAGGAACCCCTCCCTCCTCACGCAGACCCCCAGCTCCATGCAAGTAACAGGACCCCTTCCCTCCTCACGCAGACCCCCAGCTCCATGCAAGTAACAGGACCCCTTCCCTCCTCACGCAGACCCCCAGCTCCATGCAAGTAACAGGACCCCTTCCCTCCTCACGCAGACCCCCAGCTCCATGCAAGTAATAGGACCCCTTCCCTCCTCACGCAGACCCCCAGCTCCATGCAAGTAACAGCACCCCCTCCCTCCTCACGCAGACCCCCAGCTCCATGCAAGTAACAGGACCCCTTCCCTCCTCACGCAGACCCCCAGCTCCATGCAAGTAACAGGACCCCTTCCCTCCTCACGCAGACCCCCAGCTCCATGCAAGTAACAGGACCCCTTCCCTCCTCACGCAGACCCCCAGCTCCATGCAAGTAACAGCACCCCCTCCCTCCTCACGCAGACCCCCAGCTCCATGCAAGTAACAGGACCCCTTCCCTCCTCACGCAGACCCCCAGCTCTATGCAAGTAACAGGAACCCCTCCCTCCTCACGCAGACCCCCAGCTCCATGCAAGTAACAGGACCCCTTCCCTCCTCACGCAGACCCCCAGCTCCATGCAAGTAACAGGACCCCTTCCCTCCTCACGCAGACCCCCAGCTCCATGCAAGTAACAGGACCCCTTCCCTCCTCACGCAGACCCCCAGCTCCATGCAAGTAACAGGACCCCTTCCCTCCTCACGCAGACCCCCAGCTCTATGCAAGTAACAGGAACCCCTCCCTCCTCACGCAGACCCCCAGCTCCATGCAAGTAACAGGACCCCTTCCCTCCTCACGCAGACCCCCAGCTCCATGCAAGTAACAGGACCCCTTCCCTCCTCACGCAGACCCCCAGCTCCATGCAAGTAACAGGACCCCCTCCCTCCTCACGCAGACCCCCAGTTCCATGCAAGTAACAGGACCCCTTCCCTCCTCACGCAGACCCCCAGCTCTATGCAAGTAACAGCACCCCCTCCCTCCTCACGCAGACCCCCAGCTCCATGCAAGTAACAGGACCCCTTCCCTCCTCACGCAGACCCCCAGCTCCATGCAAGTAACAGGACCCCTTCCCTCCTCACGCAGACCCCCAGCTCCATGCAAGTAACAGCACCCCCTCCCTCCTCACGCAGACCCCCAGCTCCATGCAAGTAACAGGACCCCTTCCCTCCTCACGCAGACCCCCAGCTCTATGCAAGTAACAGGAACCCCTCCCTCCTCACGCAGACCCCCAGCTCCATGCAAGTAACAGGACCCCCTCCCTCCTCACGCAGACCCCCAGCTCCATGCAAGTAACAGCACCCCTTCCCTCCTCACGCAGACCCCCAGCTCCATGCAAGTAACAGGACCCCTTCCCTCCTCACGCAGACCCCCAGCTCCATGCAAGTAACAGGACCCCTTCCCTCCTCACGCAGACCCCCAGCTCCATGCAAGTAACAGGACCCCTTCCCTCCTCACGCAGACCCCCAGCTCCATGCAAGTAACAGGACCCCTCCTTTCCCACTTGCAATGTCATCACTACACAACCTCCGCAGCAGCAGCAGCAGCAGAACGCGGCTTCCTGGTATCAGGATTGCCTCGGAGAAAGAGGCCCCGCCCCTTCCGATGACATAATCACATCACATGGGCATGACGTCAGCAGAGGTCCTATAGCCCTCTTGGAATAGTCTCTCCCCCGCTGACCTGCATGGGATGTCGGTGAATTTCGATGAGCGGAGCGGGGTGGTGCAGTGCAAGACTCCGTGGGGCTGCTGGTACCAGACCATGGAGGAGGTGTACATAGAAGTGCAGGTGCCCCCCGGTACTCAGAGCCGGGACGTGCGCTGTCAGCTGGGGATCCGAGAGCTGGCACTGACCGTGCGGGACACCGTCATCCTACAGGTGCGGCACGAGCAGTGTCACGTGAGCCAGGCACGTGGTTACATGTCGACCCCTTCATCAGTTTCCATCCTGACGTATTTTTTTGTTTATTTTCTTTCATCCACTTTACCAAGTGCTGCGGTAAATCTGCAGCATGTGAACTGTTACAGTGCTGTTTCCCCATAGAAAGTAATGAGAGAGTGCAGAAAAAACGCTGTTAACCCTTTCGCAACCCTGGGATTTTTTCGTTTTTGCATTTTCTTTTTGCTCCCCTTGTTCACAGAGCCATTGTGTTTTTATTTTTTGGTCAATATGGCCGTGTGAGGGCTTATTGTTTGCGGGACGAGTTGTACTTTTGAACGCCAGCATTGGTTTTACCATATCGTGTACGGGAAAAAAATCCAAATGCGGTGAAATTGCAAAAAAAAGTGCAATACCACAGATGTTGTTTTTTTTTTTTTTTTTTTTACCACGTTCACAGATTGCTAAAACTGACCTGCCATTCTTATTCTCCAGGTCGTTACGAGTTCTTAGACACCAAACATGTATAGGTTCTTTTTTAAGTGGTGAAAAAAAATTCCAAAGTTTGGTAAAAAAAATGGCGCCATTTTCCGAGACCTGTAGCGTCTCCATTATTCAGGATCTGGGGCCAGGTGAGGGCTTATTTTTTGTGCACCGAGCTGAAGCTTTTATTGATACCATTTTGGGGTAGAGCCGATGTTTTGATCGCCAGTTATTGCAATTTTGCGGCAACCAAAAAAGGTAATTCTGGCGTTTAGATTTTTTTTTCTCGTTACGCCGTTTACTGATTGTATTAATTCTTTTTTTATATTGATAGATCGGGCGATTCTGAACGCGGCGATACCAAATGTGTATGTGGGTTTTTTTTTATTATTTTATTTTGAATGGGGCGAAAGGGGGGTGATTTAAACTTTTATATTTTTAAAACCATTTTTTTTTTCACTTTTTGCTAGCTTCTATAGTCTCCATAGGAGACTAGAAGTAGCAACTGTCCGATTGCCTCTGCTACATACAGATGATCAGCAGATCACCTGTATGTAGCGGAAATGGTCCTGTGCTATGAGCGCCGACCACTAGGTGGCTCTCATAGCGACCAGATCATGACAACCACTGGAGTCTGCTGCAGACCCCGGGTTGTCATGCCCACCCATCAGTGACCCACAATCACGTGACTTGGTCACCGATGGGTGGGGTAAGTGACGCGCTTGTGGCGCGGCGATGTTAAATGCCGCTGTCAGTGATTGACAGCGGCATTTAACATGTTAATAGCCGCGGGTGGATTCCACCTCACTGAACCGGGGGTTACAGCCTGGTGCGTTCTAATACGTCCCAGGCTGTAAAGGGGTTAAAACCGCAACCATGCTTTGTTGGTGAATAACACTATCTTTCATAAACTGTACTGTAGACAGATGACACATTCTGCACCAAAACATGTTTTTTTGTAAGCAGTTTTTTTTACTGGCAAGAAAAAATGGCTGCAGAAAAAAACGCTGCAAAAATGCATCATGTGAACATAGTTTTATAGAGCTTATATTATCGTTCAGTGTAAACCCCTTAACGACCGCCGTAACGCATTTTTATGGCAGTCATTAAGGGAACTTATTCTACAGCGCCGTTGAAATACGTCGCTGTAGAATAAGTGTATAGCGCCGCCCGACAGCGATTCCTGTGGGTGACAGCTGACACCCTGCAGTATCGGCCCCGGCCAGTCTCTATACCGATCGGGACCGATATACCATGATTGATCGTGACAGCTGTATTTAAGTGCTTATCAGGGGGTCTTGCGACCCCCCCCCCCTCCTTAGTAACTGTCGGACCCCCGCAATGAGAATCGCGGGTCCCAATGGTTGCCATGGTTCCCTGAGATCATGTGATGATGACAATAAGCTGGATCTCACAGGCACAGTCAGTGAGTTCAGTGACTCACTGATAGGCCTCATACACTGCAGTATAGAGGTACTGCAGTGTATGAGACCTGCGATCAAAGTGAGAATTACTCATGTCCACAGTGGAACTTGGTGATGAAGTTAAAACAAAAACGCACAAATCACTAAAATCTGTTTCGCCCTTCAAAACGCAGCGTTTGTGATAAAACAAAAAAACGTACACATAATTGGTATCTCGCGTCTGGGACAACCCGCTCTATAAAGCTGTCACGTTATTTAGTCTGTTTGGCGAACGCCGTAAAAAAAAATTTAAAAAAAACATACCAAAAATTACACTTTTTCATCATACTGACTGACAAAAAAATGAATAAAAAGCGATCAAAAAGTCATACGTAAAAAAATTATATAAATAAAAACGCCAAACCGTCCCGCAAAAAACAAGCCATAATATGGCTCATTCGGCAAAATAATAAAAAAGTTACAGTTCTCAGAATAGGACAGTGCAAAATCAAGGGGTTTTTTTTGTAAAATACTGTTTTTAGTCAGTAAAAATAGCAACGCATAAAAAATATATATATATATATAAATCTGGTATCGCTGTAATCATACCGACCCAACAAACAAATCTGTCTTGTCACTTTTACCGCACGCTGAACGGCGCAAAAAATAAAAACAATAACTGTATTGCTGTTTTTGGTTCATTCTGTGTCTGAAAAATCTGAATAAAAAGCGCTAAAAAATTACTATGTGCCCCAAAATGGTACCAAAAAAATCTGCGACTCGTCCCGCAAAAAATAAGCCGTCATACTGCTCTGTTTGCAAAAAAATAAAAAAAGTTACAGCTCTCAGAATATGGCGACGGAAAAAACTGCTTTTTATATATAAAAAAAAAAAAAAAGCATTTTTATTGTGTGATGGCAGCAAAACCTAAAAAAAACATATAAATCTGGTATCACTGTAATCGCACCAACCCTGAGAATAAATCTGGCTGATCACTTATATCGCATGGTGAACCGCAAAAAAACAAAAATAAGAACTATTCTGGTACTGCTGACTATTTCTTCATTCTGCCTCCAAAAAAATCGGAATAAGGCTCGGCTCACATTTATCCTTCGCTCTCCGCTGAGCGCTTACATTGGGGTTTCTGTGTACATTCACCAAAAAGACAATTCAGACAAAAAACCCAGATGGAGCCACTCACTTATGAGGCTGATTGAGTTCCTTTGGACTGGTCTCTGTTCCAGCGGCGTCCCATCATTTTAGGCTTTTTTTTTTTAGCGCACAAGTGTGGACGACCACACTAAAAAGATGGAGACCACCGGAGCAGACGTCAAACGGGCTCCAAAGTGTCTCCATCTGCCTCTTTTTGGTGGGTGGTTCCATTGGGGGTTTTGTCTGAATTGAATTTTTGTGGGTTTTACACAGAAACCTCGTCGTAAGTGCTCAGCATAGACTGGCAATCCAGTCTTATTCTGGAAGCAATCGAAAATTATGTACCCCAAATTGTTACCAATAAATCGCCTAATTTATCCCACACAAAACCAGCCCAATCTCAGGTTAGTCATCTGTCACTGGGACTATAGGGGGTCCCACGTTACTGGTAGAACAAAGACTCTGGAAAAGCGACATGGCTCCTGCCCCCTCAAATAAGATTCAGTGAATTTTTCCCTCCTAAATCCAAATGCCCCCTCTTTCTGAGCCCCACTGTGCCTAAACCGCAGTAAGCAGCCACATGTTTGGCAGTATTGTAGCAGGTGTGTGTCACCAGGAGAAATGTATGGGGGCACTATACTTTATAGGCACTAAACTGGCATATTTGGAATTCTCCAGAATAAAGCCTGGCGTGGATGTTACATAATCACTGCTGCAGTAGATGAATTCATTGACAGGTGTCATTTCTACAATGGGGTCACTTTTGGAGTTTTTCTGCTGTTCTGGCACCTTAGGGGCTCCGCAAATGTCGCCCACAAACTATTCTACCAAAATCTATCCTCCAAAAGCCAAATAGCGCTCCTTCCTTCTCAGCCCTGACGTGTGGCCTAACAGTAATTTCTGATGGCATATTATTATTCCAAGATCTATTGATTAAAATTAACTTTTTCTTTGTGGGAAAACCCCTTTACCTATGGTGGACTAACAGGATACTTAGACTAGGGACTGGAGACCTGGCAACATACAGTTGTATACACCAAACCACCTAACAGTAACTATAGGGGTTGCTCAGGCACCTCCCTATTGGGGAGGGTGCTTTTTATACAAGATGTCTCCCACCTATTGGCTGGGAGACACCTTGCAGGTGAACACGCATTAACTAAATGCTTTCCAGCTGTTAGCTGGGGGCATTTACAATGTGTACTCGCTGCCCCTTTTAAAAACAGGGGAGCGCGCGCACTTGGTACACCGCCAGCGTACATACCAGGAAGTGACAGGAGGTAGGAGCATGCCGGGGGACCGGACCGGGGCAGTAAGTAAGCCGGCGTCCCTGCATGGAGGGAGAAGAGGACACCATGCAGGGGCGCCGGTAATGGCGCTACACCGACAACTAGAAATGTTAGACAGAGGTATTCACAGAATAGTAATCTCATAAAATCATAGTGTTTATTAGATATGCTTTAAGTGGAGCCACCTAATCATGGTATGAACACTCAAAAAGGAATAAAGAGCAGGATAAATGTAACTCTGGACGTATCGTAGACATGCAATAAGTTCCTTATAATGGGGTCCAGAAGGGGACACCATCACGGCCCGCTACACAGATATGGTATAATCAGCATTCCCCCTAGTCGGCATGTGTCAGTCCCAAAAATGTCACACGTGCTTGGAAATAGGGCTGGGTGATTAAATTAATTACTTTGAATAATTCACCATTGGATGTCAGCGTGATTTTTATTTTTTACAAAATTGACAATTTAGATTTTTAGCTCCACCCCTCTTCTGTCATTGGTGACATACTAAGAACTAATTCTCTGTCTTCCCCTGAAACCAATTACCTTCTTATGTTTTAGGGACGGCTGTATGACTCCACTATCAGTGATGAAAGCACTTGGACGTTGGGTAAGAGCAGAGTTCACTTTCTTGCATGGATAACTGAAAAATAAATGTGTTTTAAAAGGTTTTAGAGAACATGGTAAATGTGACCTAATAGATTGTTACTGTTATTTATAAAAAACAATATCCAATGCTTTATTGCAAAAGGATTGGGAACTGCTTTAGTAATTGCATTAAATAGTTAGTCCGAAACCCTAAAGTAAATTTCAATTAGTAAATCTTTAAAAACGAGTAACTTTTGTAATTTAAGTCATGGTTACCGACATCCGCCATACATGTAGGCACACGTGGTAGCGGGTGTATGGAGTGGGCTCATGGGGTGAGTTCTCCCCATACCCAGCAGTTAATGACTATGTATTACAGTCAGGATCTGCCTCTAATAGGGATGGGCAAACTTGAATGGTAAAGTTCGAGGTCTGTACCGAACACCTAGTGTCCGTGCACGGACCCAGAACACGGACTTCTCCAGGAAGTCCATGTTACGGTTTGGGTTCGGGAGCCAGAACAAAGCTTGTTGAAAGGCTGCAGCCAATCAACAAGTCTTGCTGTATGAGATCTTCCAGCTCAATCACAGCCATGTCCAGTATTCGCATAGTTGTGATTGGCCGGAGTAATGTGTGTTTAAAAAAAAACAAACATGCAGTCCCCTCTATTCTTGGTAACCAGCGCAAGTAAAGCTGACTGATGCCGGCTGCATCCCCCAGCTATCAGCATTATCTTACTACTTTTGATTATGGAGTTAGTAATGGGGGGTATCTTATAGACGCCTCTCCATTACTAACCCCTGGGCTTAATATCAGCTGACATTACAAAGCAGAGATTAACGCCCAGTACTATTGCCCCACTTGCCATTGCACCAGGGCAAGTGGGAAGAGCCGGGCAAAGCACCAGAAAAGGCACATCTAGTAGATGCCCCTTTTCCGGGGTGGCTGCGAGCTGATGTTTTTAGGTTGGGGAGGACCAATACCAGTGGCCCCTTCCCAGTCTGAGGCCAGCTGTCTGCATTAGCTTGGCTGGCTGTCAAAAATGATGGGGGACATCGCGCTGTTTTTTTAAATTTATTATTTATTTAAATAATTTAAAAAAATCGGTATGGGGACCCCTCTATTTTTGATAACCAGTCAAGATAAACCTGACAGCTGAGGAATGCAGCTGGATAGCAAGAATAGAGGGGACCCAACACCATTTTTTTTAAAATGTATTTATTGCACAGGCACCAGCTGGTGAAATACTCTCATCAGCGTACGCTTGCCAGGCGTACAATAAGAGTAGTACTCTCATCAGCCGACGTCTGTGACTGGCGATAACCTTTTTACCACTGGTCACAGCTGTTGGCTCACATGCTGTCATCTTTGTGAGAGTGTGGGAACCGTAGCGCTCTGAGCTGGTGTTTATTGCGCTGTCACATAGATGAATAGATGACAGTGTGGTTAACACTAGATGTTCTGGCCCCCCATTCATTTGAATGGGCTCCAGGTTCGAGTCTGGGTACCGTTCTGGTACCCAAACTGAGCCTTTTTTTTTTTTTTTTTAAATGTTCAACCAAAATCGATGGACCTGAACATCCACAGGTCCGCTCATAACTAGCCTTTAACAATCATGGGTGTCACGAAGCTCCGCCCATGTTTGTTAACCTGTTAAATGCAGCTGTCAAACTCTTACAGTAGCAGCGTTAACAGTACGCCGGCATGGGGGCGCGTCATTCAATACGACCCATCGGCACACCCTTAACATAATTGCGGGTCGCCGATTGGTTACTATGACAGCCGGGGATCTGTTGAAGATCTCCTTACATGTTATTACGGAGCTCCCTTGAATCCCAATCCTGTGGCCGGGTTTCAAAAGAGGCCGTGATATTTATTATATTCAGCAATACTGTAGTAATACAGCACAAGTGATCAGATGATCGCAGGTTCCTAAGGGGACTAACAAGTATAACAAAAAAAAAAAAGTTCAAATCAATCCCCTTTTCCCCCATAAAAAATACACAAATCACTGCGTCGTGAAAAGTCTGATCTATCAAAATATAAAATAATTAACCCGATCGTTTAAACACCGTAAACAAAAAAAAAAAAAAATGCGTTGACAAGCAATCAAAATGTCATATCTATCCCAAAATGCTATAAATAAAAATGTTGATTCACCCTGCAAAAATTAAGTCCTCACACAGCTTCATGCACTGAAAAATGAAAACGTTACGGGTCTTGGAAAATGGCGACACAGCCCCAAATTTATTTATTTATTTATTTTTTTCCAAACTTGATAATAACTTTTTTTTTATTTGACCACTAAAATTAAAAAAATGGATGTTTGTTATAATCATACTTTTTATCACACATTGTTTTTGGGGAATTTGTTTTTTACTGTGTACAATGTCAGAATTGTGTGGGGGGTTTGGGGATTTTTTTTGCCATGTAACCGCACTAGGATTTTTTTTCCTGTTTCCCAAAGCACAATTTGTTTAAAACGAATGGTGTCATTCAAAAGTAGAACTTGTCCCGCCAAAAAATGGCTCTCGTATGTCTATGTAGACTGAGAAATAAAAAGTTATGGCTCTGGGAAGAAGGGGAGGAAAAAAATGTAAGCGCAAAAATGGAAATTGACTGCGTTGGAAGGTGTTAATGTCACCTATAATCTGTAGAATTCAATTGAAAAATAAACTGAAATCTTTTTATTTGGAAAATGAAAAACAAGTAAACTAATGTGGCTGCATAAATATGAACACCCTTAAGCTAATACTTTGTTGAAGTACCCTTTGAATTTATGACAGTAGTTTTGGTTACATGTCTATCAGCATGGCACAACTCTTCCTTGCAGTAGTACTCTAAATCTGTCAGATTACGAGAGCATCTCCAGGGTACAGTTCCCTCTTCAGGTCACAAACAGATTTTCAGTTGGATTCAGTTATGGGCTCTGGCTGGGCCATTCCAAAATTGTGATATTCTTTTGTTGATTTTGGAGCTATGCATAGGGACGTTGTCGTGTTGAAAGGTGAAATTCATCTTTAGCACAGGCCTGAAGGTTTTGTAGCAAATTTACTGATATTTGGCACTGTTCATACTTCCCAGTTTCTGCTGCTGAAAAAATTGCCCCAACGCATAATGCTGCCTCCACCATGCTTCACTGTGGATATGGTGTTATTTTGGTAACGCGCTGCGTAGGATTTTGGAATTATGGCCAAAAAGTTCAATTTTGGTCTCATCAGACCAAAACATATTATCCCACATGCTTTTGGCACACTCGATACACACTAGTTTTTGGCAATACATATCTGAGCTTACATATTTTTCTTTGTGTGAAAAGGCTTGTGTCTTACCACCCTAACTCACAGGCCAGACATGTGAAGAATATGGGAGATTGTTGACACATTCAGTACACAACCAGGACTTGCTAGAAATTCCTGCAGCTCCTTTAATGTTGCTGTAAGCCTCTTGGCAGCCTACTGGACCAATTTTCTTGCTGTCTTTTCATCAATTTTTGGGGGTCATCCAGTTTTAGGCAATGTCATTGTTGTGCCAAATTTAAGCCTGTTTTTGATGAGTCTTCACAGTGTTTCATGATATATTTAATGCCTTAAAAAATTGTATACCCTTTTCCTGATAGCTTTCAACAATGAGTTTCCTTTGCTGTGTTGTATGCTGTTTATTGACCATGCTTTTGCTGTAAAATAGAACTAAGAAAATGTCAGGAACAGGTTAACTTTGTGGTATTAATCAGAATTACTGTACATGATAGCAGCTGTTAATTAACTTCTATTTAACATGTGTTTAACCACTTACTGACATATGATGTACTGATATGTTGGACCCCTAACTATGATGCGGGCTCGAACTGGTATCAATGAAAACATCAGATCAGGGTGCAAAAAAAACCAACCCTCGCACAGCTCCATCAATTGAAAATTGAAAACGTTTCTTGTCTTGGAAGATGGTGACATAAGCAAAAGAATTTTTTTACATTTTTTTTTTTTTTCACCACTTAAAAAAAACTATTCTTGTTTGGTATCAACCAGATCTCCAAATTATAAGAGGGTGTTCACACTTTTGCAGCCATAGTATTTTAGTTTTGTTTTTATTTTTCCCCTTCAAAATGAATTCAGGTTGTTTCTCAATGGGTCTATACTCTATACAGATTATAATTCTAGGTGACATTAAAGATGGAAAAAGTTCTGAAATGATTTCTTTATATTACTAAAGCCTGGCATTTTAACGGGTGCGTAGATTTTTTTTTTTATATCCACTGTATGAAAAACCGAAGGCTTGTATGTCAGGCTTTAGAAATACTTTTTACTTGACCACTTTCATAAAATGCCAAGTTTTTATCTATTTTTATTGCACAGATTGGCATGAGCATGCTTTTACTGTCCAGTGGAAATAATTGCAAAAATTATACTTCAGGCAAAAATATTTCCATTCTGTTTAGTGTCATTTATTTTATTTTTCTTCATGGAAATATGTATTTATTTTATTTATCTATTTTTATTGAAGAGGACAAGAAACTTATTCGAATAGTACTAACCAAGTCCAACCGGGATGCTGGCAATTGTTGGCCATCTTTACTAGAAGGAGAGTACTCGGCTGATCCTTGGGTTCAAGAGGAGATGCAAAAAAAACTGACACTGGAGAGATTCCAGAGAGAGGTAATTCATTAATTATCCTGGAAAATAGTTATTCACACGCTAATACACACATTTTTCTATACCTCCAACATGCCTAAAATGACAGTATGCTGTGTATATATCCATGGAAGCGTAGTGTATCCATGAGATCTTGTGTGAGTATTTCTCCATCTTGGCTGTAAGAATTTAATGGGTTGTTCTGCACCACTCATATCTGCATTGGAGGTGAGTTGTGCTGATAATGTTACGACCCCGCACAGCTGCCAAGACTTGTGCAGCAGGTAATATGTACCTGTACTGTTTATTAGAACGGGACACTACCAGTCTATCGTTATGATGGGACGCGGGCACGATACCTGCTCATTAGACTGGGACGCGGGCGCAATGCCTGCCTCTCATTAGACTGGGACGCGGGCGCGACGCCTGCCTCTCATTAGAATGGGACTCGGGCGCGACACCTGAATATTTTTTGCACCCATCCTGGTAGGTTTGCGGGATCATGTAGAACACACCTACTGTACCTACCAATCTTACAAATGCCTTGTTGGTCATGACAATGTTGGAGCTTCCGATGCAGAAGTTAGGGTTGGCAGACAACCCCTTTAAAGGACCCCTGTTAACATTAAAGTTTGACAAACCTGCTGATTTCGGCAGGACCATCTGATGTATATTGGGGTCTCCTGACATTTGATGTCTGGTAGGAGAAGGATCAAGGCTGTTGTGATTAAGAGCCTATTATTTCTATTCTCCCTGGAGAGAAGCCTCTGCCAAAGCAGTCTGGCAGCAGATTACATTATGGAGGAGCTGGGAGAGAGCTGTCTGCTAAATAAGTGTCCTTCTGTCTAATGGGTATTTGCTCTTTTCTTGAAGTCTCACTTAGGGGAGAGTTTCCCATGAAGTGGTCCCTGACACTAGGATATACAGTGCCTACAAGTAGTATTCAACCCCCTGCAGATTTAGCTGGTTGACACATGCGGAATTAACTTGGCATTGTGACATTTGTACTGTAGATCAGCCTGGAAGTGGGAAATGCACTGCAGCAAATTGTTTTTGCTTTTTTTTTTTTTTTAAAAACGTTAAAAGTTAATTCAGAGTGTCATTTATTATTCAACCCCTCAAACCACAAGAATTCTGTTTGGTCCCCCTAAAGTATTAAGAAGTAGTTCAGGCACCAAGAATAATGAGCTTCACATGTGTGGATTAAAGATCTCTTTTGCCAGCCTTTTCTGACTATTTAAGACCCTCCCCAAACTTGTGAACAGCACTCAGACATGGTCAACATGGGAATGACAAAGGAGCATTCCAAGGCCATCAGAGACAAGATCGTGGAGGGTCACAAGGCTGGCAAGGGGTACAAAACCCTTTCCAAGGAGTTGGGCCTACCTGTCTCCACTGTTGGGAGCATCATCCGTAAGTGGAAGGCTTATGGAACTACTGTTAGCCTTCCACGGCCAGGACAGCCTTTGAAAGTGTCCTCCCGTGCCGAGGCCAGGCTTGTCCGAAGAGTCAAGGCTAACCCAAGGACAACAAGGAAGGAGCTCCGGGAAGATCTCATGGCAGTGGGGACATTGGTTTCAGTCAATACCATAAGTAACGTACTCCACCGCAATGGTCTCCGTTCCAGACGAGCCCGTAAGGTACCTTTACTTTCAAAGCGTCATGTCAAGGCTCGTCTACAGTTTGCTCATGATCACTTGGAGGACTCTGAGACAGACTGGTTCAAGGTTCTATGGTCTGATGAGACCAAGATCGAGATCTTTGGTGCCAACCACACACGTGACATTTGGAGACTGGATGGCACTGCATACGACCCCAAGAATACCATCCCTACAGTCAAGCATGGTGGTGGCAGCATCATGCTGTGGGGCTGTTTCTCTGCCAAGGGGTATGGCCATCTGGTCCGCATCCATGGGAAGATGGATAGCACGGCCTACCTGGAGATTTTGGCCAAGAACCTCCGCTCCTCCATCAAGGATCTTAAGATGGGTCGTAATTTCATCTTCCAACAAGACAACGACCCAAAGCACACAGCCAAGAAAACCAAGGCCTTGTTCAAGAGGGAAAAAGTCAAGGTGTTGGAGTGGCCTAGTCAGTCTCCTGACCTTAACCCAATTGAAAACTTGTGGAAGGAGCTCAAGAATAAAGTCCACATGAGACACCCAAAGAACCTAGATAACTTGGAGAAGATCTGCATGGAGGAGTGGGCCAAGATAACTCCACAGACCTGTGCTGGCCTGATCAGGTCTTATAAAAGACGATTATTAGCTGTAATTGCAAACAAGGGTTATTCCACAAAATATTAAACATAGGGGTTGAATAATAATTGACCCACACTTTTATGTTTAAAATTTAATAAAATTCAACTGAGCAGCATAACTTTTTGGTTTGTAAGATTTATGGTTCTGTTCATAAAACCTACTCTCGTTTGCAGTTTGAAGGCTCTAACTTATTTGCATCTTATCAAACCAGCTAAATCTGCAGGGGGTTGAATACTACTTGTAGGCACTGTACTCTGTAAGGATTCGAGCTCTCTGGTAGCCATTAGGGCTTACACAGGCATCGGGTTCTTGTATCAAACAGTGTAAGATTTATTATACTTTATAAACTTCCACAGCGCTCAAATGAAAAGAAACAGCCTTTTCCCGGCACAAACGAATAACCAAACATTCCTTTCACTAGTTAGGCAAAATAGTTCAAAACGGTCTCATCCATTCAGTTTTAAGTCCACCTCTCGGGCTCTGGCAGAGACTGTCCACCATTAATGGTGTTTTCCCTGTCCAAACACCACCAACACTGCTGAACTAGCCCAGCTGCCTGTTAGACAAGCAAAGCCTGGGCTGGAGTGGAGTGTATGGGAGCGACCTTTCCCACACAGGCTCCTTTAGTCACTCCTAAATCCTGGACCCAAAATCCAGTCCACTAAAAAATCCTAACCTGTTGTTACTGGTGAGCTTTTTTCCAGGACTTGCATCACAGAGACCAGCCACCTCAGTGACACATACCTGCCATCCAGGACTTTACCTCCTGCTTCCCTACAACTCTTATATATACTGCATTGCAGAGGCAGACATATCATTTGTGCAGTCACACAGGGGCCCAAGATGGAAGGGGGCTCACTACCCCATCCAAAGCAGGGGAAATTTTGCATTATGATGAGCTATTGGTTATGCATTATGATGAGCTATTAGTTATGCATTATGATGAGCTATTTAAATCAGTTTAAAATGTTCAGTCTGCCATCAGATCCTTGTCACTGCTTTGCGTCGAAACGCGTATGTTTTTAATGTCTGGACTGTGACTAAATGGATTTTATACCATTTGAAGTTATGAAATAAATGAAGAATGGATTTTTAATGGACTAACAGTGCTGGACTTATTCCTTTCTAAGTTCTGAAAACTTTGCCGCACAGCAGGATCCGTGTGCTCCAGGAGGTGGTGAGCAGACATTAACTTTTTTGTATGTTTTTCAAAGATGGAACTACAACCATCTCACAGAGATGTCCATGTTGACCACGGAAGTTAACACCTAAGCAGCAGTGTCTTCTGATGAGAAGGGTTGAAGAAAATCAACATGTAGGTTCTGTGGAGTTAGCTAACGAAATAGAATGCCAAACCAGGGTGCGTGTTTCCTGTGACACAGTACGGTGTAGACTGTGTGTCGTCCATGAAGGAAGCTTGTTAGTTCCATGGCTAGAAGACTTTGTGCTGCCCTTACAAAATCATGGCGGTTATACAAAATGCATGTTCTGGGTGAAAAAAGTTCTATGAAACTCATCCTTGTCAAAACTTTGGAAATTGTTCTTGTGTTCCGTGAGATATTGATTAAAATCTTACTTTTCAGAGGAGCTGTACTCGTTTATGTTCAGGACTGTACATTCAAAATCAAGTTTCATTCTTCATTCTCGCTATGGAAATGAGTTCCTAGTCTGCCAGTGCGTTGATTTTCCCAGAGCCCCTCTATGCATTATTTACTGTGAGGTCACTCTCAGATCCTTAAAAAAATGATTATACAGATCTCTGTTATCATCGATTTGTATGTTGGAAAAATGAAGGCTTGGGGCGATCATAGTACCATAAAAGTAACTAAGTTTAATGACCTGTCTTGTTACTGCAGTTCACCTGTCTCCAGTGTTTGGTTTTATTAAAAAAAAAAAAAAAAAGTGTTCTTTCCCATCCTCCCCTGGTCCAGTCATGAGTCTCTGCTGCATTTTATTGTCTGCAGCACTGACGTCACATCAACAGCGCTGCAGCCAATAACTCAGAGGCTCTGCTCAAGGAGATGGCATGAGTCACTCACAACCGCTAAGATCACTGGAAGGAGACTCCACTCCGGACCTGGGGAGGGTGAGTAAAGCCAGGTTTTTGTTCTTTAAACAAATTGCGTGTGGGGACAGATGTTCATGGCCGCATGGCTCAAGTTAAAAGACAATGGACAAGAAAAACCAACAAACAACACACAAAAACTTCAGTCATCAACCCAGGGGGGGAAAGGGTAAACATGCCCAAAATTGCCACCCCCCCCCCCCCCTAGCAAAATGGCAGTGACCTATAATATATTATACTTTATTATACCTTCTACCGTGCTGGATTCTATTTCTATATTTTGATTTAATTGTGGTATGGCGGGTTTTTTGGCCAAGGAGATTGATACTCACATGTGGCTCGCTGAAGCCAAGGACGTTTTTTCTGAAAATCAATTTTCTCAACCTAAATACACTCCCTCATATAATAGTGCTTTCAAGGAACTATTAAAAGTATATAAAAATCAGATTACATCCTGGTGGGAGGTCCAGAGCCTTGAAAACTATATTAAAGTGAAAATTGTTCCCTGTAACCTACGGATTACTTTGAGTCCAGGCTACAGGTATCACAATTCGGCTCTACATGAAAAGTGGGAAAATTGAGTTCTTTGAGGTTTATGGAAATTATGTTGGAGGAAGAGAAGAAAAACCTCCTTGCTTTGAGCGAGGATCTCAAAGAACAAATTGATATAACAAAAAAATTCTGTTCAGAACCTGATTTTGTTTCTAAAGAATTGACATTGCAGAATAGTCGGGAACGCTTTCAATTCCATTTAAAAGAGCGCAAGCACAAGAACTTTATTAGAGATTCTCAAGAATTTAAGGACAATAGAGCTTACCAAATCCCTAACAATAAAAATCCTGGTAGGAATTTTCAAACCGATTTATCTTCCACTGATACTGAGGCATCAGATTTAGACATCCGCCCAAAGAACTCAGGTGGCAGACATAGAGGTCGGGGCTTCAGAGGGGGACTTTCAAACGAGAGACCTTCGGGTACTCATTTTTTAGACCAAGGGTACATTCTCAGGAAGAGAACCAACAACTAGTTAAGTCCTATAAACCCCAAGTCATTAATTTATCTAAAAAAAATCTTAAGCCCTCTTGATAAACATATTTTAGACAAAGGTCTCTCATTTGTCCCCACGTCTGACTTCCGTCTATTTGAGAGGGTCAGAGACCTCCATCTGTTCGCAAGGAAACTTAAATGGCGGAAAGACTTTATCAGGGAAGATAAACGTACATGCAGGGATATTGGTATTCCAGATTCTCTTTCAGATGTAAGATTCCTTTACAATTTATATGACCCTATTCCAGTCAATACAGGTGAAGGCCCTTTCACTAATTTAAAATTAAAAAGTGTAAAAATGCCTCCTCCTCAGAATGACTTGCCTACTATTGATGTATTCGTTGAATTGGTCACCAGAGATCTAGAACAAATAGGTTCTATCTGCCTGTTCTATTTTGTGTACTTATCTAAAATTGAAATGGAAGCCCTACATAACCCTGAGAAAGATTCACAGATTGTCATCAAACCATCAGACAAGGGTGGAAATATAGTGATTATGGATGTATCTAACTACCAGGATTTGTGTACGGCTATTCTCAGTGATCCTTCTAGCTATACCAAATTATCCTCTAATCCCACGACCATCTTTTTAGCTCAGCTTAAAGATATTTTGCTTGATGGATTGAACAATAACTTTATTGACAAAAATGAGTTCAATTTTATGCTTCCTCGACATCTGATTGTGGCAACGTTTTACTGTCTCCCCAAAATACACAAGGGCCTAACACCCCTTAAGTGGAGACCTATAGTCTCTGGTGTAGGGAGTCTTTGTCAAAATGTCGGCATATATTTGGATACTTTAGTACAACCATTTGTTACATCATTAAATTCATACACCAGAGACTCTATGGATTTGTTGAGATGGATGGGATCACTCTGGAACCTGACACAATCCTGTGTAGTATAGATGTGGAGGCACTCTACTCATCTATTATACACTCTAAAGGACTCGAGGCAATACGTTTCTACAGAGTCGAGGTCGCCAATGTGCAGGTCACAACACCTTTCTCCTATCTCTGTTAGAATTTTGTCTCACCAAAAAAATTTTTCTTTTTGATGAACAGTTCTACCACTAGCTCAGGGGCACAGCGATGCCCCCGCTTATGCTAATTTGCTCCTTGGCTGGTGGGAAGAAACAGTAGTTTTTGGAGAAACAGAAATGGAGGGGACCCACCATATTGTCCTTTTGGACAAGATACATTGATGACATCCTGGACATCTGGAAGGGAGACCGGGCTAGTTTTTCTTGGTTTGTGGCACTTCTGAACAAACCAAGGAACATTTTTGGACATTATGATCCGAAAAACACCAGAAGGGCATTTGTCAACAGAAACTTTTGGGAAATCTACTTCCTCTAATTCCCTGTTACGATGGGATAGCAACCATCCCACTTCCCAGAAAAAGGGTATTCCTAAGGGACAATACCTTCGAGCCTGGCGAAACTGTTCCTTGCCTGAATCCTTTGAGAGACAGGCAAGGGATCTTAGACGGCGCTTTCATGATGGGGGGTACCCAGATGGCATCCTAAAAAAGCTTATAATGACTCTAAGTCTAGGGACAGAACATCATTATTGGTTCCTAGACCGAAAGAAAAGGAACAGACGTCTATTCGCTATATTACTACTTACGACAACAGCTCGCAGGAGGTTCGTTCTATCCTGCAGAGACATTGGCAGGTACTACTGATGGACACCGATATTGGTGAACTCATTGGTTCGCACCCTCTAGTTACCTTCAATAGAGGCCGTTCCATTGGTGATAGACTGGTTCACAGTCATTTTGTCCCCCCTTGTCATTCCACTTGGCTAACATCTAGTAATATTAAGGGCTGTTATAGATGCGGTGGTTGCATCGCTTGTCTGGTTCTGAAAACAGGGAAGAAATTCTCCAGTAATGTCACAGGGAAAGAGTACACCATTTCTTCCTTTATTAATTGTCGCACGAAGGGGGTCATTTATAAAGCTACATGCGGATGTGGGCTAGAATATATAGGAAAGACCACCCGTGAATTTCGAAGAAGAATTGGGGAACATTTGAGAGACATCGCTAATAAAAGGGATACCCCCTTGCAAGACATAGCAACATAGTACATGGGGGTGACGATTCACTGTTGACTTTCATGGGAATCGATAAGGTCAATGTCCCTTTACGGGGTGGCAACTGGGACAAACAAATCCTTCAATGTGAGGCCAGATGGATTTTTTGTCTCAAAACCTAATCTCCACTGGGCCTCAATGAGACATTAACTTTTGGCTGTTTCCTTTAAATCTGTTTCCCTTAGTTTAGGGCCTATTAGGGATATTTAGGGAGAGCCGCCGTGGAGCGGGGGCGCCATTCTCGTTTTCCCCTAGGGTGCCAACCTCCACTGTCAGGTAGGTTGTCAGAATAGCTTAACTAGGGGATATTAGGGCATTCCCCCCCTTTTTCTTCTCCCTCCTCATTCTCCATCTCGGTGCTCCATCTGTGTACCTGCCTGTCTACAATACATTTTGTCTATGTCCCTTCATGACCCTTGGCCACTTGGCCCGCCTCAACTACCACGTTAATAAACTTTGTCCTCCCCTGGGTGTGTTATACCCTGGGTTGTAGGACTCTATTTGCTAAAATTATTTGGGTGATTGTTGTTATGTTTTTTGTACTATTGCTGATTGTACCCTTGTAATTTTATAAATTTGAGATACTCATTGTGTATTTATGATTGCTTCCTTGTCCTTCTTCATAATCAACATTTGAGATTCATTGTTTTGAATAAGCATTATGGCTTACATTCAAGATTGTTATAATATTATCCAGATGGACACGAATTTATATCCCTACTGGATGCTCCCCTACCCTGTCCACCCTTTTATATTTGTGGATGTTATGGCAATGGCGCCTCATTTATGTATTCATACAGTTATATGAAAAAGTTTGGGCACCCCTATTAATCTTAAGCTTAATGTTTTATAAAAAAATGGTGTTTTTACAACAGCTATTTCAGTTTGATATATGTAATAACTGTTGGACACAGTAATGTTTCTGCCTTGAAATGAGGTTTATTGTACTAATAGAAAATGTGCAATCTGCATTCAAACAAAATTTGACAGGTGCATAAGTATGGGCACCCTTATCATTTTCTTGTTTTAAATACTCCTACCTACTTTTTACTGACTTACTAAAGCACTTTTTTTGGTTTTGTAACCTCATTGAGCTTTGAACTTCATAGCCAGGTGTATGCAATCATGAGAAAAGCTACTTAAAGTGGCCACTTGCAAGTTGTTCTCCTGTTTGAATCTCCTCTGAAGAGTGGCATCATGGGCTCCTCAAAACAACTGTCAAATGATCTGAAAACAAAGATTATTCAACATAGTTGTTCAGGGGAAGGATACAAAAAGCTGTCTCAGAGATTTTACCTGTCAGTTTCCACTGTGAGGAACATAGTAAGGAAATGGAAGAACACAGGGACCGTTCTTGCTAAGGCCAGAAGTGGCAGGCCAAGAAAAACATCAGAAAGGCTGAGAAGAAGAATGGTGAGATCAGTCAAGGACAGTCCTCAGACCACCTCCAGAGAGCTGCAGCATCAACTTGCTGCAGATGGTGTCACTGTGCATCGGTCAACTATACAACGCACTTTGCACAAGGAGAAGCTGTATGGGAGAGTGATGCGAAAGAAGCCGTTTCTGCAAGCACGCCACAAACAGAGTCGGCTGAGGTATGCAAAAGCACATTTAGAGAAGCCAATTTCTTTTTGGAAGAAGGTCCTGTGGACTGATGAAACCAAGATTGAGTTGTTTGGTCATACAAAAAGGCGTTATGCATGGCAGCAAAAAAACACCGCATTCCAAGAAAAACACTTGCTACCCACAGTAAAATTTGGTGAAGGTTCCATCATGCTTTGGGGCTGTGTAGCCAATGCCGGCACCGGGAATCTTGTTAAAGTTGAGGGACGCATGGATTCCACTCAGTATCAGCAGATTCTTGACAATAATGTTCAAGAATCAGTGACAAAGTTGAAGTTACACAGGGGATGGATCTTTCAGCAAGACAATGATCCAAAACACCGCTCCAAATCTACTCAGGCATTCATGCAGAGGAACAATTACAATGTTCTGGAATGGCCATCCCAGTCCCCAGACCTGAATATCATTGAACATCTGTGGGATCATTTGAAGAGGGCTGTCCATGCTCGGCGACCATCAAACTTAACTGAACTGGAATTGTTTTGTAAAGAGGAATGGTCAAAAATACCTTCATCCAGGATCCAGGAAATCATTAAAAGCTACAGGAAGTGACTAGAGGCTGTTATTTTTGCAAAAGGATGGATCTACTAAATATTAATGTCACTTTTCTGGTGAGGTGCCCATACTTATGCACCTGTCAAATTTTGTTTGAATGCAGATTGCACATTTTCTGTTAGTACAATAAACCTCATTTCAAGGCAGAAACATTACTGTGTCCAACAGTTATTACATATATCAAACTAAAATAGCTGTTGCAAAAACACCAATTTTTATAAAACATTAAGCTTAAGATTAATAGGGGTGCCCAAACTTTTTCATATAACTGTATATCAGTTGGGTGTCCCTGATGGAGCGCAGACTTTTTGATGCACGCGTCCCCTTGTTAATATGGCGGTGACACTCCTGCGCAGGATTTGCCGGTGCGTTCCAGCTTGGAGCGCAGTGTTCCGGAGGTCGCGTGCTTGTCCCGCCCCTTCCGGTTCCCCTGTGGCGCGAGCGTCCGTCTATGCGTTCCAGCTTGGAGCGCATCACATACTAATGCCTGCGCCCTAGGTCTGGGTGCCAAGGCACCGTGATGCGTCACATGGCGCACCGGAAATGACGTCTGATGCTTGTAATTGGCGCCAGAAGTGAGCATATTTAAAAAAGCCACCAATGGATTTGTGTCTGCAGCACATGTAATTCCCTGTTATACTTTTTGGGAATCCTTTCCTGTTGTGCCAATACAGTGGTCCCTTCTCCCACACTATCCCCTGATGAGTAACTAACGAAACGTGTAGGGAATGGGAAACCTTATGGGACATGTGCAATAGATCCCCGGCTCATCATCTATACATGAGATATTTCTTTATGGGTATTGTGTTGGTGATTCCCCCCCCCCTTTTTGCTTTATATCTCCTCTGTGGATTGTGCCTCTCTGGATGAAATACCGGCTAGTGGGGATGTTCTGTTACCTTGAGTAAGGCCATACTCCAGCTAATGGTGAGATTGTTCCTTTCTCAATTATTTATATGTCACTGCCATTTTGCTAGGGGGGGGGGTCGCAATTTTGGGCATGTTGACCCTTCCCCTCCTGGGTTAATGACTGAAGCTTTTGTGTGTCGTTTGTTGGATTTTCTTGTCCATTGTCTTTTTACTTGAGCCATTCGGCCATTTTAATATATTTTATATTTTATTATACCTTCTACCGTGCTGGATTTACATTCATATGGTTGGTAGTTCTATTTCTATATTTTAGGACAGATGTTCAATTTAAAAAAAATTAAATAAATAATAACTTTTTAATAACCTGGGTTGCTCTTCTCTGCACCATCTCTTGTTCAGCTATATCCATCTTATACACTGGAGCGTAAAATTTAACTTAGTACAGTGCACGTGTGGCCACATTAGTGACTTGTATAGTGGCAAAACTATGTTCTTGTCATCAAGGCTGTGGAGTTGGTAAGCCAAACCTCCAACCCTTGTAGATTGTGAGCCCTCGCGGGCAGGGTCCTCGCTCCTCCTGTACCAGTCGCCGTCACGTTTTGTTAAAGATTATTGTAATTGTTCTTGTATGTATACCCCTTTTTCACCTGTAAAGTGCCATGGAATAAATGGCGCTATAATATTAATAACTCCTCAATTTTCCTTACTCCCCGACTCCCAAATCCACAGCACTGGTCACTACTGATCGTGTACATAAAGTGCAGCACAGATTCATCTCAACTAAAAGCCGAGATCCTTAGATCAGGAACAGAACCGACATTTGTAGGACATTTCATAACTTTCCAAATTCTTATGAAAAAATTTACAGCACATCCTACATTGTAATACTGAACCCAATTTATTATTTCAGGAGTAGGAGTCTGTCCATTTTATACCAACTCCACCAAAATGGACACCGTCTCTTTTTTAGTGTTTTCTGTGACAGTTTTACTACTTAGTACATAATTGTATGTTTTGTTTCCTCGGCCCACCTGCATAAATTGCTGTGGGAAGATATTCTTTTGTGCTCTAAATCAGAGGTCCCCAACCGCCGGTCCGCGGACCAGGACCGGGCCGTTGGGGTTTTTCAGCCGGTCCGCGGCGCCGCTGACCAGGGCCGGCGTCAGCACCCGGGCAAATGCCGGGGCTCTGAGCAGGCAGAGGGGCCCACTGGCGGTCGCGCACCCCGCTGGGCTATGGGTGGAGGAGAGCGGTGTCAGCGCCCGCCCTTCTCCGCCGCTTGCTCAGGGCCCCGGCAGCCCGATACTTACCTCTCCCCGTGCCTCCGCAGATCAGCTGTCTTCCTGCTCTGCGCTCCCTGTGACGTCTCAGGTCAGAGGGCGCGGTGACGTCTTTACACCGCGCCCTCCCCTGAGCCGTCACAGGGAGCGCTGAGCGGGAAGAAACGACAACGCTGGAGTTCGGAGCCGAGCGGCGGGCAGCAGGTAGCAGGTGAGGAGAAGGGAGGTGAGTATTTGATTTTTTTTTTTTTTTTTAATGTATGGAGGCATGGGGCATTATAAAGAGGGGGGGACATCCTGCATGGGGCATTATAAAGAGGAGGGGTGACAGCCTGCATGGGGCATTATAAAGAGGAGGGGTGACAGCCTGCATGGGGCATTATAAAGAGGAGGGGTGACAGCCTGCATGGGGCATTATAAAGAGGAGGGGTGACAGCCTGCATGGGGCATTATAAAGAGGAGGGGTGACAGCCTGCATGGGGCAGTATAAAGAGGAGGGGTGACAGCTTGCATGGGGCATTATAAGGTGGGGACCAGCCTGCATGGGGCATTATAAGGTGGGGAACAGCCTGCACGGGGCATTATAAAGAGAGGGGGGGACATCCTGCATGGGGCATTATAAAGAGGAGGGGTGACAGCCTGCATGGGGCAGTATAAAGAGGAGGGGTGACAGCCTGCATGGGGCAGTATAAAGAGGAGGGGTGACAGCCTGCATGGGGCAGTATAAAGAGGAGGGGTGACAGCCTGCATGGAGCATTATAAAGAGGAGGGGTGACAGCCTGCATGGGGCAGTATAAAGAGGAGGGGTGACAGCCTGCATGGGGCAGTATAAAGAGGAGGGGTAACAGCCTGCATGGAGCATTAAAAGGGGGGGGCCTGTATGGGGCATTATGTGGGGGGGAACAGCCTGCATGGAGCATTATAAGGGGAGGGGGCAGCCTGTATGGGGCATTATGTGGGGGTAACAGCCTGCATGGAGCATTAAAAGGGAGGGGCCTGTATGGGGCATTATGTGGGGGGTAACAGCCTGCATGGAGCATTATAAGGGGGGGACAGCCTGTATGGGGCATTATGTGGGGGGTAACAGCCTGCATGCAGCATTATATGGGGACCGGTATCCTGTATGGAGCGTTATATGGGGGCCAGTATCCTGTATGGAGCGTTATATGGGGGCCAGTATTCTGTATGGAGCCTTATATGGGGGCCAGTATTCCGTATGGGGGCCAGTATTCCGTATGGGGCCTTATATGGGGGCAAGTATTCCGTATGGGGCCTTATATGGGGGCAAGTATTCCGTATGGGGCCTTATATGGGGGCAAGTATTCCGTATGGGGCCTTATATGGGGGCAAGTATTCCGTATGGGGCCTTATATGGGGGCAAGTATTCCGTATGGGGCCTTATATGGGGGCAAGTATTCCGTATGGGGCCTTATATGGGGGCAAGTATTCCGTATGGGGCCTTATATGGGGGCCAGTATTCTGTGTGGAGCGATTCACCGGTTTCTGAGCTATTGTAGAATTTACAATAGATATCACTCATGAAGTGAAATCTTTGCATTGTACTATATATATATATTTCTCCGCCGTATCTCTGCATCATGAATCGTGGTATGTGTTAAAGGGGCCCACTGAGACTCTTTCGCCCGGGGCCCAGAAAAACCTGGAGCCGGCCCTGCCGCTGACAGCTAGCTCCGCGGCCCTGCGCCTGGTCAGAACTCGCTCTGTGTGGATTTATAATGTTTTCTGCCATAGCCGTGACAGCTCGCAGCTCCCGGCAGAGAACATTATGCAGGACGGGGTGGGGCGTCGGGCGGGTCTTAGTGACGCAGCCCTCCACAGCACAGCATGGTACCTGTTGTACGTCACGGGGCGGGTCTTAGTGACGCGGCCCTCCTGCACAGCATGGTGTGTTCCTGACGGGGTGGGGCGGCAGGCTCTCCTCACTGACACGCCCCCGGCAGAACATGTTATGTGGGGCGTGCTGGGGCAGCAGACTGGCTTCAGTGACGCGGCTCCCGGTACCGGTGTTCAGTGTGTAGCGCTGCTAAGCAGCAGCGCTGTATACACTGACGCTCAATGTACAATGCTGCTACTTAGCAGCGCTGTACACCGAGGTCCCGCCAGCATCCTCCCCATACAGCTCCACCCCTCCATAACCCCACCCCCATATGACCAAAGCCCCGCCCCCACCCCCACCGGGCCATGGAAAACTGGTCTTGCTTAAAGCCGGTCCCTGGTGCAAAAAAGGTTGGGGACCTCTGCTCTAAATCTTCTAGGAAAGTGCAGGATGTTTTGTCAGCCTCCATGCTGGATCTTATTGAAGGTCTTCCTCCCTTATGATCCCTAGAATTGTATAGGTGACAAAGTTTGGAATGGGAATGAAAACCCCACTTTGTGATGTTACATACTGTCATTCTTTCCATTCCTGAAATACATCATGGGCGGCTGTAGCACTTAGGGTAAATCCATGTATGGTTGTTTTCATGCAGATCTCCGTGTGGCGACATGGACAGCATCCCATTATTCCCCATAACAAATCCGCATTTCCATTAATAGGGCCGCAGATGTTTCCATCATGGATTGAAAATGATGGCCACACAGTGACGTGTCCCATTGTGTGACTAAGCCACCTGGTAGTCCAAACTGCAAATCCGCAATCTCCAGAAATCTGGGGGTCAGCCGCCGATTTTTGCACCCGGAATATTTTCACAGGCGTACTCTACTTGTACCTACTCATAATAGGTTATGAAATCAGTAACCCATTGTTCTTATGTCTCTCTTTCAGAATCCTGGATTTGACTTCAGTGGAGCAGAAATTTCAGGAAACTACAGCAAAGGGGGGCCGGACTTCTCCAATTTACAAAAATGAGCCAATTCTCAATGGACTATTTATATTTTTTTTTACAATTGCAGGATAGAAATAAAATGATACAACTACATACATTTTTTACTTATTGTGTAAAGGAAAAGTTAGGGTAACCTTATTACGTATACAAGGCAAATGATGAGCTCCATGCAAGTTCAAGTGTCATTTCAGACCAAATGGAGTGAGTTAATGTAGTCATTCATTATGACAAATATATAATCCTATCTGCTGCTCTAGTAGTAGTAGAAGTGTACAGTGGTGTGAAAGTGTTTGTCCCCTTCCTGATTTCTTATTCTTTTGCATGTTTGTCACACTTAAATGTTTCAGATCACAAACAAATTTAAATTAGACAAAGATAACACAAGTAAACACAAAATGCAGTTTTTACATGAAGGTCTTTATTAAGGGAAAAAGAAATCCAAACCTACAGGGCCCTGTGTGAAAAAGTGATTGCCCTCTAAACCTAATAACTGGTTGGGCCACCCTTAGCAGGAACAACTGCAATCAAGCTTTTGCGATAACTGGCAATGAGTCTTTTCCAACGATCTGGAGGAATTTTGGCCCACTCATCTTTGCAAAATTGTGGTAATTCAGCCACATTGGAGGGTTTCTGAGCATGAACCGCCTTTTTAAGGTCATGCCACAGCATCACAATCTGATTAAAGTCAGGACCTTGACTAGACCACTCCAAAGTCTTAATTTTGTTTTCTTAAGCCATTCTGAGGTGGACTTGCTGGTGTGTTTTTAGATCATTGTTCTGCATCATAACCCAAGTGTACTTCAGCTTGAGGTCACAAACAGATGGCCGGACATTCTCCTTCAGGATTTTTTGGTAGACAGCAGAATTCATGGTTCTATTTACCACAGCAAGTCTTCCAGTTCCTGAAGCAGCAAAACAGCCCCAGACCATCACATTACCAGCACCATATTTTACTGTTGGTATGATGTTCTTTTTCTGAAAAACTGAGACGAACCTTTGTTCTTTTATTTATTTTTTTTCTCAGTGATTTTCATTTTGGAACTCTGCCATGCATGGCATTTTTGCCCAGTCTCTTTCTTATGGTGGGGTCATGAACACTGATCTTAACTGAGGTAAGTGAGGCCTGCAGTTCTTTGGATGTTGTTGTGGTTTTTTTTGAGACGTCTTAGATGAGTCGTCGCTGTGCTCTTGGGGTAATTTTGGTCGGCCGGCCACTCCTGGGAAGGTTCACCACTGTTCCATGTTTTCACCATTTGTGGATAATGGCTCACTGTGGTTTGCTGGAGTCCCAAAGCTTTAGAAATGGTTTTATAACCTTTTACAGACTCCTAGATCTCAATTACTTTGTTTCTCTTTTGTTCCTGAACTTCTTTGGATCGCAGCATGATGTCTATCTTTTGAAGATCTTTTGGGTTACTTCACTTTGTCAGGACGGTCCTATTTCAGTGATTTCTTGAATGAGAACAGGTGTGGCAGTAATCAGGCCTGTGTGTGGCTAGGGAAATTGAACTCCTCTTCCCTAAGATGTGATAAACCGCAGTTAATGTATGTTTTAAGGTGGGGAGGGAGGCCCAAACACTTTTTTCACACAGGGCCCTGTAGGTTTGGATTTCTTTTTCCCTTTAATAATGAAGACCTTCAATTAAAAATTGCATTTAATGTTTACTTGTGTTATCTTTGTCTAATATTTAAAATTGTTTTGTGATGTGAAACATTTAAGTGTGACAAACATACAAAATAATAAAAAATCAGGAAGGGGACAAACACTTTTTCATACCACTGTATTCCTTACAAAACAACAAATCTATAGCATTGTTTCCTATAACTTTTTTGTTTTGTCTGTTCCTTTCTTATTCCTACTAGAAATGCATGATTAAATTGACAACTGAGTGTTACCAGATCGGAGCGTGTCCCTACACAGCTTAAACTATCCCTTCAGGTCTCTCTGCATAGGGAGATGCCCTCTGAAAAGGAGAATAATTGCATCAAATGTATTGAAAGGTGCACATCTATGAACCCTTTTCCCTCTGTAGCCAGTTCTAGTTTTTGCTTTCTCTCCCTTTTTTTAAATAGTTATAGCGTTTTTATTTTTCCATCAACATAGACATATAAGGACTTGTTTTTTTGCGGGATGGGTTGTAGTTTTGAATTACACCATTCATTTTACCATATAGAGTAAGGAAAAATGCCAAAAGGAATTCCAAGTGTAGTAAAATGATGAAAAATTTCAATACCAACATGTAATATCCTATTCCTATCAATGCAGGAGTTTGAGAGCTTGTTTTTTTGCATGGAAGACTAGTGTTTTTATTCATACAATTTTGAATTACATACCTTGCTTTGATCACTTCTAATTGTATATTTTAGCATTATTGTGATGACCAAAACACTGCAATTTTGCTGTTTTTTTCCCTTTATAGCGTCATCCATTAGATTTAATTAATTTTATATCTTGATGGATCGCATTTTTCTAGATGCAATGATATCAAATATGTCTGTGCATATAATGTGTGTATAATTTTTTTTTTTACATTTCTTTATTAAATGTGGAAAAGGGAGGTGATTCCATTTTTTTTTTCTATTTTTTACTATATTGGTCAGTCCCCTTAGGGGACTTGAACCATCATATTAACTATACAGCAATGCCTGATGTCACAGAAGAGTTCACCTGAGGCAGACCCATGGGCCCCTGGCTGTCATAGCAATCCATCGTATAGGCCAATGGGCGCCGGAACTAATGTCCAGGGCGGATCGTGGTGCTTAAATGCCACAGTCACTGATTGACAGCAGCGATCAGGGGGCACTTCTTTCGTTGCTGTTAGTGGCAGATGTATAATATAGCTGGTATCGCTCTTGCTTGGAGGTGGGTGTATCTTTGCCCGCATCAATCTCCTGAGATGCTCCATGAAGTAATAGTACAACATGGAGCATGAAGGGTTAATATCTACTTCTGTCAAAATTCTTTGCTGGCTGTTAGTGGCTTTTTTTAAAAAAACGCCTTGAATTTCATGCAATTTTTTTTTTTTATACAAGCATTTTTGTTTTTAGCCCTTTTTCTCATAGAGACGCCAATAGGGAAATGCTTGAAAACATGCCATAACTAGAGCTGCAGCTTCAGCTATGAGTGGTTTGTCCTGGAGTTTACACTATCATTATATTTATGTTACGCTCACGCCTGAAATGTCTGGCATGAGCGTGGATTGTGGTCCCACTGGGCCACAGACTGAGGAATGCCTTGAGGGGCATGAATAGGGACCTCACCCACCAAATCCGACCTTGGATGTACGGCGGCTTAACGACTCCGTGATCCGAGGAGGGACGAGGGAGGTGAGTCAGGTGCTACACCAGGCCAGACCTCGGTCACATGGCTGCTGACATTCAACAAGGTATGCCGGTACTGGCAGGTTCAGCTGGTATGCCGCTAAGCACTGGCAGGTCTGGCTGGCATACAGGTGCTGGTACGGCTGGTATACAGACAGGAACGCATAGTGCCCAGTACAGGCAGGAATACAGGAACTCATAGGGCCCACTACAGGCAGGAATACAGGCGCTGACAGGCAAGACAGGGCTCTATTCACATGGAACAGACAGGGTCAGGAAAATAGCAACTACACAGAGGATAAATACCCAGGACAGACAGTCAGATTAACAGAAGGTACTTTCTATGAAGTAGCGAGTGAACACACGACTCACAAAATGGAGTACAGAGACAACAGATTGGAGATGAATTCTAGTTCAGACACTGCAGGTTATGAGAAAGGTACTGGAACAGACACAGAAGGTAAAGGGAATGATCAGACATAGATACAAACAGGTTCTGGGATAGGACACAGTTCAGACAGGAACTGACACAAGAACAGGATAAGGATACAGGCCTGGATATACAGCCTCCAGGGTGGCAGAATCAGGCACGATATGTATAGGTTCAGGGTACAGGCCTGGGAATGCGGCCCCCAGGGTGGCAGAAAACAGACTAGAGACAGGACCTGGCAACTCCATTGCAAGCACACACTGAAAGAACGCGTTGCTGATGCCCCTCCCACAGGGTGGAGCTGCTTTAAGTAGCCAGTGCCTATCAGCAATAGGCTGGGGACACATTAGGAATCCGCACACTGTTCTATTAAGAATCAGGAAGTGCAGGTGCGGCCGCCCTAGCAGGTAGCCAGGAAGCATGCACAGCAAGCAGAGGATAAGATACACACTGCACGGCCTGGACTGCTGAGTATGTCGGCGTCTTTGCATGGTGGGGGATGGGAAGCCATGCAGACACGCTGCCAGGGATGTTACAGTTTACACACAGATATACCAGGACATTTGAACAAGCACACAGCTCCAGACAGTGAGAGCAGTGATGCTAGGTGTCAGGGATTGTTATTCTACGGGATTGTTAAGAGCAGCTCTTCGGGAAGGGGATGGAGGTGAGCAACTGATTGCTGTATAGAAATCAAAGGGCTGGAGAGAGCTAACTTGTATGGTAAGAGTTAACCCCTCTCCTGGAATGGAACGACTGCACACACTGGGCCAGAGTCTGGGCAGGTACTGGTGGTCAAGCTCTATGGAAATCAGCTGTAATCTATAAAAAATAGAAAAAGCAAGTCAGTTGCAAACTTGCTTATTTTCATGTAGTCTAACTAATGCAATTTAGTAACTTGAGAATACCTCATTAAAATTGGGTGCATGACATACCCTAGATGATAAAAATATTGAGGTTCACATATATCCAAAAAAGCCGCCCCTCAGAGACTTGGGACGGGAGTAGTTCTACTCATATAGTTAGCGCACAGGTAGGTAGCCTAAGAATGTACATCATGATGTGTGTGCTTGGAGGGAGGCTTTTGCATGATCTTAAGGGTTGCAGGCGAAGAGGCCGAATTCTTGTTGTGTAGATCAGAATACCAGGCCATCTCTAGGAAGAAAAAGTTTAAGAGAACATGTCAAGAAGAAAGCCGACAAAGGAATGAATCATGAGTTGTACATGTTTTATTTGTGGCTATCACTTTAAGCAGAGAGGTCTATGATGGTGATTCTTTAGATGTTGTCTCGATGGGCAGAGCATACTGGTTATGTGAAGGGTGACTGCGTAGCTGTGCTTGATATCATGTCTATGCTAGCACAATACTCACCTGGAAAGTAGGTAATGTGGTTGATTATTATGGACAATAACTGTGTAGCTATGTCAGATATTGCCTTTATGATTGGCTCAATTACCAATCACTGAGTGTCCATGTCAGAAATCCTATCTGTGGTTAGTACATTTGCTGCTTGTTGGCGGAGGTAAAGCATCATAGGCAGATTATAATGAGGGCAATCTGGGCTACCGCCCAGGGCTCCCGGGGGTCCATGGCCAGATTGCCCTCATTATAATATGTGCGGCACATACCGGCAGTCAGAGGCGGGGGGCCCCCGGACCGCTCCCCCAGCAGCGGCGCACGGCCACTGCTTCTACTTCAGCCGGGCCAGCACTGCACCTGTTAACTTCCCTGTGTGCTGGCCCGGCCGCGTCACAGCAAGGAGACACGGCCCTGTGCGCGGCCGTGTCTGCTAGTGTGACATCATGCAGTGCGCGCTGCACTGCTGAACCGGAGAGCTGGAGGACTGGAACCGAGCTGGGGGATGGTGTGATTGAGTGAGTGAGTGAGTGAGTGTGTGTGTGTGTGTGTGTGTGTGTGTGTGTGTGTGCAGGCAGATATCATTGTGTGATGTCTGTTTATATGTATTTTTGTGTTTCAAATGTGTTTATGCGTGTATGTATATGTCTGTATATGTTTGTGTGTGTGCTTGACTGCATGCGGCCTCCTGCGGTGTATAGATGGCGCCGTGCGGCCTCCTGCGGTGTATAGATGGCGCCGTGCGGCCTCCTGCGGTGTATAGATGGCGCCGTGCGGCCTCCTGCTGTGTATAGATGGCGCCGTGCGGCCTCCTGCTGTGTATAGATGGCGCCGTGCGGCCTCCTGCTGTGTATAGATGGCGCCGTGCGGCCTCCTGCTGTGTATAGATGGCGCCGTGCGGCCTCCTGCTGTGTATAGATGGCGCCGTGCGGCCTCCTGCTGTGTATAGATGGCGCCGTGCGGCCTCCTGCTGTGTATAGATGGCGCCGTGCGGCCTCCTGCTGTGTATAGATGGCGCCGTGCGGCCTCCTGCTGTGTATAGATGGCGCCGTGCGGCCTCCTGCTGTGTATAGATGGCGCCGTGCGGCCTCCTGCTGTGTATAGATGGCGCCGTGCGGCCTCCTGCTGTGTATAGATGGCGCCGTGCGGCCTCCTGCTGTGTATAGATGGCGCCGTGCGGCCTCCTGCTGTGTATAGATGGCGCCGTGCGGCCTCCTGCTGTGTATAGATGGCGCCGTGCGGCCTCCTGCTGTGTATAGATGGCGCCGTGCGGCCTCTTGCTGTGTATAGATGGCGCCGTGCTGCATCCTGCTGTGTATAGATGGCGCCGTGCTGCATCCTGCTGTGTATAGATGGCTGCGTGTGCTCAATATTAAGCCAGACAATTAATGTAAGGCTATGTGCCCACGATGGAGAAATGCTCAGGATTTTTTCCTGAGCGTTTCTGCATCTCCCTAGCAGAAAAAACGCATGCGGATTGTACTCGCCGTTTTCCTGCCAGGGACAAGGGGATGTGAAGCGTTCGTCACATGCATTTCCGCATGCGGGTTGTCAAGCGCTTTCCAAGCGATTTTAGCATCACTAGGAAAAGTACTTGACAACTTGGTCACACTATATAAATCCATGCAACCAATCCACAGGTCCTTTAGTCTACCGCGAGCTGCTGGCTAGCCAGGACGCATCGGATAAAGACACCTGGGGCCATCAGAAGGTAAGTATAATATTTATTTTTTATTTTATTCTTTTTTTTACAGTTTCTATGGTACCCGGCTCCGGAGGAGAGTCTCCTGTCCTCCAGACCCGGGTACCATCCGCACATTGAAACGCATGAAATCCACATGTACACATGCAGTGATGCGTAATCCATGCGTTCCAATGCAAGTCAATGGCGGCGAAAACGCAGCGCTTCCGCAAAATAATTGGTAGTGCTGTGGATTTTTCCACAATGATAATCCACAACGGTAATTTCCGCAGCATGTGCACAGCACATGCGGATTATCATTGGGGAACATGGCAGGCCTTCTACCAAGCGTTTTTTAAGCGTTTCTGCAGCAGAATTGCCGCTGTGGAAACGCTTAAAAAAACACATAGTGGGCACACAGCCTAAAAAAAATTATTATAATTAATATATTAATATTGTGCCAAATTAATTTCACGTGAACTATCACATTATCTATCACAGGGGATCATGTGATGTGATACATCAGGTGTGTGTGTGTGGGGGGGTGCGCCGCGCCTTCTAAACTGCCCGGGGCCCTTGCTACTCTTAATCCACCCCTGTAAAGCATGCAAATAGTGCAGACAGTACTGCAGAGATGTGATGGACTAAGTTTAGATTTAGCACGATTATAACCGACTACAGAAAATAGGTAAAGTGGCTACGTCCTAACCAGAGCTACACAAAGAACAATAACCTGATCCTGTACATATCAGAATTGGCAATAACCCATCTAGGAAGAAAGGTAAGAATGAAGGGCTTTGCCGTACCACTTTTTTGTGTTGATGTGGGCAGAAGGGGGCCAAGCTTAGGCTAATGAATGCCAAAAGGGGTGAATTAAGGGGAGCAAAAACACAAGCTAGCGCTGCTGCCGGCTTACTATCCAGCTAAGCAGACCGTACACTGGACGCTGCGCTCATCGCGCAAGGCACCGGGGGAGACACTGCATAAGGGAGAGACAGAGTGGTACCAGCCTCTGAAACAAGCGTCACTGATGGTGCTTCGTTTCAGGGAGGGGACAGAGGCTGTGACAATGACTGCCCTCATGATGCTTTGTTGAGTATCCCAGCATGCACTAGTGATATCCAATGGAATCGTGATCAGGCAGGAAGTTGAGAAAAAAATACAAAAGTAGTTAGTGTATTTAGAGAATGGTAGGGGATTTTTATAGCAAGTATATTAGAAAATAGCTTAGATTATGGGACTAAATAGGGGAAAATGTTTTGCCTTCTGACTACCCCTTTAAGCCATCGACCTTGGCTCAGTTGAGCAAAAACTTTTCAATTTCAAAGTGTCGATGTGGAAAAAATGTTGCTAAGTAAGAATACTTTTCAAAAAAGCGTGGTGTTGGTTTATTTTTAATAAAATGCAGAGCAAGTGAACAAAAGAGAAATCTAAATCAAATCTGTATTTGCTGTGACCACCCTTTGATCTCAAAACAGCACCAGTTCTTCTAGTTACACGTGCACACAGGTTTTGAAATATATCAGCCGAGAGGTTGTTCCAACCATCTTGGGGAACCAACCACAGATCTTCTGTGCATGAAGGCTTCCACAAATCCTTCTGTCTTGTAATCTCAGACAGACTTGATGATGTTGAGATCAAGGCTCTGTGGGGCCATATCATCACGTCCAGGACTTCTTTGTCACGGTTACACTATTTCTGGAAGCTTGGCAGCTGTTAATAGAGCTTCCATGGACAGCCTTCACTTAAGTCACTCCATTTACTGGTTCTCATGAGTTGCCATAGCTTTTACCCTTTAACCCCTGTACAGGAATCTAGATTTACATAGGGGACTCAAGGGATGAGGCCACAGAGTCTGCTGCTGACCGGTGGAGCAAGGGAGTGGCAAGAAAGGTAGTCACTCAGGGTCATATCAGGGACAAAATCAGAAGGCAAGCTGGTTGTCAAAATACAAGCCAAGGTCAGAAATCGGGATAAATCAGGAGAAATAACAGGACCAAGGACTTGGGCCATAGACCAGGTGAATTTATTGTCTGGGGAAGTCGGAGATCCAGGATTCTCAGGAAGGAATAATCAAAGCCAAACTAGAATTAATCCCATAGCTCCCTGATTTATCGGCACCAAAAGTTCCAGGCCAAAGCAGTAACCGAGGATATTACATCTTTGTTCTTAATTACTCTTAAGACAGCTCTTAATGACATTGGCTTTATGTTTGGGATGGTTGATCTGCAGAATAACTTTGTTGCTGGACGCCTCCCTGATGTTAATGCATGATGGATAAGTATCTGTCTGTATTTTTCAGCATTGAGCTCACCAATTATATTGACTAAATTTCCAACACCACTTGCTGAAATGTAACTTTAATTCTGCAAACTTGAGACCCTCCACCACGTTTCACTGTTGCCTGCAGACTCTCTACAGCCTACGAAGAACAAACTACCTTCTGTTACAATTACTTTAAATTTTGACTCATCAGTCCAGAACGCCTGCTACAATTTTTCTGCACCTCAGTTCCTATGGTTTCATGCATATTTGGGTCGCTTAGCCTTATTTCCATATCTAAGGAATGGGTTTTGGCCTCTATTCTTCCATGAAAAGCACATCTGGCCAGACTTTTCTGAATAATAGATGGGTGTAGCTGGTTTCCACTAGTTGCTGACAATTCTGAGCTGATGTCAATGGGAAGTAAGCATAGTGGGGCCAAAAGCGTGCTGGAGTCAGATGCTCCTGATTCATGAAGAGGCGTGCATAGTTGGGTAATGGTAGTTTGGTTTGATGACAGCTGTGATTTGTCAAAAAACACAGCTGCCATCAACCCCTGGAGTTAATAATAGAGATGTGTCTATCAAACAGAAAAAAAACCTTATTCAAATAAAGACTTCCCCACACAATCCCTTGTTCACCAATTTATTGGAAAAAAAAATCCCATCGAGGTTTAAGCAGTGCAGACAATGAGGAGACAGTGATACGTAACCAACACAATTTATTTAACGAACACAAAAAGGAAAATCTATTTACAAATTATATATACATACACACAAGTAAGCACTATATTACTGTAACTATGGTTATAGTAACAGGGTTAATACCGTATATTATGACACAGCAATACGACTAAATACAATATCTATGTAACGTTCTATTACATACACTATTCTTGTTATCACTCTCGGTACTAGGCCCGTCCCCGTCGTCGTCACTATAAACACCTCTGATCATTAAACTGACCCTAGCGGGGGTCACCGGTAGTTCCTCCGATTATTAATTTATTTTACTTACTTCTATAGCGTCATTAATTAGACAGCGCTTCACAGACATTATCGGCACTGTCCCCATTGAAGCTCAAAATCTAAATTCCCTATCATTATGTCTTTGGATTGTGGGAGGAAACCGGAGAACCCGGTGGAAACCCACGCAAACACGGGGAGAACATACAGACTTCTTCCAGAAGTTGTCCTTGGTGGGATTTGAACTCAGGGCTTCAATGCAACAGTGCTAACCACTGAGCCACCGTGCTGTCTGTACCCCAAAATGATATCAATAAAAACGTCAAGTAATCCCACAAAAACCAGCCCCAACATGACTCTTAGCGGAAAATTTGTAGCCCATATAAATCTGGTATCAGTAATTACACTGAACTGAATAAAGCTGTCTGATCACTTATACCTTATGGTAAGTGATGTAAAAAAAAAAGGTGATTACAGTAAGGCACGGTTCACATTTGGACTGCGCTCTATGCTGAGCACTTACATTGGGTTTATGTCTTAGTCTCCAAAAAACTTAAAGTTGAGACAAAATCTCCAATGGAACATTCACTATAATGAGGCAGATGAAGGCACTTTGGGCTCTGCCTGACGTACGATCCATCTTTTTAGTCATGCAGAAAAGTGCAGTCAACCACAGTTTTGTGCACCTCTGAAAAGAAGGACACCGCTGAACAAAGGCCAGACGGAGTCCAGAGTAACTCTGCTACCTCATTATAGTGGATGGATCCATTAGTGGTTCTGTCTGAATCACGTATTTTGGAGATTTAGACATACACCTTGATGCAAGTGCTCAGCGTAGAGCACAGGATAAATGTGAGCCAAGGTTTAAAAAGTGATGAGCACCACAATGTGCCTAAACTGCAGTTAGTGCCCACATGTTTGGCATTACCATAGTGAGGAGAGCCCACTGAATTTATGAGGTGCATGTCTCCAGAAGCACAATCAATTTATTGGATACTACAATGTACCACAAAAAGAAATGCTGTTCTGGCAACTCAGTGGCTCAGCAAACATGACCTGTCACTGCATATTACATTATATATAGTCATGGCCGAAAGTGTTGGCAAATCAAAAACACTAAAAAAGACCCTTCTACTATTTACAACAACTTTAATTACTCAATATTAAAAAGGGGGCTTTGTCAGTCAAGGGCAGGTCACATATATGAGCATTAGGGATTATGGCCCTAATTTTGGCCTGATGGTTTTCCTACCTTGCTGCTGAGGTTGGCTCCCTAAGGAACGATATGGCGCTCCCGCTTAACGTCGGCTCGCCCTCAATGACCCTGTTATACCGTGCAAGGAAGTAGCAGCACCATGAATACAACAACAAAGTATACGTGAACAAAAGGTGATCCAAATAGTAACCTTAAAGAATTAAGGAGAATAGTTGTCCAAGACACTAAATATATTATTCAGTCTTATAGGATAATTGATTGTACGTAATATACCTGTATATATAACTCATCAAATAGGCAGTCAAACCTGTGAGTGCTATTCATATAACCAGACCAGAGTGGAGTCTGGATTATCAGAAAGGGATAGGTCACATACCTGATCAATAGGGATTCTGGCCCTAGTATTTGGCCTGATTGTTTCTCTACCTTGCCGGTTGGCACCCTAAAGAGCGATATAGTGCCCCCGCTCGACGTCGGCTCAACCTCAATGACCCTGTTATACCCTGCAAGAAAGTAGGAGCGCCATGTTTAATATAAGTGTGGAACGCTGAGTGCGCTCCATGTCAGCATGATATCATCTCAGTCTGGGATATAGGTTTATTGGCAATCCATACAGTGAAACGTTTTGGTATTTTTCAGACCTTAATCAGAACATACAGCATCAGATACAATAATAATATTTATCAGTGCAATAAAGATTCACTATCCTTGTTCAAAGGCGTGATTTTCTAAAGGAATAGGCAAGATCATTTATATCGGAAAAAGCCAACGAAGGAAAGGATATGAAAAGCCTAGTGCCAGTAAGTTAGTGTAGTGTTAGTGTAGGGAGTAAATTGGGGGAGAAAGGTTGAACCTCATGGACCTAGGTCTTTATTCAACCTATGTTAGTATGTAAAGGGACCAAGAGCGAGGTCCAAGTGACTATTCTTTTATCGGATGCCTGATTGCCATGTGAGAGGCGGAAGGACTATCTGTTGCCAGCGCTATGTAGGTGTAGCATAACCAGACGCTGTTGTTAGCGCTGCTAACGGATAGTCCTTCTCTCATCTCGCACGGCAATCAGGCATCCGATAAAAAAATAGTCACTTGGACCTCACTCTTGATCAAAATAATGTAAAAGCCATCCCGCCTCGTCACGGCAGCCCTTGCGGGACAGTCCTAACTCTGTATTAAAACCTTACCATTTGTCAAGTGACATGCATATGAATAAGGATGAGAGACTGAGCCACTTGTAATAGCAGAGACCTGGGAAGCAGAATGGATTTTCCAGTTCATAGAAAGGGTGGGCACTCCCTTATATTCACTAATGCCGTGACGAGGCGGGATGGCTTTTACATTATTTTGATCAAAATTATGTTAGCTAAATTCCCTTTATTATTTTCATTATTATCATTACCTTCATGCAGTTTTGCAGTTTATTTACTTTAGGGTAACTATGTATTGTGCTTTTGTCTTTGTTTTTTTCTGTTCAATGGCCATGTGTGAACATGTACTTACACTGCATGCACACTAATTTACTTTTTCAGTTCATAATTTCCGGTTTTTATACCTCTATACGATGCTTAGGGATTACTCAGGGTCACAGCCCAGGCCCCGTTTTGGTCTGGTCATATTAAACAGCACTCACAATACTTATTGTCTATCTAATTAGGTGTATGTGAAAGACTTAAAATGGAATGAACGAATGAGATATGATGGACATTGTTAGTATCCTGGACACAATTTTGTCCCTATTTGCATAATTTTTTAAGGCTATCAACTGGATCACTTTGTGGTCACGTGAACCTGTGATGTTTATTCATGGTGCTACTATAATCAATTACCCTATAAGGCTGTCACAGGTGTGTCAGAAGTGACAGTCGCCCTGCAGTTGGTTGCAGGAGATCTCTACATTTGGCATTACAGACACCTTCTTAGAAGCTGTCTCTCTAAGACCCAGCAGGTATCTTCCTCTTGTTAATTAACACCCTGGCCTGGCTGTATAAATACCTGCTATTTGCTAGAGGGAGGTGCCAGTGATACTCACATGACTCCTTGTTGAAGGCTTGGAGCAAGTGCATTACTTCTTCCTCTCTGGTCGACTAAAGCTAAGCTATCTTCCCTTGTTTGTTCCTCCTTTTTATCTATAGCTGTCAGTGGGGATCGACTAGCGCTCATCCCCTTCCTTCCCTAGCCAGGGCCAAATGCCAGGGAAAGACAGGGCGAGGTTCCTGTGCGCCGATTGGTGCCGAACCAATATAGGGACGTTAGGGGAGACAGGGTGATATAAGGTCAGCCTAGGAGGTCTCCACTATCCCCCTTTCCCTAGAGTCTGGACCCCTTTTCCCCCTTCCCTTCCCTTTGTGTTGCACTTAGTCTTTCCTACACCTTGCGTGACATTATCGCCGGCTGTGCACATTGTAAAAAGGAAAAAAAAACTGACACTTTTTTGTTTTTTTTCTGTGTGTGGTTTTGGGCGTGGACTTTTTTTTTCTTTTCTCCCTTGGTATGGGTTCAGTTGCAGAGCTCACAGAGCGGCTCAGCAGTCTGTCTCTGCAGGTGAATGACCTCCGCTGTGAGGTTCAGCAACAGCATCAGCGGCTACCGGTCGCTAATGTGGGGCTTTCTGCAGGTAGGCCTGTCCAGCCTGAACCCAAGGTTTCTCTCCCGGACAGGTTTTCAGGAGGTAAGGACAAGTTTTTTGTATTCAAGTAGGCTGCAAACTGTATTTTAAACTTCGTCCTTTGGTTAAGTGCACACGTAGTGTTTTTGATGTGTTTTTGCAGTGTTTTTTTCGGCACGGAAATGCATCAAAAACGCTTGGTAATCGATCTGCCAGTTATTGCAATGGGAAACCTGATGTGCTGTGCACATGATGCGGAAATTTCCGCTCAGGATTGCCATTGCGGAAAAAAATATGCAGCATGTCCTTTATATGCAGCATTTCCCGCCCATTGACTTTAATTGAATCGCAGCAAATCCGCAGGTATAATATTTATACCTGCGGATTCGCTGCATTTCAATTAGTCAATTGGCGGTGAAACAATGCGGAAACGTTGCGAGGTGTACCTGGGAAGGCAGAGGAGGACTACTACTCCCCTCATCCTATCGCCACTACCGCTGACAACAGCGAGAGTGGCGCGGCTGAGTGGAGTGTTACTGTCCTCAGCCGAGCCGGAGTGCATGCAGTGTACATTCTCACTTGTCTGGCGGCCCCCGATCCTCGCGATGTCCCCGGCGATGTCTTCAGTCCGGCGATACACTGCAGGGCGCGCGCTCACTCCCAGCAGTGTACTGCACTGCCAGGACCTGCGGTCACGTGAGCTCTCAGCTGAAGAGCTCACTTGACCTCACTTTACAGCATCGGTGCAGCGTGGTACTGGTGCTGAGATCAGTGGGGCTGATCAGCTGATCTTCAGCTGATGAACCCCAGTGACCTCACTCCTGCAGCAGCATGTACACTGATAGGAGTGATTTTACACCCCTGTCAGTGTACATTGCTGTTTTCTACAGCAGTGACATCAGTGATTGCTGATGTCACTGCTGTAGAAGTGACCCGGATCACCGATGGACAATCGTGATGGCTGTAATCATGGACTATGTTGAGGCGGCGGACAGGTGAGGGATATGGTTGTTTTTATTTTACTTTTTTTTTTCCAGGAGTCAAGGGATTCGGGGACTGAGCATACAATAAAAAAAAAATTTAAGACCGTGTGTCATTTTATTTAATTAAAAAACTTTATTCTGGCCGTGTATTTATTGAAAAAGTGGCAACAACTTTACTATGTGGTTAGTAATGAGGGCGTCTTATAGATGTCCTCCATTACTAACCTGGGCTTCACATCAGCCACCAATACAAGGCTGACGTGAACCCCAACCCCATTACCCCACTCGCCACCGCTACAGGGCAGCGGGAAGAGCGGAGGCTAAGTGCCAGATTTGGCGCATCCTATGGATGCGCCACTTCTGGGATTGCTGAGGGGTGATATTATTAGCCGCGGAGGGGGCTAGTATCCATGGCCCCTTCCCTGGCTATTAATATCAGCCGCAGCTGTATGTTTAGCCTTTTCTGGTTAGATTTTATAGGGGAACCCTACGTAAATTTGTTTCTGGGGCCCCCCTGTAATCTAGCCAGTAAAGTCTAAACAAACAGCTGGGGGCTGATATTAATAGCCAGGGAACATTGTTGGCTAATGGCCCCTTCCCCCCAGGGGTCGGCTTTCCCTCTGCAGGTTATAAAAATGACGCGGGAGCCTACACCATTATTTTTTTTACATTTTAGGCTCTGTGCCCACGATCCGGATGTAGCAGCACTTTGGATGCATATTTTTGCTGTGTCCGAAATGTTGCATTCTATTTAATGCAGGTAAATTCGCATGTGTTCACTGAACCATGCGGATTTATAGCTTTCAATACTTTCTAGTGGTCAAATTTCTGTTGCAGAGATTAGCGACTCCGCAAGAGAATTTGACATGCTGCCGTCCTGAAAGACGTGCCGCATGTCAGTGTCCACGGGTGATTCGCAGCTTCTGATGCACGCATAGTGGACATGGGATTTCTAGAAATCCCATCCACTATGCTGTACCATCTGAACGCTGTGGGTTTGACCCTGTATATACACGCAGCGTCAAACCTGCAGTGACATCTGATCGTGGCCATGTACCCAAACTCACACGCAGCATGTCAATTTCTGTGGTGGACATGCCAGTCTCCTCTGCAGATTTTGACCAATTTGAAGTGTCATTATTTGTGGTGGATTCACATGTACCGACAACAAAAGTGCGGCATTAGAGCACAGCATTTTGGAGGCAGCAAAAATATGCTGCGTTCAAAGCTCTGCTTGTTGCTGTTCGTGGGGACGTAGTGGCTAACGAAACAGCTGTGAACTGTTAATAATAGTCAGGGACCATGTTTACCTAAATGGCACCTTCCTAGGCTAAAAATAGCAGCTCACAGCTGCCCCAGAAATTAAATGAATGGAAATGCTAATGAAGCTTGGGTGAATGAAATTAGCTGACACCTATCTCTTTTGTTTGGTGATGACAAGGTATCAATCAGATCCTTATATCACCAAACCTAATTAAAGTAAAGTAAAGAGTTAAATAAACACACAGACACAGAGTAAACACTTTATTTGAAATACAACAGACACATTCTTTAATCATTTAAATTAACCAATATACTCACCCCAGTTCTGATGGTAATCCAAGGGTTAAAGCAATGTCCCACCAAAATAACTTTAGCCCCAAAAAGCATTCAATGATGTACAAAAATGCTTTAAAAAAACAC